>NC_060145.1:369889928-371121178 GCF_021461385.2 Schistocerca piceifrons | reverse complement strand
CTGTCCATGTTTCTTGTCCGCTTTGTGTCTTCGGCTTCATCTTGGTTGCCTGTTTGTTTGCCCATATTTCTTTTATCTTCCTGCTGTGATCTTGTTTGCGTTCTTTGGTCCATTTTACACCTGTTCGTTTGTCACAGTGTATCTCATTTAGTTTTCTTTTCTTAATGATGTTTCTGAATTTTATTGTCTTTTATTGTGTCTGGTGGATGCTGAGTTGATTCAGGTAGTTTTTTACCTCTGACACCCATTTGGTTTTTCTAGTGGTTACCCAGTCAAAGATCTGTTTGGTTAGTCTGTGAGATGGCATTCTGTATAGGTGTCCATAGAATTGTAATCTGGGTGATCTCGTAATTATGGAAGACACGATGGGTCGTAGGTACGCGTCTATCCTTGGGTATCATGTGCAACTCTAGATCTAGTTTGTTCTTTTTCGGCATGATGGCAACCACTAGCAGGTCATTGCAACGTCTCCCATAACTCGCAGGAGCACCAGGATGATTTTACCGTACTCCCCTGACCACCAGACTCTTCAGATTTAAACCCAATCGAGGATGTGAGGGATAACCTCGATCTAGCTGTTGACGCCTTGGATCCTCAACCGAGCAACCTAGCTCAGCTGGCCACGGCGTTAGAGACATCATGGCTCCACATCCTTGTCGTTAACTTTCAGACTCTCTTTCTCGAATCCGCGCTGTAAAGGCTGGGTATTCAGCCTTTTGGCAGATGGTCACATTAATGTGACTGGACCGTGTAGTAACGGCTACCGGCAGTAGCAGAACTGAACGGAACAGAAGGCGTGAACAAGCGTATGGTCTGAGTGGTTGTTACTGTGGTAGCAGCCCTGTAATCAGCCCTTTCTTATTCTGACTGACGTATAGGTATATCACGCAGCGTAGTGCTGTGGCAATTTACTGAGAAATATTTATTGGCGTACCCGGATTAATGTTCTGCATTTATACACTGTTAAAGCAGTCCCAATTAGAATCTTGCTTCTACTTTTAAAGCAGTGTTGAAATAGTTACCACTCCTATGTTGTTATCAGCGAACGAATACGAAGAGACTAAAGGGTCTACTGAAAAAAAAAACGGAATTTAGTATCTTCTATGACACCGTTCCACGTCCACCTCGTTGATTATACACATCCTTCTAGCAAATACCTACACGCCCTACTTCGTGACCTCTTGCTACCAAGTGCGTGTGCGCCCACGACACTAACCCCCAACACTTGCCTAAAAAATGGACAATTTATCACTCTGGATTCCACGCCAGATCCGGAGAACGCACTCTTTAATTGTTCCGAAGCCTCTCACACAGAATACCTTACTAATAACTGGGTATCGCTCTCTCCCTATCTGACACATTCCGTACTCTTTCAAAACTTCAGCTCCCACTTCTCCCCGCCCCCTCCCCCTCCCTGCCACAGGGCCCAAGATTCGCCTGCCACCTTCAAAAAAGGCTGCCAGATGACAAAAGTGCTACATAAAATTAATTTAACGTTTAGGACTTTTAGCAAGTAAGTCTCACAAACAGAATTAAAACAGTTCAGTTGGCTATGTATAGCACCTGGCAAACATCAGATTTCTGCCAGAGATTTTCAAACTTTATTTCGAATGTTGGATACCACCTACCGACACGGAAACGCTCAAATCCTAAGAAAAATCAAGCCATGTTCATAGGATTTGTCGACTTGAAAAAAGCGTTTGAGAGAGTTAAATAGTGCAAGGTTTTTGACGTTCTGAGAAAAACAGGTGTAAACTGTAGAGAGAGATGGATAATGTACACTATTTAGAAGAACCAAGAAGAGAGCAATAAGAATGTAAGTGCAAGAAAAACCTACTCGCATTAAAAATGTTGTAAGACACGGACGTAATCTATCGCCCCTACTGTTTAATCTATACATTCAAGAACAGGAGACAGAAAGAAAAGAAGGGTTCAAAAGGCATTAAAATTGGAGGTGAAGAGTTATCAGTGACAAGATTTTCTAGTGTCTTATCCTGAATGCAAGTGAAAAGGAATTGCAGGATCTGTCGAATGGAATGAACAGCTTAATGAACGAAAGCAATGACACCTGACAGAAATGAGATTAGTGATAACATGAAAATTGGGGGCTACGAAATGGAAAAAGTTAAAAAGCCAAAATAACAGACGGTACAACGACGAATGAAAAGCAGACTAGCACAAGAAAACAGGGCATTCCTGGTCAAGAGGAGTTTCCTTGTAACAGACGCCGGTCCTTATTTAAGAAAACGTTTCTAAAAATAAACGTCTGAAGCAAAGCGTGGTACAGTAGTGACTAATGGAATTTGGGAGAACCAGAATAGAAGAAAATAGAAGCGCTTGAGACCTGTTCCTACAAAAGTATGTTGAAAATTAGGTGGTCTGACAAGGAATGAGAAGGAAATCCTCAAAATTGGCGAAGGAAGGAAAATATGGAACACACTGAGAAGAAGAAGGGATTAGGACATGCGTTACGATCTCAGGGAATCACTTCCATAGGTTTACAAGGAACTATGGGGTATAAAAGCTATAAAGAAATACAGAGATTACAATGTATCCAACAAATACTTGAGCATGTCAGGTAAACGTGCTACTATGTGATGAAGAGGTTGCCACAGGAGAAGAATTCGTGGCAGGCCGCATCGAGCCGGTTATAAAGCTGTGACTTTAAAGAGAAATGTTTTTAAACTGTTTGCTGCAGAGATTCTTTTTAATTTTAATTTATACAAACCACACACACACACACACACACACACGCACACACACACACACACATATATATATATATATATATACATATATATATATATATATATATATATATATATATATATATATATATATATATATATACTCCTGGAAATGGAAAAAAGAACACATTGACACCGGTGTGTCAGACCCACCATACTTGCTCCGGACACTGCGAGAGGGCTGTACAAGCAATGATCACACGCACGACACAGCGGACACACCAGGAACCGCGGTGTTGGCCGTCGAATGGCGCTAGCTGCGCAGCATTTGTGCACCGCCGCCGTCAGTGTCAGCCAGTTTGCCGTGGCATACGGAGCTCCATCGCAGTCTTTAACACTGGTAGCATGCCGCGACAGCGTGGACGTGAACCGTATGTGCAGTTGACGGACTTTGAGCGAGGGCGTATAGTGGGCAAGCGGGAGGCCGGGTGGACGTACCGCCGAATTGCTCAACACGTGGGGCGTGAGGTCTCCACAGTACATCGATGTTGTCGCCAGTGGTCGGCGGAAGGTGCACGTGCCCGTCGACCTGGGACCGGACCGCAGCGACGCACGGATGCACGCCAAGACCGTAGGATCCTACGCAGTGCCGTAGGGGACCGCACCGCCACTTCCCAGCAAATTAGGGACACTGTTGCTCCTGGGGTATCGGCGAGGACCATTCGCAACCGTCTCCATGAAGCTGGGCTACGGTCCCGCACACCGTTAGGCCGTCTTCCGCTCACGCCCCAACATCGTGCAGCCCGCCTCCAGTGATGTCGCGACAGGCGTGAATGGAGGGACGAATGGAGACGTGTCGTCTTCAGCGATGAGAGTCGCATCTGCCTTGGTGCCAATGATGGTCGTATGCGTGTTTGGCGCCGTGCAGGTGAGCGCCACAATCAGGACTGCATACGACCGAGGCACACAGGGCCAACACCCGGCATCATGGTGTGGGGAGCGATCTCCTACACTGGCCGTACACCACTGGTGATCGTCGAGGGGACACTGAATAGTGCACGGTACATCCAAACCGTCATCGAACATCGAACCCATCGTTCTACCATTCCTAGACCGGCAAGGGAACTTGCTGTTCCAACAGGACAATGCACGTCCGCATGTATCCCGTGCCACCCAACGTGCTCTAGAAGGTGTAAGTCAACTACCCTGGCCAGCAAGATCTCCGGATCTGTCCCCCATTGAGCATGTTTGGGACTGAATGAAGCGTCGTCTCACGCGGTCTGCACGTCCAGCACGAACGCTGGTCCAACTGAGGCGCCAGGTGGAAATGGCATGGCAAGCCGTTCCACAGGACTACATGCAGCATCTCTACGATCGTCTCCATGGGAGAATAGCAGCCTGCATTGCTGCGAAAGGTGGATATACACTGTACTAGTGCCGACATTGTGCATGCTCTGTTGCCTGTGTCTACGTGCCTGTGGTTCTGTCAGTGTGATCATGCGATGTATCTGACCCCAGGAATGTGTCAATAAAGTTTCCCCTTCCTGGGACAATGAATTCACGGTGTTCTTATTTCAATTTCCAGGAGTGTATATATATATATATATATATATATATATATATATATATATATATATATATATATGCTCCATACTTCTCGTAAATACTACGGTGTGGGGCCAATATAATGCTTAAGACAGCAATGTGTTTCGAGGAATCATCTATGTTACGACTGATACCTTTTGTGGGAATGTAGCCTCTCGCGACGAGTTTTACTGAGCAAATATTCTCAGTTGAACAGCCGTGCAACTTTTCTTGCTGCAGCTTTGCAACGACGTTCAGCTTAAGATGACAGGGAGGGGGAAAGCACCTAAATGTAATATCAGTACACCGGGTACACCGAGCATATTTCTTCAGAAAATCTGTTATTCGCTGAGACGATAATTATACAATTTTCACTGCGTTATCTCATAGTTCATATGTTACTGGACTAAAAAAATCGGCTCTCGTTTTGTAATAACTCAATGGTCATCAATCAAACCAACTAGATGGAAAATAATACCAGTGATGTTGTTCTGAAAGAGATGAATGAGCAGAGAAAGTTCATAGCAACTATCCAGAAAAAGGAAAACAAAACTTTTTGTACATTTATTCAGGCACAGTAAGTGTTGTTACAGATATACTGGAAAAAAGTTGGGAAATAGAACCAAAGGAACGAAAAAAGTAGTCGAAAATATAAATATATATAGGAAGTAACAAAATGTAAAAATTATCAAGAAATGAAGAGGAGAATAAAAAATAGGGCAGAATGGTAGCAACACAAATCACATCCTCCAGAAGATGAAAATAAACAAATAAATAAGAAAAAATTGGTGTAGTTTGTGAACAGTCTTTGCCTTCAGCATTGTGCGAACAGAATTTGTACAGACAGGTTCTATGTCCAGGAGACAAATTATCCATAGTTAATCATGATTCAAAACTGATGAAAGCTTTGTGCTCTGATACTCGCAAGTAAGAGTGAAACTTAATCAGACAGCTTTTGTAGTTGCTATGAGAAATACCAGCACCAGTATGTGGTTACCCGCAACAGACAGTTCATGGCAGCTACCTCCAGCAGCAGAGCTACAATCGATGGCCTCTGCGGAGCTGGCTGTACATCAGATGCGCGGCTGCTAATGAATGGTCCCCAAAGTAATTGACAGAACACAGCGGCCCACCGGGGCGCGAACCACGCACCGGTCATGCAGTCCAGCACACCCCCGCGGCGTGCTGCACTTGGCTCGCCAATTAACCCCATTGAATGCTGTATCTGCCGCGATTAACGAAGCACATTACGTAGTAATTTAATTCCGCCAGTTAGAGAGCCTTTGAGAGAGCTGCGCAGATGGTGGTCCGATTGCCGAAGTGATCTGCAGCCGATTGTATCTCACGGCGAGAGAACGACCGCCCGTGTAACATCACAGACTGCAGGCAGATTACTTTCGCGGTGTAAGCAGAACAAAGCGCATCAGCAAGGATCTGTAACTAATGAATACTGCTAGAAGCTTACAGTTTCGTGTGACTAATCATTACAATTACAGCGCACACCATCGCTTTGTTCGTCGTTAAGTTGCTACGGTCTTGTCTAATTGAAGCAGTCTCACGCCAGACTAGTTTCAGAATCATCGGTATTTTCATCGCCTTTGCGACAATGTTATGTCGTTCTACGAATAATACCGTGCTCATTTCAGTCTCCCATTTTTATTTAACTGCGTGGCTGTCCTAGCTGTAGTGAATGACCTTATCTTTTCCGTCACAACAGATTTTCCTTTTTTTTATATGTTTATATCAACTATGTTTTGCTCATATATGAGCACAATTGTTGCTCGTCCTCTTCATACACTTCAGACTAAGCGTTCTCCAACAGATCACAGGTCTCGTTCTCCTGCTTCATTGTATTCCAGTACATTCTCTCTTTACAAATTTACTTTCCCTGGTTATCTTTGCGTACGTTTTATCAATCTGACTATTTGTTTGACCAAACTTTTTCACTAACTGCTGCTTCGTCTATTTTCCTTACGAGACCTCAATTTGTTAGCGTTCTCCAACAGATCACAGGCCCCATTCTCCAACTTCATTGTATTCCAGTATATCCTCTCTTTACAAATTACCTTCCGTGGTTATCTTTGCATATATTTTATCAATCTGCCTGTTTGTTCGACCAAACTTTTCACTAATTGCTGCGTCGTCTATTCCGTTAACAGACCTTAATTTATGATTTTTTTTTACCTGTTCCCTTGTGGCGTTTTGTTTGTTCTGTTAACGGTGAGTAATGTTGTTATGCCGGAGCCAAGGTAGCCCCTGAGGGCCGGCAACCCATATTACATCACAGAGGACGGGGTTGTCTATGTCCAAGGCGTACCAAAAGCACCATGGTTAACACCGGCTATTTACATAAAAGATAATGGAAATAGACATTCTGCGCACTGATTCCTGCAGGGGGAGCTCGAGCCACGGCCTGCAAGAAGTATCACTACGCCAAAACGTGATTGGCTGGAGATAGCTATTTAGAGGCAAGAACCAGCCCTGAAGTTCAGTTCACTCTGGATGTCGACCTCGTGGACTTCGATCGCTAAAGATTACGTCTTCGTCTCTGAATGGACTTTTACTATACTGTGTGTGTGGTATCACGAACCTTTGTGGAAAATTAAAAGTGAACTTTTGTTTGCCTCCATTAGGAGACTTTTACTGGGATCGTTATTGTTACCTTCCTTTGGTTGTTCAGTCATCAACCCTGTGACTTACATAAATAAAAGTAGTATATGCGAAAAATTGCGATTTTTCAGTCACAACGAATATCATTCCTTCTATTACTCTTGAGTTAACATAAAACAGGTGTTTTCACGAGCATTAAATTTGGTCACTGTTGGTCTATCGTCATTGTACGGTTAGAAACACCTGTCGCTATTTTTCAGCATTTGCAAAGTACCTCCTGAAAGTCATGGATCAATGCAATCAGGTGGATAAAGTATTTCTTGTGTTCCGGAAAGCTTTGGACTCGGTACCACGCCTACACTTATTACCGAAAGCACGACTACATGGGGAAAATTGGAGGATAGATTGTATATTTTTTGGTAGGGACGACGCAGCAATTACCTTCAATGTCGAATGATCGACAGAGGTAGAAGTAACTTCATGTGTGAAACACAGAAGTGTATTAGGACGTTTTTTTTCATATTCTATAGAAATGACCTGGTGGATACTACTAAACGTTACTTCAAACTTTTTTAGAGATGCCGCAGTTACATATAATGATGTTCTGACTGGGGAGAATTGCACAAATATTCAGTAAATTTTTCGTATGGTTTCGATTTGGTGCTAAGATTGATACCTTGTTTTAAATGTTCAGGAATATACGGGGGAGTGCTGAAAAGAAATTCCCTCGAAGTTTTCATCCTGTTTTCAATACTGTTTGGGGTATTACATGTTACACACATTACTTGGTCGACTTTCCCACTTCCCTGACGCAAGTTGCAACCCTCCGCCGCTAGAGTGCTCCCAATTGAAGCGTTTTACGTGGCGGTGTGTAACGTAACTACGTAGATGCGTGAGAAACAGAGCACTGTAATTAAGTTTCCAATTCGAACAGTTACACCACATGGAGCACCCTCTCCTTTATCATGACTATGGCAGACCACACATGAGCGCTGCGATACGTTCAACAGTCTGACACTTTGGGTTCACTACCATCGATCATACTCCATGCAGTGCCGGCCGTTGTGGCCGAGCGGTTCTAAAGCCCGGAACCGCGCTGCTGCTGCGGTCGCAGGTTCGAATCCTGCCTCGGGAATGGATGTGTGTGATGTCCTTAGGTTAGTTAGGTTAAAGTAGTTCTGTCCAGGGGACTGATGACCTCAGATGTTTAGTCCCATAGTGCTTAGAGCCATTTGAACCATTTTGAACTCCATGCGGTCCCTGCTTGGCCCCATCCGATTTTCGTCTGTTTTAAGTTATCGAACATCTTCGAGTTAGTGAGGAAATGGTGCAAGCAGAGCTGGGGCAGTGGATGCGTCAAATAAGTCAAACATTCTCCACTGGCGATATCAAAAAATTGGTGTCTCCTTGAGAGAAATGTGTTCGTCGCAATGGTGACTATGTTGAGAAATAAATATGTAGGCGCAAAGAATAAATATTTATAATGTTACCAACATTTCTGTTATTTTAAAAGCTTTAAAAGTTACAAATAAAAAATTCGGGTTTATAATTTTTCAGTACGTTCTCGTATGTCTATGCACTTTGAAAATATAGAATTGAAACTAACAGACTCATACTGATAGCTAGGTGTAATAATAATGTAGATAGTGATAAGAAATGTGTGAGTTCACTGAAATGGGATGATCACATAGGTTCAGTCATAAGAAAAGAAGGTGAAAGGTATCGCTTCTTTGACAGGGTAGTCAGTCACTCTACAAAGCCGAGAAATTAAAAAATCACGTTTTGGCGTCATCTTAGGAAACCTTTGCAGTGTGTGGGACACATACCACACAGAACTATTAGGGGCATTGAACACGTACAGCGGCAAGAATTGTGAAACATTTCTTTGACCCACAGAAAAATATCCCGGAAATGCTGAAAAACCTGAAATGGCAGACGCTTGAAGATAGAGGCCAATACCCAGCGAAAACCTACTTACAAAATTTAAAGTGTCAAAGTCCGCCTTTCTATCGCTTCCGTGGGGAGACAATATTCTACTACAATGGGGTAACAAAAAGTCGTGGGATAGCGACACGCACGCACACAGATGGCGGTAATATCGCTTACACAAGGTATAAAAGGGCAGTGCGTTGGCGGAGCTGTCAGTTCTGCTCTGCTCTGAATGTGGAAAGTTTTCCGACGTGATTGTCTCCGTGCGACGGTAATTAACAGACTTTGGACGCGGAATGGTAGTTGGAGAAGACGTATGATACATTCCATTTCGGAAATCGTCAGGGAATTGAGTATTCCGAGATCCGCAGTGTCAAGAATGTGCCGTGAGTAGCACATTTCACGTATTACCTCTCACCAAGGGCAACGCAGAGGCCGACGACCTTCACCTAACGACCGAGAGCAGAGGTGTTTGCGTAGAGTTTTCAGTGTTAAGAGAAAAGCAACACTGCGTTAAATAATCGCAAAAATGAACGTTTCCGTCTGGACAATACGGCGAAATGTGGTGTTAATTGACTACGGCAGCCACTGCTAACAATACGGCATCGCCCGCAGCGTCTGTCCGAGGCTCGTAACCGCATCAGGTGGACTCTAGACTATTGGAATACCGTGGCCTGGCCAGATGAGTTCCATGGCTCAGTGTCTGTGCAAACTTGTTGAGCCCGTGGCAAGTCAACTGCTGCATTACCCCAGGCAAAAAGACGTCCGACACGATAGTAGGAGACATCTGAGTAACTTTTTTCACCTCAGTGTAATTACAACAAGCGTAGAGGCATTTCAGTAATCACACTTTTTGCGTTTAATACGATACTGAAACTAGAATAAATCCGAATACATTTCCACACTAAGTACCGCCTGCCATGCAGTGAACGGTGACTTGTAGAGTATACAGGGTGGTCCATTGATAGTGACCGGGCCAAATATCTCACAAAATAAACGTCAAACGAAAAAACTGCAAAGAACGAAACTTGTCTAGCTTGAAGGGGGAAACCAGATGGCGCTATGTTTGGCCAGTTAGACGGCGCTGCCATAGGTCAAACGGATATCAACTGCGTTTTTTGAAATAGGAACCCCCATTTTTATTACATATACGTGTAGTACGTAAAGAAACGCGAATGTTTTATTTGGACCACTTTCTTCGCTTTGTGATAGATGGCCCTGTAATAGTCACAAACAAATGGCTCACAATTTTAGACGAACAATTAGTAACAGGTAGGTTCTTTAAATTAAAATACAGAACGTAGGTACGTTTGAACATTTTATTTCGATTGTTCGAATGTGATACATGTACCTTTGTGAACTTATCATTTCTGAGACCGCATGCTGTTACAGCGAGATTACCTGTAAATACCACATTAATACAATAAATGCTCAAAATGATGTCCGTCAACCTCAATGCATTTGGCAATAAGTGTAACGACATTCCTCTCAACAGTGAGTAGTTCACCTTCCGTAATGTTCGCACACGCATTGACAATGCGCTGACGCATGTTGTCAGGCGTTGTCGGTGGATCACGACAGCAAATGTCCTTCAACTTTCCCCACAGAAATAAATCCGGGGACGTCAGATCCGATGAACGTGCGGGCCATGGTACGGTGCTTCGACGACCAATCCACCTGTCACGAAATATGCTATACCGCTTCAACCGCACGCGAGCTATGTGCCGGACATCCATTATGTTGAAAGTACATCGCCATTCTGTCATGCAGTGAAACATCCTGTAGTAATATCGATAGACCAGTACGTAGGAAATCAGGATACATTGCACCATTTAGATTGCCATCGATAAAATGGAGAACAATTATCCTTCCTCCCATAATGCCGCACCATACATTAACCCGCCAAGGTAGCCGATGTTCCACTTGTCGCAGCCATCGTGGATTTTCCGTTGCCCAATAGTGCATATTATGCCAGTTTACGTTACTGCTGTTGGTGAATAACGCTTCGTCGCTAAATAGAATGCGTCAAAAAAATCTGTCGTTGTCCCGTAATTTCTCTTGTGCCCAGTGGCAGAACTGTACACGACGTTCAAAGTCGTCGCCATGCAATTCCTGGTGCATAGAAATATGGTACGGGTGCAATCGATGTTGACGTAGCATTCTCAACACCGACGTTTTTGAGATTCCCGATTCTCGCTCAATTTGTCTGCTACTGATGTGCGGATTAGCTGCGACAGCAGCTAAAACACCTACTTGGGCATCATCATTTGTTGCAGGTCGTGGTTGACGTTTCATATGTGGCCGAACACTTCCTGTTTCCTTAAATAACGTAACTATCCGGCGAACGGTCCGGACACGTGGATGATGTCGTCCAGGATACCGAGCAGCATACATAGCACACGCCCGTTGGGCATTTTGATCACAATAGCCATACATCAACACGATATCGACCTTTTCCGCAATTGGCAAACGGTCCATTTTAATACGGGTAGTGTATCACGAAGCAAATACCGTCCGCACTGGCGGAATGTTACGTGATACCACGTACTTATACGTTTGTGACTATTACAGTGCCATCTATCACAAAGTGAAGAAAGTGGTCCAACTAAAACATTCATATTTCTTTACGTACTACACGAATATGTATTAAAAAAGGGTGTTTCTTATTTAAGAAAACGCAGTTGATATCCGTTTGACCAATGGCAGCGCCATCTAGCAGGCCAACCATAGCGCCATCTGGTTTCCCCCCCTCAAGCTAGACGAGTTTCGTTCTTTATAGTTTTTTCGTTTGAGGCTTATTTCGTGAGATATTTGGCCCGGTCACTATCAATGGACCACCCTGTATAGGCAGATGTAAATGTAGATACTTGATTTTTATGAGTAGTGGAAAATAAATGACTTCTCTGGATGTGTGTGGCGCCATAAGTCTAAAGTCGTCCTCTTAGTGAAACCTTGAGCTGCCGTTAACAGTAAGTTGACAAAAGATGTGTAGAACAATGTGTATAATTACTGCTCGCGAAATACACTAGGGATGCCGGACAAAACAAAAATCTAAGTACAGAACCTCCACTGCTGTCACATTCGGGAAATTATTTCTTTCGTAGGGAAATAGACTTTCACCTTTCGTTGTTTTTGTGTCCTTCAGACTGATTTAATGCAACTCTCCATGCTGCTCTACAGCAGTCTTCGAATAAATACCACGATCTATATCCATTTTATCTGCTTACTGTATTCATTTCTTGGCTTCCCAGTACCATTTTTACCCCACCCACTCTTCCCTCCATTATTAAACTGATGACGTCTCAGAATGTGTCCTATCAAGCGGTCCTTCCTTTTTTGCTCCTCAATGCTATTCACAACACAGTCTTTTGTTATGCGATCTACCCATTAAATTATTCTTTGGCACCATATTTCAAAAGCCTGTATTCTCTCCTTGTCAGAACTTTTTATTGTTCACGTTTCACTTCCATACATGGCTCAACTCCAGAAAGATACCTTCAGAAAAAACTTCGTATCACTATATATTCGATGTTAACAGACTCCTATTTTTCAGACACGATTTTCTTTGGATTGCCAGATTATACTTTACATCTTCTCTACTTCAGCCATCATCAATTTCTTTGCTTCCCAGATAGCAAAAATCATCTACTACTTTCAGTTTCTCGTTTCCTAATCTACTTTATCTCGGCATCGCCTGATTTAATTCTACTACATTCCACTAAATTGTTTTACTTTTGTTGACATTCATCTTACATCCTCCTTTCAAGATGCTATTCGTTCCGTTCATTTTCTCTTATAAGTCTTCTGCTTTTTTTTTTTTTTTTTTTTTTTTTGTTGAGAGAATTGCAATACCAGCGGCAAATTTCAAAATTTTTATTTCTTTTCCCTGCTCGTTAATTTCTACTTTCAATATATCTTTGGTTTCTTTTACTGCTTGCTCAATGTGCTGATTGAGTGTAGGCTAAAAAATGGTTCAAATGGCTCTGAGCACTATGAGGCTTAACATCTGAGGTCATCAGTCCCCTAGAACTTATAACTACTTAAACCTAACTAACCTAAGGACATCACACACATCCATGCCCGAGGCAGGATTCGAACCAGCTACCGTAGCGGTCGTGCGGTTCCAGACTGAAGCCCCTAGAACCGCTCGGCTGCTCCAGCCAGCGATAGGCTAAAATCCTGTCTCATTCCCTTCTTGCCTCGCAATTTTTATATTTCCTGCCTGATTTCTGTACAAGTTGTGAATAGCCTTTTATTCCCTGTATTACCCCTGATACCTTCAGAATTTCAGAGAGATCATTCCAGCCAAAAATGTCAAGAGCTTTCTTTAAGTTCGCAAATGATGTAAACGTTGGTTTACCTTTCCTTAAACTAGCTTGTGGGAGACGTCGTTGAATCAGCATTGCCTCAGGTGTTCCTACATTGCTCCAGAATCCAAACTGATCTTCCCCGAAGTCGGCTTTTGCTAGTTTTTACATTCTTTTGTAACTAATTAGTGCTAGGTTTTTGCAGTCATGACTTTTTAAACTGATAATTCGGTAACATTCACACCTGTCGCACATGATTTCCTTGGAATTGGAATTATTGCATTCTTCTTGAAGTATAAGCGTATTTAGGCCGTTTCATACATCTTGCACACCAGATGGAAAACTTTTTTCATCGTTGGAACTCCAAAGGCTATCAATACGTGTGTCGGAATCTCGCCTATTACCGAGACCTTGTTCAGAATTAGGTCTTTCAGTGCTCTGTCAAATTCTTCTTGCAGTATCATATCTCCCATCTCATCTTCTTCTACGTCCACTTCCCTTTCTATAATATTGCCTTTACGTTCATCTCCCTTCTTTGTTTAGGAATGGTTTTCCATCTGAGCTCTTGGTATTAATACAGTGGATTCTCTTTTCCCTTTTCTTTAATTTTCCATCGGCGGTATCTATATTTTGCTGCGGTTTTGCACTTCCTGTCAAATGCATTTTTTAGACGTTTGTATTCCCTTTCGCCTGTTTCACTTGCTAGATTTTTATTTTTTCACCTTTCTTGAGTTAAATTCAATATCTTCTCTGATATCCAAGGATTATTACGAGGCCTTATCATGTCACCTATTTGATCCTCTGCTGCCTTCATTTCATTTCATTTCTAAAAGCTCCCCACTCGTCTTTTACTGTATTTATTTCCTCTTTCTATTGCCACCCAATGGTGCCTCTGAATCTCTCAACAATCCCTGGTTCTTTCAACTTATCCTGGTTCCCTCTCTTTAATTTTCAACCGTTTTGCAATTTCTTAAGCTTTAATCCGCAGTTCAAAACGAATAAATTGTGGTCAGATACCAAAAAAATGGTTCAAATGGCTCTGAGCACTATGCGACTCAACTTCTGAGGTCATCAGTCGCCTAGAACTTAGAACTAATTAAACCTAACTAACCTAAGGACATCACACACATCCAAGCCCGAGGCAGGATTCGAACCTGCGACCGTAGCGGTCACGCGGTTCCAGACTGAAGCGCCTTTAACCGCACGGCCACACCGGCCGGCACCAGATACCATATTTGACTCTGGAAATGTCTTACAATTAAAAGTATGGTTTCAGAATCTCTGTTTTTCCGTTATATAATCCACCTGAAACCTTCCGATGTCTCCAAGTTTCTTACACATATACATTCCCCTTTCATAATTTTTAAAGTGTTGTAAGGTTTCTAGCTAAATTTGGTATTCAAGGAATGTTGTGTGATATATATGTTTTCATTCAGTGTCTCATACTTAATATTTGTGTACTAAACATTTTTAAGTCAGAAGTCTTCTATAGCTGACATATTACACTAGAAAGCTTCTGACAACAACCAATGTGATCTTTGACTGGCAGTTGTATTGTCGTTGCAGAAAAGTAAGTGGGTGAGTTAGGTGTTTGACACACTAGTGAGCAGTATGGAAATACACTCCTGGAAATTGAAATAAGAACACCGTGAATTCATTGTCCCAGGAAGGGGAAACTTTATTGACACATTCCTGGGGTCAGATACATCACATGATCGCACTGACAGAACCACAGGCACATAGACACAGGCAACAGAGCATGCACAGTGTCGGCACTAGTACAGTGTATATCCACCTTTCGCAGCAATGCAGGCCGCTATTCTCCCATGGAGACGATCGTAGAGATGCTGGATGTAGACCTGTGGAACGGCTTGCCATGCCATTTCCACCTGGCGCCTCAGTTGTACCAGCGTTCGTGCTGGACGTGCAGACCGCGTGAGACGACGCTTCATCCAGTCCCAAACATGCTCAATGGGGGACAGATCCGGAGATCTTGCTGGCCAGGGTAGTTGACTTACACCTTCTAGAGCACGTTGGGTGGCACGGGATACATGCGGACGTGCATTGTCCTGTTGGAACAGCAAGTTCCCTTGCCGGTCTAGGAATGGTAGAACGATGGGTTCGATGACGGTTTGGATGTACCGTGCACTATTCAGTGTCCCCTCGACGATCACCAGTGGTGTACGGCCAGTGTAGGAGATCGCTCCCCACACCATGATGCCGTGTGTTGGCCCTGTGTGCCTCGGTCGTATGCAGTCCTGATTGTGGCGCTCACCTGCACGGCGCCAAACACGCATACGACCATCATTGGCACCAAGGCAGAAGCGACTCTCATCGCTGAAGACGACACGTCTCCATTCGTCCCTCCATTCACGCCTGTCGCGACACCACTCGAGGCGGGCTGCACGATGTTGGGGCGTGAGCGGAAGACGGCCTAACGGTGTGCGGGCCCGTAGCCCAGCTTCATGGAGACGGTTGCGAATGGTCCTCGCCGATACCCCAGGAGCAACAGTGTCCCTAATTTGCTGGGAAGTGGCGGTGCGGTCCCCTACGGCACTGCGTAGGATCCTACGGTCTTGGCGTGCATCCGTGCGTCGCTGCGGTCCGGTCCCAGGTCGACGGGCACGTGCACCTTCCGCCGACCACTGGCGACAACATCGATGTACTGTGGAGACCTCACGCCCAACGTGTTGAGCAATTCGGCGGTACGTCCACCCGGCCTCCCGCATGCCCACTATACGCCCTCGCTCAAAGTCCGTCAACTGCACATACGGTTCACGTCCACGCTGTCGCGGCATTCTACCAGTGTTAAAGACTGCGATGGAGCTCCGTCTGCCACGGCAAACTGGCTGACACTGACGGCGGCGGTGCACAAATGCTGCGCAGCTAGCGCCATTCGACGGCCAACACCGCGGTTCCTGGTGTGTCCGCTGTGCCGTGCGTGTGATCATTGCTTGTACAGCCCTCTCGCAGTGTCCGGAGCAAGTATGGTGGGTCTGACACACCGGTTTCAATGTGTTCTTTTTTCCATTTCCAGGAGTGTAGCTTGCAGAGTGTAGATGTAAACGTACAGAGGATGTTAAACTTTGGACGCATGATTTGGCAAGATTAATTTAAGAACTGTGAAAATATTCATTTAGTGTGGTTGCTGCATTGGTTGGTCGTACGTACTTTATGATGTATTCGAAATGCAGAAAGTTTTCTTAGCAGTTTTCTTTATTGGTTTGGGTCAGTCTGTTATCGAGGAGTGGTTCACTATTTCGGTAACTAAACTCATTTTTGTGTAAATGATTTTTGTAAATATGATGACCGTTGTGGAAGTGTCAGAGTTTCAGTATAGTTTGTGAATGCTAATTTCTTCTACATTATTCAGTAAAAGCAGTATCTAATACCGTTCCTTAAAAATTTAATTTTTTGATTGTGTGTGTCCCCGCACTGCACTGGGATGAACCTAGCGGCCAAAGTCGAAACTTAATCTGATTAGAATAGTTGCACGTCCTGGCCTTGCTTTTGCTCAAGTCTTTCTCTAGTTTAGCTCGTTTGCTGCTACGCTGTATTTTTATGTTCCTCATTTTCGTGCAGTACCGAGTTTCGATTGCCACATGTAAGCCATGAAAATTTGTTAGGGCCGATTTTACATTACAGTCAGAAAATAGTAAGTTCATTCAGATAAGCTTTGGATTTCAAAACTATCATTTGGTTCAGTTTAGGTAAAGTTCAGTGCGGGTCTTATTTCTTATGCAGACATTCTTATTTTCTGAGTGCAGTGTTGCATTTGCGTGTGTATCATTTTGTGTACGGAAGTTTGTTTAGTCAGTCTGCGTTCGTAAAATTACAGGGCTTTCCCACTGAGCTATTTTGGTTATTTATTGTTAAAAATTCAATTTGCTATTTTATGTACCACTTTTATTCTTTCAGTTTTGTGTTTCAGAATTGCGATTCAAGTACTCTGACGTAACACTCTGTAGCACTATTCATTGTACTGCACAATGCAGAATTTCACAGGACAGTTTCTTCAGTATACAAGTTTAGGTTTTCTGATTATTTCTGGTAAAGGTTTTTCCAAATATAGTTATACAACTTCCGATGTTTGACGATTGATTTTTATTACATAGTGTGCCTGTAACTACACCACTTGAATCGTTCGGGATTACACACACGAAGTTCGGCGTGTGCAACAAAACTGATACCAGTCAAATATATACATTTCTGTATCTCCTTGACGTTCTTTTCAGTGCGGAAGCACGAATATCGTCCTAACTTCTACGGGAATCAACTATTTACGAGTAGGGAGTTAGAGGAAGAGGGTCAGTGCTTTACAGTATGCGATAAGTTGGAAATGCGACTCGATTACGGATCATGTCTGGATGACCGAGGCGATTAAGGCAACCGCTCGAGAGAAACAGTAAATCGGATTTCGAGTCCCGATCCGGCACAGAATTTCAACCTTCGCCATTGCGTTACCACGATGTCCTGTGAGTCTGGAAGCCATGAATTTCCACCCTTCCCTTATTTTCTGTTTCATGTAAGTGTATACACCAACCGCCTCATCACGAGTGGTGTTTGTTCTGTCGGACATGTTCAGCTTCCAGAACGAGCATCAGAGAAGCTGCCTACTAACCAAGGAGTTGGAGATGGTCACGTGGAGGAGGGTTGAGGGATGAGGAGTATAGCCATACCCATGCAGTCTCTCAGTGGCATTACAAGGCACTGATGTACCACTAGTTATTAGGAATAAAACTGGAGAATCAGCCAGTTTCATAACGATAACACGTGGTTATCACTTCAACCGTCCTTACAAACCGGAAGCGCAGTGATCCTGACCAATTTCCATCGGCCAACTTTCACCAATAAACTGTGAAGGAAAACCGACGTCTAATAAAAAACCCGCAACGTAGAAACACAGTCATACACACAACATAACCAAAAAACAAACAAACTGGGCAATAACGATTTCAGAAAGGAAGTAAGGAGATGTTTTAACTATCTGATTGCGTCGTAGTACTTAAAATGCCTATTTTTTCTTAATAGGCAACGAGAACTTCTCCTGTGTTTAGATACATCACAACAAAACACGATGACAGAGATGAAACATCTCCAATGAAGATGGCGCTGCAAGGCAAAGTCGATATGTTGATAGTAATCTCTTTGATAAAATTATTTAACATTTATGAGTCCACGCACACACACACACACACACACACACACACACACACACACACACACACACACACAAAAGCACGAGCAGCTTGCTTCTCCGAATAAGCAAGTATAATTACAGATCTCTGCGAAAATCATATTATTCTCAAAATATGTAAGATTTCGCACACGTTACAATCTCTATGGATCCTCAGATTAAGTATTTCCGCATCATGTTGAAATACATGCAACTCTATTATTGGCGCTAATCCACATATATTAAAGGCAATGTTCTGGCTGACTCAGTCATGATCGCCCAGCCCAAACCATGGAGGATAGAAACTTGAAATTTAGAGACGCTGTTGATCTTACACTGTGTCGTTTAAGAAGCAGTGTTTCGAAATTCCACTTCTAAGAGTGTTAAATAGAGGATGAAAGGTTTTTTTTAAGACAATTTTGAAGCCAGAACTAAGCAAATTCGTACTTCAATTCTCAGTCAGAAATAAATAATACGTGAGTCAGCATTTTTGGAAATCCAACCACTAGGGAGGTAAAATAGTGTGTGAAATTTGGTTGAACGTAAATCATTATTAAAGTTCTTAAGTCTATGTCTATTAAAACTGGTATTTGTGACTTCTCGGTTAAAAAAAAAAGTGTTTCACTGTTTTAGGAAAATCAACCTGCTTAGGAATGTGATATACAGGAGAAAAAGTTTCTGAAATTATTTCATTAAGAAAGCGTTTTCAAAGATAAATCAATGAAATTTTGTATTTGGCTTCTCTGTTAGAAATAAAAAGTACGTGGTTCAGTCTTTTTGGGATTTAAGCCTCTAAGGGGTTGAAATAGACGATGAAAATTGTTAAGAAAATATTCCGTTACATTAACAAAATTTTAAAGTTCAATCTAAGAAAATTTGGTATTTAACTCGTCGGTTATACATAAAGAAATATGTGTTAGGCGATGAAAGTTTCTATGAAAGTTTTTATACCACCAGAAGAAAGAAAAAAACAATTTAACAAGACTTTGGACTCTAACTACAACAATAAAAAAATGGTTCAAATAGCTCTGAGCACTATGGGACGAAACATCTGTGGTCATCAGTCCCCTAGAACTTAAAACTACTTAAACCTAACTAACCTAAGGACATCACACGCATCCATGCCCGAGGCAGGATTCCAACCTGCGACCGTAGCGGTCACGCGGTTCCAGACTGAAGCCCCTAGAACCGCACGGCCACACCGGCCGGCTACCAGAATCACGATTTGGTCAGAAGTACATTCTGAAATCACCATGTTTCCCTGACCTTAATTAGCGTGAAAAGCTCAGAAGTTGATATAATGTGTAGCATAACAATTCAATTAAAGGAAAACAAAACACAGTCCATACAGTCTACGTGAGCAAAGCAGCGGCTGCTAAGCTAGTTAGATAATAAGCCTAGTAAACCGTAATCTGTTGGACATCGTAGTTGAAAAAAACGTTAATCTTTCTATGACCTGGTATCGTCATGTGAGAGAGACAGAGATCATTAGATTACTTTTAGGATCGAGGCCATCAAAATTTATGCAGGGTAAGGGCCTACCATTATTATTTCCCTGTTTATTAGCCTCTTGTTTGGTGAAATCAAGCTTTAAACTAAATGAATGTTAGTAGAAACTATCCTTCTTTGGTTTCGATAGGCCAAATTACTTCTAAAACTATGCAACTTTGAGTTATTTTGGAAAATTTAGAAAGCGGCGAAAGGAAATTGTCTAAAGGTTGGTTCCTAATACCGCCTACCCCTGTCTCTATTATTGGCCACACAGCGAAATTAAGAGCACCAGTTCAGAAATGAAACAGCCCATATTTGTTTAGCTTTTGCAAGTGGATTTAAACATGGTTCTCTGAAAAAATTTTTAAGTTGAAGGTAAGACCAAATCAAATTGTTTGGAATTGGAAAACTATAACACCATTGTACAATTAGATGGGATTATTTACATCAGAATTATGTAAAACAAATTTAAGAATTTGTTATTTAGACAGAAAGAACATATGTATTTTTCCGATTGTCACTCGCTGCATCACAGAATTTCTGAAACACAAAGAGCACATAAGCCACTGTTCTCCACTAAAATCGTCGGAAAACTTCTTATTACAAAATGCGCAGGTGGCATCTGTAGAATCATCATCAACATCCAGATCATGATCGTCATCAGTGTCTACCAGTGAAGGTTCACTAGCAGCCTCACTGTCAGAACAACATGAGATTTTTACTTTCTTTTAACTTTTGGTGGCAGGATTCCACTTTCGTGTTGCTCCACTTGTTGAAGCCTCATTGGACTTCTTTCTGTCTTTTGAAGCATAAAAGGTTTCCACCTTCTTCTTATAAGGAGAACTAGTCAACACAACGCTCTCCTCACACTTTGGTTCGTGAGATGCTGGTTGAACTTTTGATAGAGCTTTTATGTCTTTGGGCGAGACTAAAGGGTGGAATGGCATGGAAGCAGATGAGGAATGAGATTCATTTTCACCAGGAGACAGAATTTCATTGCCAACGCTATGTGAAATAGGCCTACGTGCTAGATGAACTGTGGCAGTATTTGCAACTAATTGCGGTCCACACTGAGCTTCAGAAATAGGGTATGGTCTGTTGTCGTTCGCTTCATAAATAAGATCAGCTTCAGTAAATATGGATTCGTCGTAAGGATAGATACCAGTGGCACGAAAACCACTCAATGCATTACTCATGGTTGCTGCTCTAATGTATGCGTTGCCCATGAGTTCAGCGACGTCATATTGAGTCACAATTATTGGAAATCCACTTCTCAATTTCTTGATTGTAGAAGGTTTTAAATGGCTTCATGAAGGCAGCATCCAGTGGCTGCATCCTATGCGTGCTATGAGGTGGAAGGCAGACCATTATGATGTGATTTTCTCCGGCAAAGTTTATAACGTCTAGGTTCCTTGTGTGTGAGTAGTGTCCATCCAGGATTAAAAGAACTGGGTCTTCTGCAGTTGGCTTTACAAAAGAGGCAAAAAGCGTCATCCACTTACAAAAGAAATCACACTGAATCCAGCCTAATGGGTGAAATCCTGGAATAGCTCCATGAGGGGATCCTTTTATTAGCTTCAGGTTCTGCTTCTTTCTGGGGAACGCGATCATCGGAGGAATATAATGGCCGACAGTTGACATAGAGGTGATGATGGTGTTCAGCTTTCCTCTCTCTGCTGATGACATTTTGTAGACTGCCAATTTTCATTTTGTGCAAATCACCTTCACATTTTTGCTTTAGACAGTTGTCATTCCAGTTCCGTCAACATTAAATGTTCTAGCAGGATTGAACTTGATTTTATCACGTTCTGCTCTGAGAACACAATAAAATGACTTCACATTGTCTTGAGTGAAGCTAGATTTCTAGCTCTTGGCAGTGATTGTGTTGTTAGTATTGTTAACTGGGAACAATTTCTTTTCATAAACAACTTCAACCACTTTCGACCTGCCATGTTTCCAGGATGGGGCAGATTGTTCCTTAAGGCAAGTTGGAATGACATGTGATTTACATCATGTCGAGTCAAACCAAAGAAATTTTTTTCCATTTCCATACAGTATTCAACCAGCTCTTTCTCAGCTTCAGGTGTCAACACAGGTTTTCTTCCAAATTTCTGTCTTACAACTGGAGCTTCCTGTTCATTCTCCCCATTTTCACATCTTTTAATATACGCTCGAATCGTTGATCTGGGTACTTCAAATGTCTTTGACGTCCTCAGCGTGCCCATTTCTTTGCTTCTTCTTTTCCCTTGGCATCTTGTGTATGAGTCCTTCAACAAAAAAAAAAAAAAATGAGTAACTGAATAAAATAAATCATTTTGAAGAAGAAAATAGGTTTGAGATAAGTACGAGATAGATCGGTTAACAAATTAAAATAGCTACTCCCAATATCGCCTACTGGCGATGTCACGCTCCAGTTGATGGGCGATATTAGGAACACAGCACAATCAACAAAAACATACACGTTACAGTTCTTCAAAACACCTTTTCTCGCTATTAATAATACGATTGTAATCATTATTGAACATACTTCCTAGTAGCATAAACGAATTTATTATCAGTAAACGTTTACCTGGTAGTTCACTCGATTTACTGCAGGCAGTAAAAACGATTGACACAGCCGCAAACACTGCAAATGCTATAGTGTTTCCGCTATTACTCTTAGGAAGCTTGCAACTAGTGCCGTCTGTGGCAAAATTGCAGAAGCTCAAGTTTACCACACAAAAGTCATAGATGGCACGCTTAACAGCTTGGAAAAACAAATAGGGGATATTAGGGGCAGGGGCGATATTTGGGACACTACGCTAATTATGGGATCGTTTCATTGAATTTTGCCGGACATTGATTTTTAACATATTTTACAACAAGAATTCCGCAAACAGCTGTATCTCGAATCAGTGTTATTTAGGCATATTGCTTCTGTGGCTTAAGCGATGTCATCAGGTGCATATCTTGAAAGTACTAGCTGATTTGGCAATAGCACAATTTTGTAACCTGCTGTTTGTAAGTAGTTACATTAGGGACAGATTAGAAGACTGATTTACTGTCAAGCTTTACAAATCAGTGAAAATTTCAGGAGATTCTGCCGTTCTGCTAGTTTCAATCTAGCTGCATCCAATAAGTTCACTGCGTTGACAGAAGAGCTGTGCAGCAAAGGCTGCAGCCTGCTGGTTTCACGATGGAATCTTTAAAAACAGAACTTTTTTGATAACCACGAAACCGGCAGCGCCTTAAAAAATTGTTATTTGCAGAGTTCCTGCTATAAAATGTACTACCACTGCTACACATGCCCAGAGTTTAGAGCCGTTTGTGATTTTTAACACTTTATTACCCTTTCCGTGCTTAGTACTTTTGTTTTACTTTCATTTATTGACAATGCGTTTAGATTGTGGTATTGCAGAAAACGTCCTTGGTCCCGTGATCGGAACCCGCGACCGATAAATTTTGATTGATAATCAACAATGGCGGCCGAAAGCTTTCGGCATAAGGAGTGGACAGAGGCTGAAGGCACTGTATTGTCCCTTGGGTATGAAACTCCACCTAAAGGTCGAAGAATCAGCAATAATCAATGATATAAGGATCCAGAAGGCAATCGAGACTACTGCATAAAAACATAATGTGTATCCTCAAGACATGTGGCCTGTAATTGAAAAAGTGTCTTGATGAACTCTCCATTGGCAAAAGATTCCGTAATAGTCTCACGTTTGGATATACAAGAGGGGACTAGCAAAGGGAAGGTGACAATGAGAAAAAGACTGAATAACCAACGAAACGATAATGTTCTGTGAGTCGAGAGTAGTAGGGCTCTCACGGCAAAAGCCCATTTTGTTAGTGCAGGTTGCCTACATTAGGGGCAAATATACATTCAGAGGAAAATCTACTGTTGTCTTTTGATTGACACATCCTTAACTTATTGTTCTTCTATGTGGATTAGGCCCCCCTGGGAATAATCTGTCCATCTGAGAAGCCTACCCCCCCAACCCTCCCCTTCCTCCTTACAGCCTTTCAGGAAGCCTAAAATCGTTGCCACCCTCCCACTCACTGATACTGGTATACCTTCAGGCCAGAGTTATTCGAATAGTCCCCTCCCACTCTATCAGTTTAATTGACTAATTAATTAAATTAATTAATTAGCCCTTCCCCCTCTGGTAAATTCTGCAACCCTCCCCTGCCAGCCCTCCCACCCCCACCTGGAAATTGGTGGGTCTGTGCTGGAGAGGAAGGACATCACAACAGGAAATTCAATTACGTAGCAAAGGTATGTTGTTTACTCATAAAAAAATTCAGTTTGCAGGGGTTGGATCTCTCATTTGGTGGAAAAAACTCACATCCAGCAACTGCATGCCCTAATTATGCAATTACATTGCTACAGATTGGAGGTGTCATTATAGGAAAAGTTTTGTGTGTGCACCCACCTTGACATACAGGGATCTACTGGTTTGTGCACAGTGCTACCACCACAGGATGTTGAATCCCCTGCCCCTCACCCTCACCTTCCCCACCCTTCCCTGAAAAAATGGGTGGGAAAAATGCTTACTCTGTGCTGGAAAGGAAGGATCTCACAAAATGAAGTTCAAATCAAAGGCAATAACATACTGATACAGATTCTTTATTTAACCAGTTTTTCTGGAGACAAGGCTGCCCCACTTGGGTAGAGCTCATGACTGCATACCACCAAGAAAAGGAACAAAGTGCGGTTTACTTCCCACCATTTCTGGTTCTGTGTGGACATCTATGTCAGGGCGCAACCACTAATGTCAAAACAGCCCAATGTCTTAATTATAGATCACATTACTAAGTACAACTGACTACAGACTGCATATCTACCTCCTTTGATCTTGCAGCCCCTGAACAAAGCATCAAATCGTGGCATTCTGTTGATCAGGGAATTCCAGACTCGCTTTCTATCTCTGTCTTTCTCATGAGGCCACTCCCTGTTTGTCTGTGTGAACCATCATCCAAAATTTGCACACAAAGGTTTTCATCTCTCTTCACGATACAGTGTTCCTATTGGCTAATGATGGGGGCAAAGGGACAAAGGGACAGGTGACGCAATTTGGATAGCAAAAATAGAGTGAATTGAGCCATTTGCACTACCCCATCAAATTAGTTGTTTAAAGAATTACAAGAAACAAATAGAATGCTTAAAAGACTCACCTCCACATTACTATGATCCTTCTGCATAATAGAACATATTTTTAATCTTTGAGTATCACATGTGAACATTAAGCAAATCAAGTAATTAAATTTCTACCACAAATAGATCGTAGCCCTAAATATACCTGAAGTCCTGTATGCACCAACATTAGAGAGCACAAACAACCTCCTCCAGCACAATGTTCCACTAAATATATTTGGGGAAAAAAATCTTACCAATCACACAAACTAGCATTCACGAGGAGCACTCCATTCGCCTTTTACAGGGTAGCCACCACCTGCAGCGGCCAGGAGAGAAACTGACATCCCCATAGGCCATCCCTGCCCGTTCTGGACACATGTGTGCTGTGATGTATTAACAAGCACTAAACACAACTCACATAAACTGCAATCCAGTCTGTAGTAGTAGTGAACATGGTTAGATGTTGGGGTTCGCTGAAAACACTCGCACATCGTGTGCACTCACCTCTCAGATGTCCACAAGCAGTGCACCCATCCCCTCATACACCGCCAGTGTTAACATTCAGAGGTCAGTGAAAACTACTGCTGCGATTGCAGCTGCAGTCATGGAAGTGTGTTGTATTCCAGAGTGCACCATACCAGCCATGGAGGGCGTCTGGGTATGATTGGAGTGGTAAGAATTTGGATGTTATCAGTACATCCAGTACAAACACCTGCCATCTTGAATTTTCTCTCGTGCAACACACACACACATGTTCGCTTCTGTCACCCACACCCAGCACACTGGTCACTTCACCAGAACTCGCTGCTGTGGGCAAAATCAGACAGGTTGGCACATTCTTTGTTCCCATCACAGAATGAGCTAATCTGTTACTTCTGGTTGCCAACTCCACATGGCTGCTGCCGCTGCAGCCAGCTGCGGTGCACTGTGAAACAGGCAGTTTCAGCTTGGATGTATAAAGTAGTTCTAAACAATTCCAAAAATAGATCATAGCCCTAAATAATCTGAAGTCTTGCTTGCACCAACATTTGAGAGCACAAACATCCTCCTCCAGCACAATGTTCCACTAAATATATTTGGGGAAAAAAATCCTACCAATCACACTGCTGTAACACATCTAAGCAGTGTATGACCACAGCTACATACATCACCATTATTTTGTTTGTTTTTTTTCCACTACCACTTTGAGGTCTGTGTCAGGTGCTAAACCGATACTAACATATTTTGATTCATTGGCTCTAACAGAAAACTGGTAATCGTATGGTGTAAATTATGCTGCTGCTGCTTCCACAGTACACAGGATGACTGAAATAAAAGACAGAGGCAGTGTTTATTATTAAGAAGAAATGTGGAAGACATAGTGACATGTGGAAAATGGAAGAGTTTTGTGTCATTGCAGAGCATTTTCAAATAACTGTTGGAAGCGATATAGTAGCAGATGTCTAGGTGTCCTGTTTCAGTCGATTCCTCACATTGCTGTCATGTGTGCGATCACTGTTTCGGTGCTGGCCATTCCCAGAGGGTGTTGCATCTCTACCAAGACACGCTCTCCATCTCAGACAAGTGATGTCAGTCAGTCATTATGTGGTAATTAACAATGGACGGATGGTGTTGTGACTTGGCAACACAGCCAAGCCACTATGACAGGAAGCCGAAGGCACGCGTTTAAGCTCACGCAGGCTGGCGTGAGGTCTGGAACAGTTAAAGGAGTTGAGTCTAGTAAAAAATGTACGTAGCTTCTGGAATACTTAACTTTAATCCATAATTGGTGAACGTCGGTCTGACGGTACATGCATCACAAGATAAATAGCAGTTGATAATGACGCCTTGCTTGGTCGTAGCAAATGACGTAGCTGAAGGCTATGCTAACTATCGTCTCGGCAAATGAGAACGTAATTTGTCAGTGAACCATCGCTAGCAAAGTCGGCTGTACAACTGGGGCGAGTGCTAGGACGTCTCTCTAGACCTGCCGTGTGGCGGCGCTCGGTCTGCAATCACTGATAGTGGCGACACGCGGGTCCGACGTATACTAGCGGACCGCGGCCGATTTAAAGGCTACCACCTAGCAAGTGTGGTGTCTGGCGGTGACACCACAGATGGGATGGAAAAGACACCATCAATGACTGTAATAAGCACCACAGTTGATAGTGTGATCAATTTTAGCAATTTTACCAGTTTCAATGCTGGCCAATGACACAGCAGCATGACAACCGATTTCTGTATCATCGCTAAACTACCACTCTACTACAATGCGAGTACCATGTAACAGATTGCAAATTGTAGACCTATGACTGTGCAGGATCATAGTAAGGTTAATGTGACTGTTCTAAGGGATCTATTGTCACCATGTCACTAATTGCATGGCCCTACCGCCAGAGGTTCGAGTCCTCCCTCGAGCATGGGTGTGAGTGCTGTCTTTAGTGTACATTCAGATCCGATGATGGCACCTTGTGTTGAAGCCCGTTATCCACTAAACAGTATTTCAGCGATCTTGGTTTTTGAATTATTTCTACAATAGTGTGATCGCCCCACTACGCACTATGTGTTTACTGCAAAATTAGTTTCAGTTAGTTTCAGTTGTGTGTAAGTCTAGGGACCGATGACATTAGCAGTTTGGTCCCTTAGAAATTCACACATTTGATTTGAAGCGATCTGTTTGACTCCTGTAATTTCTTAACCAATTAATTTGATAGGATAGTGCAAATGAGTTATTTCAATCTATTTTTGATATTCAAATTGCGTCAGCTGTTCCTTTGTCTCTTATATTAGCCCATAGGAACATTCTATTCTGAGGAGAGATGGAAACTTCTGTCTACATGTTTTGGAATGTTGGTTCACACAGACAAAAAGAGAGCGGCCTCTTGAGAAAGCCAGAGACAGGAAGCGAGTCAGGAATTTCCTGCAAGATCAAAGGAGACTGATATGCAGTCCGTGGTCAAAGTATTTAGTAACGTGATCTATAATTAGGATGTTGGGCTGTTTTGACATTCGTGGCAGTGCCCTGACGATAGACACACACACACACACACACACACATACACACACACGAACGTACACACACACACACACACACACACACACACACACACACACACACACACAGGAGACCCCAAATGGTGGCTACTATAACGCATTTCATTTCATTCCATTCCTTCATGATTACATTTATTATGTCATAGGGGGTGAGGGTGTGGGGTGCAGTCATGAGCTCTACCTAAGTGGGGGAGGCCTGTCTCCAGTAAACTGAGTAAATAAATATCTATCAATATATTAGTGGTTCTGATTCGAATTTCATGTTGTGAGATCCTTCCTCCCCATCACATTCTTCCACCAATTTTTTCTGGGACTGATGGGATGGGCGGGGGGGGGGGGGGGTGAGAGGTAGTGGGGTCGTATATCGGGGTGAGAGGTAGTGGGGTCGCATATCGTGTGGTGGCAGCACTGTGGACTAAAGACTAAATGCCTTGGGAAAATCTGAAAAGGGAAATGCAAAGGCTCAATCTAGATGTAAAGATATAATAGGGGTGAGTAAAGTGAAATGGAAATAGGACAAGGATTTCTGGTCAGATGAATGTAGATTAATATCAAAACCAGCAGAAAATTGTAGAAATTGAGCAGGATTCGTTACGAATATGAAGGTAGGGTTGGTGAGTGCGTTATGTGAACAATTCAGTGATAGAGTTGTTCTTATCAGAATCGACAGCGAACCAAACTGGCAACGATAATTCATGTGTACATGTCCTGTCGGAAGATGAAAATGAAGAGTTGAAAAAAGTATATCAGAATATTGAAAGGGTAATACAGTACGTAAAGGGAAATGAAAATCTAGTAGTTATGGGGGACTGGAGTGCAATTTTAGGAAGTAGAAGAAAAGTCCACAGGAGAATATACGCTTGGGACAAGAAATGAGGGAGCAGAAAGCGATAGAGAAACTATACGAGGGTGGAGGGTGTTGAAAGAGTAATACAGTACGTAAACGGAGATGTAAATCTCATGTTCGAGGGAAGCTGGAATGCATTTGTAGAGGAAGGAGTAGAAGAAAAAGTTACAGGAGAGTATGGGGCTTGGGACAAGGAATGAGACAGGAGAAAGACCAATTGAAATCTGTAATAAATTCCAGCTAGTAATAGCGAATACCCCGTTCAAGGGGACCGATGACCTATGCAGTTTGGTCCCTTTAATCTTCAAACCAACCAACCAGTTCAAGAATCACAAGAGGAGGAGGTGAGCTTGCAAAAGGCCGGGTGATACGAGGAAATTTTAGTTACACTACATCATGGTCAGACAGAGCTTCCAAAATCATATGCTGGATTGTAAGGCATACCCGGAGAAGACATAGACTCAGATCACAATTTAGTAGTGATGAAGAGTAGCCTGAAGTTTAAGAGATTAGTCAGGAAGAATTAATACACAATGAAGTGGGATACGGAAATACTAAGGCATGACGATATACGCTTGAATTTCTCTAAGGATATAGATACAGCAATAAGGAATAGCTATGTAGCAGTACTGTTGAAGAGGAATGGATGTTTCTAAAAAGGGCAATTACGGAATTTAGAAAGAAATACGTAGGTACAAAGAAGGTAACTGTGAAGAAACCATAGGTAACAGAAGAAATACAGTTGATCGATGAAAGATGGAGGTACAGAAATGTTCAAGGAAATTCCGGAATACAGAAATACAAACCGCTGAGGAACGCAATAAATAGGAAGTGCACAGAAGCTAAGACGAAATGGATGCACGAAAAATGTGAATAAATCGAAAAACAAATGTCGGTATGACTGACTCAGCATACAGGAGAGTCAAAATAACTTCCAGTGAAATTAAAAGAAAGGATGGTAAAACATTAAGAATGTAACGGGAATTCCACTGTTATATGCAGAGCAGAGAATGGATACGTGGAAAGAGTACATTGAAGGCTTCTATGAGGGGGAAAATTTGTCTGATGTGATAGAAGAAGAATAGATAATATTCCATCAGAATTTCTAAAATCATTGGGGAAGTGGTGACAAACCGAATTTTTCATTTTGGTGTGTAGAATGTACGTGTCTGGTGACATACAATCTGACTTTCGAAAAAATCCACACAATTCCGAAGACTGCAAGAGCTGACAAGTGCGAGAATTATCGCACAATAAGCTTGACAGCTCATGCATCGGAGTAGCTGACAATAATAATATTCAGAAAAAAGAACTGAAAAGAAAATTGAGGATATGTTAGATGACGATCAGTTTGGTTTTAGGCAAGGTAAAGGTACCAGAGAGACAATTATGACGTTGCGGTTGATAATGGAAGCAAGACTAAAGAAAAGTAATGACGTTTTCATTGGATACGTCGTCCTTAAAAAAGGTTTCAAAAATTTAATGTAGTCCAAGATGTTAGAAATTCTGAGGAAAATAGGGGTAAGTAGTAGGGAGAGACTCGTAATGTACATTATGTACATGAGCAAAAAGGAAATAATAAGAGTGGACGACCACGGACGAAGTGCTCAAATTAAAAAAAAGTGTAAGGGATGTAGTCTTTCACCCCCAATGTTCATCTGTACATCGAAGAAGCAATGATGTTAATAAAGGAAAGGTTCAGGAGTGGAATCAAAATTCAAGGTGAAAAGATATCAATGATATGATTCATTGGTGACATTGATATGCCGAATAAAATTGAAGAAGAATTGCATAATCTGCTGAATGCAATGAACAGTCTAATGAGTACAGAATGTGGACTAAGAGTAAATCGAAGAAAGACGAAAGTTATGAGAAGTAGCAGAAATGAGAACAGCGAGAAACTGAACATCAGGATTGAAGGTAACGAATTAGATGAAGTTACTTGATTCTACTACCTAGGAAACAAAATAACCAATGACAAATGGAGCGAGGAGGACATCAAAAGCAGACTAGCACGGGCAAAAAGGGCATTCCCGTCTGAGGGAAGTCTTCTAGTATCAAACATAGGCCTTAATGTGAGGAAGAAATTTCTGAGAATAAACATTTACAGCACAGCATTGTCTTGTAGTGAAACATAGACTGTGGGAAAGCCGGGATAGAAGAGACTCGAAGCATTTGAGATGGAAAGAAATATGTGGAAAACATTGAAAAAGGAGCAGGGCCAGGATGATAAGACATCTGTTCATACATCAGGGACTAATATCCATGGTACTCGAGGGAGCTGTAGGATGCAAAAATTGCAGGGGAGATAGTGACTGGAATACCTCCAGGAAATAACTCAGTATGAAGATTGCAAGTGCTACACTGAGATGAAGAGGTTGGCACAGGAGACGAATTCATGGCGGGAATCGCCAAACCAGTCAGATTACTGATGAATTAAAAAAAAAAGAATATTATACCACCATTGATTTCAACCGCATAAAACGTGTTTACTGCAATTTACCACTTTCCGTTTAGTGCTGAGCAGCCTTCCATGCATGCACTGTGATATTTCTGGCTTTGGAACCATAAGATCCTCCCCAAAAGCCATTTCATAATTTGGCTGAGATTACAGCAGATAGCATGACGTGATAGATGGGGTGAGAGAAAGACAGCAGATGGTACAATGATTGCCAACTCCCTGACAAATTGCAGCAGTTTAGTAGGAGGATAATACGATTGGCTGCCAACACAGGAGACTGCGCGCAAAATTTGCTATATTCATTTATTAATAGCTGCTAAAGTGTAGCTTAGATTTTATTGGCTATCAAACTGAATATACTCTCAAAAGTACGTTCTAACCCAGGTCTCAGATCTCAGTTTTATGACAATTTTTATTAGCGTTAAGATAGCGATGTTCGGACGAATCATTTCGTACATCTTCGACTCCCGCCAAAAATGCGCTCCTAGGGGAAGTGATTCGGGATGTCTAGTGCAGTCTGCAGTGAGGGGTTGAACAGTATGGTTCGCATAACTGGCCGCACTATTAAGATCAAGGATGCAAGCCATATAATGTTGAATTAAAATTAGTGCTAAGTAGAAAAGAATAGAGTAACAGTGCATATAAATTTTTGTTAATTATGATTATTACGTGACTTAACGTAACAGGACTGTGACTGATTCTTACGTGAACACTGAAATATGTGACTTTGTAATCGAAAGTACGCAGAGCGTATTGTTAGCAGTTTGTAGTTTCATCTGCTTCCTGCGTTGTAAATAAAACAGAAAAGTTATTGGCATCCGTAATGTGGAACTTACCAGACCATTTAGACTCCAAGAACAACGAACTCGAGACCTGAACTTTGCATTTTCGCTGGGGCAGCGTCGTCTATACGAGACATCAGGTTAGGGAAATGTAACAGAGCTTCCCTGTTCTACCTTGAAGCGGCAGGCCCCTCGTGTGTCCTGCTTTTGCATTACAAATACTGACAGTTACATATCATTCGCGGTAACACGGAGGAGGGTAAGCGAAAGAAGAATGTTGACTGGGAAACCGATTATTTTCTGGTAAACCTTCCGGGATGTAAGGTCGTGGTCCATGAAACTCTTCAGCTCCTAACGTTTCGTCCAGCGCAGCTCTGGACGAAACGTTAGGAGCTGAAGAGTTTCATGGACCACGACCTTACATCCCGGAAGGTTTACCAGAAGATATGTCATCCGGTCGTGAAAGCCTTTATACTATAAACCGATTATTATCATCACTTTCAATAGTTAACCCAACCTTGACATGACGAAATAACCACAAAACCCACCAGTGAACATTCACACTCATTGTCATTACCGACGCCTACAACATCCATCATTTTCCTTTAGTACCGCCTTATCACTAATGAGCCAAAGTATTTGGGCCACTGCCCAGCACGATATTCAGTGCCGCCTGATGGCGTCGGCATATGTTGCAGTAAGGAGAGTACAGGGAGATTCGTAAGAAGCTCCAGGTTTTCAGAAGATCACAACCTACCCAGAAAAATGACAAATAACAATGGATAGAGCGTCTCTTTGAGTTTCATTTCGTAACACGTGCCATGGTATAGTTGCTCTAGAGGACCAGCGTGTCAAAACACGTACCCAAAACAGCTGCATCGTATTTTCGCACGAATTAGTTCGCTCCTGCTAATAGGCAATACAATGAACTGCTTTCCAAAATGAGTTGCTGCCGTGCCTATCCGTGCATTTTGTGTCAGCGACTTCACTGGATTTCAGGCACATATTGAAATTTGCCATATCAAAAACGTTGCCCATGTAACAGCTGTAATGTGAGGTATAAACTTGGAGAGACTCTCCATCCACTGTCTATTGTGTCTATTTTCTGTATGTCTTGTAGTATTCAGTCTGTCGTCTTCTGATACACCAGAGGAATTTACGAGTAACGATGTATATAACAGGAGCAGGTACGAATGGGGACTCATGTATTGAATATACAAACCACAAATGGGAAAATCCATTGACAAGTAATTTTTACGAAGAGTAGACTGTTATGGACCAGGGCCTCGGAATGAGCACTTCGGAAATGGCGAAGCTAGACGTCACTTCACATGCTACTGTCGTGAGTATCAACTCCATGGGAAGAAACGATTATCATAACAAAATAAGAGAAGTCAGAGCCTGCACGGAAAGATTTTAGTTCTCGTTTACCACTCGCGCTGTTCGAGAGTGGAACGGCAGAGAAATAGGTTGAAGCTGGTTTGATAAATTCTCTGAATCCGCTAAATTGTGAATTACAGAGAAATCAGGTAAATGTACATGTAGATATAGAACCTTAACTTCTGTGTTCTCAATGGTATTTGGTTCGAAGATTTAATAATGTTTCTCATTATAAACCAGAAAATGCTCAACATTTTTGGTTGCAACTGTTTGGCAGTTAAACAGAGAAATATTCTTCATTTTAATTTCAGCAGAATGTTATGTTTCAAACATATTTCATAATATAATAGGTAAATTTTTTTAATTTGCATCCGCTGAAGAAGATAATTTTTTTTACAAGTATAGCGTATAGTAAACTATAAAACTTTTCATCCTCATGTGATTAGGAGGACAAACATTTAAGAAATGTAGCCCTACATCCACACTACTAGTTACTGTTTGTCAGAGGGGGAATATCGACTTTCAGAAACTTTCATGCAGGAGACGAACTAATTATTCATGGAAAATTATGACGATGAACTCAACATTAACGAAGTTAAATGCACTCCCAGTTATTCACCGATGCAGATTTGTTATTTGATGGTAAATACTCAATATAACGATTGTAAATAGCTTTCTGCATACAGTTGATAGCCGTAATTACATTTTCAGTTCGTTTCAATGAATGCTTTAGTCTATCAAAGCTTAAGTTGCGTTTTAATGGCCAAACCCTGTTACGAGATATCTATCAATATTGCGGGAACTGCTCACGGGAACAACGTAATTTCAATTAGTCACATTCACAACGAAGATTGAAAATTATTATGTCCTCTTTCTTGATATAAAATTTAAATATTACTATAGATTCTTTTATGTGAACTAGGCAAATTATTAAATTAGGCAGGCTAGATAAAACATTTGAGATATGTGTGAATGTATCTCATTTTAGTAGACTGTTCGTTCACACATGCTACACTGAAACCTTACGTTTTTATATATTACCGGTGATAAAAGCGAAGAAATTCGCACCGATAGGTAATCTAATGGAATGAATGTGATATGACTTGTTTTTCGTAAATGAGAGAAGAAAGGGATTTGTGATTCGTAGTAGGCGAAAGATGTGTGACAAGAATCGCTAGCGATAATCTGCATTTTGTTACGTATTCTTTCTAAAACTATGTTTATTATAAAGGTATGATTGGTAAATGAGACTAAAACATATAAGACAAAAACCATTTTCATTATTTACTTGTATGCAAATTTTGGGGCACATAAATTGAAAAGTTTAATGCTACCGTATTTTATATGTCTACAACCGCTGTAAAACCGTTTACATGTACGTCTGGGATCATTCACAACAAATTTATAACGCGCCCCCGCATCCCACGCGTGTACGATGGCACTCGACTCTGAGGTAGTCCGATTCGAATGCTGGTTCAAATGGTTCAAATGGCTCTGAGCACTGTGGGACTTAACTTTTGAGGTCATCAGTCCCCTAGAACTTAGAACTACTTAAACCTAACGAACCTAAGGACATCACACACATCCATGCCTGAGGCAGGATTCGAACCTGCGACTGTAGCGGTCGCGCTGTTCCAGACTGTAGCGCCTAGAACCGCTCGGTCACCCCGGACGGCTCGAATGCTGGTGTGGACGATATTTCACAGCCATTAATTGGCCGGCAGGGGAAAGAGAGATTGTTTCCTGAAGTTCATGATCAGCAGTCTTTGCAACAATGCCGTGGATTAAGTTGCAAACCTCACCGCGGCGTCTCAGGAGGGTACGTGACGTTGTTGATGGTGACGTGTCCGTAGAATGGGGACGTTACAATTGATGGCATTCTTGGTGCCTTTCGAGCGAAGTTGGCTAAGAGCTGTCACCAGATCTCACACTCTCCTTTCTCTAATTTTTATCATTGTTATCACGTAATAAACATATTCCCCTGTACATACATCCATTACATTTACCTACACTGTACAAATATGGATATGACACTACTTCCTAATATCCGTAAGAAAAGCGATCACTGCGTGCGTAGAATGAACACGCTTTCCAATAGGCGGCTGAATCCGCCCTGTGGGATAACCCAGCTAACAATGCCATACGACATTTATATTTACTTTTACGAATTTCTAGTCTGAGGAAAGGTTAATCCCGTATCAATTTAAGTAGTTGTTATGGAATGATAGGTATTCATAAGTTATCAACGGTAGGTTATGTTAAAGCAAAAGACACAAATTTGGACATGCCTAAGAATACACTAAATGTTAACTGGGTGGGACCTGCAAGAAACACCGTACCTACAACGAACTTAACGTCAGACTAATTGCCTTGCCTGACATACGTCGCGAACTTCCCTCTGAGGCCTATGGGAAATCAAATGTGCTAACGAAAAGATACTCAGTAAAATCTTGACATCGTCATGTGTTATCGAGGGTCTGCGCATATTTAAACGCCCAGTTACGAATTATTAGACTGATCTGTAATAGTAACTTGCTCCATGCCGGAGACAGACACTGGACTTCATAAGACGTTTAGTGTCACATAATGTGACGCGTGCCACGTGCTCTTACACTAAATACATTCTTCATAGGATGTAGATGTGATAATAGTTGACGAGAGAGCTGAGTCAGAGGTCTCTGACACACCAGGAGCTTCTAGCACATATTCAAAGACACCTCAGAAAAGGGAGAGAAGGAGAGTTTACGGAAATCCGTTGCTGAATACACTGGCAGAGAACCTGAAAAGCAGAATGCTTGACTCTGTGTCTGCTCAACCACCACACAACATCGTGGAGAGCTTCATCATAAAAGAATGAGACAAATTAAAAAAATCTATTCTAAAGCGAAACCAATCATTAAATTTCACAAATTATAATGAAAGTTCAAATAACCGATGTAACTGTTGATAAGCATCAAATATGTATTTTACCATATAGCGGAGATACTGAGTCGCAGATAGGCACAACAAAAAGTATGTCAAAATATAAGCTTTCGGCCTTAAATAGAGGACACATACACGCACACACACACACACACACACACACACACACACACACACACACGCACACACACACACACACACACACACACGCAAATGCAACTCTCACACGTGACTGCACCCTCTGACAGTTAAGTGTGGCTTCAGCTGCCAGAGGCTGCAGTCGTGTGTGTGTGTGTGTGTGTGTGTGTGTGTGAGAGAGAGATGAAGCACGTGTGTATGTAGGTGTGTGTGTGTGTGTGTGTTTATTTTCGACAAAGGCCTTGTTGGCCGATAGCTTATATCGTGACACTCATCTTGTTGCACCTATCTCCGTTATATGGTGAGCAGGAAAATTCCTTTTCTTAGTATTGTTACAATCCATCCTGGATTTTTCATTGTTTGAAATATGTATTTCATCTATTCAAAACACATGTAATATTGAAAAACTGTAATTTTTAGTTTTTTCCCATTGCAAAGATACAGCATCTGCTGGTTTAAAATATTTGCAATTCCTGTAACAAAATTTCTCCACATCTTTTACTATCAAATTTCCCCATTGTTGAAATGCATCAGCACACCATAAACATTCCTCTGTGATACAGCACTCTGTATATTCTATGTCACTTGTTGGTAAGTACGCCCAATCTGCTTCACAAATTAAAAACAAGTTACTCGAAACACTAAATGATAAAGTTACAAGTTTGAAATATTGCACGGGAAGACTGATGGTGGTTAATGACATTAAAAAACGTTTGAAATTATACCAAAGACGTTTTTGATAACTGGAATAGGTATTATGCATTACATCACATATCAATTAGTGAAAATCGATATTTGGCATCAACTATTGCTAGCACACAATAACATTAAACTTTCTATAATTATGGTAGAGAGATCCGGGCGATCTAGGTGCAGAAAATGCAAAATATTTCTCACCCATTGCTCCTGAAAATAAAACAAAGATTTTGGCATTACAGATATAGTAAGATTTGTTAACTTCATCGCAGTAGGTTGAACTACAGCAGTCAACACTCTTTTAATAGCTGAAATATGTGAAGTGAGCCGGTTACTCAAGCAACTGGACAACTTTCATAGTTCAGCAAGCTTGTTAGAAATTGCTTCCCACTCCCTCTATGTCGCTGGAGTGCATGGAGCGAAACCAGCAATAATTATATGCCGTTTTCACAGCAATTATTGAGGAGGATCATTTGAATGTGGTGAGAGATAAAGTCCAGTTTTGGAGAAATTTACTAGATGCAATCCTTCCCTGTCGTAGTAAATGATTGGTGTGTGGTTTCTTTATCTATGCCATGTATAACACACTTGCCTTTAAATATTTGTCTTTTAATATGACAAGAATAGCAGTGCACACTTCGCCTATAATAAGTGAACTGCTTCGCATCGTTTTCCTGTATACAAGTCACAAGCTCTTGCGTAACGCCCCTTACCAAAAACCTTAGGGTGACAACAGGCCAGTAATATAATACATATGTTGAAAATTAAAGATGAAAAACTGAAATTTGGACAAATTTAGAAACATCTCTTATGGGGTGCACTGTAGGTAATTCTTAAGCTTCCGGAACTTTTCAAATATAAAACATGTTTTTGATTTATTTTGCTACTTTTACTTATGCTCTTTAGTAGTTACGAACAAATGGATTTATTCATTACTTTCAAAGAAGGAATGAATCAGAGTGTATAGTGTTATACAACCCAATTCCTTAACAGTACTGTTTAATCATACAATTAAAATCTAATGTAAATGTGGTATCACTCAAAATAAGAGCCCATTCTATCCATCAATGTGCAAAGACGCTTTATTTGGACGCTGTCTGAGAAGGTAACAGCTGCCTTACATGCAAGATGCAAAATATTCCATTTAAAAACTAGTGGATCAAAACACAAATACAAACACAGCTTTCTGACAATTGGTTTTCTACAAAAACCAGTTGTAGCATAAGGAAAAGTTCTCTTCAACAACATAATCATACAGTAGGTAGTGCGCACAAACAACCTGGATGAACTTAAAACTGTTTTATATGCATTAATATATGTAAATGATGCTGCGACATAAATAAGCTTTTTCAATAAAGTTAAAAGTGCCACTGATTTTATTTTGTTGATAAAAAAAAAACATCGTGAGTATTCTACTAATCTGAATGATAAATAACTTTCACCATGTCTACAGATCTGTACTACATAAACAAACACAGACCACAAAATGTTATAATCGGAAAAATATGGAGTATTATACGTGATTTTACCTTCAACTAGAAGAAATTGACTCCCCAGTGTGTGTGTAGCGAGGGAGATCACTAATTAGCGAGAAAAAAGTGTCGGCTTTATTCTTTTCTTCAATTTGGGTCGACTGGTCGCAATTCGTTCATCAACATTCTACATATTCTCCTCCCTTCTTCCCTTCTACACATACGCGGTCGCTTCTAAGTACCTCTCTCTGCTCATTCGCTCTTTCTTTTCATCTTCTTGTAATGTGGAGATGGCTGTATTCGCAACAGCTATTACCAGGAATTACTATCGATTTTCACTGTTTTCAACGAGTTGAAACAAGTAGTTGCGATTAAAATGCATATCACAAGCTGAAAGAATACAATGAATGTGACGTTTTCAAATGCACGTCCGTAAATATATCATATATAACCATATCATAGAGATGAAAGAAGCAGCTTTGACCTGCTCGAAAAATAAAGTTCTCTGCCTCATGATGACTCGGTGTTGTGTGATGTTAAGTCCCATAGTGCTCAGAGCCATTTGAAAAATAAAGACTACCAAACTGCACAGCTGAAAATATTCAGAGCACACAGAATCTTCAAGCCGAAAACGAAAACGATCTCGTTCGACAAACTCTTCTCACTAAACAAATAATACGCCAGGTGCACTACAGTTACACGTACAACAAGCAGTCAATTCAGACAAGAAAGTTGGTTGTGCAGAAGGGACTTCGATTTGCCGATATTGTTTACCAGCATGACCCAGCGCCGGCGGATGTATTACTCGGGGTCGATCCTAGGAATCTTACCGGTCTTATGTGTATAATTTTATTGATTGCTCCAGCGATACGTCTGTAGGGTTGCAAGAACTTCAGATAGCTCATCGAGAAAGTTCGTCGCTCCGTGCCACTAGTAGTTCTACACCTGTTCATCAGTTCGTTTTCAATTGTGCTTTCAGGAAAAAAAGGACTCGTTTCTACACCTAGTTTGTAAATGAACATTCCATCACCACAACACCCATCTGAACACAAGAAGTTATAGACAGCATATTGTAGTTACCCTCTAAAACTTTGAATGATTCTAGATTCCCTAAAAACATTGGTAGACATTTGATTTAAGAGACCAGCAGTCAACGGGATTAAACACATCAGCTGTATGAGTGGGAAGAATATAATAATTCCAATCTCAAAGAAAGCAGGTGTTGACAGATGTGAAAATTACCGAATTATCAGTTTAATAAGTCACGGCTGCAAAATACTAATGCGAATTCTTTACAGACGAATGGAAAAACTAGTAGAAGCCGACCTCGGGGAAGATCAGTTTGAATTCCATAGAAATATCGGAACACGTGAGCCAATACTGACCCTACGACTTATCTTAGAAGCTGGATTAAGGTAAAGCAAACCTACGTTTCTAGCGTTTGTAGACATAGAGAAAGCTTCTGACAATGTTGACTGGAATACTCTCTTTCAAATTCTGAAGGTGGCAGGGGTAAAATACAGGGAGCGAAAGGCCATTTACAATTTGTACAGAAACCAGATGGCAGTTATAAGGGTCGAGGGACATGAAAGGGAAGCAGTGGTTGGGAAGGGAGTGAGGCATGGTTGTAGCCTTTCCCCAATGTTATTCAATCTGTATATTGAGCAAGCAGTAAAGGAAACAAAAGAAAAATTCGGAGTAGGTATTAAAATCCATGGAGAAGAAATAAAAACTTTGACGTTCGCCGATGACATTGTAATTCTGTCAGAGACAGCAAAGGAGGATATAAGATGGACATCAGCAAAAACAAAACGAGGATAATGGAATGTAGTCGAATTAAGTCGGGTGATGCTGAGGGAATTAGATTAGGAAATGAGACACTTAAAGTAGTAAAGGAGTTTTGCTATTTGGGGAGCAAAATAACTGATGATGGTCGAAGTAGGGAGGATATAAAATGTAGACTGGCAATGGCAAGGAAAGCGTTTCTGAAGAAGAGAATTTTATTTACATCGAGTATAGATTTAAGTGTCAGGAAATCGGTTCTGAAAGTATTTGTATGGAGTGTAGCCATATATGGAAGTGAAAAATGGACGATAAATAGTTTGAACAAGAAGAAAATAGAAGCTTTCGAAATGTGGTGCTACAGAAGAATGCTGAAGATTAGATGGGTAGATCACATAACTGATGAGGAGGTATTGAATAGGATTGGGGAGAAGTTTGTGGCACAACTTGATTAGCAGAAGGGATCAATTGGTTGGACATGTTCTGAGGCATCAAGAGATCACCAACTTAGGATTGGAGGGCAGCGTGGAGGGTAAAAATCGTAAAGGGAAACCAAGAGATGAATATACTAAGCAAATTCAGAAGGATGTAGGGTGCAGTAGGTACTGAGAGATAAAGAAGCTTGCACAGGATGGAGTAGCATGGAGAGCTGCATCAAGCCAGTCTCAGGACTGAAGACCAAAACAACAACAACAACAACAACTGTATGATAGGAAAAATTAATGTTCTATTTAGAAAACTCTGTTTGGAACAACTTATTTAACAATATTCATAATGTTGTAGAAAGAGGTGCGATTCTTATGTTTATCTAGCAATAGATAAACATTCCTTCCCTTCTGATATTGCAAGCTATAGAGAAACGCACCTAAGTTAAGCAGCCTTTGTGGAGAGATTTATGGAGGTTATGTAGAGGGTCCCAGGAGTCACAGTTATAAGCATTTTACGCTGTCCTATACTACGTACTTTGAAATACGGCACTAATAATCGGAAATTAATATTTATAATTTTACTGCGTCTTGCAGAACTATCTCTAATGTATAGCAACTGTTCGCACTGACGATCGCCTGTCTCAGTTTATGTATTACAAAATAATCCATAGCTTCCACACGTCGTTTGTGATGGGTTTGTCACTGAGTACGGCATCTTAACGTAATCTTTCAGAAAAAATAAAACTACGACAAAAGGAGAAGGTTCGACGGCTCGAGCGAACACAGCCAGAAAGAATTAATGGGTATAGGAATGTCCGATGGGTCTCGTCCTTACGCAGTTTTCGCAAATTTTTAGGATCCTAAACTGATTCGAGGTAAGGAACCAATAGTCAGAGAGGAATGTATTTTTTTCTACAAACAACTCGACAAAACGAATAGTTGAGTAGGCCGTAGTGAGAGCTGACCCGTCACATTGACTAGATAGAGCGGTGTTCCAGTTGAAAATACTGTGCATCGGTTCCCCGCAGTGGAAGCGTGGGAATTGGTCCGGAAGACGCCTGCACGGGCAGGTGCGGCGTCTTGCTGTAAACGTCATGAAGTTTGTTGGCGATGATTAGGAAGTAGTAGTGAAAGTGCTTGCAGAAAATCTAACGGAACATGGAAGCGAAATGATAATGTTGAGTAAATCGCAATGTTCGAGTTACCGCAGAAGCAATATGAGTACTGACTCTAGTGGGGTTTGAGTAGCTGCGCTACCAAAGAAGAAACAAAGACCTCATAATAAATATCCATTTGACGTTAAGTTTCTCGCTTTCTTACTTCTGCTACATCGCATTATCTCTGTCTTTTTGTAGTTTACATTCAGTCCTTATTCTACACTCGTTAAACTGTTCATTATAACCAGAAGATGCTTTTGTTCTTCTTCACTTTCGCTGAGACTGTAATGTTATCAGCAAATATTATCATTGATATTCTTTTACCCTGAATTTTAATCCTGTTCGTGAACCTTTCTTTTATTTATGTCATTACTTCTTCGATTTGTAGGTTAAACAGTTGAGGCGAAATACTTAATGCCTTTCTTATCTCTCTTTTCTTTTTTAATCCGATCACAACGTTCTTGGTATTCCAACCTTGTTGCTCCGGCTTGGTCCGTGAACATATTGTTTATAAACTGTCTTCCCTACAACCTATTCCTGTTTGCCTCAAATTTCAAACATGTCGCTCTATTTTGTATTGTTGGACGTTTTTTCTAGGTGGACAAATCCTATGTAATTGTCTTGAATTTTCTTCAGGCTTGCTTCCATTCTCAATGTCAGACATGCCTGTCTGGTGCCTTCACCGTTCCTAAAGCCAAACTGATCGTCATGTAACACATCTCAACTTTCTTTTCCGTTCTTGTATATTATTCTCGCCACTTGCTTGGGTGCACGAGCTGTTAAGCCAATTACCCAATCGATCTTGGGTTTAACTGCCTTTGATGTCTTCGGAATTGTATGTATGATGTATTTCCGAAAGTCTCATGTTTCGTCGATAGCTTCATAGATTCTACCACTAACCTGAATAGTGGTTTTCCTAATGATTTTAGTAATCAGATGGCATGCTATCCATCACATGTACCTTATTTGACCTCAGGTCTTCCACAGCTCTTTTGAATGTCGACTCTAAGATTGGATCCCCTCTGTCTTCCGTATCAACTCTAATTTCTTCTTCTGTCAAGTAATCAAACAAGACCTGCTGCTCATAGAGGCCTTCAATGTACTCTTTTACCTACTCGCTCTCTGCCCTGAGTGTAACAGTGCAATTCCTATTGCACTCTTAATGATACCATCCTTGCTTTTCGTTTGAGGGAAGGTAATTTTGACTTTTCTATGACTTAGTCAGTCCTAACGAGGCTCATTTCTTTTCCTGCTTTTTCCCATTTTTCCTTACGCCATTTCACTATGGCTGCCCATTATCACCTATCTATTTCGTTCCTAATGGTCTGTAATGCTGTATTTCTCTCTTTCGCTGAACATTTTTGCTGTCTTTCGTAGGTCGGCTGAAGCATTTTTTCAGTAATCCAAGAGTTCTTCGAAATTAACTTCCATATATCTATGTTTGACTGTCCAACATCAGTGGTCGACCTGTTTACGAATATCCAATCATCTTCAATTGAACTGGTTACTGTGGCATTCCTTAACGTAGTATACACATCCTTAGCGTACCTCAAAGGTGTCTTATCAGTCCTCGTCGCTTCAGTGTCCCACTTCCTTCCTTACTCATTTTTACGGATGATTCTTTTAAACTTCACTTTGTTGTTCATGATTATGTGATTGTGATCAGAGAGTATATCTGATCCTGGGTATGCCTTATAATCCAATACCTGCTTCCGAAATATGTTTCGCCATTACGTAATCCATCTGGAATATATCCGTGTTTGTGGGGTTTTTCCAAGTGTCCCTTATCCTCTTGTGATTCGTGAAAATAGTATTCACTATTATCAGCTAAAATGTAGTGAAGAACTCAGCTTTTCTCTATGCTCAGTCCCCCTAAAAAGCCCATGTTCTCCAGTAACTTATCGTTTTACTCCTTCCCCTACAACCGCTTTCCAATACCCCGTTATTATTACATTTTTATCTCCCTTTGCGTATTGAATTTCAGTTTCAATTTTCTCTGTCTCTTCATCTTCTTCTTCCGACACCGGGGTATATATCTGAACTATCGTTTTCAGCGTCGGTTTGTTGTTGAATCTGATGAGAAAAACTCCATCCCCGAACTGGTCACAGCAGCTTATTCTCTACATCTACGTCATACTCGGCAAGTTGCCTAATGGTGTGTAGCAATAGATCCTACGGGTATCACTAAGTCATCCCCTTTCCTTCTTCCACTAGCGAATGGCACATAGCAGTAATGAATGAGGTAACTTCTGTATTAGCTGTAATTTCTTAAATTTTCTCATCGTCGTCGTTCTGTAGGATCTATGTTGGAGAATGTAATACGTTGTTCGAATCTTCGTGGGAAGTGCTCTCTTGAAATTTCAGTAGAAAACCTCTTCGTGATAAACGAAACCTCTCTTGTTACGCCTGCCTCTGAAGTTTGCTGAGAATTTCTGTAAAGCACTCGCGCCGATTAAACAAACTTGTGACGGAACGCTCCGCTCTTAGCTGTATCTTCTCTACCTTTCCTATCAGTTCTATATGGCAACGATGTCAGATTGATGAACAACACTCAAGCACCTGTCGAAAAAACGCCTTGTAGATCACTTCTTTCGTGGATAACATTTCCTGAAGATTCTTCCAATAAATCTCAGTGATGCATCTGCTTTCCTTACTATTTATTTAATTTGGTCACTGCACTTAACGTCGTTTTGTCCTACTTTCCTTTTAATTACGAATTATACTCCAATTCTGCTGAAGTTAACATTACCCTGTATTCGTCTGACGAGAAATCATTATCTTATTTCCATTTCACTTTTCTGACGTCCCCCTCCCCTTCCGCCATAGAATGGGCCTTTCCCTTTCTCTTAAAATGTTATCCCTTCTTTAGTTATTCAATCTTTTCTCATGGTCACTTCCGCCTCAGGCAGTTCCCTCTCGGAGATCTCAGTTGGGGAGTAATCCGGAATTTTTTGCTAATGGAGAGATCATTATGACACTTCAAACTTCCTGGCAGATTAAAACTATGCCGGACTGAGACTCGAACTCGGGACCTTCAACTTTCGCAGTGTGGGGCGCCGGGTGGTATAATTGTTATTAAAATGTTCCTATTATTTATTTATTTATTGCTGTTGTTTGCCGTTCTCAACACTGGCTCTCTAACTACAATATTGGCAACCAGAAAGTGATTAGCAAAACGTGAAGCCTGTAATTAGAATTCCTAGTGCCCACTTCATCTGAGAAATACACTTAGAGCTACAGCTTATAGCTCTGAGGAATTAGGAGATTGTCTGGGATTCATAATCAAAAACCATTCTCTCTAAAATATTCACTATAGTCTGGAAGCCACAGACCAAAAAGAATCCACACAATCCAACTACCAGAGAAGTTCAGAGTCTAATGCGCTGATGCAACTATAACTGTTCAAATTAAATGTTTAAGTGAATGCTCGCCATAATTTGATGATAATGTTCATCAAACGCCACGCTAAATAATGGTAGAATGTCTGTCCCGCGGCGGGTCGTGAAAATACGACATACGCAAACTGAAGATAGGTCATTAAAGTCATCCAAGAATTAACACTTCACTCGAAAACGATTTCATTGTTACGCGTATCCCGAGTAACTTATTACGGCATCCGAGGCTGTTTATAGCAATGATACCGACGCGACGCGACTCCCGGCACAGACGGTGTGCTAATCAGTGTCTGGAGAGAACTAGGGCCTTTTTCTCTCGCGCAGCGTTCTTATATTTAAAGCCGTGGTGCGGCGGGCTAAGGGAACGCCTGATCAAATCCGCTCTCCCGACTAGCCGTTGGGCTAGTAATGCACCACTTTAAGTTATTGAATAAATCACTGCTTCCTTTGCTGATGGCCGATGAAGCTCTCAATTTAAATGTGCAATCAGCACACAGGTAAGTAATCATAATAAAAGTCTGACGTGGCTAAGTCAAATAACTTGGGCGACAGAATTAATTTAATTACACTACACGCAGTAGACGAGCTCTGAACTTGCCCTTTGGAGATACGTTATGGCTATAGTTTTATAGTTATTCAATTGAAACTTCTCACATCTTTATGATTATAGCTGATCTCCCTTCTAGTTAAATTTAAACATCCTAGCCTTATTTATTCGCCTACTTAATCTATCTTGCTTCCTTAAGTTTTAAGACAAAAACCAGAAAATCATGAATTTCAACTAAAATTTTAATTTGTGAGATCCAGAATACTGTTTCTACTAAATTATTACGAAAAAGAATCTAAATATAAATTTTTTAGTTTCTAGCTCTTTTCTGTTGCGCCAATGATTTTTACAGAAAAATGTCCAAACTTCGAAAATGGTTAAAGTTATTGAACTGATATTCAACACATATTGATTTAGTATTACTCCTGACATGCTAGAAACGTTTCAGGTTATTTACTTGATTTTTAAAGTATTGCGCAACATATGACGTCAGAGCTACTTACAGCGGACTAGGCTGGCACACAATGGAAAGACTGATGTGAATTTTATACGGCATGAGTAGGCTGCTTCCCTACATCACCCTCTATTTAATTTTTTTGAATGTAAATGGAAAAAAAAATTAATTACAAAAAGGGAAGAAAGAGCACAGCTTAACTCCCTATGAAAATTAAAATTGAAATGTAAACATATTAAAAGAAAACTGGTTACCTACTTCAATTATTTAAATTGCTGGCATTTTCACTGTTTCTTAAGCAACATTATCACTCAAAATTTAAGCAAAATCAATGAAACACTTTGGCATAAATATTGCCTTAGACAGACGAACACACAAAATATGTAAAATTATGAAAATCTTAAATCCATTAAATACATTTTTACATACTCAAATTCAAAGAAAATAACACAGGTATTCATGATACATAAACAGATAATTATATCTTAGCAGTCTTTTCTAAACCTGAAAGAAAATTTCACAAATCACGACAATTTCATTTTTACACTCGTGATTGTAGTCGCTTTGGCTGGCGTTCTACACTTCCATTCACAAGGGTAGAGGAGGGGAAGTTGCTATGGTGTGCGTCCTTCACGTTCACTCTAAATTACATGGGGAAAGGGGAGGGGTCACTGTGAATTGTGTCCTAGTCACTCCACGCTTTCACGCAGCTACCAGGGTGCCATTATCTGATTTGTGTTGTAGAACAAACAAAAAGAGTTCCTCAGACTCTGTTCACTTAATATCTAAGGCTGGGTCACAATGAAATGGGGATGTATACATTTTATCTTTCAGTATGTTACTGGAACAAAGTTAACAGAACTTTTTCAATTTTACTCTCGTGGTTACTTAACTGTCATAAAATCGATAAACAAATTGCTGAAAACGACGTTAGTCACGTACTAGAGAAAATTTATGCTCAAGGCATACAATCAGTAACCCTATTTAATTTCAATTTATTATTTCTGGGCCGGAACACTGAACCAATGCTCGGTACATTCTTGATACATTTGTATTTTATTTACTTAGCTGACTCATCTTCGATTACCTTATTCTTAGAGATACTATGAGTATATTTGATTGGCAGTTGTCTTCTCAGCTTCTTTGTACATGTAAGTAACTTGTGGTAATAGTACAGTTCTAAGTGTTCAAAACACACTACGTTTAGTTGACTACTAAATCCACTTATTGGTCCTCTGCTGCTGTGTCAGTTCCACATCTGCAATTATGTACTTGCTTACTTTGCTAGTGTATTTATGCTGAGCTATAAATAATGTTTCACGTCTGCCATTATGTTACTCAATTATGTTGCTAGTGTATGTACTTATTTAACACTCACTCTATTAACATTTAACGCTTAGGATAGCACATTTAGTTCATATCTATAGTGCATTGCAGCTGATCAGTTTGCTCACGTGGCAATCCATTTCCACTCGATCGGACGCTGAAACCACAGGTAGTCTCTCTCGACCCACCACTAAAGTGCATTAAGTAATTATGGACGAGCGTAATGTTAAATTCCTTCAACCTATAGGACACCATGAGCTGCTCTGTCTCATCTAACATAAGGGTACCTATGGTCGCATTCACACCTCCAACTCATGACCTCAATACGGGTAGGTGTGTTCTGTCACACACTACACCAAATAACGGCCAGCTCCAACCTTATAAATATTTCAAGGACGTGTCCTTCACGTTTCAACCACAAACACTATTCAATTATATTACACTGCCATTCCTTGCTACACAAGGTGAGTTCATTTTTACAACTTATCTGCATATTTTTCAAAACACTAAGCAATCTCGTTTACAGAACTCATGGTTACAGAACTCATGGCTTGATAGCCATGACGGAAAATTTTTGGTATTGCAAAGAAGGAGTCGAAACTTGGGTGGATAGAAAAGACGAAGAGAGAGTGAAATCTGAAACGGGAAAGAAGATCTCACACAGCTGGGACTGCACAGCTGCCACACTGTGTAGAGGTTACAGAACAATCTCCTCCCTATTGAATTCATTAGTTTATTATTGGCTTGATAACCATAACGGAAAATTTAATGTGTTGGAAAGAAGAGGTCGAAATTTTAGATGGATAGAAAAGATGAAGAGTGAGTGAGATCTGAAAAGGAAAGAAGATCTCACACAGCTGGGACTGCACAGCTGCCACACTGTGTAGAGGTTACAGAACAACCTCCTCCCTACAGAATTCATTCACTACCTATGAACGTCTTTAGGTCGATCACGTTCCTGAGACCTAATAGCTTTTTACTCTTAGGGTACTCTAACCTATATACATTGGCATGTGGTTTTCCTATGATCCTGAAATGTCCTTGGTATACGAACATGAATTTCTTTGTTTCTGCATTTATTTTCTTTGATTTTTCCTTGGTTTTGACAAGGACTAACTGACCTATTTCAAAACTGGTGGGTACAGCTTTTCCGTCATGACGCTTCTTCCTTTCCAATGCTCTTTTTCTTATATTTGCCCTAGCCCTTAACTTCTTCTCGTCTGTGGATATTTGCGTTAGAATAGGGAATTCTGCCATATCTGCAATCACATTGTGCGGTTCTTAGCCAAACATCAATTCGCAAGGCGCAAAACCAGTTGCATCATGCCTTAAGTTGTTAATTACATTCTCAAAATACTTCATGTGCTCTGCCCAACTTGAGTGTTTCCAAGCACAATAAGTCCTGCAAAGCCTATTCAATTCTCTCGTAATACGTCCACTCATATTTCCTTGGGGGAGATATGCAGATATTTTCAGATGTTTCACTCCGGCCTTATCCAGACATTCTTTAAATCTATCAGAAGTAAATTGAGGCCCATTGCTTGACAGCAAATTCTTCGGAACGCCAACGTTCACGAAGAAATCTTTTTCCAACTCTTCTACCAACGTTTTTGCATTTGCTATTTTAATTGGGTATAGCTTAACATATTTACTAAATCCATCCACAACAACAAAAACATGGGTGCACCCACCTCTCGAAGCAGGAAGAGGGCCAAACAAATCACAAGCCAGTAATTCTAGGGTTTCAGTTGGCTCTACTGAATGCATATCCCCTTGTAATCTGGTGTTAGCAGCACGGACTTTCTGGCACACTACACAAGATGCTAGACGCTTGGCAACACAGCGGTACATGTTGTCAAACACAACCTTACCTTTTCATTTTGCAATGCACTTCTTTGCACCATAGTGCCCATACCTCAGGTGTACATAGTCGATTAGTAAGTCTACATGTTGTGAGGGAAAGCACAGCTTCCACTCAGAAACACCCACCTTTTTCCTCCTAAACAGAATACCTTTATGCAGACAGTAGTATTGCGAAACCTTATGATAGTTCGCATCTCCCAAATAGCTCTTTACTAATTTCAGCTGGTCATCTGCATTCTGCTCACGTCTCAAGTTCTTAATCACCCTCTTTAATGCACTTTCTTCCTTTACTTCGTGCAACGCAAACAATAGTACTTCACTTATGTCTGTTGCTGTAATTCCCGCGTCGTCACAGAGTTCCGCACTTCTAGATAACTCGTCAGCTACCAAATTATCTTTCCCTTGAATACATCTAACCTCAAGGTCAAACTGCTGGAGATACAATGACCATCTTACCAAACGAGCATTCCTCAACTTACAGGTCTTTAAAAAGGTCAACGCCTTATGGTCACTGTAAACAATTATCTTGTGACCTAATAGATACTGCTCAAATTTCTGTACCCCAAATACAATTGCCAATGCTTCCAGTTCTGAGATGTCATAATTTCTCTCTGCTGCCTGTAAAGATCGACTTACGAAAGCTGTAGCCTTGTGCACTTCTTGTTCGTTTTCTATTTCTACTTGGAATACCTCCACAGCTATACCATAGCCACTAGCATCAACAGACATACAGAATGGTTTTTCAAAATCAGGATGATGTAAAATTGGACTATTAATTAAAGATTGTTTAAGCACCTCAAACGCCTGTTGACATTCTGCTGTCCAAACCCAAGGGGTATTCTTTTTCAGCAGGAGGTGAAGACAAGGAGCATTAAAATATTGATCACTAACAAAACGCCTATAGAAACCGAACACACCGAACATTGATCTCAACTGCTTCTTGTTTCTGGGAGCCTCAAATTTTTCAATGACTGCTAGCTTGCCTGGGTCAGGCAGAATACCTTTTCCACTTATCATATATCCCAAGAAACCTATTTCCTCTTTAACGCGCTCTGTCTTTTCAATCTTTAGTTTCATGCCACCTCTCTCAATAGCCTCTAACATTTCCTCTAATAAAACTATGTGTTCTTCCCAGGTAGGAGTTGCTATTAACAGATCATCTACGTAGATCGTTATTTTATTAATTAAGGCTGGTCCTAAAACATGGCACATCACACGTACGAAGGCACAAACAGAGATATTAAGTCCGAAAGGTACCACACGGTATTGGTAACAAACTCCTTCGTACAAGAAAGCTGTGTACTTCCTTGAACTTTCCGCCAGTGGCAAATTCCAATATCCACACGTGATGTCCGTAGAAGTTAAGAATTTTACTCCCCGGAACTTATGCAATAACTTGTCCATGTTCTGCGGTCTATCACTTTCCCTAACCACTATTTCATTCAACCAACGAGCGTCCGAGACCAATCTGACACTCCTGTCTCTTTTTGGTACAACAACAAGAGGATTATTGTACTCACTGACCGCTTTTTCAATCACACCCCACTCTAGCATTCTCTGTATCTCCTTTCGAACCGCCTCCTTCCTAGCTACATGTATTTGGTATGGCTTCCTGAAAAACACTTGGCCAGGTTTCACCTTTAATTGACATTCATAACCTTTGACCACCCCAGGTCGATTTGAAAATGCCTTATTATGCCTTTTTAAAACCTGTCTCAGTTCTTCCTTCTGATTAGCTGAAATTTTATCGATTTCCTGCAATTTAGCTTCTATTTTGTCCAAAATAATTGCTTCTTCTTCTTCTGTGTTTAGCTTACTTTTACTAAGATTAACACCTTCGTCCCAATATCTCCTATTTTTCAGAACTGGTATAGGCAGCTCCCAAGTTTCATCATTAGTTACTACATGTTTATCAATAAAAGGTACCGCAATTACTCCGGTTATCGGCAAGACCAATTTTAACTGGTTTCTTTCAAAGCCAACAACACTCTGATATTTTGACAAGAAATCTATGCAAATTAAAACCTCAATACTGAGATTATTTACAATTAAGCATGGATGATCAATTAAATTACCATTAATATCAAAGGGCAGTAAAGCTTCTTGCTTTACCATTTTTGACACCTTGCCAGTAGCACCAGTTATTGTAAGTCCTGATACCCTCATTACTGTAAGCTTGTCTTTACCAGGTAATGCATCAAAGAAGGACTGAGATATTGCACTCACCTCACTTCCACTGTCTAAGAGACAACGTACATTGATACTAAACATATTAACTATTATTATAGGGTGGCTTATTTTAGTTTGTACAGGTGGTTCCTCAAACTCATCCAATAGTTCCTTTTGGATTAGTCTCCAACTAAAGTGATCGACATCTATCTTCATTACATTTAAGTCAAAGTGTGTAGGGGTTTCCTGAATTACACTTTCAGCTGCCTTTTCCAGTCGGTCTATTAATTTTAAATCGAAACACCGCACGACTTCATTACATTTAGTTTGCTGAACATGACCCAAATTACTGTAGTCTGAGCGATTCTGCGCCTCCAGACCGGGCATAACACTAGTTACAGCTAAACCACTTTCATTATTATCGGCGGGTTCCTTCCCAAGTGACAACTGGTCACAGCTACTGGGTTCATCGACCCCCAACAGGCTATCCTCTACATTCTCACTTACTCCTGTCCTAAATCTATTAGTACAGTATCAACATCCTGCACAGGCACTTTAGATAAAAGTACATCATCCTCATCGTAAATATAAGCATGAATTTCTTCTGCTTCTTCACCTGACAATTCAGTATTTTGTAGCTCCTCCCTACCGTTACACTGCTGCGCCTTCTCTTTCTCTTCCCACTTAGAAAGCGTCTCTAACACGGTATCTATCAAATACTGTGAGTGATCTAATATTTCTGCTGTATCCTTAGATGCTACCGACCCCTCATCCACATGTTCAGTCTGAGTATTCTGATCTGTCTTACGAATTACTGTAACTACTGGCTTATGAAAAGTAACCGCCTGGTGAACGCCAGTGTCCTCATAGACGGGAACTAGTTTTCCTGCCTCGGCCTACTACTGTTTCCTTTAGTTCCATTATAGTTAACTGGCACAGCATTGCTTTCCGCACTGTTGTTTACCTGCATAATTTTGTTCGGAACAAAATTACTATCATTTGGATGCCATTGTTGGTTCTGATAATTATTTCTCCAATTCCTACCTCTCTTAGGATGGCGAACACCTACTGTTCTGATGTTTACATTGCCATTCTGCTCGTTCTTAAAATTACTACTAGTGTTATTAGCATTTCTGTTATTACGTGCTTGCTACTCATTGGCAGCCACACGCTTTACACGTTCCAAATATTCAATGAAACGATCCAGACTGTCTCTAGGGGCAGACATAATTCTAGAATGAGATTTTCACTCTGCAGCGGAGTGTGCGCTGATATGAAACTTTCTGGCAGATTAAAACTGTGTGCCCGACCGACACTCGAACTCGGGACCTTTGCCTTTCGCGGGCAAGTGCTCTACCAACTGAGCTAACGAAGCACGACTCACGCCCGGTACTCACAGCTTTACTTCTGCCAGTAGAGCACTTGCCCACGAAAGGCAAAGGTCCCGAGTTCGAGTCTCGGTCGGGCACACAGTTTTAATCTGCCAGGAAGTTTCAGATATAATTCTAGTTTGCCAATACCATGGCAGTTTGGCTTCAAGACCTAGTATTATCATTTCAGGTTTTAGCTTTTCGGCCAAATGTGACAAATGTGAGATCCATGACCTAGCAAACTCTTTAATAGATTCCTTGCCTGCATTGATGCGTTTTCCACTCCAAAATTTTCTCAACACTTTATTTTGCTTATTGCTAGACCAATACTCATTAATGAAAGCTGCATTAAATTCCGCTAATGTTTTACACTTCAACATAACATCAGCTGACCAACGCATGGCGTCACCTGATAAATGGCTCCTAATAAATGAGATTTTCTCTTGTTCAGACCAAGTTGGTGGAATCACATCTTCAAAATCGTTCCAGAAATCTAGCGGGTGGATATTTTTATCTGGATCGAACCGCAAGAACTGCCGACATCCGATAAATGCGGCGTTTGCAGCTACAACTTGTTGTACACTACCATTACCAGAAGTTACTGAAGCTACTTTACTCTCAATGTTAGCAATGTTAGTACTAATATTTTCTACTCTCATTTCAACATTATCTACTCTTTGCACAATATGAGTAGTATCAGTTTTGATTGCATCTACTTCTGCTTGACATATGTTTACTTTTATATTAACATCTTTAAACCTATCTGAGCACAGTTCAGATTCCGCCTCGATCTTTTCTGTTAACTTGTGCTCCAGCTTCGCATCTTCCATTCAGAAGTCTCTGCGAACCTCAGCAACTTCGGATTTTACTGTTTTATACATTTCAGAAAATTGTTGAGCAACTTTTTTCTTAATATCCTCATGATTGTAATCAATTTTATAATTCAAACTGTCCAGATCTTCTTTCAACTTATTGCAAGCAGTCTGGAAGGAAGTTTCTAATTCAGTTTTATTGGATTCTAATTTATTGTCCATTACCCTAAACCATTTATTAAAATTGGTTTGGCTGGCCATAATCTCATACTTTAATTCAGCATTACTGGTAGCTATTGCTTGTAATATAACATTTAAATCAATAGCCCCAGTATCTTTGCCGGCCGATGTGGCCGAGCGGTTCTAAGCGCTTCAGTCTGGAACCGCGCGACCGCTACGGTCGCAGGTTCGAATCCTGCCTCGGGCATGGATGTGTGTGATGTCCTTAGGTTAGTTAGGTTTAAGTAGTTCTAAGTTCTAGGGGACTGATGACCTCAGCTGTTAAGTCCCATAGAGCTCAGAGCCATTTGAACCCAGTATCTTTGGGTTGCTTACTAACTGGTTTTTTATCACACTCAGGTGATGAAAAACTAGCTCCAATACCAGAATCATCAAAACTAAATGAAACTTCTGATTGATCAGTCATATCTAACTTATCCTTTTTAAACTCTACCACCTCTGATGACTGTTTGATTTTTAATTCATCAGAGAAACTATCATCCAATAAATTAACAATTTCTGATTTCTGCTTTATTACAGGGGTCTCTATTATTGAATCATTGCCACTTTTCACACTACTGTCAGGAGACAATACTTCATATTTCACTTTAACATTACTATTTTCATGTATATTTACACCTGAACCGTTGTCTAGATTTACAGTCCCCTCAACAGACATAGGTTCAGATTTAAGTTTAACCTCAGTTTTTCTGGCGGTTCCATCGCCGACAGTCTTTTAGTGCAGGTTAGTAAAATTTTTAACAGCTTTTCTCTTAACTTAGTTCCTTCTGCACGACGTATGGCGTTGCCGATGCGGCGTACCAGGATTACCGATGCGACGCGGCGCGTTGAACTGCAGACGGCACATCGACGGCTGCTGTGTGTTTGTGTGGCCCGTAACTGCAGGCGCGGCTCCGGTTGCTCTGGCGGACGACTGCGGTGAGGCGAAACTGGCTTCTCGCGATGCCGGCAGCGCTACTAGACTCAGTGCCAGCTCCGTCAATCCAGGTGCGTTGTTAATCCAATTGCTTCGTCCACATGCGCACGTAACACTATCACTGTTCTATTACTCAGTTGCGTGTCGCATTTCACTCCCAAATCCAAATATTTAAAAATCACTTTCACTTTTACTCAGTTTCTTTCCCGGCCGATGCACCATATGTGGGGCGGCGGATGGATTAATTGTTATTAAAATGTTCCTATTATTTATTTATTTATTGCTGTTGTTTGCCGTTCTCAGCACTGGCACTCTAACTACAATATTGGCAACCAGAAAGTGATTAGCAAAACGTGAAGCCTCTAATTAGAATTCCTAGTGCCTACTTCATCTGAGAAATACACTTAGAGCTACAGCTTATAGCTCTGAGGAATTAGGAGATTGTCTGGGATTCATAATCAAAAACCATTCTCTCTAAAATGTTCACTATATCTGAAAGCCACAGACCAAAAAGAATCCACACAATCCAACTACCAGAGCAGTTCAGAGTCTAATGCCCTGATGCAACTATAACTGTTCAAATTAAATGTTTAAGTGAATGCTCGCCATAATTTGATGATAATGTTCATCAAACGCCACGCTAATTAATAGTAGAATGTCTGTCCCACGGCGGCACGTGAAAATACGACATACGCAAACTGTAGATAGATCATTAAAGTCATCCAAGAATTAACACTTCACTCGAAAACGATTTCATGGTTACGCGTATCCCGAGTAACTTATTACGGCATCTGAGGCTGTTTATAGCAATGATACCGACGCGACGCGACGCGACTCCCGGCACAGGTGGTGCGCTAATCAGTGTCTGGAGAGAACTGGGGCCTTTTTCTCTCGCGCAGCGTTCTTATATATAAAGCCGTGGTGCGGACGGCTAAGGGAAAGCCTGATCAAATCCGCTCTCCCGACTAGCCGCTGGGCTAGTAATGCACCACTTTAAGTTATTGAATAAATCACTGCTTCCTTTGCTGATGGCCGATGAAGCTCTCAATTTAAATGTGCAATCAGCACACAGGTAAGTAATCATAATAAAAGTCTGACGTGGCTAAGTCAAATATTTTGGGCGAGAGAATTAATTTAATTACACTACACGCAGTAGACGAGCTCTGAACTTGCCCTTTGGAGATACGTTATGGCTATAGTTTTATAGTTATTCAATTGAAACTTCTCACATCTTTATGATTATAGCGGATCTCCCTTCTACTTAAATTTAAACATCCTAGCCTTATTTATTCGCTTACTTAATCTATCTTGCTTCCTTAATTTTTAAGACAAAAACCAGCAAATCATGAATTTCAACTAAAATTTTAATTTGTGAGATCCAGAATACTGTTTCTACTAAATTATTACGAAAAAGGAATCTAAATATAAATTCTTAAGTTTCTAGCTCTTTTCTGTTGCGCCAATGAGTTTTACAGAAAAATGTCCAAATTTCGAAAATGGTTAAAGTTATTGAACTGATATTCAACACATATTGATTTAGTATTACTCCTGACATGCTAGAAACGTTTCAGGTTATTTACTTGATTTTTAAAGTATTGTGCAACATTTATGACGTCAGAGCTAGTTACAGCGGACTAGGCTGGCACACAATGGAAAGACTGATGTTAACTTTATACGGCGTGAGTAGGCTGCTTCCCTACAGCAGGAGAGCTTCTGCAGTTTGGAAGGTAGGAGACGAGGCACTGACAGAAGTAAAGCTGTGAGGACGGAGCGTGAGTCGTGCTTGCATAGCTCAGTTGGACAGCCGGCACGGTAGCTCAGCGTGTTCGGTCACAGAGCTAGTTAGCTTCTGTAATAAAAAAACTGAGTGGAAGGATCAACAAACGAACTTTAACGAATGTCTTGTGACGACCGCAACGAAAAAAAAAATAAAAAAAAGATGTTGGTAGAGCACTCGCCCGCGAAAGGCAAAGGTCCCGAGTTCGAGTCTCGGTCCGGCACACAGTTTTTATCTGCCAGGAAGTTTCATATCAGCGCACACTCCGCTGCACAGTGAAAATCTCATTCATTATGACACTTTTTTCAATCACTAGCCATACTATGGATACATATTACGCATCATAGATGCAGTGGTTTCTATTGCCTTCAGCATCATCATAGTGTTGACTATTGTTTCCACCTTTTAGGGGAGCTTTCCCACATGAAGGGCACGACAGTGCTTTGAAAGTCTGTCGCCTCCTCTGTCCAGTTTGACAAGACCGTTGACAGTACGAGGGTGAATCTTCGGGCACAATTGATTACGATTTTTATTCTTATTTTAAAGCGTCGCTGAGTTCGAATCCCGGGTCCACGACGTTCTCATTACTAGACAAAGGCGTTATTCTTGTACCACAGAATATAATACAACGGAAGAATTATAGTTAGTAGCAGTTGATTCAGACGATACATGAACTCATACACACTGCACTGTGAACGAATGTTGTAGAAGTATGCGAGCAGTACTGTAGGACAGAAGTGATTAACTGGTATGGTCCATGCTGGGCATTATCGTAGTGATGACGTTCACTGCGATACTGAGGTGCATAACCACTTGAACTCTGAGTTCAAAATCATATGCAACCCACTGCTTGCGCACTTTTTTATGACAGTGTTCCCGCCTTGTGCACTTCGCGGGCGGGTTGACAGTTGCATTGCCAACACTCTGTGAGTTGACTGACCAATTATCCCGTAAGCTTTTCCATTTAGGATGACGCCTGTTTTTTCTGTAGATATTCAGTTCTCCGAATTCTGCATGTACCGTATGATACACGCTGCTGTGAGCAGGCAGGGGGCAGTAGGCTGTGAACAGGTCTCCCCAAATGTCCCAGGCTGCAGCAACTGGGGCCATCAAGTTTACAGCAGCAAAAAATTGTACCATATTTTATTCACCCAATAAACCTGGCGTCAAACATGTAAATTTTGCGGGAAGAGAGCCTCCCTTACCACAAAGTAATTGCTGTTATGAGATGGCCTGCCTACACGATGAAATTATTCATCTCCGTTAAGAGACCAAATAGAGTTAGGCAACTGCTATGGCAGAAATAAATGGCACCACAGATCACAGTGGTTTACTGAAAGAAGGTTGACCGTTCTTGAGTGCTGTGTGTGTACACAATCGTGAGGAGAAGTGGATTACAGAGTGCTGCAGAAAATGTTGTCGTAGGAGAGTAGGACATGAACATCAATGATTAGCGAACAAGTTAACACAGTAAACAGAACATTTACTTAACTTACATTTATGAAAGCGTATGAAGACTCATTCCAAATAATACAACAAGAAATAAGTCCATCAATCAGTTGCAACAAGGATCAAGCTCTCCGCACAAAAGTACGAACGATGATGTTCGGGCCGCGACTAGTGGCTTCTTGCAGCAAGGAAGCGCCAAGTGCGTATGGGTTGTTGACTGCCGCCAGCAGTCCTATATCGCGGCGGCAGAGGGCGTTCGTGGTACGGAGGCACTGGAGCTGTGGCCCCAGTGTGTGCGCCCCATTGGGTCTGTCAGATCCCTGACGACCGCTGTTGGTGTGTGACAGAAACTTGCAGTTCCTTGGCTAACATTGATGTCGGTGGGGTGGTATCGATACGCGATACAACCACGAGTATGGAGATATTTGGCAGCAGTATAAATTGGTGTCCAACTCGTTGGAACGAAAGTAATTTTCGCATAATGCATTACTGCCAAGTAACATAGACGTAGAAAGAACTGCTACAGTCTGGTAGAGAAGGTAAGTGAAAGAAATACGCAACTGGATGGACAGAAATGGCTAATTCAAAGACGATAATTACAGCGAAACCACCGAAATTTGCGGATTGGATTTATTGAGGGAAGAGACCAAACAGCGAGGTCATCGGATTCATGGGATTAGGGAAGGACGAGGAAGGAAGTCGGCCGTGCCCTTTCAAAGGAACCATCCCGGCATTTGCCCGAAGCGATTTAGGGAAATCACGGAAAACCTAAATCAGGATGGCCGGACGCATAAGGGCGCGATGTGATTCTTACTGAGGGTGTAATCACAATGTACAACAATTCAAACCCTGTTACGCCCACCCAGGATGGTCAATTTTTAAGGAGTTATTATAGCAGGACGTTCTATTTCTCTAGCACCACGGATGAAAATGCCGGATGGTCACTGGTGTGTGTGGACGTGCTTCAGCATGGGGGCTCGACGGGATTTAAGGCGGAGAAACGGGCCAGCCAGTCCATTCACCGAATTCTCATTCTAAAAAGTTCTCCATATTCGCTGTTCAATGCGGTCACTCATTGTAATGCATAGAAATTAAGTCAGTGCCGAATGTGCAGCTGGACAGAAGACCATATGGAAGGAGAAAAGTGCCACAATTAGGTGGACGGCGAGTGTACAGCGCTTACAACTTTGGAGGTCAGTCAGTACGCCCATGCAACATAACAACTTCCCACACCATAACACCTGGACCGCCGAAAGGATCATTTTTGACAACATTCCTGGATGCGTTACGTGATCCCACCTGTCGCTGTACGAGGCTGCATCCAGAATCAGACTGAATCTGCTTTCATCCCCCCTTCACGCTGGTCGTAAACTATGGAGCCGGTATCCATATGCCGTATCAATGGATCTTGAGATAGCTTGGCTTGCCTTGCAGTCCCGTTAACTGTGGATACAATATTTGTACTCGCTGTCTGACATTGTTCCCCTCCTGGCTGTTGCACAATGTAGCAGTCATCTGCTGCTGTAGCTGACCTTGCTCAACCACATCTTTAGCGTAGCAGTGCCTGTAGTTTGGAACGTTCCTCGTGCTCATGAAAAAGGCTGTGAGCGACACCAAACTCCTGCATTACATTCGCCATACCTCGTCTTTCCTGTTTCCCGATGATTCTTTCCTGTCTGAAGTCATCCAAATGTTGTGTCCAGGCCCTGTTGTAATGAAGAACACCGGCACAGTGCAACGCAATTGCTCTCTGATCGACGCACATTGTCTCTTCCAGTGTCTGCAGCTGCCCTGTATTTTTGGGTCGTCACCATTTGCGCGTATGGTCTCGCTGTATTCACGCCATGCGACTTCCAGCTTTCTGCCTACCACTAGGAGACATCTGGCACTATATTTCGGCACTTTAATTCATTTTACCAAGCAGTTAATATGTTACACACATCAAAAAACGTTTTGCATCATCACAGTTCCCAGTACTCATGAAGATAGATTTTGACTGTGGATATTGTATCAAAGACACAGTCCCTTTGACTGTTCAGAGATGTCACTAAACCAACCCAAAGATGTAAACAACCCTACATGAGCAGCGCCTATTAGACGGAGGGGCGTCCAACAGTCGATCAGTTCCATTTCATTCCACCAGGGAGGACGTACAAAGCTCGTGTTGTCTGTAATTCAACCATGCTTATACGGTCAATACCGCGGTTAGATCGCGTCCGCATTGTGCCAGGAAGGCCTGTCAACAAGGGAAGTGTCCAGGCGTCTCGGAGTGAACCCAAGTGATGTTGTTCGGACATGGAGAAGATACAGAAAGATAGGAACTGTCGATGACATGTCTCGCTTAGTCCACTCAAGGGCTACTACTGCAGTGGACGACCGATGCCTACGGATTATGGCAACGCCACCATGTTGAATAATTCTTTTCGTGCAGCCACAGGTCGTCGTGTTACGACTCAAACTGTGGGCAATAGGCTGCACGGTGCGCAGCTTCACTCCCTACGTCAGTGGCGAGGTTCATCTTTGCAACCACGACACCCTGCAGCGCGGTAGAGATGGGCACAATAACATGCGGAATAGACCGCTCAGGATTGGTACCACATTCTCTTCACCAATGAGTGTCACATATGCGTTCAACCAGACAATCGTCGAAGCCGTGTTTGGAGGCCACCCGGTCAGGCTGAATGCCTTACACCCTGTCTAGCGAGTGCAACAAGGTGGAGGTTCCCTGCTGTTTTGGGTTGGCATTATGTGGGGCCGACGTACGCCGCTGGCGGTCAAGGAAGGCGTCACAACGGCTGCACGATACGTGAATGCCATCCTCCTACCGATAGTGCAACCATATCGGCAGCATATTAGCGAGGCATTCGTCTTCATGGACGACAATTCGCGCACACATCGTGAACATCTTGTGAATGACTTCCTTCAGGATAACGACATCGCTCGACTAGAGTGGCCAGCATGTTCTCCAGACATGAACCGTATCGAACATGCCTGGGATTGATTGAAAAGGGCTGTTTATGGACGACGCTGAATCGCCGTTGAGGAGTGGGACAATCTGGACCAAACAAGCCCTCGATGAACTTTTGGATAGTATGCCACGACGAATACAGGCATGCATCAGTACAAGAGGACGTGCTACAGGGTATTCGAGGTACCGGTGTGTACGTCAATCTGGACGATCGCCTCTGAAGGTCTCGCTGTATAGTGGTGCAACATGCAACGTGTGGTTTTCATGAGCAATAAAAAGGGCGGAAAAGATGTTTTTGTTGATCTCTATTCCAATTTTCTGTACAGGTTCTAAACTCTTGGAACCGAGGTGACGCAAAACTTTTTTTGATGTTTGTATATTGCCGGCCGGGGTGGCCGAGCGGTTCTAAGCGATACAGTCTGGAACCGCGCGACCGCTACGGTCGCAGGTTCGAATCCTGCTTCGGGCATGGATGTGTGTGATGTCCTTAGGTTAGTTAGGTTTAAGTAGCTCTAAGTTCTAGGCGTCTGATGACCTTAGAAGTTAAGTCCCATAGTGCTCAGAGCCATTTGAACCATTTTTTGTTTGTATATCACTTCATGTACCTCGTCCTTATGTTCTGCATAGTAGTTTAGATCAATGATTACGTGCCCTGATCTGCCTTTTAACACTGGTATAGCCCTAAATCCAGTAAACGATGACTAATATCACTTGTACGAACTCCATTTGGTACTTTTTGGCAGCGACTGTAAAATAGTCCTTGATGTACTGTTTGAATGGAACGGTGTGTCTGCTTATATTTACGTTTGGCGATTGGATGTTCATGTGGGAACTGTTTGTGTGACATAAGGTGGAACTGTAACATAGGCGTTGTTTTGTGCGCCCTCTACTGAATGCGACTGTAATTAAGGTGCACCTTAGCCAGGCCAGTGCTCTTCTACGTAGGCTGTGCCCTGTATCATCTACACTATACGCCAATTGATATCTTTCAACTGTATGTGACAGTCCACTTTGTATCTATTTACAGGGGCTATTAACTAATTAAGAGAGTGATTGAAGTTGACAGGGAATTTAGAACTAATAAAACTGTTCAAAGATTAACAGTGAGATATTGTTTTTCAGAAACATAGAACCACGAGCAGTCATCACTGATATTATTACAGTGTCGCTGGGGATCATGTACTAATGTGGTACAGTACACTAGATATTGCACTAAAATTACACCAGTTCTCTTCGAATATGTGCTGTTTGCAAATAAAAGGGAAGAAAACATGCTCTGTAGTGCTCTCTCCATGACAACTAGAAACTAGTGTCGAGTGCTGAAATGGCGGTCAGACGCACTGAGTCAGCTCAGAAAAGGAACGAAGCCGTTTGTTTTCGACTGTGCATGTTCTGATGTGCTCACAGCACCACGTCAATAATTTTCTTTGAGCACTGAGTGTAAAGTACGACGACAGAGTATAAGGGATTTTAGAGGACGCCATGTTATAATGCCACTGTGGCTCAATGCTTTGGTATGTAGACTGGTAATATGTCGGCTTGGGTTCGAAACCCACTGCTAAAAGCAACATTATTTTTTTTGCACATTTCATTTAATTCTTTTCAATATTAAATTATTAACTACAAAATTTAACCCTTGGGCTACTACAGACGTGACGTCTACATACTGTGCTGAGAGCGGCTATTTTGACGCCGTTATGCTTCCCGAGTGCAGCTATCTGTGCTGAAAGACGGTGCTCCGACTGCTATGAAATACTTACCATCCGATTTTAAGAAAACTATTTAGTGAAGAAACTGATTTTTACACGTCTTACAGTTTGATACCGTCGTTCAATAAATGAATAAATTTCTTTTCGTTATTCGTCATAGTTATTGTACTGTATCAAATTAAGTAAAGAAATGCACAAAATGTTAAACAATTTGCAGAGGTAAGCTGCATTGTGTAAAATTCGTATATGGTTGATTTCAGACCAAACGTTCCTATGTATGAAATGTAGATAAGATATCGAAATTTTATTTAAACCCGAGAGCGGAGAGATTCTCGTGATATTTGTTTTTATATCTGTTGGACAATCGTGCGTGATGTGGCCATTTCTGTCCATGGGCATCGGGAATCATGTGATCATAACAAAGGACACATTTAATAAACCGTTCAAGATATCGAAACGAGTTATTTTACAAATGATAGCATGCAAAGAGGCACGTATGATAAATTCGCGGAACGTTTTTATTCGCTGACATGAGGAAGTAACTCGCCTTCACGAAGAAAAACACTGAAGATGTGCTAGCAGACAGCATTTCCCGACGTAGGCGAGGAACCAAGTGGAGATAACCGTAAGCAAAAACCAATTTATTGTTAACGAGCTGTTTTACGATCTTAAAAACAAATCAGATTGTAAATATCTTTAATTGCAGACCACTGATGATGCTCTATATCAATAATGCGAACGCGTCGGGTGAAAAAAGAAAGAACGCATTTTCTTGTAGTTTCAAAAAATTCAGTTCACATATCCTAAATTAATATGTTCAATATAGTTACGATTACTGCCCTTGGATGTCAGACTGCCGTAGGCCACACATTCTAACACACTGTTGAAATTTTACACTAGCGACCACTGCATTTTAATACTGGTTACATACGAGGGATACGTTGGCAGACATATCAGCCAAAAATACACAAACTGACTCGTGTCATTACAAAATGACTTATGCGCGACTTCCAGTATTAGTGTGCTGGGACGAGTTGATTTCATGTCAGAATCCAACATGGCAGAGAGAGGGAGAGTGAGAGCTGAACATTTGATATAACGATTGAGGTGGCAACCGGTCAATTGTGTTTGTATCACTGCACATTGGAAGGCTTCTTATTGGGGTAGTGGCCGTTATTAAACCATGGATAAAACATATTAATGTGACAGTGACGTCTAACTACCGCCTACTACTGAATCAAAAGCGATATTGTAAATAAGTTGTATTTATTGTAAATTATCTCACGATGGAAATTATATCATATTGACCAAATCATAAATAAAAACAAATTAAACAAATTGTACACTGTTCTTAGATATACTACACTGGTAAGATTGGCTCTCAGCTCTTAACGTTAAGTTGATGTGAAGTTAGATTTAATTATGCCCCTGGATAAGCAAATGGTAAATGCGATCTGACTGTATTCCTATAATCACTTTTGTGTCTGAAATAATACGTACTTCGGACACCACCACCAAGAAACAAACCAAACAACATGCAAAAAGACAAATAACCAATATCGAGTCGTGAGCAAAATTACACGGGTGCTCAGTGGATGGCAAGAACACGATCCATCAACTATTTCTGAACCTTACTGCCGCTGCTGCAAGTTTTACAATACCATGTACCAGTGTGCTGGCTCTGTCGATACTGCTGGGGCGACGACTGCAGCTGCGAAGTCGCTGAATTAAGATAAGTTTCTCAAATATCTCGAGCAGATCAACTACTCAGAAACTACTAATACCATAAGCCCTATATTTCCTCTAAATGGTATACAACGCTTTCAAGACTGGCTCAACAATCTTTAAGGTGCACTCCAGTGTGTCTTGTATTAACGTGCAATACCAATATGATAGCTCTGTGCACTGGTTGACTACTTTCAATGGTGACTGACAGCCTATAAGGCGGAATCAACTGCAATTATACTAGTAGTCAATGCAATGCCTATCGTGGACGCTGATGTCCTAGTGTAGCTGCAGACTTTAGATCATACACAGCACATTATTCAGAATCTAAGTCCCTATCTCAGAGCTACCGAACTTGGCGACTGTCCGCTTTCACGGCACAAGACGCTCTCCACCTGCCTCGCTCTGCACAATGCTCTTGCGACAATCTTGCCGCCAAGCTCTAATCAGCCAATCTCGACGCTGCAAAGGCCTCCCACATCTCCCTCACGGAGTGATACAATTTCTCCACCTATCCAAAAATTTCTCTGTTCAAACAGCGGGCGTTGACCCTCAGCGTTTCCCGCACTATCTTATGAACTGCCCAATCAGAGCTCAGCCCATTTGCCGCTAAAACAGCGCGCGAACGGCGCCAGCGCGTACGTTGGATGCTCTCTGTCTGCTCGACATTTCCCCTCTCCCTCTCACCTGGCACCCGGCGGCGTTCCTTTTGTTGCTGGCAGGTCAGTGGCCGCATCCCCTGGGACCCCCACATGAGCTTAAAACCTGCGAAGATCCCGACACATAGTCCCCGCCCACCCCACTTAAGCTCCACCCCTGATCGGCAAGATGGTCCACCCAACCGGAGCAAAACGATACACATCGTCGCAGATATGTTACTCCTAGAACGAGAACTAGAAAATGAACAATTTCCAACGTATAATACAAAGACTTTAAGTTTCAGGTATTAATGTAAACGTTTACAGACACGACTACGATTATAACTATGTGTTACTGATGAAGTAGAAGTGTCTATAACTTAAAATGGATTTCCGGTACCTAATGGTGTTTACAACAAGCGGAACAAAAAATCACGAATGATTTAAAATAATAAATGAAAGCGAAATACAAACGTGCTGTCTGTTAATTATAATGTGAGCCAATTATCATCAAATTAATCGCTTAATATAACGTGATCTTTCGGGAAAATTACACTTCGCAAATAATGTGGTTGGAAACGTTAGGTATGTAGGTAATAAAAGCTTACGATGTCGCAGATGGCAACAGAGTTTATTTGTTTTATTCATCCAAAAAAATCTTTCCAGATTATAAGACACAGAACAAACACAAACCAAAACAGCACAGTAAAAATACAGTATTATGTCACTAGAGACATAAATATAAGCTTTATCCACCAAACGGCTTGCACTATTTGAATTAGCTTCACTATCTTGTTTATAGTCTCTGTATCTCAAACATCCAAAATATTCTGCTACGGAATAGAAGCAACAATCTAATAAGAATAGACAGGCCTACTTGTTTACAATGTCCTCACTTGACTCAATATTTTTATGTTTATAAAATGTAGCTTGACTCATTAGACCTAAAGAAATGAAGAATATAAAAATCATACTGATAACAAAAACGTTATGAAGACAGTCGTATTTTCCATACATGACACACGAGGTATTTCATTAATATAGTATTTGCGTCTGTATGTAAAGTTAGAAGTAGGTATATTGCAACCTATGAATTATTGTTATAATTACCAAATACTTCAATGGAACGACTAATTCGCTTCAAAATTACGTACTATTTATTGATCTACTTTCAGTTTATCTGTAGTGACTAAAATGTTGTGTGGGTGCAGGAGTGCCTTAAGAAGTAGGACCTCTTATTTTGTATACTTGCTGTAGTGTCCGTTCTTGTTACGAAAATGAATATTTAGCGTTTTCAGTAATACTTTTTCTTAAAAGCAATTCGTTTAATAGAAACCCCAATACTCGCGACGTAGGCCGAAATTTTGTGTTACATAAACATTAAAATATCTGCTTAAGTTTTCTTAATAATTTAAATTTCGTTAAAACAAGGCAGCAGTTAGTTCCAGTAGTGTCTATTCTGTCTGTTCTTACCAGAAAAGAGTAATTAAACGTTTTAATTCATTTTTATCAACACAGTTCGTATTTGTTACTGGTTAGACAGACGTGATGTAGGCATACAATTTCTGAGTTGCTAACGTTTAAAAACATATCTAAACGTTCTTTATAACGTGATTCTCCAAAACCAAAGCAATTAGTAATTAATTCTTCTGCCGTTGTACCTCTAAAACAGAACGTAAACAGCGGCAACAACACAAAACAATTTATCATCGTGTGTGTGTGTGTGTGTGTGTGTGTGTGTGTGTACTTACAGCCAATCTCACGTCCTTGACAAATTTGAACTTAATTCTTCTATGGAATTCAATCGTGAGTGAGAAATACAGGAGCTGTTATAGAATAGTGAGTAGGGTGATTTGTTGCCAGTCTTGTAGAAAATATTCTCATTGAGGTGGGACGGGGGGGGGGGGAGATGCTGTGGGGAGAACACTGGGAAAACAAATGAGGCTCACTCCTGGAAATGCAGAGTACGCAGTAGGAACATTTTGTCTGAAGAACAGAAAAGGAAACAAGTAGGAATTGATCAGGATCAAGAGAGATAAAGGGGAGGACAGTGGTTAAGAACTGGCAGTGGGCAGGAAGAAAGAGAATGTGATCTGATGGTTTTATTATCAACGCAAAAAACAGGTATTTACTTCTGCCAGAGTTCAGTGGAGAAGAGCCTCGGGTAGGACTAGCAACAGGAAATGTACAATACATTTCAACCAATGTCAGGAAACCTAGGAATATACAACGAGTTGGGAAGAAAAAATGTGGTGCTGCTAGGTAGTAGTCATGGGCCAGATGTAGGCCTCATTTACAGAAAAAATTAGGGTAACATACAAGGTCACGAGTATATTCAAAGTAAATTCAGGGCTTTGTCAAATGATGGAGGACTAAAGGTCTTTAGTTACGGATTTCACAAAAGATGACCATGTGGTGATGGTGGGTAGGGGTCGGAAACAGTTTGGACAGGAATGGGGCATAAGACATAGGTGGTGACCTGGAGAAGACAGTTTCCCTGACACATGGCACAAATGCACACTTTGATGAGTTGTCCCAGTGTCATGATCAGCCACACCTATATGGAACTTTGAGGCAGATTAATGTGGGGTTACAGAAGGCAGTGATGGCAGCCAGGTTCACACATGTTGCTGTCATGCTAGTCAATACCATCATGGTGTCTCACTAGACATGGCCTAGTCCTAAGCAGGAAGAGGAAGAGAAGATTGGTACAGTAGATTCACCATAGTATATGGGGTGTACCTCGGGCCAAGCATGATGAAATATTTGCTGTCATACACAGGAGAAGCAGATCCTTTTTATAATAAATCCAGATAACAGATTTCCCCAACTAAAGAGTATCTGCAGCAGATAAAAAAATCTGAAAACACGAACCCATCGGAAGAAGTATCATGGGACATTCCAGAGACTTAACAACTCTTCATCAAATCATACAATCAATAAAACATGAAATACAACAGTCTGAAGGTGAGATCCAGTCCTTGTACTGCACAGTAGTTTCTGTCACTGAGCACTGGTGTAAAGACACAGAAATCAAACATGTATTATTAGTGTTGTACGTAAGGACAGACCCTTACCGCAGGGCTACTTCGAAAGGGTTGAGGATTGTGAATTTATACAAGAAAAGAAATGTGGCTCAAATCAAGGTGTGTCCTTACTACAATAAGTGAAGACAAACACTTTGAAATATCAGCTACTGAATTAACAGGGCTTGATACAACCAGAAAATTAATCATATTGTGTGTGTATCAAATTCCTAGTAGTAGTGTGGGAACTTTTTTCAATAAATTAACAGAAGTTCTAAAAGCCTCAGACACTAAAGTAAACAAACCTCTCTGTGGAGACATAAACACAAATATCAAAACAAAACAAGTAGAACCCTCATCAATATTCTTCAGAGTTTTCGCATGTCGCTGTTGGTCAATGGTGTAATAAATATTACTGCAGTGACTCCGTTGGTGATTGACACTGTGGCCACAAACATGGACAGGGAAAAGTGTGATGTAGCTGAAAAATATCTTTGGCTGTCAGACCATTTCTGGCAAATAACAACAGTAAAATCTGGCATCGGAAAATCCCCGAAACTGCAAGTTTGTGAAAGACATCTATCAGAAATAAAAATAGAAGATATTTCAAAATAACGAGCAAACCAAAGTTGAGATGAATTATAAGGAGAAACTGATGTAAATGCGAAAATCTCTAAATTCTCAGCCTTCTTAAATTGAATTTTGAAAAGACATTTCCAGAGGTACCTTCATCATATCAATGTCTCACAAAACAAGTGGATAATGGCAGATATTAAAAAGTCCTCGTGAGTCATTAAATACCTCAGTTCCATGAAAAACAGTTATAATGATTCAGAGTTCTTAAATAATTATTTGAAAGCTATGATAAAACTATCAGGGCTCCAGTATGTAGGGATATGGTTTTGATGATGGGAGAAGGGAGGGATCTTCTGAGAAGGTTTCCCCAACTCCCCCATTTTGGCTGAACCGCTGTAGGTGGCGGTCATGCGTGCGTGAGATGTGCTTGCTTGTGTGAATGAATGATGTGTTTCTCTTTATCTGATGAAGGCTGTGGCCGAAAGCTTGTGTTTAAGTGTGTTTTAATTGTGTCTGTCTGCAACTTAACGTATAAACTTTATGGTAAGCAGCAATGTGTCTTTTCCTACACTATTGATATCCTTCCCTGGAGTTTCTGTTGTTTGAATTTTGACAATATACTTTAATAACGGGCCTGTTTAATGGCATACTACGTATAGAAAAGGAAACAGTGAGGCTTGCTTCTATGCTCCAAATAGTAGAAAGGGTAATATGTAGAGACCTCATGGACATGATTTTAAAATATGAAGCAGCTAATCAATGGATCATGGATGCAGTACAAGTCACTAGTAGGAACAATAAAGACCTGTAAAAACTGTTACGTTTATTATGATTTAGCATTCCTATTTACCACAGTATGTAAACACAGGTAGTAATGTGTGCAGTGGTTAGGGTGGTGGTGGTGGTTAGTGTTTAACATCCCGTCGACAACGAGGTCATTAGAGACGGAGCGCATGCTCGGGTTAGGGAAGGATTGGGAAGGAAATCGGCCATGCCCTTTCAAAGGAACCATCCCGGCATTTGCCTGAAACGATTTAGGGAAATCACGGAAAACCTAAATCAGGATGGCTGCAGACGGGATTGAACCGTCGTCCTCCCGAATGCTAACCACTGCGCCACCTCGCTCGGTAGTGGTTAGGCAATTCATTATCAGCACCATGTGATGTTTTAAATTTCACTAGTTGGTCTTATGGTAATGACCTGCAAGGGTAAGACATCTTACAGCAAATATGTTGAGGCACACATGAAGCAGGCAGCATGTACCTCATTGGTGCACATTGACTACTTCAGATACCTCACAGATTTGAGAAGTGATTACCCTATTTTCCAAGCAGAGGAAGATTGTAATAAGTAAAAATAATGAAAGGAATCACATTCAGTGGACTCTGAGATTAATTGTAGGTCACTAAATCCCAGCATTTCTGGTCTATGCTGTTATGGTGGTGAAGACAGTGTGGGGATGTCAAACCGCTGGCTCTAACCCCCAATAATATTGCTGCCCTATACGGCAGCAAGAAGAACTGTCTCTTTGCCAGATCAATTCTCTTTAGTTCGCGCTCTATGCTACATCCATTGTGTATATGCTGCAAGAATAAAAGTATTTGTAGCAAGTGCTGAGTGATTATTTATCATCATAATTACCAGCTCCTCACTGCCTGCAACATCAACAGAAACATATGCATGAGCCAACTCTCAAAAAACAATCAAAATCCTCCACCTTCAGGTTATCTTGTCATAAGGAAATAAGAGTAGTGGTCATGGCAAAAAAAAGGTTCAAATGTGTGTGAAATCTTATGGGACTTAACGGCTAAGGTCATCAGTCCCTAAGCTTACACACCACTTAACCTAATGACAAACACACACACTCATGCCCGAGGGAGGACTCAAACCTCCACTGGGTTCAACCACACAGTCCATGACTACAGTGCCTTAGACCACTTGGCTAATCCTGTGTGGCCCCACTGTCACAATAGAAGGGTAGAAGAAGCAAAGTAGATAAAATTGCACCCATGTAATGGGTTACAGAATTCACATACAGGAAATGAAACTCATAGTGCTAGAAATACAATTGTGTCTCTGTCTGCAAGGAACATTTTTGAACCTATTGACACTCCTGTGATGGTAGACAATAGCCTCCACTGAAGAGAAGACAGTACCAATCACAGAGCAAAATGCAGGCTGGCTGTTTTAGTCAGTGACATATATCAGCCTTTACAGCACCCTTAATCACATCAGCATAGGCAGTTGCTGTGATGGTACATGCCTATTTAATGTCACAGTGTCTTCCACCACATGATCCTTGACAGTGAGACCCTCTAAGAGGTTATTGCTGAGTTTTCACTGATAATTCTCCTGCATACAGTGTAGTATGATGGGAGTGGCACCTGGTTGAGGGTTTGAGAAACTGAGGGACTCACACAGACTGAAGATATCATTCTATGCTATGCAATGCATGCTACCTGCTTCAGCACTGCTACAGGGTCACCTACTACCATAGATCTATTCTCACCCTGCTTGCTCATCTTGACAGAAACTGCACATTGGGACGTGGCTGTCAATCTTTGTATATGTGACTTCTTCCCCATCTGAACCCGCACACCAGATAAAGTAGATCTGACAGAGGGAGTGCCCAAAATGGATAACTGGGCAGTAGCCAGCCAGTTGGCTGTCTTTAAGCATTATGAAAGCATTTCATTACTTCCATGTTCCACCAAGCTACTCACACATTCATCCTCACGAACTTTGATTAGCGTAGAAACGTCTGCTGACTTGAAGGAAAATAGTTAGAGATTAAGTAGAATTTTTGAGTTCCTTCAACAAGTCAACTTTTGCAAATATTTGTTACTAAATTTAGATTGTTACTTGAAAATGATTAACAGAATTGGTTTTCTAAAGATGATGGATAATTCACATAAGTCTGGTGATTACTTAGTGACACTACTCTTGTTTGTGTCTGATTATCTCATTACGTTTGTCTTAAAGACCCTCTGTCGTTTTTTTTCATGGGAGATTTTAGTGTGTTCAGAGGATGGCTGGGGTTGGCCAAATATGTTCCACATTTACTAAGCAGCAAAATTATTCTGTTATATTTTTAATTATTTTCCCCTTCTTGACAAGAGTTTATCTAATGACTCAATGTTGTTGTTTAAATTTTGTTTCTCTGAACTTTTTTTAAAAATCCAAATCCCCCAACCACATATTGGGGTGGGTGAAAACTAACCATACATAAGTATTACATATTACTGTTTTATTTTGTATAATAGTATTATTGTACCATATCTATTATACATACATACATAAATACTTGTTCCATAGATTATGAATACGATATTTCGTAATGATGTGGAACATGTCACTTAAATGTAAGTTTCCTTTATACATAATTATTTTTTATTGAGTATTATTTTGAAAACACTCACTCTAAAGTTAAAATGTCTTATTTCATTTCTGATTTATATTACCACTCATAATATAGTTGTACATCAGATACAACACACACTGAAAACATAACAATGCATAACACTGTAAATCAGAATGTTATTTATATCAGTTCATAATATATTTAGCTGCAGTATACTTGTGTAAGTGTTATGCATCCTACATTTCATCAAACATCATTTCACAACAAAATCCTACAAAGACGAGTACCAACATACCTCAGATCATAATAAGATTAGGTCAACATAGAAATTCTGGAGGTAGTTAAAGTGATTATATAATTGAATTTGCTGTGAAATTGACATTTATCACAGTAATGCAAATTTCCTCCCATGAAAAGAATTCATCAGTCTCATTATAACACTAGATCCAGTATATTTCAGGACTCTTGACAGTTAATTTCTCAGTAGTTAGCGTACATCTCTTTCTTGAGATCATTCTTGGTATGAAGTTACTGATCACAACTGAAAATGTAGCTATTCTATTATCCTCTGAAAAGTTTTGTATATCACCACAAGACTTCAAATATTATCAATTATCTATAGTGTGAGACCTAATATTTTTATTTTAAAAGTGTTCTGCACAGAAGTACAAGTTTCATTAATTGCATCTTTATGCAGTCACCATCTTGGCTATTGGATGCATAATAAGAACCCCAGGGATTATGTGTAAACACACAGAACATGGAAAAGATTCTTGCACGGGTGATATACCCTGGCGAGAAAAAAGGGACCAGACTCCATTCTGGCTCAATGTCCCGTGTTATTAAAATATCCTGACTAATTGTTCAATACATCATGTGTACTGTCATGATATTAGGTGTTACCAGTTCTCAACTCAAGCAAGCATCAGTACTGTGGCGCATGGTGGCAGCACTTGGATTTCATAAAAAAAAAACAGGAAACTGGTCAGAAATATTTTCCAAGGAACGGCAAGATAATGAGATTAATGGTGACTTTAATTCCTTCATTTGTTTGTCACATCCCAGTTTTTCCACTATTAGACATGAACAATAACCTAGCTTCATGGGAAATGATGTACCAATTAGAACCATTTGTGATGTATACACCGCAAAAATGAAATCTTTTACAGTGCAGTGGAGTGTACTGTTTTTGAAACATTAATGAAACATGAAATTTGTGAACCAGCCTGAATCTGAATCCAGATACCACACTGGTTTTTGTAGAGTATCTCTCTTGCCAATTGATAATCTACTACCTCTTACCATATCTTTCCAAACAAACCAGTGGCTCTCTCCAAGACCTTCCAGGAAGACCTTTATTGACTGAAATGATAGAGAAGAATTCTTACTCTCAGCCTAGGGGCTGATTTTCTGTTAAATGTAGAAATATATGGAGGGAGGTGCTGGGGATAAAATCGTGAACCACCCATGAGATTTGCTTCAGAAGCTCAATTTGTTTATGCCTTCAGTAGATTCATGTTACATAACACATTTATGATGACTACTTTCTTGACACCGCAGCACAGAGAATGGCATTTAATTAGGTAGGACAGGCAATGCAATAATGAAAATGAAAATTCTTCAGTGATATAAATGTATTGAATCATTAACTTTCTATAAATTACTAACACAACAGAGTAAACCAAATGTGGGGAACAAGGTGCATTTAGCCTGCGACTCAATATCTGATGTTCCAAGAGGATACCATTATCTTTGGGAGTGTAGTAATGTCAACAGTTAATCATTAAAAAAATCTCAAAGGTCACAAATGAATTCCTTTCACTTTGCAAACTACAGTCTCAATCATAGATGGTTAAATTCTCTCACTGGTCATACAAATGATGTAGCAAACTATATTTGATTATTCAGATAGCTATATTTGAAAACACAATCTGTGTTACACTACATGCCACAATTGTTTCTTAGGATAGTACACCACATTAACATTCAAAAGTTGCACAATTTAGAACATTATGGAATAATTCCATACATACAGTACCAACAGTACAATGAAATTACAACATGATACATACATTGTACGTTGTACAAAATGAAAGTTTACTGAGTACTCTGACAATATACAACCAATCATTTAATTGCAGATACATTAGTACAAAAAGAAGTGTCATGAATAATAAAGTATTACAGAAACAGATTACAAGTAGACATACAAAAAACACAATTACATTGGGCACTTAAGGAGAAATACTGCTTGTACCATGATGACAGTGAACAATCAATCTTACAGTACTATAAATGACAGGCATAAATCTTAAGAGTTGAAAGTACCTATTTGTCTTTACCTCCAGCAATTTTGATGTTTTCAAACCTATAAAAACGTGCTTGTGTAGGTCACAAATGCAGTAGTAGAGACATGGAAAACATCACGAGTATCTATCACCACTGTCCAATCGGGACATTCTTATGTTTATGCCAATCGTCATGCATTAGAACACAACTTCTGCAGTAATATGGGAAATACCTAACTATTTCAAAAAGCTAAAATTAATAACATTTCCAGCTGTGTTATATTACATCATAATGTTTCAGAGGGCACATACATTGTGTGAATTATGCTACAAGAAATCTTGCGCAATTATGATGTATCCATCATTTGTATTAAAACTGTCAGAAAGGCAGACAGAAATTCCCATCTGTTCATCTCAGAGTAGCACTTACACCCATGTCTTCAAAAATGGTTCAAATGGCTCTGAGCATTATGGGACTTAACATCTGAGGCCATCAGTCCCCTAGAACATAGAACTACTTAAACCTAACTAACCTAAGGGCATCACACACATCCATGCCCGAGGCAGGATTCGAACCTGCGACCATAGCTGTCACGCAGTTCCAGACTGAAGCACCTATAACCGCTCGTTCACTCTGACCAGCCCCATGTCTTCAATATTTGCTCCATGTACTTGAATTAAACCAGCAATTAATGGTAGTAAGTCAAATGAGTACTTTTAAATGCGCAGTGTGTTGGCAAGTGTATAATTACAGAAAGAATCTCAGTCAGCATGTTTGCAAAAACCATCAACAAGAGCTGCCTGTTGCCACTACAACTGCTGTAGCTTCTTATCAGTACTATGTGTGTGACAAAATTTTTTCTCTTAAAAATAATTTGTATCGCCACCAAAGAAATATTCATGGTTTGCAGGAAGGGGGGTTGTTCTTCAAGTGTACATTGTGCCCATTTCAAAGTAGTTCAAAACGGGGTTGGATAGATCATTTACAAATTCAACTTAATTCCGAAGATCTGCAGTTCTCAAATGAAGACGAGTTTTTGCAGTAGAAAGAAGACACTGAACGCACGGCACATTCAAAGTTTATTAAAAGGCATGGGTCTACTAGCTCTATACACATTATTATGGCTGCCATCGGTCAGGTAACTTTATCTCCAAAAGTAAAGGCACAAGACATCTTAAATTGACAGGCAGCAACAAAATGAATGGAAAGTGCCCTGCAGAGATGAAAGTAACTGTACACGAAGGTGGGACATACCAAGTACATTTTGTGTCGACCCACATTGGTCACAAACAAGATTTAACGCACCTGCCCCTGAGTCAAAACGACCGGGAAACCATAGCAACAGATATTGCAATGGGACTTCCGTATGACAAAGTTCTAGATAATGTACGGACAAGTTTGCAGGATTCGGACTTGCAGAGAATCCATTTGACTACCAAGCAAGACTTATATAACATTGCAGCAAGCTATAACCTCTCCTCCAAGTCGGTCAGACATAAAAATGATGCAATCAGTGTCGAAGCTTGGGTAAAAGAAATGAACGAAAGTGAGAATCCGTCTGTGTTATTCTATAAACCACAAGACTCGACTAGTGAACATCAAGAACTGAGGAGCGAGGATTTTGTATTAGTGATAATGAACAGAGAACAACGCGAAATGTTATCAAAATATGGAGAAGGCTGTATCTGTATTGATGGAACCCATGGGCTTAACGGGTATGATTTGGAAGTGACCACTCTCTTAGTACTGGATGATCTCAGGCAAGCATTCCCATGTGCATTTCTAATTTCGAACAGGAAGGACGCCGATGTTTTAAGTATATTTTTGCAGTACGTAAAATCACAGGTTGGACCAATTTGCCCCAATGTATTCATGTCTGATTTGGCAGAGTCATACAGTATTGCATGGAACAGGACAATGGGTGCTCCTAAGATGAGAGTCTATTGTGGACAGAGCATGGAAAACTAATATCAAGCGGAAAATTTCAGATCTGGATAAAAGAAATGAGGTGTATCGGCCCATTAAATCAGTGTCAATGCTGAGAAATGTAAGTATGTTTCAGGAATCACTGCAAAAAGCACTGCAGAAGCTCAGTAGTGACCCTGACACATCAGACTTTGCTTCATACTTCAAGACACACTATGAGGGAAATGTGGAGTGTTGGGCCTACTGTCACAGAATGTATGCATGTCTCAGTACCAACATGCATGTGGAGAGTATGCATAGGACGTTAAAGGAAATACATGGTAATGCAAGACAGATAAAACGACAAAGGCATATCTACACTAATGTCCCTAGTTACAGCCAAGATGTTTGACTGGCTTATAGCAAATGTAAAAGGGAAGGCTACAAGCAAAGTTCAAGACATTCGTAATAAACACAAAACTAGTTTGTTAATGGACAAGGACCTCATCAGTGAGGTAGATGGTGGTTGGGAAGTGCCATCCACATCATCTTCAGAGGTGTACATTGTTAAAGATAACAGAGTCAACTGTGAGTGCAAATTAAAATGTAGTGATTGCAATGTGTGCATACATAGGTATTACGGTACATGTATGGATTACAATATTAGATTCAATATGTGTAAGCACATTCACACTGTTTGCCGAGATGACAGTGTCAGTGAAAATCCCCTGCAAAGTCCAGAGGTACTGGGTACTGATGTTGATGCCACCAGTGAGAGAGCAGCAATATTAGCTGAAGTTAGCACAAAATGTGTTTTAAAAACACCAAAATCATTGTTAGAAGGGAGACAGAAGCTTATTTCAGTGTTTTCCAATATTGTCAGTGGAATGACTGAGACTGAACTGCAGTTGGCCAAAAAAACTGTGTTATCCTTAAAGGAAAATATAGGAGCTGCTCGAACCCGAAACAGTTATTTCAAACAAACATATAAGGGCCAGAAAAGAAAGCTAATGCCACAGAGGAGGCTGTTTTCTAACAAGAAGAAAACAACACGTAATATTTCTCTGGCTGTTCCAAATGCTGATGAAAGATGTGAAGTAGTAAAATCACTTCTGAATGAGGGTGTGTATCAATTTTCAAGTTATTGAGTAGGTACATTTATGTGTTGAACCTTGGCAGAGTAAAATGTAATTCATGGTTAATATACGAATTTGTGTTCATACCTGTCAACTTTGTGTGAATTATAATTTGAAATTTATATGCAGAGCTCGACATGAATCATGATGTTCCTGCGGAGCGTAGTCGTGCCATGCCAGATGTACAGCACAGCAAAACAGGTAAAACTTGATGGGATCCATCATTCCAAATATGTGTGGTACTACTATAATGTCCTCACACCAAATAAACATGTCACATTAACTGAAATTTAGAATTTTGCTGTTAAGTAGCAATGCAGTGTGTTTGGAATCTGATGTAATAGTTACTTGAAGTGCAGTATATGTATATACTATCTTTCAGTACCTATCAGTTTTGCCTCAATTGTGATATGAAATTTATTTGCAGGGCTTGACACCAAAAATCACTTGGATGTTGTAGAACAACCATACAATATGTTATGGCAGTCAGGTATTCATCATGGTGCATCAGGTGTGTGTAAAGTAAATCTAATAGAGATAACATTATTTGAGTATAATGAAATCTGAAGTTATATATGTATATTGATAATTTTATATACTATTTTACTGTCTGCAATATAATATAAAATTAATTTACAGGAATGGACACGAACCAGTTTGTAGCTGTGCAGCATGGTTATGCCATACCAAATGTGCAACACAGCACAACAGGTAACACATTAATGGACCCATTATTCCCAATGTATCTCATGCTGCTCTAATGTCCTCATATCAACTAAAGATGGCAGATTAAGTAATATTTACAATGTTGCCATTCAGTAGCAATGTAGTGTGTTTGGATTCTGGATTTAAAAGTTACTTGCAGTGGAGTATAAGCCACCTTGTAGAACAATCAATTTTGTCTGAATAATAACACAAAAATTATTTGCTGGGCTTGATACCCACAATCTGGTCCATGTTGTGCAACAACCACACACTATGTAATGGCAGTAAGGTTATCATCATGGTGCATCAGGTGTGTGTAAAGTAAATCTAATGGAGATAACATTATTTGAGGATAATGAAGTTCTGATTTTATATCTATATATTGATACTTTTGTATTCTGTTTTACTGTCTGCAATATTATATAAAATTATTTTACAGGGCTGGACATGAACCATATTGTTGCTGTGCAGCATTGTTACACCACATCAAATGTGCTGCACAGCACAGGTAACACCTGATGGACCCATTGTATCAAATGTCTGTGGTACTGCTCCAATGACCTTATATTCTTTAACAATGACAAATTATATATGAGCAGCACATCAGGTATGTAACATTGTTTTTTTAATTAAGTAATCCTATTTATTAAAGTAATAGTGTTTCATCTGATGACTGCCTGTCTAATATATGAAGATACCATAATGCAAACTTTCTACTTTACTCCCCCCCCCCCCCCCGGCCCCTGCACAATGCTCTTCCGGCGCTCGCCGTCCTTCGCCTCCCTGGCTGCGCCCGACCACTCCTCGCCTCCACTGGCAAATTTACTTTGCTTATACCTACAGCATGCAACTAAATATTATCAATAACAAAGCCTGTATTATTTCAGACATGTGTCTAATCATCACGTATCTCTCTTTCTAATCCATCTAATAAGACTAATTAACCATTACATGGGTTTATTTCCTTCAAACATGAAGAATAAACTGCGAAATGAACGTCACAAATGAAAGCCCCCTTTCAACGTCGTCGACGAGGAATAAGAGGAAAGGAGTCTTTTGAAGTGCTATATAACGGTTGAGCAAAGAACTAAATTATCGAAAAACAAACAGCATCCATGATCAAATTACGGAATACTGTTCCTTAGTAGGTCAGGAATATGTATATTATGATAATTTTTCTGTCTCAGTTTTTAATTTTGGAGGTAATTTTCATTGAAAGTTTAGGAAACCTCAAAATCAAATTGATGACATGATAATAAGTGAATGAGTGAGGTATTCTTTGTTTACTTCTTGTACGAACGCAGGTGTACAAACGCTGGCATGTGGCAAGCTGGGTAAGGATTTTTACGTTAAATATACGTTACATGTATGCCTATAAATTTATGTAATCAGTACAGCATTATCTTTGCAAACCAGTCACGAAACAATGGCAAACACCACCAGTGGTACTTAACAGACGATAACGTATCGATTTTCAAGCCAGTGTCAACGATGGCAATAGCTAGGCTTCCAAAAACGAGCCTCACACCCACTGCCTACTCAAAAGATAAAATATTTGTTCCTACCCATTGTTTCGTAATCTTAAAATACGCAGTTTAGTAACCACTATCAAACAGGATGCACATGCAGAACCTGTGCAATATGCCCGTCTGGCCGGTAGCCAACACTGTCTGAACGTGCTCTTGAGTATGTTTTGAGCGTTGAGCATGGTCCCGCGAGTGCGTTGAGAGGCGAGCACATGCGCCAATGCCCCGCGAGACACCGTTGGAACAGCATACTTTAGGATCTGTGTAACGTAGACACTATAGTTTTTAGCTACCTTGTGCATGAAAGAAATGGGTGTACCCATATTATGTGGAAGTTTTCTACTGGCCCTTGAAGAGATGACTGGAGGGTGAAGGGCAAGATCGAGTTGGAGTCCTAGTTCGGCAGACAGTTTAAACCTGTTGCATGTGATATACCGTAGCCTCTGAGCATCTATGAGTGAGCATTCTGAATACCTGTTGTATGGTTAGAAACTGTTAGCCTAGTCCAGTGGTAGACAGCCTCATTAGTCAGCAGAGCCAAATCTCAACAGTACAGCTATAGAAATTACTTTTGAGAAACAGAATTTTTATCCTTAAACAGTATAACTAGTGTTATTACCTTAATTAGGGTACTCCTAAGCTCGCCTTTACTAAAAGCGTCCTCAGTCTTGTAGAGTTACATTCGCAGAGGTCGACCCCTTCCAATTTTCCCGTCCACGATTGTTTGTAAACTTGTTTCGTCTATCACGTGTCGTTCATCATCTTGTATCTCGAACCCTATCAACATACATTCCACAATACTCGACACTACATCTTCGATCACTTCACAATATTCCCTAAAACTGACGTAATAAGCTGCATCCACATCTACATCTACATAGATACTCCGCAAATAACATTTAAATGCCTGGCAGAGGGTTCATCGAATCACCTTCACAATAAGTCTCTACTATTCCAATGTTGTACAGAGAGCGGAAAAAAGGAACACCTTTATCTTTCCGTGCGAGCTCCGATTTCCCTTATTTTATTATGATAATCGATTCTCCCTATGTAGGTCGGCTTAAACAAAATATTGTCGCATTCGGAGGAGAAAATTGGTGATTGAAATTTCATGAAATGATTCATCCGCAACGAAAAACGCCTTTATCTTATGATGTCTACCCCAAATCCTGTATCATTTCACTGGCACTCTCTCCCCTATTTCGCGATAGTACAAAACATGCTGCCCTTCTTTGAACTTTCTCGATGTACACGGTCTGTCCTATCTGACAAGGATCCCACACCGCGCAGCAGTATTCTAAAAGATGACGGACAAGCGTAATGTAGACAGTCTCTGTAGTATATCTGTTACATTTTCTGTGTCCTGCCAATAAAACGCAGTCTTTGGTTAGCCTTCCCACAAAATTATATTAAAATTTTAAATTTTGGTTTAACTAAAGGTACTTTGAATAAAGTACCTTGATATCATAGTTGGTATCATAATAACGATATCATTTATTGATAAAATTAAATTGTATGATATACTTAAAATTAAATCATGATGATGACCGGAGAACATTAATGTGAAAAATGGCTTGCATTTCCTTGAAAAGTGTGTGTAAGTGAAATTTTTATAGTGTTATTTTTAAATTTAGGCGCGATTCCATGTTCTCACTCTTGATATGGTTAATGTTTGAAAATGAATGTCTGCGTGAATATGTAGACCAGAATAATCATATAACAGCAAACACTAGTTTTTTTTTAATCAGATTATACGTCAGGAATACGATACGGAAGTACGAATTGACGATACGCTTTGACATTTTATCTTTCTGGAAATGTACGTTTGTTCATGCACATTGTATTTTGTGGAAGAGCCACACTCAAAGGCTGAAAGGGCTCCATGTGACTCCCGAGCCGCAGTTAGCCACGAGAGAAGAACAAACATTTAACATCTGCTTGAGTTTGCCTCCATTCTGTCTGGAGCAGTGGATTCACATTCGGGAGGACAGCAATTGAAGTCCGTGTGGAAACTTTTAAGTGTAAGGCTTCAGTGACTTTCCAGCAATGCTCAAGAAAAATTCTAGAACTGTTTATTTGAGAAGTATACGGCGAACACATACGTTGCAGCTCTAATGGACTCGTCGTCGACGGGAAGTTAAAGCCGAATCACCCTTCCTCCTTCTAATCTGCAACCGCCTCTGCATCACTGTCCGGTGATTAATCCAGCTATCTTTTTCTATGGATCTATCTGCCATTCTAAGCATAGGCAAGCAGTTATATGATATTTACAATTATGCAACAATGATTATAGTTCCTCTTCAAGTTTTATGTGGTGCTTCTGTGGCGATTAAATAAGACTCATTTGTATCAGTGCGTATTATCCAAATACATGATTTCCGTTGGCTTTTTTTCGGAGGGGGGGATCGTGTCGCACACATTTTCAATTTCCTGCAAAAGTGTGGGACTTATATCAAGCTCTAAATACATAACTTTCCCGGAGACTGAACAGCATCTTGTGGGAATCAACATGGTTCTCGACAGTGCAAAACACAGGATTCTCTGCTCGTAAACGAGACCCAGAAGTCCTTAGGTAGTGACTCTCATGTTGCCGCTGTGTTTATTGAATTTAAATGCAGTTGCACACAGTAGCTTACTAAAGAAGATACTTGCTCACAATATAGTCTAACAGATACCTGGTTACATTGAAGGTATCTCAAGGTAGAGTTATAGGACCACCGCTGTTCACTAGATCCACAAATGATTTGATCTACACAGTCTGCGGGGATATTGGCAGGCGACGCAGTAGCCCAGAGGGAAGAGACAGACTCTGAAACTTGTTACGAAATGGAGAGAGACTTGCAGATGACCAGTGAGTGGCATGTAGCTTCGCAGCTGGCAATAAATATAAATCAGTGATGGGCAAAACTTTATAGCTATTGCCTACTGCGAAACTGAATGCCACTTGGTGGTACTCTGGGCAAGAGACGCAGCATGGATATTGTACAAGTGGAGCAGAGACGAAAACAAACATTCTAGTGAGAATTGTGGGAAATCCCGTGCTATAAACGACTTTGAGAAGGGCAGATTCTTAGGGCCCACTGACTGGGACCGGCATCCCGAATATAGACCAGTCAGCGAAGTCGGAAAAAGGTTGGTTAGGGTAAAAATGTTCGTGTAGCTGCAAATGTTTGTATAGTGGTAGGCAGGAGTGCTTGACTGGTGAACAGGATGCATGAGGGTGGGAGTGGGGGGTCCTCTAATGCCACTTTTTTATGTTTTCCTTAAATGACTCGAAAACCTGACTTCAGCTGCAATTGTTTCTCAGCTCTAAATTAAACTACATTAAATTCCGGACAAATAATTTCCACTTAATTTTTTTCTCTAGCGGTAATAGTTTCTGAGTTTGCTGAGGATTAGTAAACTTAGATTATTACAAACAGTGTTTCAGTGACATGAAATTAATGTTGATTGTTAAATGAAGTTGTTGTTGTTGTTGTGGTCTTCAGTCCTGAGACTGGTTTGATGCAGCTCTCCATGCTACTCTATCCTGTGCAAGCTTCTTCATCTCCCAGTACCTACTGCAACCTACATCCTTCTGAATCTGCTTAGTGTATTCATCTCTTGGTCTCCCTCTACGATTTTTACCCTCCATGCTGCCCTCCAATGCTAAATTTGTGATCCCTTGATGCCTCAAAACATGTCCTACCAACCGATCCCTTCTTCTAGTCAAGTTGTGCCACAGACTTCTCTTCTCCCCAATCCTATTCAATACCTCCTCATTAGTTACGTGATCTACCCACCTTATCTTCAGCATTCTTCTGTAGCACCACATTTCGAAAGCTTCTATTCTCTTCTTGTCCAAACTAGTTATCGCCCATGTTTCACTTCCATACATGGCTACACACCATGCAAATACTTTCAGAAACGACTTCCTGACACTTAAATCTATACTCGATGTTAACAAATTTCTCTTCTTCAGAAACGATTTCCTTGCCATTGCCAGTCTACATTTTATATCCTCTCTACTTCGACCATCATCAGTTATTTTACTCCCTAAATAGCAAAACTCCTTTACTAATTTAAGTGTCTCATTTCGTAATCTAATTCCCTCAGCATCACCCGATTTAATTTGACTACATTCCATTATCCTCGTTTTGCTTTTGTTGATGTTCATCTTATATCCTCGTTTCAAGACACTGTCCATTCCGTTCAACTGCTCTTCCAAGTCCTTTGCTGTCCATGACAGAATTACAATGTCATCGGCGAACCTCAAGGTTTTTACTTCTTCTCCATGAATTTTAATACCTACTCCGAATTTTTCTTTTGTTTCCTTTACTGCTTGCTCAGGACTGGCTCTCCCAAGGCCATTAGTAGTTCTAATGGAATGTTGTCTACTCCCGGGGCCTTGTTTAGACCCAGGTCTTTCAGAGCTCTGTCAAACTCTTCACGCAGTATCTTATCTCCCATTTCGTCTTCATCCACATCCTCTTCCATTTCCATAATATTGTCCTCAAGTACATCGCCCTTGTATAAACCCTCTATATACTCCTTCCACCTTTCTGCCTTCCCTTCTTTGCTTAGAACTGGGTTGCCATCTGAGCTCTTGATATTCATACAAGTGGTTTTCTTCTCTCCAAAGGTCTCTTTAATTTTCCTGTAGGCAGTATCTATCTTACCCCTAGTGAGACAAGCCTCTACATCCTTACATTTGTCCTCTAGCCATCCCTGCTTAGCCATTTTGCACTTCCTGTCGATCTCATTTTTGAGACGTTTGTATTCCTTTTTGCCTGCTTCATTTACTGCATTTTTATATTTTCTCCTTTCATCAATTAAATTCAATATTTCTTCTGTTACCCAAGGATTTCTATTAGCCCTCGCCTTTTTACCTACTTGATCGTCTGCTGCCTTCACTACTTCATCTCTCAGAGCTACCCATTCTTCTTCTACTGAATTTCTTTCCCCCATTCCTGTCAATTGTTCCCTTATGCTGTCCCTGAAACTCTGTACAACCTCTGGTTCTTTCAGTTTATCCAGGTCCCATCTCCTTAGATTCCCACCTTTTTGCGGTTTCTTCAGTTTCAATCTGCAGTTCATAACCAATAGATTGTGGTCAGAATCCACATTTGCCCCTGGAAATGTCTTACAATTTAAAACCTGGTTCCAAAATTTCTGTCTTACCATTATATAATCTATCTGATACCTTTTAGTATCTCCAGGATTCTTCCAGGTATACAACCTTCTTTTATGATTCTTGAACAAAGTTTTAGCTATGATTAAGTTATGCTCTGTGCAAAATTCTACAAGGCGGCTTCCTCTTTCATTTCTTCCCCCAATCCATATTCACCTACTATGTTTCCTTCTCTCCCTTTTCCTACTGACGAATTCCAGTCACCCATGACTATTAAATTTTCGTCTCCCTTCACTACCTGAATAATTTCTTTTATCCCGTCATACATTTCATCTATTTCTTCATCATCTGAAGCGCTAGTTGGCATATAAACTTGTACTACTGTAGTAGGCATGGGCTTTGTGTCTATCTTGGCCACAATAATGCGTTCACTATGTTGTTTGCAGTAGCTAACCCGCACTCCTATTTTTTTATTCATTATTAAACCTACTCCTGCATTACCCCTATTTGATTTTGTATTTATAACCCTGTAATCACCTGACCAAAAGTCTTGTTCCTCCTGCCACCGAACTTCACTAATTCCCACTATATCTAACTTTAACCTATCCATTTCCCTTTTTAAATTTTCTAACCTACCTGCCCGATTAAGGGATCTGACATTCCACGCTCCGATCCGTAGAACGCCAGTTTTCTTTCTCCTGATAACGACGTCCTCTTGAGTAGTCCCCGCCCGGAGATCCGAATGGGTGACTATTTTACCTCCGGAATATTTTACCCAAGAGGACGCCATCATCATTTAATCATACAGTAAAGCTGCATGTCCTCGGACAAAATTACGGCTGTAGTTTCCCATTGCTTTCAGCCGTTCGCAGTACCAGCACAGCAAGGCCGTTTTGGTTAATGTTACAAGGCCAGATCAGTCAATCATCCAGACTGTTGCCCCTGCAACTACTGAAAAGGCTGCTGCCCCTCTTCAGGAACCACATGTTTGTCTGGCCTCTCAACAGATACCTCTCCGTTGTGGTTGCACCTACGGTACGACCATCTGTATCGCTGAGGCACGCAAGCCTCCCCACCAACGGCAAGGTCCATGGTTCACGGGGGGTAAATGAAGTTAAGAACAAATATTATGTATGTACCACATCCAAGGGGAGTAGAATCGCGTTAGAGAATAAACTATGTTCTGCCTTAGTGGTGCTGGTGGGGGTTGGAGGGGTGTGCGGGTAGAAATTAGATGTGTGATGGAAGTTAGGTCGCTGGATTTTGGTTGTGCACTTCCCTCGTTCATAGGTCTGCAAAGTGAAGGGACTCAGGCGAGTTTGCACTCTCTCTACTGCATTACTTCACAAGAAGCAACTACAGGGTGTTTCACATAGTTGTATCGACAACTTATCCCATGAATCACTGGCGACGCAGTGTGCAGACACACGTAGATGGGGGGGGGGGGGGGGGAGGGGGGAAGGAAGTTATTTTCAACAAAGTGGATTAACACCACATGGATCAGAGATTTGAGTTAGTAGTAATACTAATCCAGGAAAGGCATATGGACAGATTCTACGCAAATCTCTGCACTCTGTTCTATATAGCTACTGGGACAATTCACTCCTAAGCATCCTGTAGGACAGTTGCAGCGTGCTTATGGGAAAGGCAACTTGACGCCCTTCCCCGTAAGCGCTGCTTGCTTCTCAGTTTACAGACATATCTCTCCAGGATTCCCTTTCCAGTTCTCTTGTTGAGTATACAAAACAAACCCAAAGAGTTCGTGGTTGTATGGTGTGGTTACTTTCACTTTAGTAAATGAATAATTATTTACAGTTGTGAGGTGAACTTTAACGTAAAATGAGTCCCTACTAACAATGGCTGAGAAATGATTAATATGTCAGTGTGATGCTGTCATTGGTCTGTGTGACTTTGACGGGAAAGGGATTAGATTGGTAAACGTGTCGCTTTGTTGTGTATATCGTTGTCAGCATGTTATAAAGCTGTGTAATCGTGTTGTAGTCGCTCAATGGTGAGTTAGTGAAAGATCGGAAAGTTACTACACTTTCCTCACTATTAACTTTTACTGGTAGACTGCATCAGTTTCGCCCATTCAGGAACAGTCGGTACTTATTCAGTGGGATACAGTAAGTGGAGCCAGTTACCACATATCCAGAGCATATCTTGCAAAGTGTGTGTGAACATGTCTGATGGAATGGAACTGACAATGTAAAAGTCTAGAACAGTATTCTGCTGTAGTGCATTGCATGACGTATGTTGAAATATCTGAAGTTCTGTAGCACCTAGGTGACCTACTTCTGTTCCCGAGGGAGCTAATTTAAGCCTCTGGGCCGCTTCAGATTATGGGAGAGGGGAGGCTGGGGTGATGAATTTGATACCTCTCGTGCTGTGAAAAACATCCTAAACGTTAACAGTAGAGACAGTGAAATCGTATATAAATATTGACAGGGAGTTACACTTGGGCCACACTCTTCAGTGTGGTAGACATTTGATAGCATCAGCTGTTGAAAATGTTTACATAAAGATCACTTAACAACTGTAAATAAGTACTCATTTAATAAAATGAAAACAGATCCGCTGTATAAGCAAGAGCTCAATGCTCACGTAAGAGAAGTGGAAAGGAAATGCTGGGGAGTTATAGTCCTCCTGTAAACTGAAAAGCGAGCAGCGGTTGTGGTGGGGGAAGTTTCCTTTTCCGGAAGAACGCTACAACTGCGTTATAAGACGACTAGGACGCAATTTCCCGTCTAGCAGTGTAGAACAGGGTGTCTAGATTTACACAGCCTTTCTTACATCAGCATTATTAGTAACTCAAATCTGTATTCCATGTGCACCCCTAGGCGGGTCTGGACACTGTGGCTCGACTGTGCAAGCAGTGGAAGTATCAGTATAGCTTCGTGAAACCCTATGTAGTTGCTTCTTCCGAAGTAGTAGAAGTGGGAGAGCGGAAACTCGCATACTCTCTCCTCAGTTTCCAGACCTCCTAAGGGGGAAATTGCGTGATAACTATCCAGCGACCTATCTTCCCTGACGCGTCTATCCACCCGCCTCGGTCCGCCCCTCCCTCCCCCTCCCCCCTCCAAATCCATGTCCAGCCTGTCATACCTGCAGAACATAAATTATCCCTCAATATGGTACTATTGCACTTGAGTATGACACACACTTATTATATTTGTTCTTAACCCCCTTCACTAAGGAATAAACATTAATTTTATGCCGTTGAAACACTGTTTTTATAAGCTGCTACATTTTCATCCATGCAATACAGAAACTATTAGTACTAGAGAATAAAAAAATGAATTGCACCTTCTTTGTCGGAAATTTAATGTACTTTAGTCTGAGAAACATTTCCGAGAGAAGCCGCAGTTCTGGAGTTATTTAAGGGGGGTAGGACGTCAAACGGGCCGTCTTGGAGCAGGAGACACACCACAGGACATTTTAATTTCCACTGTCTATACTTTTACGAACAAATTCATAAAACTTTGACAGCATGACAGGAAGGATTCAGGATTCACAATCAGAGCAGTGGAAGTTCAAAACAATAAAAAAATAATTTTTTTTACATGTGAAAGTTCATCATTTTTTCACTTCTATTGTCTGCGTTTGTTGCTATAGGTACACGTTTCTTCATAAGTAAGAGAGATTCTTCGATGAATTTTGCACAGCAGACAAACCATACTTACAGGTGTATGAAACTCTAAAAATTATTTAATTTATGAAAAAATGAATGTGCTGTTACATTTTAAACTTCATGTTAGGAAAAACTAAAATTTTATAGTTAATTATCTCAATTTTTACCACAGCTTTTAACAGATTTCGAAAATTCTAGAGTTTCATACATCTGTAAGTATTGTTTGTATGCTGTGCAAAATTCATCGAAGAATCTCCCTTACTTATGAAGAAAAGTGTACCTATAGCAACAAATGCAGCCAATGGTAAGTGAAAAAAAGGTGAAATACAAATGTAAAAAAATAAATTATTTTCTTATATTTTTGAACTTCCATCACTATAAGTGTAAATCCTGAATCCTTTCTCGTCATTCTGACAAAGTTTAAAAGTATCGACTGTGGAAATTAAAAATTCCTGAGGTGTCTCTCCTGCTCTAAGACGTCCCGTTTGACCTCCTTCCCGCCCTTAACAATAACTTTTAAAAGTAACCTTTAAACGCACCCTCCCCTTCCACCGTCTCTCCGCTCCAAGCTCAAACCCCAACGTTCATGACTTTCAGTATGTTGTTGCTGGCACTCCTGCTCGCCACTGTACAAAAATTTCCGACAGCGTGAAATTTTTTCCCTAAGTTTCCTTCGTTGAGTGAAGTAAAACGGCGAAAATGTTTCACTTTGTGCGTGTTACTGTCGTGAGCATCTATGCAAAGTCGACGAAGGACAGTGAACCCACGGCTAGACAACAAGGTGTTGCCCACGGCTCATTACAGAACGTGGAATTCGGAGGCTTTCCATCTCCGCAAATCACGATAGTCCGCAATCTGTGGCAAATAACAATGCTGATGCAGGCACAAGTGTTTCGGAGCACACCATTCTCTGCACATCGTTGATCATGAGGCTCCGTACTACACAACCGGTATGTGTTCCCATGTTGACAAGAAGACATTGTCAGTTTGACTGCAGTGCAAACGGGATCGTCAAGATTGTACGATGGACCTGTGGAAACGAGTCGCCTGATTGGATGAATCGTGCCTCTTATCAGACCATATCGATGGTCGTGTACGTACCCTCTAAGACACAAAACGATGCACCACGACAGAATTAACCGAGTGGGATGAAAATCAGTAGATGTACATACGACAATATAGACAAACAAATGATTACAGTTTCAGAAAAAGTGGATGATTCATTCAAGTAAATAGCTTTACAAAGTTCACAAATTGAGCGTTCTACCTTGGGCTCTTACACAAACAATTATTCGTCTTGAAATGAATTGATAGACTTGTAGGTTGTCGTGCCGAATTTTGTCCAAATGGCGCGTTAGATCGTCGGTATCCCGACCTGGTTCGAGGGCCCTGTCAGTGAAGTTCCGAACGTTCTCAGTTGTGGAGAGATCTGGCTATCGTAGATAAACAGTAGAAACTCTAGCCATGTGCAGGCGGCTATTATCTTGATGAAAAGTAAGCTCTGGATTGCTTGCCGTGAAGGACAACAAATCGTTAACCACCAACATTTTGTTAGCACTGTTTTCACTTCCTGTTGTAACATCATAATATCCGCATATCGTATGCATACAATTCTTTCTACTCCAGCACAAACTCTACTTTCTCCAACTGAAAGTTCTCTTTATTTTGCTCTATATGTATGTTAAATACCAATGGGGAAGGACAGCTACCTTGTCTCGCTCCCTATCCAATCATACTTTCCCGAGACATTTCGTTTCCAATCCTTACTGTTGTCATCTGTTTTAAATAAAAATTATATGCCAATGCCTTCAACTTCCAATCAACGCCTTCTTCTTCAAAACGCTCTTCGCTTGTTAAACTGCACTCCTTCAAAACCTTTTCTAAGTCAATAAATATAGTGTAAATGCCTCTCACTTAAGCAAAATATCCCACGCTGATACTTCTTAGTAGTTGAGTTGCATCTCTCTTTCCTTCATCCTTTCTAGCGCGAAACTATTCTATCGCACTATGCCAGTCTAGCATTCAATATAACTTTCTGTTCAGTACTCTCAATGTATTTTGACTGCGTACTCCTATGTTCTTTACAATTTTAGCAATTCTTCTTTATCTCATTCGGTCGGGAAAGGGTGAAAGGTTACAGTCGACCGCATGTACCTTATTCCACAATCTGTATGGGTGCTTGCCGAGTACAGGGGGAGATGTAGATAACGTTTAGTAGAAAGAACCATGATTGAAGAAGAGTTTGTAAGGGTGAAGTGGAAACGTTTGCTTGTTTTCGCTGAGGTGACGTCCGCACACGATCTACTGACTTATTGAACGCAAAGAGCGAAAAATACAGGGAGGAACAGAACTTTGAGTACAAATTGTGGCCGCGCTTGATTGTGAACACGGCCAGCGACGCGCTGTATAAAGCAACATTTCTCGGAAACGGCGAGCTGTCCCGTCTCTTTCAGTGTGCATCCTCCTGTAGCCAACAAATGTGCTGTCCCCTAGAGAGGCAATATCTCTGTGACGCTCTGTCAGAACGATATTAGCCACAGAGGCAGAGAGAACCGTTTCAATAAGTGCGCAGGCGCAAGAGAGAAACTTAGAATGGAGCTGAAAGGAAAATAAAAAATACAGTTGCTCGCTAATAAACGTTCAGGAACACGCAGAATATTATACATATGCAGTGTCTGCGGACAAAAGGCTTCCATAGTATGTGAAACAGAGCGTACACAAAGAAATTTCTCATTTATAAAAAATATTGACCTCTGTTATGATGATCAACTGCTGCCTTCCACCTGACAGTCAAATTATGAAGATAGACATTTTTTTCCTCTCCATCACTCGAACATTTTACCTATGAGTAGGGAACTGACTGCAGATAAATTTCTGAGGCGCCTTGTCACAATTCGTGCGGATTTCCCCATCGGAGGTTCGAGTCCTCCCTGGGGCATGGGTGTGTGTGTTGTCCATAGCGTAAGTCAGTTTTAGGTTAAGTAGTGTGTAGGCTTAGGGACCGATGACCTAAGTAGTTTGGTCCTATAAGACCTTACCACAAATTTCCAAATTTTGTTAGTGTGGTAGAGTAATAATGGTGTACGCGTACGTGGAAACAACGTGCAGCAATCACTGACATAGTGTAGCTGATGCGGAATAAGGGGAACCAGCCCGCATTCGCCGAGGTAGATGGAAAACCGCCTTAAAAACCATAAAACCATCCACAGGCTGGCCGGCACACCGGACCTCGACCCGTTGGGGACCGGCATGCCTTCCCGCCCGGAAAACAGCTCGTTAGACCGTCCAGCTAGCCGGGCAGGCGCAACAAAATTTGGAACACACGTCATTTACCATCTGGAAAGAACCAATGTGGTGGTAACAATCACCCAGCTATCAAAGAGGTGGCGATTGGTGGGGAAGAACAGCTCGTATACTCATACTTTAGTAATCCAGTAATTGCGAAAGCGAGCACTTGGAGACTAGCAACATACTTTACATATAATTTCAAACCTTAACGAAACTTCTGCATAATGACGGAAAGAAAAATTGCATTGCATGCTAAATTTTCGCAGTCCATGCAGTAAAACTACCACAGAAAGATGACGTTTTAACATATAACTTCTTCATTACTAACTGCATTCGTGACAAACTTTGGAGATAGTATTAACCTATACCACTGAATGTATCGACAAGATTGTACCATGGACCAGTGGGAACGAGTTGCCTGATCGGGTGAATCGTGCCTCTTATCAGACCAAATCGATAGTCATGTACGTATACTCTAAGACACAAAACGGTGCACCACGACAGAATTAACCGAATGGGACGAAAGTCGGTAGATGTAGTTTAGGAGATATGGCGCCATAAATACTGACTGTTGGAGACACTACTGCACCATGCATGGCTTTTTAATTTATTACTTCTTTACTATTAGCTATATTCACAACAAATTTCGTAGACGGGATCCACATACGCCACTGAAAGTACGTGGCAAAACATATCATGTCCGACACATAGTTCAGGAGGTATGAAACACTAAGACGCGTGAAAAGCTGCCACTACATGTAGGGCGTTTTAATGGATTACTTCTTACTACTAACTCTCTTCACAACACTTTTCGCAGACAGTAGGCACATATACCACTGGATGCACCTGCAAAATTATATCATTGTACAACACGCAGTTCAGGAGATAGGACGTCATGAACATTGCGCTGCGTGCAAGTGAAATTACAAAGCGAACTTAGCGAGACATGTGTGTACAGATACGTGTGACATGTAATATGTGTAGAATATATTTGACATCAGTGTATGAGCAAAAATCCCTGAAAGATTTCAATCAAATTTGACACATATTAGCTACAATTTAGAAAGAAATACTCTAGGGGTACAACAACCAGCTTGCTGGTGGGCTGAGTATAATAACACGGAAAGAGAAAAGAGGAGATGGACGGAGAGCGAGGGGGAAGGAGGAGATACAGTAGGAGGGTGTGGAGATAGACGGATATAGTTGAGGGGGAAATGGACAGAGAGAGGGGAGAGGAGGAGATAGCCAGACACAGGAAAGAAGAGATGATGGAGAGAGACTGGGGGAGGAAGAAATAGAGAGATGGGGAGGAGGAGATGAACAGACAGAGGAAGAGGAAATGGACAGAGGTAGGGGCATTAGGGGATGGACAGAGAGTGGGGATAGAAGAGTGGACAAAGAGAAGGGGTGCTGGAAATTGACAGAGAGAGCGGACAGGAGGAGACGACTAGATGGAATAATGAGAGATTGTAATGAATACATATGCAGGCAAATCGGGGTAATCAGCTAGTTTTAAATAAAATTGCGATTGCGATCTCTTCTGTACAGTCATACACAGCAAAGTATGAACTAAAATCATCCATACACAAAGTCTATGCAGTGCATTTTTCCTTTGCAAACTCTTTAAAACTGTATGCAAAACCTTACTTGGCCTGGCCATGCAGCATGGTAACTATGACGAGAAGGAATCATTCCTTCATCGAGCAAAGATATCAAATCTGAACTTTCTTCAGCAAATAGTTTCCTTCAAATTCGATGATAACCATTTCATAGCGGCCGAAACGCAATGTCTCAGCACAGATAGTAGCATTAGGCGAACAGTACATCGCCAACAAAGTTGCTCTCTGTGCGTAATGAAGAGAGCACGTCTGTAGCAGTCAGAAAGTTAATCGATAAGGAAGAAACTCAGATTAATGATGGAATCAGTTATTGATGAAATACGAGGCATGCTAGTCAGCTATGGAATAACACATAACATAACTTGTTGTACACGTGTCTTCGTTTCAGCAAAGTTTCTCATTGAATTGAGGAGTAGTCTAGTTGCCGGCCAGAGTGTCCCTTGCGGTTAAAGGCGCTACAGTCTGGAACCGCACGACCGCTACGGTCGCAGGTTCGAATCCTGCCTCGGGCATGGATGTGTGTGATGTCCTTAGGTTAGTTAGGTTTAAGTAGTTCTAAGTTCTAGGGGACTTATGACCACAGCAGTTGAGTCCCACAGTGCTCAGAGCCATTTGAACCATTTTTGAGTAGTCTAGTTAGGTGACTTCCTCATTGGATCAGACATTCTTCCAATGAAACTTAATGGACGAGGAAACTTCGTTTTTTTTTCTGCTGGGTCTTCTAGGATTCATGGGCATTCCGCTTCCACAATGTTGGGCAATGTGCTGCATGCATGACAGGCCACTAGCACGTTTTGCTGTTGATTTAAGATTATATTTAACACGCCAGTATAGTCCCAGCTGGGTAAGTCGAGTAGTCTGTACATTGGCCTTAAAGGTCATCTCAGTTCTCTGTCTGCTGTCATCTCAACAGCGAAATGTAGAGCATTCCAGTTGATACAATTGAATAATTAGAGTAACGAATTGTACAGTCTTGTCAACTTTACGAGTAACCCAGACGTGTTTCTGCTACTTCTCATTAGTTTCGTCTTTCTTCGATTTACTCTCAATCAATATTCTGTACTCATTAGATTGTTCATTCCATTCAGTACATGATCTAATTCCTCTTCACTTTCACTCATGGTGGCAATGTCATCAGCGAATCGTATCTCTGATATGATTTCAACTTGAATTTTAATTCCGCTCCTAAACCTTTCTTTTATTTCCATCATTGCTTCTTCATGTACAGACTGAACAGTAGGGACGAAAGACTGTATTCCTGTCATACACCCTTTTTAATCCGGTCACTTCGTTTTTGGTCTTTAGACCATCTTGCACCATTTTACATTGTCGATCGCTTTTTCGAGGTCGGCAAATCCTATGGACGTGTTTTGATTTTTCTTTAGTCTTGCTTCCATTATCAACCGCAACGTTAGAATTGCCTCTCTCACATATTTACTTTTCCTAAAGCCAAACTGATCGTCATCGACCACCTCCTCAATTTTATTTTCCATTCTTGTGCATATTATTCTTGTCAGAAACTTGCTTGTATGAGCTGTTGAGGTGATTGTACGATAATTCTCGCACTTGTTAACTCTTGCAGTCTTCGGAATTGGATGATTTTTCCGAAAGTCAGGTGGTATGTCGCCAGACTCATAAATTCTACACACCAACGTGAATAGTCGTTTTCTTACCACTTTGTAACCTCCCAACAGTAATAGCATTCACATTCAGTGTAACCTCCCAACAGTTTATTATTCCGTAAGCTCGAAATTATAACGTGACTAAACTCCCAATAAAAATGTGACTCATGTATATAACCTTACAATAATTAACTGACTGTGATTCTAACCCGGTAAATTTGGACGTCAGCAGTGCTGCGTCATGACCCTGAAAGGTCATTCTAAATAAATAGAAAATTTTTACCTCAATGAAGTCGCCGGATAACGCGTATATATCTGCTCCTATAAGAAACTTTTCTGGCACAGCCCAGTGCAATGTTGGCCGTTAGATTTGTCATGTATAAAAAGAAACAACTGATTTTCCTTTACGACAATCGGGATGACCATGGATTGCAGAAATTAATAAATTCTTTAAATTCAAATGCGTGATTGTCAAAAAGTTAATTTTATAAAAAAGATTATTATTAAAAGATATTTTTTAAAACATTTACATGGGACTTGATATAACAATAGTACAAATTTAGGTGTAACAAAGTAGATATGCGCGTGGCTGCTTTTACCTTATAGTACATCGTTCAGGCACGACCACCCCAACCGGCCGAATGCGAGCTACCATTACTACTGCCGACATAGCTCCTACTGCAGCCGACATTGCTCTCTGTAGCCGACACTGCTCTCTGGTCTGCGTTTCTATTATAGCTTACATATCGCAGGTAGCGCGTGAGCAATCCATCGAAATAACATCTGCTCGAGTTCGCTAGCAATAAATTCGTTAGTTATGGACCTCTTACAACTTCCCCCATCGATTATGAAATTCTGATGGAATGTGATCTATCCATTCTGGGTTATTTGATTTTAAGTCCTCCAAAGCTCTTTTAATTTCTGATTGTAATACTGGATCCCCTATCTCACCTAGATCAACATCTGTCTCTTCTTCTATCACATCAGACAAATCTTCCCCCTTACAGAGGCTATAAATTTATTCTTTCCACCTGTCTGCTCTCTCATCTGCATTTACCAGAGGAATTCCTGTTTCACTCTTAGTGTTACCACCTGTGACGTCGGTGCCATTTGTTACGTTATATACAAAAAAAACCATACATTTTATATATTTTTATTTGAAAGTTATCAGCATGAATTTTTCTTTTGTTAGGGCATGATTCTTTCTCTCAGGGATATTATCTTTTGTTATCACTTCTACTTACGTGCATAAGTAAATATGAAACGGGTTCTTGAAGGGCCGCTGTTATTCATGTACCAACTTTAGATTTTGAACGTGATGACTGAAATATAGTTGCCGTTAACTGAATTGAATGTAATTTTGTTAATTTCTATTTATTGATTGCAAAGCGGCCAAGATAAAACTCACTGAACTCATGATGGGATCTATATAATTTAAAAAAGAACTTTAACTAAAATTAATTATCTGTTGCAATTTAAGAAAGTTCTTACAGCGAAATCTCTCGCATTTACAGTTACTGTTAACACTGAAAAATAAATTAATACTTCGGCGCGTAATGGCCGACCAGAGGCTGCATCGGAAGATAAGCTTCCCGCAGCGCAAATTACTGAAAAAAATGCTTATTAAAAATAATTAGCCACTGCGAGCATTTGGGGTGACAACTATTACAAGGAAATTCATTTTTTGATAACAATAATAAGTTTATTTTAGAATAATACAGAATAACTTACATAAAATATGTGTAGGCGCTCAATGGCTGCCTTCCGTATCGCGAAACAAAACAGTGTGTGTAACATAAAGTACGTCTTTCTGCTCGGCCGTACAATCGCGTCTCTTTTTTATCCTTCTCTATTTTCATAGACATTAAATAAAGATGGTACTCTTAAATTATCGCTGCATATCAGTTGTTTCAAGAACATTAACTGTATCATTTATACTAATTATATTCATAAAATACGTTAACTACGGTTTACAACCGATAAAAATATCAATATTTATATGACGTACCGTCACACACCCTTGCTTTTAATGTGAACGAATGTTGTTTTCACTTTTCCACATGCTGAGTCAGTCCTTCTAACAATCATTTCTAGTTAGATTTCTTCAAATTTTTCATGCTGTCATTTCGTGTTAGCTTCCCTACACTTCCTATTTATTTCGTTCCTCAGTGACTTGCATTTCTGTGTTCCTGTGTTTCCTGGCACATTTTTGTACTTCCTCCTTTCATTGGCCAACTGAAGAATTTCTTCTGTTACCTATGGTTTCTTTGCAGTTACCTTCTTTGTACGTATGTTCTCCTTTCCAAATTTCGTGATGGCCCTTTTTAGAGATAACCATTCCTCTTAAACTGTACTGCCTTATTGCTGTATCTTCAACATTAGAAAACTTCAAGCGTATCTCGTCATTCTTTAGTACTTCCGTATCCCACTTCTTTGCGTAATGATTCTCCCTGACAGTTGTCTTAAACTTCAGTCTACTGTTGCGGACCGTCGATGGTCGAACCAAGGACTCCAGATGGCAAAGCTGAAGCCGGCACCCACCGCGCTGCATTTCGTCAGGAGGCTGAGCAAGTTCAATAGCGTCAAGGGGCAGTGCAGAGCGATACAGCAGTATTCCTTTATTCAGCTAGTTTACAGTACTTCGATGGGTGCAGCGTAGTGTCGGCGTGCTGCCCGCAGCGCTGATCTGCGAGTCCAGCCAGCTCAGCAATTCCTGGTATGCCGACGCTGCTGCTCCATCGTCAAGGCCACTCAGCTGGGAGTCGGCCGCACTCTGCCCGGTCGTCGCCCACCGAGTTGTCGCGGCTTGTGCTGCATAACTGCCCTCGATTCCGGAGACTGTTACAGTCCATAGTCCCTGCCGCCCTCTGCCCCGTTTGGCCTGCTCTGTCCGACCATGGGACGAAGGTGTATGTAATGGTCAACCGTGGCCCTCCGCTGCTGCTGCTCCCAGGACTGGACCGGACTCGAACCCGCGCTCTCCTGGATGCCGTGCTACAATTTGCCACTAGTGGTGCTTGCCAGATGGCAACACCCGCCGCCGTCTCTGGCGCTGCTGCAGCGCTGCCGTGCATTCCGCAGTGTACGCCTCCCTCGGACCCCGGTATGCCAGGTGGGAAGTGAATTTGGCCTGTTCTGGACCTGCTGCAGACCGCTGTCACTGCCCTCCTTTAGGCAGACCGTTCATTCTCTAAACACCGGGCTGCCGTTCCGTCCCACCTCAGTGTTGTGTCACCGGAGGCGGAATACAGCCCGAAAAAATACATAGAAACAAAGAACACGTTACACAGAATATTTACAACATCGCTGCCAGTCTGGCCTCTGTAAGCATAGACCAGCACAGGTCCGACCCGACTCTCGACTGACCTTGCACACCCCTCAAGCTAAATGTGCCTGACTGTTTATACTGCTTTTCCCCTCGCTTCTGACGTAGTGTCAGAGAGAGACAGAAACTATGGCAGGAGTAAATTCCCATACGTGTGCCAATCACACATCGCCACTCCTGGTTCTGGCCTACTGCCTCGCCTCATACACCGCAATAAGCAGCGCTGCAGTTCCCTGCCTCGCTGTTGCTTCACTCCAAACACATCGTACGTGCAATACGCTGCTGCAGCTCCGCGCCATATTTAGTCTGCCTAGCCTACTGGCCGCCGACTATCACCACACACTGTCAGCGGCCCCAGACTTCATCGTCCAACCGCGCCTTTACTGAATTTTAGCAAAATTCCCCTTTCCAACGACTATGACTAATACTAGCGCAGCACTACTCTTCATCACTACTATATTGTGATCTGAATCTTTATCTGCTCATGGGTACGCCTTACAATCTAGTAACTGATTTTCGAATCTTTGTCTGATCAAGACAACTGAGCAAGTATAGTTCCTTCTCTTGTGATTCTTGAACAAAATAATTGCTATTACTAGCTGTAATTTATTACAGAATTCAATTAGTCTTTCTCCTATCTCATTCCTTATCCCAAGTCCGAATTCTCTTGTAACCTTTTCTTCTACTCCTTTACCTACATCTGCGTTCCATTCCCCCATGACTATTAGATTTTTATCTCCATTTACATACTGCATTAGACTTTCGTCTCTTTTCATCTTGAACATGCGACGTCTTCATGTATACCTGAACTATCACTGTCGATGTTGGTTTGCTGTTGATTCTGGTAAGAATAACTGTATCACCGAACCGTTCACAGTAACTCACTCTCTGCCCTACCTTCTGTGGAGTTCGCTGTGTTATTCAGTGGTTTGGAATTTAACTAATTTGTAAATGAAAATGATAATCTTATTTCATTATAGTGATTAATAACTAAACAATTTTTTTTCTCCCAGCTAAAAATTTGGTCAAGTTGCTAAAGAACTCCAAGTTAACGTTGTGTTAAAGTGTTGCCTGTAAGTTGTGTAAGTGTCACTAAATCACAGTTCATACAACAGATTCTATACAACTATTGATTATGATGGAAACAGTTATCTTCAGCAAAATGATAATTAAAACCACCGAATATCAACCACGCACAACACTGACGTATGTTACCTGAAACAATATTCTTCGCAACTCGTGCGTAATTAATTTCGGCTCCATACATCAGCAAGAAAAGTTTGTTATATGGATCGTGCTATGAACACTGTTTTTAAAGAACCAACCTGATTCCAATTATTTTCATTAAAATTAGTTCGGGACCATCGGTGCACATTTATTTTTACAAATTTTTATTACATTCGCCATTTATGTCTGCGGAGTTGCGTAATTTGAATTTGCCGCTGAGATAATTGTTAAGATAGCGCCAGACAATTGATAGAGACTTCCTATTGTTAGAGCAAATTTACTTTTACCAGGATAAATGCTTATTAAACTTTACTTTCATATTGTGCACTATTTAGACTAATTTTCATCAAGCAAACCTTTGATACTTTCGTAAGAAACAGAGATAAAATTGCGATACAAATCGCTATCATCAATGGCTGGGCACCTTACAGCGGAAAGAAATGATCAACACAGATAATGCTTATTGAGAGAGGAATGAAAGTTACTAATAATTATTCACTCATATTTATAATAATACTGAACTCTTTTCTCAAGCAATAATTAACAAATAATTACAATTTCTTAACAGACCTCAGTTTGATATGCGTCTTGCGTCCGCAACCTACAAAAGCCAACCAACAAAAGGTAAAAACAAAGGAAGACAAACGCAGATCTTAAAAGGAATTTACAATTATCATTGTCTTTGTATGATACACATCGATATGTCCAATTACATCATAAAATATTATATAAATAATTAATATTTATCATCGTTTTATTTCACTGTTTTTTCATGTGTCGGATAGATAATGTTTACAACTGTTAGAGGCATAATTCCCTCTCTTCGCACTGTAGCTAAAATTTATCTCGTGGATGTTACACTTTCTGTTCATAACGAATCCTACTCTCGTTATACGATTTCCTGCTCTTGTTGATATTACTCCATACTCATCTGAGCAGGCTTTCTTGTCCTCTTTCCATTTCACTTCACTGTCTTCAGCTGTATGTAGATGGAGCCTCTGCATTTCCCTCTTCAGATTTTCTAGTTTATCTACCACGTTCAAACTTGAGACCTTCCATGCCCTCGACACGTGGAGCGTTATCCGTTTGGTGTTTATTCAATCTTTTTCTCATGGTCACCCCCTTGGGAGTCCTAGAGATCCTAATGGGGGACTGACTATTCCGGATATGGAAATGGAAATGAGCGTTTGGCGTCATTGGCCGGGAGGCCCCTCGCGGGGCAGGTCCGGCCGCCATATCGCAGGTCTTATTACATTCGGCGCCAAATTGGGCGACCTGCACGCCGGATGGGGATGAAATGATGATGAACACAACACAACACCCAGTCCCTGAGCGGAGAAAATCTCCGACCCAGCCGGGAATCGAACCCGGGCCCAGAGGACGGCAATCCGTCACGCTGACCACTCAGCTACTGGGGCGGACACTATTCCGGATGAATCATATCGACACTTTTTCAATTACACGTTACGTGTCTTTAATGCAGTGGTTTCCATTGGCATTTGCATCCTCATGTCGTTGATCATTGCTGACTTTTCCGCCTTTAGGGGCAGTTTCCCACCCTAAGGACAAGAGAGTGCCCTGAATCTCTGTCCGCTCCTCTGGGCTCTTGACAAGACCGTTGGCAGAATGAGGGTGACTTCTTACGCCGGAAGTCTTCGGCTGCCAATGCTGTTAGAGACATAATTCCCTCTCGTTGCACTGTTTAAGGAGTGGTGGGGTTCGAACCCGGGACTGAAGACGTTTTGATTACTAATCAAAGACGCTTCCCCTATACCACGGGTACTTCTGAGAAGATACGTTGCCCAGAATATCTAAACATAGTAAATCAGATTAACCTATGCCAGAAATACTGGGACTATAACGTGACTGAACTACTATGAATGGAAGTGATGTAGTGGTATTTCCATATTTTGCCTGCAAGCTTCACGCTGGAAGAATAGAGATATTTTCGCCATTGTAGGTCGTGAGGTACAACCGTGAATTTTGTAGTTGAGTGTGTCCCAATTCCTCGTAAGTATTTTGATTAATCAGTGTGATTTAAGCACTGAAATGTAACTTAAATGTTACTGACTGATTGTAGATCTGGAGAGTGATGAGCACTTTACAATTTTTCCTCTGAATGTGACTATATGTTTCGACTGTCTTTGAGTTGTGATCGACGAAGCGTTTAGATGTATGTCTGTGAGAAGTAAGCAGGTGAGAATGGGACGAGACTGGCACTGAGCGTTTCGATGTGCATTTCCGTCACTTTCATGCTTGGTTCCTGCGTGAACTGTCAGGATGAGGGCTACCGATTAAGAATAATGCATCATATTTATTTCCATTTTTTCAAGTTCACAAATGCGTGGAACAGAATTTATTTTTTGTCTCCTTTACATGCACACTTCAATGTGTATTTGCTGATTTATGGCAGTGTCGACATTGCGCGTGGAGGATAAGGCAGTTTTTGCGGCCATGCATTACAGAACATTTAACACAAGACTTCGAAAGATTTCAAGGAATCGACAAAGTGGCTGAGTGCACCGCGCTATGTTTGTGCTGTCGCTTCAGTGGCCTCCTCTCTTGTGCCTACGATGGTGGGGCCGCTTCGAGCTATCAAATGGTTCAAATGGCTCTGAGTACTATGGTACTTAACAGCTGAGGTCATCAGTTCCCTAGAACTTAGAACTACTTAAACCTAACTAAGGACATCACACACATCCATGCCCGAGGCAGGATTCGAACCCGCGACCGTTGCAGTCGCGCGGTTCCGGACTGAAGTCCCTAGAACCGCTCGTTCGAGCTATCCGCTAGCGTTGCAACAACAGAATAAAGTCAGTTTTCGCGAAGACTTAAAATTCCAGCGCTTCGATTACTTTAACCCTTTCAGACCTGATTGTTATCTGTACAAAGGAAACTTTTTCTTTGTGTGTAATGCTCTTAGATGATTTCTTAATGATTTTAGACGCACGACTGACGCAAAAATACGTACCTGTTTTCAAAATTATACATTTTACACTTGGGTTCTTTTTATGGACCAAAATAACCCATTTTGGAATATTCGCTGCTGTAATAAATAAACAGATCACACAAAATAACAGTAATAATATTCAATTATATAATGTGGACTATAACTAACAAACCACTTCCATGTATGTATTCTGACGGTCACAAGCAGCTGCATTGACTTGTTGATATTTTTATAATAGTGTACAATAGTTGGCAGCATTTATGCTTGATGAAAAGATTGAACATTCACACATGTGTACATGAGGGAAAAGTATCTCTGTTCCAACTTAGACACAGTAAGAATCAATGTGCGCAATTGTTGACACTGGGTCGGAACGGGTTAAGCACGTCCATGAGACCAGGGTTGCGATGCTTTAGAATCTGAGTCCATATTTTGCTATCAGCAAGTTTCTCAATAATAGCATCGCGAAATATTTCGTCTCGAAATGAGGATCTGTAAGATCAGTTACAGTTCGTAGTCATGTTCCTGAGTGCAACGACCCACTGCTTTTAACACTGATTATTATAACGATGTTATGAAAACATTTGAAACGAGCAGTAGCTATATGAATCTGCCCTTCGAAGCAGTCGCCTAACACTCGAATAATGTCTTCCTAGCGTATCATTTGGGGCTCTAGCTGAGGGAACAACTTGGCTATCAAAGATAGAAAGGGTGGAAGACGCGCCACCTGGGGATTGGTATTCTGTGCTTCAGTTGTTGAGCAGGAGGAGGAGGTTACTGTTATCGTCCCATCGACATCGACGCCATTAGAGACGAAGCTCGGTTTAGGGAAGGGTTGGGAAGGAAAATGGCCGTGCACTTTCAAAGGGGCCATCCCGGCATTTTCCTGAAGTGGTTTAGGGAAATCACGAAAAACTAAATCTGGATGATCGGGCGCGGGTTTCAACCGTCGTCCTCTCGAAAGCGAAACCAGTGTACTAACCAATGCGCTACCTCGCTCGGTGCTTCAGTTGTTGCAGTTGGCTGAGTTTTTTGGACTTCCATCAATCTGTCTACGTTTGTGAGCAAGGAGGTAATTTGAAGTCAGCACTGAAAGCGAATAATTGCAGGAAGGGGTTGTTGTACTAAGGATGTCATTGCGCACATAAATTAAAAAACACTTTCAATAGACGAGCACCTTGCGCGGTGCGTGCACACACGCAACACACACACACACACACACACACACACACACACACACACACACACACTGAAGACACTAAAAATTATACAAATGTCAGTGTTAAGTTGCTATTCATTGCAGCAAAAAGCACCAGTCTTGTGGACAATTGATAGAAAAGAAAAGGAAGAAACCGAGTCGTCACGTGTTGATGTCTGTTGTATTGGCAGTTGAGGTGCCCGCGTGACCAGTAAATACAGTCTACAAAAAGACGTTAGTAAGTCTATTTACATTACATTATATACAGGGTGTTTCAAAAGTGATGGTCAGTATTCAGCGATATGACAGGAATGATCATTCGGAACAAAAATGTCAAGTAAGTATGGGCTCTAAAATGCATACCTTAAGAGATATGAGATATTCTTGATCTTCAGTATTGTGAAATAGATCTCTTCTACAGCAGTCCCTTTGCTTTCCATATTTTGGGAAGTGGTACTACGGACCAAAACAAGAAAAAAATGTCCAGTAAACATGTGCTGCAAAATGCATACCTTAATATGAGCACTTTTTTTTTCAAATCTCATTTTGTTCGATTTTGTTCGTTGCATCTGCTCGGGGCGGACGTCGTAAGACATCCGTTTAAGTTCGTTGTTGATCGATTAACTCTTTTTTATTACAGCGGGAGGTAACTCTCTGACCGAACACGCTGAGCTACCGTGCCGGGAGCACTTGTCCATTGGAAGAGTTGTGTTCCAAAGTACCGAAGGTGAACAGGTGCTCATAGCTGTTAAGGTGTTCATTTTAGAGCACATGTTTACTGATCATTTTTTTTCTTGTTTTGGTCCATACTACCACTTCCCAGCCGTGCGGGATTAGCCGCTGCATGGACTGTGCGGCTGGTCCCGGCGGAGGTTCGAGTCCTCCCTTGGGCATGGGTGTGTGTGTTTGTCGTTAGGATAATTTAGGTTAAGTAGTGTGTAAGCTTAGGGACTGATGACCTTAGCAGTTAGGTCCCATAAGATTTCACATCCATTTGAACATTTTTGAACCTTCCCAAAATATGGAAAGGAAAGAGCTTGCAGTAGAAGTAGCTGCACAGTATCTAAGATAAGGAACTACTCATAGCTCTTAAAATATGCGTTATAGAGCCCATGTTTACGGGACCTTTTTGTTTAGAATGATCATTACTTTCATATCCCTGAATATTGACCACCACTTCTGAAGCACCATATATAAAAGTTATGTATATCTTCGAATGCTGTACATGTCCTTCTATGGTGCTGATGGGTGCTGATGACCGTGCAGTTGAGCGTCCAACAAACCTAAACATCATCATAGTTCAAATGGCTCTGAGCACTATGGGACTTAACATCTGAGGTCATCAGTCCCCTAGAACTTAGAACTACTTAAACCTAACTAATCTAAGGACATCACACACATCCATGCCCGAGGCAGGATTCGAACCTGCGACCGTAGCGGTCGCGTCGTTCCAGACTGAAGGGTCTAGAACCGCTCGGCCACCCCGGCCGACCAAACATCATCATCATCATGGTGCTGTGTCGTATACAGTAATAATAATGTTCTATATAGAACCAAATTGTTTTGAATGCTGAAACATACAAATCTGAGTGTTGTTAACGTTTAGTAGCATCGTGCTACGACGATGTACTGTCAGCACTGCAGTCTTACGCACTAATGTTGGTAAGCCTGTGGGTCCACTTAATTTGGGAGAGAACTCTGAATTGCGGAAATCCGGCTGCTGAAAGGAAGTGCCGGAAATCAGAGTGCCAGCGGTGAGGTAATGTAGATTTGCGTCCTGTAGTGTGGTTTACGAATGGCGTAAACCGACGGAGAACTGTGAGCGATGGCGGCGTGCCAGTGGGAGGTTCAGAAGTGATATATCTCGCATAGCCTTGTGCTGCGTCACGGGTGCAGCTGACGAAGATGCCATCTATACCACATTTTACATCGGCATGTATTCTCTGAACACCGTTGTGAAGTGCATGGCAAAAATTAGTGTTTTTTCCCATTACATTCGCACTGTAGACCACGTGAAAAATGTTTAAATCCCCTACAGGAGCGATACCTAGGATACAGTAGTTTATTCCCAGATACATTATAAAAATTGGCTTTTGAAACTCTGTAAGTAGGTTTCTATGGGATAGTATATGTGTAGCTTCCAGCGTTTCCCAATTCTTTTTCAACATTTCCGTATTGCTCTGTTAAACCAGCCAGTGGGCATTTTTGCTGCCGTTCTCTTGGGTTTAATTTCTCAGTAATGTGGCTAGTCGGGCTGTCAGGTTATAGCAAGTGCGCGGATGAGTGTTATCTCTGCTGGACTGGCTGTATGGCTGGCGGAAAAAGCAGAGTGGATTGATTTACACTACTGGCCATTAAAATTGCTACACCACGAAGATAACATGGTACAGACGCGAAATTTAACCGACAGGAAGAAGATGCTATGATATGCAAATGATTAGCTTTTCAGAGCATTCACACAAGGTTGGCGCCGGTGGCGACACCTACAACGGGCTGACGTGAGGAAAGTTTCCAACCGATTTGTCATTCACAAACAGCAGTTGACCGGAGTTGCCTGGTGAAACGCTGTTGTGATGCCTCGAGTAAGAATTGATAAAGGTCGGATTGTAGCCCATCGCGATTGCGGTTTATCGTATCGCGATATTGCTGCTCGCGTTGGTCGAGATCCAATGACTGTTAGGAGAATATGGAATCGGTGGGTTCAGGAGGGTAATACGGAACGCCGTGCTGGATCGCAACCGCCTCGAGATGACAGGCATCTTATCCGCATGGCTGTAACGGGTCGTGCAGCCACGTCTCCATCCCTGAGTCAACAGATGGGAACGTTTGCAAGACAACAACCATCTGCACGAACAGTTCGACGACGTTTGCAGCAGCATTGACTATAAACTCGGAGACCATGGCTGCGGTTACCCTTGACGCTGCATCACGGACAGGAGCGCCTGCGATGGTATACTCAACGACGAAGCTGGGTGCACGAATAGCAAAACGTCATTTTTTTGGATGAATCCAGGTTGTGTTTACAGCATCATGATGGTCGCATCCGTGTTTGGCGACATCCCGGTGATAGCACATTGGAAGCGTGTATTAGTCATCGCCATACTGGCGTATCACCTGGCGTGATGGTATGGGGTGCCATTGGTTACACGTCTCGGTCACCTCTTGCTCGCATTGACGGCACTTTGAACGGTGGACGTTACATTTCAGATGTGTTACGATCCGTGGCTCTGTCCTTTATTCGATCCCTGCGAAACCTTACATTTCAGCAGGATAATGCACGACCGCATGTTGCAGGTCCTGTACGGGACTTTCTGGATACAGAAAATGTTCGACTGCTGCCCTGGCCAGGACATTCTCCAGATCTTTCACCAATTGAAAACGTGTGGTCAATGGTGGCCGAGCAACTGGCTCGTCACAATACGGCAGTGACTACTCTTGAAGAACTGTGGTATCGTGTTGAAGCTGCATGGGCAGATGTACCTGTACGCGCCATCCAAGCTCTGTTTGACTCAATGCCCAGGCGTATCAAGGCCGTTATTATGGCCAGAGTTGATTGTTCTGGGTACTGATTTCTCAGGATCTATGCACCCAAACTACGTGAAAATGTAATCACATGTCAGTTCTAGTATAATATATTTGTCCAACGAATACCCGTTTATCATCTGCATTTCTTCGTGGTGTAGCAATTGTAATTGCCAGTAGTGTACGACGGTCAGCCCTGGCAGGCGCTGGCTTGTAGTGATTGTGGAGCCGGGATTGTATATGAACCGAACCCAGCAGAGTGAAGATTTGAACGCCCCCGCCGTGCACGGACTGTTTATGATTTCTGAAGACGACTTTAAGCTACATTAACGTGCCCCTGCATATCGAATTTAGGGCGGTTATAACGACAGCTTCGATCCAAGAACCGTCAGAGCAGTCCATTGCTCTGTTCGAATGTATGAGTAATGGAGCTGAACTGGCGAACAGACAAATAAGCAGCAGTTTGGTCTACAAGGCATGGCAACAGATGTTGGAAGTTGCAGTGGGCCAGTTAAGTCGCCTACTTTATTTAACAATTGTTCTTGGTTAATGTGGTCTGTAATGTGACAACGAAATACTCAGTTTTGAAAAGGGGATTACATTGCGTGCTGTCTTATCTGAGTCAGGAAGTGCTACCTGTTAACTGACCAAAAAATCTAGCTGGCTATACTATTTGTTGTTTTGAGTGCTAAGGAACTGTTCGATTGAAAGTAAAAGTGGATTTATACGTTCCAGTATTCCTGAGTCAGTTAGTGGCAGATGCTGGCTAGAACTAGTAGTAAACCTTATTTTTGTCATTTCCTAGCACCAGAAGAATGTTTTAATTTTGGCGCTGTGTCTGAAAAAGTGTAAAAATTGTCTTATTTGAATAAGTTGTGGTCTACTGTAAAACACTGTTTTAGTAGTAACAGGTTTCAAGGCGGTCTGTTTGCTAAGTCAGCAAGTAGAAGACATTGTCAATAATTTATTGATGCCATTCATTAAAACTAAAAGAAAATGTTACTTTTGGTATTCAGTTTTAAAAGTTTCGTATTTGGTGTATATGTATTTGTTTGTCAAACCTATGTGTCAGCTCCCCTAGAATAAAGAAGTTAAAGGAGTCGAGTCTGTATGATAGAACAATGGATCATTTATCTTTCAAAATCTGCACGTATCACCCATTTTCCTGGCATCCAAACAGAATGGGGAAAATAGACCCATCATTAACTACAAGGAATAGAATAATAAGATTACCTTACGTTTAGAATCTTTACCAGACATACTTTCCTGTTTTGAGTGGTTTCATTGAGAAAGGATATCTACCAAATTGGTTTTGAATCAGGCCTACAATATGATACCTCTGACTGAAAGCTCTTGATGTAGTTACTGGCTCCATGGTTGCGTTAAATTGAGTCCCCTTAGGATTATTCACAGGCATGGCCATACTTTCTCAAAAAAATGGCTCTGAGCACTATGGGACTTAACATCTATGGTCATCAGTCCCCTAGAACTTAGAACTACTTAAACCTAACTAACCTAAGGACATCACACAACACCCAGCCATCACGAGGCAGAGAAAATCCCTGACCCCGCCGGGAATCGAACCCGGGAACCCGGGCGTGGGAAGCGAGAACGCTATCGCACGACCACGAGATGCGGGCCATACTTTCTCAATTGATGGATTGTGTATTATCGGATGTTAAGTTATATTTTGTTTAACGCCGGCCGGTGTGACCGTGCGGTTCTAGGCCCTTCAGTCTGGAACCGCGTGACCGCTACGGTCGCAGGTTCGAATCCTGCCTCGGGCATGGATGTGTGTGATGTCCCTAGGTTAGTTAGGTTTAAGTAGTTCTAAGTTCTAGGGGACTGATGACCACAGATGTTAAGTCCCATAGTGCTCAGAGCCATTTGAACCATTTTTTGTTTGTTTAACAGTATTTTAACGAGCTAGTAATCTGTAGTTGTTCCTTGGGGCAGCAAGTCCAGCACTTGCATGAAGGCTTTAGGCATTTGAGGAAAGATGGACAATTCACACAAGGTTAAATTTGCATGCACATCAGTGAGGTTCTTGAGACAATTTGTCGGAACTGCACGTGTAACCACTGATCAAGAGGCTGTTCAAGCGATTAGTCAGTTTCTGACCTCCAGAAATTGAAGGTTTATTGGCATGACCAATTTATTTCGCAATTTTATATCAGAGTTACCAGATAAAGCCCCACCGCTGAACGAATTACGTAGAAAAGGGTGAATGTTTCAGTGGGGCCCTGGTAAGAAGCTTCTCTTAGGACACTGAAGCAGTCCTTAACCACAGCACCAGTTTTGGATTCTCCAGATTTTAATAAGCTATTTATATAACAAATTGTTGCTTTAGTTGTAGACGTAGAGCTGTGTTGTTAAAGAAAACGAAGATGAAAGGGAACCGATTGCTTATGCATTTAGAGCTCTGAAGAACTGGTGGAGGATTACTTGGTGCATGAGCTGGAGACTTAAGCGGCGTAATTTTTAGTGTATAAATTAAAGTACTATTTGGAAAACATTGTTTTACTCTAGAAACTGAGAGCCAAGCTTTGAGTTTGATCTTTGGTTGTCAACGCAAGACAACGCAGACTCAGGTGTTGGCCCACTATGATACTACATTTTCAGTTCCAGATGCATAATTTTGAGGGGTCTAATATGTAGTTACGCAGAGCTAGAGGAATATGACTGTCGCATACTAATGCCTTCTACAATTTAATGGGACCAAAGAGTTGGAAATCGCCCAGCCTGCGCTCTCTTCGCCAAGGATGGGGAGAGAGAGGTTCTGGAATTCCTGTCAAAGGATCCTGTGGTAGTTGTTTGGTCCAGGAGGCAGCAGTGTCTGTGGGAAATCCAGCTAAAAATGGGTTCTGGGGTGCAGCTTTGACCTGCCTGTAGATGAGTGCTTGCCAGCCACAGTGAAGATGGGACAAGCAGTTCGTCCTCCATGAACATCTCGATCCGAAAATTCTCAGTCCCCATCGATGGTATGATGAGGTGGCTGTTGGGGGCGGTGGTGGGAGTCAAAAGTGTCTTAGGGAGAGTAAGTAGTTCCACTATCATTGGCTCCCATTACTGTTGATTGTCAACCCCCTTTCGATGCCTAAAACAGAGATGACAGGCTGGTTGGCAGACTTGTCCATGGAGTAATTGTGGTCATGCCCCTTCGGCGGTTGAGGAGGAAGAGGAGCTGATTCTGATGCCAGACCAGCTGCTCCTCTCTGGCCACAACCTCTAAAAGTTGCTTCAGCTATTGGTACGAGCCGAGAAGTGGGAGCCTATGCAGTAATAAGGCTGTGTGCATTGGTTGCGAGCTCACTGAGTCGGCCGCACCTGGTCAAACACGGTGCAGGGTCTGTGGCCATGTAAAATTTCGGCAAGGCTACGTCGAATCACTGGAGAAACCAGTAGGTTGCGAGGAAGCTGGCGAGTAGCCTACCTCTCCGGCGTCGGCTGTCATCTTTGTTTAACGCGTCTGTGTTTTAAGGATCTTTAGCATCCAATTGGCCTCCGAATTTTACGCGGGATGTAATGGGCAATGGTCAGGTGAGCAGTGCTATTGCGTTTTCAGGAATCGTGAAATGCAGATCTGAATTGGAAGCCATTGTCGGAAATCTCACTGGAAGGTGCCCTCTGTATTGCACATATGATGGACACGGTACGGATAGCAGCTGCTATGTTAGCCATCTGTATCACATATGAATAGCTAGAGAGGGCTTCGACAACTAGCAAACACATTGCTCGCCAGAATGGTGTGATAAAATCGACATGCTTCCTTTGCGAGTGGTGGTCAGGGCGTGGCCACGGGTTGAATCACTGTGCTGAAGCTGATTGTGGGCATCAGCCTGCCCATTCCGGGCGGCGTGTTCTGTGTGGTGTCGACACCAGATCAAAACATATGACGCCGCGCTAAGGCCTTCGATCTGCACATTCCCTAGTGGGGAGTGCGGAGGAGTTTCAGAACGCTGGGACGGACCATGAGAGGAACTACTACATGGCATTCAGACTCGTCTGTAGATAACGTCCTCAGTGACATTAACCCGGCATGTAAGGAAAAATGGCGTGCCGTTCCGGGTTAGTGCCGTTAGGCAAAGTCTCTTCCCTACCCTGCCAAACTGCAGACAACACCCAGCAGAGTAACGGATCATGACACATTTCTGCCGCTACTTCTCACGCTGTAGTCGAGAAAATTTTCAAGATGTGACGCTGATTTGCGTCTAAAACAAAACACAGCGCTTCATTTCTGTCAAACTCTGCATGTAGGCTACAGGGGGTGGAAGAAAAGTGCGACAGCACTTGGGTGCTGCACGATCGCCTGGTAATGGCTGTTGTAGTTATACAGTAGTTACTTACGGTAGACGTCCTTCGCCGAAAGCACTGTTCTGACTTATCGGGAAGTTTTGAATGGAGACCGAACAGGACAATGTGAAGCTTGTGATCGGTGATCAAGTGGAACTTAGTACTACAAAGATACATGTGAAACTTTGCGACACCATGTTTGATAAATAACACTTCCCTTTCAACTTGCGATTAATTCCTCTGTGCAACATTTAATGTTTTAGATGCAAACAGATTGGGCTGTTATGTGCCGTATGCCGTTGGTGTATTTGTTGGATACCATGGCACCGTTGCCAGAATTTGACGCGTTTGTGTCAGACATTAAACGTTTGCCAGGATGGGATGTTGCTAAACAAAGGGCCGAACTAAGGCAACCTTTTAAGTACCAAGAAAACCTTCTGCCACGCCTCTAAATATATAATTTTAGCACCTTTCTTACACAGTTGACTAAGCACGTGGGAAAATGATGGGCAATGGGAATAAGTTTCGCGTAATAGTTTACTTTGCCTAAGGATAACTGTAGTTCTTGGAGTATCTTAGGAGCAGGTAAGTTTGTGAATGCATCCACGTGTTCCTGTGTGGGTGTTAGCTCTTCGTTACTTGATATACATCCCGGGTACTAGATACTGTGTTCAAAGAGACTACATTTGACGAGGCCACAATACAGATCATGGGCCTAGAGCCGCTCAGACAACATTTGTCGGCTGTACAGTTGCTGCTCCCATGTGTCTCCACTAATTAGCAAATCATATAAATAAGTAACACAGCTGGGAATACTTTGACTGAGTTGCTCAAGATATGTCTTAAATATCATAGGAGTGTTTGCAGCCCCAGTCACTAGAAAATACTATAGGCAACTGAAAGTAGGTATAAACGAGGTCTGTCTATAAAAAATAATAGCCCCTATCCAATTTTTCCAGCAATTCCTCCAGCTGGGAAATTGGATACAGATCGACATTTGCTTGAGCATTACTGGTATACTTAAAATCGTAACAAATTCTAAGTGAACCCTCTGTTTCTTAATTATCAGCGTGAGCATAGCCCGCTGGCTAGACGTTAATGGAAATATAGCTCACATACTTTGCAACCTATCTAGTTGAGCTATAGCATGCTCATGTATGGCGAAACGCACAGACCTTGGGCACCGCCAGTTCCATTAAGTATACTTGGGTCTGGAACTCTGTCGCGCAACTTAAGATAGATTCAAACAGTTGCTCAAATTGTGCACATAATGTAACAAAGTTCTGCAAATGGTATTGCAGTGGAAACCAGATACGCTTGGTCAAGAATTTGGAAACGAAAAAGTGTAAATGCGTCTAGACTAAAAATGTTAGTTGTCGTCCAAGGCTTCAATACTAGCAGAGTTAGCTGTTGAGCTACATGTTTATACTTAGCTTGGACTACGGTCTGACACCGTAACGAACGGGACTGACTGATCATTGTACGTCACGACTCTGCTTTGAGGAGCCTCCACTGCAGGAATCCTATGCGCCGGTACGTATCATTGTTAATCAGAATCGTGACCTCGCATGCGTCTAGCTGGAAATCGGCTGTCGCTCCGCTATTGTCCAGTCTAAACATGAGCCACTGCATCCTGTCTGCTGCTGCTATGGCTTGTGCGGCGACAGCCAATTTTGTTGACGCACTCAGACCGAAGCAGACACTGTCTAGGTGTCACATTTCGCGACATGCAAAACATGTGACGTCACGGAAAGGGCAGTGATGTTATTGATTCTGTAGGCCGCAGTCAACTCGATTTGAGTACGCTAACTTTTCTGGGACCCTTTGACAACGACGGAGAGGAAAAAGTTGCACGAACCTCTGGTGACTTTCGGACACGTCCACGACGAACAAGGCGCTTCTGTTCTTGCGCGTCTGCCGGCGCTATCGATGGTGGATCGCTAACTACTGCACTGAATACTGAATCCCATGTTGGAAGACTACAGGACGAACGAGTGTTCGGCAAATTGGATGTGACGTTGACTGGTCAGCTGTTGAGAATGGAGCACAACGGGGACTACTACCTGGTGCAGTTACGTCGTTAAGTTTGGCAATTTTTAGCACATCACTCTGGGTGGGATTACGTGATTCTAAAGCCCACTAATTTCTGTATCAGGAGCGAGGCCCATAATAACGTCACAGCATGTACACACGGCGCACCATACTTCTTACAGGAAAAATCACACTTGTGTGCTAAGCCTCTATTCAGTGGCCACTTTGAAACTAACACACAGCGTATTTCAGAATATTTTTATGCTCATTTCCCTTGCTCAAGTAGTCGATCGCTGATGCTGCACAATAACTGCAGTCGAGATTCAGTGACTGTTCCTTTTATTGCTTTCTGTTCACTTCCCTTTTTACTGCGGTAAAGGGACTGCACAGTTGGGAGCCTATGAGCTATCAAAAGATAAGAAGCTGGCTACCATAAAACTCTTCAGAATGTAGCCTCAAGTGGACAGACTGGCATTCGTGTCCATTCGTGTCGCTCATCCCACACTATCCGGGCTGGACATGGTACGACATTTTTCCGTCGAGAAAACACAACATTGTTTCTAGAACTCTTTCAGTCAGATGAGAGTTCTCTAGTCAGGTGTTGCTTCCCAGTGAGTAGCGTGTGTATCTTCGTTACCGCAGTAGCTACGGCACAAAATAACGTTCCGTTAATATTTTCATAATCCAACGTCTTGCTATTTTTCGTACAGACTCAGGCGGTTCTCTGACCGTGGAGTCTGCAGATTCCTTGACTTGCGCCATCGGGTGGTGGGTTTCCGTGTTCTGCTTAATAGGTCAGGAGTCCGCTACACACAGGAGGCGGCTACACGGGTAGCGGGGACTGTGTAGAAGGGTCTGGGCGTTCTTTTAGGTTAGAGGGTCTCAGGGAACTACAGAAGGGGCGTACGTCTAAAAGTGGGCAGGTAAAACACAGTAAGGTAGCTGTAGAAACGATTGGTATTGTAGTTGTAAATTGTCGTAGCTGTGTTGGGAAAGAACCAAAGATCCAGGCCTTAATAGAAAGCCCTGAAGCTCAAATAGTTGTAGGTACAGAGAGCTGGCTAAGGCCGGAAATAAGTTCAGCCGAAATGTTTTCAAACGATCTAACAGTGTTCAGAAAGGATAGATCAAATACAGTTGGTGGTGGAGTATTTATTGTTGCTGTCTGAGGTAGTTTGCCTTGTAGCGAAACTGAAGTAGATAGTTCGTGTGAAATAGTATGGGTAGAGGATATACCTGACAATCGGACTAAACTATTAACTGGATCGTTTTACTGACCCCCCGACTCAGAAGATATAGTTGCTGAACAGTTCAAAGAAAACTTGAGTCTCATTTCAAATAAGTACCCCCTCATACAATTATAGTCGGTGGTGACTTCAATCTGCCATCGATATGCTGGAAAAATTATACGTTTAAAACCGGCGACAGGCATAAAACGTCATCCGAAATTGTACTGAATGCTTTCTCAGAAAATTATTTTGAACAATTAGTTCATGAGCCCACTCGAAGCGTAAATGGTTGAGAAAGCATACTTGACCTTTTAGCAACAAATAATCCTGGAAAAATAGTGAGTATTGTGATGAATACAGGGATTAGCGACCACAAAGCAGTTGTTGCTAGGCTGAATACCGTAACACCTACAATCACCAAAAAGAAACGCAAAGTATATCTATTTTAAAAAAGCTGATAAAAACGCTCTTAACGCCTTTTTAAGAGACAGTTTTCACTCCTTCCGATCTGATCGTATAAGTAAGTGTAGAAAAGTTGTGGAACGTTTTAAAAGAGATAGTATCGACAGCAATTGATATATATATATATATATATATATATATATATATATATATATATATATACCACATAAATTAATAAGTGATGGTACTGATCGCCCATGATACACGAAACGGGTCACATCGTTGTTGTAGAAGCAACAAAAAAGCATGTCAAATTTAAAAGAAAGCAAAATCCCCAAGATTTGGAAAGTTTTACAGAAGTTCGAAATATAGCACGTACTTCGATGCAGGATGCTTTTAATAATTTCCACAACGAAATTCTGTCTCGAAATCTGGCAGAAAACCCAAAGCAATTCTGGTCATACATAAAACACAGGAGTGGCAAGACGCAATCAATACCTTCACTGCGTGATAACAACGGTGAAGTCACTCTGACAGTGCCGCTAAGTCAGAGTTATTAAACACGGCTTTCCGAAACTCCTCCACCAAAGAAGACGAAGTAAATATTCCTGAATTCCAATCAAGAATAACTTCCAAGATAAGAAACATAGAAGTAGATATCCCCGGTCTAACAAAGAAGCTTGTTGTTGTTGTTGTTGTTGTCTTCAGTCCTGAGACTGGTTTGATGCAGCTCTCCATGCTATTCTATCCTGTGCAAGCTTCGTCATCTCCCAGTACCTACTGCAACCTACATCCTTCTGAATCTGCTTGGTGTATTCATCTCTTGGTCTCCCTTTACGATTTTTACCCTCCACGCTGCCCTCCAATGCTAAATGTGTGATCCGTTGATGCCTCAGAACAAGTCCTACCAGCCGGTCCCTTCTTCTTGTCAAGTTGTGCCACAAACTCGTCTTCTCCCCTATTCTATTCAATACCTCCTCATTAGTTACGTGATCTACCCATCTAATCTTCAGCATTCTTCTGTAGCACCACATTTCGAAAGTTTCTATTCTCTTCTTGTCCAAACTATTTATCGTCCATGTTTCACTTCCATGCATGGCTACACTCCATACAAATACTTTCAGAAACGACTTCCTGACACTTAAATCTATACTCGATGTTAACAAATTTCTCATCTTCAGAAACGCTTTCCTTGCCATTGCCACTCTACATTTTATATCCTCCCTACTTCGACCATCATCAATTATTTTGCTTCCCAAATAGCCAAATAGTAAAACTCCTTTACTACTTTAGGTGTCTCATTTCCTAACCTAATTCCCTCAGCATCACCCGACTTAATTCGACTACATTCCATTATCCTCGTTTTGCTTTTGTTCATGTTCATCTTATATCCTCGTTTCAAGACACTGACCATTTCGTTCAACTGCTCTTCCAAGTCCTTTGCTGTCTCTGACAGAATTACAATGTCATAGGCGAACCTCAACGTTTTCATTTCTTCTCCGTGGACTTTAGTACCTACTCCGAATTTTTCTTTTGTTTCCTTTACTGCTTGCTCAATATACAGATTGAATAACATTGGGGACAGGCTACAACCCTGTCTCACTCCCTTCCCAACCGCTGCATCCCTTTCATGCCCCTCGACTCTTATAACTGCCATCTGGTTTCTGTACAAATTGTAGATAGCCTTTCGCTCCCTGTATTTTACCCCTGCCACCTTTAGAATTTGAAAGAGAGTATTCCAGTGAACATTGTCAAAAGCTTTCTCTAAGTCAACAAATGCTAGAAATGTAGGTTTGCCTTTCCTTAATCTATTTCTTAAGATAAGTCTTAGGGTCAGTATTGCTTCACGTGTTCCAACATTTATGCGGAATCCAAACTGATCTTCCCCGAGGTCGGCTTCTACCAGTTTTTCCATTCGTCTGTAAAGAATTCGCGTTAGTATTTTGAAGTTGTGACTTATTAAACAGATAGTTCGGTAATTTTCACATCTGTCAACACCTGCTTTGTTTGGGATTGTAATTATTATATTCTTCTTGAAGTATGAGGGTATTTCGCCAGTCTCATACAGCTTGCTCACCAGATGATAGAGTTTTGTCAGGGCCGGCTCTTTCAAGGCTGTCAGTAGTTCCAATGGAATGTTGTCTACTCCTGGGGCCTTGTTTCGACCCAGGTCTCTCAGTGCTCTGTCAAACTCTTCACGCAGTATCTTATCTCCCATTTCATCTTCATCTACATCCTCTTCCATTTTCATAATATTGTCCTCAAGTACATCGCTCTTGTATAGACTCTCTATATACTCCTTCCACCTTTCTGCTTTCCCTTCTTTGCTTAGAACTGGCTTTCCATCTGAGCTCTTGATATTCATACAAGTGGTTTTCTTTTCTCCAAAGGTCTCTTTAATTTTCCTGTAGGCAGTATTTATCCTACCCCCAGTGAGATAAGCCTCTACATCCTTACATTTGTCCTCTAGCCATCCCTGCTTAGCCATTTTGCACTTCCTGTAGATCTCATTTTTGAGACGTTTGTATTCCTTTTTGCCTGCTTCATTTACTGCGTTTTTGTATTTTCTCCTTTCATCAATTAAATTCAACATTTCTTCTGTTACCCAAGGATTTCTACTAGCCCTCGTCTTTTTACCTACTTGATCCTCTGCTGCCTTCACTACTTCATCCTCAGAGCTACCCATTCTTCTTCAACTGTATTTCTTTCCTCCATTCCTGTCAATTGTTCCCTTATGCTCTCCCTGAAACTCTGTACAACCTCTAATTTAGTCAGTTTGTCCAGGTCCCATCTCCTTAAATTCCCACCTTTTTGCAGTTTCTTCAGCTTTAATCTACAGTTCATAACCAATAGATTGTGGTCATAGTCCACATTTGCCCCTGGAAATGTCTTACAATTTAAAACCTGGTTCCTAAATCTCTGTCTTACCATTATATAACACTGTTTGACATGGGTTCTATTTCTGATATTAAAGTATGTGCTTCTAGACCATTTTACCGTGGGAAATTCAAATATGTAAACAAAATATCGTGGTCAGGGATACTTTTTATGTAATATGTATATATATGTATATTCACAATTCATGGCAAACACAGAGACGTTATAGAGAAATACGGGTATGTTGCCACAACCAGTAGTGATAGAACGTGATAATTTCTTGTGCAACAGCAGGTGGGAAGAATCAGACATCATTAGGTTATCCACCGCCACACCTATGTCATTAAGACCACCTGAAACATCTCATTAACTCGAACGGCGACAGCCGGTCGCTGCCTCGGCAGTAAAGCTTCACGCCTCCTAGGGGCAGGTGCATCGAGTTTACAACAGTGGTGTTAGCCGCAATTGTGTCAGTATTAACGAGTGGGTGTTTTGGCTGACAAGTAACTGTCTGTTATACTTCCGAGCACGGTTGAATTTTTTAGTTCCTGTGTGTAAACTGATTGAGCCTGGTGCTGAAGGTAAAACGACTACTTGTTTTTACACATCAGTGTTCCTCTAGTTCCCTACTATTAATTTAATACAGGTGTATTACCAAAGTGGTATTTTTAAAAGATGCAGAAATGCCACGTCGTCGTGGATGTCTATATAAGCCGGACAACTTCTGCTACATCTGTGGGAAGTTCACTTTTGCCAGAAATAAGAAGAAAATTTCTTCAGTCATAAAGAAAGCATACAAACATTACTTTGGAGTAGAGGCAGGAGATCAAGATAAAGAATAGGCACCACATTTATGTTGTGCTACATGTTACTGCAAACTAATTCAGTGGTGGAAAAATAAAGAGAATGAGAATGTGGCGTTGTTTGCTGTTCCCATGGTGTGGAGAGAGCCTAAGGACCATGTTACTGATTGTTATTTCTGTCTAACAAAAATTCAGGGTTTTACAAACAAAGAGTCGAAGAGGCACATTGTTTACCCAGATCTGCCTTCAGCGAGAATGCCAGTGCAGCATTCCGACAACCTTCCAATACCTTCAAGAGCTCGAGGTCAAATTCCGAGTGACAGTGAAATAAGCAGTACTGAAGAAATCACAGATGATGATTCTTTATATCACTGCACAAGTGAGTCATCGCCACATTTGTTAACACAGGCAGATTTGAATGATTTAGTACGTGATCTAGGACTAAGTAAACAAATGGCGCAGCTGCTTGGTTCAAGATTATAAGAGTGTAATCTACTGCACCGAAGTACTAAAATCAGTGTGTTCAGGCCCAGAGAACATGCCTTTATTTCTTATTTTTCAACTGACGAAGCACTGACATTTTGCAATGACGTTGCTGGCCTGATGAAAGTGCTGAACTTCCCTTATATTTCACAGGAGTGGAGACTTTTCATAGATGCATCGAAAACAAGTCTGAAGGGTGTTTTGCTCCATAACGGAAATAAAATACCCTCTGTTCCAGTAGCTTACGCTAGTTTGACAAAAGAGAATTACGAATTCATACAAAGGATGCTAAATTCATTAAAATACAATAAACATAAATGGAAAATATGTGCAGATTTCAAGGTAATTGCTATGGTACTGGGAATGCAACAAGGCTACACAAAGTATGCCTGTTTCCGTTGCGAGTGGAATAGTCGAGACCGAAATTCTCACTACGTGTAAAAGAAATGGCCTAGGCGAAGATGGGAAGTTGGCCAAAAGAATGTACAACGTGAAAGTCTGGTAGCTCCTGAATATATACTAGTTCCACCGCTTCACATCAAACTTGGCCTGACGAAACAATTCGTGAAGGCCATGGATCCAACAGGCTGTGGTTTTGCATATCTAGCTACCAAATTCCCCCGTCTTTCAGCTGCAAAAATAAAGGAAGGTGTTTTTGTGGGCCCACAAATCAGGGAGCTGCAGAAAGATGCAAATTTTGAAGCATATTTAACTGATAAAGAAAAAACCGCATGGGACTGTTTCAACATGGTGTCGGAAAACTTCCTCGGAAGAAGAAGAGCTACTAACTACAAAGCAATGGTGAAGGATATGATCAAAGTATATCAGGATTTGGGGTGCAATATGTCTTTGAAGGTACATATGATGGACTCTCATCTGGACTACTTCACAGAGAGTTGTAGTGACGTATCCGATGAACATGGGGAAAGATTCCATAAAGACATTTCTACCATAGAAAGGCGCTATGAAAGGAAGTGGGTACCTTCTATGTTAGCAGATTATTGCTGGAATATCATTCGACAGAAGAAAGATTCACAATACAAGAGAAAAAAGTGATGTGCATTACAAGGCAGTAGCTCATTGTTTGTTAATTTTCTGTAATTTCTCATGTCCAATAAATGCTTCAAAGTGTATACACAAAGGTTACTGTGTTATATGTTAGATCCCACCCTCCATTAATGTGATGAACTTATAACATCATAAATATGTGCATTTGTTTGTCGAATTTCACCTCACGTTTGCTGCACTATGTCAGAAACTGAAAAGAGAAATAAAATTGCGATTACTCATAAACTATCCCTGACAGAAGAAAACCAAAAACAGTTTTCAATTCAGCACTCAAAATACAACTAGGATCACAATATTTTTTATCAGAAATAGAAAAAAAGTTTTTTTTGTAGAACAGTGTAATCTATGTGATACCTTCTAGTATCTCCAGGATTCTTTCATGTATGCAACCTTCTTTTATGATTCTTGAACCAAGTGTTAGCTATGGATTAAGTTGTGCTCTGTGCAAAATTCTACCAGACGGCTTCCTCTTTCGTTTCCCCCCCCCCAGTACATATTCACCTACTACGTTTCATTCTCTTCCTTTCCAACCATCGAATTCCAGTCACCCATGACTATTAAATTTTCGTCTCTCTTCAATCTCTGAATAATTTCATTTATCTCATCATACATTTGTTCAATTTCTTCGTCATCTGCAGAGCTAGTTGGCATATAAACTTGTACTACTGTAGTAGGTGTGGGCTTCGTGTCTATCTTGGCCACAATAAGGCGTTCACTATGCTGTTTGTAGTAGCTTACCCGCACTCCTATTTTTTATTCATTATTAAACCTACTCCTGCATTACCCCTATTTGATTTTGTATTTATAATCCTGTATTCACCTGACCAAAAGTCTTGTTTCTCCTGCCACCGAACTTAACTCATTTCCACTATATCTAATTTTAACCTATCCATTTCCCTTTTTAAATTTTCTAATCTACCTGCCCGATTAAGGGATCTGACATTCCACGCTCCGATCCATAGAACGCCAGTTTTCTTTCTCCTGATAACAACGTCCTCCTGAGTAGTACCCGCCCGGAGGTCCGAATGGGGGGACTATTTTACCTCCGGAATATTTTAACCAAGAGGACGCCATCATCATTTAATCATACAGTAAAGCTGCCTGCCCTCGGACAAAATTACGGCTGTAGTTTCCCCTTGCTTTCAGCTGTTCGCAGTACCAGCACAGCAAGGCTATTTTGGTTAGTGTTACAAGGCCAGATCAGTCAATCATCCAGACTGTTGCCCCTGCAACTACTGAAAAGGCTGCTGCCCCTCTTCAGGAACCACACGTTTGTCTGGCCTCTCAACAGATACCCCTCCGTTATGGTTGCACCTACGGTACGGCCATCTGTATCGCTGAGGCACGCAAGCATCCCCACCAACGGCAAGGTCCATGGTTAATGGGGGTAGGAACAAAGAAGCTTACATCACTGAAAGACAAGGCCTCCGGTCCAGATTGTATACCAGTCAGGTTCCTCTCAGAGTATGCTGATAAAATAGCTCCATATTTAGCAATTATATACAACCACTCGCTCACAGAAAGATCCGTACCTGAAGACCGTAAAATTGCTCAAGTCACACCAATACCCGAAAAGGGAAGTAGGAGTAATACGCTGCATTACAGGCCTATAACACTAACGTTAATTTGCAGTAGGGTTTTGGAACATATGCTGTATTCAAACATAATGAAGTACCTCAAAGAAAACGATTTATTTGACACATAGTCAGCACGGACCTCCTTATACTCATGAAGTAATAAGTGCTATCGACAGCTCACAAGCGGCTTTCAACCAAACTGCGTGCCTACGGAATATCGCCTCAGGTGTGCGACTGGATTCGTGATTTCCTGTCAGAAAGGTCACAGTTCGTAGTAATAGACGGAAAGTCATCGAATAAAACAGAAGTAATATCCGGCGTTCCCAAGGAAGTGTTACAGGCCATCTATTGTTCCTGATCTACTTTAACAACATAAGAGACAATCTGAGTAGCAGTCTTAGATTATTTGCAGATGATGCTGTCATTTACCGTCTTGTAAAGTCATCAGATAATCAAAACGACTTGCAAAATCATATAGATAAGTTATCTGTATGGTGCGAAATGTAGCAATTGACCCTGAATAAAGAAAAGTGTGAAGTTATTCACATGAGTACTAAATTTCGATTACGCGATAAGTCACACAAATCTGAAATCTTTAAATTGAGCTAAATACTTAGGGATTACAATTACAAATAACCTAAATTCGAACGATCACATAGATAATATTGTTGGTAGAGCAAACCAAAGACTGCGATTCATTGGCAGAACACTCAGAAGGTACAACAGGTCTACTAAAGAGACTGCTTACTCCACGCCTGTCGCCCTTCTCTGGAGTATTGCTGTGCGATGTGGGATCCCCATCAGGTGGGACACGGATGACATCGAAAAAGTACAAAGAAGAGCAGCTCGTTTTGTATTATCGCGAGATAGTGGAGATAGTGTGAGTACGAAGTCTTTCGCGACGGAGTCCTTGCACAAATAGTTCTCGGTTTACTTGACGCGTCAAATTTGCATAAAATTCCGAGCTTTCGATGACTACCTCCGTCATCTTCGTCAGGGGTAAAACTGACTGTCGTGAACCGGTGAGGCTTCCGCTTTTATAAGCAATGGACGGCTTCTCATTGGCTGGATGACGTCACGGTGAAAACGGCGCGTACGGAGGCGGCGGCCTCTATGTCCATAGATTTTGTTTGCGCGCTTTATCCAGCGCTGCTTGCAGCGCCATCCATCGCAACAGGCGGAGACCTGTGCTCATTCTTTATCAACTACGCGCTTCCATGCATTGCTGAGTGCATATCCGGAGTCTCTGTTGAAATTATTTTCACAAAGTCTAATTTCAACTGCTTTCCTGATGACAGAGTCTCAGTACTTTGAAGCGTGAGCCAGTATTCTTGTTTCATCAAATAAAATGTTTATATAACAAACTGTGCTCAGCCACCGCTGGTTTTTCAAGATACCTGTATTTCAGGTGACGCTGATGTTCCACACATCTCCGGCGGTACCTCGTGCTGAGTACCACTCTTCGATAGTGGCATTCGCCTCGCATAGAAGCGTAAGGGCTTTTGCAGGTCCAACCAGCCAGCCAGCCAGCCAGTAGCAGCAGCAGCAGTCCAGCCAGCAGCGGTCCAGCCAGCCGGCAGCAGTCCAGCCAGCAGCAGTCCAGTCAACAGCAGCAGCAGCAGCGGTGGTCCAGTCCATGGCAGCAGCAGCTACGGCGTTCCTACCAGCCAGCGTTCCTTCCAGCGTTGCTGCCTGCAGTCGCCTCCCACCAGCGCCAGCGGAGTGGGGCTTTGGCCCCAGTTGGCGTTCCACCAGTCTTCATCCGTCTTCGTCTGTCCCCTGTTTTCTTCTGTACTTTTCGTCCTGTCCTGTCTTTGTTCCTCTTTGTCGTCATGTCAACCCCCACCACCACTACCACTACCACCACCACCGCAATAGTATATACTTCTCCCTCCACCTCCACCACTACCATTACATGGTGTGCCTAGTCGCCCTCCCCCCTCATTCCATCCCTCCCTTCGTCCTCTCTCTTTGTCACCCCCTCCCCAGCTTCTTCCTCCCACACCTCCACCTCTGATCCTTTCCCTCCCCTCCCTCAGCCTGTTACTGAAGCTCCTGCTAGGGTGGTGGCCCAGAGGGCCACGGCCCATGCCCTGCTCCCGCCTCTGCCTTCACCATCGCTGTCATCTACATCATCGCCGTCGCCTTCACCTTCGCCATCCCCATCTCCAGCGCTGGCTCCAGTGTCCACGCCAGGACCTGCCACTTCCTGCCACCTCCCTGTTGCTCCTGTCCCGCACGCCTCCTCTCACCCTTCCATTGCCGTCAAACACCCTACTGCCACTCCAGCCTCCTCTGCTTCCAAAAAGGCCCTGCCCCATCCTCCTTCCCCCTTCCCACCCCAGGATGCCAAGGATGTCTCCCCGCCTGGCCCTGCTCCCTCCTCTTCCTCCCCCATTCCTCCTACAAATACCTCCTCTCTCGTTCAGATACTTCCCTCCTCGAGGCCCGGAACATCTCGCTCCTCCTCTGCCAACATTTTCCCGAAGACCTATAAAGGCACATTTGCATGCCGAGCGTGAGTTTCCTCGGAAACGCGAGATATTAATTAAATAAATAATCAGTGACAAATAAATAAAGCCTATGGCACACAACTGCAGCGCTGTGTCGCTGATAAAACAAAAGCACAATTACGTTAGTCGTATGTTTGATTAAGAAAAGAGAGCTCTGGTTGAAGTGGTGCGAGAAGCACGTATTTTAGTTTATTGTCTGTCACACCGCCATATTTCATGTTATAGAAAATTACTGCGAGTTGCAACCATACTAGGCACTCGACTCTGTAAAGAATTTATATTTATAAAAGTAAGTAGGATTATGAACTGTAGGCTTATTCATTGAATATATCTGATTTAACTAACTGTGTAACTTTTTTATGTTTAGTAGACAATCACCTCTGTACGACGTTTTGGCATGGCTGGCAAATTATTGTAATATTGAGATTTAGATTATGAGTCCGCACCTACCGCAGCAGTCTTTGGAAACGATTTAATTACGAAGTCCGATTATTTCAGTTTTATTTCACGGTCATCTACGAGTAACATTGCCTTTACGAAAAAGCCATTGTCAAGCGTCTGATACCGAATAATTAAAACCTGACGACTCATAGGAGAGACAATCATACAGATAAAATAATTAATATTTTATTTTATTTCATTTTATTTATTTTATATTGGCGACTGCGTGTCGGACTTGTTATTTTGTCATTTGTTACATTGTTCTCTTTGTTTCATGTGAAAAATCAACTTTCTGGACCTGGACTTGACTATATGAGAAATAACAAAAATCAGAAGATATTTGCCAATTATAAAATTTTGCGGGAAGACGCAAAGAAGCTTCCAGCAAAATAAGGTAAGACGCAGCATCTTTGCATTAGCAGGCTTGACCAGACGTATAATTCAGTGTATTAGCTTTTCAGTAGATTCTGTAGTGTTTCTTTTCCGCATAACAGTTTCAGTGATAAATTCCATTCTCAGTATTTTTCCCTAAACAATAACGTATGCAACAATACCAATACACGAGTGTACAATATGGCCGACTTCTGTACGATATCATGTAACATGGCCAGCAGCCATTACCAATAATCTCAAATTCAGTTTATATTTTTAAATTAACAGACAGCCATTGTTGCTACGACCGATTCATGCTCAACTGCATTTTATTTTAAAATCAGTGTCAAATATTTTCTTGAAACATATATCACGTGTGGCATGGTAATAACTAGAAAACAATACGCAAAAATGGAACAGCAAAGACGTACTATTCAGACGCAATCCGACTCGGACGAGAGACAAATGTTAGAAAATGACTTTACGACAGCAACCGCTAGTGACGATTCATCAAACATTGACGCAAGTGTTGACGAAAATTTTGACAATAGGCCTTCCACCACAAAAATTTCAAAGTCTCAATCAGAGCCCATGTTAATGCATGACGTCACGTCTAATGACGCGGCGGGGGCAGAGACCTTGCAAACGGTAAACATTGCCGACATGTTACAAATGCTAATGAAACAGAACGCCGAAAACATGGCAACCTTAAAGACACAAAATGAACAGTTAAAGACACAAAATGACGGAATCAAATCTGATCTCATAGCACTCAAGACAAGTAATGACACTTTATGTAAGCGTGTGGAACTTATAGACGCCACACTGACCAAACAGATGACTGAACTCAGTACTAAATTTTCCCAGCTTAATACCAGACAAGAAAAGACTACAACTGACGTAGCACTTTTACAGACACAAGTAAAAAACCTTAATGTCACGTGTGAAGTACTTACTGAACAAATTCAAACATATCCTTCAGTACATGACAACCTTGAAAAACGAATTACTGACGTACAGAATAAATTTGACAATGTTGAATAACACCTGACTGACATCTTACAATCTGATGCCACAGCTCATTTTCAAAATATTAATAAAGAATTTCATGATTGGGTAGTCAACAAGGACAAACATTTTGATAGATGCTTACGTGAAAATTTACCAACAATTGTGCACGACTCCGTAGCGCAATACATTACTAATAACAAACAGCTGATCAGTGACGCAGTACAATCTGTCACTGCACCCATGAGACAATTCACCGATCGACCACAGTCTGAATGTAACGAAAATATCAGTCAAAATGCACAGTTCAGGAACCAATATACATTCGAGTATGACACACACATACCGCACACGACAAACACACAAGAACAAAACACACCACGACTACAACACATACCACGATGTGCAAACACAAACACAAGCTATTATCATGGTAAACCACAGCAACATTATCGTAATTACTCGCCAGCTGGACATAGCAGTAATTACAATGGGACAAATCCATATCATAATGCAAAGGAAGACGAAAGCTTAATGAAACACAGGCAATTTCAGATTTTTATCCCAGAAAAACGAACCATTCATCCGGTGATTTTTCTCAAATCTTTTAGTAACGCATTTCCACGCACTTGGAGTGACCGGAAAAAGATTTCATATATTGTCGGTTACATCCAAGGCGATGCAGCTGTCTGGGCATACAGTCAAGCTGACGTATGTACCACGTACAGTGAGTTTGAGCGTGCTTTTCTGAACAAATTCTGGTCGCAATCCATTCAGGAGCGACTCAGAAGACAAATTTTAGAACCTGAAACTTTTAACAGTAAAAATGGTAACTTACGCAGATATTTTGAAAAATACTTGAACATGGGACACTTTTTAGACGAACCAGTCGCAACGCGAGATATACTCCGTGCGTTGAAGGCCAAATTGCCTTTCAACATTAAAGAAAAACTCCTACATATCCCGGATGACGATTCAGATTATTTTTTAACAGCTTTAGATTCGGTTGACATGTTACTTGAAGATCAGCGCTTCGCGCGGCAAAACAGCAGCCACAATGTTTACACTAGTGGTATGCAAAACATGCAGGCTTGCCAACACAATTCTGGCGCGCCCACAGTTGGATACGCAGTACAACAGAAACAGCAAACTCACATGCCGTCTCAGTACGGAAATCAAAATCAACACGCGTATTCCAATACAAACAGTAGTTACAACAGTAATAACATTTCATGCGGCAATCCATACAAAAGGCACCGCGGTAATATCTACAACGGTAACAACGGATACAAAGGTAATAACAAAAACACAAACAGAAATAGAAATAATAATAACTACGAGCCAAGACAGTATCAAGGTTGGACTCGTAACGATCAGTACTTTCATTCAAACTCTGCTTTACCACAGCAGCCACCAGGTCAAAATTGGAGCATACCTTACGACCGACAGGTAAGTTATAATGCGCAACAGCAACAACAACCGCAAAAGTTTGGAGGTCATAATAGGCAATATCCGAATGTGAATATAATAGAAATGACACCTGATGCACAACCTCAATCTGTGTCAGTACCTAGTACAAATGCTAATCCAGCAAACTAGAAACAGTCACTACTTTGCCCCAGGTCGTGGCTGAAGAATTCTTGGGGGGCGGCTTCAATGTTAATCAGTTATTTGACACCACACTTGAACAACAGAATAATGATATGCCGAGTAATTCTAAACAAAAACTACCTGTTTTATTTATAAGATACCACCACAATAACAATATATCAGATGAACTTTTACAAGACAGTACACAATGTCGTTTAAACACAAATGAAATTGTTTTAGCATCCACTACTGGTGTAGTAGGTGGGATTCCAACTACTATTATCCTAGATACAGGTGCAGCTGTGAGCGTTTTATCTTTTAATTTTTATAAAAAGATGTGTGAATTGGAACCTGTGCCTGAGTTTCCTGCCCAAAACTGTAAAATAACTACTGCACTAGGTAATAAGTCATGTAGGGTTACGAAGCAAGTTTTTGTAAACGTTAAAATAGGTAATGGAACCGTACAATGGCCATTCCTGGTTGTACAAAACCTTGTGACTAATTGCATATTAGGAATAGATATTATGAGCGAGAAGGACTGCATTATAGACTTCTCCAAAGGTAAATGTATTTTAAATGATAAAAGCAGGGTAATTATTATTGATTTGGACAGGAGAACTCTAAAGCATGACAAACACTGTACAGGGTACAAGGTTCAGTTAGTACTTGACAAAGACATTCAAGACATGCAAACACACTCATCTGACGCAGAGCTAATGGACTTGAAAACATTGCTTGATCATAAGATAAGTGAAGCTACAGCTCTCAGTGTACATGAACGTATAAAACTACAGGAAGTGTTATCCAAATATTTACAAGTTTTTACCAAACGATTAGGTGTTATCAACACGTATGTGTACAAGATTGAAGTTAAGCCTCACAAGATCTTCTACCATAAGACATATAACGTACCGTTATCTCAACGACATGCTGTGTGGCAAGAATTAAAACAAATGTTAGACTGGAAGGTCATTGAACCATCCACCTCACCTTACTGTAGTCCTCTACTTGTTGTCAAAAAATCAAATGGAAGCATTAGGTTAGTGTTAGACGCACGAGCTATTAATGAAATAATTTTACCGGTTCACACAAAACCTGAAAATTTAGAAGAGCAATTACAGAAATTTCTAGATGCAAAATATTTTTCCACAATAGATCTCGCTAATTCATTTTGGCAGGTGGGTATCACTCCTGATTCACGGAAATATACTGCATTCATGTTCGGGGGGCGAACCTATCAGTTTTGTGTTCTACCCTTCGGACTGAATGTCAGCTCTGGGTATTCATTACAGCCCTGGATACTGTGCTTGGCGACGATTTAGTTGAGACAGTCACACACTATGTAGATGATATACTGATAGCTACACAATCCTGGAATGAACACGTTGACACACTTCAAAGAATTTTAGAAAAATTTGCACAAGCTGGAGTCACAGCCAATCTTAGAAAATCAAAGTTTGGTTGCAGTGAGATAAAGTATTTAGGACATATCATTAATTCACAGGGCATACGTCCGGATCCCAGTAAATTAGATGCTATCAGAAACTTTCCTAGCCCTAGAACTAAAAAGCAGTTAAAATCATTCCTTGGGCTATGTTCATTTTTCAGACGTTTTTTGCCACAACCACTTTTGAACAGTAAACATCTGCTAAATCTACTCAGAAAGAATCAAGTTTGGATCTGGTCGGAACAGTGCCAGAATGACTTTAATACAATTAAACATGCTTTAGTGAATGCTAACATATTGAGCCATCCAGATTTCAATTTAGATTTTTGTATGACTTGTGACGCTTCACGTACTGGCTTGGGCTGTTGCTTATTTCAAGTTGTAAAGAATAAAGAGGAGGAACAGATAAGAATTATTGGGTTTGCGAGTCGCACTCTAAGTGAATGTGTGCGTACATACTCCACTACTGAGTTAGAAACACTTTCCATAGTATGGGCATTCAAGAAATTCAATTATTATTTATTTGGAAAACATACAGTAATTTACACCGATCACCAGGCCCTGACATTTTTGTTAACTTGTAAACTTGTACATCCTAGACTATCACGATGGGCAGTTACACTTCAGAACTACTCTTTTGAAATTAAGTACATAAGAGGTAAGGACAACACCATTGCAGACACTTTGTCTAGACTTCCACAAGGTATGAATGATACCAACAGTGACTTAGAAAATATAAATGACTACAGGATTCTCTTAATGCAAGACAAGCAGTATCACCAATATTATATGGATATGTGCAGAAACATGGCTGAATTACAAAAATCTGATCCTCACTGGTATAAAATAATAACATTACTGGTAGAAAAAGACAATCATCCTTTGACTAAGTATTACAAGTTACACAATGATGTGCTATTTTACCGCCGACATCCAAATGCTACTAACTGGTGTGTATGCATTCCCAAAGAGTCTGAACGTAATTTAATTTGGCACACACACTTAGTTTGGGGACATTATGGGACAAAAAAGTGTTTAGCGAAGCTCAGTACATACTGTTATTTTCGCAATATGAGAAGAAAAATTTACAGGGAACTGAAAACATGTGTCATATGTCAAAAATCAAAACCTCAGAATTTATCCACAAAAACAGATTTACATTCTATTTTACCTAGTAAACCCCTGGAAATTCTGTGTACTGACATCAGTGGACCGCATCCAGCAAGCTCTGGAGGCGTCAAATATATCTTAGCTTTTTACGATATATTTTCTAAACATGTTAAACTTTATGCTTTAAAATCCGCCACTGCAAGTGCTATAATACGAAGATTCTCAAGTGATTACCTGACGCACGTGGGAAAACCTAAAGCAATTCTATCAGATAATGCAGCATACTACTCTGGGTACAAATGGAGAAATTTCTTGAAGGACAATAACATTAAAAGTATATTTATTTCGAGGTTTAGTCCACAATGTAACGCGACTGAGAGACTTTTCCGAGAATTAAATCGTTTCATGAGGACCTATATTTCATCAAAACATACTAATTGGGTGTCCTACCTAAGTCTTTTCTAAGACGTACACAATAACTTAAATATTTACGATACAAATTACACACCTAACGAGATCATGTTCAATTGCAAACAGAACGATCAGTGGATAGAACCATTACCTAAGTTGTCAGACAAGGAAATCACACCTGAACAGAAAATAAAAGAAGTATTGACTACATTGACACATCACGCACAAATACGAAACAAACATCACAGAAACATAATAAAAAGAAAACAAAAATTCGAGGTAGGAATGCTTGTACTACTTCGTACTCATCATAAATCTGTTGCACTCAAACGACGCAACGCTAAGTGGCGTCTGCTATATGAAGGACTTTATATAATTGTTAACATACCGCACCCTGGTGCGTATCTGTTACAACATCGTAGAACCAACAAAATTATTGGGCTATACGCACACCGAGATCTTAGAGCATTTCATGCTGAATAATGTCAAAGTCATACCCATCAAAATATTGCTAAGCAACTCGAAAAACTCTGTTGCTACAACACAGATAATAAGTAGTATAGAAATTTTCATTTCAGCGTTCCAGAGTTGCAGTTGAAGACAGAAGAACTTTTCTTTCAACGCCGCGGCTCCACCGAGAAGACTGAATATTAAAGTAAAATTTATGATTACGTAGCAGTGAATGACATATTAATTTTTCACGGAACATTTGTTATTGTAGGTACCACTGACTTGGTATGACACCTGACGAACTGACAGACGTCATCTGTGAAGCGATCTTTTACTTTGAGAAATAGATTAGACGCACATCTCTCAACACGAAAAGCATCTATCAGTAGTCAAGGCCACACAGACGCTCTACACACACGCACAAAACGCGAGGAATCGAACATTTTCTCTCTCTTACTATTTTGAATATTTATTGAGTAGTGAAAACGCCTGGTCTTGCCTACTGATGTAATGAATGTTGTGTCTAACCTATCTTAATTTCAGATGACATCACAAAAAACATCGATAATATCCCAGCAAAACCGCTAAAGAGGATGTAAATATCTGCAATTCATGTAATCAAATGTGACACAATGTAACAACCTATAGCGATGTAATGATGATGTAAACATGTTTATGTGCAACTGTATTATGTTTATACTAAGAAAATATGTGACGTGTGTATGTATAATTACTTTTTTTTTAACTGATGTATCATGTAAAAATTTGAACAAAACAAGTGCCAAAAAGACATTGCATAGTGAACCTCTGTTCACGGACATTAACGAACATTACTAACTCTGCAACTACGCAGAAACCTATGTGAAGGAAACGGTTAATGCCATTCATTATGCATCGTACCTATGTAAACGTGATGAACGATTTCCTTGATTAATAACTACGAACATTTAGGTGAGCTATATTCAGCAAAAAACTGAAAATGTGAAGTGCATAATTCGTGCATCGTCTAGTGACATTACTACAGTACCCAACTTCAAGATGTTAACTGGATTAAATGGACACAAAGTGCCTGTCCAGAAAACAACACGACGGGTGGAAGAATTTTGGTTGGAACTTCAGGGAATGAAATGTTCTCGAAATGTGACGGACACTCTTACCTGGACTGTCCAAGGATCGACGCCAGCTATGTGCCGTCCGAGGTTCTGCAACCAAGCTTCCACGGAATGTAAAAAATGAACTGCACGTGGACCAATTACTCGACGCGTCACGTCTGATCTGTAATAAGCAATGCTTTTACTCACAACGAACTGCATCACAACGACTATAATGGAAATGGGAAATGGGCACGCTTATGTATTAATCACGTTGTTATACAACGATGTTACTCTGATCAAAAAAACTTTACCACGACGATACTAACCTGTAAAAAATTATTGTGCAGCAGATGAATATGAACTGTGATAACGACACGATGTGTATAGGTCAACGCACCTGAAACATACGGACATTTTTCTTTGAAGTATTTCAAAACAATACTATGTAACTAAGAACATTCAACAATCTAAGTCGTATTGTGTTATAACGAATATTGTAAACTTAAAACTAAGTTACCTGTCATAGAATGTAGTCTTCATATGTAATTTTGGTTGAATATTTTCTTTGTGCAACGACTGAGAAACGCGCGCACACGAACAATATGAACTGCAATACTGTGCCGCGTTATCTAACTGTACGACATAGTGGCAGTCACACAGACGCTTCTGCGCATGCGCGCACTCTATCTGCCAACATAAGAACTTTTACGGCGCACCCGCGTCATTCAAAGTTTGTATATAATGTGTATAATGTAGGTCATGTAAATAGTTGTAGATAACTTAGATTTTCTTGTGCCTTTAGGTGAATTGCTCGCCTGCAGGTGTGTCCTTTCGCCTCGCAATTCAGGGGGCAATATAAAGGCACATTTGCATGCCGAGCGTGAGTTTCCTCGGAAACGCGAGATATTAATTAAATAAATAATCAGTGACAAATAAATAAAGCCTATGGCACACAACTGCAGCGCTGTGTCGCTGATAAAACAAAAGCACAATTACGTTAGTCGTATGTTTGATTAAGAAAAGAGAGCTCTGGTTGAAGTGGTGCGAGAAGCACGTATTTTAGTTTATTGTCTGTCACACCGCCATATTTCATGTTATAGAAAATTACTGCGAGTTGCAACCATACTAGGCACTCGACTCTGTAATGAATTTATATTTATAAAAGTAAGTAGGATTATGAACTGTAGGCTTATTCATTGAATATATCTGATTTAACTAACTGTGTAACTTTTTTATGTTTAGTAGACAATCACTTCTGTACGACGTTTTGGCATGGCTGGCAAATTATTGTAATATTGAGATTTAGATTATGAGTCCGCACCTACCGCAGCAGTCTTTGGAAACGATTTAATTACGAAGTCCGATTATTTCAGTTTTATTTCACGGTCATCTACGAGTAACATTGCCTTTACGAAAAAGCCATTGTCAAGCGTCTGATACCGAATAATTAAAACCTGACGACTCATAGGAGAGACAATCATACAGATAAAATAATTAATATTTTATTTTATTTCATTTTATTTATTTTATAGACCCCATCCCTCTCCTCACTGCCTGAAGGGACTCGTTCTCATCTCCTCTCCCAGCCCCACCCCCACATGGACATCCTATCCCGCATCCCCATTACCAGGTTTGGCCCCAATGCCTCCCTCACCCCTGCTCCTTCCCCATCCCCCTCTCACCAACCCCAACCCCTTCATCACCCGCAGACCCTCACCGCCATGATCACTCGGCTTAGTCCGACGATCACAGAGGAGGAGGTGTTGGCGAAGCTCAAGGGCACCCCTCACTGGAAATACGGGCAGTCCACCGCATCTTTAATCCGGCCGGCCCAATCCGCCATATGAGTGTGTTCTCGGAGCATGCCCCTTCCATTGACTGTCTCCTGAAGGAGGGTGCCCTCCTATTCCACCATTGCTACAAGGTCGACCCCTCATATTCCCCTCCTTAATCCCTCCCTGCCAGAGATGCCTGTGCTATAATGCACACACTACATCTGAGTGCCGCGAGGCTCCTGTGTGCCCACACTGTAAAGAGGCGCATTTCCTCTGGCAGTGCCCCAACCTACAGTCCCCTCCCTCCTGCAATACCTGTAATCTCCCACATCCCACCTACTACCAGAAATTTAAGGCCTGAACCCCTCCCACCACTCCTGAACTCACCATCCACCATCCCTGTCCAGCCTCTGGATGCCCCCACCCCTCCTGGCAATTCCCAACGCCCCCCCCCCCCGAGGACATCATCTGGTTCTTCACTACCGTCCTCCTAAATGTCAACCCTTTCCAGCGCCCCACACCCTCCAGCACATATCCCTCGCCACCCGTTCCATCTTTCACCTCAATATTTATGCCACCTACTCCCATAATCAGGCCCATTTCACCTTCTTCTGTCTTGACACCCTTGTTTAATTCCCTGTCATGGTGCGACAGCACCGTTCTTGTTCAACAACATCTGTTCCCTTCCTGCCAACAAGAACCTCTTCCTGCACATTCTCGCAACCCACCACATGGATGCCTCCCTCCTCAATGAAACCTTTCTTCAGCCCCAACACACAGTCCACACTTCGCCCTACCTCCTTCACTGATCCGATAATCACCTCCCGATAGCACACAGCGGAGTAGCCTTTGGCAACCACCACCAGATCCCTGTTTGGCTCCAACCCCTCCTTCCCGACCCCACAGAACACCTGATCCTTATCCTCTTCTTCCGTGGCATTACCATCACCTGCACCACCATCTATGTCTGCCCAAACGCCCCTATTCCTTTTGACTTCCTCTTCCACATTGACCGTACCTTCTCCTCCTACGTGATTGCCGCCGACCTTAACATCCATAGTCATTTCGCCGCCCAGTTACGGCGGTGGCATCAGTTCCTCTCCTCCCTCCAAGGCGACCTTGTCCCCATTCACCAGCCCACCTGCCCTGAATCCAACTCCCAATGTCATCCTCTCCTCCCCTAACCTCCTTGGCCACATAGTGGTGGATGTCCTGGACCCCACTGGTAGTGACCATCTCCCTATCCTCCTCACCATTTCATACGGTCGTCGCCCCTGTCCCAACCCTTGCACTAACCCTCCCTGCCAAATACGTCCATGATTATTCCCGTGCCGACTGGAATGCCTACCATGATACCCTCTCTACCCAGGTCGATAGCCACCCCCTCACCTACCACCACCCTGATGACATTATCCTGCTGCCTCCTTTCTCCAGCAGACCTTGTCTGAAGCTGTGGAGGCCCATGTCCCTTCCGTTGCCATCCACCCCCACACCATCCTACTTTACCCCCACGGGCCATCCTCCTTCTCTGTGAATCCTGCCGTCTGTACCGCACCTTCCTCCACACGCATGACCCAGACATACTACGATACCACTGGCAACTACAACAACACATCAGAAACTTGCTCGCGGCTAAGACACGATGGGACTGGCGACAGACATGCGCCCGTCTTAATGCTACACTTCCTATCAAGTCATTGAAGTACTGGTCAACTTACCGCTGCCTTACCGGATCTAAGCCCCCTCCCTACTACCCTCTCCTTCATGATGATCAACGCTTCCTGGACAACCTTAGTAAGGCCAATCACTTTGCCTCCTACCTTTCCAATGTCTTTACCATCCCCAACGATCCCCAGTTCAATTACTCCCTCTCCCCGGATGCCCGCGATCGAACTGACACCTCTGTCCCTCCCCTCGCCCCTGGTTTCCAGTACTTGGACAGCAATGCACACCCTGAACTCAATGCCCCCATCACTATTCAGGATCTCATCGCTACACTCCGCACGAAACGCAATACCGCAACTGGTCACGATCATGTCACCTATCGCCATCTCCCTGAAGCTCCTGCCTCCTTCCTCTCCAGTCTGGCCAGGCTCTATAATGTGGTCCTGTCCACTGGCTACTACCCCGACCTCTGGAAAACCTTCTGCATCCTGATGTTCCTCAAACCCGACAAGCCGCCGTCCGCTGTCTCCTCCTACCGTCCCATCAGCCTTACCTCAGTCTTCAGCAACGTCCTGGTATCCATCCTTACCTGACGCATCCACCAGCATCTCTGCCAGCACCGCCTCCTTCCCGTTACCCCTTCCCTCCCTCCCCCTCCTCCCCTGGGCTTCCCCTACACCCATACCTTCATTCCTCCCCCCATCTCCTCTGCCCTTGACATCTTTGCTCTCCCCTCTCCCTCTCCCACCACCTTCTTCCCCTCTTGGCAGATCCCCAGACTCGCACACGTAAAGTGGACATTCGCGCGCCAGAGCTCATTGCCATCAGTTTCTCGTGTGTGTGCCATCGTGTTTGTGTTTAGTGTTTTTCGCAGTCACGCTCCTTCGTTCACCTGTACCGTCTAGTCATCAGTGTTTGTGCGCAGTGCCGACAGTTTTTCGTGTTTTTTCGTCGAGTGTGAACGGCTTCGTGTTTTTAAATTTTTGCCTCTACTGTTTTTAACCACCAATCCGTTACCTTTTTCTCTTCAGTGTCTCTTTTATTGAAGTGCTTGTGGCTGAAGAGCATCGTGGTATGCAGCTGCCAGCCCACCTTATGTAAGGTGTTTAAATAACGATAAAGAAAAACAAAAATGATGTTCCACACAGTGATCGGCAACAGTTCTTATAGACTGGCCCACATAATTTTTGCCACACTCGCAAGGAATACTGTAAATTCCCGGTACTCTCAGACCAAGACTATCTTTCACGGGTTGCAACATTTCCTTAATCTTCCTGGGTGGCCGGAAGACTGGTCTGATTCCCTGCCGGCTCAGGACTCTGGCGATCTTGCTGGTAGTTGCACCGCAGAATGGTAACCGCGCGATGTGTTTGTCCTCTTGATCTGTTCGAACAGCGTCCTTCCTAGGTTTCTTCGCCAGACTAGATCTGATATCACGATCAGAGTATCCATTTTTTCTGAATACCGTAGTCAGATGATTAATCCCGGAGCCGAGATGATCCTTGTCTGAAATAGTCCTTGTTCTGTGCACCAAGGTATTCAGCATAGCTCTCTTCTGAGCTGGGTGGCGAAAACTACGTGCGTTTTGATATAAAACTGTATGCGTCGGTTTTCTGTACACAGAATGTCCGAGACATCCATCTGATTTTCGCTCCACCAGCACATCTAAAAAGGGTATCTTCCCATCCTTCCCCACCTCCACTGTAAATCTTATGTTCTGGTGTATACCATTCAAATGATCAACAAACTGCTGCAGTGCCTCATTGCCATGTGGCCAGATTAGAAATATATCGTTAACATACCTGAAGAAGCAGGATGGACGTAAGGGAGCACTGTTCAACGCTCGTTCTTCGAAATCCTCCATGAAGAAGTTAGCTAAGGCTGGTGACAGTGGCGAACCCATGGCTGTTCCGTCAGTCATTTCATAATATTTTCTACCATGCAAAAAATAAGTGGTCGTCAAAGTGTGTGGAAATAACTTCACTATGTAAGAAGAAATCGTGGGAAGACTTTGGAAACAGGTTGGAGACTATGGGTCAAGCTGCTGGAAAACCATTCTGAAGTGTAATTAGCAGTCTTCGAAAGGGAGGTAAGAAGGAAATGACAAGTATTTTGGACAGGTCAGGAAAACTGCTGGTGAATCTTGTGGATGCCTTGGGCAGGTGGAGGGAATATTTTGAAGAGTTGCTCAATGTAGGTGAAAATGCGATCAGTAATGTTTCAGATTTCAAAGTAGAATGGTATAGGAATGATGATGGAAATAGGATCACATTTAAGGAAGTGGAAAAAATGGTCAATAGATTGCAGTGCAATAAAGCGGCTGGGGTGGATGAAATTAAGTCGGAACTCATCAAATACAGTGGAATGTCAGGTCTTAAATGGCTACACAGGATAATTGAAATGGCCTGGGAGTCGGGACAGGTTCCATCAGACTGGACAAAAGCAGTAATCACACCAATCTTTAAACATGGAAACAGAAAAGATTGTAACAACTACAGAGGTATCTCTTTAATCAGTGTTGTGGGTAAAATCTTCTCAGGTATTGTTGAAAGGAAAGTGTGAGTATTAGATGAGGACCAATTGGATGAAAATCAGTGTGGGTTAGGCCTCTTAGATGTTGTCAGGACCAGATCTTTAGCTTACGGCAAATAATGGAGAAGGGTTATGAGTGGAACACGGAATTGTATCTATGCTTTATAGATCTAGAAAAGGCATATGACCGGGTTCCTAGGAGGAAGTTATTGTCTGTTCTACAAGATTATGGAATAGGAGGCAAACTTTTGCAAGCAATTAAAGGTCTTTACATGGATAGTCAGGCAGCAGTTAGAGTTGACGGTAAATTGAGTTCATGGTTCAGAGTAGTTTCAGGGGTAAGACAAGGCTGCAACCTGTCTCCACGTTTGTTCACATTATTTATGGATCATATGTTGAAAACAATAGATTGGCTGGGTGAGATTAAGATATGTGAACACAAAATAAGCAGTCTTGCATATGCGGATGACTTAGTTGTGATGGCAGATTCGATTGAAAGTTTGCAACGTAATATTTCAGAGCTAGATCAGAAATGTAAGGACTATGGTATGAAGATTAGCATCTCCAAAACGAAAGTAATGTCAGTGAGAAAGAAATATAAACGGATTGAGTGCCAAATAGGAGGAACAAAGTTAGAACAGGTGGACGGTTTCAAGTACTTAGGATGCATATTCTCACAGGATGGCAACATAGTGAAAGAACTGGAAGCGAGGTGTAGCAAAGCTAATGCAGTGAGCGCTCAGCTACGGTCTACTCTCTTCTGCAAGAAGGACGTCAGTACCAAGACTAAGTTATCTGTGCACCGTTCAATCTTTCGACCAACTTTGTTGTATGGGAGCGAAAGCTGGGTGGATTCAGGTTACCTTACCAACAAGGTTGAGGTTACGGATATGAAAGTAGCTAGGATGATTGCAGGTACTAGTAGATGGGAACAATGGCAGGAGGGTGTCCACAATGGGGAAATCAAAGAAAAACTGGGAATGAACTCTATAGATGTAGTAGTCAGGGCGAACAGGCTTAGATGGTGGGGTCATGTTACTCGCATGGGAGAAGCAAGGTTACCCAAGAGACTCATGGATTCAGCAGTAGAGGGTAGGAGGAGTCGGGGCAGACCGAGGAGAAGGCACCTGGATTCGGTTAAGAATGATTTTGAAGTAATAGGTTTAACATCAGAAGAGGCACCAATGTTAGCACCGAATAGCGGATCATGGAGGAACTGTATAAGGGGGACTATGCTCCAGACTGAACACTGAAAGGCATAATCAGTCTTAAATGATGATGATGGTTGATGATGATGTAAGTAGGCTGTTTAGGTTTTTATGTTGGTAACGTCACGTAGCGCTCTGTATGAAAATTGACCTAAACGTAATGCGTTGTGGGCGCCAAGCTGAGCCAGCCGCCTGACCGAGCGAGGTGGCACAGTGGTTAGACACTGGACTCGAATTCGGGAGGACGACGGTTCAATCGCGCGTCGGGCCATCCTGATTTAGGTTTTCCGTGATTTCCCTAAATCGCTCCAGGCAAATGCCGGGATGGTTCCTTTCAAAGGGCATGGCCGACTTCCTTCCCCGTCCTTCCATAATCCGATGAGACCGATGACCTCACTGTCTGGTCTCCTTCCCCGAAACAACCAACCAACCAACCAACCAACCAGCCGCCTGGAGAAAAAGCCATTAGGTGGAGAAAAAAAGAGGCCATTAGCCTCGCAACTGACAGTCCTTTGTAGAAAGCATCGCAAATATGACACGCTATTACTTGGAAACATATGATTATACTGTGGAGCAAGTGCTTTGTGCTACTTACTGAAATGCTTATGAATTGATGGGAAATATACTTACATCTGCACACCTGATTATGACAAGTGTCTTTCTAAGAGAGTTGAGAGAATTTCTACTGACTTATGAAACGCCACATGGCTATTGAATGATGTTTTTATGCTTTTCTTTGTACATAGTTGCTTAGTTCATTTGATATCTGGTTTCCAGCTGTGTTGCAACATTGGTTTCATAAAATAAAGTTAAATGCATTTGCTAATGTGAACACTTTCTGCCAACAGATCTGTTAAATAATAATCTTATGGTCCACATTCTTCGAAAAAGGAGCACTTGGAAAGGAAAGAACAATAAGAAGGTACTAATAACAGGAACTGCATACATAATTTTCTTTTCAAGTACTTGGTAATTTTTTTGTAGAATAAGTTGTTGTGCTGCACCACTTTAATGGCAGAGACACTAAGATGTGAATAGACGTTTCCCTATCTGCATTGTTGTCTTCAGTGTACTATTTTTTCTGGTTGTCGGTTTGTCATGTTTAGATATAAGCTATTGCATTTGCTGCTGCTGTTTGCCAGGCATAGTTCTACTGAATTTTACATTGTATTAAGCCATTTTTACTACTAACTTATTTTTCTTGTCGCTGCACCTTGGCTCATATTAGTTGTAATGTTGCATGTGCTTTGCTAATTTAGATATACTGCTGCTTGCTTTGCCAATTTGCATTTTTTTGTCATTGCTGTTTGTGTTAATTGTTTTGTACTGTTGCATTGCCTCTTCCCTTAGTTTATGTATCTGAGCTCAGTAGATTTAAGTTCGGTTAAGAGGGGGGATACTATATAAGAAACTAACTATGGAGAATAGGAAAAGAATGCATTGAGGAGTTATATGAAAAAGATTTGGGCCAAAATGAGTATTGCACAACGAGAAATAATTATTTTGAAAGAGGATACGAATAGAATACAGAAAGCATGCTTCGATAGGATTTTTTTGTGGGAACATATGTTGAAATAAGAGGAAAGATCTATGGAATGAAGTTCTGGGTTCGACTGCAGTACCAAATGTTACACTGAAAACAAACCCCGTCCTTTCCTTTTGTTATTCCGTTATGTGTTTGTGTAGCCTTGTGTATTTGTGTTTTTCCTGTCTTTATGTGTTTAGCTAATAAGATTTATGTTGTAGAATTTTTCTAATACTAAGTTACATTCACTATGATGAGGAATACTGTTGTCCTCAAATATAATTTGCATTAATAATATGTCATTTACTTTGTAAAGATGTGTAGACATTATTTTCGAAAGCTATTCTGATCTTTTATGTATTTACGTATGTCATAATTTCTGTAACACTGATGTGTATGTTTACTTCTATTCTTTTGTAAAGCCTGTATTACTACAAATGTTATTTGTATTATTATGTTTTTTAATGATGTTTTCTTTACCTTTGTAATTGTATTCTCATGTTATAAAATTGTAATTGACACCAGTTCATCAAATTGAGTAACTTGTAAGCATTCATTTCACTGCACACATTTCTGTTGGTCATAATATATGCACAATATGTGAGAAGTTGGGACTGTTAGTGTTTGCATGTGTTTTAATAATTCAGCAAGGGACTGGTTAACAGCATTGCTGGTTCCAAGGACAATTCCAAAAACTTTGTGAGTGCACAAGTGGTGGTTTATGGACGTGCTATATTGTACGCAAGACTCTTCGATGGTGATTGTGCACCTGCACAGTCGCAACAGATGGCTGCTGGCCGTCTTTACAAGGACTGCAGTGGGTCTGCACCTATGGTGGCCCACCAATTCCGTAATCTCTACAGGACTAGGGCGGTCTGTCGTCCTGCCGCAGAAATCGCACAACTTGCGTACGGGCTGCTAGACACCGCCGCAAGCTCTAAGAGTGCATTGCGATCGCAGGCGCGCGTGTTGCGTACGGGCCGCGAGGTGCCGCCACGAGCGACAGAGTTAGGCCAGTTCTCATTTTGATGGCAGATTTTTACCTATTCTCTTATTTGCTTAGTTGCTTAGCTCTTATTCGTTTATGGCTCATGTTATTGTGCTCTCTTTCAGCCATACTGATTGTTTTGATTTACTCCCAACTGCGAAGTGCTCATTTTGGCATTTCACTTTCACATATTTCTCATTTTGCTAATAATAGGCTGCTTAGCTTTTTACAGTTGAATTGATTAACATAGTCTCATGTACTGTTTGTTCATTTCAGCCTGTTTATATTTTGATGTTCTTTAAATGCTGTAATAATTATCGGAAGTATTTCTTCCCTTAAACTTGTGTAACGTATTCTCGATGTAGGATTTGTTCTGTGACACAGGTCTAAGTTTTTGAATATAAATTATATACGGAACTGTGCTTTAAAAGGAATTTATTTTTTCAGTTTGTACTACATCAGACGACAATTTTGTGATATGAGGGAGAAATCTGAGGGGCGAATCCATGGAAATAGTCTTAAGTGATCCCCTTTAAAAATAAAGTTTGTGTGACGCTGAAAGACGTGACACTGTAGGCACCGAAAATTTATATATATATATATATATATATATATATATATATATATATATATATATAAAATTATACGTCACATCTGCTCTTTGATGACCTACCTACCAATATTCTTCAAAACTCGACCGACTGCTGTGGGTTTGGCCTGTTGTGACCCATTACCTCTCTGCCTTTCCGTTGGAAGGACAACACTACTTCTTCAAGACTGCATGGAAATCCACTACTTTCGTGTGCATTTTCTTTTACTGCTCAGACTTTGAGAAAAAAAAAATACTGCAATTTTACTGTGATGAATGATCAGGACTGTCTTCATGGACTGTGAGAGAATTTTAGCTTTTGACCTACATTATATCAATACGTGTGCATTTGATTTCTTTGTTATTGTAATTATGAAAAATTTCTTCAAATTTGTATTGGCCACTGCCCAAAACAATTTGTAAATTTTTTTGTGGGGAGCATGGGGGCTATGTAAGTAGGCTGTTTAGGTTTTTATGTTGGTAACGTCACGTAGCGCTCTGTATGAAATTCACTGGCTGTGCTGTGTGCATTCTGTGGTTGGTTGGCATTGTTGGAATATTCGCTATTGTAGTGTTGGGCAGTTAGCTGTTAGCAGCGCGTAGCGTTGCGCAGTTGGAGGTGAACCGCCAGCAGTGGTGGATGTGGGGAGAGAGATGGCGGAGGTTTGAGAGCGGATGATCTGGACGTGTGTCCATTAGAGAGAGTAAATTTGTAAGTCTGGATGTCATGAACTGATATATAATGACTTTTGAGCACTATTACATTGTTTGTTCTCTATCAAAATCTTTCATTCGCTATGGCTATCAGTAGTTATTGTCTTCAGTAGTTAGGATCTTTTATTTAGCTGGCAGTATTGGCGCTCGCTGTATTGCAGTCGTTCGAATAACTAAGATTCTTGTGAGGTAAGGTATAGGTTATTTTTAGTCAGGGCAGTTCTGTTGTAGGGGTTATTGAAAGTCAGATTGCGTTGCGCTAAAAATATTGTGTGTCAGTTTAGTTCAAAATGGTTCAAATGGCTCTGGGCACTATGGGAATTAACTTCTGAGGTCATCAGTCCCCTAGAACTTAGAACTAGTTAAACGTAACTAACCTAAGGACATCACACACATCCATGCCCGAGGCAGGATTCGAACTTGCGACCGTAGCGGTCACGCGGTGACAGACTGAAGCGCCTAGAACCGCACGGCCACACCGGCCGACGTCAGTTTAGTGATGATCAAAATAAGTAAAGAGAGAAATGTCTGAGTACGTTCAGTTTTGCTCAGCTGTTTGAAAATCAAATAACGTAAGGGGTTTACCAGCACAGTAATTCATTAATTTTCCTAAGGGGACGTTTCAACTATTTCAGGAGAGAAATGAGCAACCAACAGTTTTAACGTATCTTCCATCGGTACCTTTGTAAACAAAGATACCACATCTAGGCTGATTATTATGTCATTCGGAACTATCCTCATCTGCTTTATGATGTCAACAAACATTTTTACGTTATTAATATGATGGCTACAGTGGCCGACTATAGGTGATAATACTTTGGTTAAGTATTCTGCCAACCGTTATGTAGGAGACCCAATAGCACTAACAATAGGTCTCAACGGGACCCCATCCTTGTGGACCTTGGGTAGACCGTATAACCTAGGCGGCCTTGGTGCTCTTGGTCGTAAATTCTTGACTATTTCTTCTGGGAGGCCAGAATTTTTCAGTAGCTCCCCTGTGTTCCTGCTAAGTGCCGCTGTGGGATCCCGTTTAAGAATCCGGTATGTGGTATCTTCCAATAGTAGGGCCACTTTCTTATGATAATCGGTAGCATTGAGGATAACTGAGGCATTCCCTTTGTCGGCTGGTAGCACAACCAACTCTTCATCCTTCATCAACGATTTCAATGCCGTTTCTCCACTCTGCGTGCATTGGACTTAGGAGGCTTGGCTCTTGCTGAAATCCGACTAGTGGCAAACCTTACCTCATCTACTGCCTCTTCAGGAAGGTGCCGAACCGCTTGTTTTACTCAACTGATAATCTCGGCCACTGCTAGCTTTTGAGGAGCTGGAGAAAAGTTCATTCCCTTACTGAGAACTGAGATGGTGGCGTCATCAATTTACTTGCCGGAGAAGTTGATAACAGCGCGATGTGCGTCGGTGGACTCAGATATTCCTTTTCCCCGGTTTAGGCGCACAAATTTATCAGCCGGTTTTGCTGTAGTCTTGCTTAAATTAGCTCGCTGATGTGCAGCCAAAGTCGTGTCTTCCCATTCCCAGTCCCAAAGTGACAAAACTGCAGACAAAAACAGATGGCAACTACATAAGGAGCGAGCGTTGGCATCCAATTCATACCTCGTATGCTGTATCCTCTCCCTGACGATCGCATGACTTGTCTTCCGCAAAATTCCATTCACTGCAGCAGTTCGGACGTGATGTTTGACAACTGCGAAATTTGGTACAACCTCCTTGTCACGACAACGTTGTAGAAAAGCCAGATTATTCAGCAGCTGTGACTGTTTCAAGCGCAGCTTCTCCAGCCGACAAAAGCTGCGTGCTACGTCCTCCCTGTAGAGGAAACTAATATGACTACGAAGTCTTTCGCGATGGAGTCCTTGCATAAATAGTTCTCGGTTTACTTGCCGCGTCAAATTTAGATAAAATTCCGAGCTTTCGATGACTACCTCCGTCATCTTCGACAGGGGTAAAACTGACTGTCATGGACCGGTGAGGCTTCCGCTCTTATAAGCAATGGACGGCTTCTCATTGGCTGTATGACGTCACGGTGAAAACGGCGGGTACGGAGGCGGCGGCCTCTATGTCCATAGATTTTGTTTGCGCGCTTTATCCAGCATTGCTTGCAGCGCCATCCATCGCAACAGGCGGAGAACTGCGAGGAATGTATGAAGTCGGCCTCTGTGCTGTTTCACAGACATGATACGCGAATTGGAGTGGCAATCATTAAAACAAAGGCGTTTTTCGTTGCGACGGGATCTTCTCATGAAATTTCAATTACCAGTGTTCTCCTTCGATTGCGAAAACAGTCTGTTGGCACCCACCTACATAGGGAGAAATGATCATCACGAAAAAATAAGAGAAGTTAGGTCTTGCACAGAAAAATTTAAGTGCTCGTTTTTCCCGCGTGCCGTTCGTGAGTGGAACGGTAGAGAGGCAGCTTGAAGGTGGTTCATTGAACCCTCTGCCAGGCACTTTATTGTGAATAGCAGAATAATCACGTAGATGTAGATGTTGTATATATTTTCTCGTTCGTCTATACGTGCAAGGTGTCTCATAGGCCTGTTTCGAAATTTGACTATGGAGTGAGAGAGGTTTTCTGCCTACTTCCCCACTCCAGAGCACAACTGGATGTAAATAAAAATATTCGCAAGGGTAGAAGGTTGTTTAACATATTTGCTTGAGTTGAACTCGACTGAACTCGAATTTTCTACCACCATCGACCGGCGAGGCCCCTGCAACAGAAACAGCGAAGTTACTGGCAACCAGGAGGAGAACGCCTCATGCTGGGCAGTGGAGTAGTATACTTCATGCTAGGACTTCTGGCTAGCAGATGGTGGAGTAAGGACCTGCTGCTAGACGACTGACGAGGCAAGTCTTGGAGTCGCAAAGAACGATGTTTCCACTCGAGTATTAAGTATAGAAAGAGAGCCGAACTCGGAATATCCAGCTGCTGCCGCCACTGTGTTCTGCGTTAGGCATTACGCTAAGAGTGTGGTAAGATGGGCGATCATTACAATAACCGATTCAGTAGGGACGCGATATTAGTTCATGCCCTTCACGAGCCATTTATTCTGTTTTGATTCTTCACAATCAGATAGTTCGCTTTCAGTGTGCACTTTGGCGATCTCACTGTCGTTCGAACCTATTGTTCCGTGTTCTTCATGTACTTTACTAATCATGAAACTTCCTGGCAGATCAAAACTGTGTGCCGGACTGAGACTCTACCATGGCAGAGCACGTTCGAGAGTCACGGTCAGGCACAAAGTTTTAATCTGCCAGGAAATTCCATATCAGCGCACACTCCGCTGCAGAGTGAAAATCTCATTCTTTACTGATCATGCTTACAGTCGCTGGTCGTATTTGTGCATTATTCACATACTTTTTGCATTTCTCGTGTCCACTAACCTGTGCCAAGGTTAGTGTCCATCTTTAGAACACTTTATCCAAGCATCTGACGTTCAGTTGCTTATCTCAATGGATAACCCATGTGCTTTGCTTTTCGATAATAAATATAATTGCTCTACTAACCACTTGTTTCTGTTACAGATCAGATGACCCCTTCTGCTAGTAATATGTCTCTGTGCATGGTATGGTTCCTATACTGTCATACTTGATTGGACCACCCCTATTAGTCATAATTAAGTAAGACGTTTCCGTTGTGTGACATAATCAATTCCTTTAATTAATTTATATGATCATACGGAGTGCTTTCCTTCTCTGTGGGTCGACAGACATCGGATCATAGATTCAAAGGACATGCAAAACAGCACGACCGACTTTCCACACCTAGTAAGTTAGCAGCCCATGCCACGTGTGTCTGCTTACATTGGTTAGCAAACTGGTTGAATTTGTGCCTAGCTGCAACCACCTGCATTTGTTGACAGTAACAATGGCAAACTGCAACCATCGCGAAAGCCCAAAGTACTGGGTTTCGTGAGTGGGGGTATTTTTGCACCACTTATTGCAGTTTTCACTGAGGTAACAAAAGTCGTGGGATACCTCCTAGTCACGTGTCGGACCTCCTTTTACCGGACGACGTGCAGCAACTCGACGTGGCATGGACTGAACAATTCGTTGGAAGAACCCTGCAGAAATATTGAGCCAAGATGCCTCTATAGCCGTTCACAGCAACTGTGAAAGTGTTTCCGGCGCAAGATTTTGTGCACGAACAGACCTCTCGATTATGTCACACAAATGTTCGATGGGATTCATGTCGGGTGGTCTGGGTGGGCAAATCACTGGCTAGGATTGTCCAGAATGTCCTTCAAACCATTTGCGAGCAAAGTGTGGCCCAATGACATGGCTTACTATCGACCATAAAAATTCCATCTATGAATGGTTGACAATGGCGTCGAAGTAGCCGAAGATAACGATTTATGGTAAATTAGAAATTAATTTGGAGCAGAGGACCCAGTCCGTTTTATGTAAATACAGAAGTTGGACCATTACGGAATATGGGGAGTAGCTCACAATTGGTTCACCTCTTACTTTAGCAACAGGTAGAAAAGGTCATTATTCACAATGTTGATGACGGCTGTGATGTGGGATCTGAGTGGGGTACTGTCGAGTGGGGGGTACCCCAGGGATCAGTGTTGGGGCCATTCCTCTTCCTTATTTATATAAGTGATATGCCCTCTAGTGTTATGGGTAACTCTAAAGTATTTCTGTTTGCTGATGACACTATCTTGGTAGTAAAGAATGTTGTGTGCAACATTGGCTCGGTTTCAAATAGTGCAGTACATGACCTAAGTTCATGGCTTGTAGAAAATAAACGAACGCTAAATCACAGTAAGACTCAGTTTTTACTGTTTCTAACATACAATTCTACAAAACCTGACGTTCTAATTTCACAGAACGGGCATATGATTAGTGAAACTGAACAGTTAAAATTCTTTGGTGTTCACATAGATAGCAAGCTGTCGTGGAAAGCTCACGTTCAGGATCTTGTTCAAAGACTTAATACTGCCATTTTTACTATTCGAACGGTATCAAAAGTAAGTGATCGTTAGACACGAAAATTAGTCTACTTTGCTTATTTTCATTTGCTTATGTCGTATGGTATTATATTTTGGGGTAACTCTTCGCATTCTGAAAGGATATTTTTGGCTCAGAAACGGGCGGTTCGGGCAATAAGTGGTGTAACTCGTCGACCCCCGTTCACGAGTCTGGGTATTTAGTCATTGGCCTTTCAATATATATATTCCTTACTGTCATTTCTTGTTAACAATATTAGCTTATTCTTAAGAATAAGCAGCTTTCACTCGGTTAATACTCGGCAGAAATCAAACCTGCATTTGGATCGGATTTCCTTAACCGTGCATAAAGGGGTGCAGTAGACTGCTGCATCCATTTTCAATAAGCTACCACTCGAATTCAAAAATCGTAGCATTAATCCACGCCCTTTCAAATCGAAACTCAAGAATTTCCTCATGGCTCACTCATATTCTGCGGAGGAGTTCCTTGAAAAATTAAGCTGATTCTTACTGTATTGTTGATTTCGTTTACTTAAACGTATGCAATGACTTTTTTCATGTTCCTAAACATTTATTTTTATCTGTTATTACTTTTATGTTGTAATTCCATGTACTGACACGTTCCATGACCTCGAAGATTTTGCCGGCCGGTGTGGCCGTGCGGTTCTCGTGCTTCAGTCTGGAACCGCGTGACCGCTACGGTCGCAGGTTCGAATCCTACCTCGGGCATGGATGTGTGTGATGTCCTTAGGTTAGTTAGGTTTAAGTTGTTCTAAGTTCTAGGGGACTGATGACCACAGGTGTTAAATCCCATAGTGCTCAGAGCGATTTGAACCATTTTGAACCTCGGAGATTTGCTCCTAAATTTCGTCCTACGGAAGTTGACGTGTAAATATAGCACACACCACTATGAGGCCGCCGCCATCATGCACAGTGCCTTTTTAACAACCTGAGTCCATTGCTTCGTGGGGTCTGTGTCACACTTAGACCCTAGCCTCAGCTTTTACCAGGTGAAATTCGGACTCATCTGACCAGACCACAGATTTACAGTCGTCTAGCGTCCAAACGATATGGTCACAAGCTCAGGAGAGGCGCTGTAGTCGATGTCGTGCTTTCAGCAAAAGCACTTGCTTTAGTCGTCTGGTGCCATAGCACACTGACGCCGAATTTCACCGCATTGTCCTAGTGGATACGTTCGTCGGACGTTGCACATTGATTTCTGCAGTTATTTCACGCAGTGTTGCTTGTCTGTTAGCACTGAAATCTATATGAAAACGCCGCTGCCCTCGGTCGTTAAATGAGGGCCGTCGGCCGCTGGGTTGCCTATGGTGAGCGGTAATGCCCGAAATTTGTTATTCTAGTTACCCTTTTGACACTGTGGATCTTGGCACAGTGATTTATCTAACGATTTCCGTAATGGATTGTCCTATGTGTCTAGGTCCAAGTACCATTCCACGTTCAAAGTATATTATAATCCGTTGTGCGACCATAATCGTGTCGGAAATCTTTTCACATGAATCAGCTGAGTAGAAGTGACAGCTACAGCAATACAAAGCCCTTTTATACCTTGCGTACGCTATACTACCGCCATCTAAATACGTACTGATCAGCCAGTATATTATGACAACCTACCTAATAGCCGGTATGTCTTCTTTGGCACGGATAACATCAGCGACGATTCGCGTCATGGAAGTAATGAGGCTTTGGTAGGTGTCTCGAGGGAGTTGGCACATCTGCACACAAGTCACCTAATTCCCAAAAATTCCGGGGAGGGGGCGATGAGCTCTGACGCCTTATTTCATTGCACCCCAGATGTATTTGATTGGGTTCAGATCTGACGAGTTGGGAGGCCAGCAAATCAATTGGAACTCGCCACTCCGTCACACTCCTGGCTTTGTGACATGGCGCATTACCTTGTTGAAAAATGCCACTGCCGTCGGGAAACATGATCGCAATGAAGGGGAGTACGTGGTCTGCAACCAGTGTCGCATACGACTTGGCTGTCTTTGTCTCTTGCACGAGCTCCACTGGACCCATGGATTCACACGTGAATGTTCCCCACAGCGTAATGAAGTAGTTGCCAGCTGTCTCCGCTACGCAGAACAGGTGTCAAGGAGCTGTTCCCCTTGGGCCCTTTCAGTCGTAGTTGGCGACATTGTGGTATTAATACTGGCACATGCATGGGTCGTCGCTTGCGGAGGCCCATCGTTAGAAGCGTTCGGTGCACTGTGTGTTTGGACACTCTTGTACTCTGTCCAGTATGATGTTTTGCCACAGTTCGCCGTCTGTCCTCTTTTACTAATCTTTCCAGCCTTAGACGTCAGACATCTGTAATGAGGACTGGCCGCACGACCTCAAGATATATGGACGTGGTTTTAACCTGGTTTCGTCACCTGTTGAAGACACTGACCACAGCGCTCCTCGAACATCCGACAGACCTAGGAGTTTACAGAATGCTCGTGCCAAGCCTCCGGATCATCGCAATCTGTCCTCGATCAAACTCAAATAGATCGCACACCTTCCCCATTCTGCACACGTACATCACGTTCAGTGATACTACAGATAACGTGCGTGTGTCTGACTAGCAGTTATTCCTCGCAAAGTAACACGGCTATTGCCTGGACAGGTTTATATCGATATCAGGTCGGTGTTCATTCCAGATATTCCATGACTTTCGTCACTTCGATGTGTTACTGCAAGATACTACGAGTGTATATCGACGTTCTGGGTCGTTTACTTGACTTGAGTTCAGCAATGAACGAAACCTCTTTAGGCCTCTCAACTCCCGTCTGCCTCGTCAAAGTAATTACGGAGAGAGGGGAGAGGAAACTGTGGCGACAGCTGGTTGCGCAGCCGTTGTAACAGCAGTTTCTGTTGTTGCTGGTGGACTTTTCACTGTTTTTCTTGCTGTTGCTTTTGTTGCAATTGTGTTTGCTGCTGAAAGTCCAGCTGTTTTTCTTGCTGCTGTTATTGTTGCAGTTGTTGTTGCCGTTCCACCTCTAACTGGTCTTGTCAAAACCTTAGAAAGTCGAGATCCATGCTTCACTGAACAGTAGCATAGTGAGGGAGTTCTGGTCGTCTTCTTTCTATCCTACTCTACGTAGGTGGACAATAGTTTACTGTCACTCGCAGTGGTGGTAACGGGGAGACTGGTGGAACAAACAGGTGTTTCCTGACGGCAGGCTTGACGACGTCAACGACTGACGAAAAACAAGTTCAGAGCGTAGAAAAGTCGTCTTAAGCGTGTACAGCACGTCAGGGAAAAATGCAAATCACAAACTAATGCAGGCAAGATCAAAACTGTGCTGTTTAACGGTGCGTAACTTAAGGCCTCAGAGACTGGCAAGAGATTGGCCAGCAACGGAAGGACCGCGATATTTACCGGCGTACTCTCTTCAGCGGCCGGCTCCACGTGACACACTGGCGATGAAGGCAGCGCTTAGCACGGGGGCAAGCTGCGGCCGGAATACGCCTCCCGGGTGTCGCTGACGCGTTCCCCCTGTCGATATACGGTATGGGAACGGATGACAATTACCGAACTGACAAACGAGCAACAGTTGTGGGAATGCTGTCCATCTACCAAACTTGTCAACAGATATCAATTTCAAAGTGCTGTTTAAGTCATGTAGTTAGTTTAACAATTATTCAAAGTTAAGATGGTCTGTAAGGTGTGCTGTGTTTGCCGAACCTGAAAGTGCTATCGCACTCACATGGAACGCAATACCTAGTACAAACTGTGCCGCTTGTGGGGCACGTCAGACATCTCGTAATATTCCTCTCAGAGTGAGCTCCTGGCTCCCGTTTTTTAGGAGGCTGGCGTTCTTGTTGCTTCCAACTGTTGAGTGTGAAACGTCCCCTTAGAAAAATTTATGAATTACTGTGCTGATAAACCTCTTACATTATTTGATCTTCAAACAGCTGAGCAGAACTGAACGTAGACATTTCTCTCTTTACTTATTCTGATCAACACTAAGCTGACACACAATATTTTTAGCGCAACGCAATCTGACTTTCAAAAATCCCTATAAAAGAATGGCCCTGACTAACAATAACCTATACCTTTCATGAATCAGTTACCTCACAAAAATCTTCATTACTCGAACTACTGCAATACAGCGAGCGCCAATACTGCTAGCTAAATAAAAGATTCAAACTACTGAAGGCACTAACTACTGATAGGCACAGTTAGCAAATGAAAGATTTTGATAAAGAACAAACAATGTATTTACCTTAATAGTGTTCAAAAGTCACAATACATATATATATATATATATATATATATATATATATATATATATATATATATATATCAGTTCATGACATCCAGTGGCTCTGATAATGGCTCTGAGCACTATGGAACTTAACATCTGGGGTCATCAGTCCCCTAGAACTTGAGTGTGAAACGTCCCCTTAGAAAAATTTATGAATTACTACTTAAACCTAACTAACCTAAGGACATCACACACATCCATGCCCGAGGCAGGATTCGAACCTGCGACCGGAGCGGTCACGCGGTTCCAGACTGAAGCGCCTAGAACCGCACGGCCACACCGACCGGCTGACATCCAGTATTACAAATTTACTGTATCTGATGGACACACGTCCACATCATCCGCTCTCAAAACTCCGCCATTTCTCTCCCCAAATTCACCACTGCTGGCGGCTCACCTCCAACTGCGCAACGCTACGCGCTGTTAGCAGCCTACTGCCCAACACTACAATAGCAAATTCCAACAACGCAAAACAGCCACAGACTTCACACAGCACAGCTAGTGATTTTCATACAGAGCGCTACGTGGCGGTGGCGTTACCAATATAAGAACCTAAACAGCCTTCTTACACGTGTCGAAATGAGCCAACCCTGCCCGCCAAATCCCCCGTCAGAAGACAGGTCTCTTTTCATTGTACTACAACTATTATTTATGTTATAAGAATGCAGAGTCTCGCGGCAGTAACACTGAATGAAAAATTTTCGGGTTTCCAGCCACGTCAAGTGATCAAAATTACACGAGCTTTCGACCAAGCACGCCTTGGCCATTGTCAAGCCGTATGACTGCCAATGGGCTGCTGGTACGACCCCTAGATACACCAGCCGCCGGCTGGGACGTCACTGGTGCTTGCACAATGGCCGTATAGGGCATAAATTGACTCGGAGTTCGACGAACCCACTTCAAACGCTCGATAGCTGGGCCCCAATCCGAGCTGAATTACAGGCCACTGTCATGGCTTGCACTAACGGAGAAAGTGTAATTAAAGAAGCCATTGAAATAAAAATCACCGATAACACCATAAACAGAGTCGGTGGCCGGCAGCTCAGCACGTCGTAGGACTCCAGTGATCCCACGGTTGAACTGATGCATTGAACGCCGAATCAATGTATGCCACTATATGGCGATGCTGAAGGCTCCAGCGACATCACAGGCGGCCGCTAAGATATATAAGGGGCATACCAGCAGCCCACTGGCAGTCGTACCACTTGACAACTTGACGATGGTCCAGGAGCACTTTTCTGAAAGCTCGTGTAATTTTGATCACTTGATTCAGTTAGAAGGAAGGGAACTTTTTATTCATTACTTATAATACCCAACTTTCAGCATTTGTATTTGAGCATTCCTTATTTATAAAATTCGGTAGTTCACTGTGCTTAGTACTGTTATAGTATTTAAACTCACCATTTCGTTTTTTCTCTCGACAGTTTCAAAAATTTCTCCTCTCGGGGTGTGATGGGTGGGAGAAATGTCTCATTGTTGCCTTAGCGGTCGTTTAAGGGAAAAACAACAAACGACTATGAACTGTAGTGCCCTGTCATAGCCATTTGGTCACGTATGACGAAGCACACTGGTTAACTTACAAAACATACACACAGACACACACACACAAACACACACACACACACACACACACACACACACACAGACACTCACACACACACACACACACACACAAACACACACACACACACACACACACACACACACACACACACACACAGACACACGGACATGCTTCGTGGAACGAATGAACAGCTGAGAACAACAATGTCGTACGTGAACTTAGTATTCACACAGTTTGTTTAAGGATGTATTTATATAGTATTGCCTCTCAAGCTTTCTCTGTCTTCTGTCATGCTTTATCTTATTAAATAACTGTTGTTCACTTCAAATTAGTTACATAATATGTTTCCTCGGTCATTTTTCTTTCAACTCCCCGCCCCTAATGTGGTGGAGTCATGGCCCACCAAGGCGAATAAATTATATGACTGTCCGAAAGAAAAAAACACCATCCATTCATGTAATTGATTTATCTTGATCGGCAGTAAATCCATCACATTCAGTGCAGAAGCACACTTGTGTCTGATCTGGAGAAATCTCCAAGTAGTTACCATGGAGGACATGGACGGAGACTGGAGGTAGGTGGCACTAGATGGGAGTGTGGGTCGGCCAGGAGGCGTCCCAACATAGTAAGTTCAGTCGCGATAAACACTATGTCCATGTAACGCACTGGTTAACATAATGTAGATTATTGTTTGGGTTAAAAATAGAGACAGGTTTGTTGCTGGAACCTTTTTTGTTTTTTTTGTTTTTGGTCATCAGTCTACTGACTGGTTTGATGCGGCCCGCCACGAATTCCTTTCCTGTGCTAACCTCTTCATCTCAGAGTAGCACTTGCAACCTACATCCTCAATTATTTGCATGAAGTATTCCAATCTCTTGTCTTCCTCTACAGTTTTTGCCCTCTACAGCTCCCTCTAGCACCATGGAAGTCATTCCCTCATGTCTTAGCAGATGTCCTATCATCCTGTCCCTTCTCCTTGTCAGTGTTTTCCACATATTCCTTTCCTCTCCGATTCTGCGTAGAACCTCCTCATTCCTTACCTTATCAGTCCACATCTCAAATGCTTCGATTCTCTTATGTTCCGGTTTTCCTACAGTCCATGTTTCACTACCATTCAATGCTGTACTCCAGACGTACATCCTCAGAAATTTATTCCTCAAATTAAGGCCGGTATTTGATATTAGTAGACTTCTCTTGGCCAGAAATGCCTTTTTTGCCACAGAGAGTCTGCTTTTGATGTCCTCCTTGCTCCGTCCGTCATTGGTTATTTTACTGCCTAGGTAGCAGAATTCCTTAACTTCATTGACTTCGTGACCATCAATCCTGATGTTAAGTTTCTCGCTGTTCTCATTTCTACTACTTCTCATTACCTTCGTTTTTCTCCGATTTACTCTCAAACCATACTGTGTACTCATTAGACTGTTCATTCCGTTCAGCAGATCATTTAATTCTTCTTCACTTTCACTCAGAATAGCAATGTCATCAGCGAATCGTATCATTGATATCCTTTCACCCTGTGTTTTAATTCCACTCCTGAACCTTTCTTTTATTTCCATCATTGCTTCCTCGATGTACATATTGAAGAGTAGGGGCGAAAGGCTACAGCCTTGTCTTACACCCTTCTTAATACGAGCACTTCGTTCTTGATCGTCCACTCTTATTATTCCCTCTTGGTTGTTGTACATATTGTATATGACCCGTCTCTCCCTATAGCTTACTCCTACTTTTTTCAGAATCTCGAACAGCTTGCACCATTTTATATTGTCGAACGCTTTTTCCAGGTCGACAAATCCTATGAAAGTGTCTTGATTTTTCTTTAGCCTTGCTTCCATTATTAGCCGTAACGTCAGAATTGCCTCTCTCGTCCCTTTACTTTTCCTAAAGCCAAACTGATCGTCACCTAGCGCATTCTCAATTTTCTTTTCCACTCTTCTGTATATTATTCTTGTAAGCAGCTTCGATGCATGAGCTGTTAAGCTGATTGTGCGATAATTCTCGCACTTATCAGCTCTTGCCGTCTTCGGAATTGTGTTGATGATGCTTTTCCGAAAGTCAGATGGTATATCGCCAGACTCATATATTCTACACACCAACGTGAATAGTCGTTTTGTTGCCACTTCCCCCAATGATTTTAGAAATTCTGATGGAATGTTATCTATCCCTTCTGCCTTATTTGACCGTAAGTCCTCCAAAGCTCTTTTAAATTCCGATTCTAATACTGGATCCCCTATCTCTTCTAAATCGACTCCTGTTTCTTTTTCTATCACATCAAACAAATCATCACCCTCATAGAGGCTTTCAATGTATTCTTTCCACCTATGTGCTCTCTCCTCTGCATTTAACAGTGGAATTCCCGTTGCACTCTTAATGTTACCACCGTTGCTTTTAATGTCACCAAAGGTTGTTTTGACTTTCCTGTATGCTGAGTCTGTCCTTCCGACAATCATATCTTTTTCGATGTCTTCACATTTTTCCTGCAGCCATTTCGTCTTAGCTTCCCTGCACTTCCTATTTATTTCATTCCTCAGCGACTTGTATTTCTGTATTCCTGATTTTCCCGCAACATGTTTGTACTTCCTCCTTTCATCAATCAACTGAAGTATTTCTCCTGTTACCCATGGTTTCTTCGCAGCTACCTTCTTTGCACCTATGTTTTCCTTCCCAACTTCTGTGATGGCCCTTTTTAGAGATGTCCATTCCTCTTCAACTGTACTGCCTACTGCGCTATTCCTTATTGCTGTATCTATAGCTTTAGAGAACTTCAAACGTATCTCGTCATTCCTTAGTACTTCCGTATCCCACTTCTTTGCGTATTGATTCTTCCTGACTAATGTCTTGAACTTAAGCCTACTCTTCATCACTACTATATTGTGATCTGAGTCTATATCTGCTCCTGGGTACGCTTTACAATACAGTATCTGATTTCGGAATCTATGTTTGATCATGATGTAATCTAATTGAAATCTTCCCGTATCTCCCGGCCTTTTCCAAGTATACCTCCTCCTCTTGTGATTCTTGAACAGGGTATTCGCTATTACTAGCTGAAACTTGTTACAGAACTCAATTAGTCTTTCTCCTCTTTCATTCCTTGTCCCAAGCCCATATTCTCCTGTAACCTTTTCTTCTGCTACTTCCACTACAACTGCATTCCAGTCGCCCCTGACTATTAGATTTTCATCCCCCTTTACATACTGCAACCTTTCTATATCCTCATACACTTTCTCTATCTGTTCATCTTCAGCTTGCGACGTCGGCATGTATACCTGAACTATCGTTGTCGGTGTTGGTCTGCTGTCGATTCTGATTAGAACAACCCGGTCACTGAACTGTTCACAGTAACACACCCTCTGCCTACCTTCCTATTCATAACGAATCCTACACCTGTTATACCATTTTCTGCTGCTGTTGATATTACCCGTTAGTCATCTGAGCAGAAAGCCTTGTCTTCCTTCCACTTCACTTCACTGACCCCTACTGTATCTAGATTGAGCCTTTGCATTTCCCTTTTCAGATTTTCTAGTTTCCCTACCACGTTCAAGCTTCTGACATTCGACGCCCCGACTCGTAGAACGTTATCCTTTCGTTGATTGTTCAATCTTTTTCTCATGGTAACCTCCCCCTTCGCAGTCCCCTCCCGGAGATCCGAATGGGAGACTATTCCGGAATCTTTTGCCAATGGAGAGATCATCATGACACTTCTTCAATTACAGGCCACATATCCTGTGGATACACTTTACGTGTCTTTAATGCAGTGGTTTCCATTGCCTTTTGGATCCTCATGTCGTTGATCAATGCTGATTCATCCCCCTTTAGGGGCAATTTCCCACCCCTAGGACAAGAGAGTGCCCTGAACCTCTGTCCGCTCCTCCGCCCTCTTTGACAAGGCCGTTGGCAGAATGAGGCTGACTTCTTATGCCGGAAGTCTTCGGCCGCCAATGCTGATTATTTATCGAAATTTAGGCAGTGGTGGGGATCGAACCCGGGACCGAACACGTTTTGATTATGAATCAAAGACACTACCCCTAGACCACGGAACCTACCATCATATAGTAAATTTTTGAGTACTATTCTGGCCGGCGGCGGTGGCCGAGCGGTTCTAGGCGCTTCAGTCCGGAACCGTGCGACTGATACGGGCGCAGGTTCGAATCCTGCGTCGGGCTTGGATGTGTGTGATGTCCTTAGGTTAGTTAGGTTTAAGTGGTTCTAAGTTCTAGAGGACTGATGACCTCAGAAGTTAAGTACCATAGAGCTCAGAGCCATTTTTAGTACTAGTCTGGTCACATATTTTCTTAGTTTGACTTTGGTTAGAGAAACTTTGTCTCAATGTTGTAAAGTTGCAGCGATTTGGGCTGTTTCTATTTTTGAATGGAACAAATTTTTGCGATCAAAGAAAAGTCACTAACATGTGTATGTTTGTTTCAGGATTCTCCCTGAAATTTGGCTTTAACTGTGTCAAGTCTGGATAGTAGAGGGAGTGGATTTACGTCTGACTAGTTCTTGGTACCCAGACACCTTTACTGATGTGGATTGATCGGGTGAATTTTGTTTGTTCCTGGTAGAATAGGGTTAGCTGACTGGAAGGAGAACTTGAGAAACGGCGCCTGAGGTCTGAGCTGCAGCACGGCTGCAGGCCAGAGGCACACCACAGAAAACAATAAAATGTGTAGTGCTCACTGTATGTGCTGTGTAGTTTCTGCAAAGAAATATACACAACTGGCCGTTAAAATTGCTACACCAAGAAGAAATGCAGATGATAAACGTGTATTCATTGGACAAATATATTATACTAGAACTGACATGTGATTACATTTTCACCCAATTTGGGTGCATAGATCCTGAGAAATCAGTACCCAGAACAACCACCTCTAGCCGCAATAACGGCCTTGATACGCCTGGGCATTGAGTCAAACAGAGCTTGGATGGCGTGTACAGGTACAGCTGCTCATGCAGCTTCAACACGATACCACAGTTCATCAAGTGTAGTAACTTGCATAATACTGTGACGAGTCAGCTGTTCGGCCGCCATTGACCAGACGTTTTCAGTTGGTGAGAAACTTGGAGAATGTGCTGGCCAGGGCAGCAGTCGAACATTTTCTGTATCCAGAAAGGCCCGTACAGGACATGCAACATGCGGTCGTTCATTATCCTAATGAAATGTAGGGTTTCCCAGGGATCGAATGAAGGGTAGAGCCACGGGTCGTAACACATCTGAAATGTAACGTCCACTGTTCAAAGTGTCGTCAATGCGAACAAGAGGTGACCGAGACGTGTAACCAATGGCACCACATACCACCACGCTGGGTGATACGCCAGTAGGGCGATGACGAGTACACGCTTCCAATGTGCGTTCATCGCGATGTCGCCAAACACGGATGCGACCATCACGATGCTGTAAACAGAACCTGGATTCATCAGAAAAAATGACGTTTTGCCATTCGTGCGCCCAGGTTAGTCGTTGAGTACGCCATCGCAGGCGCTCCTGTCTGTGATGCAGCATCAAGGGTAACCGCAGCCTTGGTCTCCGAGCTGATAGTTCATGCTGCTGCCAACGTCGTCGAACTGTTCGTGCAGATGGTTGTTGTCTTGCAAACGTCCCTATCTGTTGACTCAGGAATCGAGGCATGACTGCACGATCCGTTACAGCCATGCGGATAAGACGCCTGTCATCTCGACTGCTAGTGATACGAGGCCGTTGGGATCCAGCACGGCACTCGTATTACCCTCCTGAACCCACCGATTCCATATTATGCTAAAAGTCAGTGGATCTCGATCAACGCGAACAGCATTGTCGCGATACGATAAACCGCAATCGCGTTGGGCTACAATCCGACCTTTATCGAAGTCTGAAACGTGATGGTACGCATTTCCCCTCCGTACATGAGGCATCACAACAACGTTTCACCAGGCAGCGCCCGTCAACGGCTGTTTGTGAATGAGAAATCGGTTGGGAACTTTCCTCACGTCAGCACGTTGTAGGTGTCGCCACCGGCGCTAACCTTGTGTGAATCCTCTGAAAAGCTAATCATTTGCATATTACAGCATCTTCTTCCTGTCGGTTGGATTTCGCGTCTGTATCACGTCATCTTCGTGGTGTAGCAATTTTAATGTGTAGTGTACGGAAATAAAAAGATTGAAGAAAAAGTAAAAGGACAATATTTAGAGGACTTCAAGAAAAATCGCTGGTACACCTTCGATACGTTTATGTTTTGTTACTCATAACTTTGACCAGTCGTATCAGCATGATGGAAATGTTTATGAATAAATTTATTTAGAGTATGTTCAGTTAAGTTCGTAGGAAGTGCTGCCGCAATAAGATAATATAGGGACTTGTTCATTTCGATTTTTCTGCTACCATATGTAGAACTTATTTTTGTGTATTATTTCGTTTCCGAGGGCGCAGATTGGGTTTAGTGCTACTTGTGACACCGTGCACTGCGTTTATGTAGTAGCAAGTGAGGGTAATGATGAGCGTGCAAGCTGTGTTGGGAGATTAGAGCGGCAGTTTTCCGCTGCAGAACACGTGGCTGGCGGTTGCTACAGGGCCGTGGCGAGCGACTAGCGTTACGCGGCCTTAGGAAAACTCGAGCGGACGCTAGGCAGGGGCGCGTATGGCCGTGTCTGCACGCTTGGAGAAATTTATGTGCCAGAGAAAAAACGATAAAAAGCTGAACTGAGAGTGACACGGAGGTGCGAGATGGCACTTACGGACGTAAAAATATGAAAAACCTAATTATCTAGACGCGCCACAAAAATATATAATAGTTTAAGAGTTATAGTTGTCTGAAAATTGTAAATTTATGAAAGGTCAATAGCTAATATCTCGGCAATGCTTTGGCCGATTAATATAAACAAAGTGTCTACGGATGCGGCTAGTAGAGCTGTATGGAGCAGTCATAGCCGATTTAGCAAACCATGCACCAATTTTGAATGAGAGGTCGGAATATGGCATTCGACTAAGAGAAACTATGTTTTAAATCTAAAGAGACGAAACTAGCGGCAGCATTCTAAAGTTTAAGGAAGTTAATTAGCAATTAAGTATGTATTTTTATTTGTTTATTTATGCTTAGTATCAAATTTTCTGGAAAAGCAAAATCTTTGGTGACCGGGGAGTTGGGTTTGAGCGACGCTAAGAAATGGACGTGCTACCCGTCTGGGGGTAATGCGGGTTGGTAGCCACGTTCGGGGACAAGTATGTATGTAGCGACATTCGAAAGCGATCACGTCGAGCACAATATAGTGGTTTAGGACAGCAGACAACAGTGTATTTTGTGAACTGTGAACAGACTGAGTGTCGTGATCGCGATGTATGAATTTTATAGTGAAGTGTTGTAGCGTCAGTTATTAACGGCCGGCCTTACGTAAGAGCCCCTCAGACTGCATTTTAAGCGTTTAGTGAATATATTGAAGAAAAATAAACTACTTCTTCAAATTATAAATCAGCTTGAGTGAATCAATATTATAAATTTCACCGTAATACCTGCCTGAATTGTTTTGTTATATTTTATTTTAGCTTAAAAATTAAGTTTACGACAGGTGTGAGCTGGCACCCTATGACGAAAAACTTAGCCAAACACTGAGACCAGCCAAATCTCCGGGCCACTCAATTAACCTGAGTGTAACAAATATACATATTTTCGTGCCACAGCACAGCACTATTAAAACTTCAATGTGTAGTGCCCAGTACAGTTGTAATGTTTCACAGGTGTGGATTCTGCGTGGTGTCTATTCTTTCAAGGACTTGCGATGTCGCTGTTCGGGACTGCTCTTCTGTCCACGTGACTTACCGTGGAAGGTACACTCATCAAAGATTTACTGACTGATTAATTTGGGTCTGGGAAATGACGATGAGGAACCTCAAGCTGCAGAAGAAGAAAATGTGCATGCTCAACTGCCACAAGTTGAAGGTGACATTTAAGATACTAAATGTGTGCTATTGGTAAAGGCTGAATATCATTCCTCATTCTATGAATGCTGTAATTTATGACTTCAATTATCTGTCACCTTATTTATGTCATTTAATTGTAAGCTAGCCATTTTTCTTGCTTTTTTTGTGGAATAAGAAAAAGGTACAGTTAATTCTTCGTTGTAAAAAAAAAAAAAAAAAAAAAGCCATGTTCAAAAGAACAGACTCTACGCATTCATTTGTGTACATAAGCTGCAGCAACGTCCTCAAACGGAAAATTTTTGATCGCCTCTTACATAAATTGGACAAGGTGGGGTGTAGTGGCTATCGTAAATTAGTGTTGGCTAAGGAAGCCAAAAAATAGAGTAATTATCATAAGACGCGACTAAATAGGACTGGACAGTTCCTCAAACTGGCCAGAATGCAACGCTGCTGTGACTCTCCTCCACCCTCACTTTCGCCACTCGAGCCGTTACATGAAAAACGTCATGCTTAATTCATACTGACTCTGGACATAAAAATTATTTTACTGCTCGTGCCAGAACGGCGAAAGGAAAACTAATGCTAATTTGGCGCAGCGCTCGTTTCGTTACTCTTACTGTGGAACCCGGCGAAGGTAGAGAAAAATAAACTACGGCCACCGTTCATGCCGTCATCTCCGAGGCCGCTGCTCAGGTCGGCGCGCGTGTTTTGTTAGCATTCCGCTAGCTCACTGGGCATGCGCGGGCCCGATCTGTAATCACTGGCAGCGATAGGCTACGGCGAGTGCTGCATGATGAAGCAGCCATTTCCATTCGCATCGCTTCCGCCCTTTGTCTTTTTACTACTGACATTTCTGTTGCGTGCTGGTATCCGCTGTTGACGTTGTCGCTCATAAAGTGTCTTATACGTCGCGCTATCTCTTAGCGAAATAGCTGTATTCAGGAAAAACTCCCCCTCTGAACTGAGTGTATTGCTGCACGCGTTCCGCATGTGAGAGAGTGATTTCGGTTTTCTCGTCTGCGTTCAGAAAGGTCAAGTTCTACAGACAGATTGGAATAAAGACGGACGTAACAGTTGCCAGGAAACGATATGGAGCTAAATTTCAAAGGTCATTATTTAGCACATTGAACAGAGACATTAGTTCGTCCTCAGAAAATGCGTGTTGTAGGTGGCGCGTGGTGGGAACGTGGAAGTGGAAGTGCCGAGATAGTCCGCGCATTTGCGATAACACTGTGTCCCGGATGGCGCAATGGTTAATGCACCTGTCTAATAAGCAGGAGATGCCTGGTTCGGATCCCGCTCTGGTAGGCAATTCCACTCGTCGGCGCTGATTTCGCATAATGTCCTGCAGCTGACAGCAGTAATCCCCTTAAATTTACGTTTAATCACATTAAGAATGTGTGTTATTCCCTCTAGTCTCGATAATGGCCTCAATCCGGCGATGAAGAGGGTTCACAAAGTTCTTCAGGTACGCCATATCCAGCTTCATTGTTAATTACATCCCGTACAGCTACCAAATTTGAAAGCTTAGCGATTGCTATGTTTCACCTGCTGTTCCAAATACTTCCATTTTCTAGGGAATTAAGGTTGAGGGGTTTAGCAAGACAGCTAAAATGTAATAGACTTCCTTAAACTAGCTGTTACGCCACAGAGGAGAAAAGGCGAAGGAATTTGTCTTCAGTTCATACTAACACAGCCACAGGTGACAGCAAGCACTAGTGACTACATAGCTATGCACCAGAAAGAAACAACCAACTATGTAAGTCAGTCACACGCATTACTACGTTGGCACCGATTAATAAGCACAAGTTACCCACTGAGCAAAAGGCCAACCAAGAGAAAGGCATGGAGATTAGCTCTTGTGATGTGAGGCAACAAACAATATCTCAAATGTAATGACACGTTTTAAAGAACTCACAGTGCAGTTAAGACCGTGGAACAAACTGCCAGGCAAACACAGTGGAACGAATATCACTGACAGCTGGTACATGAGGGAATATTCGATTCGATGGGAAAGCTTCAGTGATACACATCACCTAACTCTTCGGAGTGGAGATGAGTTTATATTTCTAGAGGTTGAACAAGCTACCTTGTGAGTGACTGTTAGGTTAGTAAGGTTGTTAAACAAAATATCTGAACAAGAATAGATAATATTTGGAACGCACACATGCAAGGTGGAATATCCTATACGCAGGGAACACTTCAAGAAACATATGGCAGCTCTTGTCTGCAGTTGTGTCTCTAGTACCTTCCGCCGCGGAAGTCGAACACGCGGCAGAACAAATGGACGTGGTCAGCCCACAGCGGGCTCCGCCTCTGCGGCGGCTATTCCGCGCAGCGAGGGCGCCACCGCTACGCCACGTGCAGACAGCGGCCAATAGCCGCTCCCTCCGGTTTTGTATATAGGGACCCGCTCTGCCCTAGTCCAGTCCGTCTGGTACTCGCTCTGGATTTCGTTTCTATCTCGGCGGTACTGCATTCTGGTCGTTGCTCGTTGTTGACATTTTCCTGGCTCTGGTTCTGAGTGGATTTACCGTTGGTGTTTGGAGTTGTGGTTTCCACAAGCCTCCGTTGTTTATCTCTTCCTTCTTGTGTCGGTCATAGTCGGTCGTGGTCGGTTGTTGTCGGTTGTCGTTGGTCTGTCGCCCGACTCGTCCTGTGTTTACCCGGTGGTGCGTGCTCCACCGCCGGCGGCTTCCCCGCCTGGCGGCTCCGATCCGCAGCCCAAGGCGTTCCCGCAATTGGTTTTGGTTACTACAGTGTCACATCTCCACAGCGAAACATTACTGCCTCACCCATACAAACCACTGTAGAGCCATGATTTATGGAAATTGGAAGGGAGTCGCACGTTCGTCTGGTACCAGTTCTACTCTCTCTACAGCACTCAAAGACCGCCAACCAAGCGAGGTGGTGCAGTAGTTAGCACATTGGAGTGGCACTCAGGAGGAGGAAAGTTCAAACCTGGCCATCCAGATTTAGGTCTCCTGTGATTTCCCTAAATTGCCGTAGGAAAAATCCACGATGATTCTTATGTAAAGGGCACGGCCAGTTTTCTTCCAAATCCTTGACACAATCTGAGCCTGTGCTCTAATGACCTCAATGTCGACAGGACGTTAAAAATAATCTTACCAAACCTCCTTCCTTCAAAAGCAACCAGAGTGCTCTTTTAGGATAGTGACTGATATGTATATCTGATGAGTTCATTGATGAAGGAGTAGGCACTGCGGTGTTCAGAAAAATACGAATAGTGACGAAATTGTATCACCTGGACTTGTATTTGAGAGGAGTAGATTTTCATGAATTGTGGTGCATGCAGTAAGGCACAGTAGTTAGTGTCGCTGGAGTGTGTACTGCGGGTTGACAGCTCAAACCATACCAGCAGCAATTATTTGTTATTTACTATTTATAATTTCTGGACGGTTGATGAAAGGTGTTATGTTTTTAACGTTTGTATATCTTGTAATATTCGACAATTTTACACATACAAGAATTCTGGAATGTTTATTGTTTCTATAAATAGTCGCATTCCCTGTCCAAGAGATCAATTCTGTTCTAGCTCTACGCTGGAATTCATAGCAAGGGTGCTTTCACTGCTGTATTTAATTGTCTACGCTGCCTTAGGTTTTAGACTTTGGTGTGGTTAAGACGTGATGATTTTTTTTGCGGCGGTTCATCTAAGCATTTTAGGTGTCAAAACTTGCTGTAAGCCCTTCATCTGACCTCGTGACTTATCTACAATTGCATCGATGTGAATAGTTGCTTGAGTTCTGTCCATCGTTCAGTTATTTAAAAACATTTACCGGCCCCGTAACTCTCTCGGGTAATAAGACATGTAATAGTTGAGTGGTCTCATCTGTCAAACACAGTTACAATTCTCATAATGGTGCGAAGAGGTCACATATTTGTTAAAACTTTCTGTTCGTTTATTCGTTGTATGAACCTCCCAAGGAACCATATGCAAGAGAAATGAATCTCCAGCTGCTCTTATCCCAAAAATCTCAATTTCATTGGCCACGCACACTAACTTCTTCCATGCCCAATGTTGTAATTAGGATGACCCAGAAGCTAACTAATTTCTTACTGGTGATCCCATAAAATACTGTCTGTGTTACAGTCAAGTCAACTGCGAACTTTCACACAAAGTCTTGAAACTGCATGACAGTCCACTTTCATGATGACAAGGTGACCTGTATGAGCCATGTAATCAGGAAAACTAAATTTACAGCAAAATTCAGATTTATTTCTGATGGCAAGGATGGACGTGATCGTCAAAACATTGGAAGAATATACTCAATGGACGGAACCTGATCGCCGCGAGTTATTGATACAAAGACGCCGTTGCATTTAGTGGATCCTGTTTCTTCCGTTACAGTAAGTACCATAATACTATATGCGATTTCCCTAAGCGTCTATAGTAGATGATAGAATAGTCCATTATTAGGCGCTTCCTTCCACCATTCTTGTACGATAATAGTTACTGGTTTTCACGGAACGCATTGTGAATAGTTTTGTATCCCGTCTGGAAGGCGGCACGTGGGTCTGCTCCTGAAATCTGTAACATAGGTCGAATGTAGGAAGCGAGTAGGAACAGGTGAGGTGAAGCTTTCGGTACTGCAAGTACAGTAAAAGTGGTTTTACTATAGTCCAACCCGAATTATACACTCGAATACATAACTTGGTACAGGTGAGCACGTAGGTGCCAAGCCGTCGTCCAGATAGAAAGTATCGATAGCAAGTTAAGCTAATGCGATGGTTCTCGGCCGTCTGCTCTTGATGAACTGGGAGAAAGTGGAGCGGCGTTCGTAGAGTTACACAGTGTCGGCTACAGGGCGCTGTCGTCGGTGTAGGTCGCCCGCTCTCGTAGTACCAGCCTACTAGCTTACACCTACGCTGTGGCATCGTAGTTATCGATACCACAAGTAGTTTGTCAATTAGAGATTTTCTCAGCTGTTGTTTCTTTTATTACAGTAGTGACGTCAGTTTGTAATTACAGCTGTATCAAGTTGTTTTGATGTGATGTTCATGTACAATGGATTTCAAAACCCTCTTCATCAGCTGTCAATGTACCTTTAAAAAAAAGGATATATCGTAAATATAGCGCGTATTCGACCAGAGAAGAAGGAAATCAGTCCAACTGTCAAATTCAAGCTACCACACGCTGCATACAAGATCTGAGCACAGCTTATCGGGTCGACTGTACATGAATTGAACCTTAAAATGGTGTGATACAGTTGTATCTATAAATTAGCAATATTATTGCACCAGTAGGTAGCAGCACTCCCGGTCTCGCGTTCTGGCACTGTAGCTCAGCGTGTTCGGTCGACGGGTTAGCTGCCCTCTGTAATAAAAGAATTGAGAGAATGGATCAACAATGAACTTCAACGAGCGGCGTGGGACGTCCGCCCTGAACAAATACAACGAACAATAACGAACAAAAATGAGATTATAAAAAAACCGTTGGGGCTTTCATTAGTAATCAAAACATACTTTGTCCTTGGTTCAAAAGCCGCGACCACTCAAATTTCGATTAATAATCAGCGGTGGCGGCAGAAGACATCCAGCATAAGAAGTCACCCTTATTTTCCCAACGGCCTTGTCAAAGAGGGCGGAGGACCGGGCATAGGTTCAGGGCACTCTCTTGTCCTTGGGGTGGGAAACTAGCCGTAAGGCGACAATATCAGCAATGATCAACGACATGAGGATTCAGAAGGCAATGAAAATCACTGCATTAAAGACACAAATGTGTATCCGCAGGTCATGTGGCCTGTAGCTGAAAAAGTGTCACGATGATCTCTCCATTGGCAAAATATTCCGGACAGTCCCCCCATTCGGATCTCCGCTAAGGGACTGGCAAGGAAAAGGTGACCATCAGAAAAAGATTGAATAACCAGGGAAAGGACAACATTCTGCAAGTTGGGGCGTGGAATGTCAGTAGCTTCAACGTTGCAGGAAAGCTAGAAAATCTGAAAAGGGAAATACAAAGGCTCACTCTAGATATAGCAGGGGTCAGTAAAGTGAAATTAAAAGAAGACCAGGATTTCTGGTCAGATGAGTATAGGGTAATATCAACAACAGCGGAAAATGGTATAATGGGAGTAGGATTCGTTATAAATAGGAAAGTAGGGCAGGAAGTATTTTACTGTGGACAGTTCATGGATAAGGTTGCTCTTAGCAGAATCGACAACAAGCCGAAACCGACGATAGTTCAGGTGTGTTTGGCGATGTCGCAAGCTGAAGATGAAACGATAGAGAAAGCATACGAGGGTATTGAAAGTGTAATGCAGTACGTAAACGGAGGTGAAATTCTCATAGACATGGGATGCTTCGATGCAGTTGTAGGGGAATGAGTAGAAGAAAAGGGTACATGAGAATATGGGCTTGGGACAAGAAATGAGAGAGGAGAAAGACTAATTGAGTTTTGTAATAAATCTCAGCTAGTAATATTGAATACTCTGCTCAAGAGTCAAAGAGGAGGAGGTACCCTTGGAAAAAGCCAGGTGGTACGAGAAGATTTCAGTTAGATGACATCCTAGTCAGACAGAGATTCCGAAATCACATACTGTATTGTAAGGCGTACCCCGGAGCACATACAGACTCAGGTCACATTGTAGTAGTGATGAAGAGTAGACTGAATTTTACGAGATTAGTCAGGAAGAATCAATACGCAAAGAAGTGGGATACGGAAGTACTAAGGAATGACAAGATACGGTTGAAGTTCTCGAAGGCCGTAGATACACCAATAAAGAATTGCCCTGTAGGTAGTACAGTTGAAGAGGGATAGACATCAATAAGAAGGGAAAATATAGAAGCTGGAAAGAGAAACATAGGTACAATGAAGATAACTGCGGGGAAGCCTTGGGTAACAAGAAATGCTTCAGCTGATCTATGAAAGAAGAATATACAAAAATGTACAGGGAAATTTAGGAATACAGAAATACAAGTCGCTGAGGAATGAAATAAATAGGAAGTGCAGGGAAGCTAAGACGAAATGGCTGCATAAAAAAAAGTGAAGAAATCTAAGAAGGAATGATTGCTGGAAGAACTGACTCAGTAAGTAGGAAAGTGAAAACAATCTTCCGTGTAATTAAAAGCAAGGATGGTAACATTAAGAGTGCAACGGGAATTCCAGTGTTAAATGCAGAGGAAAGAGCGGATAATCGGAAAGAGTACACTATAGGTCTCTATGAGGGGGGATGATTTGTCTGATGTAATAGAAGAAGAAACAGGAGTCGATATACAATAGACAGAGGATCAAATATTAGAATCAGAATTTAAAAGATCTCTGAAGGACTTAAGCTCAAATAAGGCAGAAAGGATGGATAACATTCCAATAGAATTTCTAAAATCACTGGAGGAAGTGGCAATAAAACGAACATCACGCTGATGCGTAATATGTATAAGTCTGGCTACATAGCATCTGACTTTCGGAAAAAAATATGCACAGAATTCCGAAGACTGCAAGAGCCGACAAGTGCGAGTATTATCGCACAGTCAGCTTTACAGTTCATGCATCCAATTTCCTTATAATAATAGTATATAGAAGAATGGAAAAAAAATTGAGGATGTGTTAAATGATGAGTTTGGCTTTAGGTAAGGCAAAGGGACCAGAGAGGCAATTCTGACGTAGCGATTGATAACGGAAGCAATAGCAAAGAAAAATCAAGACACTTTCATAGGATTTGCTGACCTGGAAAAAGCGTTCAAATATGTAAAATGGTGCAAGATGTTTGAATTTCTGCGAAAAACAGGCGCAAGCTCTAGAGAGAGAGGCGGATAATATACAATATTTACAATAGCAAAGAGGGAATAATAAAAGTGGACATCCCAGTACGAATTTCTGGGATTAAAAATTGTGTAAGACAGGTATGTGGTATTTTGTCCCTACTGTTCAATCTGCACATCGAAGTAGCAATGATGGAAAGGTCCAGGAGTGGGATTAAAATTGTAGGTGAAAGGTTATCAATGATACGATTCGCTGATGACATTGCTATCCTGAATGAAAGTGAGGAAGAATTACATGACGTACTGAAAGGGATGAACAGTTTAATGAGTGCGGAAGATGGACTGAGAGTAAATCGAAGAAAGATGAAAGTAATGAGAAGTAGCAGAAATGAGTATAGCGAGAAACTTAAAATCAGGAATGATGGTCACGAAGTGTATGAGGTTAAGGAATTCTGCTTCTTAGGCCGCAAAATAATCAGTGACTGATGGAACAAGGAGGACATCTGTAGTGTTGGCAGAAGAGCCAACACCGTGTTGCTAGAGGAGGCAGAAATGCACGCGTTTAAGCTCACGCTGACTGGCGTGAGGTCTGGAACAGGGCAATGTCTTGAGAATTACAAATAAAGTACGAAGATCTTGGAATACTTAACTTTAATCCATAATTGGTGTACATCTCTCTTGACGGTACATGTTTGATAATCTCAATATAAACTGGTAATGGCGCCTTGCTAGGTCGTAGCAAATGACTTAGCTGAAGGCTATGCTAACTATCGTCTCGGCAAATGAGAGCGTATTTGTCAGTGTAGCATCGCTAGCAAAGTCTGCTGTACAACTGGGCGAGTGCTAGGACGTCTCTCTAGACCTGCCGTGTGGTGGCGCTCGGTCTGCAATCACTGACAGTGGCGACACGCGGGTCCGACGTATACTAATGGACCGCGGCCGATTTAAAGGCTACCACCTAGCAAGTGTGGTGTCTGGCGGTGACACCACATTCCTCCCCCGCAAATCGGCGGACGGTTGTGTTATAAGGCTTCCGCCCGCCGTGGGGAGGACCCCATGTTGACGTATGCGACGAGGTGAGGAGCCTAACAACAGGCGAGGCTGTGCCACCCGCACCCATTCGGTCCGAGGGGAGCTAGGAAACGCCTGAAAACCTAGTCCAGGGTGTACGCCAACATGCGGTGTATGCGCCCGTAAAGAGACAGGAGGGGCCGTAGGGTCGACCTCCATTGCGTTGGGGCACCCGACGGGCGAAAACAACTGGTCCGGAGCGGGCAAGAGTTCCATGTCGGAGGACAGCTGGTCACGGGAAGCGATCGGCGGCGCGTGACCCAGGGCGGCGCTTGGCGGCTGCAGCGAAGCGTCCACGGCGGGCGTCGCCGGCGGGAGAACAGGCGGCGGCGGCGGTGGCGGTGGCGCGTCGCCATGGGGCAAAATGGACGGCAGCGTCGGTAACACCTGGGGATGAAGCGAGTCAGTAGATGGGACCCCAGGGCGCTGACCGGACGGCACCGTCGCTGAAAGCAGACGGGGAGCGGCAGAACCCAGGCGACGACAGAGGCGCAGCTGATTGAGATGCCGACGCACCTCACCAGAGGCCCCCAAAACCAGATACATAGCGCGGCCGAGGCAGCGAAGAATGCGCCCTGCGAGCCAACGCCGTGAACCTCGATAGTTGCGATATTATACAACGTCGCCTGGAACAAAAGCAGGTGGCTGCCGCTGCACAGGAACCTGATGCGGCGGATGTAGCAAAGACATCAAGGTTCGATGAGGACGACCGTGGAGCAACTCAGCCGGCGAGCGACCATCTCGGGGCTGAGAGCGATACGAGGACAAAAAGAGCAACAACGCGTCCTCCCGAGAATCCGATTCTTTCAACTTCAACATCTGTGACTTGAAAGTCCGGACCAATCGTTCAGCGGCACCGTTTGACTGCAGCGAAAACGGCGCGGATGTCAGCTGTTGAATACCATTGGCCTTGCAGAATGACTGAAATTCTGCGGACATGAATTGTGGGCCATTGTCGGAAACAATAGTCTGTGGAAGACCTTCAATACAAAAGATAGCGGATATCGCTTGGATGGTGGCAGAAGACGTCGTGGAAGACATCCGGACAACAAAAGGAAAATTACTGAATGAATCTACCACAACCAACCATCGAGCATTCCAGTATGGACCAGCAAAATCGATGTGTAAGCGTTGCCAAGGGGAAGTGGCTTTGGGCCATGCAAAGAATTTCCGCGGTGGTGCGGATTGTTGTTCGGCACACGCCATGCAAGAAGAGCACATATTCGTAATCGCAGCATTAGTTCCGAACCAAGTACAGTGCTGACGAGCAAGTTGTTTCGTTCGCACTATACCCCAATGTCCTTGGTGGAGAAGCCGTAAGACAGAGGAATGTAACGAACGTGGGACCACGGCCCTGGACTGATCATTATCAGAACGCAACAGCAAAACACCACGTCGAACAAAAAGTCTCTCCTTGTGAGCAAAAAATCGGCGAACCAACGGATCCTCGATCTGTGACTTTGACAAGGGCCATTGCGTAACAACAAAACGCAGAACGGTAGCAAGGACGGGGTCAGAATCTGTGGCTGTAGCTACACGACGAAAATCAATCGGAAACGATTCGACCACGTCATCGGTTTCCGCATCAATCAACATGCAAGCAAATTCGGAGGAATCGAATGCTCTATCCTCAGCAACAGGCAAACGGGACAACGCATCGGCGTTTCCGTGCTTAGCAGTGGACCGATACAAGATATCGTAGCGGTACTGCGAGAGGAAAATTAACCAGCGAATGAATTTCTGCGCTGTACGTGGAGGTACAGGCTTGTTCGGATGAAAAAGCGATGTCAAAGGTTTGTGGTCTGTGATGATGGTAAAGTGACGACCATACAAGAAATCATGAAACTTAGTAACACCAAATACGAGAGCCAATGCTTCTTTCTCGATCTGTGAATAATTTCTTTGCGCAGACGAGAGAAATTTGGACGCAAAGGCAATAGGGCGATCATGCGATCCATCTTTGTGCGCAAGCACAGCACCGATCCCGAAATCCGATGCATCTACCATCAACAAAAGTGGTTTCTGGGGATCGAATGGCGTAAGGCAAGTATTGGAAAGCAACGCCGATTTCAACTGGCGAAAGGCGCGTTCGCATTCCGTCGTCCAGACGAACGGAACACCTTTACGGCGTAAGCGATGAAGCGGAGCTGAAATGGAAGAGGCGTGGCGCACGTATTTATGATAATAATTGATTTTTCCCAGCACACTCTGTAGCTGCTTCAAATTCTGCGGCGAAGGCAAGTCCTGTATGGCACGGAGGTGCTCTGGACTGGGATGTAAGCCCTGGGCATTGATTACATGTCCCAGATAGGGTAAGTCACGAGCAAAAAACACACATTTGTCCTTCCGCAAGCGAAGACCATGTTGTCGCAAGGCCTGAAATAATGTTCTGAGATTGGCTAAATGTTCTTCTTCTGTCTTTCCGGAGATCACAATATCGTCTAGATAGTTTGCTGCAGTAGGGACCAATGCGCAAACAGTTTGCAGATATTGCTGAAACAATGCAGGGGCGGATGCACACCCGAGTGGCAGTCTTTTGAATCGATACAAATCAAGATGCATGTTAACCACCAAAACGCGCTGGGATTCTTCGTCCACCGGTATTTGCTAGTATGCATCTGCTAGGTCCAACTTCGAAAAATATTTACCCGGGCACAGTATGTCAAAAAGATCTTCCGGGCGGGGTAAAGGAAAAGTTGCAATCACTAGTTGTGGATTCACTGTGGCCTTGAAGTCCACACAAAGTCTCAATTTACCGGAAAGTTTTGGCAATATTACTAAGGGTGAGGCTCAGAGAGAAGCCTGCACACGTTCAATCACACCTTGTGATTCCAAATCGTTTAAAGTTCTTGTGAACTCATCACGCAATGCGTGGGGAACATTGCGCGCTCTGAAAAATTTCGGTTGCACGTTTACTTTCAGTTCCAAATGGGCTTCATAGTTCTTAGCGCAACCAAGGCCCGGTGCAAAAATGTCTGCAAATTCTTCACATAGACGAGAAAAACTGGCTGAAGGCACAGTCTGGTTCACTGATAGGACCTGATTGACTATAGACAAGTTAAACAACTGAAATACATCTAAACCAAACAAGTTCACTGCAGAAGAAGAACGAAGTACGTAAAATGACACAAGTTTTATTTGTCCTTTGTATGTTGCAATAAGGCTGCACTGTCCTAACACAGGAAGATTCTGACCGGAATAGCTAGTTAACTTAACATTTGCGGCACACAACGGAGGTGTGCCCAGTTGTTTGTAGGTGTCGTGATTGATCAGAGAAACTGCAGCTCCGGTATCGAGCTGGAATGGTATCACGTTGCCATGAATGTCCAAGTCTACAAAAAGTTAATTGTCCTGCTGACAACAAGAGCGACTGTCTCGTGCAATGTGAACAGGCACTGGTACAGAAGCACTTGGTACTTGACGCGATTGCCGGCGATGTCGACGCACACTATTTGTGGGACGAACACAGTCACTGTTAGAGAGAGTGGCACTGGGCGGAGTGGAATTAACTACATGAATGTCCATGGGCGAAGGTTCACGAGCCTGAGTATTCTGGGTTCGATTCCGATTCCGGCGCGAAGCAAAGGGCCTGGAATGGTTGTGAGTGTCCAATCTTAGCTTTTTCTGGCAAACGCTCTGAACATGTCCTCGTTTATTACAGAAAAAGCAAATAGCTTGGCGTGATGGGCAATTCTCACGCAAATGTCTAGTTGCACACCGCGGACATGATTTTAGCACTGCATTTGCTGGCTTGCGTGGCACACATAGCGGAGAGCTTGGAGGCAGCTGCACGGACGGGCGCGAGGGCTGTTTACCGTTCCATGCAGCTCGCCCGGCGGGCCAGTTAACGTGACACACGGCTGGCGAAGTTGCAAATGATTCCTGAGCAAAGTCAAGTGTGTCTTGCCTATCCAATATGTCCATCACTTGTTGAAGGGAGGGATTGACTAGTTTCAAAATCTGTTCTCTTATACGAACATCAGAAACGTTCTGTGCAATTGCATCACGTACCATAGTATCTGAATAAGGGAGTCCGCATTCACACTCAAAAGCACAATCCCTAGTAAGGCCTTGCAAAGTTGCAACCCACTCCCTATTAGTCTGACCGGCCGTACGTTTTGTACGAAAGAACGTATACCTTTTTGAAACTACATTGACTGATTCTTTGATATATGCATCTAATGCAGACAAAATTTCTTCGTAGGACAGAGTTGCTACGTCGTGTCGGGGAAATAATTTCACTATCACACGGTACGTGGACACTCCGACGTATGCCAACAAAAAAGGCTGCCGCTCGTTACCTTGAATTCTGTAGGCGGCGAGATGGAATCCAAATTGGCGTGACCACTCCGTCCAGCTTTCCAGCGCCGCATCAAAAGGACGAAAAGGTGGTGCAACTGCGTGTTGTGGCTGCGGGAGCGGTGGAGCGGCGGCGGCCGCATCGTTTTGCAGTGCACGTTGACCCTGGACGACCTGTCCAAGGGCATCCAATAAGGCCTGCGTCTGCTGATTCTGCAAGCGATAAAATTCGGACAGTACAGCTGGAGATTGTGGCAAAGCCATGACACAAGTAATTTAAGCAAGTATAAAGAAGAAGACCGTTTTTATACTCGTCGCCAACTGTAGTGTTGGCAGAAGAGCCAACACCGTGTTGCTAGAGGAGGCCGAAACACACGTGTTTAAGCTCACGCTGACTGGCGTGAGGTCTGGAACAGGACAATGTCTTGAGAATTACAAATAAAGTACGAAGATCTTGGAATACTTAACTTTAATCCATAATTGGTGTACATCTCTCTTGATGGTACATGTTTAATAATCTCAATATAAACTGGTAATGGCGCCTTGCTAGGTCATAGCAAATGACGTAGCTGAAGGCTATGCTAACTGTCGTCTCGGCAAATGAGAGCGTATTTGTCAGTGTAGCATTGCTAGCAAAGTCTGCTGTACAACTGGGCGAGTACTAGGACGTCTCTCTAGACCTGCCGTGTGGTGGCGCTCGGTCTGCAATCACTGACAGTGGCGACACGCGGGTCCGACGTATACTAATGGACCGCGGCCGATTTAAAGGCTACCACCTAGCAAGTGTGGTGTCTGGCGGTGACACCACAACGTCAAAAGCAGACTAGCAGTGGCACAAAGGGCATTCCTTTCCAAGACAAGTTTACTGGTATCAAACATAGGGGTTAATTTGAGGAAGAAATTTCTGAGAATGTACATTTGGAACATATCATTTTATGGTAGTGAAATATGGACTGTGGGGAAAGCCGGAACGGAAGAGAGTCGAAGAATTTGAGTTGTGGTGCTGCAGACGAATGTTGAAAATTTAGTGGTCTAATTAAGTGAGGAATGAGGAGGTTCAGAGCAGAATCGGAGAGGGAAGGAGTACGTGGAGTACACTGACAACGAGAAGAGAAACGATGATAGAATGAATTTTCGAAGACAATCCATAAATGGATTATCCATGACATCCTTCATGATTTCAGTAGAACAAATATAAAGTGATGTCAACATAGAAATCACTAGAGATACGCTACTTTTTTCTTATTTTGAGTCATCAATCTTCTGACTGGTTTGATGCTGCCCACCACGAATTCCTCTCCTGTGCCAACCGTCCCAGTGTATCACTTGCAACCTAAAGTCCTCAATTACTTTTGGATGTATTCTAATCTCTGTCTTCCTCTTCAGTTTTTGCGTTCTACACCTCCGTCTAGCACCATGGAAGTCATTCCCTGATGTATGAAATCTGGCGGTGTGGAGAGGGATATGCGCCACCGGGACACAGTCAGCGGTACTGTCTCTCCGATGGTGTGAAGGAGACGCTCCATGTTGTGCGATCTTAGCTGTTCAGTTGGAATGGCGGCTGTGGACGTTGGCGACAGATGTACAAGAGTAATTACAGTGACTACTCTGAAGCTACAATAAAAGCATATAGTGTGACATAATTGTCATGTACGTTGAGTATATCCCACAAACAATGTGACACATGCCGTTTAGGTGCCATTGGAGCACAAGATCTCCAGGGAGTTTGCAATAACCGTGCTGTGACCTATCTTGTTTCAGATGTGCCCAAACTCTAAATAAGATTTGTGTCATAAAATTTTGCAATATTGCATTGTGTATTAAGGGGGGGATGTATCTAAAACTGGCCAATAATGTTGAAACATTTTTGCCACCGTGTAGATCTGTAGCATGTTATAAATATTGTCTTCAATTTTAAGAGTTTAATTCGTGCTGGAAGGAAGCCATCTTGTTTCATCCAATGCGAAGTGCCACTCTCCCTTTTGTAAACATCTCCGTCCCCGTAGGCGATGTTTTATTATTTCCTGTCATCAGAGATGACATCTATAGATTATAGAAGGCTATGAGTCCATTTATGATGCGATTACGATTTATTAAAGAAATGCACTCTTGGTGGAACACAAAACCCAAACGAAAATATTTATGACCTCATTTATAATAGATGCCCAAAGATAGTACTTTTCGCATCTAATAGTGGAAGAATTTCCTCATATGATGCTTGTCTCGTGCTCAATGACGGCAGCAATGGAAGAATCATGAGCATTATGAGACTATAATAGGATGCAAGTTTCTTCACTGCAAACCTGTTGATGAAGACTGACTATGTGAGTACTGCTAGTTCCGAAATGCTAGTGAATGATAATAACGAAAAGACGTATCAGAAGAGTCAGACACTAAGAAAAGAGTTACACGGAGACCAAAAAGGGCAAATGTGTGCTTACGGCAAAAATTAAGGTACTTGCTTCTAGAATAAATGGTACTAAAGTCTTTCTTCTGCATTCCCCGCAACTTTCATATTTGAGTATATAAGGAACATTTTCTGCTGAAAACGTTACAGGTAAAGAGGAGTCATTTGCTACAGACTTTGTACATACTGTGACACAACTTTATGTGGTTTAAAATGTTTGGAAGTACGTTATTGTCACATTCATTTAATTTTTTGTGAATCATAAATTGCTATGTATCGGACATATAAATTTAAGAAATTGTAGAGTGAGTTGTAAGAGTGATATAAAAAACAGGTACACAGATCTGCTTATGTAATTACCGAGGATGTCTAACACATTTTGAAATTTAGAAGTAAAGTAACCACTGAGAAAATTTTCTTTATGTGGTAGTATGTGTTCTAAATGTATACAGCAATGTGGTGATTAAATTACTGCAAAAGAATTCATAATTATTCAGTTCATAGCCAATTAAATAATGACAACATGTGCGAAATTTGGTTTAATTATATCTGAAATAGTAAAAATCACATGAGCTTATAAGTATCTGTCTACTTTCTGATACATCCGCCCTTTATCGGGCTCGCGATCCGTCCGTGTAGCGTAACCCGCAGCGCGCTCGCTTGTGGGTCGGAGAGGTAGGCCAGAATCGGATCGAACCCGTGCACCTTAATGAGCGTTCCCCGATGCACCAACCATCTTGAGTGTGGATTTTAGGTGGTTTTACACACTCATTTAGGTAAATGCTGTGGTGGTCCCCAACTTCAGTCTCGAAGAAAAGGATACATAAACTGTTAAGAAAGTAAAGTTGACATTGATCAGAGATAGATGGTGTACAAGGTTTTCCTTTCTTTGGTTTTATGGTGTGTCTATGCATCAAACGAATAGAGAATAGAATATATGTTATACCACCTGGGGTAACGACGTTTTAATAAAATTGAACCGGCCCTGTGACCGAGCGGCTCTAGGCGCTTCAGTCTGGAACCGCTCTGCTGCTATGGTCGCAGGTTCGAATCCTGCCTCTGGCATGGATGTGTGTGTTGTCCTTAGGTTAGTTAGGTTTACGTAGTTCTAAGTCTAGAGGACTGTTGACCTCAGATGTTAAGTCCCATAGTACTCAGAGCCATTTGAACCAATAAAGTTGATTTATAAAGCAAATGATGTTAAAGTTAATGTTTGAATCGGATTGAGTTCGGGACTGCGGCCTGTAGTGTCGCTAAATGAAATAACAATAAATAACACTGAATAGGATACTAATGCATGTTACACTGTGCACTGAGGTGACAAAAGTCATTGGATAGCGATTTGCACATTTACAGATAGCGGTACTGTAGCATAAACGCCCGCATCTCGTGGTCGTGCGGTAGCGTTCTCGCTTCCCACGCCCGGGTTCCCGGGTTCGATTCCCGGCGGGGTCAGGGATTTTCTCTGCCTCGTGACGGCTGGGTGTTGTGTGATGTCCTTAGGTTAGTTAGGTTTACGTAGTTCTAAGTTCTAGGGGACTGATGACCATAGCTGTTAAGTCCCATAGTGCTCAAAGCCATTTGAACCATTTTTTTTTTTGTAGCATAAACAACATACAGAAACTTCCTGCCAGATTAAAACTGTGTGCCGGACCGAGACTCGAACTCGGGACCTTTGCCTTTCTTCTAGGAGTGCTAGTTCTGCAAGATATGCAGAAGATCTTCTGGGACGTTTGGAAGGTAGGAGACGAGGTACTGGCAGAACTGAAGCTGTGAGGGCGGGTCGTGAATCGTGCTTGCGTAGCTCTGTTTATGTATTATTCGCTACAGTAATAATATGAGGAGCAGTCAAATGAAGATGCAGCCACAACAGGACCAATAATTGGTCCTAATCAAAAGATAAGATATCTATCTCACTGCTTGACTAGACGATCAATTTTTGTTTCATAGAACGTGATCGGTCGCTGACGGCTTCACAATCGCACTAACTCTTACAGTTCCTCATCTCACTGAAACCGACGTTCATACGATGTGAAGATCACACGGTGAAAGATCCAAGCTGTACGATGTATGGTGCAGTGTTTTCCATTCAAATCCTTCGTCCGATGTGCAGTGCAGGAGCGGGAGTTATAGTTCAGCAGCATTATACCACCCGAGAGCATTCCAACAGCCGGAGGGCAAACAGTGAAGCCAACGATGGAAACATCCCACATCTCCCCTGCCAAATAAATGCATAGATGTTCACACGAGTTCCAGTAAGGTCATGACGAGCTTCTTCTTCGACTGCACGATCCTTCTGCTCGTCGAGTGCCTGAAGCGGGGAACCTCAATCAGTGCTCAGCGCTATGAGGACAGTTTGCAGAAACTTCGATGCGGTATAAAGTCAAAATGCCCAGGAGTGCTGTCAGACGGATATATCCATTTGCTCAGTAATCTTCGCCTGCACACTGCCAACTGGACGATGGCTACATTTTAGGGACTTGGTGGAGAAAAACTGATACATCCTCCATGCAGCCCGGATCTTTCACCGTGTGATTTCCACGTCTTTGGCGACCTAAAGAAAGACATGCATGGACATCGGTTTCATTCGGAAAAGGAAGCGCAGAAGCGGGTGCAGTTGTAGACTTGGCAACGGCAGAGCGCATGCTACGAAAGAGGAACTGATCGCCTCGTCTTTCAGTAGGAAGCCATTGATAACTGAATGTACACTACTGGCCATTAAAATTGCTATACCAAGAAGATGACGTGCTACAGACGCGAAATTTAACCGACAGGAAGAAGAAGCTGTCACATGCAAATGATTAGCTTTTCAGAGCGTTCACATAAGGTTGGCACCGGTGGAGACACCTAGATCGTGCTGACATGAGGAAAGTTTCCAACCGATTTCTCAAACACGAACAGCGGTTAACCGGTGTTACCTGGTGAAACGTTGTTGTGATGCCTCGCGTAACGAGGAGATATGCGTAACATCACGTTTCCGACTTTGATAAAGGTCGGATTGTAGCCTGACGCGATTGCGGTTTATCGTATCGGGACATTGCTGTTCGCGTTGGTCGAGATCCAATGACTGTTTGCAGAATATGGAATCGGTTGGTTCAGGAGGGTAATACGGAATATCGTGCTGGCTCCCAACGGCCTCGTATCACTAGCAGTCGAGATGACAGGTATCTTATCCGCATGGCTGTAACGAATCGTGCACCCACGTTTCGATCCCTGAGTCAACAGATGGGGACGTTTGCAAGACAACAACTGTCTGCACGAACAGTTCAACGACGTTTGCAGCACCATGGTCTATCAGCTCGGAGACCATGGCTGCGGTTACTCTTGACGCTGCATCACAGTCAGGAGCGCCTGCGGTGGTATACTCAAAGTCGAACCTGGGTGCACGAATGGCAAAACGTCATTTTTTCGGATGAATCCAGTTTCTGTTTACGCCGTCATGATGGTCGCATACGTGTTTGGCAACATCGCGGCGTGATGGTATGGGGTGCCGTTGGTTACTCGTCTCGGTCACCTCTAGTTCGCATTGACGGCACTTTGAACAGTGGACCTTACATTTCAGATGTGTTACGACCCGTGGCTCTACCCTTCATTCGATACCTGCGAAACTCTACATTTCAGCAGGATAATGCACGTTGCAGGTCTTGTACGGGCCTTTCTGGATACAGAAAATGTTCGATTGCTGCCCTGGCCAGCACATTCTCCAGATCTCTCACCAACTGAAAACGTCTGGTAAATGGTGGCGGAGCAACTGGTTCGTCACAATACGCCAGTCACCGCTCTTGATGAACTGTGGTATCGTGTTGAAGCTGCATGGGTAGCTGTGCCCGTACACGACATCCAAGCTATGTTTGTCTCAATGCCCAGGCGTATCAAGGCCGTTATTACGGCCAGAGGTGGTTGTTCTGGGTACTGATTTCTCAGGATCTATGCACCCAAATTGCGTGAAAATGTAATCACATGTCAGTTCTAGTATAATATATTTGTCCAATGACTACCCGTTTATCGTCTGCATTTCTTTTTGGTGTAGCAATTTTAATGGCCAGTAGCGTAGATTTCGATAGATTTTTGTATGAGTTCCTCTACGGTTATAAAATCGTTTCTCAATACAAATTTTCCTTACTAGCGGGTACGGAAAACTGTATCGGAAATGTGTGTTGTTTTCATGCAATTTTGATCATCAGGTATCAGAAGTAGTCGGTTGCAGTGGGTGATGGTAATTCCAGCTAACGGTTTCATGCAGATATAGACTGTGGGCGGGTTACTAGATAAGGAATAGTTGGGTTCATCATTCCACATCAGTGGCGATAAACATCAAACAATCGAAACAAAACACAATATGAAGAAAAATGTTTAAAAGATCCTGCGGAAAGAACGAAAATTTGATTAATTTGATTAATTACTAGCAGGACGCAGAGATATTTCTCTTTCCCCAATTGTAATTCTAGTCTGTTTTCTGGAATACGAATCATTACGGATTAGTGGTCCCCCACAAAATTAATTCGATCGTTTTACTTCATCTTCCTGTTTGTTTCACCTTCCAGTTTGTTTTATTTTCCCTTTTGTTGGAAATTAACACTGCCTAGCCTCAGTTCTGCTGCAGTCGCACTCTCTGTCTTTTCCTAATACACACCAGAATTAGTGTTCGTATCTCTTTACACACGAGCTCGCCGCCAGAGAGTTTACTTTCAACCACCTGTATTACAGCATAAAGTAAGTGTCATTTATTCACTATCTTTGAATTTAGTCACTTCCTATATCCGCTTCCTGTAGGCCCTACGCAACAAAGTGACTGGGTAGTCTACTATTTTTCTGTTCAAATATTCATTCAGCATTTATCGATCTTCACAATTTATATCCCTAGTCCTCCATACGCTTCCCGAAGGCAATCATCGTAATACACAACAGATTAACCGATGCCTAAATGAAATTAACTAACTTTGTATAAAGGAAAATGTGAATAAAAGTCTGAATATATAATCAGCACTTCTGTTCCTGTGTTACTCAGAAATATCATGCATGCATGTCCAAAGGAAAAGACGTTGTTCTGACGATTAGAGCTGTGGTAAATATTACGAAATGTACTGCGTCAGCTGTTCGTGACACATGAAAATTTGTTCTGGCTTGGAACTCAAACCCATTTCGTCATATTTACCACAACTGCAATCGTCAGAAAAATATCTGTTATTTCACACGAGCTCGCACGCATGTCTGAAGGACATTGTGATATGAAGAAGCAGACGCTGTATAAATACAGACACTGCAACCATCAATGATGTATCCGTGACTCTGCCTGTGCGAGAATCACGAATGTGAATTCGGTACTAGAGATGGACCTTGATTGTCAAGGTAGTTAAACCAATCGCTCGCTATCAGCAGAAAACCAGAGCTCAGTCACTTATGTCGCCAGTTTTCATGTTTCATAAACAGCAGACGTCAATCTGAATTCATGAAATAGGAATTCATTTATAATATCACCACTGTCTTAAACTTCTTAGTCAGACAGATATACCGAATTAATCTATTGCTTATTGCCTTGTTTATACCTATTTGGACAAAAGTTGCTGTTATCAGGCGTAATAACGCAGCAAGTGGCCACTAAATTGCTTGAATGCCGTGCTTTTTCATATGAATGATACATTCTGAATATCGTTCTATCGTCCTCAGTAAGTTCAAAAGAGAATATCTCACAATCGATTGGCTACATTTGCAACCTGTGGCTATATATGTATTGTCAGCCCTTAGAAGCTTGCCTTCACACATTCCTTTTAAATATTTTGTGACTGAAGCCCTTCTGGCCTGTTATTTATTTTATACGTGACATGTAAGTACTGTCTCTGTCTTGTATCGTTAGTCAGTACTTACACTTCTTTATATAAAAATTTTTTCCTCTCACAAATTTGCAATTGTGTTATAGACCACTTTAAATAATTTCTGATGAAGGCACTCTTAGAGGTGTTGGCACTTGGTTAGTAAGAATAATAAACTGTGACCAACGACGACTAAAGAAAACTGAGCCGTGGCGAGATGGCGCCAGTGTTATTTTGTTCATGTATCGAAGAGATCGATTGTAGTTCAGCTAAGCTATCTTTGATTTTCGTGTGTCTTAGCTTTCGGGTTGGCGGGCGAAGCATGTGACCGTTCCATTTTGTCGGAACTGAGCAGAAATCGGAGAAACCATATCCACCACCTTCTGCAACCCGTGTAGAAACAGAGCGACCTGAGTTAGTGCGACAGGAGAATGTTTGGACCATTCGGTGGAAATGTGCACATTGTGTTGCGTCCCCAAACTACGAACAAGTACTACAGATCCGCGTCCATTAAAATCTATCAGCCCAACATGCTATCATCGTTATTCTCTACCCCCAAATGGAGAAAAATTAAGAACTATAGAAGCTCCACTAACTTCATCTGATGCAGAACTCACCTACACACCATTCCTCACGCAATGACGCAAAGCTGCGGTGGGGCTCCAGCACGTGGAGGGACATTTCGCAATGCTTCCGGGAATAGCGCACTGTGCAGCCCTCCAAGCATTGGTAACGGTATACCCCGTCGCTCACCAAATTTACATCTCAAACTGCAGCTGCTACTGCTGCCTGTGTGGCACGATCCTATTTAATATACAGGCATTGCAGAAACCACATTAAACTTTGATCACCTATACTCTAGGAAAATGACCGTATCCCACAGACTCTACTAAATCGCTAACGACGCTCCCTCTGGTCCTGTTTAGTTGTTTGAAACACTATTTTGTAACACGCTTTTGTACAATACCAAACATTTCGTTTTTCTGCCACTACTTTAAGGGCTGTGCCAAGTTCTAAACTGACATTGAGAAGTTCTGATCCACATTTGTGTGTGTTGAAAGCGGAAAGGGTAACACATGATGGATAGGGATATCACGTTAGGACGTCTACAAAGAGTGCATTCAATGCTATTCTGCGCTATTGGCAGTTAAGCACAATTAGACACGTCTCTCATGTGTCCTGTGCTACTCTATTATCAACAGTAAAGACATGTGCTGCCTGGAGGTGGCTCGCATATGGGAGCAGCGTGAACGCATCTTGGAGTTCTGTGACATTAACACTGACCGTATACCCACTGGCAGCTGCTCAGGGCTGTGACGGCGTGCGCGTCCTTGGAGCGTCTGCGCCCTGCCTGGTTGCGTCAGCAACAGTGCCTGGCGTATTTCGAGAAGAGTGTCTCAGGTATCAAGTACGAAAGAGATGTCGCCGCCTCATGTGTGTGGGCATCTGTGTAAGGTTTGACAGTTGACGTCCATGTCACTACACGGGGGCTGTAGCTAACCTCCTGTTCAGTCCAGTGGACAGGGTGTGTGGGGCTGTGCTTGTGCGCACCGATTGCGTGTCTTGCATTATTTTGCGAGCATTTCTGTAGGCTGTGCTATACGCTATTTTAATAGTTTACTATTTCGTGTCTGTACACTAGTGTACTGCATTATTTAGGAGCAGTTTGCAGGTCTGTACTGAAATTATTTCGGTAAATTAGGAACTTTTGTGTGTCTGCAGAGCGTTATTTAGATGTTTACAGGTCTGTGGGCTGTGTGGCGTGACCCCAGTTTGTGTTTTGTACCAGTGTGGTAAATATACTCCATCCTTCAATAAATTGTTCCAAAATAAATAAAGTATACTCCTTCCTTACTTTATCCAGCAGCCCAGTGCAGGCTGAGTCATTTTCATGCCATTTTCTCTCTCCAGACCACCATCTGGGATTACATCACAGGGCGAATGACTGCACCCTCTGGTGGCAGTTTTGTGTACTAGGTCAGTTGGAGTCTACATCTTGTCGTGGAGACATTGCCTGCAAAATAAAAACTTATGTCCAACATAGGCAGAGTTGTTTTCTTGCCATTTCCCCCCACAATCTTGTATTATGTCACTGAATGGACAACTGCGCCCTCTGGTGGTGGTACTGTGTACTAGGTCTAGACCTCATGGTTAACACACTGTTTGCGGAATCTTGGATAATGGTACTTCTGTCATCAGCTGACGTCGTGCTGCCATCTTGGATTACATTACATAATAGATGACAGTGCCCTCTGGTGGTGGTACTGTATACTTGGTCGGTTAGAGTGTGGACATCCTGGCGCACACACTGGATGGTGGTGCTGTGTCTAATTGTTTAAAGAAAGACTAGTGCATGATTTCGATAGCTAATGATTAGCAATCATGTTTGAAGAGTCTTTTAGATGATTATTATTTTGACAATTTATTAGTAGTTTGGCTCTCTGGACGTAAATGTATTGCATTATTTACGATTGGTTTGTATGTCTGTAGCCTGTTCCATTTGTTTTTTTGACAGTTTACAATTAGCAAGCGAGTATGTAGAGCATAATAACAAGAGTTATTTAGGAGTAGTTTGCAGGCCTGTATGCTGTGTGGTATGTCAGAGTGCGTGCTCTGTATCTCTGTGGTAAATATACTCCATCCCTAAATAAACTGCCCCAAAATAAATAAAGTACGCTCCTTCCTCTCTCCAGCAGCCCAATTGAGGCTGAGTCCTTTTTCTACGAATCCATAGGTTAGTGGAGATTAGTGGAGTTAGTCCAAGTGCCGTTTCTTTCGTGCCATTTTCTTAACTTAGTACAGATACTCGAATTGACCTATCTTCCTACCAAAATTCAAACTTGGCGCCAGTTCCTAGGAAAAGTTCTCAGATGACTCATGTTAGTGGAGGTATCTCAAGTGACTTATCTGCCCACGATTTTCTTATGTTAGTAGAGATAACAGTGGTTTGATGCATTATCGTTTTGGAATTTTAACTTCCGCCTTTTTTCTGGGGATGTGAGGGGGGTTAGGACAGTGGAGGTAGCCCAATTGACCTATCTTCCCACCAAAATTAAAAATTCCGGCCAAAATTCAAACTTCCCACTGAAAGCTGCCATTAGGATGGTATCATGTGCTGTTGCTAAGTCTACATGCTACCATGTTAGATGACGTCATCGCCGTCATCTTGTATTCATTTGGCAACAATGGATAGTGGGGTGACACCCCTATAGTCCCACTACTATTGCCTCCAACAAGGTCTACTGTGTAAGCAGGGTAGTGGCGATCAACAATGGAGGATGAGTTTTTCCAATTGATTTACTACCGATGGTCTTCTGGTATTATCACGATTCTATTCTTGGCGTCCATTTGTGTGGCCCTCTCTTTCTCACGACATTAGGCGACTGGTTGGGCAGTGTGATCTCTGCAGAAGGGAGAAGCCTGATTCTGGGGTCTGTCGTGGGCTTTTACACCCGCAGAAGGAGCAGTATCCCCTCTATAAAGTTTTTAACGTCTATGTTGGACCGCTGATCCGGTCAAAGGAAGGCAACCATTACGTCTTGGTTTTTGTAGATGCTTTCTCCCAGTTTACATGTTTGCTTCCTACTCGAAGGTCAGTGAGGAAATCACTAACCAACAATTACCGAAGATGATATCCTGGTTCGAACTGCCGAAATCATTGGTAAGCAATGATGCACCTGCCTTTCTGTGTCGTGTGTTTAAGGCCTTCTCTTTCAGTCAGAGTAATAGACATATTACCACTACACCTTGTTATCCTAAATTAATTTTTTATACCTGGGATCCATAGTCATGATGTCTTTTATTCTCCAAAGGGGTCATTTGCTGAAAGAGTTAATTGGAATTTGAAAACAGCCCTAACCATCGACCATGCCCAGTCACCTGGTAGATGGGATATCACACCTTCCCCTAACTCAATCAGGCCTTTAATGCAGCCAAACATCAGGCAACTGACATGACACCTGCTGCATCAATGCTTGCCTATACCATTAATTCTCCACTATCAAACATGTGGAGTATAAACGACGTTTTACCAACGTCCATTACCCCTTAGAGCCTCCGTGAGAATTGGCAAAGGACCATACAGAATATCAATGCAGCCCACCAGCGACAGCAGCTTCGATATAACAAGGGTCGTAGACCATTTTCGGGAATGGTTGGGGATCTGGTTTTTATCCGTAACTTGGCACCTCTGTCTAGCCGAGATATGAAGGGAAAATTAGAACTGAGCTATAGGGGCCATTGTGGTATCTGTAAAATCTTGAGCCTGGTTAACTTGCAGGTAAGGGAGATGGCGTCGGGCAAGCTGTTTAGGGTATGTCTCAGCCAGGTTAAGCTGGGATGGGTAGGGAGGCTCTGTCCCAACTCTGGGTGGAGTCCTGTCGCTTAGGACGGCGAGGTTGAGCCTTGACAAGCTGGCACCAGTGTTATTTTGTTCATGTATCGTTGAGATCGATTGTGGTTGAGCTAAGCCATCTTTGCTTTCTGTGTGTTTTATCTTTCACATTGATGGGCAAAGGGATTTTGGTTGTGAGCCTTCGATGGTAAACCCTGGAAATATAGAGACATTTGGTGGGAGATAAGTGTCAATGGCTGCCTAACGAGGAAAATGACCATTAAATGTTGTGGTGTGAAATTAGTCGGGCGTTTTGGCGACATGGGCAGCTTGGACGTACAAATTCAGTGACTTCGTTGGGATCAAAATTTTGAAGTGAAGCGGTGAAGCTGTGGAACCCGCTCCTTCGTACTGTGTACGTGATATGAAGTAAGTGGTCGTAATTGTGTTTTTTTGTCCGACGCACTCAGAGACCTTTTAATTTTATTATTATGGTGAGACTTCCATAGTCGATGGTGTGGAAGAGTTCAGTTGGCTTAGTTAAATGGTGGCCATTTTTTGAAATTTTTCTCAAAAGTTTTACTAGTGCTCTGTGTTTCTTGTAATCAAATGATTTTATGTTGGTGTTTTCAAAGCCTGCACTCTATTAATACAGTTGTTCATGTGTATCATAGTTAAGGTCAGAGTTGCGAATTTGTCAGTAGTGTAACGTGTTCCTTTAAACACTTACCCATATATCCAGCGAAAGGTTCTGCCGAGTGTTTCTATGTTATTGGAATGTCTTTGTGACTTGCGCAAAATCCTTTGACTGTGACAGCGCCTTGTCGGGGAGCGAAATGTCATCCGAGGTCTAGGCTTGGCAGTGCTTAAGAACCTGGCAACTACCGGGAGTTGTTCACATACCGCCTTCCAAAGTTTCGTATTTATCTTCCTTCCGCCAAGGTGCGTTAAGCTGGTCGATATATAAATATATATTGTATGTAACCTGTTCTTATACGAACCTGTTTCCTTAAATATTAGCAACTGGCAACTGTCTAAACTAATTGAAGTAGTAAGTTTATAAGTGTATTTTAGTGGAGAATGTTAAGGGTGGCTATCTTAATGTAATAACTGATTTTAAGGAGTTTGATGAAGTGGCTATGTGAAGTAATTGATTATTGCTATGCTTAAGGTTTCTATAAATGCCTGTCACATTAAGTTTGTTCATAACTTTCTCTTAAGGGACTGTTTATTTGAATACTGATTACGTTGGGTTTAACTGTACTTGCAAAGCTTCATCTAGTGGCTCGTCCACAATTTGCAATTGTCAAATTCCTTAAAAGGCGTAATCGCAATAAACTGTCTTAATTATAAATCGTGACTACCAATCATGATTCCAACCCAAATCCTCTTTTATGGCATCTAAAATATGGTGGGTAAGTGGTGTACGAACAGGGTTCCACTTACGACTTGGTAGCAGAGACAGAATGAAAGGTGGGGGGGGGGGGAGGGGGGGTTCTGATTTGTTTTTTCTATCCTCTCCTATTTTTGGTAGTCGTTGCTTACTAAGTTGTAAAATTGTCATTATTGTGTTTTGAGACTCGTCTGCCTATTTCAGGAAGTTGCAAAACATGGAGTCTCCGATCTTGCCCCCGCATAACTTATTTACATAAAGAGGTGTTGATCTATGAACTCTGTGTGCGCAGGCTGCCGATTGATGGAAATGTGTCTGATTTGGTGGCCAGGCTCTGTGCAGCAGTCGACTCTCCCACTGCCCTACTGACAGACATCATTAGCGAAGTATGTGAATTGTTGTCCAATATCGAAACAGCTTTAAGTGATGTAGGTCAGACAATTGAATTTATGGCGTCCACTCAGCCGACACATAAACAAATTTGTCACCTGCATGCACATTGAGCCCATTACTGTAATTATCGGATATTGCTTCAATCGATCTCAATGATGCAATGGGTGCTCTCCGTCACTTGCTGTTGCTGGAGGTCACCAGCCGCTTTGTTTTGGGGTCGTCCCACCATTCTTCTCCGTTTGCCCACACGCGGGAAGGTGGTTATTTATGAATTGGGTGGTCCGTTTTCCCCTTGTGGAGTAGGGGCGGGTTAGAGCAACCAGCGGTGCGGGTTGTTCAGTAATCTCCCAGTCAATCTGCCATACGGTAATAGCTGCCTCTGTCATGTTTGTCGGATTCGGTGTTAACGAATTTATTCCTTGAAGTGTAACGGCCGAATTCCAGAAATATGTTTTTATCTTGCCTATCACCTTGAGATGCGGTATATGTGTAATGTACAGCATGTCTGTATATTTTATGTAAGACTGCATTTCATGGGTTTTTATTTAAATGGTCATTTTAGTATATAAAGGTGCCACCCTTCCACCGTAAGAGTTTTTTTAAAATCAAGTTGCACCTTCGGTGGCAAGTTAATTTTTTTAATGTTAGTGTTTTGCACCATTTCCATCCGTCCTACGGGGTGCATAGTTTATGTGCTTGTGTGAGTTGTTAAAATTTTTATTTTAAAGTAATCTGGTGTGTTGCAGATTTGCGCCAGTGTAGTCTTTCAGAGGTTGTGAGCGGTGGTGACTACGGCCGTGTCAAAAGGGAGTGGCAAGGTTCTCAGCCCGAAAGCTCATACTGTCAAAATTGGTTCTTTCTGCTTCTGAATAAATTGTAACTTGATATTTAGAGGGTGCTTTCTCATTATAATTTTAAGTATGTTCCTTAAAAAAAAGCTTTTAGGAATAAAATTTCCATTTGATGAAAGAAATTTAATTTGTTTTCATCAGTTACCCACTGGCAACCACTTCCACGCTCACATAGTGTGATTAAATGTGTTAATGTTCTTGATGAATCGCTAGTAAATAAAGTAAATTCTTAAGAAATGTTTTGAAAGTAGATTCACAGTTCAATTGACATGGTGAATTTCTTCCATAAATTCATTGCCAATTTCGCCCATCTCGCAGCCCCACTTATAGATCTTCGGAAGAAGAACAGCGATTTCGAATGAGGAGAAAATCAGCAACGAGCCTTTGCACAGACTAAGACTGCAATTACTAATCCCCTGTTGTTAGCTGTGCTGGACTTAATAGTACGTTTGTGGTACAGACTGATGCCTGTCATACTGGGGTAGCGGCAGTTTTCCTTCAAGAACGTGAATGGAGAGGCAATCTCTAGCTTATGCCTCATGGCAACTGACTGCTCCTGAATCGAACTATTCTGTATATGAATTAGAGGCTCTGGCTGTTGTTTTTGCCTTGGAAAAGTTTGTTTCTATTTGGAGCATAAAGAATTCGTATTAGAGAAGGACAACCAAGCATTAATTTGGGTCTTGGCTGGGCCGAAAAAGACAGGCCGAATTGCACGTTGGGCAGTCCGTATATCTGCCTTTTGTTTTCAAGTCAGACATATTAAAGGCTCGGATAATGCAATTGCCAATGCTCTGAGTCGTATATTCACACACAACACCGAGGGAGGTCAGGAGAAAGGCAAACAGGACGTTAGTGTTGGAGCGATTTCGTCCATCCTTCCTAACCTGTTCGGTGGACTTGAAGAGAAGCAGGCGCAGGACCCGTGTTGTGGTCTGATTAGAGAAAGGTTCATGGCTGAGGATTCGGTGCCAGGTTAATGCCAGTTGTGGGACTACTGGGCTGTCACCCCACTTTCCAAGATGGCGCCAAGTTTGAATTTTGGCAGGAAGATAGGGCAATTAGCGTATCTCTATTAAGATAAAAAAATGGCGCGAAAGGAAGGACACTTGGTTTACTTCCACTAACCTAGGGATTCGTAGGAAAAGGACTCAGCCTGCACTGGGCTGCTGGAAAGACGTAGGAGTGTACTTTATTTATTTTGGGTCAGTTTATTGAGGAATGGAGTATATTTACCACAGTGATACAGAACACATGCTCTGACATGCCACACAGCATACAGACCTGCAAAGTACTCCTAAATAACTCGTGCCTAATGCTCTACATACGCACTTGATAATTGTAAACTGTCAAAATAACGTATTGCATAGCCTACAAACACGCAAACCACTCGTTAATAATGCAATACATTTACGTCCAGAGAGCCAGACAAATTGTCAGAATAATAACCCATTTCTTCTAACATGCTTGCTAATCATCAACTTTGAAATAATGCACCAGTCTTTATTTAAACAATTAGACACAGCACCACCATCTAGTATGTTCGCTGGGAGGTCCACACTCCAACTGACCTAGTACACAGTTCCACCACAAGAGGGCACTGTCGTCCATTACGTTAAGCAATCCACGATGGCAGCCATGATGTCAGCTGATAACGCAAGTACCATTATCCAAGATGGCGGCAAACAATGTGTTCAGCACGAGGTCTAGACCTAGTACACAGTACCACCACCCCAATGTGCCATATTCCTTCAGTGAGGCAATCTGAGATGATGGGGGGAAATGGCGGGAAAACGACTATGCCTGAGCTGGATATAAGTTTTTAATTTGCAGGCAATGTCTCCACCACAAGCCCTAGACTTCAACTGACCTAGTAAACAATACTGCCACCAGAGGGTGCAGTCATTCCTCCTGTGGCCTAATCCCACATGGTGGTCTGGAGGGGGAAAATGGCGTGAAAGTGAATCAGCCTGCGCTGGGCTGATGGATAGAGTAAGGAGGGTGTGTACTTTATTTATCTTGGAACAATTTGTTTAGGGATGAAAATATTTATCACACTGGTACAGAACACATGCTGGGGTCACGACACACAGCCCACAGACCTGTAAACTGCTCCTACATAACGCTCTGCAGACACGCAAACAGCTAGTAATTTACCGAAATAATTTCAGTACAGACCTGCAAACTAGTCCTAAATAATGCAGTACACTGATGTGCAGACATGAACTCGTAAACTGCCCAAATAACGCATAGCACAGCCTACAGACCTGCTCACAAAATAATGCAATCAATGTGCACAAACACAGCCCCCCACACCCTGTCCACTGGACCACGCAGGAGCTTAAAAAGGGGGTTCTGAGCACTATGGGACTTAACATCTTAGGTCATCAGTCCCCTAGAACTTAGAACTACTTAAACCTAACTAACCTAAGGACATCACACACATCCATGCCCGAGGCAGGATTCGAACCTGCGACCGTAGCAGTCCCGCGGTTCCGGACTGCAGTGCCTAGAACCACACGGCCACCTAGGCCGGCTCACACACGAGCTTATCTGCAGCCCCCGTGAATAGACGTGGCCATCAGCTGTCAAACCAAGCACAGATGCTCCAAAGCATGAGATGGCGACATCCCTTTCATACTTAATACCTGAGAAATTCCTCTCGAAATTTGTGTTCACCTAAGCACTGTTGCTGACGCGAGTGGGCAGGAGCGCAGGCGCTCCAAGAACGTGCGTGCTGTCCCAGCCGTGAGGCGATGCCGGACGCTTGTGAAAGTCGCCTCTATTTTCGGGTATACATTCAGTGTTACACTGATGTCACAGAACTCCAAGTCATGCTCATGCTGCTCCCATATGCGAGACACCTCTGGACAGCACGTGTCGTTACCGATGATGACAGAGTAACACAGGGCACATTATTCCTAGCGCGACATGAGAGACATGTCTAACTGTGCTTAACTGCAGATAGGTTGGAATAACATCGAATGCGCTCTTCCCAGAGGTTCTAACGTGATACTCCAGTCCATCACATTTTACTTGTCCTGCTTTCAACACACACAAACGTTCCCACCACTATGTACAGGCTCCTATATCCCAGCACAAAGAATGTGAATGAATCGAGCATCACGATGGGCTCTTATCGAATTTATGCTCCGAATTACTGATGCCATCGGTATCGAAGCACCATCCACGTTTCTTTGTTTCTGCAAATGGGACTTTCAACCGTGAAATTAATTTATTCAGATCGCTAAAGTGCATTGACAATTAAACCCACATAGTTGTCTACAGATCACATGACACTCACAGGAATATTGGAAGCCAGACACATATTTACCAGTTTAATTACAATTAAATATTACAATTGCTGCTTCAGTCTGACACCGATCATTGTAGAGGTAATGTCAACTCCTGATGGCTGTGCTTCTGGAACCAATCTCAGTATGTATAGTGCACATAATTTTCCATATAAAAAATCTCTTTCATACCCTCACAGGTGTCAATGTGCCAAATCTATACATCCCTCATGATACGACACACATTCGTCCTCTCTGGTCATGCCACAACATAAATAACAGTAACTTTACAGTGCAATATATACACATTTTAGACAACATAAGTCACAGTAAAATTCAATATATCCACATTTTACACAAAGAGTGCAGTTATCTTTTATATCTGTACAGAACCCATAAAAATTATAGTATGCCTACACTCACACCGGCTGTATGTCACGATGCTCCTCAGTCCTGCGGAAGCACCGTCTGACTTTTCTTTCTTTTTACAGACATGACATTCAGCAGTAATAAACTGTTTTACACTGACTGCCATATTACGGTGACAACAACTTCGCAAAGTGCCATACATATCGTTAAATATGGGAATCAGGCATCAAGTATGAAAAGGATGTCGCCGGGTCATGCATGACGGCATCTTTGCGAGGCGAGGTTTGACAGCTGACGGCTACATCACATCCCGGGGTGGAGTGGGGGGGGAGGGGGGGCTGCTGCTAACATCCTGTTCAGTCCAGAAGACAGGGTGTGAGGGGCTGTGCTTGTGCACATTGATTACATGTCTGTTGCATTATTTTGCAAGCATTTCTTGGGGCTGTGCTATGTGATATTTCACAGTTTACGTTTTTGTTCCTGCTCATCAGTGTACGAGGTGCATTCAAGTTCTAATTAACTACTCACCCGAAATCGATGAAACTGGCGTTACTTATCGACGTAATCGTCCTGCAGACGTACACATTTTTCAAAATGCTGACGCCATGATTCCATGGCAGCGGCGAAGGCTTCTTTAGGAGTATGTTTTGACCACTGGAAAATCGCTGAGGCAATAGCAGCACGGCTGGTGAATGTGCGACCACGGAGAGTGTCTTTCATTGTTGGAAAAAGCCAAAAATCACTAGGAGCCAGGTCAGGTGAGTAGGGAGCATAAGGAATCACTTCAAAGTTGTTATGACGAAGAAACTGTTGCGTAACGTTAGCTCGATGTGCGGCTGCGTTGTCTTGGTGAAACAGCACACGCGCACCCCTTCCCGGACGTTTTTGTTGCAGTGCAGGAAGGAATTTGTTCTTCAAAACATTTTCGTAGGATGCACCTGTTACCATAGTGTCCTTTGGAACGCAATGGCTAAGGATTACGCCCTCGCTGTCCCAGAACATGTACACCATCATTTATTCAGCACTAGCGGTTACCCGAAATTTTTTTGGTGGCGGTGAATCTGTGTACTTCCATTGAGCTGACTGGCACTTTGTTTCTGGATTGAAAAATGGCATCCACGTCTCATCCATTGTCACAACCGACGTAAAGAAAGTCCCATTCATGCTGTCGTTGCGCGTCAACATTGCTTGGCAACATGCCACACGGGCAGCCATGTGGTCGTCCGTCAGCATTCGTGGCACCAACCTGGATGACACTTTTCGCATTTTCAGGTCGTCATGCAGGATTGTGTGCACAGAACCCACAGAAATGCCAACTCTGGAGGCGATCTGTTCAACAGTCATTCGGCGATCCGCCAAAACAATTCTCTCCACTTTCTCGATCATGTCGTCAGACCGGCTTGTGCGAGCCCGAGGTTGTTTCGGTTTGTTGTCACACGATGTTCTGCCTTCATTAAAGTGTCGCACCCACGAACGCACTTTCGACACATCGATAACTCCATCACCACATGTCTCCTTCAACTGCCGAGGAATTTCAATTGGTTTCACACCACGCAAATTCAGATATCGAATGATTGCACGCTGTTCAAGTAAGGAAAATGTCACCATTTTAAGTATTTAAAACAGTCCACATTATCGCCGCTGGCGGTAAAATTCCATCTGCCGTACGGTGCTGCCATCTCCGGGATGTATTGACAATGAACGCGGCCTCATTTTAAAACAATGTGCAGGTTCCTATCTCTTTCCAGTCCGAAGAAAAAAAATCGGAGGCCTTAGAACTTGCATGCACCTCATACTGCATTATTTAGGAGCAGTTTGCAGGTCTGTACTGAAATTATTTCGGTAAATTACAAGCTGTTTGCGTGTCTGCAGGGAGTTATTTAGGAGTAGTTTACAGGTCTGTGGGCTGTGTGGCATGACCCCAGCATGTGTTTTTTACCAGTGTGATAAATATACTCCATCCCTAAAGAAACTGTTCCAAAATAAATAAAGTACACTCCTTCGTTACTTTATCCAGCAGCCCAGTGCAGGCTGAGTCACTTTCATCCCATTTCCCCCCTCCAGACAACCATCTGTGTTTACAACACAGGAGGAATGACTGCACCCTCTGGTGGAAGTATTATGTACTAGGTCAGTTGGCGTCTAGATCTTGTGGTGGAGACATTGCCTGCCAAATAAAAACTTATGACCAGCATAGGCAGAGTCGTTTCCTCGCCATTTCCCCCCACCATCTTGGATTATGTCACCGAATAGGCGACAGCGCCCTCTGGTGATGATACTGTGTACTAGATCTAGACCTCATGGTGAACACACTGTTTGCCGTCATCTTCAATAATCGTACCTGCATCATCAGCTGATGTCATGGCTGCCATTATGGATTACGTTACATAATGGATGACAAAGCTCTATGGTGGTGGTACTGTGTGCTGGTTCATTTGCAGTGCAGACCTCCTACCACACATACACTGGATGAGGGTGGTGTCTCTAATTGTTTAAATAAATACCAGTGCATGATTTCGACAGTTGATTAACAAGCACGTTTGCAGAGTCTTTTAGATTATTATTATTTTGATAATTTACGAGGTGTCTGGCTCTCTGAACGTAAATATATTTTATTATTTACAAGTGGTTTGCATGTCTGTAGGCTGTGCAATGCGTTATTTTGACAGTTTACTATTAGCAAGCTCGAATGTAGAGCATTATACACAAGCTATTTAGGAGTAGTTTTCAGACCTGTATGCTGTGTGGCATGTCAGAGCGTGTGTTCTGTATCACCATGTTAAATATACTCCATTCCTCAATAAACTGACCCAAAATAAATAAAGTACACTCCTTCCTCTTTGTAGCAGCCCAGTACAGGCTGAGTCCTTTTCCCACGAATCCCTAGGTTAGTGGAGGTTAATGGAGGTAGTCCAAGTGTCCTTTCTTTTGCGCCATTTTCTTAGTAGAGAAACACGAATTGACCGATCTTCCTGCAAAATTCAAACTTGGGGCAAATTTCTAAAAAGAAGTCTCAGTCAGATGACCTATCTTCCTGTGAGTTTCTTAGGTTAGTAGAGATAACCATGGTGTGATTTATTATCGTGTTGCAATTTGAACTTCCAGCCAGTTTTTTTGGGGAGAGGAGGGGAAGGGTGGTTAGGTTAGTGGAGGTAGCCCAATTGACCTATCTTCCTGGCAGAATTAAAAATTCCCCCCAAATTCAAAACTTCCCACCAAAATCCGCCGTCTTGGATGAGGTCATGTGCTGTTACCAAGTACACGCCACGATCTTGGATGATGTCATAGCCCCCATCTTGTATACATCTGGCTACTATAGAGAGTGGGGTGATACCCCTATAGTCCCAGTACTATTGCCTCCAACAAGGGGTACTGTGTAAGCCGGTTAGTGGTGATCAACAATGGAGGGTGTGTTTTTCCAATTGAGTTAGTAGCGCTGGTCTTCTGGTATTATCACGATTCTGTTCTTAGCGTCCATTTGTGTGGCCCTCTCTTAATCGTGACATTAGGCAACTGGTTGGGCAGTGTGATGTCTGCATAAGGGCGAAGCCTGATTCTAAGGTCTCTAGTGGACTTCTACACTCGAATAGGGAGCAGTATCCCCTCGATAAAGTCTTTATCGTCTATGTTGGAGGGTTGCCCCAGTCAAAGGTAGGCAACCGTTACATCTTGGTTTTTGTGGATGCTTTCACCCGGTTTACATGGCTGCTTCCTACTCGGGGATCACTAAGAAAATCATCACCCAACAATTGTCAAAGGTGATATCCTGGTTCGGCCGCCGAAATTATTGGTAAGCGACAATGCACCTGCCTTTCTGTCACCTGTGTTTAAGGTCGTGTCTTTCGATCAGGGTATTAGAGATATTACCACCACATCTTATTACCCTAAATGAACTTTTTATACCTGGGATCCACAGTCATGATGTCTTTTATTATCCTATGGCGTCATCTGCCAAAAGAGTTAATCAGAATTTGAAAACAGCCCTAACCATCTACCATGCCCGGTCACCTGGTAGATGGGATATCACCTTGCCCTGGCTCAATCAGGCGTTTAATATGGCGAAACATCAGGCAACCGACATGACACCTGCTGTGTTACTGTATGCCTATACCATTAATTCTCCACTATCAAACATGTGGAGTATTAACGACGTCTTACCAACGTCCATTACCCCTCAGAGCCCCCTGAGAATTGGCAAAGGGCCAGACAGAATATCAGTGCAGCCTATTGGCGACGGCAGCTTCGATATAACAAAGGTTGTAGACCCTTTTCGAGAATGGTTGGGGATCTGGTTTTTATCTGTAACTTGGTGGCTCCGTCTAGCCAAGATATGAAGGGAAAATTAGAACTGAGCTATATGGGCCATTGTCGTATCTGCAAAATCTTGAGCCCGGTTAGCTTGCAGGTAATGGAGATGGTGTCAGGCAAGCTGTTTAGGGTAAGTCTCAGCCAGGTTAAGCAGTGATGAATAGGGAGGGCCTGTTCCACACGTGGGTGGGGTCCTCTCGTTTAGGGCGGCGAGGTTGAGCATTGGCAAGATGGTGCCAGTGTTACTTTGTTCATGTATCATTGAGATCGGTTGTAGTTGAGCTAAGCTATCTTTGCTTTTTGTTTGTCTTATCTTCTGAGTGTGCAGGCGAAGGGATTTTGGATGTGAGACTTCGATGGGTAACTCTGGAGATCTCGTGACATTCGGTGGGAGATGAGTGTCAACGGCTGCCGAACGAGCGTAATGACCGTTATATGTTGTGGTGTGAAACAAGTCGGGCGTTTTAGCGACATGGGCAACTTGGAGATACAAATTCTGTGACTTCGGTGGGAACAAAATTTGAATTGAAGCGGTGAAGCTGTGGAACACGCTCCTTCGTATTGTGTACTTGATATAAAGTAAGTGGTCGTAATTTTCTTTTGTTGTCCAACGCACGCAGAGACATTTAAATTTTATTATTATGGTGAGACTTCCATAGTGGAACTTTAAGATGGTGTGGAAGAGTTCAGGTGAACTAGTTATATGGTGGCCGTTATTTGAAAGTTTTCACAATAGTTTACTAGTGCTCTGTGTTTCTTGTAATCAAATGATTTTTTGTTGGCGTTTTCAAAGCCTGCACTCTATTAATACAGTTGTTCATGCGTAAAATGGCTAAGGTCAGAGTTGTGAATTTGTCAGTAGTTTAACGTGTGTCTTGAAACACTTACCCATATTGAACCGTAATTTTACTTTCAAAATCTCTTCTTCAATAATATACTTTATTTACTAGCGATTCACCAAGAACATTAACACTTTTAATCACACTAGGTGAGTGTGGAAGTAGTTGCCGGAAGTAACTGATGGAAAATAAAATTACCTTTAACTAACGTGAATTTTATTCCTAAAAGCCTTTTCAAAAACAGATTTAAAATTACAATCAGAAAGTACCCTCTAAATATCAAGTTACAATTATTCAGAGGCAGAAAAACATTTTTTTTTTTTTTTTTTTTTTTTTTTTTTTTTTTTTTTTTTTTTTTTTTTTTTTTTTTTTTTTTTGCAGTAGGAGCCTTCGGGCTGAGAAGCTTCCACTCCCTTTCAACACGGCCGTAGCCACGACCGTTCACAACGACCTCTGAAAAGCTACACTGATGCAAATTTGCAACACAGCAGATTACTTTAAACTAAAAATGTTAACAACTCACACAAACACATTAACTATGCACCTCGTAAGAGGGATGGAAATGGTACAAACACGCACACTAAGAAATTATTTGCCACCAAAACTGCAATTTGGTTTTAAAAGGGCTCTTATGGTGGAAGGGTGGCAACTTTATAAAAATGAGTATTTAAATAAAACCCATGAAATTCAGACTTACATAAAGTGTACAACATGCTCTACATTACATATATACCGCCTCGCAAGATGATACGAAAAGATAAAAACATATTTCAGGAATTCGGCCTTTACCTTAATTCTATAAATTCGTTAACACCGAATCCGACAAACATGACAGAGGCAGCTATTAACGTACGGAAAATTGACGGGGGGGGGGGGGGGGTCTTAGACAACCCGAAACACAGATTGCTCTAAGCCTCCCCAATTCCACAAGGGAAAAACGGACCACTCAATTCACAAATAACCACCTTCCCGCGGGTGGGCCAACGGAGAAGAATGGTTGGAAGACCCCAAAGCAAAGCGGCTGGTGACCTCACCAAGAAGACAATTTAACAAATAAATGAAACAACATATCTCCAACCACTTAACTTCTAATAAACTGCTATTTCTGACGAAGACCTGGCGCAGCACCCCCAACGCTCTCCCGAACCGTCTGCTGCCAGCCGCTTCAACGGACGCAGGAAGGCGAGCCGATCTCCCGTCTCACGGCGTCGTAGCTCGCCCCGGCCAGCTCGATGTCGTGGTTTCGCTCCTGTTGCACTCGTGTGATCCGCGAAGCCACTACCCCTTTCTATACGGCGCTGCCAACTGGACTCACGTGGTGCCTCACATGTGCCGACGCTCAAGGCAGACACCGATCCAACCGCCAATGTCCGTTGCCCGAACAACTCCTAATGCGCAGACTCAGGTGCAGGAACTCAGCCCCGACCGAGCGACCACTAGCTGAGTTCTGTTACTGGCGGAGTGGTAAGACTCTCATTTTCTGGCTTGAAAGTTGATCCAGACATACTAGCTCTCCGACGACAGATAGACACTATCCGACGCACAAATGCAAACGCGAGACAGACAAGCAATTGGTGACGCGAGACTGACGTAGCCTCACTCCGACTGACCAACTGACCAGACTCCCTGCCTAGCGAGCTTATAGCGCCCCTTAAATGCACGTGAGCAGGCTACCTTTCCCTTTTCACATCAGAGGGAGGCACCAAAGCTGCGACTGCCACAGCGGCGCCACCGCCAGAAACGGAGGGCGACTGCTTCACACAACGCGCTGCGGAGCGCTCTTCCAAACAGCAATTGTAACTACGGCTCACAATTATCTAGTGAAAGGTTCTGCCGAGTGTTTCTGTGTTTCAGAGTTATTGGAATGTCTTTGTGACTCGCTCAAAAACCTTTGACTGGGACAGTGCCTTGGCGGGGAGTGAAATGTCTTCCGAGGTCTAGCCTTGGCAGTGCTTAAGAACCTGGCAACTACCGGGAGTTGTTCACATACCGCCTTCCAAAGTTTCGTATTTATCTTCCTTCCGCCAGGGCGGGTTAAGCTGGTTGTGATATATATATATATATATATATATATATATATATATATATATATATATATATATATATATATTGTATGTGACCTGTTCTTACACGAACCTGTTGCCTTTAGAATTAGCGACCGGCAACTGGCTAAACTTTAAATTGCGTATCATCTGCTGAGTTCCTTGCGCAGCTCTTTCTAGTAGTCTTTTATTAACACGTCTGAGCACGTGAACATTCGTTTTCAAAGATCAGTGTTTCTGCTGTAGTTTTTTTTTTATGCAAGTGGTTCTATCATGTTATGTAATTGGATCTTAGCTTGGCACTAGTGTTGAAATGTCATTAAGTCGCCCTTTATTGGCAACTATTTTCATTATATGTATTTTGAGGGAGATCCTATATGGGAATTCTTAAGTTCGTCAGTCATTATGTTTTCTTAATAAGTGAAAATAAAGCGAAGTGTACCAGGGCCGTACAACGTTAAGTTTGTAACTGACATTTTAACTAATTGAAATAGTAAATTTATAAGGGTATTTTAGTGAAGAATGTTAAGGAAGCCATCATAATGTAACAAGGAGTTTGATGAGGTGGCTATATGAAGTAATTGATAATTGCTATGCTTAAGGTTTCTATAAATGCCTGGCATATTAAGTTTTTTATAACTCCCTTAAGGTACTGTTTATTTGAGTACTGAGTACATTGGGTTCTAGCTGTATTTGCAAAGCTTTATACGCCGAATCAAAATTAAAGACGCCGTTGATGATGTTAAGATATCAACTGGCTAATGCCACGAAATATATCCTTATGTTTTGTGTGTGAAATGTGTGACAGCTAAATTTGTTTGAAAATTGTAGTACTTCCAGCGGGCTGCCATCTCTTTTGTGAGTACATGCTATGCCAACACCGGTCCCGACGCTCACTTTCCGTGTTAAAAGTCCATCCTTCTACAGTTCTTTCACCCCCCCCCCCCTCCCCTGTGCCTTTGCATTAGAAGGCCTGCTTGGTACCGACCATGCCTCGATTTGGCTTGTGAATTTGTACACTCGTTTTCTTTTCTCTTCTGTCGCTATATACAACTTTTCATTGTTCATGATCCCCGTCGTTGAGCTGTAACCACCATTTGTCTTCCAAATTATATGGAATTGCTGATGTTGCTGGTAAGGCCGTCCAACACAGTGTAAATTCCACCTTTAGTGCTTTTCTATATTTGTATTCTTCCTTTGTGACGAAAGTAGTACACCCAAAACCCAACATGGCAGCATTCCATTGCGTGGAGCATTCGAGTACCTACACGATGGTAGCCCCCTGACAACACAACGATCAGCCTATTACTTTCTGAGCTGAGCCGCTCACATATACCAAGAAGTATGTCGTGGTAGGAGCATAGGGACTCTGTGCAAATATTCACTGGCCATGTAGCCGCTACTGTGGCTGATGACTCACAAATGAAGGAGTTAAAACTTTCTTTCACTAGCGGTCGTATGGTCCCAGCCGCCTCTGCTGGAGGAAAGGATTATTTGCTATATGGAGAGATATACTCCGACAATGTCGTGGGAGAAACGTAGGGCTCATTGATAAGGGAAGAAATAATTTCCAGAATCTTTAGTTTTCTATAGGTTTGACGGCGATTCTTTTTTGACCACAAAGCCACTATTCTTTGTTGAAAACTTTGAGGGCTGGTTTGGGAAGTAACAAAAATTTAAAAAATGAAAAATGGCTCATTTCCGATCAAAATGGTATCCCCTGCTCAGTCGCAGACGCTGCTCGCTATGTGACAATCATGTAACTATCAGCCCCATAATGACAATCTGAAAATGGTACGGTGACCTCCTTTTACGGAATAATGACGAGTTACATGCTAATTTGGTGTAAAGGGGCATTTGTCCAGCGCAACCAGTGGGGTCCAAAGAACAGTATTGTTCATAATGGGGTCTTCATCTTGGCTTCTGAAGACGTCATGTTGCCTGAAAAGGTCAAAGTGACGATGTATCAAGCAATGTGAAATCGTGTGTTCCCCTTACAATGCGGTGCTTCAAATACGTGAGGTCTGAGCATGTTTCCGAACTGTAACGATAGCCACGTAGTCAGCTGCACAGGAAACCATTCTCCCTGTTCACTGGACTGAACCAGTCTTCGAAACAGAAAAGAAAATCGAAGGATACAAGATTCTTGACCGTTTAACTTGCCTGGAGGCCAAGAAGAAAGATGGTCGTCTAGAATCCTGTATATGACGAGTATGTTTACTACAGCTACAACGATGTCATCCTCTCTAGCGACAGTCGCACTTCATGCCTTCCATATCTGGACTTCAGGACTGCTCGACTTCAGCTGCTCGCCTGGAAGTTGGGGGCTTTCACCCACTGTTTCCCACACCCGCTTTGGGAGCGTTGACTTCAGTCTCGCTTTGGACGTCCATCCCCAACCTCCAGCTGGAGAAGCAATGCCGTCCTCTGTTTTCTCTCACCAGGGAACAGTCCCTTGGGACATTCCCGTTCATAGTTTCTGTTGATGTACAACCAGATACAAGCAATGTCTAAAGAAGACACAGATTTGTAATCGTAGGGCTTTGTGTTCCTCCTCTGATCGTGAAACTATGTCAGACCAGCTCACAAACATCAAAAGCATCTAAGGAGAAGAGGAACAAAAAGAAGGCCTCCAAGAAGAAAGAGGTTCTGGTCTTCCCGATGCTACTGGACTCCACGTATTAAAACTTTCTAACTATTATTCCGTATCTCCAGAATTTTTTTTATTTGCAGCTCTTATCGAACTTCCGTCAATGCACCCATCACTTAAATCTCCGATATAAGCCACACAAAAGTAGCTGTAGGTGCTTTTATGCCAATATTTTCTTTGAAGTCGAGAAAAATACACTTTTGCGCGTGGTTTTGTGAAACCCGATTTTTATCGAATACATCAAAAAAAGTTTGCATCATCCCCGTTCCCAGAGCTTCTGAAGATAGACGTTGACTGTGGATATTGTATCACAGACACAGTCCCTTTGATTGTTCAGAGATGCACTAAACCCGCCCAAAGATGTAAACAACCATGCATGTGCAGCGCCTATTTGACCGAGGGGGTCCGATAGCCGATCAGATCCAGTCACTCCACCAGGAAGGAGATACACGGCTCGCGTTGTATCACGGTACTGGGGATTGGAGTTTTGTTAAATTCTATATATGCAGTAATGAATCAAAAAAAGTACTGAATACTGCTATATTATTTATTCGGTTAAATATTGTGGGCTGGCATGAGACTCTGCAATACCACGATTACCTACGTACGTACATCGGCTATTCAGAAGTACGCACGAAAGAATATTTTATACACAGCGAGCGGCTCACCGCCTTCTCACAGATAGTTCGCGTGAGCGCTGCTATGATGGAGAGAAAACTGTAATGATTAATTTCGTTCTCAGGGGCTACTGGTCATTTATGTACCAACTTTCACGAAGAAACTGAGATATATTTTTTATGCTTATTAAACGGAATATATGCTTGTATTTACTATTCGTTATCTGCAAGGCAAAAACTGAGGAGGATCTCATGTGTCGTTAGGCGGCCAATCATACTGAACTCATTCATCACGAAAACGTTCTTTGAAACTATTAAAAGATCAAAATAGACAAGTCTCCCGCATTTACATTTAATATTACAGAGTGAATTTCTAACGAAAAAATATCGTCAGCGTAATGGCCGACCAAATGATGCTAGGGAAAGAAAGCTCTCCGCAAAACGAAGTTCTGAAATAGAGTTATTAATTGCAATTAATGGTTTCTATTACTGGAGGTGCTCACTAATTCAATAATAAACACTTTCTAATAAAAACTGGACATATATTCTGATAACTTACAGACAGACTTACATTAAATATGAAACTGAGATACAATGCCGGCATCCCGCTAGACGAAACAAGCTATGACGAAAAACATAACCCCACCCCCTCAAAAAAAACTCTGAACTTCATCTCATGACACAGATACCATAGATAAAAGGCTATTTGTTAAACGCATCGCTGTTTGCGAGCTTTACAAATAGTAAACTATGCTTTTTAATATTTGATATTCATCGCGCACACGTACGCCGTCTTTCGATAATTTATAGTTCCCACGTCACTATTTTTTTAATACACATAGAAAGCTCTAATAGCTCTAATTATTTTTCTCGAAACGTCAATTTATGTGACGTTTCGTCACATATGTCTGTAGTTCAACCATGTATAGACGGTCAATACCGCGGTTCGATCGCTTCAGCATTGTTACTTTGTGCCAGGAAGGGCTCTCAACAAGGGAGTGTCCAATCGTCTCGGAGTGAAACAAAGCGATGTTGTTCAGACATGGAGAAGATACAGAGAGATAGGAACTGTCGATGACATGCCTCTCTCAGGCCCCCATGGGCTGCTACAGCAGTAGATGACCGTGAATATGGATTATGACTCGCAGGATCCCTGACAGCAACGCCACTATGTTGAATAACGCTTTTCGTGCAGCCACAGGACGTCGCATTACAACTCAAACTGTGCGCAATAGGGTGCTTGAAGCGCATCTTCACTCCCGACGTTCATGGCGAGGTCCGTCTTTGCAACCACGATAACATGTTGGGCCGACGTACGCCGCTGGTGGTCATGGAAGGCGCCGTAGCGGCTGTACGATACGTGAATGTCATCCTCCGACAGATAGTGCAACCATATCGGCAGCATATAGAATACGAATTCCTCTTCGTGGACGACAATTCAACCCTCCCTCCCTCTTCCCACAATCGTGCACATCCTGTGAATAACTTCCTCCAGGATAACGACATAATTCGACTAGAGTGGCCAGCATGTTCTCCAGACATGAATCCTATCGAACATGTCTGGGATAGATTGGAAAGGGCTGTTTATGGACGACATGATCCACAAACCACTCTGAGGGATCCACGCCGAATCGCCGTTGACGAGTGGGTCAATCTGAACCAACAGTGCGTTGATGAACTTGTGGATAGTATGCCACGACGAATACAGGCATTCATCAATGCAAGAGGACGTGCTACTGGGTATTAAAGGTACCGGTGTGTACAGCAATCTGGACCGCCACCTCTGAAGGTCTCACTGTATGGTGGTACAACATGCAATGTGTGGTTTTCATGAGCAATAAAAAAGGCGAAAATGATGTTCATATTGATCTGTATTTCAATTTTCTGTACAGTTTCCGGAACTCTCGGAACCGAGGTGAAGCAAAACTTTTTTCGATATGTGTATATTAAAAGACTATTGTCTCAAGACGCACTAAGGACAATTTACAAGAAACTAGCCCTGGCAGCTGCGATGTCGCTGTGTTCCTTTAACGAGCTTAGTCCATCATAATACTTTCTCAATCAAAAGCCAAGTGCGGGCTGAGAAGGCGGATTTCTTTGAACCATAACTACAGATTTTTTACAGAGATCATTCTGTATCTTTCTACCCCTGGGATATTTTTCCCTGTTGTGATAACGAAGTAGACAGCGTACGTGTAGTTACAAAGCTGAGCCGGACGAACCGTAGCGCTTAGCGCTGGCAGACTGCAGGTATCTAATTTCGTGACGACCACGTACCTTCTTCAACAGCAGATGAGGACTGGAGTCACTATCACATTTCGCAGTGTCCTTGTTCTGAACTCCAGCATTCCCTACTGTCCGTTCTTGTCAGGGAGCAACTGCATACGTTGGTGTACATTCCATTCTCGTATCGGTCCCGACTTGTCCTTTGGACCGAAACGCTCTTTGACCCCATGGTTTTTCGCCGCCTGTTCCTGGCCATACTTGATGCATTTCTGGATTCTGAAGAATATGATGGCTCTACCGTCGATGGACAAAATATGACCGCTCTACCATCGATGGAAAAACTGGTTTTGACTCCACTCAGGCTAGGTGCAGTGAACTACGCTTCCTGCCGCTGTAGAAGTGGTGGCCATTGGTAGAGCTATGTCATGTTTGGTCCTTGTTCCGGTGAGATTTTCTTAAACAGCAGTGACTCCTTGAGTAGCCTTCAGGCTATCAATAAGTGCTACCCTCGACACTCATTGTTTGTGACTATCAAGGATCTCATTTCTGTCCTCCAGTAAGCCGTACAGTCAGTCGTCTTTGCCTGGATTCCATGTCACTTTGGATTCCCAGGGAACGAATATGCAGACGGATGGCCGTGTTGGCTACCAAGATGGCTACTTGAGAGTTTCGGAACCAGTCCTTCAGTCGACTCTATGGTATGAGGTGTTGGAAGCTCCATACATGAACTGGTGTACCCTGTTTCCTCTGCACAATTTGCGAGCAATAAACATGACAATGTTGTGATCTTCCCTCGCACTTCTTGCAGGGAATCTGCCATTCTCTATAGGCTTCGCAATGGCCACACTTGGCCGTGCGGTTCTACGCGCGACAGTCTGGAGCCGAGCGGCCGCTCCGGTCGCAGGTTCGAATCCTGCCTCGGGCATGGATGTGTGTGATGTCCTTAGGTTAGTTAGGTTTACTTCTAAGTTCTAGGCGACTGATGACCGCAGAAGTTAAGTCGCATAGTGCTCAGAGCCATTTGAACCATTTGGCGACACTTTGTTCACCACAGGCGCATCCAATAGCATCAGGATCCACCTCACTGTCAGTGCGGTACTCGTCTCAAGGTTACCCACGTCCTATTGGACTGCCTAATATGGCCACCTTAAGACGAAATCTTCCTGATACTCTGCCTCTGATGCTACCAGACAAACCCACAATAACTGAACTGATTTTACTTTTAGTCTGTGGATTTTACTCCCCTCTGTGAAATATGGGACAGTGGTCTGGTCGACCACTGTGGGGTACCTAGTTGAGTGCTCCACTTTTTAGGTGTCCCATGGCTGCCCTTGCTCAGTGGTTCACCTTGGCTCTTCTGTTATTCTTCTTGTCGGTTTACATCCGTCGATGTTTACTGTGTCGTCGTCATTGTTCTCTCTCCAGAGATTTTATCAACTCTTCAGTGTTTCTAGTTTTCTTGTGGTTATGCAGGACCAGGAAACACTGGTCGGATGCAGAGGGTACCTCTCCCATCGCATAACATGTCTCGTGGGCCTTCAGCTGCTTTCTGGGCAGAACAACTCACCAACGTTTTTCCTCGTACCATTTCTCATTTCTCGGCTACAGTCGAGTTCATTAGGATCTATCTTCTGCGTCCTTTATCTCTGAGGAGTTTACCCAGTTTGATGCATACAGGATTGACGGACTGATGTCATAATTTCATCCCTTCAACATATTCAATCTAATCGAACCGAAAATGGTGAATTTTGAATAAAACAGAGGTGAATGCACGTTGCTCAGAAGTCGCTAGATGAAATAAAAAAAAAAAAAAAACTATACAGAACGACTGAAACGCGTCATAAGGGGTATGGAAACTTGCTTTTATGTGTATGACGTCGAAAATAAGACGAACTGGTACCATTGGAAGAATTCTGGATCGCCATGATGTAGAAAAGGTTGCCAAATGGGATCAAATGTGAGGGCTATTCTCACTGTGCTTTTCCATTTTAACGCCTTGATACACCACTACTTTTTGCCAGAATTCGACCGATAAGTAATGAGTATTACTTACACGTTCAACGGAATTTCGCGAAGCAATTCGGAAAAACACACGAATTTATGGCGAAATAACTCATGAAGGTCGCCCCACGACAATGCTCCTGCTCACATTTTGTTGCTAGTTCGTGAATATTTTGCCAGAAACAGTATTATCGTGCACCAGCTTCCATAATTATCCACTAAGACTCCGTGTGTCTTTCCTATTCCCAAAAATAAAAAGAATCTAAAAGGGCCGTCGTTTTATATGCCAAGATGGGATTAAGAGCGCATCGCTTTGAGAAGTAATAGCTAACCTAAGTAGTTGACTTTCAGAAGTGTTTAGGGGTTTGGAAAAGCGGTGGTGTTAGGTTAAAATTTTTAATGAGGCCTATTTTGAAAGTGATGACATTGATGAAGATGAATAAATAAAATTATTTCCAAAAAACAAAAATTCTGGTTATCTTTTGAACACACCTCGTAATTTTGTGTGACCCTTTCTTTTTCAGCAATAACGCGAGTGGAAGTCTATCGTTTTAACAATGGTGGTACGCAGTACTGTGTTCACAACGGGTGTTCCATCTGCAGTGCAGTTGCAGTCTTCAGCGATATTTATGTTTATGGAAGTACTCTTGTTACTGTAAACACAAAAGCCACACGAGCCATACTAATAACAAAGAGAATGTTTTTTTCAAATATTGAAATTCGTGCGCTTGTTGGCACAAAAGAATCTGCACTGTCAGTATTGTTTTGTCGTAAAATAATACAATTGCTTATCAGTCTGATAAAGCAACATTATTTTGATGGACGTTTAACCTTTCCTATGACCATCCAGTGTATGTGCAATTGAGACCATACATCCCGAACGAAATGCAGGTAGCATATGGTTTGAAAACCAGGCTACACCAGAAGTTTTCTATAAAATTGAAGCGATAGTCAATAGACAGTTAACATCAAAGAGCGTGTATGTTTTGTTATCAGTGCTAGCTTATTATTGCTGTAGTCACAGGACATCCGGCATTGCAAATATTTCTCTGTTTTACTTCCAATAGCTGCTGCACTCACGTGCTTAATTTTACAATTCTATCTTAAGGAGATATTTTGTCTCGACAGGATTCATTGCTTGTCATTAGGTTATAAAACATGAATAAAGAGCAGCCCCTGTTTACCTAGCAAGACAGAAATGATAGGATATGAACGATAATTTCTTGTTTCTGAGTGTCAATAATTTTATTATATAATATCTTTTACAGAATATTAAAAACCTCCCTTTGGTGACGTATGTCCTTGTCAAACGGGCATGCACCTTATAGGAACCAGTCGTCAACTTCTTCTCATACCTGCAAATGTGATAGTTTATGGCCTGTCTGTAAATCACTGGCTTATTCTCAAGCTTCAAACAGAAATTAAGGACAGGTGGGTCTGCTACTTAAAGAAAATCACTGATTGAAACGAACAGAAATATTGAATAAAACCATCAAGTACAGAAACAAGGAACTGTCATTTAAACTTGCTTAAAGTGTTCACCTCGAACAAGTTACTGGACCGGCGGTTACGAATAAAATGTTCGAGTGCCAGAAAATATTTCTTGCACCTTAAATTAGGCAACAAAACTTACATCATCTGCAACTTTGGCTCATGATGTACGTTGGGTTTCCTGTTTTAATGTGCATGAAATATTTCCTGTGAAATTTCTTTTTGATCACCCTTTATAGAGAGAATGGAGTGGAATGAGAGAAAATTCTTCAGATGATGCAGCAGACCATTCAACATTAACTGAGGAGCATAGTGACTGACTCTGAGATTCGGTTACCGAGGTTTCGTAGGAGTACTGGTACATCATGGAGCCTAGACTGTTGACCCATGTGGCTGACTGCCCGCGGAAACTCAAGCTGATTTCTCTATGGTGATCCGTAAATTGACTGACGGCTCACTTTTTGTGCTTTTTAAAACCTCTGATCTCAAATAAAACAGCTGATAGATCAATAAGGCAGTACCTCTTATGGCCAACCTAAAGCTGTCTTTTATAAAGTTCTACATGACTGAGAATCCCAGGTATTAAAAGTTGAAGGTGTCCCATTTTGCTGTTTTGCAACAGCTCCGGAAGGACTACTCTGGGACGTTAAGTTTCTCCAACTACTGCACTACCTTCTTAGTACTTCCGATGAAGAATTAATTGACCATACCGTTATTCACAGTTCCATATCAAAAACTGTCGTTTATTACGGTTTTGGTTTTTCATTTTCTTTATTTACCGATAAAAGTATTATTTATTTTCGCAATCCTTCCTTATGAGCCCTCGAATCCTCCTAGAGTTCCACTGTCATCGTCCGAATTAGCCTTCTCTAGGGGGTGACGTTGCTGTACAACAAGTCGATGGGACGTGCATTTTCTTTCGGGTAGTTTCTTCAGTGTACTAATAGCTGAATGAGGTGACTCGATGGATCATACAGTGGAAAGTGAAATCCAAATTCTCGTCTGATCATGCTGATCTGGATTATCGACGTTGTTGGTAAACCATTTCTGGTTCCAAACCTTAGGGCAATTCCTTTCACTATCACTTTACAGTGACCCATTTGTGACGCCTCCATCATATATTTCCTTTCATTATTGTGTTTGGTATATGCATGACCTCAGCCACAATTCGGCACTAAATTAAATTCAATGAAGACAAGTGAACATTTGTACCAGACCGGGACTCGAACCCAGATTTTTCGCTTTACGCTGGAGGTCACCATAGCCGCGTCGGCTATCTGGACCCGCTTTCCGTCCAGCCCAGATTCTCAACTTGCCGCACATTATACATGTAGCGTCCACTGTCCATTATCCTCGTTGCTCGCAGCTTTACATGATTCCCGCAAGAGTTCAGACATAATGTGCAGCCGCACTGAAGTTACCTTTACCGTCAAGGCTCGTATACGAGGTGAACCAGATGCCTGTAATGCTGGGTTCTATGCAGAATCTCTTCAGATACCATGCCCAAGATTTCCATATTCCTTCGCCCGCTGTGCGCAAACCACTATTCCTTCAGAAAAAAGAACCAGACCTTTTTATAGGAAATATAATGTTATCAAATTTCGTACAGGGATACGTTTTCGCTGCAGGTCAGTGTTTTCGAGTTATTCAAGAAAAATGTGTTTGGAGGTAGTTTTGGTACGTTTTCCGTCAAAAAGTGCAGCCCATAGTAAAAACGAATCCAGTACAAAATTTAACATTCTAAATTTTCTACAGAAAGCTCTCATGCATCTTTTCTGTGGGACTAATAGCTTGCACGTGGCGAGAGAGAGAATATGAAAATCATGCATGTGGTGTTATGTATGTGATAAAGAAATTGATTCTAACAAGGGAACCTCCCCATCGCACCACCCTCAGATTTAGTTATAAGTTGGCACAGTGGATAGGCCTTGAAAAACTGAACACAGATCAATCGAGAAAACAGGAAGAAGTTGTGTGGAACTATGAAAAAAAGAAGCAAAATATACAACTTGAGTAGTCCATGCGAAGATAGGCAACTACAAGGATCATTTAAGCTTGGGAGCGCCGTGGTCTCGTGGTTAGCGTGAGCAGCTGCGGAACAAGAGGTCCTTGGTTCAAGTCTTCCTTCGAGTGTAAAATTTCATTTTTTATTTTCAGACAATTATCAAAGTTCAGGCACTCACACATAATTAACTTCGCTCTGCAAAATTCCAGGACATGTTCAGATTTGCTTGGACATATGCAGGATTTGATGGTCTACACACGGAAAAATTTGAAAACGTTATAATCATATGTGCGACTGTGAAACTGTTGGATTCAGTTGTTGCAGTTTATGTGACAAACTCTTATGTTTTCGTCAATTTTTTGGGAGTAATTCTCACATCCACAAGAAAACCTAAATCGGGCAATGTAGAAGAATCTTTTTACCCATTCGCCAAGTGTACAGGATAGGTGGGTCGACTACATATGCCTGTCATGTGATGCACATGCCCTCACCAGTGTCGTATAGAATATATCAGACGCGTTTTCCTGTGGAGGAATCGGTTGACCTATGACCTTGCGATCAAATGTTTTCGGTTCCCATTGGAGAGGCACGTCCTTTCGTCTACTAATCGCACGGTTTTGCGGTGCGGTCGCAAAACACAGACACTAAACTTATTACAGTGAACAGAGACCTGAATGAACGAATGGACAGATCATAACTTTGCGAAAATAAAGAAAAAATTTTCACTTGAGGGGAGACTTGAACCAAGGACCTCTCATTCTGTAGCTGCTCACGCTAACCATGGGACCACGGCGCTCCTGCGTGCAGACTATCCTTGATGTTGCCTATCTTTGCATTGACTACTCAGTTTGTATATTTTGCTTATTTTTTCATAGTTCCACACAAATTCTTCCTGTTTTCTCGACTGATCTGTGTTCAGTTTTTCAAGGCCTATCGACTGTGCCAAGTTATAACTGATTGATTGATTGATTGATTTCTTTATTAATCCATGTAACAATTTACGTTGTGTGGATCTGAGAGGGGTGCGATGGGGAGGTTCCCTTGTAAGACCAGTCGTAAGTAACACCATACTGACACTAGCGCTGCATAGTGAAGTTACGGCACAACAGGAAAGACAATGTTTCTACCAGTCGCAGCTACGAGGGCAAAAGAATCTTGGTTCTGTAGGTAGTAACAACGCAGAAGAAAATGCCACCATTCCGAAACAGTTACCGGTATTGCTGCTTTTGTGTAATCGATTTTCACAGAAAACGATAGGCGTACAGGAAACATTTTTATAAACGATTATAGTTCTTGATTGACTATTTTCATATATAGTAGATAGGCATTACATTCTGCTATTACCGAATAATTCATTAAAACCATAGTCTTCTAGAACAGGTAGATATACATTTAAAATATATAACACATTATATTCCAGTTTTAGGACCCATACAACTTAATAAACGTGCAGCCACGGCCATCGAAATACATCGTAAACTGGACTAGAACAGATCGCAAAAACAGTTGTTAAGTGATTTATAAATCATCACGGGCGTAAGGCGGAGCTGTTGAGTAACATTACACTCATCAGTGACAAAATTCATTGTGCTACAGTGTAATGTTACTCAACAGCTCCGCCATCACACCAGTGATGCAAGCGAAGCTGCAAGGTGATGAAATCGTAAGTGCTCAACTGTCATATGAAAGCCTTTCACGCTATTTTCGCAACACAAAAGTGATGCAAAACTACCTGCATCCTATACAGGCTGTGATATCATACATAGTCAACCACAAGGGAGAAAACCAACTGAAGGCATCACCGACATGGATTTCTAGCCATCCACGGCCCCCCTCCCCCTCCTCCTCTAATGCCACACCACACCAGCCACTACAATAAGAAACAATTCTAGGTTAATCTAGTTTAAGACGGTTTATTTTTAAGTAATATTACTCTGAATGTGTGTATGTATGTCTGTATGACTGCCTGAAGATTAACAGAACATGTTCGAAACGCGTTGTATTATGTTAAACAGAAAACAAAAAATAAAAAATGTGACTGGCAGGAGAAATTACAACTAATCACTCCTAGAAAATGTTGTGCATTTGACAACCATAGAAACCACAAATAACAACCATGCTTGGGACATCACCATCTTTGATGACAAAACGATTTGCTGATGACGAAATATGTGAGTACGTTTCGTCGTCAGCAAATCCCTTCTTGGGATGCAGCCCCAAACCGATCTGGGATTCTAGAGCTGCCACTGCAGCCGCCGGCACCCCTGCCGCTGCTTCCATCGGTGATTCCAGCCGCGCGTCCGGTGTGTGTGTGTGTGTGTGTGTGTGTGAGTGTGTGAATTCCCAAGGGACCAAACCGCTGAGGTCATCGGTCCCTAGACTTACATACTACTTAAACTAACTTATGCTAAGAAGCACACACACACCCATGCCCGAGGGAGGACTCGAACCTCCGGCAAAAGGGGCTGGGCAATTCGTGACATGGCGCCTCTAACTTCGCGGCCACTCCGCGCGGCGCTTCCGGTGTCGGTGGAGGCATGGAGTGGGGGGCCGAGCGGCTCTAGGCGCTTCAGTCCGGAACCGCGCTGCTGCTACGGTCGCAGGTTCGAATCCTTCCTAAGGCATGGATGTGTGTGATGTCCTTCGGTTAGTTAGGTTTAAGTAGTTTCTATGTCTAGGGGACCGATGATCTCAGATGTTAAGTCCCACAGTGCTTAGAGCCATTTGAACCATTTGCAGGGAGGGGGGACTGCTGGAAACAAACATATGAATCAGCGTGCTGTGTGTGTGAGTTTACAGCAGAATAATGTGGTCTTTTTACGTTCACAGTAAATCGTGTGTGTGTGTGTGTGTGTGTGTGTGTGTGTTTGTTTGTTTGTTTTAATGTTGACTTTGGCAGTGTTCGCATTTGAAAGAATAGATAGATATTCTGGCTGGGCTGAGATACTACTTCGAAATTGGGTGGTATAAACAAGAATAGCAAGCCACACCTGGTTATGCAAGGAATAAGGGCTTTTTTATGCTTGTACATTTACACATAGAACACGGAAAAAAGCAAAAATATAAAAAAAATATTGAAAAATCAAAAACTCGGTAAAAAATTTGGATATATGGCACATAGGATATCTGTATTTGTACTTAGAATGCGGCCGAAATGTGACATAGCACTGTATCAAAGTGTCTGGGGAGATCTCTTGGATGCTTCCCTAGCAAGCTATGAGGATGAGACATCTGTGAGAACAGGCCCGGCCAAACGATGCTCCGTGAGTGCGAGCGCTCCAGCAGTGTTCCTGCCTAGCGGTCAGAGCTCAGCGGCCAGTGGAAGGCTGCATCTGAACGCCGCTAGAGCTGAACTGTCGCCTTGTCAGACGGCAAGCAGTTTGCTGAGAATACTACTTGCGTTAAATCACACTTACGTCATGCCCTAGTAATACTAGGGCCTCAAGGTAGTTGTCCAAAAACGAAAAGTGGAGAAGCCACATTGCTCAATGCTGAATGGGAATAGTCTTACTTTCTATCTCATTGAAAGGTTATGTTAACTGCTTAGTAAGCCATCACACTCTTATGAGCTGGAAAAGCACGTACGGACGTCATTACAACGCCAGCCACGCAGACGTTTTGATGCACGTTTTTTTTGACGAACTATAGTGAATACTTTCTCAAATGAAGGCGGCCACTAGGCGAGAAACTGCGTTAAGTGTTAATAGAGTCCTGACAAAATCTTTTATCGTAGTCAGCAACAACTATCTGGAGTCTTTAAGTGCCTTAATGCAAGGGGAAAATCATTTGGCAACAGACACGGTGCGCAAGATTGATGCCATCAAACAGAAAATGAACCTTTTGAAAAATCAACTTCAAGTTCACGTCGTGGAACATTTCCCATAAATCAAGTCAGTCATGTGTGGGTCAGGAATGACTGACTGCGTTTCAGTAATTAATACTTCTCATTATCGGTTGGCTAGGAGATTCCAAGGAATGGCAAAAGACGGATTTATTTGTCAGACCGATCTCGCATGTGGCTGCTAATGTACATCATTATTTCCAACTTCAGTTTTCAACACGTATGTGCAAACTTTTTTCTATTATGAGCTTGACAAAGTTCCACCGACATTCCGGTTTACGAGATTTTAATGTGCATAATTCCATGTGTCCGACTATCACGAGCCATAGTTTCAGACACATTACATATTCTAAAATCGAAATATGTATAAATTTATAAACCTCTCAACTTCATACTAAATGTCTGCATATAAATATTTCTGTACTTCTTCTCTTTGTGTGAGCACTACCTAATCTGCTTATTTACTTATTACTTACTACTTTGGTAGAGAAGTAAAAAGTAATGTATAAACACTGCTTATAAAAGTATGCTCCAATATTTACCCTACAGAAGTAGACACTAAGTTTCCCACACATGCAACCTTATGCATATAGCTGTTTCACTCAGACACCTGCTCAGTATAGTGCAGTGGTAGGGAAAGCCGGAATGCTGAGCCGACACAGCTGCGCTCACGGAATGTGAGCGTGCTCTGCGAGTGCAAATCTTGGACAGGCCTGTGTCAGGATAACTGCATCATCTGCTTCCACATTGACTGAGATCTGCGTTAAGGGTTGTGAGAGGGGGACAGCTCACGATACATCACTTGAGGAAGAAATACCGGTATGGATTTTGTTATTTATACAGTCAGAGGAGTAGACATGGCGTCACGGATAACCTCTTAAAAAAATTATACAGAAAAGGGGATTGGTCGAGAAGGACTGTAACGAATAAATACAGGACGGGGAGCGACAGCGCACTTGCATTACTAGTGGTACGATGGTGCATTCCAGACAAACAAGACGAAATTGTCACATTCCCTCTAGATCTGTGTGTTTGAGGAAACGATATCATTTCTTTATTCTGCAGTACTCTCCACATAATCCATGCTACTCGCAAGTCATGTGTGTACTGAATTGCAGAAAAAAAAGAAAAAATAAAATTTGTTGCTGTATAAAGTGGTATGATTTTATAACTGAAAGAAGCAAAGCACACTGACTGCATATTACATTACTATAGATGTAATCATAAGTTTTCTGACAGAGGATAAAAAGTGGCTCTGTGGACATAGTGGATAGCACAATTTTTATCTGGATGACTTACATTAGCTGCTAAAACTCTTGCTTGGCTTTTGTTTAATTTTTAAACTAATTTGTCGTATCGTACATTACCCTTCGTTTTCGGCTGATCTCATCGGCGGTATCATATTGGGAATTTTACTGCTTTCATCGCGGTGGAGACTGAACCCACGTTCTCGATGGATGGTCTACGAAGCCGTCAGCGCTGGTACTGCTTCGTATCTCCTAGCTACGGTGCATTGAAGTTGGTTAGTCTGAGCTGAGGTACTTCGATAGCTGTTTTTTTGCCTGCCTGCGACCTCCTGTGTCCATTACCTGTTTAATATTTTTATTTTATTATAATTTCATTAAACAATTACTCTCATGCTATAAATTGGTCTGTGTGTCTTTACAGCCAATCTCCTCCATTAGTAGACATTTTGGTTAATGTTATGCATACATTAAAAGACACATCCACCCTACACGCTGGCGCTGTGGTATCAAAGTCACAGTATGCAAATAAAATGGTGTAACCGTTCCATTAAGTTTCGGGTGTGCAGCTGCAAGAAATCTCCTTCTTCTAATATTTCGGCTGTATAACGTTCAGCCATCTTCAGAGTGAGCCGCAGGACTGCCGTTCCAGTGCTCGCTTCGTCCCTTTATACTGTTGTACAGCGTGACTGTGCATGCGGCCACAGTCTTGCGGCTCACTCTGAAGATGGCTGAACATTATACAGCCGAATAAGAAGGAGATTTGTTGCGGCTGCACACCCGAAACTTTATGGAACAGTCTTAGCACCGCCAAAACCTGAAGATTCACAACAAAATGGTGTAATTACGGCCACATTTAGAAGGTATGATTAAAGTGTAATAAGCCTACATGAATGTTTTGTATGAACTAGTCTCTATCAGTCTATAATTTTAATTATTTTTCGTGGAAGCGGATTACTCAAAATCGTGCTGATGTAGAGGGTGGATAAGCGCTGTACTGAGGACTGCGTGTTTTCAAAATACACGTCATAGTCCTGTTTAAAGCGATATCAAAGTCATCCCTATATTACGACGACCCTCAATGCCAATTTGGCGTTATCATGTTCTGCCCTATATTTACTGGGAATGGGGGAGGAACCTCGCACTTTCTTTTATAGAGATCAGGGCTGATACGCAAGTAAATATACATTGCCAAGTATTGTATTTTAGTGTGATGAGTACCATTATGTATGTCGCTTGCCGTTGTTGGCACTCATGACTCTGGGTATCCACGTCACGACGAATACAATATAGCTCAAGATCAATCACATTTATAAGAACATGTGACTGACGACTTGTTCCACAGAGCTGATGAAATTGGCTACCGGTAGATCTCTAGGAATTTCGCTGTCACTTCTATAAATCTACCGGTAGCCAATTTCATCAGCTCTGTGGAAAAAGTCGTCAACACACTACCCTCAAGTACGGCTGAAGAGATTCGGAGAGAGACGTGCAGAGCCCTTACCAGAGCCAGGCCGCTTAAGTCTAACATCTCGAGAGGATGGCCCTCAGGAGATTACGAGAAGATGACGACATAGTGGTATTACCAGCAGACAAAGGGAACTCCACAGTCATACTGCAGAAAGGTGACTATGACCTGAAGATCCGGCGACTTCTTGAGGACCCGGTTTACAAATCACTAGAGCAGGATCCAACTGACAGGGTGCACAGAAAAACCAAGTCTCTGCTGAAGGAAACTGGCTGGCCTGAGAAAGTTATCAAACAACTGAAATCCAAGGCACCAGTACCACTCAGACTATGGACTACCTAAAATCCTCAAAGAGGGTGTACCACTACGACCCATTGTGAGCAATATTGGGGCAGCCACCTACCCAGCTGCAACATATCTCAAGAAAATGTTGGCACCATATGTGGGGAAGTGTGCACACCACAGCCGCAACTCATGGGACTTTGTGGAACGTCTTAAAAACCTACGTTTCTCAGATGCAGATTTAATGGTCAGTTTTGACGTGGTGTCCCTGTTCACCAGAGTGCCCCTTAAGGACACGCTCGACTTAATCAGTGGGAAGTTTGATGGAGCTGTGCTGAATCTGTTTAAGCATATTCTAACATCGACTTACTTCCTATGTGGAGGTCAATTCTATGAACAGACTGAAGGGGTGGCGATGGGTAGCCCCTTGTCACCAGTAGTGGCCAACCTGTTTATGGAGAAGTTCGAGGACGAGGCTCTTACAGCTGCCACTTACCAGCCAACATGCTTCCTGAGATACGTTGACACATTTGTCATTTGGCCCCACGGTCGCGAAAAACTTCCTGGACTCAAGGCATCCGAATATCAAATTCACCATGGAGCTAGAAAAGGACGGTCAGCTTCCGTTACTGGATGTCCTGGTGAAGAAGAAGGCGGATGGCACCTTCAGCCACAGTGTGTACCGAAAGCCAACATACACAGACTTATACCTACAGGCCGACAGCTGCCACCACCCAGCACAGAAGACCGGGATGCTTAGAACACTCGTACACCGAGCCAAGACACTGTCTGACTCTGACAGCCTGGCAGGGGAACTTGAACATCTTCAAAAAGTGTTTGCTAACAACGGATTCTCATCCAGAGACATCAGCAGAGCTCTACATCCCGCCAGACGTCAGGATACACTGGAAACGAGCAAGAAGAAAAAATCAAGAAGCTGGCATTTTTACCGTATGCTGGGCCTGTTTCTGCGAAGATCAGCAGAATACTAATGAAACATACCATCAAGAGTGTCTTCTGCCCACCTAGCAAAATCAGGGCTTTACTTGGAACAGTCAAAGATGACCTGGGCTTAAGGAAGCCTGGCATTTACAATATTCCTTGTGAATGTGGTATGTCCTACATTGGCCAAACGACTAGAACGGTGGAAATCAGATGTAAGGAGCACCAGCGACATACCAGGCTAAGGCAGACCACAAAATCAGCAATAGCAGAACACTGCCTAGAGTGGAACATTCCACGGATTATGAGAACACCAAGGTCATGGTCCAGACTCCCAGGTTCTGGGATAGTCTCATCACTGAATCTATAGAGATAAAGATGGTACAAAACCAGATTAACTGGGAAGCAGGATACCAGCTAAGCACTGCATGGAACCCGGCATTTGAACTGCTGAAGCAATACCGGAGAAAATATGTTTCCAACGCCAACAACGAGCCTCAGACATCCGCACACTGCGGGCACGAACCAAGAAGGGAACACCGGGAAGCCTCTTTCTTCTTTTTTTTTTTTTTTTTTTTTTTTTTTTTTTTTTTTTTTTTTTTTTTTTTTTTTTTGTGTGTGTGTGTGTGTGTGTGTGTGTGTGTGTGGTGTCGTTGCCGAAGTGCTACCGCCTTTGGCGGCTGGACTTCCAAGGCTGAAAGGTAGGTTTTGGATATCTTTATTGTCATCTTTTGTAGGACTTTGGGCTCACAGGGGTCCTTTGTGCCCTACATACCTTAGCTTCACTTTTTATTGTGTTGTGAGGGCCCTAGGAACCTTGACTTTATGCCAGAGTTCAGGTTGGATGGTTGCGACTCCTTCGAGTTGCCTTGTCGATAACCTTAAGTCGTCTATTTTGTTGATGAGACGCTGGACATGTAGTTGGATTACTTGATCTATCGGTGAGACCTGCAGTTCATCATGTAAGGAAATAATTCGGGACCACCTGGGCGCTTTGAGTATGATTCGTAGACACCGGTTTTGTAAGCGTTGTAGTTTGCGGATGTTGGTGGTGGATGTGATTCCTCACGTAGCGCAACCATATAACATCATCGGGAGTATTGTCGCGCGGTAGATGCGGAGCTTCGTTGCTACATTCATCTCAGTGCTTGCTGAGAAGGGGTAGAGTCCATGGATGGCGCGAATGGGTTTGAGGCTTTAGTCGGTAACGTGGGCTGAAAATGTAAGTTTATGGTCCAGGGTGACCCCTAAATACTTCGTTGTGGTGGACCAATCGATGGCGTGGTTATTGATCTTGAGGCGGCGGTGAAGAATCGGTCTCCGGCGAGTGAAGAGTATGGCCTTCGTCTTGAGTGCGTTGATCGTGATTTTGTTGTCAGTTGCCCACAAGAGGAGGATATCGATCTGGTGCTGCAAGCGGGTGATGGCTGTATCTAATGAACGGCTACTGGTAAGAAGAGCCGTATCATCAGCGAATTGTGCGAGCATGATGTTCGGCAGTTTGGGCATGTCATTCACGTAAATGGTGAACAGGATGGGCGAGAGTACCGATCCTTGCGGTAAGCCGTCTGAGAGAGGTTTGGTGTCTGAGTGTTGATCAGCCTGTTGGACGTAAAAACGGCGGTCGGTCAGGAAGCTGTCGATGATCTTGATGTAGCAGTTTGGGATGTCGGTGGTGTTCCGGAGTTTACTTAAGAGCTTCTCTCGCCACACCTTGTCAAAAGCTTGTTGGACATCCAGGAAAATGGCTGCTGTATAGTGGTTGAGGTTGATTTGGTTTGTAAGGTGTTCCGAGATCCGGAGCAGCTGGATTTCAGCGGAAAGTTTGGGTTGAAAGGCAAATTGGTCAGGTCGAATGACGTCGTTTTCCAAGAGGGGCGGCTTGATGCGGGTCAAGATGACACGTTCAAACGTTTTGCCCATCGTGGAGAGAAGACTGATTGGTCGGTGGTGCTCAGGCTGGAGTAGGTCCTTACCCGGTTTCGGGATGGGTATAATCTTGGCCAGTTTCCATTGTGGTGGGAAATGCTCCTTCAGCAGGCATTCGTTGAATATTCTCGTAAGTAGCACTAGCGGTTTCCGTGGGAGGTGTTTTAGGTGGTCGTTCGATATGCCGTCAGGCCCAGGAGCTGATGTGGAGTGTAAGTGCCTGAGAATGCGACGAATTTCCCTTGGCGACGTCAGTTCTGGCCGGTCTCCGCTGGGGTGTTGTCTGATGTGGTGTGCCTCTGCCCGAGTGCGCGCGTCCTCTTCTTCGTCGTTCTCAAAGTCCGCAAAATTCAGGCGGGATTGCGTTTCGTAAGTTTCCGCAAAAAGTTCGGCCTTTTGGATGTTGTCAAAGATGAGGTTGGTGCCATCCGTGAGCGCCGTTTTTGGTGGCCTGGGTTTCTTGATATTGCGGATGAGTGCCCATTCATCGCGCGATAGGTGTTCGATTTGTGCCATCCGGTCCTCCCACAGTTCGGCGCGCCATTCCTTGCAACGCCACGTGAGTTCTCTGGAGAGCTGGTGCATTTCACGTCTATATGCTGGGTTGCGAGTTTGTTGCCATTTTTTACGGGCTCGATTCTTCAAATATTTCAAGTCTTGCAGTGCCGGCGGCAGTGGGTCGCGATATGGTGTCGAGAAGAGTAACTTCGTGGAGGCCTGGTGGGCGGCCTTCTTGATTTTCGAAGTCAGACGAGTGATGGCATCGTCGAGTTGCTCCGGAGTTGCTAATGGCTCCGTGGGGCGCACATTGTTGTTTAGCCACCTGGCGAAGGATATCCAGTCTGTGGAGACTTTCGTTTTCGGTGGCAAAATTGGAAGAGCTCCAGACAGTGTTCCGAGAACAGGTTGGTGATCAGAAGTCAAGTCATTGATCGTCTGGAGTGACAGATCAGGATTCACGTTTTTGATTATGGCCACATCTAGGACATCCGGCTAATGGCGTGGAACAGTAGGCAGGTAAGTCGGTTCTTCAGGACCTTGTGTGAATGCTTGGAGCCGAATTTCAAGTTCGTAGAGACGGGTGCCTTTGGCGTTCGTCTGCCACGAGTTCCATGCTACATGCTTCGCATTAAGATCCCCACAAAGGAGGACTCTGTCGTATCTATCAAAGATGGAGATGAAGTCTTCATCCGTGAAGGCTGCGCCAGGGCTCAAGTAGGCTGCGACGAACGTGAGCTTCCCGTGTGTGGTGGCAATCGTGACTGCTGTGGCTTCAAGACTCGTCATGTCAGGCAAGGTTTCGAGGGAGTGAGTGAGGGAAGATCGCAGGTAGATTGCCGTACCTCCACCGCGCCGATTGTGGCGGTCAGTGCGGTATCCCACCATGTTGCGAATGTTGAAGGTTTGGGTGGGTCGCAGATGCGTTTCGGACAATAGTAGCACATCAATTTTGTGGTGTTCGACGAAGTCGGTGAGTTCTACTTTCTTGGGGACGACGCCGTTGGCGTTAAAAAAGCAGAATGTAAGGTTTCTGTGTTGATGCCGCTCTTGATCCATGTTAGTCGGTGAAAAAGGCCATGATTCTTTCAAGTAGAGTGAGTAGTTTGGATAACAGATCCGGTGCGTCGTTGAATTTGCGAGCTGTATCTGCTAAGATGGCAAAGACGTTTTCGGTTTTTAGTAAGTTGATGATTGAGCCCATGTTAGATAGCGCGGCGATGATATCGGACAGTCCGAGGGCGTTGTCCGTGGATCGTTGCTGCTGTTGTTGCTGGCGAAGATCGTGCAGTCGTTGGCGCGCCGTGTTTTTCTGGCGAGTTGGTTGTTGCTGGGTTGGTGTTTGAAATAACGACGATGCAGCCGTCCAGGGTGTTCGGAGGGATGGGAAGTCCTTCAGTGTCGCCGCAAACGACGGCTGTGGTGGTTGTTGGGGCTCCTTGGATGGTGGAGGTCGCAGTTGGTAGGCGTGTATCGCCTTCTGAAATTCAGGGCAACCACGCCAAGTCCCAGGGTGGCTTTCTTGGCGACAGTTTGCGCAGATGGGTGGTTCTGTTCGTGGCTTGGTACAACCCTTTGCGTGGTGGTGGCCGCCACAGCGTACACACCTGACCGGCATCTGACAGTACCGGCCAGTGTGGTTGAATTTGAGGCATTTCTTGCACTGGGCAGGCCCATTAAGAGGCTTGTAGTCTTCCACCTTTACTCTGGTGTGGAAGAGGTATTGTATGTCGTAGATGGTGCGGCTTTTCTGTCCATGTGGCAGAGATACACAGTAAGCCGACTGTGGAATCAGTTTCTTGGAGGTCAGGTCTCGTTTCTTGAACTGGTGTACGTTCGTGACTGTGAACTGCATGTGGCGAAGTTCGGCGGCGAGTTCGTCTTCGGTAATTTCCTCTGGGATATTCTTGAGGACCACTTGAAGTTCTCTGTCTTCCGCTGCTTGGTGGGTGAAATATGGCATGTTGATGGAATGGAGGTAGTCCAGTGCTGCTCGTTGGTCTGCCAGCGTTTCAAAGTGGTATTTGATCTGATTATTTTTGTAGATCGCCTTGAGTGGTCCGCCGATCTTCTGCTTTAATTGAGCGTTTAGTTCCAGGTATTTTCCGGTGTAGTTGATTGTCACAGGTGGTATTCTCGGTTTCGGCGGCGGCGGAGCTGTGGCGTCCTGAGTATTTGTGTCGTTAGGCTGAGGCTGGTGCTGGTCTTCCATTGCTGGGTCCTGTTGCTGTAGTGGTGCGTAGTAGTTGGTGGTAGGTACAGCTCGTGATTCCGTCTGCATGGGGGTAGTTTCTTCGGCTTTCCTGCGTTTGGTGCCTTTCCGGCGGCGTTTGACTTCCTGGAATGGTGCATCAGAGTCGCTGGATACGTCCTGATAGTCCATGGCATTGTGTTTCTCCGTCGGAATTTGACTCTTCGTTCGGCAGTCGTCAGAAGATGAGTTGGCACTGGTGGTTGGGCCGTCCTGCTCCCGCCGTCTTGCGAGTTCCTTTGCTCGTGCGTCGCGGTCGCGGCGGAGTTGTTCCAGTTTCTCTTGAATCATCGCAGTGCATAAGTCTTCAGGCGTGGGGGCCGGTGGCGCGGGGTGTCGCGGTCGCGCGCCCTGAGTGGTCCTGCTCGCGAGTTCTACCTCAGCCCTGTGCGTCTGTTCTGGCCTAGAGGAACGCGGGCTTGCCACCCGCGGATGGGGCCCTGGCTCCTCGTCGTCCCCTACTCTGTCCATCCTACAAGTGCGGCTAGTCCGCACTATCTTGCCTGCACTCTATGTCGGTCCTGTAACACGACTAATTGCTTAGTACTCGCTAAGAAGCAAGTGGATCGCAGAGTTTTGGTAGCTCTCGATAGCGGCGAGTCGCACAAGGCTTCCACGCACACTACGATCGCTAAGGGACTCCAACCCTTCCTTGGGGAAGCCTCAGCCGCAGTCGGAGGCGGCCAGAGCGGGCGCGGACGGAATAGGGAACGTCCAGAGCGGCAGGGGAGCGCCACTCGCGGGCGCAGACCGAGAAGGGAACACCAGGAGGCCACGACCGCAGTTGGAGGCGGCCAGAGCGGGCGCGAACGGAATAGGGAACGTCCAGAGTGGCAGGGGAGCGCCACTCGCGGGCGCAGACCGAGAGGGGAACACCAGGAGGCCACGGCCGCAGTTGGAGGCGGCCGGAGTGGGCGCGGACGGAATAGCGAACACCTAGAGCGGCAGGATAGCGCGACTCGCGGGCGCGGACAGACTAGGGAACGGCAAACAGAACACCAGGCACCAGGCAGGCGTAAATATGCGACCCGGTCCAGCAAGCAATCAGTCTTAGGGAACACCTGATGAAGACGTCAAGTAATGACGTCGAAATATCGTGTTTGGAAGACGCTGATATCCGGCAGAAAACCCGATTTCCACGAGATGTTATAAAAATACTGTTCACTTATGTGGCTGTGCACACATTCCATTTAATCAAAGTCGATAGTTGGATACACTGTGATCCTCTCTGTTTCTCTAGTTCTAATTATTTAACTTGAAAATGAGCCTACAAACATAATGCTGACAGCCCCGAAGCAGACTATATGTAGGTTGAATGACTATTTATCGTAAGTAAACCAGTATGGGCTACGTTACACTCTTATTTCTTTATGATACTGTTACGAATATGGAAGATTGTAGTGAACATAAATACTAGAATATACAGAACAACTTTACTGGGGGTAGAATCTGACTGTCCGTTCACCTAATCGTTTCACAGGCAAAGCTGATGGTCTCGAAAACATGTTTAATATTTGCGGTTAGTATGATTGTCAAATGCATAACCCTCTGAAGGGGTTTTTGTTACGATGTTGGCATGAAAAAAAAAATGTAGTGGTCGTAATTTTGATAGCGTAGAGGAGTTTCCTGGCCGTTTTGCTGGTAACGTTATAGGTCAAACTATATCTTCTTGATGCTTCAAAGACGAGCTGTTTGTCAAGCAGAGTTTTTAAAATTATCGAATGTGTAACCCTAATATCGGTTTGTAACTTGTATGCTGAGCGAGTAGTACTACATCAGATGTTGTTGATCATGAACTCTTTTTACTGGTATGATTCCCAAAATTGAAGTACATAAGCGTTATATTTCTTAACTGCATGTGTAGAAGTTGTAGAAGATTGTAGCGTTAATGACTTATATAACAATGACGGGATGTAATACCTCGATACTATAATTAGAAAAAGTCAGTCAGTACCTATGAAGATATATAAAACTATACGCTGTATGGCAATAGTGTTAACGCCGGGTCGTTTACAAACACTGTGATACTGGCAGCTGTTTTGAAATGGTGGAATTTTGATCCTCGTAACTTCCTACAGGACTAAGACCGGGAAACTAGCTTTCTTGTGCACTCACAGCTATATCTGGTAGAAACATCACTACACAATGCTAATGTCAGTATAGTGTTATAAGAATAGTGTTACTTGCGGTTGGGATTCGAATCAATAATTATTTATCACATACATTAAATGTTTATTATTTTTGTGGTGTATTACGACAAAATAAGATTTTATGGACAGTTTGAAATACTTACTAGGTTGGTTTAATTGATGTGAGCTATAATTATCGGAGGAACTATTTCCATGGGAGCACATTTTACCGACAGTGGAGTGCTTACACTTGTGTAATTCTGAAGAAATATTAGACACATATTCTTTCTGTTTCTTTAAATCACTTTCACACACACACACATACACACACACACACACACACACACACACACACACACACACACAGAGTTAGGTACTTGGTACCTTGTGCTACTCACAAAAACGAGCTGGATAAAGGAAAATGTATGACTCTTGTATTGCACTGAATTGCTTGTGAATGTTCTGAATGTCGATTTCACGAAAGAAAAGGGTTGATAACTTAAGACGTAATACTAGCATGTTGTTTGAACCTACCAGGAACAAGTCCAGCATTACGTTATTGGTTTTTGAAGAAGGATTCCACGTAGTGAAGACTATGTCACGTTTCCACGCGTAACCAACGATTCGCTGCTACGAAGTGTGGTCAGCTGCCTGGTAAAACACATGCTTTGGTGACAGCTTTCTTTTTATTGTTCATAGGAAACAATGAGGGAGCATGTCTTGTGATACATCGATCGTAATTTAACACTACATACATTTGCAGAAAGCATGTGCTGTTCATTGCCATCACTATGGTCAACATGGCACAAATTACTGTATATTTCTCACGACGATTTCCTTTTCCTAGTATAATTGACTTAGCACATTCTCTATACACTTAAACGTACTGCCGTTTCTCCCAGAAGTAACAGGCTCTGTACTTGTCCCCAATATTAGCTGATTTGCACTTCATCGACTACCATATCGTATACAGAAAGTTCTCAAGCTATAACAATATGTGAGAGCTTGAGAGCGATGGATTCGTGGGAAAATCTCAATATTCAATACCTTATTGTATTACAGTAATGATTATAAGTAGTGTGTATTTCTTCTATTAAATAATGCTTTTTTGTTAATAAGGCTGTATGAATAAACAGCTCACAGGTATGCAAGAAAATTATCATTAGAGCGTTTTTATGCACAGAGATTTCCTATGGCTGTCTCGTAGAATTATCAATACACTATCTGGCGACTACAGAGACTTCGCAGGAAGTTTGTGGGCGCATCTCGGTCCCTGTTTCGTTATAACGGCTGCAGCGGTGGTCCCAGTCTTCCGAGCACTCAGAACACTCGCAAGGGGCGAGGAAGTTCTCACCGTCGCTCCTGGCGACACACACAAGCCGGTGATTCCTTGAGTTTATCAGCTTAGCGTAGCCCGCATCCAATGCTCTCCCACAGCCAATGGCCGCACTTTCATGTTGCTAATCTTGGGACTAGCGAGAGTGGCGTTGCACGGCCGAGGTGTGTCCAATGTTCCCAGGGTTGTCTGCAGTCTATCAGTGGCGATGTCAGCCCTCGCAATTCTCCGCTGCAGCAGAGCCGGTGGTTACGAGCAGCACGCCGTCATAAGTAAGTTTGCAGGCCGCACTGTTATTAGGTATGTGCAATCCGTTTTTTATTTTTCTAGTGATCATTGAGCTTGTGTGAAACCACAAGGTGATACGTTAACTGATCTTTGGGGAATAGTCATAGCTTCATATGGTGCTCGCACTCTGCACCACTCTAAACTCTTATTTCCTGTGAGACTATGATGGTTCAAATGGCTCTGAGCACTATGAGACTTAACAGCTGAGGTCAGCAGCCCCCTAGAACTTAGAACTACTTAAACCTAACTAACCTAAGGACATCACACGCGTCCATACCCGAGGCAGGATTCGAACCTGCGACCGTAGCGGTCGCGCGGTTCCAGACTGAAGCGCCTAGAACCGCTCGGCCACACCGACCGGCCTGTGAGACTATGACTTTTCATCTAGATGTAGCTCACTTTTTGGCGAACTATAGTCATTCCTCAGTCTCTTTAGGGCGTGGTGACAACGTGTACAAGTCATGCTGCAATTTTACCAGTGTTGCATGTCTCGGAACACTGGCTTCTCGAATCCGCAGTCCGCGTGGTTCCAGGATTGTGTTCTTTCACTAAATTTATATCAAATGTATTTGGTGTTGTTCACGTGCAGTGTGGAATATGTCACTTGCACCAGACGATTATTCATTATTAATGCACAGATAAGTTTTTCTAGCAATTACTGCAGTGTGCTAGCTGTCCAGCGTGTGTCATTGGAATTCTATCGATCAGTCGAAGTAACCTTAATAGCAAAGACCATATTCGGATTTTCCTGAGGTTAATATGCGAGATTTATAGTAATGTCTGATACACAAAGAGTATTGTGGGATTTATCTTGTTTACACATCGTAATTACGTGTCTTCATTCGACCTTGTAGTGCTAACTGGCATAAAACGTGGTCAACCACACTAGTTTAAAATGCATAACGGTTGGAGAGAACGGGTGTATGTTTTTGATTGGTCCAGAGGTTGGTCGGGAAGGATGAGCTTGGCGCTTAAATTGTTAGCAACGGTTGTCCGCAAAGTATTCCAAAGACTTCCTGTGGTGAGCGTACAGGTGTCTGGTTGGGACAAGTGGTCCAGAGAAAAATGGTGGAGGTAAGGAGGTGTTTGGTGCTTTAACTGTTAGCAACATTTAACTGCAAAGGCGTCTGCAAATTATGACTGGCTTGCCTAGTTGGTGTAACCTCTCCCTGCATCCCTGCATGACTGTCTTTGGTATCAACCACCCAGCTGGATAAAGGTTATACATGCTTTGTACAAATTTCTCTACCACACCTGAGGAGATGATCTGGCGTAGTTTTAGGAAGACATTTGGAACTCTCCCCTTCGTGACCTGCTGGCCTTCCAGAATCTCACTTGACTCGTTCGACATGAGTATGCGAGGAGAGTCGCAAGTTGTGTGCTCTTTGATATTTCAACTGTGTTTTTTGGCCTGTTTGCCTTTATTATTACCGTGGCCGAAAGATCCCCCGGGCGGAACTGATATAGCGGTACTCTCCTTCAACAGGCCGTAGATGATTGTATCGCAAGTTTTTCGGCAATTGCTGCTTAGTGTGTTCACAACGATCCTCCAGGCATCAGTGTACGCGACTACATCCCAACGACTCAGAGTCTGAGGAGAGGGATAACCTTGCAGGCGACATGATTTTCACTGGGGTTGTTTCAGTTATGGGTCGACTCTAACTCTAGGTGCGTAAGTTGTAGTGCTGTGCTGTGCTCATGAAGTATCTTTGATTTGAGACATCAGAATTATACAATGACGTCACACAGTCTAGTAATGCAGTGGTGGTTCATCTATCGCAGAGAGACACTTCCTCTCACGTATCTGACCTTTAATATTAATCGGCAGTGTTTACAGAATTCTCTGTGATGTATTCGACATGGAGTCACTATTTTTTACCAATATACTTATTTCTAACACTATGAATATTTCTAGTGATGAAGTTGCGGCTTAGCAAGGATACACAAGTCGGAAAAATGCTGCATTATGATTATGAGAGAGCATCACGACGTCGACGCGACCTTGGGAATAATGGAGTAGATATTGCGTAAAATACGTAAATTATGGGAAATATGGAGAAATGACAGAACATACATATCGGCTTGTCTATTGTGCCTGTTGATGTCTCCAATGACGACATATTAATTTGTTATTAACAAATGGACCTGGAGAGACCTAATGTAGTGTTAACAAATAGACACAGTGTGCAGCCTTTCCCTGTGCTCTCCACTTCCACAGCGTCTCGGTTGTAAAAGCTTGAGTTGTGGAGTTGTTCTTCAATATCAGAGATAACTAATTGGGATGCATGTTGACGTCGGCGCAATGTTGAGAACTGTGAGGTGGATTTTGGGTAATTGGATAAAACTCGTAAAGTTGTGGGAAATACGAAAGTGGGCGACCAATACATAAAATGCAGGGAAATTCAATGAATACGGATGAATACGAAAAAATTAAGGTACTTACATATCTGCGTGAATGTGGGCTCTACTGAAGCCTCGGATGACATAAAACTGATGTTAGCTGATAGAATTCAAGTGAGGTGACTTAACGTAATTTTTTTAAGGAAACAGATACAGGATGGTCTAGCAGCAGAGTGACCCCACCCACTGAAACGTCCCAGTTATGAAACATATTGTAGAGAGGGTGCTTGCTTCTCACTGGTGCAGAGGGGTGGGCAGGAGAGGAGAGAAGGAGAGAGGGTTCCCACAGTTTTTGTGTCACGTGACGACTACAGGGTTACGTCATGAGCTTAGCATATGTCGCACAACTGCCTGGGTGGTTCCGCTGGGCGACATTGATCAATTCTGGTGGTTCATCAGCGGGAGGGAGTGAGGGCACCAAATGTGTAGCCTGATATCGGAAGTGTAACATGACACTGGATGTAATACAATCATTACCTTGGCTTGAACAAGCGTTTGGTAAATACTGGAATATGATGAATGATGAGGTGCTTCAAAGAATATCTGCCCGATAGCACCCGGAATTGCTCCATCACGTTTCTCCAACCACAGTGGCACGGTTATGGCCTTGAGACATGCATTTTCCTGTTGGAATAATCCATCATCACCGGATAAGATATGAATTATGACGAGATGCAACTGGTTCCCAATAATGTCTACAGCTGTGATAGTGCCTTCTATTACCACAGGAGGCGTAGAAGCCGAGGTGAATGTCACGTCGCCTGCATCCGAGGCGCCGTGCTCGTTTGGAGCAGCCGTTCGGCCAGATGATGGCATAATAGGACAAGAAAACAGATATAGTGTAAGAAAAACGAAACTCACCCGACCAGGCGACATGTTTCCAATTAATTACGGTCTCTTTAGGGCGTGGTGACAACGTGTACAAGTCACGCTGCAATTTTACCAGTGTTGCATGTCTCGGAACACTGGCTTCTCGAATCCGCAGTCCGCGTGGTTCCAGGATTGTGTTCTTTCACTAAATTTATATCCAATGTATTTGGTGTTGTTCACGTGCAGTGTGGAATATGTCACTTGCACCAGACGATTATTCATTATTAATGCACAGATAAGTTTTTCTAGCAATTACTGCAGTGTGCTAGCTGTCCAGCGTGTGTCATTGGAATTCTATCGATCAGTCGAAGTAACCTTAATAGCAAAGACCATATTCGGATTTTCCTGAGGTTAATATGCGAGATTTATAGTAATGTCTGATACGCAAAGAGTATTGTGGGATTTATCTTGTTTACACTTCGTAATTACGTGTCTTCATTCTACCTTGTAGTGCTAACTGGCATAAAACGTGGTCAACCACACTAGTTTAAAATGCATAACGGTTGGAGAGAACGGGTGTATGTTTTTGATTGGTCCAGAGGTTGGTAGGGAAGGATGAGCTTGGCGCTTAAATTGTTAGTAACGGTTGTCCGCAAAGGATTCCTCTTTCAAATGCAATTATAATTGAGAAGCCCGCTTGGTCAACATGGGGCCGTGATGTGGTCGTCTCCTGCAAGACCTCATGTTGAAGAATGTGTGCTGTACGATGTGCTCTGGAACGTTAGCACCTGCCGCTAGGACTGTTCTCCGTCGTCCGGTCTGCCACAGATCGTCGACGACCTTAGTTTGCAGAGCGGTCAAGCCGTCACTTTCTTTACGACCTTTAAGTACTCTGATGAGGCTTCCACGTCCAACACTTTATCAGATAATCGTGGTTTCAGCAGCTGCAAACCGCTTTCCACAGATGCCCACGAGAGATACACGTGAACGGCCTATTAGCATCTCCTTTTCCGAGAGTTCGTTCTCAGGTTCCGGGCAGTAAAAATTTGCCCTTTGTCAGCGCCTTTTATGTTAGTGCGTTCCCCCTGTTGCTGCCTGTACTGTCTCTAGGCTGCTTCCCCATTCGTATCTGCACCGCTTATACGCTTCCTCGTGTGTGCAACGCCACCAGGTGGCATTCAGACTCGCAGTGGGTAGTGGTAAGTAATTGATAGACTGCAGTCAGTGGGAACGCTCTAGTGTACTCCGTTGTCCCACAATATTACTGGTTGTACACGTAATTATAACCGGCACATGGCGCCAAGGTGTTTCGCGATCTTTCGGTAACATAAATTGCAAAGTATCAGAAATTGTATCTTGTGCGTATAAGGACTCTTTCAGTAGATTTGCTTGAGTGGCTAGTTGCCAAACCACTGTTGTTACTGGATGTAACACATTCCGTGGGTTATAAATCTGTATCTACATCATACTCCCCATGTAACGGCGTGTGGCGGTGGTTACTTCTGGTCACATTAACTGATTCCCTTTTCCCTGTTCCACTTACGAATGGTGCGTGGGAAGGCGACAGTCGGTAAGCCTCCGTATTAGTTCTAATTTCTCGAATTTGCCCTTCGTTACCATTTCTTGATATGGTATGGGAGGAAGTAATACGTCGTCCGACTCTTCCCGGAAAGTGCTCTCCCGAAATTGCAATAGTAAGCCTCTCAGTGATGCACGACGCCTCTCCTGTAACGTCTGGCACTACAATTTGTTGAGCATCTCCGTAACGCTTTCGTGCCAGCTAAAAGATCCCGTGACGAAACGCGCCGCTCTTCGTTGGATCTATATCTCACCTGTCATTCCTACCCTACTAAGGATCCCAGATGAATGAACAATATTCAAGAATCGGTCCGACATACGTCTTGTAAGGAACTTCCTTCGTGAATGAGTTTCCTTTCCTTCAAATTGTCCCTGAGAATATCAAACTGTCATCTGATTTTCCTACTTTTTGTTGCATATGGTCACTCCACATATCTTCCCTCTGGATGGTTACTGCTATAGACGTTACGGTAGAAGGTGTATACTGTTCACAGCAGAGCATAAATAGCGTAGTTGTACAATAGTGGATTTCTTTTCCTACGTATGTTCAGGGTCAACTGCCAGACCCTGTAGTACTCTTAATCCTCTGCACATCATTCTGCAAATCGTTACTGTCTACTTGTGTTGCTACTTTTTTACAGACAACCGCGTCATCTTAAACACTCGTAAGAGCTTCCCAAGCTCTCTACTAGATCGTTTCTATGCACTGTAAATATCAACGATCCTATCATATTTCTTTGCGGTACTCTGTCGATTCTGTTCAGTTAAGTGCAAGTGCGGAGTTACGTCTACAAGGACGTCTTGAATCCGGTCGTAAACCTTATCCGATCTTCGGTAAGCTCATAATTTTTTCACTAAATGGTAATGCGTCAGATTCCTTTCCGAAGTCAAAGAACATGGCATCAACCTGAGCGCCGTTCCCTACAGCACTAAGCACCTATTGGAGGAACAAAGTGATCTGAGTGGCGCAATATCTCTGCTTCAGGAATCCATGTTCAATTTTGTAGCAGAGATTTTCGATTTCAGAAACGTCATAATTCTAGAGCATAAAGCATGTTTCATATTTATTTCATTTTTCTACCATAGATTGACGTCAACGATATAGCCCTATATGAATGTCCATCCAACGACCCTCCTTCGAAATGGGAATGACCTGCGGCTATAAACAAAATATTTCAACGCAAACTAAAGTAATCAATGCTAGTACTTACTTGGCAGATATATTTTGTGGCATAGCAGCAAACTGGTTTCAGTTTAAACGTTACAGACATTTGTAGGATTTCGTTGGTGTTAACATGTGCCATGACACCTGGCGTCAGTCAGACAGTAAAGTACTCTCGTCTCGGAAAGCTATTATTTGCAAAAATATCTCGTTTCCATCCTTGAACTGCTCACAAAATACGGCGGATTTTACGACTAGGTGATTCACGATGCGCATGCATGAAATACGGTCCACCACACACTACCCCTTTGCCATTCATACAAGCCATTTGCTCGAGAATGGAGATGAATAACATTTTGCTCTCGACATTGAATACAATATCGATATGTTAGCTACATTTCAAACACAGCAATATATGACCTAAAGTGAACCAAATGCAAAGCTACGCACCGTGCTTTTACCTCTGAAAACAATGAAAATGGAGTACTTGATTTAGATGATCACAATAATTATGACGAATAATGAAAGAAGTTCACTTTTTTATCTGGTGCTTATCTGAAACGAAAACGCTGTAAAGAATTAATATTTTATTTCCGCAAAGAGTTTGAGATGAGTTATGTAACGGCAGTCAGCACGACCTCGTTACCCTATCCTCGCAAGTCCGTCCACGGCTGAGGTGATGAAGTGAGAACCCTTTGATTGTCTCTGCGAACATTCTTTGCTATGCACCGCAAAGCCTTACGTGAGTGAGCCGAGTACCACAGACCGCGATCTATGACAACTGTATGTCGCTCACCAGAGGGAACCAGTCCTTACGCAGGCATTTCACTGTAGTCTGCCAGTAAACTGAAGAGTCAGCAAACTTTTCTCTATCTTTACTAGCCAAATTCGTCATTGTAAATACCTGCAGTCTGTATCCCAATTTCGTACTAGCCCTTCCACAGCATTCCTTCTAAATCACTGATGACACAGTGCTCAGACAGGCCTCGGAGTGTCGACAGCGTGGTTGTTAGAGACATTGAGTCAATTATGAAGGCCTCTTCGTTCAGTGTGACTGGCAGAGCACTGACGGCGAAATTAGGGGTCTTCTTACGAATCCCAGTCCAGAACGCAGTTACAACTTGTCATGCGATACGTTGGTGAGACTGATGCTGCATGGCCGGCCGCGGTGGCCGTGCGGTTCTGGCGCTGCAGTCCGGAACCGCGGGACTGCTACGGTTGCAGGTTCGAATTCTGCCTCGGGCATGGGTGTGCATGATGTCCTTAGGTTAGTTAGGTTTAAGTAGTTCTAAGTTCTAGGGGACTTACGACCTAAGATGTTGAGTCCCATAGTGCTCAGAGCCATTTGAACCATTTTTGATGCTGCATGATGTTGCATTTCAATTTCCCTTATTGGCGAATTCGAGCATTCGTTGTCCATTTAGCCGGCCGCGGTGGTCTAGCGGTTCTGGCGCTGCAGTCCGGAACCGCGGGACTGCTACGGTCGCAGGTTCGAATCCTGCCTCGGGCATGGGTGTGTGTGATGTCCTTAGGTTAGTTAGGTTTAAGTAGTTATAAGTTCTAGGGGACTTATGACCTAAGATGTTGAGTCCCATAGTGCTCAGAGCCATCGTTGTCCATTTCCATTTCGTTATTTTGAGGCGTCACTGTGTCATCACAAGGAAACTACATGCATTTTTGATCAATTTCTTGTTTTTGTCATCAAATTAATGTTCATTTTTGAGCCATGACTACCAGCGATGCTCTTGGCTGTATAGTTTCTCTGTCAAAGTTAACCGCTTTGCGGTGTCCTGGTTACCTAGTGCCCTCCATTTAGGATGGCTGCGGCACTCGAGGAGGAACTCGGAAGAGTCCCGCCCTTCGATAACTGATCGTCATCTATCGAAGTGTTAAGTGTTCCAGACGCAGCCTAAGAGGACCAGTCAACCAGCCATCTGTCCAGCCAGCCAGCCAGCCAGCCAGCCAGCCAGCCGCAGCCCCTGGGGTCGCCCTCTAGCCGGCAGCACTGGAGTGGGGCTTCCATCCCAGTGTCCGTCTTCGTGCGCCTTTGTCCGCCTTTTTCTACCTTCGTCGCCGCTGTCTTCGGCACCAGTATCCACGCTGCCGCCACCACCGCAGCCGCCACCGTCTTTGCCACCAGCACCAGCATCCACGCCGGGACCTGCCACCACTCGCCATCTCCAAGTTGCTCCCATCCCCCATGCCTCTTCTCACCCTTTTGTCGCTGTTAAGCGCCCTAGCGGCACCCCCGCCACCTCTGCTCCCAAAAAGTCCCAGCCTCGTTCTCCTCCCCCCCCCCTGGATGCTGTGTATGTCTCGCCACCTGTCCCTTCTACCCCCTCCTCTTCCTCCTCCCCCTCCTCCAAAAAATACCTCCTGTCTCGTCCTGATCCCGCACTCCTCAAGGTGTGGAACCTCTCCCTCACTATCCCAGAGGCCCCAACTCCCTCCTCACTCCCTTTCTGAACTCTATTCTTATCACCTCCCCTACCCCACCCTTCACTCAGACATCCTCTCCAGAATCCCCATCACCCACTTCGGTCCCGACGTTTCCCTCCCCCCTGCTCCTTCCCCATCCCCTCCCGCCAACCCCAACCCTGCATCGCCTGCTGACCTTCGATATTCAATCCTGCCGGCCCCATCTGCTTATGTGGGTATTTTCTGAACACGCCCCTTCCATCGACCTTCTCCTGATGGAGGGTGTTCTTCTTTCCCATCACTGATACAAAGTCGACCCCTCCCATTCCCCTCCTCAATCCATCTGCTGTCAGAGGTGCCTGTGTTATAACGCACACCCGACATCCAAGTGCCGCGATGCCCACATCTGCCCACATTGAAAACAGTTGCACTTCCTCAGGCAGTGTCCCAACCTCCAGTCCCCTCCTTCCTGCAACACTTGCACCCTATCTACTCCCAGAAGTGGAAGGCCCGAACACCCCCCCCCCCACTCCTGAACTTACCATCCCAGTCCACCCTCTGGACGCCCCCATCCATCCTGGTAACTCCCTCCACCCCCCTCCACTGCCAAGGACATCATCAGGTTTGTCACCATCATCCTCCAGAATGACTACCCATTCCAGCGCACCCACACCTTCTGGCAGATATCCCTCACCACCCGATCCGTCTTCCACCTTAACATATACGCCACCTATCCCCAAAACCAAGCCCACTTCACCTTCTCCCATCTCGACACCCTTGTCTAAATTCCTGTCATGGCGCAACAGCACTGTATCTTGTTCAACAACTTCTCCTCCAGTCTTCCCACCAAGAAGAACCTACTCCTCCACAACCTCACGACCCACCAAGTGGATGCCTTCCTCCTCAAGGAAACCTCGCTCCAGCCCAAGCAGACCGTACACACTTCTTCCTCCACTGCTCCAATAATCTTCTCCCGATAGCGCGTGGTGGAGTTACCATTGGCCACCACCACCATATCCCTGTTCGGCTCCAACCCCACAGAACACCTGATTCTCAGTCTCTTATTCCCCAGCCTTGCCATTATCTGCGCCACCATCTATGTCTGTCCCACTACCCTATTCCTTTTGGCTTCCTTTCCCAAATATACCGTACCTTCTCCTCCTACATGACTGCAGCCGACCTCAACATCCATAGTCATTCTACCGCCCAGTTACAGTGGTGGCATTGGTTCCTCTCCACCCTCCAAGGTGACCTTGTTCTCATCCCCCATCATGCCCGCCCCGAATTCTGTACCACTCCTGATGTCGTCCTCTCCTCCCCTAACCTCCATGGCCACATAGCGGTGGACATCCTTGACCCTATTGGCAGTGACCATCTCCCTGTCGTCCTCACCATTTGAGATGTTCGTCTCCCCTGTCCCAATCCTCATATCAACCCTCCCCTGAAATATGTCCATGATTATTCCCATGTCGATTGGAATGCCTACCAGGATACCCTCTCCACCCAGGTCGATAGCCACTCTCTCGGGCCACCACCACCCTGATGATGTTACCCATGCTGCCTCCTTTCTCCAGCAGACCTTGTCTGAGGCTGTGGAGGCCCACGTCCCCACTGTCGCCATCCACCCACACCATCCCACTTTACCCCCTCAGGCTGTCCTGCTCCATGAATTCTGCCATCTATACTGTGCCTTCCTTCAAATGTGTGACTGGGACACACTACGATGTCACTGGCAACTACAACGACACATCAGAAACTCGCTCGTGGCTAAGAAAGGCCGGGACTGGCGACAGATATGCACCCTACCTATCAACTCGTCCAAGTTCTGGTCAACCTTCTGCCGCCTTACCGGATCTAACGCCCTCCCCTACTACCCTCTCCTTCATGATGACCACTCCTTGCCTGACCACCTTAGTAAGGCCAATCTGCCTCCTACCTCTCTGATATCTTTACCCTCCATGGCGATTTCCAGTTCTATTACTCCCCTGATGTCTATGATCAAACTCACACCTCTGCCCCTCCACTCGCTCCTGGCTTCCTATACTTGGACAACATTACACACAACGAACTCAATGCCTCCATCACAACTCAGTATATCATCATTACTCTCCACACGAAATGCAATACTGCTCCTGGTCACAATTGTGATGCCTATCGCCACCTCCGTGAAGCTCCCACCTCCTTCCTCTCCACCCTGGCCGGGTTATATAACATGGTCTTGTCCACTGGCTTCTACCCGGAACTGTGGAAAACCTCACCGATCCTGATGCTCCTCAAACCCAATAAACCGCTGTGTTGTCTCCTCCTACCATCCCATCAGCCTTACCTCGGTCTTCAGCAAGGTCCTGGAATCCATCCTTACCCTGGAATCCATCTTTACCCACATCCACCAGCATCTCCGCCAGCACCGCCTCCTTCCCTCTACCCAATGTGGCTTTCGACCATCCTTCCTGCCAATGACCTCCTCCTTCACCTGACTCATCTCCTCTTCGAACAGCTCAATTCCCATCACTCCATCATCTTCCTCTCCCTCGACCTTGAGCACTCTTACGAACATGTATGGCATTCCAGTCTCCTCTTCAAGATCCAAACCTTCACCCTTCCTATCAACTACATCTGTCGGATCGGGTCCTTTCTTTCCCAACGTCCTTCCTATGTCACCATCCATCCATTCCTACACCTTCTACTGCTCCACCAGTGTGCCCCAAGGTTCCATCCTCTCCCCTCTTCTCTACCCCACCCTGCAATGCTCCCAACACCAATCCCATCTTGATTGGTTGACCACTTGGTGTAACCAGTGCTTGCTCAAGGTCAATCCTTCTAAGACCAAGGTGATCATAGTAGGCAAAACCACCCCTTCCTTCCATCGCCTCGACTTCTATATCACCATTTATGGCCATCCTATCAGCCTCACTCCCACCCTCACCCTCAAGTACCTTGGCGTCCCCCTTGACCATTGCCTCTCCTGGACCCCCCATCTCCAGACTATCCAAGCCAAGGCACACTCCCAACTCCATCTCCACAAGCGCCTTTCAGGCTGCACATGTGGTCTGGAGCCCTCCACCATCCTCCACACCTATAAATCCCTCATCTGCCCTATCCTCTGTTATGCCCATCCTGCCTGTATCTCCACCCCTCCTACCTTTTACAAATCCCTTCAACTCCTAGAACGCCATGCACTCTGCCTCACCAATTGCATCCGCCTCCCCTCCCCCAGGCGGATCCTGCATGATCTCATTCTGTTCCCACACCTCCTCCTTTTCCTCGAATGGATACAGATCCTCTACACCTCCTGCAAACTTGATCCCCCTCACCCGCTTGTCTCTCCCATCCTGTCTCACCCCCGGCCGCTGCCGCACCTGTATTCCCACGTCCCACCTGCTCTACATCTCTCTACTCTCCATACCCTCACCCAAGGTGTCTTCCGTTAACTCCCCCGCCCTGATGATGTCATCATCTCCTCCATCTACCCCTCCTACCAACTTTGATCCTCCCCTTCCACCCCCTGTGTTTTTCCCAAGTGCACCCTCTTTCCCTTCTCTCCCTCCTCCATTCCTCCCTCCCTCCTCTCCCCCCAGGCTTGCCCTACCCTACTACCTTCTTCCCCCCCCCCCACCCCGCTCATCCGCCCTCCTCTGCCACTGGTATCCTCACCCTCCTGCTCTCCCTCCTCCCCCACCATTTCCCCTCTGGCAGGTCCCCAGACTCGTACACGACCAGTGAACATTCGCCCACCGGAGATCGTCGCCAGTTTTTATGTGTGCCTTCGTGATAGTGATTCAGTGTTTTCGTAGTTTGTGCTCCATCGTTCACGTGTGTCATTTCTGTCGTCTATGTTCGTCTACGAGTGCTGACCGTTTGTTTTTTAATTCACTGCGCCTGTGAACGGTTACATGTTTTTCTACTTTGTGTGTCGACTGTCTTTTATCTGCCGTTTTGTTTTGTTTTTCTGTGTCTTCATGTGTAATGCTTGGAATATTCTGTGGCCGAAGAGCGGCGTAGTTTGCCGCTGCCGGCTTACCTGTGTCAGGTTTCAAAATAACAATAAAGAAACAAAAAACTCGAGGTGAGAGTCGCTCGGCGGCAGTGACAGAGGGAAAACAGTGCACGTAGCGTCGTGGGTAGTCAGGCGGCAGTTGGTGTACTGCGAGGACGCTCGGCGTTGACATTCCAGAGCCTGGGTGTGACGGCGAGCGGAAATGGCGTGCGGAAACAGTGACCGGTCAACATAGTCTCTGTTCAAGAGTCGTGTCCATCTCGAATCCTAAGGAGAGCGGTTTAGTTTACCCTGACGAGCATGTTAACGGCGAGCTCCTGGACTAACTTTAAATGGTGAGTCATTTTGTGGTGGAACTTTTGGATGTCATTGCTCCGTGTAGCCACTTTGATTTTCGCTACTCATTTCTTAAACCACTTGGACATTGGTCAGGGATACTTGGTATTGCAAGACCATGTTACCGCTCTGTGCACAGGTTCCGTTGCATTTATCTCGAATTAAAAGTGTGGCCCATATTCGGCGATTCCTTTTTTATTATTGTTAATAAGTTAAATGGTCAATTTTTTGAATCAAAGTTTGTCTTCTGTGTAAAACTTCAGCCGCTAATTTAAGTTGGAATTGCCAACTACCTTTTGGTTGGGAACTATAATAGTAAAAATTTTGCGCCGTCAAAAAGGTCCTGTGGTATTTAAGGTTATGTGCGAATTGTCTGGTCACTATCGCCTTGAACTTGTTGTAGTTTATGAATTTATGAACTGAAATTTCACGTCATTGGATTGATTAACGAGCTACAGTTGTCAAACAATAACGTTTAACATATCTTCCTGCATTTGACGCTATCCAGTGCTTGGCTGTTTCTTTTAGTATTTTAGTGAACTGTGTATAAATGCTGGGTTTGTGTGTTCTAGAAGCCGTTATTGGTGTGCGCAGGCCCCCCCTGCCTGTTGTTGTCACTTGGGTTCTCGAGCACGGAATTCAGACGCGTGGCCGATGTGAACGCCAAACATAGAGAATGTGCTGATTGCTGTGCAGATCTTTCGGGCTATCATAACATCATATTGCCGAATGTTTTCCATAATAGTTAATTCAGGTGTTAACAGATCTTGCTATTTGAGTGTTTTTGAAACCTAATAACTCTTACAAATGGTTATTTTTCGTATTCGGAAGGCCTGATAATTGACTTAATTTCACAACTAGTGAGCTCAGATCTGCAGTTATGTTAGATGTATTTGTGTAAAGCAATTTTTCAATGTTGGGGCCGTAAGGCTGTTTTTCTTTAAAAGCTTTTTCAATTATTCTCATTGATTTTATACAGATAAATATTCCGTGTAGATCAGCGCAATTTGAAAATGGTAATTAATCATTGTGTTGTCACCAGTGTTCTGTTTTAATTAAGGTGGTAAAGATAAAGTTTTGTATCCTCAAATGCGGTCAGCATTCCACTCCAGCAGCCCATGTGCCGTGCTTACCAACCCTATACCTTTACAATTTCAACGCTACACGTTCTGCTTCAGAAACCTGTCACATTTTAAAAATGTGAAATGCAGACTGCTGTGGCAGCATAATAGTAAACATAGATAAAGGACATTTTCAGATTCTGACACTATTAATGAAATTGTTCACGACACCACATGGTTCAGAATGTTAGCTTCCGTCATAACTCGTTTCAAGGTGATTGAAACTATTCTCATAAATGCATAACTCGAGAGCTGAAGTTCTTGTCAAGCATACAGCAGAACAGTGGCCTACTTTTCGTTGATATTGAGGGTGTATATCGTCTGGAGCGAATAAATATCGTTCGTTTTTACGTTGTATTGTTTTCCGTTAATGGTGATAGTACACGATCCAGTCACGTTAATGTTATCGCCGCCATAGATCGACAACAAAGTGCAATAACCACTCACAGAATGCAGGGTGTGACAGTTGCAGTGCTGTGTGTACAAAGTATTGGGGGTTGGAGGGGGGGGGGGGGGGGGAGGCGGAGTAGGGATGCGTAAAACAGTACAGTCGCTGTCGTAATACCGAAGCGGAGCGGTTTATCTTACGTCCAAATGGACATGAGCAATCACTTTCGGTCCAACGGTAGAAACATTTCCGAAACAGCTAAGTTTGAAAACTCCACTCCAACCCCATTAATTTATTCTAGTGACGCTAACCCACTCAAAGGGTATTTTTGCTGATGTATGATGAATTTCAAAAGGAGAAGAGTGTCAGACCCTACGTTCTACTTCTTCTACGTTTATATCTATATATGTATTCCGCTAGCTGTGTGTGGTGGAAGATACTCTGTAGCACTACTAATCATTTCCTTTCCGTTCCACTAGCAAATACAGCGAGGGAAAAAGATTGTCTACATTCTTCCGTACGAGTTCTATTTATTCTCCGTAATCTTAACTTCGTACTCCTTACGCGAAACTTACGTTGGCTGCAGTCGAATCGTGCCGCAGTCAGCCTCAAATGCCAGTTCTATAAATTTTTCAATATTTCTCTTCGGAAAGAATGGCACCTTCTCTCCAGCGATTCCCATTTGAGTTCGTGAAGCATATCCGTAATCCTTACGTCTTGTTCGGACCCACCGGTGATGAATCTAGCAGCCCGCCTCTGAATTGCTTCCATGTCTTCCTTTAATCCGACCTACAGCAACATTCCAGTACCCTAAGATTATCAGCTTTATATGTCACTTTACGTACTGAATTATCCGTCAATATTCTCATACAATTTCTCTATCTTTACATATTCTGCGTGTGACTCTGTATGTGTACCTGAACTATTGTTGTCGGTATTAGCTGAAGTTTCTGATGAGAACAAACGTATCACTCAACTGCTCACAGTAGTTCAATTTCTGTTCATAACCAATCCTGCTTCCATTATACCGTTTTCTTCTAGTGTTGATATTACCCAATACTCGTCTGGCTATAGACCCTTACTTCGTTCCATTTCACTTCACTGACCCCCACTACATCTGCAGTGAGCCTCTGAATTTCCCTTTTCAGATTTGCTAATTTCTCTACCACGTTCAGACATTCTACGCCCCGATTTGTAGAACATTACTCATTCGTTGATTATTCAATTGATTTCCTCATGGTCACCTCCTTCTTGGCAGTCCCCTCCTAGAGATCCGAATTAGGGGCCTGGTCTGGAATATTTTGGCAATGTGGTGATCATCACCACACTTCTCAATCCACGTCCTGTGGATACACATTATGTGTCTTTAACATTGTGGTTCCCTTTGCCTTCAGGTTCCTCATCCCGTTGATCACTGCTGATTCTTTCGCCTTTAGGAGCAAGAAAGGCCCTGGACAACTGTCCGTTTTTCCGCCCTCTATGACAATGCCTATGGCAGAACGAGGATGACTTCTTATGCCGGAGGTCTTCGGCCACCGTTGCTCATGATGATCATTCAAAATTTAAGTAGTGGTGATATTCGAACACAGGCCCCATGACGCTTTGAATACTAGTCAAAGACGCTACCCCTTTTTTCCTTTCTTTACCCTATTCCTTGGGTCGACACAAACTCGTTTTTCTCTCGCTCCTATTGAGAGTGGAACGGGAAATGGATTGTCTAGTAGTGAAGCAAGATACCCTTCGTCATGCACCATGAGGTAGTGTGCGGTGTAAATACATGTAAAAGTAGATGTTCTTGTAGCAGTTGTGAGATGTTGTTGGAGAGACATTATGAGTCATGTGTTAAACCATCAGCGTATTAGACGTGCTAGTACTTTTAATGTTAGGCTTATGCTTTTCCATAGATCTTTTTGATGCAGACGTAACAAACTTTAATGTACGCTGTCACATGTTTTATTGGAGTGATTATATTACTGGCGGCCCATTCGTGATACGAATTTTAATGAAATTGTCATATTTTCAGCAAATTTCTACAGATCAAGGAACTTTACAGCAAAGAAGGTTCTCCGCACTTTGAATCACTATCGTGAGATACAGACTATTGAATATCTGTCTTGTGTGGTTTTTCCACTTCCAAGAGCACATACTGATGGCCGCTAACTACAGTTTGTGGCTCGTAGATACCTCGAGGAAAATACAAATGTGTGCACTGCCTTTTCGTCGGCACTTTGGACTGGTGTTACGGCTCAGGTAGCACTCGAGTGTTTCGTGCCTTGAGAATAGTGTACCTAGGAACTCATGTTTCCCGTCCGACGTTTCAGTCTAAGACAGTGTGCTGGAAAGTAAGTAAGTAAAATCACTTATAAGTTACCCAAATAAAGTTATTTGTTCCTCTGTACATGAGCATTTTCTGTAACTTGGGATTTTTTTCATATTCGGAAAAAATCTTGCATTTCCGGAGAATTTACTGTAAATTCAAAAGTTAAAGCACCGAAAAAATCCTATCATTTAAAAAGGAAGTAAGTAAATATATTAAATATCTATTACAGGACTTGCTAGAGGTGAGAATCTCATAAGTGTTCCGACGCACAAGCATTGCACCCTCCATTCATCTCCACACGATGAATTTGTCCTTTAGACGTCCGTTATGAACAACAGTACAGATATCCTCATCACCGTCGAGCACGAACAAACTGAGAAAGGGACCCTATGGAACGAAACTTGGATTAATGGCATCGCGACGAGAGTCTAACGGTTTATGATCGTCGTAGAAGAACGCGAAGATGGCCGTGTACCAATGTACGGATCTGGCATGTTATCCTATAGGTTCAGCAGGGAAGTGGTCGGTTAGAATTTGACTCTGTATTATTTACTGATGATGGACGCCAATGGGAGGTGGATCAGTTACATTGTGAAACTGTTATGTAACGAGATACTTTGAGCTTTACATACAATCGGAGCAGAACCCTCGGACCTACTAACCTGCCTTACAGACAAATTTTCGGCGACGGGTTAATCATTCGCACGAAGAAAATACGCTTACCGTGCTAACGTTTTGACATAGGAGGATTAAACCTTATGGAATGGTGTATGCTACTTCTAAACGAGAACCAGAGCAAACAAGCCTGGGACGAATTGAACTTGCAGTACGTTGACGCATGAAATCTCCTCGGACACTCCATGACGTTAGAACGACCATCGTCGAGAAATTGGCTATTGAATGTTAACCTACAGCAGTTTTTGATTACACGGATGTACACTTTGAAACAGACTCCCTTTATTTTGGTTAATGCTTTGTTTTTATTTCACATTAATATTGTGTTTTCAACTTCGTAATGTCTATTCTTTCTAGCTCTACTCCCGTTGACTCTAACCCACACATATTGCAAGTGGTGCATGACGTTTCTGAGAAGGTTAATCATGACTAGCCATATGAACTAAAGAATACATTACAATACTGAAGTAAAAATTCCGTATTCTGTGGTACATGAATGAAAATTTTAGAGTAACTGAAGAAAAATTAACACCTCATTGTCGATAAGTTGGAGGGTGAGAGCATTGCACGATTGGGATGTCCTGCTTGTTCGGTGGATTTGTATGCCGTAAGAATGAGACAGGGTTGTAGCCTCTCCCCGATGTTACTCAATCTGTATATTGAGCAAGCAGTAAACGAAACAAAAGAAGAATTCGGAGTAGGTATTAAAATCCATGGAGAAGAAATAAAAACTTCGAGGTTTGTCGATGACATTGTAATTCTGTCACAGACACCAAAGGACTTGGAAGAGCGGTTGAACGGAATGGACAGTGTCTTGAAAGGAGGATATAAGATGAACATCAACAAAAGCAAAACGAGGATAATGGAATGTTGTCGAATTAAATCGGGTGATGCTGCGGGAATTAGATCAGGAAATGAGACGCTTAAAGTAGTAAATGAGTTTTGCTATTTGGGGAGCAAAATAACTGATGACGTTCGAAGTAGAGAGGATATAAAATGTAGACTGGCAATGGCAAGGAAAGCGTTTCTGAAGAAGAGAAATTTGTTAACATCGAGTATAGATTTAAGTGCCATGAAGTCGTTTCTGAAAGTATTTGTATGGAGTGTAGCCATGTATGGAAGTGAAGCACGGACGATAAATAGTTTGGACAGGAAGAAAATAGAAGCTTTCGAAATGTGGTGCTACAGAAGAATGCTGAAGATTAGATGGGTAGATCACTTAACCAATGAGGATATGTTGAACAGAATTGAGGAGAAGAGGAGTTTGTCGCACAACTTGACTAGAAGAAGGGATCGGTTGGTAGGACATATTCTGAGGCATCAAGGGATCACCAATTTAGTATTGGAGGGAGCGTGAAGGGTAAAAATCGTAGACCAAGTCATGAATACACTAAGCAGATTCAGAAGGATGTAGCCTGCAGTACGTACTGCGAGATGAAGCAGCTTGCACAGGATAGGGTAGCATGGAAAGCTGCATCAAACCAGTCTCAGGACTGAAGACCACAACAACAACAACAACAACAACAACGATGGATATATTCCTTTACTCTTCGTTAGAGTCACACATATTCCTCGTCGATGTGGTGACTTTAATATAGAAATGACAGACCCGTACCCATGCATTACTACTTAGAGTTCCGCTCTTCTCCTTTTAATTCCGTTTCCTCTGCGTTTCAGAGGTGAGAAGGTACTAACATATTGCGCAAACCGTCTCGGTGCATTCTCACAACGTTGGTACAGCTTTTTCGTTGCCAGAACACTTGACAATAGGAACGTGAGCACGATACACCATTGTTCCACATGTTTTGTTCAAAAAGTATAATTGTTTCGCTACATCTGAATGTTGTTGTGACATGAATCTGTCCACTGATTTACCACCTGCCGTGAATATGAAGAAGATTGTTTGTTATTAAAATGCTTTGGCCCGCTGAGTTTTCTTTGTTAGTTACTTACGGTTGTCACTTTGGATCACCACAATGTGTACTTCCTATTCCGGATAAAGGCCATTGTACACCACAGTGTGTACTTCCTTTTGCGCATAATGGCCGTTGTATTTGATGTCTGAACGAAAGTAGAAAAAAAGGTATTTCCTAATAATACTGGGAGGAGACTGAGTAGTGGAACATGTTACTTTTACACATAAACAAGAACGATCTGCCACACTACTACACTTTAAAACACAGTTTATATGTAATTCATGTCACACAGTCTCATATGGAACCTACATGCGCTTTCTTTTATATAGTGTATATGATAAAATACTGTCATCCCCCTTCCCTTCTGTGTGAACGGATGAATGAGCAAATATATTTCTAGTTGCATGCTTGATGGTAGCAGACAAGCCTGTCTGCTAGAGAACAGTAGGCCCAACGTCGGAACATGTAGCTACGCTTTCTAAAAGCAAAGAGGTTTCTATTGTTGGTATGGTCCTGTCCGTCCGTTGTCATGTTGGTATAGGAAGCTACGTCTCTGGTCACTTCCGTTTTGTATCTGTGAAGCACCCTCGGTAGGGCCCCACGCCAGTCGGTCCGCGGCGAGCGTCTGAAGTGGTAAGATCTCCAGCTAAGCGTGTCTCTGCTAAGTCAGTAGGACAATGGATTTCTTAAGTTCTGCCTAACTGAAAATTTAATCACCTTTATTTCAGGTTTAGATCTAAAATATGTTATCTTAAATTGCAACACAGTATAATTCGAGTGTGAAGTTTAGAATATCTTCCAGTAGTAGCTTTTTCACTACTTTGTGAGTAAAGTGGAACCTCGTGTCGAGGATCTGTAACTCTAACTAAGATCATCAATCTTAAATGCCAATGTGCGTGAGATTATGTCTCGTCTTGACAATATTTTTCAATATAGCAACTTTTCTTTATGTTTAACCCATGTGGGGTGTACTTTGTGAGATCAGTACCACGTACTTATACAATTGTTTGCCCCATCAGGTTAATAGTAAGACGATAGTAACCAGTTCAAGGTTTTTCTTTTGTAAATTGCGTTTCGATGTAATTTATTTTAATTATCAAAATTATTGTGGAGTTACACTCTTTGTGTAAACCAAGTTGACCACGTGAAGCATGTGGTGTAATCATTAAAGTAGCCCTCAGCTATTCTTATCGGGAACCTTTCACAGAGAGTTAGTATGAATTTAGTATACCAGTGTGTAGTAATTTCTTGATGGACAGGATTGCTCTACGACCGTAATTTCTTTGGGTCAAAATTGAATCGGTTGGTTGTGGTTAATTTTCTCTTGTACAGGGCTATTACAAATGATTGAAGCGATTTCATAAATTCACTGTAGCTCCATTCATTGACATATGGTCACGACACACTACAGATACGTAGAAAAACTCATAAAGTTTTGTTCGGCTGAAGCCGCACTTCAGGTTTCTGCCGTCAGAGCGCTCGAGAGCGCAGTGAGAGAAAATGGCGACAGGAGCCGAGAAAGCGTATGTCGTGCTTGAAATGCACTCACATCAGTCAGTCATAACAGTGCAACGACACTTCATGACGAAGTTCAACAAAGATCCACCAACTGCTAACTCCATTCGGCGATGGTATGCGCAGTTTAAAGCTTCTGGATGCCTCTGTACGGGGAAATCAACGGGTCGGCCTGCAGTGAGCGAAGAAACGGTTGAACGCGTGCGGGCAAGTTTCACGCGTAGCCCGCGGAAAATTGGCCCATGCCACAACTGGAGACCGACAGCGCCGACTTCATCTTTCAACAGGATGGTGCTCCACCGCACTTCCATCATGATTTTCGGCATTTCTTAAACAGGAGATTGGAAAACCGATGGATCGGTCGTGGTGGAGATCATGATCAGCAATTCATGTCATGGCCTCCACGCTCTCCCTACTTAACCCCATGCGATTTCTTTCTGTGGGGTTATGTGAAAGATTCAGTGTTTAAACCTCCTCTACCAAGAAACGTGCCAGAACTGCGAGCTCGCATCAACAATGCTTTCGAACTCATTGATGGGGACATGCTGCGCCGAGTGTGGGAGGAACTTGATTATCGGCTTGATGTCTGCCAAATCACTAAAGGGGCACATATCGAACATTTGTGAATGCCTAAAAAAACTTTTTGAGTTTTTGTATGTGTGTGCAAAGCATTTTGAAAATATCTCAAATAATAAAGTTATTGTAGAGCTGTGAAATCGCTTCAATCATTTGTAATAACCCTGTATATGTTTCAACGTCCTTCGTGTGTTATTTTACGAAAGCAGTGTTGTATGCAGTCTCCCAATCTTGGCTCCATATTTGATGTGTTCCGTAAGATTACAAACTCACATTTACACAATCCTAAATAAGGCACCAGTTTAGTTATGAATCAAGTTTAATATGCTGAAATTTTAACGGAACAATGATCAATGTTAAAATAAATGAGCAAGTATCAAGTATAAACTGATTTATTTCTTTTTATTTAAATCCCCTTATATATATATATATATATATATATATATATATATATATATATATATATATATATATATCACTGGTTGTCGTAAGATGACTATTAAAAGATTATAATTAATGTTAGTCTGCTTGGGAATTTGGTAAGCTAGACTGGATATCTGGTGAAACAGTTGCTCAGTATAGCAATTTTAACTTCCCCAGACAGCTCACAGCTTTTAACCCACTTTTATTGTCTTGCATATCAGCACCGATTTCAGAACAAATTAATGCATCAACATTACATGGTATAAAATCGATTTTATGATTATGTGTGTGAGGCATGATCAGATAATATACCACATAATACCATGAAATTCAGTAATACATTTCAACTGAAATATAAGTGAACCTATTTGCTTGATTTGAAATAACACATGCTTTATACCTTTGGTGACAATTTCTGCAAACAAACATTGAAAATGATATGAAAGATAAAGAAATGATCCTAAATAACATTATTTTTATACATTTACATACCCAAATATCCTGAAACATACCGAAAGTAGCACTATTCAGAAGTGCAATCGGTAACTTAAAAGAAAATGTTAAAAAAATCACAAAATTGGCCAGTTCCGAGCAGAACTCGTACCCTGAGGTTTATGTACTAGCTTTATTATGTACATAGACAGTGCATTCACAGCAGGAATCGATAATCTCGTCGATTTTTGCCTGTTATCGGCATTGATACTGGCAAGGTATCAGTCTAAGGAATCCCAAGACTTTCCAGAGCTTTTCAATTTTAAGTCTGAATTCAGATAACAATGACAAAAGTAATATTTGTGTCATATAATCGTCAATTATCAATTTCTTCGTTTGTTCCTTTACTTGTACTGTGAACCCTTGCTTCTTGCCAAATGTCGTGATTCTAGTTCAACAGTAAGTATGCTATAGGTTGTAATGAGTGCTTTCGAAAATCAAGATTTGTGTCGTAAACGGCCGTATCTTTTGCATGCATTGACTTAGAAGTCTTACGTTTTTACACCACCAAGGGACCATAAACCTAAGTTTGTGACACAAAGTTCAACATGATACGTGTATTGGTTCACGAGAAAAAAAGAGTAGTCTTAATAGTCAGGAACTGTCTCATAACAAATACAAAAAAAATTGTTTTTCTCTTGTTATATAATTCCAAATTAACAAATTTCTGTTTTTTTTCTTTAGTTATACGGTGAAACCTTGCTTGCCAAATTTCATGGTTATAAGCAAATGGCAAGTATCCTATAGGTTTCGATGAGTGAGTTGACGAGTATCAAAATATGACATAAATTGCCGTATCTTTTCACTAGGCGCTTACATGTACTACAATGCCAAGGGATTATAGATCATAGTCCGCCACGCAATTTCAACTTGATATGTCTACAAGTTCCTGAGAAAAAGAGGTCTTAATAGATGGATGACGGGACAGTCAGATAACAAAATAAAAAAATGTTTTCTTGTGATATAATTACAAATTAACAACGTTATGACTTTTCCCTATTGTTAGACTATAAAACCCTACTTCTTGCCAAAATTCATGATTCTAGGTCAACGGGAAGTACCCTATAGGTTCTCATGATGGTGTTTGCGAGTGTCAAAATATGTGGCATAAATGGCTGTATCTTTTGATTTCACAGACTTAGAAGTTGCAAGTTTCTGCCCCGCCAAGCGACCAACTACATACAGTTTAAATTGATACTTCTATCCATTCCAGTCAAAACTGCCATTTAACAGTCGTACAGAAAGACAGACAGACAGACAGACAGACAACAAAATGACCCTGTAAGGGTTCCGTTTTTACCGATTGATTATGGAACCTAACAACAGTTTTTTTATATGTTGTGGTGCAGATGGTTGTGGGAGGAAAAAGTGGTGCGGGGTGGGGGGAGGGGGGGTTGCGCAGGTGTACATTCTTAACGATGAAGTGTATGAAACACTTTAGAACAATATAATAAGTCACAGGACATGTATGAGAAAGTACAAGCCAGCAACGAGCTCTGTCTATCAAATGGCTTTGGTACCTCGTACACTAGAATAACACTCAATAGAGGCTTATTCTTTCAGAATAATCAACTTTACAGAAAGGCCGCAGACATAGAAAGTAAAAAAAGTTGTATTGTAATATACAGCGTCAAATATCAATATTTCGCTCCATCGAGATCAAAATTTTGCAACAAAGAGACACAGATTGTCCCATAAAATAACAAAACATGTATCAAGAGGAGAACATAACCATACCCAACCAAGGACCTTATTACAGGACATAATCATAAAATGTGTACAACTAAGGCCGGCACCTTAAACAGCAGACGGAAAACACAGGTATAGTCTAGGGTAATACATTAAACAAATTCCATTCTATACCGAGATGTATACGACAGGCAAAATAGACTTCAAGAAGAATATAATAATTCCAATCCCAAAGAAAGCAGGTGTCGACAGATGTGAAAATTACCGAACTATCAGTTTAATAAGTCACGGCTGCAAAATACTAACACTAATTCTTTATAGACGAATGGAAAAACTGGTAGAAGCCAACCTCGGGGAAGATCAGTTTGGATTCCGTAGAAATGTTGGTACACGTGAGGCAATACTGACCCTATGACTTATCTTAGAAAATAGATTAAGGAAAAGCAAACGTGCGTTTCTAACATTTGTAGACTTAGAGAAAGCATTTGACACTGTTGACTGGAATACTCTCTTTCAAATTCTGAAGGTGGCAGGGGTAAAATACAGGGAGCGAAACGCCATTTACAATTTGCACAGAAGTTATAAGAGTCGAGGGGCATGAAAGGGAAGCTGTGGTTGGGAAGGGAGTGAGACAGGGTTGTAGCCTCTCCCCGATGTTACTCAATCTGTATATTGAGCAAGCAGTAAAGGAAAGAAAAGAAAAATTCGGAGTAGGAATAAAAATCCATGGAGAAGAAATAAAAACTTTGAGGATCGCCGATGACAATGTAATTCTGTCAGAGACAGCAAAGGACTTGAAGCGCAGTTGAACGGAAAGGACAGTGTCTTGAAAGGAGGATATAAGATGAACATCAACAAAAGCAAAACGAGGATAATGGAATGTTGTCGAATTAAATCGGGTGATGCTGCGGGAATTAGATTAGGAAATGAGACGCTTAAAGTAGTAAATGAGTTTTGCTATTTGGGGAGCAAAATAACTGGTGACGGTCGAAGTAGAGAGGATATAAAATGTAGACTGGCAATGGCAAGGAAAGCGTTTCTGAAGAAGAGAAATTTGTTAACATCGAGTATAGATTTAAGTGCCAGGAAGTCGTTTCTGAAAGTATTTGTATGGAGTGTAGCCATGTATGGAAGTTAAACGTGGACGATAAATAGTTTAGACAAGAAGAGAATAGTAGCTTTTTAAATGTGGTGCTACAGAAGAATGCTGAAAATTAGATGGGTAGATCACATAACTAATGAGGAGGTATTGAATGGAATTGGGGAGAAGAGAAATTTGTGGCACAACTTGACTAGAAGAAGCGGTCGCTTGGTAGGACATATTCTGAGGCATCAAGGGATCACAAATTTAGTATTGGAGGTCAGCGTGGAGGGTAAAAATCGTAGAGGGATGAATACACTAAGCAGATTCAGAAGGATGTAGGTTGCAGTAGGTACTGGGAGATGAAGAAGCTGGTACAGGATAGAGTAGCATGGAGAGCTGCATCGAACTAGTCTTCGGACTGACGATTACAACAACAACAACCAAGGACACATAGAACCAGCACGGGATCAACGGTTCGCACTCCCTCGTTCCCAGGTGCGCTGAGTCCTCTGGACACACGAAGGCAAATAGCGCGTGCTGCTCCAGGCAGACGTTGCCTTCTGTTGCCAGTAGACCACAGTTGCCCTCGGTCATCTGTCGGACCTATTGCGTTGCTGCTGTGCCACGTTTCCAGCTTCGTTTCTGGGTGATGTGTTCAGTAATGATATCATTTACGTGGCACTAGGTTGGAAGATATAGTGAAAGATACCACAAGGGATCACTGCACACTTTTACTTGTAACGGAAGTGGTATCTTGTTGCACAAACTAGCTTCGACTTCTTAGCAAGTCATCTTCAGAAAATTACTGAAAAAAGAAAGAAGCGAGTGTAAATGCAGCTAAACAAGTCAGAAGAGGCACTCTCATTGCTAGCATATCTGTGCGCTGGTTGGGCGGCCATTTTATATACATAAAATAATATCTGTAGGAGACCAGCGATTTGCGATAGGCAAACTGATCACATGTGATCGTAGCTAACGCACTCGTACTTCTTCCTTACAAGACTTTAATTACAAATAAAGAATGATTGTTGTAATTATAATTTAGTTCCCTGCAGGATAACGAGGCTTCTTTACAGCAAACGAGCGTACTCTTAACATTGTCATGCATTTGATTGTAAGAAGCTATAAGAATCACATGTTATTTCTACAAAATTATAAAATAATACTTATCCTTAATTCTACACACTTACTTTGAAGAAAAAAAGATATCTGTATTATGCTGTTATGCCAGATACATGTAAATAATAGGACATGTGCACCTTGTGCACGTATTTTAGTGTTTGGATACCACACAAAAAATACAATATGAAACATGGGCATTTGAATGTTGTACTTTTCTGCTAACTTACGACATGGCATTAGATACACATTTTCCTACGTTACTGCTCACATGTGTAGTCTTTGTAATGAACCGGATTTGGTCTGTTAATTTCCTAGATCTTTACCTGTGAGAAGGTAACCTTATCAACAGCTCAGGAAACAGAGAGGAGGCTCAAAGAATTCTCAGTGGTTTTCACAAAGGAAATACGGCATGTAAACAGCTAGGGAACCAGCAATCAGTCATGGAATCTGCTGTAATGTGAGATAGCATTAGTTCCAAGCAGATCTCATGTTACTTGCTAACCGCTACATAGGGACATCCCAAAGTGAGATCAGAAAGTTTGGCATCCTGTAAAAGACTAGGTGGGACTACTTCCCCAGATTTCATTGTTCATGGTGCGAGACTCCAAATTGAATCTTCCAATGTCAAAGACGATACAATAGGAAATTCGTCGCCATGAAGGTCATAGTGTGGGAAATACAAACAAAACTGCTTAGAGGGGGCACTCATAAGATCGCTGTCTTATATCAGCCAGTTGAGGTATTCAGTTGAAGGAATTGGAGATGAATCAGTTCGAGGGCGGTGATATCATTTAGTTGGAGCTGGTTCTTTCATCCGATCAGTATTGTGAGCTCGTAGAGAATTTTGTCTTCCAGAAGTCTTTTGGAGATCATTCGAAGTTCACGCTGTGGGAGTTTGATTTAGAAATGACTGGTGTTCACTCTCAGTTGAAATGAGCGTCGCGCCAGAGATCTTTGAAGGAGATTCACGTGCCTTGTGGTAAGTGAGTGCATTCTGTTTTAAATAATACATTCCGACCTTGCCGTCCCAAGACATTTAAGGCTATTGTCGATTCAGTTTTCGGACCTTGAGTGGGATCCAAGCATTCATTCTGATGTATATTGTCACTTTTGGCACACTAATGTTACATACCATATCGGGTGGTCTTTCTTGAGGTCTGATATCGAATCATTAAGCAACTGATTGCGTCAAAGGTTGCGATAAATGGAAGCTGCTGGCTCTCAACTAACGGCCATCCTAGGCCAAAAGGGATTCGCTGGGAGATCGCTCATTATACCAAAATCACACCAGCTGCGCACGTATGTACATATATCGTGGTCAGCCACCCCACTCCCCCTCTCTTTGTCTTGTTTATGTCCAGTCAAATCAGCTCTGATTTTACTTTGTATTGATAATTCGTGAAAGACTGATAATGCTATACATGAATGTTTCCCTGTAATCGTCTTTTTTCAGTTTATTGATTTATTTTCCCATTGTGGATCATTTTCGGTTTGTCAGTTCCTCAGTTTATTACATTATGTCACCTAACTCGGGTTCATGCAATTATGAATACAGGTATGAATTTATTTGCTACATTTTTGGCAACCTGCGAGACGCAGAAATATGGGAACAAGTTCATTGTGTTGTGTACATCATCATACACAGTGATAACGAGAGGTGAACAAATAATACAGCAAACAGAAGGTTTTCTCAGCTTATATTTCTCCAATGTACGAAGACTCATACAAATGATGCAACAAGAAACAAAGTTCAGCTGTCACTGTCAAAACAAGGAAGAATCTCTCCGTACTGAAGTATAGACGATGATGTCGGTGCCGCGACTAGGCGACGTCTGTATAGGCTCCAGTAACGAAATGTCTCTGCCCATGAGTGGGGTGGGCCGCTGTCGCTGGGCGTCCTATATTGACGCGGCACATGGCGCTCGTAGTAAGGAGCCAAAGGTGTGTCTCAGTGGGCCTGATCCACTGGGTCAGCCGGATCCCGCACGACCACTATCAGAGTTGGGCGGAATCTCGCAATTCCATTGTCAGATGTGGTACGACGGTGCGGTAGTACCGATACATGATATCACAATTTGCATTTCAGTTTCTTAATTCAGCACAGTAACTACATCAACTACCTTTTGCCAATATATAAACTCAACTCTAGAATAAGACCCTGAAGAAACTGCGACACTGCCCGCTGATCGCTGCTTCTTCATCCCTCTCCTGCCTGCCTCTTATGGAGAAGCGGTGAAGCCCCACTTGCAGGTGGCCGGTTGCGCCCAAAAGGTCTCGACGCTCACCCGCAGGACCCTTGTGTAGCGGCATCTTCTACCCTTTGGTAACATCTAAACCCAACCCCACGAAATGCTGCTGACTGATCATTGCTTCATTTTCTCATGTCCACAAGCTTCTAAGAGTGATTTCGTGAAACTTGATCTGGAGGTGGCCAGTTACAGCCAAACGGAATGGGAAATATAAATGGAGAGTGTTGCGTTATTCAGAAACTGCAAATTTACGGCTTCAGTACTTGTGTCAACCATTAGAAATTTGTTATAAGATAAAATTTTAATGGCTCAGTAAAGGTGACTGATGCCCAGTTCCAGTACGACTCCACACATCCATTACGCGACCTGTTAAGAGAAGCTACTATTAAACAAGTAAGAACTGGCAGAAAAAATTATCTCAGTAAAAGGACAGGGGGAAGTAACATCACCATAATTTAGAAGATGTTTCGACACGGTCATTATGACGGAAACCACTTTTTTCAGTTTCTCTGTAACTTGATATTTGACGGAAATTCCTTATCTGTCAAGTTATTCGGAATGCAAACGCATTACGCCTATTTCGTTTCGACTGCCGTAGGCCTTCCTGCTTGTAATGGTCTTCCACTCCCATGTATTTATCTGGCCAGTAACTCAGGTGGCACGTAACACATCTCTTTCAATTAGATAAATCAAGGAAATGAGCTCATACAGACCAAATAAATTTGAACGTTTTCCTGTCATTCAGAATATTCAGGACAGACAAATTGACAGGGCAACTGAAGTTTACCTCCTATTAACCTCCGAAGACTAAGAGCAGAGCTTTCTCCACTGGGTGAGTAGGAATATTACCATTAGATCTGATATGGTGGGAGCACCAAGCTACACCAAAGTTTCAGGAAACATTGAAAAAATTATCAATGAAATCAGTTCACTCACTCATTTATCGCTCAATCAATAATCTCTGATCTGCTAGGCTGGCTTCCTGTTTCCATTGTAGTCAGAAATGTAAAGATGCCCGTAGCTACAGTTTTGAACTTTTGGTGTTATAAAATGTAGCATATACATATTTTTGGTGTAACCCGTTATAAGTCAAGCAGAAAGCATATCGTCGTCTTTGAAGTCCACATTTACAGCGCTCCATTAATTCATTTGTTATTTTTAAGGGCACTTAGCTACTAGAAGTTAATCTTAGGAAAACTGATGTGACATTTTGAGCTGTTGTCGACCAACAGCGTTGGTTTTGATAGTATCTTAGCTGGAGATATCACTGGATAGTATGTATGCGTACGCACTTCAGTATTCTATACGTGATAGATATACAGCAGTCAAATGTGAATGTTTTTGTTCGTTTCGAAATGAGGCGCTATTTTCTGGTTCAAATGGCTCTAAGCACTAAGGGACTTAACATCTAAGGTCATCAGTACCCTAGACTTAGAACTACTTAAACCTAACTAACCTAAGGACGTTACATACATCCATGCCCGAGGCAGGATTCTAAACTGCGACCGTAGCAGCAGCGCGGTTCCGGACTGAAACGCCTAGAACCTCTCGGTCACAGCGGCCGGCGCTATTTTCTGTATCACACAGTAAATTATACTTGTTTCCAAGTCACCAAACCAGTAGCAAAATTGTAAAATAATGTGACTATACTGCTGTAACTGCACTCATGTTATGGACACAATTATCAGCAAAATTTTACGTGTTGTACCAGTTTATATAATTTGAAATTGAAGTGAGAACTGAGAAGGGCTAGAGGAATTATTTCGTGGACTTACAACATCCCTGTCTGAGATGGTTCGGTGCACCGTCTCCCATCCTTCGGTTATATTTTACCGAAACGCTTCTGAAGAAGTGAGGCAGTGCCGTATCAGAATCACATGAGAAAATATGCGCTGCCGTCTGACTTCTTAGTGAGTTTCTCTCCGAAGAGAGATACGTTCCAATCTTAAGCGGCAGATTTATGTAGCGGGACGATAGAGCCGTCCTCTGGAATCTGTCCAGAAGGAAATGTCAGGGTTTCCGGTTGCGGACGCGGCGTCTTTGCTGGATGGTTGCTGCATCGCGCTGGAAGAAGACAAAAGACAAGCTTAGCGATCTCGTCGCAAACAGAGATGCACATCCCTCCTACAATGAAATTCAACATATCCACCCAGTTCCTCGTTCTACTTACGACTTGTTCGTAGCTAGAATGTCATTTAATACATTTTGGCACGAACCTACAACGTATCTAAATGTACCGCAACGTTAATTAGGTCAGTCTTACGCGAAAGAAATTCTAAATGTATCACTGTGTTGTTTCAATAAATTTGTCGTAGAATTACCATTATTATATTCTACGAACACACAGTATTTTAGTGAATTTTCATAGACAAGTGTAGAACATATCAGTATGTATATATTCAAGATACATGAAATTTCCAAGGTAACACACACCTGTAAATTTTGATCGCGGATTTAAAAAGAAAAAAAAATTGATGGACGTCCAAAAATTGTTCATTTGTTTTTTACGATTACCAATTGACGAAGAAATGAAACAGGTCGTACGAAGAGCTTTGTACTTTAGTGCTTTCAGGGAGCTGTAACAGAAGTTCAACCACATCTCTTGCGATTTTTGGACAGTGTCTTCACTAGTACTACGTGAAATTTATTACAAAACTCGATTGCTCTTGCTCCCTTTTCATTCCTAGTATGGAGCCCAAATTCCGCCTTAACTCTTTCTTTATTCCTACCCCTATTACAGCGTTCAAATCATCCATGATCATCAGTTTTTCTTCTCCCTTTACGTACTTATTATACGTACATGTATGTCTTAGCTATGTTGTTAGCTTTGGTTTGTTGCCGATTTAATGAGAAGAACCCTGTCACTGAACTGTTAGCGGTAACTCACCCTCTGCCCTACCTTCCCGTTCACGACGAATCCCACTCCCACTATATCGCTTTCTACCACTGTTGATAGTACTGGTATTAGTCTGAACCGATATCCACATCACTAAAACATACTATGGCAAGACTGACGTGTCACAGAACGAGATTTTCACTCTGCAGCGGAGTGTGCGCTGATGTGAAACTTCCTGGCAGATTAAAACCGTGTGCTGGACCGAGAATCGAACTCGGGACCTTTGCCTTTCGCGGGCAAGTGCTGTACCAACTGAGCTACCCAAGCACGACTCACGCCCCGTCCTCACAGCCCCGCTTCTGCCAGTTCCTCGTCTCCTGCCTACCAACTTAACAGAAGCTAGGAGACGAGGTACTGGCAGAAGTGAGGCTGTGAGGACGGAGCGTGAGTCGTGCTTGGGTAGCTCAGTTGGTAGAGCACTTGCCCGGGAAAGGCAAAGGTCCCGAGTTCTAGTCTCGGTCCGGCACACAGTTTTAATCTGCCAGGAAGTTTGAAGTTTCTACCTTCCCTACCACCTTTAAACGTCTGACGTTCCACGCTCCGAGACGAATAAAATTATTCTTTCGGTGGTTATTCAGTTCTGTTCTCATGGTAATCTTCTCCATGGTAGTCCCCTTCCGGAGGTTCGAATGAAGGATTAATCCGTATATTTTGCCAATAGTGAGTTCGTCACTACACTTTTCCAATTACAGACCACACACACATTCTGTGATCACGTACTGTGTCTTAAATGTAATAGTCTTCATTGCGTTCTGTCTTCTCAAACTGTTGATCATTGCTGATTCTTTCGCCTTTTACGAGTAGTTTTCAATCTCAGGGGCTAGAAGGTTCCTCATATCTCCATTTCTCTGACATGGCCATATGCAGAGCGAAGGTGCCTCTTTAAACCAGAATACTACAGCCACAAGACCTGATAACTTTTATTTAAAATTTAAGTAGTGGACGATAATACATATCCCTCGAGAATAAACGGAAGTGATAAATGGACAAAGAACAGTATAGACATGAGAAGAACAGATGCTTTAGAAATGTGTTGCTATAGAATAATGCTGTAACTACCATGTTAGATCGTGTAACTAATGTGTGGTGTTGTCCGAAGAACGAGGTACCATGTCTAAGGTACCTCAGAACATAACCACATACAAGCAGAGACGCAACTGCGAATGAGAGACGCAGCGTGGACACGCCCTCAAGAATCTTCTTACGCCGCCGCTGCTGAAGACTTTAGACGAAGCGGTGTACCGCTCAGCCTGTTCGCTCTGTAACCATCGCCGAAGACGACAGCATCGTCTTCCTACAGAGCCAAAAGCGTGAGAGTCTTATAAGACTAAAGTACACTGACGGAAACAAAAATCGCAGCACCAAGAACGAGTTGTGACACATCTGAAAAATGACATACACTCAGATTTCGTATCATTTACCTAAGACTGTAGCTGGTAGCGCTCCTGTGAGGATGAAAATCTGGTTTGCTTTAAATACGCTGTCTAATGGTCGTATGTATTAGTTGCCTTTGTGAATAGATATAGAGAGTTGATATTGGTCAAGAATGACTTTAAAGGAGGGAGGATGTCGAACGGGCCGAATGGAGCAGGAGAGGCACCACAGGACATTTTAATTTCCACAGTTATAGTTTTACAAATAAATTCACAAAACTTTGTCAGCATGACCAGGGAGGCTTCAGGATTCACTCTCAAAGCTGTGGAAGTTCAAAAACATAGCAAAATGATTTCTTTTTATATGTGAAATTTCCTCATTTTTTCACTTACTATTGCTATAGGTACACTTTTCTTCAAAAGTAAGACGGATTCTTCGATGAATTATTCACAGAATACAAACCATACTTACAGGTATGTGACACTCTAGAATTTTCTGTTAAAAAGTATGGTCAAAATTAAGATAATTTACTATAAAATTTGAGTTTCTTCTAAACATGAATTTTAAAATTAACAGCTTGTTCATTTTTCATAAATTAAAGTATAGAGTTTCATACACCTGTATGTATGGATCGTATTCATAGCAAAATTCATTGACGAATCTCTTACTTACGAAGAAAAATGTACCTATATCAACAAAAGCAGCCAATATTAAGTGAAAAAATGATAAAATTTTACATGTAAAATATTTTGTTATGTTTTTGAATTTCTGCTATGAGAGTGTATCCTGAATCCTTCCTGGCCATACCGACAAAGTTTTATGAATTTATTTCTAAAAGTATAGTCAGTGCAAATTAAAATGTCCTGTCGTGTCTCTCTTGCTCAACGTCGGCCCGTTTGATGTCCAACCCCCCTTTAGGCGACAAAGAAACCATTATCAACTCCTCACTGAGTTTGAACGAGGTCGTGTAATATGGCTACGAGAAGCTGGATGTTTCATCTGGTATACTGCAGAAAGACTTGGCAGGAATGACACCACAGTACTTGATTGCTGGCAGAGATGTTAACGAGAGTGTAAGGTCGTGAGAAGACTGCTCCGGACGGCCACGTAGCGCTACCGACAGAGAAGACCGTCATATGCGGGGTATGATTCTGGCACGAGGTACTGCACGTGCAGCAGTTGGCACCACAGTGACACAACGAACTGTTGCAAATCGATTACTGCAAGGACAGCTCCGAGACAGACTCCAGTTTCCGACTTCAGTGATGTCAAGCGAGAATTCACTGAAGGACTGGGTGGATGTTTGGTGTGCGGTCTGATGAAATCTGTTTCTGTCTCGGTGCCAGTGATGGCGGGGTCTTGATTAGGAGGAGGCCAGTAATCAACCCAATACCTTCGTGCTAGATGTACTGGACGTTCGCCAGGAGTTACGGTCTGGGGTGCGATTTCGTATGTCGCGAGGAGCACACTGGCGGTTATCCCACGCACCCTAACTGCAAAACTGTACGTCAGTTCGGTGATTATACGTGTTGTGCTGGCATTCGTGAACAGCATGCCAGGGGGTTTCCGAATAGGACAAAGATCGTCCACATACCGCTGTTGTAACACAGCATGTCCTGCAGAGTGTCCACATGTTGCCTTGGCCTGCTCGATCACCAGATCTGTGTCCTATCGAGCGCATCATCGGAGAATTAACCGCTCTGTGTTGGCCGACCAAGTGCAACAGGAATGGGACTCCATCACATAAACTGAAATCGGGAACCTGTACAACACAATGTAAGCTCGGTATGATGCTTGCATTTAACATTCTAGAGGCTACAGCGATTATTAATGTACCGTAATTTCACGTTTGTAACGGTTTATCTAGCGCTTACATTAACCTGTGATTTCGCATTTTTAATTGTTACCCAGAAATATCATTACATTACTCAACATTGCTGATCACGTGGGGACGCGGCCGGGAGCGGCAAGGGCGGCTTGGAAACAGCTCCCCGCTCTCTTAGCTTCAGACCTCGGCCCCGAGTAGCCGCTCCTCTAGCCTCTGCCTCTCTGATGAACAGACGGCAACCCCTCTTGGGGCTGCTCAGCCTTACGTAGGCACCCATGTACCATCGTTACAGGAATAAACTGAGTCCATTACTTTTCATTCCTATAACGGCCACCGCTCCTGACCTCTATCCTGACGAACACAGTGATACTAGACTAGAGTATTTGAACTACGATTTAATAAATCAAATTTTTGCTGAGAAAGAACTTAAATAAACAGATATGAGGGTCTTTAATCTTCCAATATAAATGATATGTTTCACTGTGAGGAGCAGTCTATTTAAAGGAGATTAAGGTTAATGATGTTCTTTCGGGAATTCAAAGGAGTTGCTGATCCCATTTTTCTAGCACGACATTTCATCGCCTAGCTCAGTCTGTCTACTTAGATGCTTCGTGCAGCGTTTCTCTGAGTACTCGCTGCCTAGAATCCAAGCAGACTGGTACGTATTAGCTCAGACAAACAGATGACTGCAAACGTCTTGAAATATCGTGTACAAAATGGGATCAACTACTTGGACGAATACTCGAAAACACAATATTAATTAACCACACCGCAAACACAAGTGTGCTCACGAAATTAGTGATTTTTTATTGATGTATCCAGCCCTAAGACATTAAGTCCTCAATAAAAGTAAACAATTGATTACAAAACCTCCATGAAATCATATAAATATGTTTATTCCTTAGAAGAATGTTCAGTTTTTTCTATTAACATGTTTAAAATCTTAATACTATCATCTTATACAACTTGACTGGACTCTCTGTTGTACTTCCTTACTGTTACGGCATTGTAATTATTGACGAGTCACAATAATTACTGAAGCACCTCAGATTGAAAGTAAAAAAAATTACTGTCTAAGTGCAACAAAGAATATTAAGCAATAACTACATGTACAGACGTGGTTTCCGTATCGATTACTTTAGCTGATTTTCTCATATGATAACAGCGCCAGCGTAAGGCTAACTAGTGACCGAATTATATGAATTTCAATGTTAAATTCAAATTTGCATCTTCGGCTCCTTTTCAAAGATTACTGCATATTTTCATCAAAAACTAGTGCTGCCGTATATTTTCGCTCTGCGTTTACAATATTTTAAAAATCTAGACTGACGGGCTCTAGCTCGATCTCGTTTTGATGTCTTCCAGAGTGATCGAGGCCTACAGCTGTGTGCGATCGCTATCCAGGAGACTCGTACTAGCTAGCGAACTGATTACTGCACAGGAACAGGCAGACAGAGTCAATGCGCCTGCCCCCCGTGCTCACACGTAATCCCCTCCGCTGTCATGCCGCACGCGTCGGCAGCAATTCAGTTTAATTACGCAAGTAGTTGTGGCACGTCCATTGTTTTAGTTAAGTTTTCTTTTTATTTGTACGAAGTTTAACGTGTTTACGTGTAGTGCGTGATGTGTTGTGCACCATGCCGCCCAAAAAAAGAAATGTCGTTTCGTGGATAGCTGACCATCCTGAAACATTAACATATGACGGAATTCTTGTTCATTGTCGAGGTTGAGAGAAAAGCATTTCGTGCGAAACAAAACCCAAAGTTTGAAATATACCAGCATGTCAAGACAAGTCTTCATATAACAAAAAAGGCACATGACAACAATTTTTGACAGCCGCAAGTAACAGTAGCAGGGATTTAAACAGCCAAAGAAAACACAAAAATATCGCTTTAACGTGGATCTTTGTGAAACATTCGTTGCAACAATTATTGCTCTTCACAAACCTAGAAACCCTATCCTCAAATGGCCGGCCGTGGTGGCCGAGCGGTTCTAGACGCTTCAGTCCGGAACCGCGCTGCTTCTACGGTCGCAAGTTCGAATCCTGCCTCGGGCATGGATGTGGGTGATGTTGTTAGGTTTAAGTAGTTCTGAGTTTAGGGGACTACCTCAGCTGTTAAGTCCCACAGTGCTTAGAGCCATTTATCCTCAAATGTTTCCTGCTCCAATATTCCTTAAATCAAAGTATACTAGATTAATCAAAATTGCTAAAAATTACATACCGACAATTTACCTACATGTTCTGGAAGAAATACGCCATGAACTCAAGGACAACACCACTTGGATCTCAGTTGACGAAACCCGACACCTGTGGCAGTTACATTACTAATTTAATTGTTGGTGCGATAAAACAAGAGCCTTCTTCTTCCTACTTAGTGGCTTGGAAAGAACTTGAAAAGTCAAATCATTCTACTACCGCTAGATTTGTGAATGAGAAAAATGTTTGCAGAGTCTTCTGCAGATTGTGTTTGTGGTTCTGACAGACGCTGCTCCCTGTATGATAAAAGCAGGCAAAGTCCTCCAAGTATGTTATCCAAATTTTATTCATGTGACGTGCATTGCTCACGGAGCACATCGCCTTGCTGATGCAAGCAAGCATTTAATGATAACAGCATTAAAAAAAGAAAAAAAATACTGCGATTAGTACTCATTTTCCCCATGTACGTACCAGTATTAAAAAGCTTGAAACTCGATGTTTAGCGTCGGATAAATCTATTCCGTTAATAAATAAAATTAGTCCAGTCAACTCCTTATTGCCGGAGGTATTCCCGATAGTAAATAGAAAAGTTTGAAAACATTTTTAACAGTGACCTAGGTCTTCATCCCTTCTCCCATATTGACAGTTTTATTAATGTGACAGGTACACGTTTGCCAGAATCAGTAAGTGTCAGCATAGCACCCAAATTTAAATACTGTCCAGTTACCTCAGTTGATGTAGAACGCTCCTTTTCTGTTTATAAAAGAGTTTTGTGTGCTCGAAGACACAATCTTAATGCCGAAATGTTTACAATAGTAGCAAAATGTAAAATAATTTGTAAAGATACTCTAGTCTGACAATATTTATTAAACGTTAGTGTTCTTCAAAAAATTCCTTATTGTATGTTGTTTCCGAAATAAAGTATGATTAAGTTCTTGTGAATATCCCTCTGCGTACGATACAGGTCGAATATAATTAAAGTTAAACTTTCAAAACACCCCTAGAAATAACACCACTGGTCAGAATGACGTAAAAATGCAATGGAATATAGCCGGCCGTTTCGGCCGAGCGGTTCTAGGCGCTTCAGTCTGGAACCGTGTGACCGCTACGGTCGAAGGTTCCGATCCTGCCTCGTGCATGGATGTGTGTGATGCCCTTAGGTTAGTTAGGTTTAAGTAGTTCTAAGTTCTAGGGGACTGATGACCTCAGAAGTTAAGTCCCATAGTGCCCAGAGGCTTTTTTTTTTTTTTTTTCAATGGAATATTGTCGGAGAGGGGGTGAAACCGCATGGAAGTAGGAAAAAGAAATAGTGTAAAAATTGATCAACAGATGGCGCTGTATGTATCTGAATACGTAAATGAAAACACCTGTCATGAGCACGACCCATTGCAGTTGGTATAAACACGTCGGGTACATAACTTATCCTCCTTTCAGGCTGCGAAGTTCGTGATGACGGTCTCAATGCAGGATCGTACTCTGTTTGTAAAGCTGTATTACAAGAATGATAACTGTGCACACGTCGCTCTGCAGAAAATCCGGACACTGAAGGGTTTTGAAAAATGCGTTGGTCCGATAACTGTCGTGTGTCTGGAGAAAATGATTCGGAAATTCAAAAAGGCGGATTCTTTTGATATGCTGCATGGTAGAGGGACGAAACGAATTGATTCGACGTCAGTGGCCACAGCAGTGCAGGAAGAGACGTGTGGTGGTGTGCAAACGTGTAGTGCACGGAGGATTGCCCGAACATTGGACATACCCGTGAGCACGGTGCTTAAAATCCTACGAAACTTCCTTCTTTGCTATCCATTCAAAATTAGCTATGCGCACAAGTTGGTTCCTGTTGGCCTGCCTGCAAGAGACCTTTGCTTTAGAATTTCTTGCTGGCATGGAAGTGGACAATGATTGGCCGTGGAAGATTTTGTGGACAGACGAAGCCCACTTCCATCTGACAGGATATGTCAATACATAGAATTGTTGAATATGGGCAACGAAAAATCCACACGCAAATCAACCAGTACCTCTTCATCCTGAAAAGGTCACTGCGTGGTGCCTGTTTACGGCATCGTTTATCACAGGGCCGTATTTTTTTGAAGAGACAGGTGCTTCTGGTCATGTAGCCTATACCGTCACTGGTAAGCGGTATGAGTGTCTTATGTGCAATCACTTCATTCCAGCTCTTCAACAGCGTGCATGTATGGGTGGGATCATTTTTATGCAGGATGGTGCACCTCCGCACATTGCAAATCCAGTTAAGCAGCTGTTGAAAGGCCATTTGGGAAATACTAAAATTATCAGCCGCCATTTCCCTACAGCCTGGCTGTCCCCATCACCTGATCTTCATCCGCGTGACTTCTGGCTGTGGGACTATCTGAAAGATGTCGTGTTCAGTGTTCCGACTGCAAACTTAGCTGCATTGAAGGCACGCATTGCGCAATGCATTCTGAATGTGATCCCGGAAACACTTCGATCAGCCGTGGAAAATGCTGTTTCTCGATTTCAACTGGACAGCATGTTGAACCTGTCTTGCGCCAGGAAATTAATAATCGGTTTGGTTTTGACTGATGCTCTTTATGCGGTGTTTGGTCTCAGACAATTAAAAACCGATTTTTCCCATGCGATGCGATATGACCTTGTCGTAGTGGATGGTCTTACGTAACTAACAGTATCACACCTGTACACCCATGCACACTGACTAGTACAGTTTTTTTAACGTCAGATGTACATCATTTGTCATTTATAGTCGACCACTATTAAATTATGATCCTTACAGCGCCATATATTGCTACATTTTGTAACTATTTTTCTTCTGCCGTACCTTTTCCCCTTCTCCGACAATATTCCGTTGCAACTGGATGTCGTACTGACCAGTGGAGTTATTTCTACAGCGGTTTGAAAGTTTAACTTTATTATAATCACCCTGTATGTTTCAAAGTTGGACCTGTGCATATAGATTGTTTCGCGGCGACTAACTCGCGTTACATTTGCTAGTTACCGAGAACAATAGTAAAGAAGAAACAATATTTGAAACATGGTGTGCGTCTCCTTCTTGCAATTTTTTCAAAAAACTAATCTCCAAAAGGACCCTGCCTTGCCTACAGATCATGAGATCTGGCATTCTAAATGTCCCGGTTTTTCGCGTGGCCGCGGTTGTTCCTCGCAACCGATATGCACAGGTCCAACTTCGAGGCAATAACTATTATGTTTTAGATTATTTGATCTTCCATGTTCCGACAAAACATTTCTAAGAATTTTTCATGCAAATTTGTATGCATATTTTGAGCTTTCTTATGTTGCATGTAATACAGAAAAAATATTCTTTCTGCGAACGGGCTCTGTCCGTGTAGATAGTGTAGATACTACTTGGTGACTGTAGCGTGCTCAGAGTAGTTAATTACATCTCCCTCAGCCGGTGTTTGTGGTGCCACGTGCAGAGTTTGCTACCCCTCGCCCTTCATGCAGGCAGGTAGCGGGCAGTTCGTTCCCTCGTAGGTCAGAGTGCACGCCGTGCGTCAGCTCCGGCCGAAAGCTCAAAGGACGCAGCAGGTAACTACGTCCAACACAACCTAAGGGCACGAAGACCCCATCTCGTTTGTGACCTCTGGCATGAGTTTAGACGCGACAGGCAGCTACTAAATTTACATGCTATTAACTACAGCATCTCTGCGGTGCACTAACGTTCACGTCTCCTTCGTTTCAGCTCAATTTCTGTCATGATTCAGATGAAATTCAAGGATACTGATTCAACAGTCAGAAACTGCCCAAAGAAATACTGCTCATCACATATTTCATGCTATGTCCAGTGTACTTTGGAAAGCGGTGGTTTATTTACCGTTACACCACAAAGTAATTTTAAAGCGGATATCTACGATGAAGCAGTCTGAAATTACTCTAGAGCGATATCAGTTTTATCGAACTATATTAATGGGGACAGTAAAACAAAAAGAATAACCAGTTTCAAATCACTTGCTTTGTGGAGAAACCATGATACATTTCAATTCATGAAAACATCAACAGTTCTGTAGAAATGATTTATTAATCACTGCTAGTTTCGTGACATTACAGTCACATCTTCGGTAACAAACTGTTGATCTTTCTATATTTAATGTCCTTAAAACTCTATAACGATCTCTCGCAACCGTATGTTAAGGAAAACGAAAAAAAGAAAAAAAAGCAGTTTACCAGTAGCAGCGCTGTGTGGTGGTAATAAGGTATGCAAGTCTCTGTTGGAGCAGTCGTACTGGTTGTTCTTTACACTTCCTGTCAATACATTTCGATAAAACGAATATCGCACCGCGCTATCGAATGGTCTCGTAAAATTCCGCTTTAAATTGTAACAGAAAACAAAGCATCGCTTTCCATTGACAGTAGGCTTTGTATGAATTTGGGCGAAAACGAAACTACAAAGAACTGCCTAAACACCAAAGGAAATTCACCTGACGAGTGTAAGGAGGAGTACCTACTAAAGGAAGAAAAGAAAAGAAAAGAATCATTCATGTAAGTGTTTCTTTCTGCCGTGGACCACTGAGTCTTGAACCAATCATCGCGAAATATTTTGTAAAATAAATTTCAGGTGCAGTTCTGCATCATATCTGATTTCTGATAGAAACTTGCGTAGTGAAAATACATGTTGGGCCTTTAAATACTGTAACGCCAGGATGAAAAATAAATAAATACATAAAATAAACAAAATAAAAGAGTTTCGTCAGGTGCTATTAGTACTAGCGCTCTGAGGGTTCTGTACGAAGTTAATTATGTATGCAGATAACAATAATAATTTGGTGTGGCCCAATGTCCTGGTTTAAGTATTTGTACTGGACGTCACTTCGGCGTCTCGTGCGTTCCTAACATAACCCAGTTATCCGCACCAGGGGGAGGGGGGACCCACAGTTTAACGTGGGATCCAAACCAAGTGTTGTTTCTTGCGATACGTCATATCGTTGAGTGCTAAAGCTAGATAAAAATGAACAGCGAAAAATCCGTGGTCCAACCAAGATGCAGTCCAGTGACCTTCCGGTTTCCAGGCACTAGACCACCAGGCCACACACACACACATCCACAGCATTTTTAACAGACGATCGTATCTTTTTGGCTCCATTCAGTTAGAAGCATTAATTTTTGTTACTGTCAAGGGACCACAGAAACTGTATGTGAAATAAATTTAAACTTGATACCTCTAACAGTTCCTGAGGAAAAGGGGTCTTAACTGAAGGACAGACAGACAGACAGACAGATGGACAACAAAGTTATTCTATGAATCTTCCGTTTTTACCGATTGAGATATGGAACCGTAAGAAAGAAATTTTATTTATTCTGTATGTGAACTGTAGTAGGAAGAATACATGATTAAATTTGCAAGTTTGGGGGGTATTCAGGTTCTGAAAGTCGGCACACATGTCGTCCATCTCTGGCAGCTACAACAGCTCTGCCACGCATGGACATCAAGTTGACCTATTCTTGGGTGATAGATATAGGTTTTGTTATTCCACACTACTTAAACTATACACTAGGGATCATGAGTCATGGGTGGTAGCGTGCTAGCCAATACTGGAACCTATGACAAGAAGGTTACAATGGAGAACGTGCAGGCCAGGAATAATGAAACACTCTCTGTACTGAGTGAGGCAGCACGGGCACCATTTTGGTGAACGGTAATGTGACGGAGACGTCGAAGGTAGTTTAGATCCATCCACATTAACACACTAAAAATGTCATGGACGCCTATGCGAACTTCAGGTGAACATGTTGTGACGCCATATCATCAGCCGGCCTTGAACATTGACAAAAGCAATAACCTAGGAACGTTAGTTCTCCTCGGAAGCTCCAGACGTAGATAAGTCCATGGCTACGCTGTACGCAGAACTAGTACTCGTTTAAAAGAGGGCATAGTGATATTGCTGTGTCCAGTGTTGTAGGGCACACCACTATCGAGACACTTCGTTCTGATGCTGTGCCAAGAGAAGCCATAACAATGATTGTTATACTGACAGTTCACTGTGCTCCAAATGGTGTCCATTGCCTATCTGGATGCTTGTTACTAAAAAGCGTATTTTCTGACTTGAAGCACACTCTTTGATAACTGGCTGCCAGCTTGCTGTCGCATAGATGAAGTCTGAGTCGTTCACGTAATTGGCCAATAAAACTGGCCGCTTCTCAGATTCTATGTACAGCCACCTGCATGATCTGGGAACTATGCAGGGCGAAGAAGTGCCTGGAGGAAGTATTACTGCTCTAGCCCATAGTGTTGTATCTTCTCGGAGTGTAATTGTAAACGTCGTGAATTGTTGATACAAACTTGCTAGTTCGAGTCTACTCTACCTTTAATTCTTTAACCGCATTTTGGCTGTCTGATAAGGAACTCAGTCTGCTGGATCATCAAACATAATTTGCTTCACTTTCTAACCCAACAATATAGCAAAAGAGCTCGGTGCTGCTTGAAGATCACAAGTTTATGCTTGAGAATTCCTTCATTGTAAAGCAGTCACCAGCTAATAACCACTCGCCCCTGCTCCTTGAAGCTGGCCACTGTCCAACAAGGTGAACGTGGCATGGCATTAAAAAATTATTTCTTATTGCTTGTTGAATTTCCGTGCAAAGTAACGAAATTAAACCGAGTGAACGCTCTGTAGTTACAAGAAATGGTCAGTTGCTATTCAGAGAAGTCTGTTCTACTATGGACGACATCCTCTAGAGGGGAGAAAATGAAACCTATCTATTACAATGTGGGCAGGATATAAGTTAGCTGTTGCTGCTGCGTTGTGCAAGTGATTTAAAACGGAAGCCGCCAGATGCTTGAGCATCAATGATTAATACAAAATAAAGGAATATATCTTATGGCCTTTATGTTCACTGGAAGCTGTCATTTACAAGATATGCAGCACGGAACTGTCAAAAGAAAACACTGTCGGTCACTCATATGTAAGCCTGATGGTCTAGGCTAATGTACATTCAAGTGACATGGTATTAGTTAAGTTCCAAAATGAAGTCAAGAAGAATTAGATGACTACACATTTACGTTACACAGATCTACATATCCAGGAAAAGCTAAATATGGCGAAAGTCTTCGCTCAAAAATAATAAGAAATAAATAAGTATTGAACTATGTCAGTTGTTATTTACAAGTAACGCACGTATGGTGGGGCCGTAAGGTATTGGGAAACAGTGTACAAGAGGCTTTACTTCCATAGATCCCAACTGAATAAACTTTGAATGATGTGCAGACACAAATGTGTAAGGACAGGTTAGAAATGCACTAGAATTAACACGTGCGCAATGTGAGTTAATGAGCTGGTAACTCTAGGTTCAATGTAACGAATGTTCTGATTCGCAAAAAAAGAAATTTAAAAAATGAGAAAAAATTGCTATGGCTGTGAGACGATGCTCATTTGGTCGCAATGTTCTTAAACTTCACGTGTTGCCGATCTCAGTTAGATCCTAACACAGCAGAACGGATAATCACCATTCTACCTGCTGCCTTGGACCTCAAACGAACGCAATTGCTCTCCATCGATCTTCGGTCCAGGAAGCAGCCATTCTCCACTGATATCTAGGACAGAGTCTGCCACTCTCCAAAATCAAATGTTCTCTGCAGTTCTCATTTCTCTAACTGTGGCGTCTCAACAGTTACCCCTTTCAAATATAATATGTACGACGGCCGCTGTAGCCGAGCTGTGCTAGGCGCTTCAGTCCGGAACCGCACTGCTGCTACGGTCGCAGGTTTGAATCCTACCTCGGGAATGGGTGTGTGTGATGTCACTAGGTTAGTTAGGTTTAAGTAGTTCTAAGTCTAGGGGACTGATGACTTCAGATGTTAAGTCCCACAGTGCTTAGAGCAATTTGAACCATTTGTAACATGTAGGAAATAATCTGACTAGTTCAGAGAAAAAGTATAAATTAAAAAAAAAAATGAGCAGGCTCGATCCAAAGATCGAACGATTATGGAGATTGAACGCTAACCACATGACTGCTGCCAGTTTCTACTCAAAATTGCAACACACTAGTACATCAGTGAAGTGTAAAACTTCTCTTGAGATTTTTTCGAAATCCCCTAAGTAGTACACCTTACTTGTAGCTCTTTATGTTGCCCCAATGGACTACTAAAAAGTTTGAAGAAACTTCGTGATCCAAATATCGTGGCCTCCTTTGTAGCACACTTTTCAGAGACAATGTAAGAAAAGTGTCCAACAATACTGAATCAAGTGTTGCTACTACATGATAACGCACTGTGCTGAGTTCACAAACGAAACTACCCAGAAGTTACTATGGGAAGTCATCCTTTGCACACTTATTCCTTTGAATTTATGCCCTGGAATGATCACTCCCGCTGCTTCTCAAACAACCACGAAGAAAGTTCCTTGCTGGAAGTTAATGCACTTCAAACCTGATTTGACGACGTCTTAAACTCCCATTGAATACGTTTCTACTAGTGTGGAATCAGTAAACTACCTGAGCATTGTCAGATTCAATGTTAGAGAGTATGTTGATGATTGGTTTCACTCTTACGTTTACTGTTATGTTCAGTGAACTAACGGAGAAACCATATCAAAAAAAGCACTATGGTAATATGAGTGACTTACAGCTTACCACGATAACCGACAGCGAAAGTCCGTTGCAATGCAACGTAAAGTATCTGTAACACTTGTCTACGTACATGCCTACATCGGCATGAGTTAGTAAGATATTGCTTACTTTGGATTTTAAAATGTTCTTTGTTCATATGCTATGCTGTGTCACACTCAATTAGTACGGAAAAGAAGCAGCAGGAATGTATACATAAAAAAACCAAGTTTGTAAATTTCTCATTGCCGTTAAAATTGTGTATTCACAAAAAAAAGATCATGTAAGGAAAAGCATATAAAAGACATTGTCAAGTGTCCAGTGCCGTAAGTTTTAGCTCTTACGCTGTGGGGTACTGGAAGTAGCAGAAAAACTGATAATGTTTTCGTAAGCTTTCTGTACTTATTTTCGATTTGGCTGCATGCAGCTCTGTCACAGAACAAGTACAAAAACTGGCCACAACTGAGAGTGGAATGCATAGTCAAAGAACGCGCCTTCATTTACAGCAGAATCGTGTTACCTTAGAGCTAGCAAAGAGCTCTGCCATTTGTCTCTCCGTTACTGCCATTGTGGTTATTGGGACAGGTAAATAGCAACTTGAAAGAAGAGATTAGCTGCAGTTACCAGACTGAATAGTTTTTTTGTACTAAGGTCCATAAACTGATAACCTGATGTCAGTTCTTAAATGAAAATCACTCAGATTATTCAGTGCAACTAACAATAAAATATTAAATGAATTTAGCAGGATACTTCTATACCATCCATGAAATAACTACACTCTCACGAAGATGCCAACCATGAATAAAGTTTTCTCTGTTTTCAAGCTGACTCATTTCGAACTGACATGGCTTAAAAACCAAGATGATCTTATATAGGCATTCTGCCGCAATAAACTCGGATGACACCATGCCAAAAATGTTCTGCATTGTCGCCAAGTTTCAGATATTCTACCAGCAGGAAGAATACGTTTCCAAAGCTGATGTGAGCCTTGAGAGGGTTCTGTGGTGAGTACAGCTTGCGTCCCAAAAGTATGGCCACCAAAAACTCCAATACCGAAAGTATAAGTGAAGGAGATACATATTCATCTCTGTAATAAGATTTAGAGAGTAGAGCGTTGATACTAATAATCTGAATGCACCTAATGCATCTGAATACATTGACTGCAAACTAAACATCATAAATTAGTAGCCAGATTTTTTTAAATTTAAGCGTGCTGAAAGCTGAAATACTCGTTTATGAGATCCATTTCACCCCTTTTCGTGCGTTTTTCAGTGGTTATAGTGTATGCAATTTGAGTAGGTGAAACATCTTTTGATAATTATAGATTAAGGTAATATTTTTCTTGAGAACATTGTTATCGGTACTATCCTCAAAAAGAAACGATACGACATAGCAATGACTGCAAGGTGATCACATCCAGAGGGAGACTTCGTAATCTATGAATAACATGATATTCCAGATGAAGGAGGTCTATTATACAGGGAAACCATACGCAACAATGGAAAAAAAACGACTCAGAAAGCTGTGAAGATAATGAAACCAGTAGATGTGTAGTTATACTTCTGTCATACATAATTCGTATAGTCCCATCTGTCCACCATACTCATTATTCAGTGATATAGAGAGCGGTCAAAACATCAACTATATCCTGCTTCCACGCGAATTGAGACAACAGGTTGCTTATGAACATTCATTGACGAAACGCAGATTTAAGTAGATGCACAGGTCAACTCAACAGGAAGCATTTCAGGAGTCTCAGTGTCACGGCATATGCCGAGTGCCGCAGTGTACTTCTAGTAACAGACGGTACCACGAATCATATACTGTCACCGCGAGCAAGCCAGACTGGACATAATACTCGTTCAGTTAGTCATCGCGCATTGAAATCAGAAATTAGATCACTGTTCAAAGTTAAATCTGTGATAGAACATTTTGCCACGCTTTACCATCCCCACCACCATAACCAAGTATTGGTACAAGTGACTGCTAGTGGTATATTAATCAATATTGCCAACATTATTTTGTCGTTTTTTCATTTTTTCCTGAGTAGAGCTCAAGTTGCTCGATGAAAGCTGCACCATACAGTGATAACTAGAGTACAGTGCACTAGGTAACTGAAATAAGTACGTAATGAGATGAAAAACTACACTTTTATTGAAAGAAGGCGATTACACTAGTCACCGCGATTTCAGTGCTTCCGTGGACATTAAAAAGGCGGGACATTGTTCTTAATGGAGTGTGTGTGCTCACCATGGATGAAAATGCACGCTCGGAAACGTGCTACCATGCCGGCTTCAAGACTGGTAAGGAATTTCTGTGGCATGGCTTTCCATTCCTTTACCAGTTAAGCTGACAAATAGTGGACAGTAGTTGGAGCATGTGTAATGCCATAGTACGTCTCTCCAACCGTTCTCACGCGTACGCGATGGAATTTGAGTCGGGGAACGTATAGGCCAGTCCCTTCTATGAATATCGTCTCGTTCCAAGATCTCCTTCTGCAGCACTGTTCGATGCGGTCACGAACTGTCATCCACAAAAACGAAGGCAGCGCCGGATGAACCATGAAAATACTCATTTGGAGTTCGAGTACCGTGTCACCATACTGCAAACAGGTAAGTGCACCGTGTTCAAAGGTTGGGAGGTCAGCACGCCCGTGCAACAGTATGCCTCCCTCCCCATACCGTAAGACTTCGACCGCCGAAACGATAATGTTTGACAATGCTGGACGTACCGTCTTATGGCGCGAGGTGGGAACGCATTATGGACACAGGAACATTCAAAAGTGTATTCCGCACGTCCCATGGCCTATTTCTGTCAGGTACATCTACATGTACATCATACACCGCCAAACGCTTATAGGTGTGTAGCGGAGAGTACTTCTGGTACCACTAACTGGGCCCCACGACCCTATTCCACTCGCGAATGGCGCATAGGAAAAATGATTATCGGAAAGCCTCTGTATTGGCTCTAATTTCTCGAATTTTCTCGTCGCTGTTATTGTGGGAGGAAGTACTATGTTGGCTGACTCTTCCAGGAAAGTACTCTCTCGAATTTTGTATAGTAACACCTCTCTAGTAACGTCTATCACTCTTCTATTGAGCATCTCGGTCACAATCCCGTGACGAAACGCGCCGCTCTTTGTTGGATCTTTATCTCTTGTATCAGTTCTACATGATAAGGATCTCATACGCATGAACCATACTCAAAAATCGGTCGAACAAGAGCTTTATAAGCTACATCCTTTGTGGATGAGTTACATTTCCTTAGGATTATTCTATGATTCTCCTCTGGCATCTACTATTTGTTTTATGTAGTAATTCCACTCAAGGTTGGTCTAGATAGCTACTCCTAGATATTTTACAGTGAAACTTCTTAATTATATTTTGTTTTACTTAAGCTGAAATTACTGAGAAAGCGAAACTTCTTAACTGAAACTGCTGAGTGAAACTGAACGTACTGAGCCTACTTTCTCTTCACTTATTCTTATCATCTCAAAACTGACCCACAATATCCTGGCGCAACGCAACCTGCCTGCTCAAAAATGATAACCTAACTTCAAATAATTCTGAATTAGAAGAAATCCTAACAATAACCCATACATTTATAAGTCACTTAGCTCACAGAAAATCTTCATTACACGAACAACAGCAATGCCGCAAGCACCAATACTGCCAGCTAAATAAAAGATTCTAACTACTTAAGGCTCCAACTACTAATAGACATGTGGTAAACAAAGGAAAGGTTTTGTTGCAGAGCAAACAATGTATTTGCCAGATTTTGCCTAACTCTACTGCCAAAATAATTATATATATATATATATATATATATATATATATATATATATATATATATATATATATATATATATATATATATATATATATATATATATATATATATAATCATCAGTTATAAATCTCCATGACGGATACACATTCAGACCGTACGCTCGCGCTAATACTGCAAACCTCCAACACTGCTAATTATTAACCTCTAACCTCCATCACTGCTGACTACTCACTTCCAACTTCCATCACTGCTAGCTGTTCACCTCCAACTGCTATCACTGCTGACTATTCACCTCTAACAGTGAGCCCGACCAGCCACAGAGTATCTTACAGAGTGCACACAGCGCTGTCAGGATTATTAATGCAGAGCGGTACATAGCGCAGCCAACATACAAACAAATAAACAGCCTACTTACAACGGTAGATAAAGTTTCCAGCAGTTTCTCATGAATAGTGTAGCTCTACAGTAGTGGCTTTCTTTTCCTATGTATGCCCAATATGTTACATTCAGGGTCAACTTCCAGAGACTGCCAATTCAAAAATTCTCTGCAGGTCATTCTGCAAACAGATATTGTTTTCTGGCATTGCTATTTTGTTAGAGACAATTGCATCATCTGCAGAAAGGGCATCCGACGCTTTCTACTAGAGCATTTATATACGAGTACATCGTAATAAGTAACGATCATGTCACACTTCACTGGGATACTTCGGAAATTACATCTGTCGATTTTCATCCGTTAAGAGCGACTTGTTGAGTTCTGCCTGCAAGGAAGTCTTGGATTCAGTCGCAAATCTGGTCAGATACTGGGTAAGCTCGTAATGTTTCTCATTCAATGGCAGTGTGAGACTGTATCAAATGCCTTCCTGAAGTCAAAGAACATGGTATCAACCTGAGCTCCGTTGTCTTCAGCGGTATGGATGTCATGGAGGAACAGAGCGGGCTGAGTTTCGCAAGATTTATCTTTGCGGAATCCATGTTGACTGTTATAGAGAAGATTTTCGTTCTCCACAGACGTCGTAATTCCTGAGCATAGAACATGGCCGATAATACTACACCATATTCGCGTCAACGGTACAACTCTATAACTAAGTGTATCTGTCCTGTGTGCCTTACTGAAAACAGGAATGACGTGCGCTTTTTCCGGTCACTAGGTACTCTTCGTTTCTCCAGCGGTCTGCGATAAATTTCTGCTAAAAGGGAAGCAAACTGTTTCGTATAGTTTTTGTTATAGAGAATCGCATCATCTGCGAACAGGTATCTCATTTCGTCCTGATGTCTTTCCAGTACTAAGCAGTTGCTTTTTTGTTCTGTGATTGATTATCTCAATATATGCCATTTCAACGTTCGTACGATGATTGAAAGGAGGGACTGTGTTACGATCTTTCGCAACGAAGCTGTTTCGGAAGACCGACATCGGTATTTCAGCTTGGTGCCTATTATCATCTGTTTCAGCGCCAGTATGGTCTCTCAGTTAATGAATAGATAATTTCTAACAGCTTACTCAGTTTACATAAGAACGAAATCACCTGTGGTTTTTAGTCCGACCGATTTACAAAATTTTGCTATCAAAGGCATTGAACACTTCTCTGGTTTCTCTACTTACTCTCATTTTCGCCTAGTTCAGCTATTGTTTGTGAGACAGGTTTTGACTTCCCTTCAATCTGACCTGATACTGTTTTTGTTTACGGAGCAGTTTTCTAACACTGCTATTAAACCACGGCGGGTCTTTCCTATCTCTTAAGAAATTGGTGGGTACATACTTGTCTAAGGCATATGGAATGATACTTTTGAATTATTTCTATTTGTGTTCCACATCTTCGTCCTCATCAGTAACTATTTGATCATGACTTTTCAGGTACTCGGCAGTTTGCATAAAGCAAAACCATCTTGCTACCTTTCTTATTATTTCTTGTAAAACACTAGTCACAGTTGCTATTGCAGACTTATAATCACTAATGGTCTACGTTAACTGATACTATTAAGTTCATGTCTGTTTCTTGCTAGGAGGACATTACATTCACATCTCAAAATAATTTTCTGGCAATACAGTCAGTATAATGTCTCATGAATACCGGTTTTGTTAGCATGCCTCTCCCAATCTATATCTGGAAAGCTGAAGTACCCTCCATTATAACAGCATGATCAGAAAAGTTATTGACGATATAGTGTAAATTCTCTCTGAATCGCTCTACTACTACTGTTCCTGGCCCAAGCGATCTATGGAGGCGTGCGATTACCAATTTTTACTGGCCTTTGGTGCTTAACTTCACCCAGATTAGCTGCGATTCGTGATCTGTGATAACCTCGCTAGATACTATCGGGCTTTTTACTACAATAAATAAGCCGACAACATGGAAGACCAACTTAGACTTAAGATAAATATACCAATCTGGACTTAGTATTTCTTTACTGTTCACTTCGCTTTCAACCAGCTTTCTGTTCCTGATGCTGTCGGGGTATTACATTCTTCAATAAGCGACACTAATTCTGAGACCTTTCCTTAAATGCTTCTGCAATTTACTAATATTATATTAATCTTTTCTGGATTGGATCTGCGAAGACGAGGATTCTCTGAGAACATTGTGGCCAATGTAACAGGTATTGGCAAGGTATATATCTCTTATCCCAAGGTGGGGAGGGGGCGGGGAAGGGGGCGGTTCATAACCTAAAAAACGCATGTGCACACTATATGCACTACGGTACCCTAGCAGCCGCTTCCTGCGAGTAGTGCACGCCTGCCCTATTAAGACGAACCCTAAATTTCTACAGCCTTGGAACTCGCATCTGATACCGTCACAGAGTCGTCTGAGCCTTTGCTTTAGACCTTCCACTCTGCTCCAAATCAGAGGATGGCGATCGATCCTGTACACGATGCTACTCAAAGACAGCTTAGCATGCAGCCCAGGTGTGATACTAGTTACCTTCACCATATCATCCATCTTCTGAAAGGAGCCGAAGATGGCCTCAGATCCTAAGCAGCAGGCGTCATTAGCGTCGAAATTTGCCACTATTTGCAGACAATTGTACCCAGCACGCTCGATAATCGCCGGCAGCACCCCTCCACATCAGGGACGAGACCCACCGATAAACACAGCCAGTGTACACCGGCATTCTTCCGCACCCTGCTTACCATTTCCAAGAGAGGGCTCCATCACCCGCCTGCTAACTGCTAATATATGCAGCCTATTTACTTGTCCGAAACAAGCAGAAAAATCGTAGAGGCAGGAGAGTCATCTCGTACCTTCTTTCCTATACTATAGAATTGGCAGTAACAGAGCAGAAGAAATATACTTTTATCCTTAAGTTCTGTACATCTGTTTTTTTCCGTCTTGGATCTCTTCCTGCCACCTTTATTGGTGAACAGAACAACTTTTCTGTCCTGTTCGACGTAGTTAGAATTCAGTTGATCCTCACTCGCACTGCCGGTGACGGAGACACCGCTAGAGAAACAGGTGGTTCCTGTGGTCGGTGTTGGGATTTACGAAGTGAACCCGTCTGAGGACCAGTTGAAAGTGCGAGTACCATTGCATAGCCGAAGGAGCTCTCCTGACTGCGGGAGAGCCGCTATCAAAGAGCAGGGTAGAGTAGCAACGTCTCGCACACTTTGTGTGTGGGATGCCATGGTGTAAGTGAAATGTGACCATAACGGTTTGTAAAGAAATGATAATTAATCGAAACCCTCAGCTACCAACAGGTGTCGATATACCTCAACGGGACAGCTGAAAATGTATGCCCCGACCGGGACTCGAACCCGGGATCTCCTACTTACATGGCAGACGCTCTATCCATCTGAGCCACCGAGGGGGAAAAAAGGATAGCGCGACTGCAGGGAATTATCTCTTGCACGCTTCCCGTGAGACCCACATTCACAACTGTCTACAACCCAAATTCGTAATGTTCCTAAAGGATATTTACCCATTCACTCATTACTCGCGCCAACTAAGGTGACGATTCCCGTAAGAGCCATGTAAGAAGTCGCGGTCGACGCACCCATTTTCAGCTGTCCCCGTAGAGGTATATCGACGACACCTGTTGGCAGCTGAGGGTTTCGATTAATTTAGATTTCTTCCTAGAGACGCTGCATGGTCATCATTGGTATTTATTTCGGAATAGTTACTATCTTCATATAGTTAAAGGCTACCTAGCCATTGACGTTCTTCTGTGCGAATGCGCGCACTTTGTCCGAACTCTTACGGGAATCGTCGCCTTAGCGCGAGTAATGAGTGAATGGGCAAATATCCTTTAGGAACATTACGAATGTGGACTGTGGACACTTGGGAATGTGGGTCTCACAGAAAGTGTGCAAGGGATAAGTTCCTGCAGTCCCGCTATCCTCTGTGCCCTCGGTGGCTCAGATGTATAGAGCGTCTGCCATGTAAGCAGGAGATCCCGGGTTCGAGTCCCGGTCGTGGCACACATTTTCGGCCGTCCCCGTTGAGGTTTATCGACAACACCTGTTGGCAGCCGAGGGTTTCGATTAATTCTCATTTCTTTCTAGAGAAGCTGCATGGTCATCATTGGTATCTGCTCTTTCGGAACAGTTACTATCTTCATATAACGGTATGTGGTTTTGTGATTTTTTTTTTTTTTTTTTTTTTTTTAGAGTTGGCGACAATGAGTGGTACTGGGGGAGTCCCCGACTAGAGCGATGATCGCAGGAATGCGACAGTACGTAAACTCGCATTGTAGGGTCCAGCTGCGTGGAGAAGTTGGTAAGCGATCCCGCCAAGTAGGATCCACCCGCTCGCAGAAGGGAAAACACCTACTGAATCTTTTCCGCAAGTCTAAACGGTTTATGGCGAAGGTTTAAAAGGCGTAGGGAATTTAGTGGAGCAGAACAACTGTTCATAAAGAAGACAGGAATGGAAGACTTTTTACGTTGACTGACGAGAAGGTGCAAAAAATCGAGAAAACTGTTCGTGCCACGTGGGGTATCCGCGTGGTCTTATGCGTCTTGGACGGTTCGCGCGGCTCCCTCCGTCGGTCCGAGTCCTCCCTCGGGCATGGGTGTGCGTGTCGTCCTTAGCGTAAGTTAGTTTAAGTTAGAATAAGTAGTGTGTAAGCTTAGCAGTTTGGTCCCATAAGACCTTACCACAAATTTCTAAAAAAAGCCTGCTCTTGAAGATCGCCGATTGGCAGTGGACGAAATTTCTGCAATGCTTCCAAACTCTCCTGAACTCTCTTGTATGAGATACCCACAAAATCGCTGGGATGCCAGAAACAGGTCGCAAGATGAGTCCCAAAACAGTAATCTGAGCAGCAGAATGAAAATCGTGTGAGTAGTACCAGCGAGGTTCTTGAGCGGCTTGAATTGAAAGCTGATTTTCTGAGCTCCATTGTGACTGGAGATGAAACGCGGGTGGCTCATAACACGTCTGATACGAAAAAAGAGTCCTCACAGTGGCGTCACACCAGTTCATCATCTGTCAAAAAATTTGAAATCAGAATTTCGGGCAAAGAAAAAAATCGTGATCTCAGTGTTTTGAGACCGAAAAGGTATCGTTTCGATCCAAAGCCTTTCTGAGAGGATCATTAATGCAAAACGACATTGCGAGACATAATAAAAAACTGAAAAGAAGCATTCAAAGCAAAAGGAGAGGAATGCTTTGTGCTTGTTGCACGACAACGCCCGTCGTCACACAATCTTAGCAACTAATGCGCTCTTGGTGTCATTTGGTTGGAATTTTTTGAACCCTGAGATTTTCACTCTGCAGAGGAGTGTACGTTGATATGAAACTTCCTGGCAGATTAAAAGTGTGTGCCGGACCGAGACTCGAACTCGGGACCTTTGCCTTTCACGTGCAAGTGCTCTACCAAGTGAGCTACCCAAGCACGACTCACGCCCCGTCCCCACAGCTTCTGTAAGGTAGGAGACGAGGTACTGGCGGAAGTAAAGCTGTGAGGACGGGGCATGAGTCGTGCTTGGGTAGCTCAGATGGTAGGGCACTTGCCCGCGAAAGGCAAAGGTCCTGAGGTCGAGTCTCGGTCTGACACACAGTTTTAATCTGCCAAGAAGTATCACGGGATCAAGTGTTGTGCAGCAATTTATTTTGATTTGAGTTATTTACAAAGATGTACACTTTGCACCTGGTGCACTTACGTTTGGTACTTCACAGTAAAACTTCTTTTTTGGTTTGATTAAGACCATTGTTTAATTTTCCCGTTCGCTTTGAACGTAGACCCTACATTTCTTATTCAGTTTAATTCGTGGAGAGAGCCGTTTCATATATACGGAAAGAGCAGAAGTGTTTTCAGTTCTTAAATATGGTCAAATTTTACTATCAGGTTTGCAGACCTGCACCATGTCTGTATCACCCTACTGCAGAATTGTAACTATTCCTCTGGCACGTAAGTATATTCTTCCTTTTTCTCAGGTTTCTCGGTTATACCAAACCCAGCACTGTTAGGCAAGAATGGACGTAAAACATGTATCATATATTTCCCTGGGAGGAACTTGAGCTCGTTTTACTATACTTGATGTTTCGATTTTGTCTAGTGCAGGATTCTGAAAGCAGTGCTGCATTATTGATGTTTCGCGCATACACTTATAAATGTTTTCAAGATTGTTTTTTCTTCTCCAACTTCGTTTCCAACTTCCTTCTGCGATGTAACATCCTATAGATGTTCTGGTTCACATGCGGTTCCCTTTCATTGAAATGTCTTGGCTCAAACTCGTCTAGGGATTGAACCGCAAGTGTCGCATTACACGCTGTAAATTAGAGACTTATGACCCTTTGGTTAAATTGCCTGTAGATGGCAAGTTTGCAAAGCTGTATGAAGTTAATATAACATATAATAGCAGTAATAGTAATATCGGGAACTAAATTAACGACCCTTAAAGGATGTAGGCCACACAGTTGTGGTTTGGTTAGAATAATGTTTATTCACAAAGCAAACTAATTGCGAAAGTGGTCGTATGAAGAATTAGTATTAACTTGAGCCCATATCCATTCGACACAGTTAGATCATTCACAATCTTGTCGTGAATTACAAGTTCGATACTCCACCTCGTTAACTATGCGAAAAGTCAGAGTTCACACCAGGCGCGCGGCTGCTCTCCACTCAGAGACTAAGTCCCACGATACCACACAACGCGACATTTTCTAAGTCGTTTCACTTCCTGGGTGGCTAAAGACCGACTGTCAGCTTTCGAGTCTCAATCCGAACTGTGCCCTTTGGTGTCTCTACCAGAAGTGTCCTCTGCCCGTCTCCGACCGCGTTTCCAGCGCCCTGAACATCTTCGCTCAACTGACTAGCCCAGTTCCCTTTCCTGAAGCCGTCTATCTGATTGGCTACAGCTTATTCTACATTAATTCACATTTTAACATATTTAAGTAATCAAAGTTTGATCACTTTTACGTTCTAAATAAAGAAACAATAATATCCATTACGTAACAAACGTTAAATTCTTTTACGTAAAACCAATACAATTTCCTTCTTAACTTTGAATGTCACGGCCAACACTCTTGAACCAATGTACTTTCCGATAAATAAATAAAGAACAAAAGTAACTATTATATACTAAACTTTACAACAAATATTATGTTACCTACGGATTTACTAAGGTGTCATGCTGTCATCGTTGAATGTGTTTTGTGTGGAGGAAATGATGATCTGATGCTTAACTGAAAATACTGATAATTTGAATTTACTATACTTCTTAAACAAATAAAGTTACAGAGTTGATATTTACAACGTTTGTCATTTTAATGATGTTCTTCTACGAGGCCTGTTCAGAAAGTAAGCTCCGATTGATTGCCAAATTGAAACCACAGTGATCATCAGAAATGTTTTACTTGCAACAATTAGCTACACCTTTCAGCTACTTCTCTACGTAGTCGCCGTTCTGACTTAGACTTTTGTCATAGCGTTGTACCAACTTTTCAATAGCCTCATCATAGAAGGCAGCCGCCAGTGCTTTCCGCCAATTCTCCACGCTGGCCTACACCTCGTTGTCTGTGTCAAAATGTTGTCTTCAAAGACAGTGGTTCATGTGACCAGAGATGAAACTCAGGGGGAGACAATTGCGGACTGTATTGTGGGTAATCTCACATTTCCATTTCATTGCCCCTGCAGAATGCGGCTGAGAATTGTCTTGAAGAAGAAACAGCACGACAGTTATGTAATGTTAGCTGCATAGCTTCAGGCGAAATTTCTCACCAGGCCCTCGTACTTGGCGGCAGACACTATTTTCTAGACATCTTTACGCACTCACTGCGAGCTCAGAAATGAGAAGAGCGACGTGATGCTAACTGGGGTTATACTAGAGACACTACCCAACACATCTGTGCAAAGCTTTATCGGATTTTCATAGTCGTTTCCATTTCGCGACCGATCGGAGCTTACTTTCTGAACGCCCCTCGTATATGAAATATCGATCGTTAAGATCGACCAGAGTGTTCAGATTTTAGCATTCAGGTCTTTGTTGCAAAACTTGTTAATTTCGCTTTAACAGTAAATCCTAAACTATTATAGATATGATCAATATTCAAGTTTTATTGCGATCACTATGAAAATTTATGAAGGATGGTAAATTAAAATTACTGTAGCTTTATTCCCTGTACTACTACAGAACTGAATAGTTTTCATAAATGTTTCCCTTTACGGCTGACCTTAGGTCAGCCGTATTTAACACTGCTACGACTCCTTGGCCCCAAAAACCTTCTACTGGGTTTCCCTATGACATAGATTCTCGTCTGTCTCACTCACTCACTCACTACAGCGCTTAGGTCTCGAGGTTCACCATCTCATGGTGAATCTGCGCCCTTTTTGGCACGCGGTCTTGGACGACAGGGTTCGTTTCACAATTCCTGTAGTCTGACTCTCTCAGCCACATACTTAAATGAGAGCGCAATGCTCATTAACTTCGTTAACTTATAAGGTTCCACTGGGACCGTCGAATGACAGCTACTTGGTCACAGAATTAGACAATACATGATTTGCAGAATGTTAAATAGAAAGTTTTTAGGAAAAAGTTAACGGAAAATGAAAAAAGAGAGTATGCGAAAAAGTTACAGTGAAAATAAAATAAAGAAGACAGAGAAAAGTTGTCAACTATTGCCAGAATAGAAAAAGTGTTCCGCAAGAAAACCTTTGAACCAGCATCCGTTTCTGGTCTAGGACTATTCGTGGTGAATGAACAGAGTTGTACAAAAATAAAGGAGTTAAATGAAAACGAGACGGCCTACAGGACGAGCATAACGCAGACTTTGGTTACGCAGGCCGGTGTGCGTACAAAATGGCCTCTATTGGGAATTAGCAATCAACAGCGCCAAAGTTCGCTTCTGCGCCATTTGTCTGTTAGAGGTACTCAACGTGAGGTCAGCGAGTCGTGCGTGGGTCAGACTTCACTACGGAGGAAGAACGAGGTGTAGTGTGGTGCCTGACTGCAGAAGTGCATGGAAGCGCAATTCATACCCTAATGTTCGTTATGTATGGCGAACACAGTACGTCACGTACCCGTGTGTTTCGGAGGAATAAACGAATTCGAGAAGGTCGGGTGTCACTGCCAGGACAGGCTCGTCGTGTCGTTACCCCTTCCCTCATTGCTGTGGTGGATGCTGTCGTCAGAAATGACCGACGGCGGACGATGGAAGACATTCGCCTCATGTTGGGCTTTAGTCAGGCCACCACTACAGAGCATCTGAAGTTCTGGAAAATCTGTGCTCAATATATTCCCCACAGCCTGAAGGAGGAGCAGAAGTTAAGCAGAATGTCGACATTACTGCAGAATCCGGGACAGTGTCACGATAAACAATATCGTTTCCTGTCCCGTATTGTGGCGGTAGATGAAACATGGTGTCTGAGCCATGCACGGCCCCCGTTTATCCCATTTATTGTTTGTTATCTTCTATTAAAATACTGCCGCCTCGTTTACTTATTCCTTTTAATGGCGTCACTAACTTCCTGCCTTACTTGCCCATGAGCAGCAGCAGCAGCAGCGCGTATCGATAAGTGCCCTGTCGTACCATCCCCGGAGCCACCGATAGTATTTCCGGGTCGTAGTCTGTCTGGCAGTCAGTTCGGGACATAACAGTGCAGTCAGAATGCAGCAGCAGTGAAGTCGGAGACAAATCGCTGGTGAGGCGCCGACAGCCAGTGCTCGCCAACCGCTGGCGACACACATGAACTGTCCGACGGAGGGAGATTGGAGCACGATGACCGTTGGTTGGTTGTTCGGTTGGTCGTCTCATCGGCCGACGTATATTTGGTCTTTTCACCGTATCTAGACATGGGCAGTTCGTCGGTTGGTGTGGAGGAGCGACGAAATCTCTGCCATACGTGGTATGGCCGGGCTCGCTGGCGGCCTCTATACGGTGCCGAAGTGTGTGGTGCTGTTCCCATTGCTACAAGGTTTATGGCTCAACGATCCTGGACATGAAAGTCGAGTTTTGAGTTAATCTACCAGGAAGTTGGGATATTCACGTGAGCAACATGTTGGCGAATTTCAGCCACCCTCCGGTGGAGTTTAACTGTACTAGGTTATTTGAATTGAAGTGAACCAGCGGAATCTTCTGCCTTGTGGCCATTAACGTTCTGGTTACCTGACCTAGCCGTTGACTTAAAGTCAGGCAGTGTATTTTCCTCATCGTGTTGTCGCTGTCCAGCAGCGTGTGTTGTGTGACAGCTTAATGTATAATTGGTTGTGGGCGCCAATACCTTCTACGTTGTTCCATTGAACTCCCTGCTGTGTGCTGGTCGGGTGAAGCGGAGGTTATGTTGTAGGTGGGTCTGTTGACTGTCTGTCGCTTGGGTTGTCGTCAGATCGACATTGGTTGGGTCGACTGTATGTCTCACCTAATCGAGCGTTAGTGTTTGAATTCTAGGCCGACCCTCAGAACTTCTGAGCGCCTTTTCTTGTTTGTTCTTGTTGTTTGTACGTGTATGGCTTAAAGCCGATTTTTAGATTAAGGTTTTTTTGCCCTTAAGACGTTGATGGTTTCGGCCTTCAGCATAATTTAAGAACCGTTTTACGTAAAGCCTTTGGCATTTTTAATATTAATGTTACCGAGTCTTAAGTGTTGGGTGTTCAGCCGATTTTGAATTTAAGTTGTTTGCCCTTAAAGTGTCAGATTCTTTGGGCCTTCAGCCTAATTAAGGAACTGTTTTAAGATAAGGCTTTTCCTTTTAAATTTCTAATTTTGGTTGAGATTTACGTGATTGGTTTTCAGCCGTTTTTAAATTAGTGGTCTTGCCCTTAAGGCATGAGATTGTACGGTGCATTCAGCCATTAATTAAGTTCCGAAACTAAAGCTGTGTTTTTTAAAAAAAATTCTTGGCTCTTGTAATGTTTGATCAAATAAAATGTTATATGAGTGTAATTGACAGCCGCTTATTTTGCCCCTTTCCACAACGTAAACGGCCTGTCCTGTCCTGCGGGCTTAGTAGGGTGTCTCAGTGTTATCATTTAGGGTAGGAGAGCAAGCTGTAGGGCCAGCAGTGGAAGCACACGGATTCATCCGCACCAAGAAAATCCAAAGTCGTGAGCACCAGCTCCAGGAAAGCCATGATGACCTCTTCTTTGACGGCAGTGGCCCATTGCTCAGTGAATTTCTGGAACAGGGAGTCGCAATTACCGCACAGCCGTACGTAGACACTTTGCAGAAACTGAACAGCGCCGATAAGCCCGAGCGTCCAATAATGTTGACGGACAACATCATTCTGTTCCAGGATAATGCCTGTCCACATATTGCCTACGTTGTTTGCACTACGCTGCGGACGTTTCGCTGGGATGCCCTTACACATTTTAAGTAGCCCATTTGTATGTTGGCAGCGTTATAGACTGTGTTAATATCACTGACAACGCTCTGCGCCCTCGGCAAGAGGTCCTGTGGTTGGACGGACTAGCAGTTAGCGAGTGGATAGGGAAGTGCATGGACGTGGTTTTCTTTGTGGAGACTCTGTGTTGGTAGGACACGCAATTTAAAGTGACATGAAATGATGTGTTTATAAGAAAATATGCAATTAAATGTATGATGATGAATGTTGTTGATAATGTTTGGGTAGTGGAATTATTGACAGCTACATAATTGTTGGAACTGGATGTTACATGAATAAGGTAAAAATTTCTAAATACATTGTTTGCTCTTCAACAAAATCTTTCTGTTGCTAACCGTACGCCTCCTAGTAGTTAGAGTCTCTAGTAGTTAGGAATCTGGCTGTAGTTCGTGTTATGAAGATTTTCATTGAGGTAAGTGACTTATGAAAAAGAATGAGGTTTCCACTATTGGAATTCATGATTGAAATGGGTTTAGGCAATTAACAGAGTTGGTTTCATAGTTCTTTAATTTCATATTTTTTGGTTTTGTGTTGTTAGAATTTCTTGCAATTGAGGACCATTATTTTGTGTTAATTATTGGAAGTCATATTGTCAATATATAGCAGTCAGATTGCGTTGGGATTGTGTATTGTGGGTAATAAATGAATAGGTTAATTTTGAGTTGTCTTTGTCAGGGAAAATTCTGTAGGTTAGTATTTAATAATTATAATTAAAGAGCTAGTTTCAACATGCTTCATAGAGTTGCGATCTCTGCACTTGCGATATCCATATTTTTGGAGCCCCGGAAGAAGATATTCGTGGCCGCTAGTTTGCTTCGGACGAAGAGGTGCAGACTTGAGTAGAACGAGGGCAACCTTAAACATTTTTCCATGAAGGCTTTGACGTCTTGCTTCATGGTATTATAAATGTACTAACTGTTACGGCGATTACTTTTGAAAAATTAAATAGGTTACGCAACTTTTTTCTCATTTTTGTCGTTGTAATGTGACTGCACTTTATGCAACACCATACGGGATAACAGAGTAAAAGTAAGAATAGTGAACAAGATGTCGTGCTTCAGTGTCACAGACGGTGGAGGTTATTCTTGTAATGATGATACCACAAGATCTTGAACGTGACTCTTCCGAGGAAGACTTTCCTTTAGCCTCCGTTCTATGAATTTGAAGTGCTTGAGTTCACTGACTATCTTCTGACAGAATTCTCACCTCTGCAACAGCGCCATTCACAAACTTTCTGCATTGTGTTTTGTTACAGTTTTTCTGATGGCTTTACTCACTAGCTCTCTCGTTTACATTACACTCCATGTCTTTCCCAATAACACTCGTGTCATTAGCAGAGAGAACGTTTTTTTTTGTCATTGTCATGTCTAGCGGCACACACACACACAGTTCAACATCACAAACGTCAGTACTACTTAATGACGGCGGAAAGTCTGTGCTTAGGGTACAGATCTTACGAAATGCGTTTTTAATGACAACAGCGGTTACCTTGACACAAACAGGAGAAAAACACCACTTCATCAAACCTGCAAGGAGCACGTTAAATAACCATGCGTGCAGCAATTCTCATTCGGAAACGAATAATAAACATTTTGCCGCTTGCGGATGACAAGCTGTAGACTGTAGAGCAGGCTTAAAACAACCAACATAAACAAGCAATAGCTTCAATTGAGATATGTGTGTATCCAGTTTATTTCCAAATTTACTATAAAATTAAAATCATTAGACATATCATAAATGAACAATATAGAATGCCTCAACTCGGTGTTACGGGTCTTAACTTTTTACTGTATGCAAATAAACGTCAAGTATTTGAAATAATCGCTCCTTTTATAAACGTAAATAATTTCTGCCAAAATTTCATAAATAAATTCACTGAAAATTGCTGAAAAAGTGCTGAAACATATTTAGGTGAAAACAGACACTGGTGTCTTCCACAAGGCGTAATTCCTCTTCAATTTTTCATAGCAAGCTCGGAAGTAACAAGTACTGAAACATTCACAAAATAACTATTTGATACATATATCAAGAAATACAATGGTCCCAGAGCAGGAACTTGAAGCACCCTCCCCAAGTTACAAGACCTCAGTCAGATTTAAATTTTCCCCCTGGTTGTTGGCATTAGAGAACAATCTTTTGATATGTACTTTCCAGATTTGCAGTGAGCCATTTTAATTTTTTTTCTCGATTCTCATAATCTTCTTACTTTGGCAAAAGTATTTCAAGGTCAGTCATATTTTATTCTTAATTGAAAGAAGATTCTTATTGTTCTCAGGCTATACTTTAGTCCTGCTAACACCTCATACAAATATTTATAGATAGCATTTTCCCTTCCCAAAGCCAAACTGAGATTCTCACAGCAAATGACGTGTACTGAGATTTTCCGCTCCTCGATTATGAATTGCTCTCTCAAAAAAGTTTGAAAACACTGGTATTCGGAAAATTAGCCAGTAGTTGTATTCTTTATCTCTTTTACGCTTTTTATAGTGTGATTTCGCCAAAGATTATTTCAATCTTTAAGAAAAATGACCAGACCTGGAAGACACATTGCCTAGGTAACTGCGTATGGAACTATATGGTCGTTCAATAAATAATACAACACTTTTTTAAATGCTATTCGTAAATACAGAAACACGTCGTTTTGGGTACTTAAAATGTGATGCTTCTTCTGCACGTCTGCAAAGTTGCGAACAATTCCGAGAAATGGCACAGTGTTAATGAACTGTGAAAGTGATGTATATGTAAGGCACTCGTTACGAGCACTGTACCGTAACTGAATTCTTGGTTGCGTTAAGTGGTGAACACCTACAAACGTTTTTGTGGAATAATGGTAATGGCACAGTGGAGGGTGGAGGTGGAGCAGACAATTCTGAAGTTGCTCCTTATGGCATGTCTAGGGTGATGAGGCTGTTGACTGTTGACGTGAAGACGCCAGGCCGTGTCACACTCCAGGTCCCAGACCGTAGCGGTCTTCCGTTAATACCGCGGCGACAGCAGAGGTAGCTCAAGTCGTACCTCCTGGATGGCGGCAAAGTGCGCACAGGTGACAGGCAGCGATTCACGTCCAAGCAGAGGTAGAGGCGCCTGCGTCATCGGCGTGGCGCAGAACACCTCGGCTCACATTGCTGCCCGGTTGCTCCACGATGACAAGCTGGTTCGCTCGCCCTAAAATTCTGCTGTCTCCTACTGATTTTGTAATGGCGGTGATGTTAGTGCGTCCCTGCAGGCTGATCCAACGCCGGCAAGCGCGGCCTGTCATCACAGACGCGTTGCGAAGGTGCTGACCAAGCATCCACTGGTGATCACCGACCGACTTTGGAGGTGGTTTTATTTCATTCAGGCACATGTAAGGGGCGATCAAAAAGTTTCCATTTCAGGACACTGCTGCAATCCACTTGCAACGCAGCGCGACTTGGATGTGAGTAGGTAAGCACCGATATGTAAGGAGGGGATTATCGTGGAATTCTTATCTTTCCGATGTGCGTGTGGTAAATGTGGAAACATGAACTATAGCGTAGGTACTACCAAATGGGTCCAAACAGAAGGGACATGCTGTTACTCTTTTCTTAGCTATCGAAGGACAACCATAGGTAGACGCCTATCGGTGAATGAAGACTGTATGTGGCAGTGGTGTCATCGATCATCCACTCGTCCCAAGAAATCCAGCCATCTTATGGAAAGGTGATGCTCACTCTGTTCTCTGATTACCAGAGCCCTCTGCTTGTTGATTACAAGAAATCTTGTCTCCATCACCGAGGAAAGGTACCCATGTGATTTTCGTGGCTTCGGCAGCTTAAAAAATGCCTTGAATGATCAACGATTCCTGTCGGACAAGAACGTGAAGCAGAGAGTTAAGGACTTATTCAAGCAGCAGGACATGGTGTTTTACCCAACGGTTATCTTCGAAGTTGTACGTCGGTCGAATGATTGCCTCAATGATTTTGCCTGATTAGCATACCGATTCCGGACTGTACGGCCTTCGAACGGAAACTTTAATAAAGAGAGGTAATGCGTTATGAGGTGCAGATATTAAGGTGTCCATAACAAATATTTTTGTATATAAGTAGCATTCTGGGAAACACGCACATTCTTGGACGCCTTACGCGAGGATTATTACGTAGTTGCATTGCGTACAAATAAAGGAGGTTCTTTTACAAGGGTCCTTCTTGCCACCCACTTCCTCCTCTGTCTATAAACGTAAGATCACCATTCCAGTACCGCTGAGCTGAATGTGAGTAATAATGTTAATACTGGGTGAAAATAAGTTATTGTCTTATCGAACATGTGTATTAACCATCACTTATTATATGCATAAATTTATTTTAATTTTAGGTGCTTAATTACGCTGGGACGCGACAGTTTGGTGATCCTACAATTACACGTCACTAGCGTGCTATGACGCGTGTATCTGCATCCTTTCTGTTACAACGTGCAGTCTAAATTATTTTGTACATGACGTCCGATTATTCTTGCTGTACACTGCGGTATATTTGGACGCATTATACACGGTACTCTATTACCCAACTTATCGCTCACCTACAGTTACATTTACGCCTGGTTTCATCATAACAGGAAATTTAACAGGTAACAAAGCTCATATGCAGGATCAATACGGAGTTTTGTTTGAATCCAGTCGTAACTGCAAACTAAACATGATCGGTTTTATTGCTGCGGTGCCCTTTGTGATTTATTCCACCCCGGAGCAATAAGCAGTCTTACACTACATCTCCAGTCTGGTCTTTTTTACGAGATAAAATCACACTAATCACAAAAATTGCTCCCAACGTAGTGAATCCCGCGGTAATTCGTGCACTCTGGCGTATCACAACTCGAGACATGAGTCGAAAGCAACCAGTGAGCATTGGACGTCAGTGTACAGTGATTGAAACTCTTGTATATTTTAAAGTGTGCTGAAGGTGGGTTCTACCAATGCTTCAAACAAAAATGCAATCACTGGACCGTCAGTACTCGCAATAAGCAAAAAAGGAGGAATTCAAGGCTGCTCCCTCTTGATACAGTCTTTTGGGGTGGTGACGGTGTCATTCTTGAGGACGTCTCGCTGAAAGTTTCAATCATTAATTCAAAGAGATGTGCGCAAACTCTGAAAAAAATCAGGAACTGTTTCTGACGTGTTCCGTCTAAGAAGAATACAAAAGAAATCTTGGCCCTACACTCCAATGCACGACCACACGCGGGCTTCAGAGTCCGGTAACACCGCCAAATGGTTTTCGACATCATTTCTTCTTCCGCCGTACAGCCGTACAGCCGTACAGCCGAAATCTGTCGCACTCAACCTTCCATACATAAATATTCTCTACGTGAAACACACTGTCAAACGATGAGAGCTTAATTCATGCAGTGAAAACATTGCTGCAAACATAGCAAAAGAGCGTTTACCAATAGGGAAAGTATCCTGTTCATTATCGTCGGTTGAAGATCGTAGAACATAATGGAGACTACATAGAAAAATGGTGCATTTAAAAGAAATGTTGACTGTGTTGCCGCCAACTTCTAGCTTTTAAAAATAAAAATGCTGACAGAAAAATATGGTACACCTGGACGTCGTTTTTGATCTGATAACGGCATGCGCCACGTGAAGGATAGTAGATGTACTGGATATGGTTCCGACGTCATCCACCAACAGACAGCGTAGTGACATAGCTACCAGAGCACCATCTGTGTCTACCCTCTAACAGGGAATGCTCACAACCAGAAGGCTCAGTGTGGTGTAAACGTGTGAAGCAAGCAGGAACCAGGCAACGGAGTCGCGCTCGTGCTTCCAGCAGACAATTGAGAGAGTTAGAAAGGGGTCAAATTGTGGCCCTCAGAGTGGCGGGGTGGTCCTTTCGGAGAATTGCCACAAAATTTGGACGCGCTGCGTAAGTTGTGCAACGACGTTGGTATCTGTGGTGACTTGAACATTCTCACACCAGTAGACAAGGTTCTGGCAGTCCACGCAGCACAGGTGCCCGGCAGGATCGTCTATTTCAAAGGCCGCAGCTGCAGGTCCCACATCTACCACAGCACAGGTAAAAGCGCCTGTGACGTGTCAAAGCGTACTGCTCCGAACAGAATATTAGCAGTGGGAGTATGAGCACGCACAAATCTATCGCGTTTTCCACTCACGCTCGACGTGCACGGCTTGACGGTGCCGTTAGAGGATCACTTGGAATGGCGCGCAGTGGTCTTCAGCGATGATAACAGACTCTGCCTGCAGCAACTAATGGTCGTTTGCACCTACGATGTAGACTTGGGGAGCGCTGTCTCGCAAAGTGCATTTCTACCAGACACACTGACCCCATCCCCAGGCCTTATGATCTGGGATACGATAAGCTACAACTCCCATTTTTTCTCAAGCGGATGCTAACCAGCGATCAGTAAGTGCAGAATGTTGCTGGACCCGTTCTTTTATCATTCTTGCAATGGGAAGGTGATGCGCTGTTTTAACAGGATAATGCTCGCCCACACATTGCCCGTGAAACTCAACGTGCTGTGCAAGGCGTGCAGCAACTTTCCTTGCCAGCACGATCTCCAGACTTGTGTTCAATCGAGCACGTATGGGATATAATGGGACAAAAAGTAACTCGTGCGAGTCAACAGCTCTTACGTATCTACGTGAACAGGTCGAGCAGGCATTGAATAACGTACCCCAGGCTAATTCGCCATCTATGCCATCGAATGGATGCCAGAGTTTGCGCCTACATTGTCGCCCCTGGAGGCTACACCACGTTCTAATATGGGTGTTTCAGCATGTTTCGATACCTGGTACCTCAGAACCGCTTGTACTATTGGTTTGGAAATGTTATCATCTATGTGTTCGCTGTTGCTGCATAAATCTTGAGAGAATTGGAAAGAGGAGCACAGAAAAATAATGGTTCACAACGTATCGTTGCGGTGTCATCTGATGGAATGTGTCTCGTGAGAGTACTGTGCTTCGATTTGTAATGGCACTTGAATTACGTAACCATTACGCCACCTCACCTCAACCTCTCGATACCAGCAATATTCTACTGTGTTTCTGTGAAGTAGTTAACATATTTCTGAGACAACATTCAGATTTGATTTCGTTAATGTAGAGGTACTTCGATACATCGATATGTTTATATTGCAATGATATTATTCTTATGTGTATTCTTTCTTTTGTCACTATGATCTCTGACGTACTTGTAACTCTGATTTTTTTGGGTGCGTAAGCGGTTATTAGAGAGTCAAGTCATGGTCGTCATGTTGAAAAGACGCAAATTGTTGTCAGTTTATGAAACGTGAACTTTAACAGTGAGGAAGATATTTTCAAGTATGTGTTATATTGTGAAGTGATGTTGCAACAAAAGTCATAAAAAAGAAGTATAACTTAAATTCGGAGTGATGATTATTTTTTACATCACCATTGTACTAACTTGCAAAAGTTTAATCTTCAAGAATGGTTTATGAAACACATCTATAAAACTTTTGAATATCGCAGGATAACACCTACGCCTCTTTGCATCCGAGCTTGGAATCACCACCACCTACATTTTCGACGATTGAGCCATCAGTTCACAACGAGACCAGCATGGGAAACACGAAAAGATGAGTGCCTAGTTTATCCATTATTTCATGAAATGACTTTATCAACTGTGCTCTAATGACACCTGCCGCATAATATAACTTCGTTGTTGCCCAAAAATGCTATATTTAGCAGCGTGAGCAACACTACAATCATAATTAATTTTTGACCTTTGTTGTGGTAGGGTTGTTAGAGGTTGCAGTCAACTACTAAGCTATTGTCAATAAAATTCTTCTGGGCTGCTGACTGCATTGTCAATATATAAAACTGTCCGACGTTTCGACCACTATTGCAAATTGCCTTCGTCAGGGATTTGTGCTGTGCTGACAAAGCTCACAGCCCTGAGGAAGGCCACTTGCAACAGTAGCTAAAACTTTAGATAGTTAATATATTGAGAATTCGGTCAACAGCCCAGAAGAATTTTACTGACAGCGATAACGGCAGCGGAAGCCTACGCTTACATACTAAGGTTATGTTTACAATACCCTGTATTAAAATGCTTCTTCTACAGCCTGTAGGTGGCGCTTACGTGCCGTGGAGTTTCAATTTGATAATTGAATCAATAAACTTGTGGCACAACTGCAATAATTTTTTCGTGACATGTTACCATTAACCCAGCCTTGAATTACCGTTCCCATAACAACCAACGATATGGTCGTATGTTACGTACCATTTTTTTCTGTTCCTCCTATTGTATATTGTTTGTCTCTCGTACTGATCAGAAAGTATTATTTTATTCTGGCAGATCTGATGGTGCAAAACTCCGAAGCTAGACTGACTGACAATAGAACAAGTAAAATGGCGCTCATCTCTTAGAGATATTTTATGTCTTTCTTTGAGAAGTCTCAAGATACGTGCGGGCGCCCGAGAGAGGGAGAGAAACTCTACGATAAATTTACAAGCACAGCTGTGCCAACCGTAACTCGATTAAATTACCGCTCAAACCAGACTGCTACGAGAATAATAACCGGCTTACATTTCTGTGCAGTTCGCGATGTTTTCGTAGTCATTGTTTTCCTTGGCGACATCATAAGTTGTCACCTTGTACTGCGCTTCATGTTAAGAGTCACTTTTGTCAAGAATGTTCTGCTGCATTCAGTTGGCTCATTGTTTAATCTGCAACATCTTCAAATGGAGTTGCACTGTCAGAATAATAGTGCTGTTGACTTATTTGCTAACTTTTAAGTCTGTTTCTGTGCAAGAAATGTTTTTACAGAGATGATAAATCTCCGTTTCGTTCACATAACAAGATAAACATGACACAATGACAGACTAATTAGAGATGCAGCAACAACAGGGAAGTTTCGTCAGGACAGGCCATGGAATTAGAACGTGGGGCTGTCATTGGACGTCACATAGAAATCGATGAGTGACCCCTCAATTCTTCTAAGGCTGCTAAAGTGGTCAGTTGGTGATGTGACTGGATAGTGGAAACAAAGGAGAATTCAGCAATAGCCCAAGACGAGGCGGACCTCATGTAGTGACAGACAGGGTCCTTCGAGGATTACGGAGGTTATCTATAAAAAAAAAAAAAAAAAAAAAAAAAAAAAATCACACGAAACATTTCAGTAGTCCAGCTAGTACAATCACTATGCATAGGGAGTTAAAATCAATGGCTTACAATGGTCGAGCAACTCCTCTTAAGCCACATATGCTATTTCAAGTAGTCAATGCTAAGCGACACTTGAGGGTGGTCCATTGATCGTGACCGGGGCAAATATCTCACGAAATAAGCGTCAAACGAAAAAACTACAAACAACGAAACTTGTCTAGCTTGAAGGGGGAAACCAGATGGCGCTATGGTTTGCCCGCTAGATGGCGCTGCCATAGGCCAAACGGATATCAACTGCGTTTTTTTTAAACAGGAACCCCCATTTTTATTATATATTCGTGTATTACGTACAGAAATATGAATGTTTTAGATGGCGCTCTAATAGTCACAAACATATGGCTCTCATTTTTAGACGAACAGTTGGTAACAGGTAAGTTTTTTAAAATTAAAATACAGAACGTAGGTACGTTTGAACATTTTATTTCGGTTGTTCACATGTGATACATGTACCTTTGTGAACTTATCTTTTCTGAGCTGTTACAGCGTGATTACCTGTAAATACCACATTAATGCAATAAATGCTCAAAATGTCCGTCAACCTCAATGCATTTGGCAATACGTGTAACGATATTCCTCTCAACAGCGAGTAGTTCGCCTTCCGTAATGTTCGCACATGCATTGACAATGCGCTGACGCATGTTGTCAGGCGTTGCCGGTGGATCACGATAGCAAATATCCTTCAACTTTCCCCACAGAAAGAAATCCGGGGGCGTCAGATCCGGTGAACGTGCGGGCCATGGTACGGTGCTTCGACGACCAATTCACCTGTCATGAAATATGCTATTCAATACCGCTTCAACCGCACGCGAGCTATGTACCGGACTGCCCTCATGTTGGAAGTACATCGCCATTCTGTCATGCAGTGAAACATCTTGTAGTAACATCGGTAGAACATTACGTAGGAAATCAGCATACATTGCACCATTTAGATTGCCATCGATAAAATGGGGGCCAATTATCGTTCCCCCGATAATGCCGCACCATACATTAACTCGCCAAGGTCGCTGATGTTCCACTTGCCGCAGTCATCGTGGATTTTCCGTTGTCCAATAGTGCATATTATGCCGGTTTACGTTACCGCCGTTCGTGAATGACGCTTAGTCGATAGATAGAACGCGTGCAAAAAATCTGTCATCGTCCCGTAATTTCCATTGTGCCCATTGGCAGAACTGTACACGACGTTCAGAGTCATCTCCATGCAATTCCTGGTGCATATAAATATGGTACGGGTGCAATCGATGTTGATGTAGCATTCTCAACACCGACGTTTTTGAGATTCGCGATTCTCGCGCAGTTTATCTGCTACTGATGTGCGGATTAGCCGCGACGGCAGCTAAAACACCTACTTGGGCATCATCATTTGTTGCAGGTCGTGGTTGACGTTTCACATGTGGCTGAACACTTCCTGTTTCCTTAACGGTCCGGACACTTGGGTGATGTCGTCCAGGATACCGAGCAGCGTACGTAGCACACGCCCGTTGGGCATTTTGATCACAATAGCCATACATCAACACGATATCGACCTTTTCCGCAATTGGTAAACGGTCCATTTTAACACGGGTAATGTATCACGAAGCAAATACCGTCCGCACTGGCGGAATGTTACGTGATACCACGTACTTATACGTTTGTGACTATTACAGCGCCATCTATCACAAAGCGAAAAAGTGGTCCAACTAAAACATTCATATTTATTTACGTACTAAACGAATGTGTAATAAAAATGGGGGTTCCTATTTTAAAAACGCAGTTATCTGTTAGACCTATGGCAGCGCCCTCTAGCACGCCAACCATAGCGTCATCTGGTTTCCCTCTTCAAGGTAGACGAGTTTCGTTGTAGTTTTTTCGTTTGATGCTTATTTCGTGAGATATTTGGCCCGGTCACTATCAATGGACCACCCTGTATAAAGACTGTTGGACTGTGGAAGAATGGAAACGAGTGACTTGGAATGATAAATGACACTGTTCCCTGTGGAAATCTAATGGAAAGGTTTGAGTTTGGCGAATGCACGGAGAACGTTACTTACCATCGCCTGTAGTACCAGAACTGAAGGTGGTGTTGCTGTGTGCCAATGTGTTTCGTAGTTGGGAAAATTGGAAAGTTGTGGTAAGGTCTTATGGGACCTAACTGCTGAGATCATCGGTCCCTAAGCTTACACACTACTTATTCTAACTTAAACTAAATTACGCTAAGGACGTCACGCACACCCATGCCCGAGGGAGGATTCGAACCATCGATGGGGGGAGCTGCGCGGAGCGTGCGGCTACTCCACGCGGCTCGTTGTTACAATGTGATATCCCTACTGCACATAAGAAATCACTATATGTGGAAGGATATAACACCCTTTTTCAGCATTGCATACTGCATACGAGAGAGGAATTGATTGTATCACTACGGGATTGCACCCAGTCATAAGGCAGCGTCTGCGAGGCGACGGTTTGTGGACTAGCCTGTCCAGAGCCCTGACTTGAATCCAGTGGAATGATTTAGAACACCAGCTTCCCGACGTCCAACATTAGTACTTTCTCTGATTTCGGCTCTTGAGGAAGAGTGAATGGCCATTCTCCAAGACATTCAGATACTGTAACTCGCTGAAAAAGTCCCCAGCAAAGCTCCAGCCATAATAAAGGCTAAGTGTAGACGCACTCCATATTTATGTCCAGTAACAAGTGTGCAGATGTTTTTGAACAAAGAGTGAACGTACATCTGTACATCCTGCTTCAAAGTTCGTGCATCATTGCCGGGCTAAGCTGCTGCGTATGATAGTGACGTCATGTGGGCTGCATGAAATCAGGCTGATCCCTTTAGCATGTAGACATCGAATGACAGCACGAGCTTGTCACTTTACGGGAGACTATTGTTTTAGATATCTTTACACTTTCACTGGGCGCTCAGAACTGAAAAATGCGACGTGACGCGATCGACGGGCATATTAGAGACACCTGCTAGAAACCTGCTCGAAGTTTCATCACATTTTCACTGTTATTTTAATTTCGCGACCGGTCTGGCCATGAAAACCAATAGCCCTCTTTCATTAAAGATCTATTGGCATTTTTATCAATCCAAAGGCGCTTTCAGATTCTACTCATCACAACCTGGAAACTATTATTCGACAATGGGAATTGAATAGTGTCACCTGTTTCATCTACACTCTACCTTCCACTTCGCTGAATATTATTTAATAACGTCACATAAAGTCGTGGAATTTGATTGTGGTCACACCTTCTGTCATTATTAGTTTGAATATGCTTTGTATCGATGAACGCCACTTCCCACCTGAAAGCTTGCCACCCGAATATTCCAGACATGTTTCCGCCTATTAGTGTGTAACGCAACACACTACGTACACATAAAATCATGAATGTTATTTGATCTACAGTCCTTTGAGCGAATCGTGTGATTTCTGAAGATTTGTTCACTGTGGCTGAGAAAACGGCTTTATTCAAATGTTCAAATGTGTATGAAATCTTATGGGACTTAGCTGCTAAGGTCATCAGTCCCTAAGCTTGCGCTCTCCTTAACCTAAATTATCCTAAGGACAAACACACACATCCATGCCCGGGGGAGGTCTCGAATCTCCGCTGGGACCAGCCGCACAGTCCATGACTGCGGCGCCCCAGACCGCTCAGCTAATCCCGCGCGCCATGGCTTTATTCTTTGAACAGCAAGGTAACATGTATCTTCTTACCTATGCATGGATGATTGCGCGTAAAACTACCTCTAAAGAATTCCGTTATACAAAGAAACATAACTCACTCAGAAAGCAGTCATCGGTGTGGCTCACTTTCATTCACATCTGTAAAGACATTATACATACAACAAGCCTTTATAAACGCGAACAGACAATTTTGTAGGTTCGTAAGCAACACAAACTTGTTCTTCTAACATAATAATCCAGCATCAGATCTAATCGTAGTAAGACAGCTTGAATAGTGACCGCGTTGTCTCAAAATCAATAGAGCTGAATTGCTTAGATGAAAGTCCTTGGCGTACTCCAGGTCTTGTTCGACGTCTAATACAATCAACACTGTTCTATTGACTCCCACATAATAGTTGCATAGTTCCAAAACTGCTGGGGTTTACTAAACCACTACCCCTCTACCCAACTCTTTTTCCTTAATGGTCCAGGTAGGAATCCAGACTTTTTAACGTGTAATGTTAGAGGCACTATGATGTATATACACATTTTTAAAACACACGTCTACTTTTACATATATGTAAATTCATTTATTTTGTAAAAGAAAGATATTTATTTTCCGTTTTTCATTCTATTGTCTCTTCTTATCAGTTACTGTTATCTTTTTGAGGTTATCATAGCGGTTAATTTAAGTAAACAAACTCCTCGTCCAGACCATGAAGGCCGAAGAGATGTCTATTGCCCGTCGTGTCATCCTCTGTTACGCGTCATCATGCGGATGCTGTATGAAAGACATGTCAGCACACTGATCACGCAGCCGTTTTGCAGAGTTTCCAGACGGAGCAACTGTTAGTTTTCTGTGAAGCACCATCTCAACAGGCGCCACCAGACTGAGTGCACCCCATGTCAGTCATTCCATCGACATAAAAGCCTCGGTAGTACCGGCAGTCGAACCTGTTTTCACTGCATGGCAACCATCTATGCCAACCACTCAGATACAGAACCATACTGATTTAAATAACGATAAACCAAGTTCTATTTGGAAAAAAAAAAATCGTGTAACGATTCTACATGATTTAATGTTGAATCACAAGAACAGTGCTTTTGTTCTACTGATTTCAGTCTATTTCAAACTAGTTTTTTGCATACTGGACTATCTACAGGTAACAACTGACTAGCACCTGAAAGGGACACTAGTTACTAGCTGACCAAACTTTATAAGCAAAGATACAATCCACCTGCATGAAGTATTGTGTAACAAACTTATTTCTTACCATTAAAATTACACTTTACACAATGGAAATATTAAGCTCAACAAATAATTAAACTACCCAATATTACAGATTAAATGGTTGTAATGCTAAAGTTTATGAGGTCTTGAGATTAGCTGAGAAGCTGTTAAACTAAGCACTCTTCATTTATGTTGTGCAATAAACACATTTTGCAGCATTGGAAACTAAAATTTAATGTTGTACATAGCGACAGTATTATACACACTTAGTGAAATAGATAATTTTATAGTATTACATATTTATGATGCTATAGTTTGTGAGGTCATGACATTGTTTCAGAACTGTAACTGAGCACTTGTAAGTTACATTGTGCAACAAACAAATTTTACATTGTAAATTACATTTTTATGTCTTGAGCAATATTGAACACAATATTAAACTATTACAAGTTATATTATTGAAGTTTGTGGGATAATAAGGTAAGAAATAGAAAATCGTATTGCGTTTTAATTTTGCATGGCAGTACGTATCATTGTGGCAGTTTGTGAGTATGCGGCTGGTTGAGTGCATCACATGAAGCTTCAGTGGGATGTGCTCAGCTGGAACTGATCGTGTAGAACTAGCTGGGGATTTTGAGCTAAATGTCTGTTTGCCTGAAGTGCTTCTAACGCTTCTTCCTTAAGCACATGTTCGGTAAATGTGGAATCTAACTTACGAATCTCCATCTGCCTTCATGCTCAGTCAGCCTAGTTGTTATGGCCCTGCCTGACTGACCAATGTACAGTAAGGTTCAGTCATTGCAAGTGATTTTGTAAACATCACTGTTACTTAATAAATCTGTTTTGTCCTCGTTGCTGGATAGGGTGGGAGCTGTAGTGCCTCTTACATAAAATGAAGTTTGGTAATTGCAGGATTTGAGCGCTTTGATTAATTTGTCTGATAGCTTTCCTGAATATGATATACACGATTGGAGGTAAAAATCTACAGTTCCACCAAACACTTTGTGACGTCACCTTTTTCAAGTATTTACCTAAAACACAAATACTGAAGAACAGCGATCTTTGACTGATCTGGTGCAGCGGTCGAATCTGAAAGTTATAACACAAGCCTGTCGTGACACAAGCTAATGTTACCCTCTGAGAGGATTTATAATTTTGACCGTGCGTGTCTGTGTAATGGATAAAGGTATCGGACAGCAATTTTGAATATGGCGAATTTAACAGAAAAACTAAACAGGCCTTAAACTTTGGGGTTTAACGAAAGTAGTAAATTTCGTGTACGAATGAAAAATGAACGGTCGCCAAGCCAATTAGGCACATGAATTTGGAAACATATGTTTAAGAAAATTAAAAATTAGTTATTGAAGTTACTTTCATTAATTCCCCTTTGAATAGTACACAGGATACAGACGGACACAGGGCACTCTGAGCTGTGTATAGCAGCAATCACCAGTACTGCATAGAAAGCCAAATTTGTACCAAACTCACACTAATAAGAGCTACACTCAAGATTTTTAGTTGTATCAGAACTGAAATGCTCCTGCAAGAAGAGCAGAACTAAATCTGGACAGGAGGGGGTTCTGACTTAACTGACATATAAATACTGCAAATAAAATAAATAATACCACAATTACACCGTTTATAGAAATGTATCAGATTTCCTTAGTAGCAATAATATTCCAATTACCTTTCTAATTTGAGAAGAATATGGTGGGGACCCATAAACTGATACTGTATCTCTAGTCAAACTCTATGATTATTTCAGTAGCCAAAATTCAATTCAAGTAAATTTAATTCTTAGTTTTACTTGGAATAGTTTGTTTTTACTTTTCAAGGCAAATTATTCAACACTGAGCTTAATTAACTTCAAAAATTGGTTCATGATAGTAATCAAAGCTAAATTAAGTTTCAAATGAGTGTAAAGTATTTGCCTTTTTCAGCACCTGTGACAGTAACATTTACATTGGATTTTTGCAAAACGATACTTTGCAAGAAGTTTAGAGTATTTTAGTAAAATTCTAACCAGCTTCACCTTTAATAATCCTCGCACATCTGAAAAACATAAATAAACAATAATAGTACATCTGAAACAGGATACTCGGTTTTATGAACACTTAGGAGGGTATCCTGCTTAGGTTCATGATCAGGATAAAAGTTATGGTTCTAAACACAGGTTTATAGTACTTAGATTTTTATTAAAATCGCTCATACAAATTAACTGGTCCATGCCCTGATACACATCTGTATGCATGAAGTTGGTGGAGCAGTGGCGGTGGCAAGCAACGTGGCGGATATTTGCGCTCACGGCTCTTGATGTTTGAATGCTCTATACAATTTCTTCTTGGCGACGGAGTTTTAATGTGGTAGAGCCATTTCTTATTGCCGAGAGTACCATGGAACAGCCAGATCCACATCCGAGGCAAAATTCCTTGCAAAGTAGCTTCCATTGCCTCCCTTGGCACAAAGAAAGGCAGCTCGTTTTGTATTATCGCGAAATAAGGGATTTAGTGTCACAGACATGTTACGTGAATTGGAGTGGCAATCATCAAAACAAAGGCGTTTTTCGTTAGAACGGGATCTTCTCACTAAATTTCAATCACCAGTTTTCTCCTCCGATTGCGAAAACATCCTCTTGGCTCCCACCTACATAGGATAAATGATCATCACGATTAAATAAGAAAAGTCAGGGCTCGCACAGAAAAATTTAACGGTAGAGAGACAGCTTGAAGGTGGATCATTGAACGCTCTGCCAGGCACTTTATTGTCAATAGCAGAGTAATCACATAGATATAGGTGTAGATTCAGATGTCGATGTCGATGTATACCGTGCAACGGCTAGCCACTGACTGCGTACCGTTCACACTAAGGAGCGGCCCAGTTCGACCGCCAAAACCACTTTTTACATCACGCCGAGCCACCTCCTTTGCGGAGACTCTTCCCTACCTCTTTTACATAAACGCCCTAAGAATGAACCAGATTCCAATATACAAAGTTTTTCTTCTAAATAAACGCATATTATAAAATTTCATTGTTTTAAACATCATTTAGCGTTTTCCATGTACACATTACAATACTTCAAATTTTCTGTCACAAAACAATGACCTTAATCAACAAAGAATACACACTTTGTAATTACAGATACACTGTTACATAATATAAACTTACTTCTAATCGATGTAAGTGTTACAAGTCGTACTGTCCAATCACTGACTTATTGTCAGTTTAAGGAAGTAGGGTTGCGAGCCCTGGAAGGTGCCACGGAGATGGCGTACACCATAGCCACAACAATGGAACATTCAGTCACTAGCGTAAGGAACGAAACATTTATGACGTGAAGTAATACACGAGTGGACGACCGTATGTCACTGCCCAGTGTCCAGTGGCATCCGGCCTTTTACATGTAAACTATTTCGTCATGGATCACTCCGGAATAAGCTGAAGAATCACGCCATTTTAGACTCGCCTCGCAATGGCTGCCCGAGGTCTGTACTATCGCGATTTATTTGAAAAATAACAGCGCACAGAAATTAGTACTAAAATGTAGACTTTCACGGCCGGAAATATCATGTCCATTATAATTATCCGGGCTCTTATGCCGTGGTCGGTTGATGAATTTTGTGTCGATTCCCAACGTTTCGTCTCCGACTGCGGGAGACATCTTCAAGGGGGTCCGTAGCTCAATGGAAGGTCCAACACACCCACTGGCTCGCTACTAACTGCCGCTAATTCCGTGTCCGCGCGCTCCCACGCCGCGGCGTGACGTCACGTGTTTTGAAAACGTCAGTGCAATTGGCCGCTGTCCATCGCCGTCGATCGCCGTTGCCATCACCCAGTAGTGGACGGGTGGTACACATCTTCTTTAACACCGGCATCCATATACCGTTTAATTTCACACCCTCCTCCTTTCGGTTGAAATTATTTGGGTGTTTAGCGATTTCGATTGCCTCCCTGTAGAGCCTTTCGTAATATCCGCTTGTGGCCGCTAGTACTTGCGTCTCCTCGAAACGAATATTGCGGTGCGCGCGGACACGGAATTTAGCGGCAGTTAGTAGCGAGCCAGTGGGTGTGTTGGACCTTCCATTGAGCTACGGACCCCCTTGAAGATGTCTCCCGCAGTCGGAGACGAAACGTTGGGAATCGACACAGAATTCATCAACCGACCACGGCATAACAGCCCGGATAATTATAATGGACAGAAATTAGTGCACGTGGAACTTTTACGTAACTCGTGAGTTGGCAGGAGTCAAGTGACACTGGCAAACAGTTGTCAGTAAATTACTCGTAGAAACAGGCAGTGAGATTGACATCGTGAACAAACCATCAATAGCGTCGCGTATAGGATTCATATGAGTTACCCAACAATCAAAGGCCTGAAAGAAAGAAAAAGTTACGTAAATGAATAAGTAATTACGGTTAGTTATTGAGGTCATGGGAGGTGAACAACAAGAAGACTGTGTTTCATGTTGCGTTTCGCCATTTGAAATGCTCCCTCCATCGAGCGAATGGCCGTAGCCGTAGCTGTTGCGGGAAGGAGGTGCCCAGTAGATAGGACCACGGTGAAGCGCGGCCATCGTAAACCCAACTACAGCGGTGGTGGTCTTCTTCCTCTGCTACGAAGCATTTTGAATAATTTAGTCTTGGAAAAAAGTAAAGATTAAAGGCCTTATTGCTACCAAGACAATCATGATCTCATGAAACAATTCGTTCATTAAAGATATGACAAGTCATCGTAGCACACTGGATTTAAGACTGACGGGATTGCAACAACAACGAAAATGCAAGTCCGTAGCCACGGCGGTAATCAGAGACGTGTTGGGTAGAAGGGACCTTTCGCACTTTCATATTCACAACGGTCCTTGCCCGATCTCGGGGTTGGTGACCTCCTGTCAGTGACTTCATGTTGACTGTTTATCATGATTCTTGCCTACGGCACGGGAACTGCTGTGGCCAACACCGATGGTAGAGGTGAGCCCATATCTGAGGACATCATGAATATATGCACGCAGATAGTGCTCGCCTTTTTCAAAGCTGTGTAGAGTGTTCAGAGATAAAGTGAGCCATATATAAAATGGTTTAAATGGCTCCGAGCACTATGGGACTTAACTTCTGAGGTCATCAGTCCCCTAGAACTTAGAACTACTTAAACCTAACTAACCTAAGGACATCACACACATCCATGCCCGAGGCAGGATTCGAACCTGCGACCGTAGCGGTCGCGCTGTTCCAGGCTGTAGCGCCTAGAACTGCTCGGCCACTCCGGCCGGCTGAGCCATATACGTCTGTAGGCTATTTCTCAATAAGGCTTCCTATTATATGATAAAAAAACATAGCTGCTTCTAGAAGATAACGGCCTTGTGGCAGTGGTAACACCGGTTCACGTCAGATCTCCGAAGTTAAGCACTGTCGGGCTTGGTTAGCACTTGGATGGGTGACCATCCGGTCTGCCGAGCGCTGTTGCCAAGCGGGGTGCACTCAGCCCTTGTGAGGCAAACTGAAGAGCTACACGATTCATAAGCAGCGGCTCCGGTCTCGTAAAATGACATACGGCCAGGAGAGCGGTGTGCTGACCACATGCCCCTCCATATCAGCATCCAGCGACGGCTGTGGCCTGAGGTTGACACGGCGGCCAGTCTGTACCGTTGGGCCTCCATGGCATGTGGTTTGCTTTTATAGATGACTATAGTTCCTTTGCCTCAGTACAGTCGACTGTTTTCCAACTTACAGTGAAGTAAGTTCACAATACTCTTGTTTTATAACTCTTTCCGATTGAATGTGTGTTTTGTAAATAAACAGCTAATTTTGTATTCGAGTTTTAATAGCTTTCGGACTACAAGATTTGCCTATCCAGATATGACACTGTGCTACGCTCGGTTCTTGGAAAAGATACATGGTACATTTCTTGCGGCTATTTAAAGACAGACTTTCGAAGTCTCCAGAGAAAAGTGAGTTCATGAATTTACTTGAATCTCACTACCGCAGGTTCTAATCCTGCATCGGGCGTGGATGTGTGTGATGTCCTTAGGTTAGTTAGGTTTAAGCAGTTCTAAGTTCTCGGGGACTGATGACCACTGATGTTAAGTCCCATAGTGCTCAGAGCCAACCTCACTACCTGGTACAAACGGTATACTTCGCAACTAGATTTTAGAGAAGCAGAAACACGATCATAGACCATATTTTGATAGAAAGGTCTCTAAGTGATGGCTACAGCGATGATCTGTCAGACCATAATGACAGATACTCCATAGTCATATCCCAAAGAAACTGGTTCGCATTTAGCGAATTCGTACTGATATCACCTCTTTGTCACAGACGAAAATCTGTGACGGACAGGGACTCTAACCTGGATTTTCCGCTTATCGTGAGCAGTCAGCTTAATAAATTCGGTTATGCGATCACGTCTCCGGAACTAACCCAAACTTACGTATATCACAGAGTCTGCAATCTGTAGGCTCGCACATTTCGTGATTCCTCCATAGGGGAGACAAATACTTTATCATCATTTCAGGCAGTCGAACCATGGATAAAGCAAAGTGGGGCAAGATTGAGCGCCTAAGCTTTAAATAGCGATATACTGAAGGAAACAAATTACAATTATATTTTAACTGGCATTTCATTTGAAATTTGCCTGTTATATGACAGAGTCAGAAAGTCATAGAAACAATTTAAACTGTAATTCGCACTTAGTAAAAAAAGTAATGCAAATGCGTAATCTTACCCGACCGTGGGGTAAGAGTGCGTTTCTAGTGGGGTAAATTTGCGCATTATTATCAAATGAGAAAAACGTGTGTCATTTAGTTCTTCGCCTTTTATTTAATTTATAACGTACATAAACGTAATATACCTTGTTTCTCAGCATATAACAGTTACTGTTGATACAGTATTTGATCTAATGAACAAATCTGAGCCTGTCATCAAAAACATGCAAAAATATTCCTGTCGTGCGAAAATCTTTTTAACAGAGAACACAAATGAAGTGTGCAGAACCTTCATAACAAGAGCAGGATTCATGCCACCACTCCTCTCACTTGAGACATTGAATCCAATCATCTGTTGGTGGATTATTGTATTTTTCAGTACAGCCTGGACAGTGAAAAGTTTGTGGATTTTCCCTAGACGTATTTAAGTTTTGCTTTGCTTTCTTTTTGTTTGGTTGATCAGAATCAAACAGTTCCCTCTTTGGTTTCTTTATTTCTTGTTCTCTTGATTGGGATTCCAGTTGCTTCTGGAATGGGGTCTCAGATACTATTTCTGACTTCTTTCTTTTCTTCTGCCTTTTTTGGCAATCTTTTCTTCTTGGCAAAGGAATTATTTTTCTTGTGGAAACGTAGGTACTTGGTCCTGGTTGTGGTTCATTTGTAGATGTCTCTGAACTTTGGCTCTGAAGAGATCCAGTTTTATCTGTGGATGAATCATTAAATTTGTCACTTTGGTCTGTAACAGTCGAAGGCAGGATATCTTCCTCGGTGAGTATGTGACGATCGATTGGATAAATTCCACATATCTTGAACGCCTTTGTTGCCTTCGTCATTTTGACCGTCCTTAGATAAGCGTGTCCAAACAATTCAGCGATACATTCTGCGTAATTACATATCCAGGGTGGTTAATTAGCCACTGGTCGCATTCCTGTGAATAAAAGTCCTTCAGTGGCTTGAAAAAGCAGCGATCCAATGGCTGCATTTAGTGGCCGCCGACCCGGCCGCGGTGGGCGAGTGGTTCAAGGCGATTAAGTCTGGACCGCGCGACTGCTACCGTCGCAGGTTCGAATCCTGCCTCGGGCATGGAGGTGCGTCATGTACTTAGGTTAGTTAGGTTTAAGTAGTTCTAAGTTCTAGGGGACTGATGACCTCAGCTGTTAAGTCCCATAACGCTCAGAGCCATTTGAACCATTTTTGTGGCTGCTGTGTGGAGGAATGGTAAGCACGTGAATGTTATGGTCCCTGCAGTAAAGAACGGCGTTCAGACTCAAATGTGACTAGTGGTTGTCCAAAATTTTTCAAAATGTTGTAGCCATGTGAGATACAAATCTGAGTCGATGTATCCAGTGTCCGAACACATCATTAGTGACCCAGGAGGGGCACCATTCTTCAAACTCTCCTTCATCCTTTTCCGGGGAAATATTATTCCTGGAGGGATGTAACTCCCCACCAGCTCCCATAAAACATGCAAGCGTTATCAGCTGACCTCTTTCAGCAGGTGCTATTTTGCTTATGTGCTTCTTGCCGCATGTTGCAATCACTTTCGGAACTTTGTTAGGAACAGTTGTAATTCCTGACTCATTCATGTTATATATGCGATGAGGTTCAAATTTATATCTATCCTTCAGCGACGAAAGATTATCAAAGAAGATGCTCGTTTGCTGTTTGTTGAACCGCATCACACGTCCGAAACTACTTTTCTGTGGGATCCGAAGGCTAAGATTTCATCTCTGCAGGAAATCATAAGCTCAGTCCTTTCCGGCCATCTTAGTGTTTTTGTCAAATTTTGTTTTTATGTTATTCCTCTCAGAGTGGTTGTGAACTAATCTTCTGAAATCTTTCAGAGTCATACCATAATAAAATTTATCCAAAGATCTGCAGTGTTCAGCAAGTTCCAATTCCTGTTCATCGTTAAAAGTTCTTCCGAATCTTCCCATTTTGTTTACCCCAAAACCCTGAAAAAAGTGGGGGTGGAAGTATTAATTTTAAGCTTATCCCTACGTAGGCAAAAGTTTCCAAAATAAAAAATATAGAGAAAAAAGTATACTTGCAAGGGCCTCGTACCTCTTTAAGGCGCTTTCTGAGGGCAGCTTCACTTATTCCAAGCTCCATTGTCGTTTAGACTTGCCATTTTTCAAGCCCTCTTTTGAAGCTTCCAACATTTCTGGAATGCATGGTTTTCCTTTTGTAGGCGCTAAAATATAAAAAGGATTCTTAGAAGACTACTGTCGATCTATAATATCCACATCAACGTTCATAAATATTTCTAGGTCTATGAAAAATCTGATAATTATAACGCATGGGGTAAGATTACACACTGCGCAGTTTTCCCCACCTGCAACGCGTTAACTTGCCCCACACTACGACACTGCAGCTTTCTACCGCACATGGAAACGCTTTGTAGGAATATAGATGTGTTAATATACCACAAGACTGACAATGTATCGTAGTACACAATGTAATAAAGTTAAAAATGATAATACCATTATTGCCAGAGCTATAGCTTATTTCCGGAGCATGAAATGTTATACGAAAATAACGTAAAACAGTTCTTACCGCATTGTGCAGCCGTTAACACCAGGACAACAATCAAACTACGGCAATAAAGGGTCAAGCCACAGAGGCTATTTCGTGCCCTGCAGAGTAGCCAACAGCTGCATTACTAAAACTGAAATACAGGCCTTGCGCAGTCTTACCCGCCGCGCAATCTTACCCCACTCTACTCTACATCATTGATGTTTACAGTGTCTGTTTTTGAACAGTGTATATTACAACGTCCTTCAGAAACGCATAAATGTCTGAAGCACGTTGCACTGTCAAGATATAGACCCTGTTTAAACAGACATTGTAACAATCAAAAAACCTATCTCAACGTAGTAAATAAAAGATTTAGTCACGAATCCACGTTAAATGCAGATAATTAAACACAAGCCCGAAGTGCTAACTTGGCAATAAGTCTAATACAGACGACTTGACCGACAAAGACAATATGTTTAATGAAGCCTTTATTACTTTCTTTAAAAGCCCATTCCTATTAAAAAGAGTGCAGTCACATATCCCTATTACTGAAAGATTAAAACTGTCATCCAGTCCCAGTTGCAGTTCGCCTATTTGAAGTCTTCCAGGGCCAACAAAAATAAGATGTGTAGTCTTAAAGGTCACTTCGGATTTGCTGGCGGATTCTAAAATCAACTCGATTCTATATTTCGGCGATCCAACTGTCCGCCATCTTCAGGAGAGTGCTGCTTCTGCTGATGAGTCCCTCTGACAACTGTGTTCTCAGCGGGACTCATCAGCAGAAGCAGCATTCTCCTGAAGATGGCGACAGTTGGATCGCCGAAATACCGAATCGAGTTGATTTTAGGATCCGGCAGCAATCCCGAAGTGACTTTCAAGACTTATTATGCTCGAAATCCTACGAAGTCACAAGATTTTTAGTACTTCACATAACTACTGACCGAATTAAGAAAATTAATATTTTGTCGTAATCTACATATTAAGAGGTATGACTTTACGCTGAAAGTATGACACAATAAGTCAGATATTAAAGTTGGAATCTGCCTATGTGCCTCGAGGCAGTGTAACTCCTAACGCACATAGTACGCAGACTGTAGTTATCCAGTATTTGAGAACGAGAGCACTTAGCGACTTTCTACGAACTTTGAACATAATTTCGAACTGTTTCAAGACGCTTTTTTCGCTGATGCCCTCGACAAAATAATGAAAGGCTAACCGCCAGCATGGTGTACGGTCCTAGTAGCTTGGCTGCCTATCTAACAGCTTACAGTGACAACAGAAATTTGATATTCAATATTGGCCGAGTTTAAAAATGTAAATGAAATTCGTCATAAGGATTAAGTGAAATATACCAGACGAGTGGGAATACGGCTTGCGCTCTCAGTTTCCGTACCATGGTAATTTTGTAGATAGTTCCACAATATCTTTAATCAGTGAGATTGTTAATATCACAATATAATATAAATCGCCGTATATTTTAAGTGCACTGACTTAGACGTTAAATATTTTACGCCGTCAATGAAGTGTACACCTTAATGTTAGACACAAATTTCAGCGTGATACATGTACCCGTTCCTAAGAGAAAAGAGTCTTCAGAGATAGAAAACAAGATGATCGTATCAGGGTACCGTTAGTACTGATATTGTTACGGAACACTACAAGCAATTTAAACTGCATCAGAATTAGTTTTCTGTACCTAAAAAGTCCCAGAAAATATAAACATACCTGTATGTCTTGGAAGATGATATATAGTAATTAACAGGAAAAACTGACACGGATGAATGTACACGATGATAGAAACAAAAAAGTTCTAGTAAACATGGCTCCTCAAACGTGCCGCTTGTGAGAGAGCTACGAATGTGAGGTAGAGAGCCGACACTGCCTTCAGTTGCAAGTGATGTCGTACACAGTACAAATGTGTTTGAAATATAAACGTTTCCACTAAGTCCCCATCTCATTGGTCTGAAATGTTAGCCATCACCCTTGACTGGAAGATGTTACATATGCAAGATGGGACTCCGGCACATTTTGCGGCTGCAGTAAGTCGACATATAGCGTGGTAAAATAGCCCAGCACCGTTGGCTCGAGTGAGCGGAATCTCCACTCGGTCCTCCAAGACCAGCTAACCTCAGTCCTCTCAGAAGTGCAGAGTACAGCACTCTCGTTGATATGACTGTAGATCAGGAACAACTAATTGCAAAGTCAAGATTTACGACATGAGCAGGTGGTGATTGAAAGAATTAGTAGCTACAGCAGGGATGAGTGAAGTATTAGATGCAAAGTCGAGGGCAAATGCTACAAATGCTAACATGTAATGTGCTGATGTATTATTGCATTTTGTATTCAGGTAAGCCATGCTAACCAACCTAAGGACATCACACACATCCATGCCCGAGGCAGGAATCGAACCTGCGACCGTAGCAGCGGCGCAGTTCCGGACTTAAGCGCCTAGAACTGCTAGGCCACAACGGCTGGCTCTGGATGTATTCAAAAAATGTTCAAATGTATGTGAAATCTTATGGGACTTAACTGCTAAGGTCATCAGTCCCTAAGCTTACACACAACTTAACCTAAATTATCCTAAGGACAAACACACACACCCATGCCCAAGGGAGGACTCGAACCTCCGCCGGGACCAGCCGCACAGTTCACGACTGTAGCGCCCTAGACCGCTCGGCTAATCCCGCGCGGCTGGATGTATTCCAATCTCTGTCTTCGTCAACAGCTTTTTCCCTCTACAGCTCCCTCTAATATCATGGAAGTCATTACCTGATGTCTTAACAAATGTTCTGTCATTCCCCAATGTCTTAATAGATATCCTCTCATTCTGTCCTTTCTTCTTGTCAGAGTTTTCCACATATTACTTTCCTCTCCGATTCTGCGAAGATTCCTTACCTCATCAGTCACCTGATTTTCAACATTCGTCTATAGCACTACATCTCAAATGCATCGATTTTCTTCTGTTTCAGTTTTCTCACAATTCATGTTTCATTACCACTCAATGCTGTTCTCCAAACGTAGATTCTCAGAAATTTCTTTCTCAAATTAAGGCATACGTTTGATAAAAGTAGTCTTCTATTGGCCAGGAATGCCCTCCTGGGCCAGTGCTAGTCTGCTTTTGAAGTCCTCCTAGATGCATCCTTCACTGGTTATTTTGCTGCGTTGTAGTAGAATTCCTTAACTGCAGCTATATCGTAACCATCATTCCTGATGTTAAGTTTCTCGCTGTTCTCATTTTGGTTACTACTCATTACTTTCGTCTTTCTTCTATTTACTCTGAATTCAGGTTCTGTGCTCATCAGGCTGTTCCTTCCTTTTAGCAGATCATGTGATTTTCCTTCACATTCACTCGGGATAGGAATGCCACCAGTGAATTGTATTATTGATATCCTTTAACCTTGAATTTTAATTCCCCTCCTGAACCTTTGTTTTATTTTCATCACTGCTTCTTCGACGTACAGATTGAACAATAGGGACGAAAGACTACATCCCAGTCTTACACCCTTTTTGATAAGAGCATTTCGTTTTTGGTGATCCACTCTTGGCTGTCGTAGGCTACATTTATATATTAACTACGTTTAACTATAGCTTATCCGTTTTTTCTCAGAATTTCAAAAATCTTGCAACATTTGACGTTATTGAACGCTTTTCCGACATCCACAAATCCTATGAAAGTGGCTCGATTTTTCTTCAGTCTTCCTTCCATAGTGAAGTGCAATGACAGAACTGCCTCTCTGGTGCCTTTACCTTTCAGAAATCCAAATTGATCTTCCTTCGGAATTGTATGGATGACATTTTCCTGAAGTCAGACGGTACATCGCCAGACTCAGACATTCTACACACCAACGTGAATAATCGTTTTATTGTGACTTCCCACAGTGATTTTTGGAATTCTGATGCAATTTAATCTATCTCTTCTGCCTTATCTGACCTTAAGCCCTCCAGTGCTCTTTTAAATTATGATTCTAATACTGGATACCATGTCTCTCCTAAATCGACTCATGTTTCTGCTTCTGTCATATCAAACAAATCTTCCCCCTCATAGAGGCCTTCAATTTACTCTTTCCACATGCCAGCGCTCTCCTCTGAATTAAGTAGTGGAATCTCCGTTGCACTCTTAATCTTGCTACCCTTGCATTTAATTTCACCGAAGGTCATTTTGACTTTCCTTTATGCTGAGTCAGTCTTTCCGAAAGTCATTTCTTTCTCGATTTCTTCAAATTTTTCATGCGGCCATTTCGTCTTAGCTTCCTGCACTTCCTGTTTACTTCATTCTTCAGCGACCCGTGTATCTGTATTTCTGAATTTAGAAACCAGTTTGCAATGAGTATGTAAAATGACACATTCTACATCATTTCTAATTATCGTGCAATGTGAACGATGGAACATGAAACTAGCGTGTCTATTATCGTATACTTTCACCCGTTCAGTTTACTGCCCTTAACAATGACACACCCTGTAGAATAGTTCCCGTGCATAATTCCGACATCGTAACAGTGCGAGACAGCAGTAGGCGCTAAAACTGCGAAACACTGTTAAGGAGGACGCAGGGAGGGCTGAATTTAATACAGCACCGCACCGGAGATTGAGATACGCGGGGAGATAGCCTCCTCCCAGATGTATCCGGACTGCTGGACTGTGTGCTGTGTTTGGCGCTCCCCTTTAGCCTCTCGGTTTGCGCCGGGCCTGGGGTCAGGGCTGTATCAACATTTCCTTCCATACCTCGCGGGGTGGGTGGGCGGGCCTGTGGACGGCCGCCATTCGTATCTGCAGAACATACCGTCGTCCACCTCCGATATCTCGTGGTCTTCCAGTTCCATTTGCTGCAGCTGTAGGGACAGAGTCTGCGTCCCATTGCAATCCGCAGGTCAGTCGCAAAACCCACTGCTCATGAACGGCGTCGTGTGCCAGGAGCGGAATGACTTCATCACCAACAATGCCTTGTGACCTCTGCAACAACCAAATGTACTTGTCAAATTGGATGTTTTCTACTCACGGGTTTGGCAAACGAGTCAGCAGATGTACCAACGAACTTTAGCAATTGAATCTCAGCTCTGAAGATGATGTTTCTCGTGTTGCGATGTATTTTGACACTGGCCGTCTCGGCTGACATAGCATTTCCAGCTTTGGATTTTGCACTTTTTACTAAGTAGAAAAAGGGATGCACGTTCAAGAATTCGTTGAAACTGGAAGAGAACAAGGGTCCCATAAGGAACTTTAGCAAGTAATCCTGTACTCTGTGCTATACTCCAAGTCTTCCGAAACAAGATATTAGCATCAGGGAAAGCTTCAAGGCCACCATAATGAGCATGATTCCCCCAAACAACGGCCAAGGTCAGCCAAGTACTGCCTCCAAAAACAGGTTTTATATCACAGATGAACTCCATTCGTAGTCCACGAAAACTATTAGGGCCACTCATAAGCTGCTGCTTATTAAACTTCTTGGAAGGCCCTCACGAGAAACGAGTAATCGTAGAACAATGAAACTGGGTAGAAACATCTGCAAGGACATGTGGAAGAGAAATAACGAATAAACCATGGAAAGAAAGACATTTAAGTTTTCACATGACAGGGTAACATTTGTAAGTAGGCTGTTTGGTTTTTTTTTATTGGTAACGCCACCTCTGTATGAAAATCACTGGCTGTGCTGTGTGCAGTCTGTGACTGCTTTGCATTGTTGTAATACTCGCCATTGTAGTGTTGGGCAGCTGAATGTGAACAGCACGTAGCGTTGCGCAGTTGGAGGTGAGCCGCCAGCAGTGGTGGATGTGGGGAGAGAGGTGGCGGAGTTTTGTAATTTGTCATGAACTGCTATATATATTATGACTTTTGATGATACTAAGGTAAATACATTGTTTGTTCTCTATTAATATCTTTCATTTGCTAACTATCCCTATCAGTAGTTAGTGCCTTCCGTAGTTTGAATCTTTTATTTAGCTGGCAGTAGTGGCGCTCGCTGTATTGCAGTAGTTCGAGTAACCAAGATTTTTGTGAGGTAAGTGATTTCTGAAAGGTATAGTTTAATGTTAGTCAGGGCCATTCTTTTGCAGGGATCTTTGATAGTCAGATTGCGTTGCGCTAAAAACATTGTGTGTCAGTTTAAGCACAGTCTTGTTTAATTTTTCAAAGGGGACGTTTCATATGTCGACCCTTAGCCGAGGACACCTCACTGGAATCTTCTGATTTTTTTCTTGTAGTTTGTGGAATTAGTGTATCTTTTGTTTATTGCTAGCGCGTAATTATAGAGATAATTTCCTTGGTAGTTGTGGTTTTTCATTGTTGCACAGTAAAACAGTTGTGGCATGCATGTAGATTTGCACCAAGTATTTCGCAGCTGCAATTAACTAGATATTATTTTCAGTGCTATGTTAATGTGTTCACTTATTTTTGCTCTTCAAATTGTGTTTTTCTGAAATATCGTGTGAAATATTGTCACAATAATGGCGTGTGAAAAACGTAACACTAGGCTCCAAAGTAAACTGAGAAATAATAGTGACGACGAGCGTAGCTTATCAGCACCACTGTGTAGTGAATTAACAGACATTCCAAGTAGTAATTTGGTGATTGTGCATAGGGAAATGGAGCGGGCGGCAAATAATGGTGCAGACAGCGAAACAGGTTGTGAACAGGGAAGCATTATCGATCGATCGGTCGGCAACAGCTCGCCTCAGGAATCCGAAATGACAGGACACAATTTTACAAATACTGTAGATTCAGGTTTTGCGTTCTCACCGTTTTCGCAAATGAGTCAAGACACATTTTCCGCTTGTCAAAATGTGAATGTTGCCGGTGAAAATACACTGCCGAAAAGCACTGAGGAACATGTTTCAGACACCAGGGCATTGTTATTACAATTAATGCAACAAATGGGCCAAAAGCTTGAAAAGTTAGACACAATGGAACAACACCAGAGACAAACACAGCAACAGTTAGACGCAATGGAACAAAATCAGAGACAAACACAGCAAAAGCTTCAAAAGTTAGACACCACACTTGAACAAACACGTGAAGATTTAACTACTGAGTTACATAAAATCGAATCGAAATGTCAAAAAGTCTGTAATGACGTAAAAACACAAATTTGTGAGCATTTTCAACCTATTTTTTCGCGGCATGAAAATGCATTACAGAATCACGAAGCAGCCATAAAAGAACTGCAAACTATTGTTCATGAAAATCATGAGACCTTGCAAGCTAAATTTGACTCAGTTGCATCTACCGATTCGGTTACGCAACTTGCAAAAACTCATGAAAACTTGAAGGACACAGCAGATTCGATTTCAACACAAATGGACACTCTGAAACTTGGTTCAGAAAAACACACTGAGGAAATGTGTTCACTATCGGAGAAAGTAGCCGAACTTTCGGATCAGGTCACTAATTTATCTACGAAGGTAGATGATAATCTGAATGACACAAAACCGTCAGTCTTTAATGACACAGAAGAGAGCGGACAAATAAGGAAACTGAAACAAAATCTGAATCAAATTAATACGCAACACCAAAGAGAAATCCGGGAAGTACAAGATCAGCTGACACAGGTAATACAAGAATTACGTATTTCAGAGGACACTCGCGCTCCAATACGGGAAGAGGGACTTAGAAATACGGAAAAGCCGCAAAATAATAACACAGGGCATTTCGGAAGTAATGAAAGAAATTGGCAATGTGCACCGAATTTTGAGATGGAACGGCCGACACGACCTAACAATGACCGATATGCGACTCGCCGACATGATGATTTTGACTATAAGCTGTTCATTACTACACGTAAATTCAAAACATTTAAGAATTCTGGCAACGACATTCATCCACAAGCATGGCTCCATCAATTCTCTCATTGTTTTCCTCCCAACTGGTCGTTAGAGCACAGATTAGAATTTATGTGTGGCTACTTAGAGAATGAACCAGCTGAAAGAATGCGATCGGTCATTCACGATTGTCACAGTGAAGGAGATTTTTATCATGCCTTCCTCTCAGCATATTGGTCTCAAGCTACACAAGACCGAGTAAAACATAGCATCATAATGATGAAACATTTCGAACAATCTGAATTTTCCAGTCTTGTGAAATATTTTGAAGACATGTTGCACAAGAATCAGTACCTGTCAAACCCATACAGCCCCTCAGAACTCATCCGCATTTGCTTAATCAAATTACCTGAACATTTGCGACATATTATTTTAGCAGGACGTTGCAAAGACGACATTGAAGCTTTTCAGGGACTGTTACAAGAATTAGAAATTGACACAGACAGTCGCAGGATGCGAAAACAGGAAAACAATCACTACAGGTCACATCCGTCACAATTCCGTGACGACGGAAACAATAACTGGACACGACAAGTCTATTCTTACAACGCAAATCGTGACCAAAACAGACACCACCCATATGACAACCGCTGGCAGAGTAATAATAGTTGCAGAGAAAGATCGCATTTCCGTAGTAATGACTATCACAGATACAATCAGAGAAACACAATATGGGAACCAAAACAATTATTATCAAGGGAGGCAGAATAACTTCAGACGCAACGGTCCAGCGCGCAGTTACAATTCAGGGAGAAATTCTCCACCACGTGAGCGACAAGAAAGGAACTATGGAATCTACCGACATGACGACAGACGATATGATCGTAACGACAGACCTGAATTGCATCAGAACTGGCGGGATTCAAACAGAGCAGGGCACTTTCGACAACGTGAATTTGTAGAAGTTAGGTCTCCTAATCCCAATAACAACGCGCGCCAACATAGAGACAGACAATGACTCGCACCGCAGGCAGCCGCGTGCGCCGGCTGGCTCAGAGAAAAATAACATAGACGCTAACCTTGAGAAAAATTCCAGTATTCTTTACCGACGTATACGACATGATAATTCCGTTGAAGCTCGAGCTTTGCATAGTAGGAAGAGTAAAGGCTTGCACCACATTTCACATGTAAAACCGTTTATTGAAAGATAATCTGCTTTTTAACTTAGTCTTTGCCATAAAATTTTTCGCTTCACATTTCTAGTATGCTTTGTCAGACTTAGAATCTGCTAATATGCAACAATGTTTGAAGTTAAATATCCAGTCAAGAACCAAGAGAACTTATTTAAACAGAAATTACGAATGCATTGTTATTGTGAACAGACGACACAGTGTTATTGTGTGTGTACATTCTTGCTTGTTAGTTGCACGTTTACGTAATGACTATAAGGCTCACATACTTAGAACATTTACCAGTACTGCTAATGAGATTTTAATGCAACATTTTGGTTTACTTGAAAATACATTCTGTGGAATTAATGATGACTTAGCATTTGGTTTCTTTGACAGCTACACGATTATATCACGACGCTACTAATGAGTGACAATTTACAATGTAGTTTTTGCGGTGTATCTGTTTTATACCCGCACAGTTTTTCTGAATTCTTCTGGAAAGCAAAACATGTTTTAGTAGTAAGCTACAATGTGAGAGCCTTTTTCGTAGCACAACAATACCTTACAGTATAGTACTTTCTTGATCACAGTAATGTATGTAATAACTACGGTATCTATACACAAAGAATTTCACTTTCGTTTATGATGGGGTAAGTACATCGACTTCTGCAGAACTTAGCTTTCGGAGGACGATAATTACGACACTTCCACAGAATTATCTTACAGCAAGACGCACATTTAGCGCTACAGGACACGCATTTGAGTGATTAATTTTGTACTTAAAACATTTATTTTTAAAGATATTTGAAGTACAATGATACGAAGTTTTTCCGTGATACATTTCATTCCTTTGCTGTAATCTGTAGCACCTGAGGGTATAATTACATTGATCCTCAGGGGGGTACACACTTACTTTGTGTACCATGTGTTTGGCAAGCACAAGGAGCCCTAGCTAATATGGTATTTGCTTATACAACTTTACACATCGGTGCCATATTTCTCTAACACAGAATTACACAGCTATCTGATCATTTAACTGAGAGATAAACATTTTTTTTACTACATCAGTGACAGATGTTTACGTAATTACACAGTTGGATAACTTCACACTTACGAAATTGTATTTTTGTCTGTACTTTGAGAAATGCTCATATTTTTCGGAACCATTGTGATACTACGAGAGCTTTGAATGATGTATTTGGTATGAAATCATGATTTTTAAAGTACGTTTGAGGCAGCTGACACTTTTGACATGAGCAGAGAATTTTTTTTAGGCTTAGAAATTATTGGAGAAGTTACGACGATTTTGAGAGTTGACTGAGGTGTTATGATGTTATTATTACGATGACTATGTGTATTATGCTGTTGCAGTATGGTTATGATCAATAAGCTGATGCTATATGAGTTATTTGAATATGCTACGCATCTGTTATGATGAAATATTGAAGAAGTGTCGACGAATAAGGTAAGGAATAATGAGTAGTGGTTAGGGACGCTGATTTGTGAAAAAGGATATTGGAAACCAAGCATCGTACGATAAGAGCTATGAAATGTGTGTAAATGTGTGAATGTATCACAATGCCGGCGAAAATTTTTAGGACAGTGTTATATTTACAGGATTTTGTTTCTACATTTGTAACGCAAATTCACGACCTATGAAATTTTTATATGAGACTGTCACTGTAGCGGAAACTGGTGTCGTAAATATTTCGGTAAGAAAGTTAAGTGACCACCTGCACGTAATGCGTTGTGAGCGGCCAGGTGTGCCAGCCGCCTTGAGAAAAAGCCATTAGGTGGTAGAAAAAAAAGGGGACGCCATATCCTCGCTATCGACATTCCTTTGTAGAAAGCATCGTAAATACGACACCCTCAAACTTGAAAACATGATTACACTGTGGAGCTCTTAATTTATGATATTTACTAAAATGCCTAATGAAACGGAGAAACATTTCACGGCTATTGTCTTGCTAATTGAGAGAAATGCCATATGGCTTGCCTTTATGTATTTATTTACTCATTTTCTTTAATATGTAGTTTCTAGCTGCACTGTAGCATTGATTAAAATAAAATTTAATATATGTACTAATATAGTTATTTTATGCCTACAGATCCAGTCAATAAGAAATTTATGATTTACTTCCAAGAAAACGAGGGCACATAAATAGACATTTCCCTTCACGGGAATTGCATAAATAATTTCTTTACGATTTGGTAACTTATCTGCTAGTGTAAGTTCTCGTGATGCATCACTCTAGTGTTAAGATGTGATATAGGTATTAGACATGGCCATTTTTAGTGTAATATTTTTTCTGCTTGAGCTATGTCATGTTTAGATATAAGTTTTTGCATTAGCTGCTGCTGTTTGCCAGGCGTAGTGCTACTAAATTTCACTTTGCATTACTCTGATAAGCCAGTTTTACTACTGATTTATTTTTCTTGTTTGCTGCGCATTGCCTCATATTAGTTGTAATGTTGAATTGCTTGGTAATTTAGATTTACTGTAGCTTGCTTTGCAATTTTCCATTTTTTTGGTCATTGCTGTTTGTGTTACTTATTTTGTGCTGCTGCATTGCCTCGTCCCTTAGTTTAGCATCTGAGCTCAGTAGATTTAAGTTAGCTTAAGAGGGGGTAGCCTCTAAGAGAATGAGTTGCGATGAATTGGAAGAAATGCATTGAGAAGTTACACGAAAAAAAAATACAGAAAGCATGCTTAGATAGAATTTTTTTGGTGGAAACAAAGGATGAAATAAGAGGAAAGATATATGAAGTTTGGGTTGGACTGCAGTACCAAATGTTACACTGAAAACGAACCCTGTCCGTTCCTATTGGTGTTATCCCATTACGTGTTTGTGTACCCTTGTGTATTTGTTTTCTTCCTGTCTGTGTAGTTTCATATAATTTTTTCTTCTTTTAATATTAAGCTACATTCACTATGATGAGGAATACTGTTATCCTCGAATATAATTGGCATTAATAATATGTTATTAACTTTGTAAAGATGTTAGACATTATTAATTCTGTTCTGTTTAATGCTCATGTGTGAAGTTGATGTTTCAAAAGTTATTGTGATCTTTTATGTATGTACTCATGTCATAATTCCACTGATGTATGTGTTAGTTCGATTCTTTTGTAAAGCCTGTACTACAAATGTTATCTGTATTGTTATGTTTTTAATGATGTATTTTGTACCTTTGTTATTGTATTCTTATGTTACAAAATTGTAATTGTCACCAGTTCATCATATTATTAACTTGTAAGTTACATTTCACTGCACACGTTTCTGTTGGTCATAGTATATGGACAATATGTGAGAAGCAGGGACTGTTAGTGTTTACACGTGTGTTAATAATTCAGAAAGGGACTGGATAACAGCATTGCTGGTTCTAAGGACAATTTCAAAAACTTTGTGAGTGCACAAGTGGTGGTTTATGGACTTGCTATTTTGTCCGCAAGACTCTTCAATGGTGATTGTGCACCTGCACAGTCGCAACAGATGGTTGCTGGCGTCTCTACAAGGACTGCAGTGGGTCTGCATCTTTGATGGCCCACCATTACCATTATCTCTACAAGGACTGCAGTGGGTCTGTATCTTTGATGGCCCACCATTACCATTATTTCTACAAGGACTGCAGTGGGTCTGCACCTCTGGTGGCCCACCAATACCGTAATCTCTACCAGGACTACAGTGGGTCTGCTCTGTGATGACCTACCTACCAATATTCTTCAAAACTTCGAATGACTCTGCTGTGGGTTTGCTCTGTTGTGACCCATTACTTGTCTGCATGTCGAGAGTCAGCACTGTCTTTCCGTTGGAAGGACAACACTACTTCTTCAAGACTGCATGGAAATCCATTACTTCCGTGTGCATTTTCTTCTACTGCTCAGACTTTGAGAAAAACACTACTATTTTACCTTGATGAACGATCAGGACTGTCTTTATGGACTGTCAGAAAATTTGAGCTTTTGACCAACATTGTATCAATAAGTGTGTGCATTTGATTTCTTTGTTATCGTAATTATGAAAATTTTTTTTCAAATCTGTATTGGCCACTGCCCAAACCAATTTGCAAAATTTTTTGTGGGGAGCATTGGGGCTATGTAAGTAGGCTGTTTAGGTTTTTTTATTGGTAACGCCACCTCTGTATGAAAATCACTGGCTGTGCTGTGTGCAGTCTGTGACTGCTTTGCATTGTTGTAATACTCGCCATTGTAGTGTTGGGCAGCTGAATGTGAACAGCACGTAGCGTTGCGCAGTTGGAGGTGAGCCGCCAGCAGTGGTAGATGTGGGGAGAGAGATGGCGGAGTTTTGTAATTTGTCATGAACTGCTATATATATTATGACTTTTGATGATACTAAGGTAAATACATTGTTTGTTCTCTATTAATATCTTTCATTTGCTAACTACCCCTATCAGTAGTTAGTGCCTTCCGTAGTTTGAATCTTTTATTTAGCTGGCAGTAGTGGCGCTCGCTGTATTGCAGTAGTTCGAGTAACCAAGATTTTTGTGAGGTAAGTGATTTCTGAAAGGTAGAGTTTAATGTTAGTCAGGGCCATTCTTTTGCAGGGATCTTTGATAGTCAGATTGCGTTGCGCTAAAAACATTGTGTGTCAGTTTAAGCACAGTCTTGTATAAATTGTTCTAAGGGGACGTTTCACATTTATTAATTGCGTACCAAGTTTACGTATCACGTTACTAACGCTGCCCAATGTGACTACCACCTGCATCCACGACAGCCTTGAACCACACTAGAGATTATTGCTGCCCCAAACATGACAGATGTTGGCTAGCTCCCTCGCTATGCCCATCTTCAACCTCCAACATTTGTTAGTGGCCCTGTACTCCACACAACCCCACAACCAGAAAACACAGGTGTTCAAATCTGGTTATCTTGACGGCTAAGTAGTTTGGAACGATCGGCCAATGATTTATTTGTTTCAAAAAGTGCTATGGAGTAACGGAGCGACCTCACTAACAATGTGATTTGGAGATCCATCAATCATCAAAACAGCGTAGTCCAACGCACCTCTCTGCTGTAGAGTAAGGATCGTGCTGGAGAAGCAGACCTTAGTATCGAGTGCTATACAGGGTGGGCAGATCTGAACAGTCCGAAAAATGAGAGGAGAGCGACCGAAATTCCTCACCCACGTTCCTGAGCTCGTCTCAGAACCCCACGTGACCAATTCCGTTCCAGTAATTGGTTTCGTCCTATACAATTCGTTGCCTGACAGCGTCTGCGATGCTTAGCCGTGACGATATTTTGTCAGCACAAGTTCACACTTCATTCACGTGATCAGGGCGTGATGTGTACGGCATCCGGCTAATATCCGATTTCAGCCAACACAGTTCCTGCTGCACCTTAGGAACAACTTCGCGAGCAACCCACGAACGAAAATAAAGTAGTAAGATCTGTACACTTGATCCTTGGGAGTACCTCAAAGAGAAATTAACCAGTCAGGAACTGTGCCGTGAAACCACCCCACACTCTGATGCGTTCATACGCAGGAGAACGTCGAGAACGTTCGTTGGGGTTGATTATCCCCAAAGGCGACCGTTGTGGGTGTTCCCTGCTCCAGTAAACGTGTAGTGTGATTGATCACTTCAGAAAATGTTCCAAGGCAATATCTTCAATCGTTGCAAGAAACGTAAGAGGAAAGTCAACTACAATATCTGTATTCGTGGCAAATTTATAGAGTAATGTGTCCGCAGCTCGTGGTCGTGCGGTAGCGTTCTCGCTTCCCACGTCCGGGTTCCCGGGTTCGATTCCCGGCGGGGTCGGGGATTTTCTCTGCCTCGTGATGACGGGGTGTTGTGTGACGTCCTTAGGTTGGTTAGGTTTAAGTAGTTCTAAGTTTTAGGGGACTGATGACCAGAGATGTTAAGTCCCATAGTGCTGAGAGCCATTTGAACCATATAGAGTAATGTGAAGTTTGTGCAGTTACTATTTCACAATTGTTCGTAGCACTTTTCGGGAGTTTAACGGTGGATCGTTCAGCTGTCGTGACACAACTCGTGCACTGCTTGAAGCTCGAACATTGCGTCCAGAATTCTCATCCATGGCAACAGTTACTTGTTCAACAATTTGTGACGCAATTGGCCGTCGGCCTCTCCCAGGAGCAATTGCCAAAACATTAGTTAACTGAAACTTCCGACTAACGTTCTTCAACCCCAGTGCGGAGAGAACACCTCTCCGTATTCCTTTAATGCGTCGATTCTCGCGAGAAACAGCATCGCTATTGTTGTTGTTTTAATCAAAAAGCTTTACGAGACCTGCTCGCCTTGTTCAGGCCCATGTTGACTGTCTACAGATGTAATGCACAGAAGGTTGTGTGACTACTCAACGTCGCCATAGCAATACCGACGCCTAACGGCAAGTTACACTATTTCATCAAAAGTATCCGGACACCTGGCTGGAAATGAGTTACAAGTTCGTGGATCCCTCTATCGGTAATGCTGGAATTCAGTATGGTGTTGGCTCACTCTTAGCCTTGATGACAGCTTACACTCTCGCAGGCACACGTTCAACCGGGTGCCGGAAGGTTTCTTGTGGAATGGCAGCCCATTCTTCACGGAGTTTTGCACTGAGGTATCGATGTCTGTCGGTGAGGCCTGGCACGAAGACGGCGTTCCAAAACACCCCAAAGATGTTCTATAGGATTCAGGTCAGGATTCTGTGCAGGACAGTTCATTACAGGGATGTTATTGTCGTGTAACCACTCCACCACAGGCCGTGCATTATGAACAAGTGCTCGATCGTGTTGAAAGATCCCATCCCCGAATTGCTCCTCGACAGTGAGAAGCAAGAAGATGCTTAAAACATCAATGTAGGCCTGTGCTGTGATAGTGCCACGCAAAACAAGAAGGGGTGCAAGCCCCTCCATGAAAAACAGGACCACACCATAACATCACCGCCTACGAATTTTACTGTTGACACTACACACGCTGGCAGAAGACGTTCACCTGGAATTCGCCATACCCACACCCTGCTATCGGATTGCCACATTGTGTACCGTGATTCGTCATACCGCACAACATTTTCCAACTGTTCAATCGTCCAATGTTTACGCTCCTTACATCAAGTTAAGCGTCGTCTGGCATTTACCGGCGTGATGTGTGGTTTATGAGCAGCCGCTCGACCATGAAATCCAAGTTTTCTCCCCTCCCACCTAACTGTCACAGTACTTGCAGTGGATCATGAAGCAGTGTGGAATTCCTGTCTGATGGTCTGGATAGATGTCTGGCTCTTACACATTACGACCCTCTTCAACTGTCGGCGGTCTCTGTCAGTCAACAGACGAGGTGGGTCTGTACGTTTTTGTGCTGTAGGTGTCCCTACACGTTTCCACTTCACTATTTCATCGGAAACAGTGGACCTAGGGATGTTTAGGAGTATGGAAATCTCGCGTACAGACGTATGACACAAGTGACACCCAGTCACCTGACCACGTTCGAAATCCATGAGTTCCCCGGAGCGTCCCATCGTGATTTCTCACGATGTCTAATGACTACTGAAGTCACTGGTATGGAATAGCTGACAGTAGTTGGCAGCACAATGCATCTAATACGAAAAAACGTATGTTTTCGGGGGTGTCCGGATACTTTTGATCACATAGAGTATGACACTAACACTACTTAAAACGCAAATCCTGCAGCACACAGTCTGAACATCATTCCTTTAAACTTCTTTATTCGTACGGTAATTTTTTTTCCGTCTACACTAGTTCAAGCAGCGAAAGTTTAGTAATAATGACGCAGTATACCCACGGGAATTTGCTAAAGGGAATATTACACCAAGAACGTGATGATTCAATCCACTTTCTCCGAATGCACAGTAAAACATTCAATGACTCATTAGTTGCTTCGCACTCATATTCAAGACAAAATATACATTAATTCATTCGTGTTTACGTAGTCCTCTAATGAAAACTCGTTGAAACACCACACCTTGGAAACACGGAAATCGTCAGTGGAAGAACTGCAGAGCATCGACTTTTTTTATTTTTTATTTGACTGTACTTCCACTTCTATGTTGTGGTAGAATATGACTTCTTCTTAACCTTTCCATCTATAATATAGCCTGTAAAAGAAACAATACCTCTACCATTTTCATTATTACCAGTGCTCTTTTTTATGCTTGATGGTGATTTTCACAATTGCGTAAACTCGCAGCACAGAGATATAAATTGCAATAACAAACTCTTTCTCGCTTAACATGCTTTGCGAAATATCGACACAAATAATGCCCACCATATTGTTTAATCTGGCGTCGATCTGTGTTTGACACACAAATCATATAAAGCTCCACACGGTCGAATATTTGAAAAGGCTGATGAAGTTTGAACGATTATTCGAGCATGTAAGGGGGGTCTTTACTGTGTAATTTGCAGGCATTCGTAGTCACTTTCACTGAGGGCAGAGTCAAGGTTGCAAGGCTTACAAACTAAGTAGCATCAATTATGCCAATAAGAGAACGAGGAACCGCATGTTCACTCTAAGGTTACGGTTCGTTTCTCGAGTTACCGACCACATAAGCACAGATTTTTGGAAAAATGTGATAAAGAGCACATCTTTCAGTCACGACACAATAAAAGAAATTTTAGAATACAGACGGACGTGTCTGAAAACCACCAAACTGTGGGACCCACTCAATAGACGTCTGGCTGTGGCACAGTGTGGACAAGGTGAATTCGCACGAAATTAGAATTGTATTAATGCCTTCATCTGCTAACGGGCGTTGATATGTATCAACGGGGACAGGTGAAAATGTGTGGCCCGACCGGGACTCGAACCCAGGATCTCCTGCTTACATGGCAGACGCTCTATCAATCTGAGTCACCGAGGGCACGGAGGATAGCACGACTGCAGGGACTACACCGCCCCCGCCTCCAGCGAGACCCACAGTCTCACCTTGTGAGAATGTAAGTATAAAATTCACACTGTCAGACAGCACTTGCTAACTAACAGTAGAAAAATGTATCTTACAAAAATTCGTGGCGTGTTAATTTTCCGTAAAATAATTGTTGTCAAAGGCAAACCGACAACGCTCTATCACGTGTCGTACAAGAACCTTCATTCAATAAAGTCCGTCACGGCGCAGTTAAAGTGCCAGCTGCTCCGTCGCCGGCACGTTAGCACAGCGTGTTCGGTCAGAGGGTTATCTGTCTTCTGTAATAAAAAGACTGAGAGACAAGATCAAAGATGAACATGAATGGACGTTATGGGACGTCCGCCCCGAACAAATGCAACGAGCCTTAACGAACAAAAAAGGAAAGGAAAAAACCTGCAGTTGACGCAATGGGCAGGGCACTCGCTACCTGCTGTAACAGAAAACTGAGTAATGTTCTCTTCGATGGAATTTTCAAGATGCCATGCGACATACGCACAGAAATGAAAAAGAGAAAACGGGGGAGAAACAAGTAACAAGAAAAGAAAAGTTAATGCAGTGGATAATATTCTTTTAAAAATGAAATTGGGGCATTGGGTAGAGTTTTGCGTTAGAACACTCGAGTTAACGAGTTCGATTCCAGGTCTGTGTGTATTATTTTATTTTCTGATTCTAATCTGCTCAGTATCGTTATAGCATGCACTGTTCATTAAATGATTCGTCCATCCTACAAATAAATTTCCTTTAATGCTGAGCATTGCAATTACTTGTCAGATATATTAGAAATATTCATAAAGAGTAATAATCAGTTAAAAATAAATTGCTTGTCATAACACAGATAATCACAGAATTTATAAATCTGGAAATGATAGACATGCTGTATTCAGTAAGAACGACCAGCTGGACTATTTTAAATACACTATCCACGATAGCACGTCTTTCACATGACATACGAGTACATAGACTTCCGGCAAGACGCTCAAGTTCACCTACCTGTATGTCCATTTAGTGACTTGATGCATCGTATTTATCTGAAATTTTCACTTAAAAGTAGAATAATGAAACGACTGTCCTCTGGTATCCGTGTTAGCACTAAATAATTGCACGTCTTGTCATTAAGTGTAATGATTAAGAAGGCAAATACAATACTGTGCATTCTATAGTCAGAAAATAAAAAAAATACAGATATACCCTAATTGAAGTCACGAGTTGCAGGATATCTCAGCGGTCAGAATCATGGCAAAAATTCAGAAGCATTGCTCAGTATGACTTAGACAAGTATATTCCGAGCGACATCTGAAGGGACGGGAAAGACTCATCGTGGTTTAATAGCCGTGTTAGAAATCTGCTATGTAATCTGAGATTGAAGAGAAGTCAAAACTTATCTGATAAAAGCACATTTAAGCGGAAACGAGTGCGTGGAGAGCAAAAACAGACGTGCTCAATGGCTTCGAAAGTAAAATTTTGTCGACCGATCTGACTAAAAAGCCTAGAATGTTTTGGTCTTAGGTTCACTAAGCAGCCCGGAATCATCTGTTCAGTCACCTATTGATCATACTGGCACCAAAGCGGAAGATAACAGAGAGAAGGCCGAAAAACTGAATTCGAAATTGCCTCACCGCGGAAGATCGTAACACTCCGTTCAACCATCGTACTAATCTCGATATGGCGGATGTTGAAATAACCGATCGCGGAGTCGGTGTGAGTGGAAAGGCATCAGGGCTGATAAGATATCTGTAAGATTCTGCAAAGATTATGTGAAAGAATTTGCTCCCCTACCTGCAGTCGTTTATCGTAGTTCGCTGGAGCATGGAAGAATTACCTAGTAAGGTCATCCGAAGACCAGTATCAGTTGCAAAGCAATTTAGAAAAGATTGCTGTATGGTGTGGCAGGTGGCAGGTGACGCTAAATAACGAAAAGTGTGAGGTGATCCATATGAGTTCCAAAAGAAATCCGTTGGAACTCGATTACTCGATAAATAGTTGAATTGACAGCCTAGAGAATTGTACTAAGTACCTGGGTGTTAAAATTACGAACAACTTCAGTTGGAAAGACCACATAGATAATATTGTGGGGAAGGCGAGCCAAAGGTTGCGTTTCATTGACAGGACACTTCGAAGATGCAACAAGTCCACTAAAGAGACAGCTTACACTACACTCGTCCGTCCTCTGTTAGAATATTGCTGCGCGGTGTGGGATCCTTACCAGGTGGGATTGACGGAGGACATCGAAAGGGTGCAAAAAACGGCAGCTCGTTTTGTATTATCACGTAATAGGGGAGAGAGTGTGGCAGATATGATACGCGAGTTGGGATGGAAGTCATTAAAGCAAAGACGTTTTTCGTCGCGGCGAGATCTATTTACGAAATTTCAGTCACCAACTTTCCGAATGCGAAAATACATAAGTTGGAATGATCAAAATAAAATAAGAGAAATCAGAGCTCGAAGAGAAAGGTTTAGGTGTTCGTTTTTCCCGCGCGCCCTTCAGGACTGGAATGGTTGAGAGATAGTATGATTGTGGTTCGATGAACCCTCTGCCAAGCACTTAAATGTGAATTGCAGAGTAATCATGTAGATGTAAACTGGAAATAAGCGCAGATCATTCCTGTTTTGAAGAACAGCCGTAGAGCAGATGCTTATGATTGTAGGACTGTATCGTTGACATCAATCTGTTGTAAAATCATGGAACATATTTTGTGCTCAAGAAATATTACGTTTCTGGAGTACGAAAATCTCCCCTATGAAAAAGCAACATGGTTTCCGCAAAGGGAGACCTTACGAAACTTAGCTCGCTCTGTTCTTCATGAGATTCATAGCGCTGTAGACAACACGCTCAGTTAATGCCATGTTCGTTGGCTTCAGGAAGGCTTTTAACACAAAAAAGGGGGAAAGAAAGAAGAAAAGAAAGATTTGCGACTGGATTCAAGACGTCTCTGCCGATAGAGTGTCAAGGTAATTTCGGAAGTACCTTAACGAACTTTCATAGGACCGTTACTGTTTACAGAGTATGTAAAGATGTAATAGAAAGCGTCGGAGGCTCTTTAAGACTGTTCGCAGATGATGCGGTTGTCCATAAGGAAGTAGCAACTCCAGAGGCCAGTGCTGATTTGCATTATGAGCTACAAAGGATACCGTAGTTGAATGATTCAAAATGGTTCAAATGGCTCTGAGCACTATAGGACTTAACATCTGTGGTCATCAGTCCCCTAGAACTTAGAATTACTTAAAGCTAACTAACCTAAGAACATCACACACATCCATGCCCGAAGCAGGATTCGAACCTGCGACCGCAGTGGTCACGCGATTCCAGACTGAAGCGCCTAGAACCGCACGGCTACACAGGCCGGCAGTTGAATGATTCAGGCTCCCGCAGTTGACCCTGAGCGCAAATCACATTGCGCATACATACGAAAAGAAATCCACTGCTGCACAACTACACTATCGGTGACAAATTGGTGAAAACAGCATCTATCGTAAAATATCTAGGGACCTTAAGAGAAATGACCACATAAAGCAAATAGCAGGAAAACAGATGCCAGACAGGCATTCATAAAATAATCTCAAGGAAAATTACCTCATTCACAAAGGAAGTGGCTTAAAAGATACTTGTTCGACCTATTCTTCAGTGCTGTTCATCAAACTGGGATCCTAGCCCGGTAGGACTGAAAGAAGACCCAACGAAAAGCTGCGCGTTTCGTCACGCTATTGTTTAGTCGGCGCGACAGGGCTGCATAGATGCTCAACAAACACCAGTGTCAGATGTTACGAGAGCGGAAACGTGCCTTATCGAGAGGTTTACTATTGAAATTTTGAGAGAGCACTTTCGCTGGTCTGTGTAGCCGAGCGGTTCTAGGCGTTTCAGTCTGGAACGGCGCGACCACTACGGTCGCAGGTTCGAATCCTGCCTCGGGCATGGATGTGTGTTATGTCATTAGGTTAGTTAGGTTTAATTAGTTCTAAGTTCTAGGAGACTGATGACCTCAGCAGTTAAGTCCCATAGTGCTCAGAACCAACCAACCCGTGAAGTCCAATGTGCTGCCCGCAGTCCAGCAAAGCCACACATTTCTGTTATTAGTGATAAGCGAGGCATTAGGTGCTGTAAAGAATGATGCCACTGGTTGTGGATGACTGGAAACTAGTGAACTGGAATGCTGAATCACGCGATACACTGTAGCACTCCAACAGAAGGGTATGGGTTTGGCGAACGCCTGTAGAACGTTATCTGCCACAATGGGTAGTGCCAAAACTATGACTGTGATCGTGTTACGATATGATAATGTTTTCCTTGGTTAACGTGTAGTCCACTGATTGAGCTAAAGAAAATGATGGATGAGGAAGGATACCACACATTTTACTGCAATGAGTCCTGCACACAGCGAAGGAACTATTCGGAGCCATTGATTTATCTGTCAGCATTACAATGCACTGTGTCATAAATAAGTGTCCGTGAGACAGTGATAGGTGTACAATAACTCTCCTGAAATGGACTGGCCTGCTCAGAGTCCCGACCTGACCCCTTTAATATGAGACCGCAGCGGTCGGTATCACCACCTTCTCTGATTTCGAGTCTTAATGAAGAATGGTCTACCATTCTTTCATATTCCTCCAACATTTAGGTATTTAGTTATTAGTCACATTGTTGATGAACCATTACTTACAGCTCTATGTTCAAATGATAGCTATGCAAAGCTAATTTTCAGTTGTGCTTAAATTATGTGTGTGCGCGTGTGACCACTATGTATTGTGTTCATCATTGCAAGCGCGATTGCGTTTCAAATTACATTTTTTGAATTAAAGGTTCATATTTGATGCATAGCTTCAACTTTCAAGGCCATTCCTTCCCTTCCCAAAGAAGTAGTCTTCTAACACACAAAAACACCGCGCGCGCGCGCACACCCACCCACACACACACACACACACACACACACACACACACACACACACACACACACACCTTAGAGTATGTCTCCAGACACGTAGATTATAAATCGCATCCTGAGAAGTCACTTGTTGCCGCTTCCCCCAGTGATTTTATAAATTCTGAAGGAATGTTAATTCTTCTTGCTTCTTATTTGATCGCAAATCCTACAAAACTCTTAAGCTCTGATTCTAATACTGACTTGTCTATGTCTTACATACTGACTCCCATTTTTTCCTTAATCGAATTTGACAAATCCTCCCGCTTATAGAAGTCTTAAGTGCACTTTTTCCACCTACGTGCTCACTCCTATTTGTTTAAAAATACAGTAGAACTGAAAGTACACTATTAATGTTGTTGTTCTTGCTTTTAATTCTAACGAAGGTTATTTTGACTTCTCTATAAGCTCACTGAATCCTTCCGATGACTGCTTTTTTCGATTTCTTTGCATTTTTCATGCAGATATTTCGTCCTGGCTTCCCGGCAGTTCCTATATATTTCGTTCCTAAACGACATATTTATTGTACTTCCTTCATTCATAAGTCAGCTACAGTATTTGTTCTATTTCTCAGGATTTTTTCGTAGTTACTTTTTACTTATATTTGTCTATCCCAGTTCTTTGATAGCTGTTTTAAAATACGTCCATTCCTCTTTTAACTGAAGTGCCTACTGTGGTATTCACTATCGTCGTGTCTACGACCTTAGAGAACTTCAGAAGCGTCTCATCATTCACCACTACTGCAGTATTGCACTTCTATGCACGATGGTTCTTCCAGACAATTCTCTTACAAGGGAACCTCCCCATCGCACCCCCCTCAGCTTTAGTTATAGGTTGGCACAGTGGATAGGCCTTGAAAAACTGAACACAGATCAATCAAGAAAACAGGAAGAAGTTGTGTGGAACGATGAAAAAAATAAGCAAAATATACAAACTGAGTACTCCATGCGTAAGATAGGCAACATCAAGGATAGTGTAGGCCCAAGAGCACCGTGGTCCCGTAGTCAGCGTGAGTAACTGCGGAATGAGAGGTCCTTGGCTCAAGTCTTCCCTCGGGTGAAAAGTTTACTTTCTTTATTTTCGCAAAGTTATGATGTGTCCATTCGTTCATTGACATCTCTGTTCACTGTAATAAGATTAGTATCTATGTTTTGCTACCGCACCGCAAAACCGTGCGATTAGTAGACGAAACGACGTGCCTCTCCAATGGGAACCGAAAAAATTTGATCGCAAGGTCATAGGTCCACCGATTTCTCCACAGGAAACCACGTATGATATTTTCTATGCAATACTGGTGACGGCATGTGCGTCACATGACAGGAATATGTTGTCGACGCACCTAACTTGTACACTTAGCGAATGGGTAAAAAGATTTTTCTACCTTGCCCGATTTAGGTTTTCTTGCGGATGTGATAATCACTGCCAAAAAAGTGTTGACGGACAGATAATTGTCATAAAATTAAAAATTAAACTTTTCACTCGAGGGAGACTTGAACCAAGGATCTCTCGTTTCACAGCTGCTCACGCTAACCACGGGACCACGGCGACCTTGTGCCTACACTATCCTTGATGTTGCCTGTCTTGTACGTGGACTACTCAGTTTGTATATTCTGCTTATTTTTTTCCATAGTTCCACACAACTTCTTCCTGTTTTGTTGATTGATCTGTGTTCAGTTTTTCAAGGCCTATCCACTGTGCCAACTTATAACTAAATCTGAGAGGGGTGCGATGGGGAGGTTCCCTTGTTAGATTTCAGCCCATTCTCCCTCATTACTAAACTATGATCAGAGTCTACATCTACAGACACTACTCTCTCTTGCCTCTTGACATTTTTAAAGTAAATCTCATCTTGTGATTTTTGACCAGTGAATTTGCTATTACTAGCTGAAATTTATGGCAGAACTCAATCATTCTCCTTTCTGATTGCTACTACCAAGCCCATATTCTCACGTAACTATCTCCCCATTCCTCTCCCTATGACTGCGTACTAACTCCCCATGGTTATTAGATTATCATCTCCTTACTGAATTAATCGTTCAGTATACCCATATAATTTCTGTATCTCTTCACCTCGTGTCTCAGACGTCGAGATACAACTGTTATTGACATGGTTTGCTGTCGATTCTAATTAGAAAACCGTATCACTGAACTCTTCGCGGTAATTCACTATCTACCATTCCTTCCTATTCATAACGAATCGTACTTCAGTTTACCATTTCCTCCTGCTGTTGATATCATCTTACATTCATCTAACCAAAAGTCCTTATCTCATTTCCATTTCACTTCAATGATTTCCACTACCTTAGTGAGTCCTTTTCTGATTTTCTATCCTCCCTTCCACATTCAAATTTCTTACGTTTCATGCTGCGACTCGTATTGTCTTACCCTCTCGTTGATTATTCAGTCTTTTTCTCGTCTGTATGAATACTAAAAAGAATATGTAAAATTTTGGTTACACCATACATCACACAAATCTAAAGGCTGTCATTTGAGCTGAATACCTAGGAATTACAACTACGAACAGCTCACATCGGAACGATTGCATAGATATTGTTGTGGGAAGGGGAGCCAAAGTCGGTGTTCTATTGGCGTAACAAATCCACTAAAGGAGACTGCCTACAATACGTTTGTCCGTCATCTGCTAAAGGACTTGGAACGTTATTTCTATTTTTAACTGTCATTTCCTTAACCTTTAATACGAGGGCAGTTCAATAAGTAATGCAACACATTTTTTTTCTGAAACAGGGGTTGTTTTATTCAGCATCGAAATACACCAGGTTATTCCCCAATCTTTTAGCTACACAACACTATTTTTCAACGTAATCTCCATTCAATGCTACGGCCTTACGCCACCTTGAAATGAGGGCCTGTATGCCTGCACGGTACCATTCCACTGGTCGATGTCGGAACCAACGTCGTACTGCATCAATAACTTCTTCATCATCCGAGTAGTGCCTCCCACGGATTGCGTCCTTCATTGGGCCAAACATATGGAAATCCGACGGTGCGAGATCGGGGCTGTAGGGTGCATGAGGAAGAACAGTCCACTGAAGTTTTGTGAGCTCCTCTCGGGTGCGAAGACTTGTGTGAGGTCTTGCGTTGTCATGAAGAAGGAGAAGTTCGTTCAGGTTTTTGTGCCTACGAACACGCTGAAGTCGTTTCTTCAATTTCTGAAGAGTAGCACAATACAGTTCAGAGTTGATCGTTTGACCATGGGGAAGGACATCGAACAGAATAACCCCTTCAGCGTCCCAGAAGACTGTAACCATGACCTTACCGGCTGAGGGTATGGCTTTAAACTTTTTCTTGGTAGGGGAGTGGGTGTGGCGCCACTCCATTGATTGCCGTTTTGTTTCAGGTTCGAAGTGATGAACCCATGTTTCATCGCCTGTAACAATCTTTGACAAGAAATTGTCACCCTCAGCCACATGACGCGCAAGCAATTCCGCACAGATGGTTCTCCTTTGCTCTTTATGGTGTTCGGTTAGACAACGAGGGACCCAGCGGGAACAAACCTTTGAATATCCCAACTGGTGAGCAATTGTGACAGCACTACCAACAGAGATGTCAAGTTGAGCACTGAGTTGTTTGATGGTGATCCGTCGATCATCTCGAACGAGTGTGTTCGCACGCTCCGTCATTGCAGGAGTCACAGCTGTGCACGGCCGGCCCGCACGCGGGAGATCAGACAGTCTTCCTTGACCTTGCGGCGATGATGACACACGCCTTGCCCAACGACTCACCGTGCTTTTGTCCACTGCCAGATCACCGTAGACATTCTGCAAGCGCCTATGAATATCTGAGATGCCCTGGTTTTCCGCCAAAAGAAACTCGATCACTGCCCGTTGTTTGCAACGCACATCCGTTACAGACGCCATTTTAACAGCTCCGTACAGCGCTGCCACCTGTCGGAAGTCAATGAAACTATACGAGACGAAGCGGGAATGTTTGAAAATATTCCACAAGAAATTTCCGGTTTTTTCAACCAAAATTGGCCGAGAAAAAAAATGTGTTGCATTACTTATTGAACTGCCCTCGTATAAAGAGAGCGGAAGGAATTGACCCATACAGTGACCATTCCATTTCAACATATTTATTTGCATCATAGATAAATCATTAATAGAATTACAATCGTAAACCAGATAATTTCTTTAAGAAACGCCATTCAGGCAAACTGTACAAACTGCTTGTTAAATAAAACCAGAAATGAATTAATCTCTTCAAAAACATTTAAAAACCCGCCACTCAGGCCAATTTTACAAACTGCTTGTCATATGAAACCACAAGCGAATTAATCACTTTGCAAACATTTAAAAAACCGTCACTCGGGCCAAGTAAATCATTTAAAATAATCTTTACATCAAATAACCAGGAGATCAATTATTATTTCCACATAGATTGAAAATCGCTCCACCCGGGTGAGATATTACCAAACATCTTTACAAGGTTATAGACAGTTTGATCAATAATAACCCAGTTATTTCCCCCATCAGAACTGACATACGCCACTAAGGCTGAATTGCACCACAATTTTAGAAAACGGTTTCAATTAAGACACATTCTTCTAGAAATCCCTCAAAATTCTTAAGACAAATGTTTAAAACATTTAACCCGGGCAACCTTGCAGAGCCACCACAAGGTTTAGAAAACTGCAACTTGTACAACAACTGAGGCCCGAGATTGTGGGGCCGCGACTTGGCCACGACCGGTGGAGGCGACCGAGTACGTATCTTCTAATTAAGATGTGGACTCCGCTTGTACTTCCACCCCGTTCAAAACACCGAAATCGGAACCAAACTGCACACGCGAACTCAGGCGAAGCGAACCACCCGTACGCCCGCTAGTAATTTAAAAGGGGAGGCTCGCACTTCGGTGGCCCACTGCTTCCGATCTCTGAAACATAAACCAGAAGCGACAACAGGGAACCAAGCAACGCTTCCGTCACCTTAATACTCAAACTTATGCAGAAAACTATTTCGATAAAATTGACAATAATAAAACTATTTTCATTCCTTTAAGCAGAACCACGTACACGAATGATACAAACGGAACTGGCTCATTAAAACCCAAGCATCACATGGAACACCTCATGTGGGCCTGTAGGGTACCACACGGCAATCTTTACACAGGGAATATAGACCGTTCGGTCCAGCTGAAGTAAGAACTCGAGAGAAATCATCATTATATTTCACTAATCGTTGGTAGGACTTGAATTACTTAACTTAATGCCAGCTGCTGGATCGATGTGGCGAAGGCACCAGACGTTGCTTAGTCCGATAGTAACAGCGTGTTCCTTCACGGAAACGAGCACATGCATAGCTTCACGAGGTTGCCAAGAAGCCACAGCGCCGGCCGCTGTTACTTACCCCAGTACGATCAAGCGCCAACTGCCGCCCGTACACCGCGCTCGCTGTCGTCTCTCCAACGTCTCGCTCATACGCGCGCTTCCGCGGACGTCGTTGTCGCTTTCCTCCCCGTACTGCCTCACTATATCCTCAGCCGGCCCAGGCTCCAAAGAGAAACTTCTGCCAGATGGAATCGATAGTGCCTAACCAAAGATAGCCCTGGCACCAGTCCCGCCACGGCTCAGTACTCTGTGCGGTGTGGGATCCTTACGGAACAGAATCGACGAATGACATTGAAAACGTCCAAAGAAGGGCAGCTCGTATTGTATTATCGTGAAATAGCGGACAGGTTGTCACGGATAAGATATGGATGTTGGGGTGGCAATCATTCAAACAAACACGGTATTCGTTGCTGCGAAATCTTTTCACAAAATTTTAGTTTACAACTGTCTCCTCCGAAGGCGAATATATTTTATTGACACCCAGCTACATAGAGCGAAATGATCATCGTAATAAAATAAGAGTAATCAGAACCCGCGCGGAAGTGTTCGTGTTCTTCTAGCGTTGTTAGATAGTGGGTCGGAACAGAAGTAGTGTGAAAGTGGTGTGACGATCTCTCTGCCGGGCACTTGCAGAGCAGTGATTTAGATGTAGGTGAAATGTGAAGTGAGATGCTGATTGCTGCAGCTTCCCACATTTCAAGCAGTTCTTGCAATATCTTCGTATGACCTAGTTTCCAACGAGGCTGGCTAGTTTAGAATTGTGGGCCGTCGGATGATCGGCGAGTGGAGAAGACTTTACGAGAACGCTCGACAGAGGCAAGGATCGCGATTTGGCATTAGCGTTCGTTTCCAGCGGCTATTTCCGAGTCACTCGGCAGGCTTCCGCGTCTGAAAGTTATTGCTGTGTACTCCACCGAAGGAGTTCCTCCATGCTGGCCTCAAGAGATGCTGAAATGATGAACTCTGCGATTGCAGTGGCGAAAGTGGAGCACACTTGCGAGAATGATAGGTGGAATCAAGTAGCAGAGATCCTCGTCCTCTGGCGGCGCTCTGCTCACAGGCTATCCTGCTACTCGCCGGCCGAAGTGGCCGTGCGGTTAAAGGCGCTGCAGTCTGGAACCGCAAGACCGCTACGGTCGCAGGTTCGAATCCTGCCTCGGGCATGGATGTTTGTGATGTCCTTAGATTAGTTAGGTTTAACTAGTTCTGAGTTCTAGGGGACTAATGACCTCAGCAGTTGAGTCCCATAGTGCTCGGAGCCATTTGAACTTGCTACTCGTTCCTGCTACGTACTAGCCGCTGTTTGCCATAAGCGTTACATGCGCTAGAAAAAGTGCGAAGGCAATTCTCTTTTTAAGCAAAAGGTCGACGCACACAACTGTAGCTGATATCGTTGGCGTCTGTCCGTCGTAGAAATGGGAAAGAGGTTTATGCTAGAACATTATGTCCATTCTAGTGACCTATAATCTCCTCTGTGTAAAGCAGCATGTGTTCCGCGAATAACAGTCTTCATGGAGATAAATAAATATGTATAGAAGTGTTTTGTAGAAACGTATCACAAGATTTTATAGCGAGACGAGGATAATCTGTACATCTGTTAAGCTACTGAAAATGGGTCATGCCAGAAGCTAGTAGTGCTGAGTGTAATAAATTTTTAGAATAGTCTTTTCTAAGATTTATTGAGGTTGTGGTGCCCACTCTCAAGAAAGTAGATATAACATTGTATTAAAATTACACTGTACTTTTTTCGATTGGAGGCACTGCACACTCTACTAAAGTAGAGTGAGAATGCCGGTTTATTTTTCCCTGTGGTACACATTAGGGTGATCGTAGGAATTTGAAATAGTAAAAAACTGAGAAACGGGTTGCCTATTATAAAAGTAGCTACGGTATAAGTTATAAGGTTAGTGGCAAAAATGATTTGCTTTATAGAATGAACTAAAAATAATATGTTTCCCGATAAAAATTGATTTTGGTGGCTTTTATTTAAATATACATAATTGCAAGAAAACTGAGGACATGTTAGCTGAGCAGTTTGGCTTTTGTATAGGTAAAGGCATTAAAGGGACGGTTCAGACGTTGCGCTTGATAGTGAAAGCAAGACTGAAGAAAAATCAAGACACGGTTGTAGAATTTGTTAACCTAGAAAGATCGTTCCACATTGTAAAATGGTTCAAGTTGTTCGAAATTCTGAGAAAAACTGAACTAAGATGTAGTGAAAGACGGGTAATACAATATGTACAAGTACAATGAGAGAACAATAAGAGTGCAGGACCAATTACTAAACGCTCGTATTAAAAAGTCTGTAAGACAGTGTCTTTCACCCCTATTGTACAGACGAAAAAATGACGGAAATAAAAGAAAGGTTCAGTTGTCAAGTTAAAATTCAGAGTCCAAAGATTTCAGTGATAAGATTCGCTGATGGCATTATTATCCTCAGCGCAGATGAAGAAGAATTGAAGGATCTGTCGAATAGAATGAGCAGTCTAATGAATACAGAATAGGGATTAAGAGTAAACTCAAGAATTGGGAAAGTAATGTGATGTAGCAAAATTTTAAAATTGCAGATCGCGAAGTTGAGGTATTCTGTTGCCTTGGAAGTAAAACAACAGCCATGTGGAGTGACCACGCGGTTAGAGACGCCATGTCACGAACCGAGCGGCCCCTCCCGCCGGAGGTTCGAGTCTCCCTTGGGCATAGGTGTGTGTGTGTTGCCCTTACCGTAAGTTAGTTTGTTAGTTTAAGTAGTGTGTAAGTCTAGGGACTGATGACCTCATCACTTTGGTCCCTTAGGAATTCACACATTTGAACATATGAAGTGAAACGACCCTGGACGGACAACGAAGCGAGGACATAATAAACAGGCTATCACTGGCAAAAATGGTATTCCTGGCCGAGAGAAGTCTACTAGTATCAAACGTATGCCGTAATTTGAGGAAGAAATCTCCCAGAAAGTACGTTTGGAACACAGCATTGTACGATAGCAGCTCATGGACGATGGGAAAAATCGGAATAGAACAGAATCGAAGCATTTGAAATGTGGTGCTCCAGACGAATATTGAAAATAAGTGGAATGGTAAGATAAGGACTGAGGAGGCATTCATCAGAATTGCAGAAGAAAGCAACATATGGGAACCGCTGACAAGAAGAAGCGACAGGATGATAAGACATGTGTTTGCATCAGCCAATAACCTTCATGGGACTAGAGTGGTCTGCAGAACGTAAAACCAGTAACAAGGTGATTGGAATACATCCAACATCCAGCAAATAATTGAGGACGTAGGTTACAAGTGCTACTCTGGTATGAAAAGGTTGGCACAGAAGACGAGTTTGTGGCGGGAAGCAACAAACCCGTCAGAAACCTGATGACTCAGTAAAAAAAAGAAAGTTAAAAGTTTGCTATTAAAATGTTCAGTCAGTTGGCGCCTACCACGAAAGGCGTTCAATAAGTAACGCTACACTTTCTTTCTCGATAAATTTTGGATGAAAAATGCGTAATTTGTTGTGGGACGTGGTGGAATTTTCCCGGTTCAACCTCTACAGTTTCACGAGGTTCTGACAGATTGCGGCGCTCTACGTAGCCATCAATATGAGTTCTGTAATGGAGGTACGTTCCAAGCAGAGGGCTGTCACAGTATGTCTTTCGGCGGAAAACCAGAGCATCATAGATACTCATAGGCACTTGCGAAGTGTCTACGGAGACGTGACACCGAACAAAAGTACGATGAGTCGTTGGGCGAGACTTTTGTCATCGCAACAAGGTAGCGCAAACCTGCGCGATCTCCAGCGTGTCAGCCGGCCACACATAGCTGTGACTCCTGCAATGTTGGAACGTGGGGACACTCTCATTCGAGGTGACCGACAGATCACAATTAAACACCAATCTGCATAACTGGACGTCTCTGTCTGTAATGCTGCCACAGTCATCCACGAGTTGGGTTATCCAAACGTGTGTGCACGCTGGGTTCGTCGCTGACTAACAGGAGACCATAGAGCAACTAAGGAACGGCGGTGCGGAATTGCTTGCGCCTTACGAGGCTGCCTATGACAATTTTTGCCGAACACCGTCACAGGCAGAATCGCACCCTCAGCCACAAATGCTGTGGCGACGGTCCCCTGGGACTCTGAAGGGATTATTGTGTTTGACGTCCTCCCTCATGGTGCAATAAGCAACTACCACCAGGAAACTGAAAAACGACTTCGGCGTGTTCCTCTCCAGATAAACGTGAGCGAACCTTTCCTTCTCCATCACAATTCACTCGAGAGAGCATCATAAAATTTAATAGGACTGCTCTTCCCCATCCACTCTACAACCTTGATATCGCACCTCCGTGCTTGCACATGTTTGGCCCAATGAAGGATGCACTCGACGTGAAGCAGTACGTGCGTGATGGAGAGGTTATTGATAGAACAAGGCTTTGGCTCCGACGTAGACCAGTACCGTGCTGGCATACAGGCCCTCCCTGTGAGGTTGTGTAAGGATGTCGCATTGAACGGAGATTATGTTGAAATAAAGGAATTTTTAGGTAGAAGAATGGGGGATAATATGATGTATTGGAATCCCAAATAAAACCAAATCCATTCAGAAGAAAAGTGCAGTCTTACTTATTGAATGCCTACCCAGCCGATCCCCCCACCCCTCACTCCCCCCTTCCCCCCACCCTCACTCCGAGCCCCCCGTAGCTCACGATTTACTAACAACTTCGCGTATACTCATGAAGCACACCATTGTTTTCTATAGCTGGGCATTACATATCTGTATAAAAGGGAAACTACCAGTCATGACTCGTACTAGTCGAGACTAGGGAATGTACGAGTAATTCTGGCACAAAAATTCGTTGTTCTGCTCTAATCCTGCATAGGTGATTTAGCCTGGGCGACAGATAAGCAAATAAACGTGGCTGTACGTAGAAAGTCAAAGGCAACATCTTTATATACGTTTGGGAAATAGTCAAACCGATAAAAGGAATTTCGCAGTTTTCAAGTGAAGGTTATTGTGAAATATTTGTTAGGGCTCACGATATCCTATGGGAGCGTGCTGAGTTTACGTGAAAGTTTATCCATGAAGTTTTAATTATCACCTCGGAAAGATTATGTTACGTATAAGGGTCGATCGAAAAGTTTCTGTCTGATGAGGTTGCTGCAGCGTATATGCAACGTAGTGCGGCTTCGGTGCGAGTATGTAAGCACCGACATGTAGGTAAGGAATTAAAGTGTATTGATGTCTTTCCGAAGCGCGTGCGGTACATGCGGAACGTGACTATGACGACGTTATTAGTAAGTGCGTGCACACAAGACCATCGTGGTGCTTTCTTTTCTTGGCTGCCGATAGACAAACACTGGTAGACATCCGTCGGAGAATGAAGAATATGTATGGGGTAGCTTGTCTACGCTCCAAGTTCCATGCAGGTCGCGATTCGACACAAGACGCCGATCGGTCTGGGAGGCCAGCCTGTTCCATTCAAGGAACCTGGTGTCTCCATCGCTGAAGAATGGTACAAAGGTACTGCGCAACACTGTAGAAATTACGGAGCGCAAGTAAGGCGAAACGTCCGACAAAAATCCGACAAGATGTGCTGCTGCTTCATGATGACGTATGTCCGCGTATCGCAAATGTCGTATCGCAGAAGTTACGCCAACTTTAGTGGGAATGTTACAGCTGTGTAAGCGTAATACAAACGACTTCTTTAGCCGCTTGATCACCGCGGACGAATGCTGCCTACATTACCATGACCGAGAGACAAAAGAGCAAAACAAGCAGTGGAAACGTGTGGATCACCACCATCGAGAAATGCGAAAACGCAGCAGTCATCAGGAAAGATGAAGTTAAGTGGTTTTTGGGACTGCCACGATGTGGCGATAATAAGTCACAGGAACGTAGTAACGAAAACTGATTACACGTTAATGGGAGGCTGTCAAGATGAAGTGTCACAGGAAATTTCCAAGGTGTTTGCGAGGTGTGGGAGGGAGGGAGGAGTGGTTATTTGGAACAAGACTATACCATGAGCCACGAATTATGCACGATGCCCAAATAGTAGTTTATTTTAATCAGAGGCTCTTGCTCGCAAAAATTGTGGAGTTCGCCACGATGCAATCTTATTAATACGCACAACTGGTTAAGAGAGGGGAATGGTATTGTTAGGATATCATTAAAACAACATATGGCGGGAGGGGTGTATGAAATACACTGCACAACAAAATAATATTTTTATTTAAAAATTGAATAATAAAAAAAAAAACTTAACTTTTTTTAAGAAACTATCACTTTTTCGGAATCCCGTAACCGTCTCCCATTCTGATGCATAATTTTGAATTTGGCTCAAGGGCACCTATAGCTCTCCTCTGTGAAGGTGCAACAGCGTGGCGCGCTGCGACATCACTCTAGGCCTCAGCGACGCTTCAAACACCAAAATGTCTACAAGTTCGAAAAAATGGCAACAGCTCAGAAGTCCATTAGACCTTTAAAGTGAGTTAATATTCTAAAATCGGCGCCAAACTTCACCACAGTTCTGCCCAACACCACTGCTGACGTGCCACATGACGGGAATGTCGTCACATCCCTTCTTAGCCACATTTAACTCCTTCCTTTGCGGAACTGCGATGGAGGTGAGAACCGCGACACCCAGCGTTCAAATCACGCGCTTTTATTGTGGGTGGCCAAGGAAATATTTCAGACATACCATAGCTCAGAATCGATACGAATAGTCCTCAGAGGGTGTCAATGAAACCATTCCTTCCCTTGAGGCGTTGATTCCTACATATTTCTCTGTCGAAAACGACAGCTTGCAGTGCGATGAGTGATAGAAGGACGTTCTTTACAATGTTAGACACCGCTGCCACCCCGTGGGCGTTTCAACTCTGCTCTAAGCACAGTGGGCTGCTAAAACCCCATTGAATGTGATCTGTCCCTGTTGATGTGAAACGCGACCTCATTTTGTGGTCTGGTATATAGGGTGGAATCATTATGGAGTTTCTATATCATCGTGTGTGTGAATAATAAGGCAAAGGTTCACTCTAAGAGCCCCTCCCCCCCCCCCCCCCCCCCACTCCTCATGCACTGTTGCTGAGTACTTTAAAAATGTACCTGTCGGAAACTTTGCACCAATTAAGTCTCGCAGCTGCTCTAGCGCCTGAAAGTAGGCACGAGGGTTCTGCACCAGAGTCGAAATTTCTGTCAGGTACATTTTAACTTGGCCAACATAGTTGCATGTGTGGCACCGAGGATGTTGGCGAACTGGAGGTGTTAGACGGACCCTTCGCCACTTACATGTTAATTTAGCACAACGCTTAGGGTCGTGGTCGGAGCCCAGATCGTGCAGTGTTTCCAACGAAAATTGTACCACAATGTCCTTTAAAATGTCCACATCTAGAACGTCTGGCTGGCTGTCAGAGTGAACTGGTGCATGGATGGGAGTGTGTGCACCATAGACTGATAGTGCCAGAGGGACTTCCAGGTAAAGGAGGAGTCTGCCCTTAAGATTAGCAACAAGAGAATGCTAAGCCGGATGCTTGGCGTTGAGATCCGCACCAACAATGTCAGATGATGTCAACGTACAGAGGTCTCCTTCATGAAATGGTATGTTAGGGCTCAAATACGCTCCAGCAAAAGTAATAACACCGAGACAGGTAGAAACAGTGACCGCCGTTGCCTCTGTATGTTCTACTGCTTGGAGAGCCTCATGATTATGGACGAGTGTAGGGACACTGCCGCGCTCCACCTCGGCAATGGTGTCGGTCAGTGCGACATCAAACCGTGCTGCAGAGACGAAAATTGTGTGCGGGTTTCTGGTGAGTTTCTAAGACAAGTAAAATGGCCACATGATGGTCATACAGGAAAGTGTTCAGTTCATTTTTCGTACGTGTAATTCTATTAGCATTAAAAATAGGGATGACTAAATCCCGAGCGCGCTGATAGTTGTGCGATGGGCAATTCGCCATTATAACAAATCGTGGCTGAGTTGTCAACAAGGGCCACGACCTTTGTGAGCCTATCCTCCAACCGACGGATCTTTTGAGTTATTTCACGAATGACAGCCCAAATGTGGTGTTAATGTGAACAGAGAAATGAAGTGCAGGCTCTCCCTCATGTCATCTCAGAAAGAAGCATCTGTCTCCACCACTGGGGGAATATCCCTGGTGGGCTGCTTGACCAGAGGACAAGGGTAGGCGTGGTGGCTGTTGGAGAAGGTGCTCCAATGAGGGACTGTAGCACTGTAACACGTAGCCGTGAGGAAGGAGACGGATGAGCAGGAGTAGACTGAGCTGCAGCAGCGAACATGGTCGTAGAAGACAGAACCGTAGGGGCTCCAGTGTCGCAGATGGGTCAGGTGCCTGAGTATATGTGGTTTAATGGACATCAGGGTTACCCCTTAAGATGGGTGCAGTCCCGTGATGGCAGGGGTCCGATTCATCCTTGGCTTACGTCTGGGACGGTGGAAAGACTTCATAACCTTGTGGTAGAGCAACCCTTCCAGGAAGCCAGAGGGTGAGGGTCGTTATTGGTGCCTAATCAGCAGGCGTGTGTGGGTTTCTCTGAGGCAGCAAGTTTGCAGTCCTCCCATGCATGCGAGCCGGCGCACTTGACAAAATGAAAGGGCAGCGAGCAGTAATTGATGGTGTGTCACAAATGTTGACACTTATGAAAAATGAAGGGACCGATGTGGCCTTGATATGATTCAATACCCACCCCCATGCACAAACGCCTGATTTGGTAAATGCGTGCGTCGTCTTGTGGGGAGGCATAGCGCTGAACTTATGTGTCTCAGGGTCCCTCTTGTACTGGTGAACGAACGGATCCAGGAACCTGAGATGGAGTAATTCATCCCTGGTCTGTTTCTGTGACTTCACAGGGAACGTCTTTGATGACGATTTTTGTTCTTCTGTCCCCAGAAGCCTAATGAGTGTAGTAGTCTACAGCTCTCGACTTAACTGCAGATAATAGTTCTTTGTGTCAAGGAGGTACTGGACAAGGTCTTTATGGTAAACTGCCCACAGTTGGTCTGCAATAAGGCGTTATAGTTCAGTTTCCAGTTTAATGTAGTTCGTGGCATTGTAAACCACGATAGGAGGGATCTTCACCTTCTTTGGCTGTGGTGGCGGTGGATTCTGAGGAATGAAGTTGGGTTGAGAGGGGGACCCATATCCTGGTCCATGGCACCAATATGTGTGGTTGCTCCAGGTGTGGAGGCATCTGAATGCGAATCACGGCCGCTGCGGCAGGCGCGAGAGGAAGACCGTTTAGATTTATAGATTTTCGACCACGGCGGAAGGGGGGGGGGGGGGGGGAGCACCGACAGTGTCGGAGCCTTGAGAACGCCCATTCAGCAGGGGACAAACTGGTGTAGACGAAACAGCATCCGACGGGGTGTCCACGTAGTGGTCGGTTGTATCAATGCGCTGGGTGAGAGATCTGTCACCAGGTGGCTCTGGGAGTCATTGGATGACGAAGTGGAACATGGGTCCCTCACGTGAGGCTGTGGACAGGGTTCACGTGAATTGGTATCGCAGTCAGTGGTTACCGGTGACTTGTGGCGGGAGGCACGGCGTGCTCGGTCCTTAGCCTGTTCGGTGGTGTCGGTACAGGCGCCTCTGCCAGCTTGCTGGGATGGACGATGATCGTCCACTGTCACATTCCCGCGTGAGGGGGCGACGGAAAAATTGACAGGCCGCGGATTCTTGTCCTTGGCCCTATTCATGGTTTGCCTCAGCCCGACTGACGTATCCAGGGCCCTGGCAGACAAAATACACTAACTACTGTCGCCTGCAGCGTGTAATAAAAATACCGGTGCTTTACAATGATAAATCAATGTCGACTCGAGAAACTAATAGAACTAAACAACGGTGAGCAGAACTCGTGATCGTAACGTACGACGCGCACATACTCGCAAGTAAACACTGTCAGGATTCCAACCTGACTGACTCGGAGACTGCTGGTTCACGGCGTCGGATTTATAGCAACAATTGGCGCGAAAACGTAAGCACATTGGCGGCTGTCACAGCAGCATCTTCTACAGAAATCCGCGCCCTCTGCAAATACTGTTCCATCTGTGGCGCGTAGCGAATGCGTATAGGTGAAACTGCATGTCGGCCCTCTGTCGGAATGTGCAGGAGGCGTCATTAGGAATAAAATGTTTTCTCTCAGAATAGGATCCCAAGCCTGGTCCAGTTTAAAGCCTCCGTCCAAAGCAGGCAGGATCCTAAGGAAACATCAAGTTAAAGTAATTTTCCGGCTACCAGCAAAGATTAGTACCCTCCTCGGTTAGGTAGAGGACGATCCGGGTCTGCGGAATGCCGGAATTTAGAAAATTCTGTCCCAGTGTGACAAAGCGTGCATAGGTCAGACGATATGCACAATACACAAAAGGTACGTTAAACATGAGCGCCTCATTCGCCTCCGCAGTCCAATAAGTCGGCCGTAGTTAAGCACTGCATTATTATAGGACACTCTATGGACTATTCTGTCACAAAAATCTTGGCCCCGGCGAGATCCTTCTGGGATTCAGTAATTAAAGAATCTGTGGAAACATGTCCAGCACAAAATCTTATAAATCGTGACGCACTTTAAACTGGACTAGGTGTGGGATCCGGTGATCTCTTTAATTCCTTCTAAAAGAAAACATTTTATTCGTAATGACACTTCTAGCGACATCTGACTTTCGTTTTGAACGACGCGAGCGCGCATTTCGAAAGAGGGCGAACATGTAGTTTCAACTTTACGTATGCGCCTACGGAACAGTATTTGCAGAGGGCATGGATTTCGATAGACACTCCTGTGACGTCTGCCAATGCGCATGAGTTTCCGCGCCGGTTTTTGCTATAAGGCCGACACCGTGAACCAGCAGTCGATAAATACAAAAAAATAATAAAGAAAAAAATCTGTACATGCTTCGTCAAACTACCCCTTTTTGTATATTTTAACTCCTATTGTTTTTGCTTCTCGTGTGTAAATTTCATCTTTTATCCACGTATTTACTGTATGTATTGTTCTCCTGTGATATTTTATGTAGTCTCTTGGCTGAAGAGCGGCGGATTGTTCCACTGCCAGCCCACTCCTGCCCACATGCGGCAAGGTTATGAAACAACAATAAAGCGAAAAAAAAAAACAGCAGTCTTCAGTGACGGACACACCTGAAAATGGCTGGACGGTTGACAGCCGAAATATTGTGGCAAAAAGTCAACAAGATCCGGCTGCAGTTCCGAATCCTCATAGTATGCTCAGTCTGTATTATATAAACTGATTTGTGTTTCATGGCGCACAGCACCAATTGCAAGCTGCCTCTCTAGTAGCTCCTAGGGGAAAAACAAATTTTGTTTTCAATATTGCTTTCAATTACTGATGGAATTAAAGATTTCAAATGCCGTCATAATTTTACGTTAAATATGTAACACACTAACTAAGTCAAGCAATAAAACTCGAAGCTGTTTATATGTTTAGAGGCAGTGTAACTCACGGCACAAAAATTCCCCGTAGGGTATTCGTCTAATATTTGAGAATGAGACCACATAGAGGCTTCCAACAAACTTTACTCATGTTTTCAAATCATCACAAAAATTTTTTCTCGTTGAAAAAAAAAAAAAAATGGTTCAAATGGCTCTGGGCACTATGGGACTTAACGTCTGAGGTCATCTGTCCCCTAGAATTTAGAACTACTTAAACCCAACTAACCTAAGGACATCACACACATCTATGCCCGAGGCAGGATTCGAATCTGCGACCGTAGCGGTCGCGCGGTTCCAGACTGTTGCGCCTAGAACCGATTGGCCACACCGGCCGGCTCTCGCTGAAAGCCCCCACAAAATGATAAGGAAAAATATATATATATTGGTTACTGCAATTTTGCTATGCATGTAGTAAAATTTCTGTATCCTGAAAGACGTTTTAATTTATTACTTCTTTACTACTAACTATGTTCGTAACACATTTTGCAAACAGTATCCACAGATGCCACTTAATTTACGTGTAACTTAGGACACACAGATTAGGAGATAGACGTTTTGTACATGGGAATTCGATACTTTATAAAACCCGATACAGGGGTTTACCGGTGTAAGACAAACTATCCTCTTCGCTATGGTATGGGACCCAATGGACGAGATTTCCAAATTCGTCGTGCTCATCCCTGCAGCGATTAAACAGAAAAGTTGAGGAGCAAGGTAGCGTGGCTTGCAGCAGGGCAGGCAACAGGCAGCCCCCGGCGATGCTCCCAGGCGCCCCTTCCCTCCCCCTCCACGGCCACTTCCCCCCTCCCCTACGTCCTGCGACCGCTGAACCCCTCGACGCGGCGCCCACCTGTACGCAGCGCGCGCACACCGATGCCTCAGCCTCCCCCCTCCCCCTACAAGTTGATAAAACAGGCGTCGCGACGCGCGCCCGGCCAGTCTCGGCAGCGGCGTCGCAGCGTCAGCAACAGCACCAGAGTGGCGCCGTCCCGACAGCCGCACCGCACCTCACCCGTCGGCGAGTTCCCACTGTGACGCGAGGCGCGAAGGCCCTACCTGCCGTTGACTCGGTCAGCGCAGCGCGCGGCAGTCAGCTCCACTGTGCTGTTGCCACCCTCCCGAGTGTTTACATTAGAGACACTGTCTGCTGTAAAAGAACTGTGTTTTTCACGAAGCTACACACAACACGACACCGCCTTACCAGTAATCCATTCACACGTGTGGAGTCCCCGTCACATATTTTTGCATCTGCAGCCACAAAGCGCAGCTCTACTATTACGTGTAAACACTAGAAGCATTTTTCATTCAAACTTTCCCGGGGTATGGTATTAAAGTAACTACTGAACACCTGAGGTCGAGTACCTCTTCAAGATGTGCTAATACGTATCCAATGAACACTTCATTTTATTTCTGTGGCTAAAGAAGTATATTTTCTCAAAATTGGACCAGTCTCACTGAAAAAAGTGACCGTTTTTGTATGATGTCTTATACTCCCGAAAGTGGTGAATACCAGTGGTAAGGCAGTCGCTAGCAACTCCGTGAAGATAGTTGGTTTGGAGTTTGCTGAATTTGTTCCATACGCAGCTCTGAACATTACAGCAGGAGATTCTACTTCCTTTTAACTCGGACTCATGTAATCCGATTATCATATACTTAAGCTATTTTCAAATAAACAAACTGTGCAGCGTTAACTACTGGTGTATAGTGGCTTCAGTTGTATTTGAAAACTGCAGGTTGAGAACTAGATTTTGTTTGGACCATTTATATCTGGATTGCAGATCTTTTCGTACTGAGGTGTGAACTGGAAACAATAATCCGAATTTCCTTCAGTCACCTGAGTCTCGACGTTCTAATTATATTTTCTGAAGGAAAGGAGTGAGTAGTAATTATTTTAAAACTTATCAGTTTCGAGCAGTAATATATGGTAAGAACTTGCGTTACACAGGTTTCAGTTTTTATCTGGCGTGCAGTTATAACTACGTTCTTTTTGTGTAGAGAGAATTTGTCTGCACGAAGAATTAATGGCATTAATCACACAAAGAGATCGTACAGTTGTCAGATATTTTTGTGACAGTCAGTCTGCCAGGTGGTTGGAACGGCATATGTGTACGTGTGTATGTTGTGTTGAATGATATGCCTGATCTGCTACATCAGGATTGCTATTAGACGAGGCAGACTGCGTGCTGTGAAAGCACCTTCCGAGGCGTGGGGACGCCTTCTCGCAGAACTGAGATCTTTAATGTGCTGACCGATGGACGGCAGCACATACCAAAATTTGGAAGCTACACCATTTCCGGTGTCCTGAATCACTCTGAGTGGACATGTCGCAATGACATTATTTCGATTGTGCTGCAGCAGCAACAATAAAACGAGAAGTGGCGGAAAATACGGATGACTCGGAATTTTAATTCCTGTACTGAAGTTCCGCAAAAGAGACGCGAGGAGGCAAAGGCTCCGATGAAAATTTCGGTGTTTTGAAGTTCTCTGAGATATCGCTTAGCTGAGGAGAGAGAGAGAGAGAGAGAGAGAGAGAGAGAGAGAACGAAAGCCGGATAAAACGTACGAAATTACCGACTATGAAGAAGAGAGGCCATTTATTCGCGGAAGAGCGCTCCTAAGTGGAGTGTGGACCGCATTCCCGTCTGTAAGCAGCCGGCCGGCTCTGAGAGAAAAGCACGTCAGTGGCGAGAAAGAGGCGACGGGCACCGACCACCGCTGTACACCGTCACCAGCTGTGTCTGGAGCGTCCTCTCCGGTAGGCCGCGCTGCAGACACCCCTCCAGCCTACCGTCTGGTAAGTTGTCGCTAATGTTGCCTGCCTCTGCTCATTGTGTTATGGTTGTACGTCCGTGTTCCATCTACTTTGCGGTGATGTAATTTTGGCAAAAATGAACATGTTCAGCTTAATTGAAAGAGTTCGAAGTTTGCCTGTAATGATTTACGCACGAAAAAGGAGCCGGCATTCAACAGCATGATTCAGATGCTCCTGCCGATGTCGTTTAATGGATATGTGGCCTTAAGAAACCACGCGCAAGATTTTCATGCTCTCTCGCTCGCTACGCGCAAATTATTAGTTCTACAGCAAAGAAGAGCAGGATATTTTTTTTAGAAATTCAATGTAGTTAAATTTTGTGCTGGGATACGTTTCCGTTAGAGGCTGTAGCTTTCGTGTTATTAAAGAAAAATGCACAAAAGTGACCTTCAAACGCACCTCCACTCCAACAGTCAGCCCCCACTGGTCAGAAATTCTAGTATGTTGTTCATGGCACTCCCTCCTACCACTGCACAGAAATTTGCGACTGCACGAATTGTTTCCCACATTCGAATATTTTTCGTGTTAATTGACTGGCGTTACTATGCCACCGGTTTGGTTGAGCACTTACAAATTGTAAAACTGATGTTTATTTAATTATTACCCAATAACTTTGTGAATTTTAAGAGCACAAAATAAACAATTACATCGTTGTACTCGTATTCGTGAGACTTTCCACTGCGAAACTACTTTGCTTGTGAGGGTTAACTTCGGATCCAAGTATCAACGTAATTACTTTTAGCGTAACGTTTAAATAGTTGTTTTTCTTTCATTACTATCACGAACACGTCTAAATTAATAATGTCAACGAAGTAGCCAACTATGCTGGTGGCGTAATAGCCCAATCAATAGAAAACAAACACAGTCGAATATCGGGATTAGTTCGCGCGGTAGAAAATCTTTCTACATTGGTGGGAGGGCGTGGCACGGACAATATATTAGCAACCCTGGCTGATGAGGGATGCATGGGGGGGGGGGGGGTGGAGAAGCGTTTGAAGGTCATTTATGTACGTTTTCCCCGAATAACTCGAAAATACTGGCTTTCAGCGATAACATATCCCAGTGCAAAATTTAATTGCATTATGCGCATAGTAAGCGAGAGAATATGGGAACCTTGCGCGTGGTTTTTGGAGGTCAAATATAACGTTGTGAGATACATAAAGCGATATCGGTGGGGGCAGCTGAATCACCCTATATTACCGCAGTAGGAGTTTAATGAATACAAATGTGTGTACCTACTTTAAATTTGTTAATTGGTAATGTTAAATATAACTATTCCTCTTCTACCTGTTTGACTTTATTGTAGGGAATACTTTTCTTGCTATGCATGTGGATAATTCAGTGACAGAAATCGTCGTTGCTAAGCGGAAAGGTTGGTGACGCAATATCGTGTAGTGTTATGTTTCTGCTGCGCGGAGTGGCTGTGCGATTTGGGGCGCTGTGTTACGGACAGCGCGGCCCCTCCCGTCGGAGGTTCGAGCCCTTCCCCGGGCATGGGAGTGTGTGTGTTGTTATTAGCATAACTTACTTTAAGTAGTGTGTAAGTCTGGGGACCGATCGCCTAAGCAGTTTGGTCCCTTAGGTATTCACACACATTTGAACATATTATGTTTCTGTGAAAAAATGGTTCATATGGCTCTGAGCACTATGGAACTTAAAATCTGAGGTCATCAGTCCCTTAGAACTTAAAACTACTTAAACCTAACTAACCTAAGGACATCACACACATCCATGCCCGAGGCAGGATTCGAACCTGCGACCGTAGCAGTTGCACGGTTCCGGACTGAAGCACCTAGAAACGCTCGGCCACCGCACACGGATTTTCTGTGGAAAAAAATGACTTGCATGATACCAATAATAATGATCGGACTCCTATGAAAACATGGTCTATGGGATCGACTTGAAAATCGTGAAAACATTTCCGTGCTTACGGCGCGTAAATGTTGTGTCACCAAAACGATCATTTCCAACGTACGTAATAGGCTGAAAAATATCCGAGGAGATGGAATATTAATAAAAGACACTTATAATGTCAGATTACTTAATGGGAACATATTTCACATAGAATTTTCTATTATTTCCCAAGGAAATTACAGTCGGCTGGTCCCAGCGGAGGTTCGAGTCCTCCCTCGGGCTTGGGTGTGTGTGTTTGTTCTTAGGATAATGTAGGTTAAGTAGTGTGTAAGCTTAGGGCCTGATGACCTTAGCAGTTAAGTGCCATAAGATTGAACACACATTTGAACATTTTTTTTGAAATTACAGTGCTATTCTATACATTACCTTCTCGCTTCAGGGTTCGAACAAGAAGAAGAAAGAAGACTACTCTGTCCTTCATCTTTTTGTAAAACAAAATTCAATCAAAAAAAGAATGACTTGCAGCTAATTAATTATACCGCTGACTTTAGCAAGATGTAACAGTTTGCTGCAGTACCTGCAACATTAGCGCTTCAATAATTTTCCTACCTTCCCGACGTGTAAAAACCCTTAATGTCGACTGGGTTACAGTTTACAGTCTATATTTGCCTTTATAGCGCTTACGTTCCTTTTCCCGTGCACCCGGTGTGTTTATGTCAGCCACATCTCTTGTTTCATCATGCCCGTTGAAGGGTTGTTCGCTGTAATCATCCTCAATATCGCCAGGTTGAAACTCGAATAATGTGTCCATTGCTTTTGTAGCCTCTCGGCTGTGGGTCAGGAAAATCTGTGCGAAACATGCAGACCCTTCCTTGCTATGGTGTGTGTAGCAGTCACGATGGGCAGCATCGTTTGCTAAAACAAGGGCACTCAACCGGAAAAGAATGGAAGGTGTTACCACTTCCGGTATTTGCATTAGACCCAAGAAAAATTTTGGTCGGAACAGATGGATTGCAAATATTTTTAATTTATTTTTTGGATAATATTGTCCATTGTCTCAGACGAAAGTAAGAACAAATTTGTGTGTGTCGGAAGATTATGTGTTCTGCTCATTATGCCGATCGTTCAATCTAAGATCAGCATTCTCCAGTCTAATGCAGCCTTTGTGATGCTGTCTGCAAAAATGTCTGTAACAAGACTTCGTCCTGTGTGTATACTGGGAAGAAGGAAAATTTGCCAACACAGACATTTACGGGAAATATTTTCGAATATAATCGATGAAATGGTCTGAAGTGATGCACAGAAATGATGTGCTTATGCGATGCTTATTTTTGGACTCGAGCTTCGATCTTCCCACGGAAAGCATTACTTCAGTAACAGCGAAAAGAATACTGGGCTAGACAAAAAGGAGGTGGATGTAGTTGATGTTCTCTACTTTTACGGAAGGAGAAAGTGGAATACTTGAGACTGAAAGGGAGAGAAGAAATACAGACAGTGGATAGAAGGCATGCAGCAATGCAATTCGTAGGAAAGGAACAGTGAACGCTAAAAGACAAGATGAGTTTTTAAGATTGCAATAATAATATCTGTGGTAGCAGTGAGTAATTGCACTTGGCTTTGCAACACCTGCTGTGATAGCTGCATAATGAATGGGATGCCACATTTCGTAGCATGCAGACTAGAGTTACGAAATAAAAACAAATACGTTTACATTGGGATCGAATAATCCACCTCCAACATTGTACATTATGCCATACCCGATATAGCGCTGCTGTAACTTACTAAATGATATTTTTTTGGCACATATGATTATAGTGTTTCCGAATTACTGTGGTTCATCGATCACTCTCTACTGAATACGTACACTGTTGAAATTTTCTTACAGATGCTTTTGAATTGATAGTGTGCTTGAAATACGGATCAAGCGCAAGCGTGCTAATTTTTCTTCATGCTGCGTAAGTGCGTTTATGCTGAAAACCATATCGCTTTTCCAAGCTACTCCATCCCATTCATCTTCATACTTTCCTTTCCATGCAAGTTGTTTCTCACTTTCTTTCCCTATTCACCGGCTTTCCTTCCTCTCCTACCAACTAAAATATGGATTCCATGTCAAAATCTTCTTTGGCAGTCTAGTTCAAATGGTTCAAATGGCTCTAAACACTATGGGACTTAACATCTGAGGTTATCAGCCCCAAGAACTTAGAACTACTTAACCCTAACTAACCTAAGGACATCACACACATCCATGCCCGAGGCAGGATTCAAACCCGCGACCGTAGCAGCCGCGTAGTTCTGGAGTGAAGCGCCTAGAACTGCTCGGCCACAGCTGCCGGCTGGCAGTCCAGTCACACGATCAATTCATAGAAGTAGTAGTGTGGCAGCAAAATACGGCTGTATGTCTTCCACACTGCATATTTATATATATATATATATATATATGCATAGCCGTTAAATCGTATAAGACAAATGAATGAACTGCATAAAATAAACGAGAACACCCACTCTTACAAAATACTTAACGTGAAATCACTACGAGTTGTATTTTAAGTAAGGAATACGCACAGCAACAAGACAGGTAGCGTTAATTATATATAAACTGACATTTCATGGCACTGTTACTACTCTGATCGGTCTCGTAAACTGAGCGGTGTGCTGACTACATGCCCCTCTATATCTGCGTCCAGCGACGCTTGTGGTCTGAGGATGACACGGCAGCAGGTCGGTACCGTTCTGCCTTCATGGCCTGTCCGGGCCGAGTTTAGTTTAGTTTAAGTAACTCCTATGATGGAATATTCTTATAAACAGGATGTTCTGGTGACATATGTGCCTGAAGTACACAGTATTTTCGGTCATACCTACATGAATACTTATCGTATTGACAGCTACCACTGGCTACATCCTGATATTCACGCCACAAAGGCTCGATAGTATTGAGGTATGGTGACTGTAGTATTCAGGGGGGATAAGACAATTCATCATCTTCGCTCTCACAAAACCAGTACTGAACGATCCAAGCTGTGTGAACAGGTGACCTGTTGTAACAGCCGGCCGAAGTGGCCGTGCGGTTAAAGGCGCTGCAGTCTGGAACCGCAAGACCGCTACGGTCGCAGGTTCGAATCCTGCCTCGGGCATGGATGTTTGTGATGTCCTTAGGTTAGTTAGGTTTAACTAGTTCTAAGTTCTAGGGGACTAATGACCTCAGCAGTTGAGTCCCATAGTGCTCAGAGCCATTTGTTGTAACACAACATCACCACTAGGAAACAAGTATTGTACCATGGCATGGACCTGAAAAGCCGCAATAGTCACGCAGCCCTTGGCAGTAACGCGACTCTGCAGAGTAGCCTTGGGCCCATGGAATACCAAGATACGGCTGCCCAAATCATCATTGAACCTCCACCATGTTTCACTCTTCGGACACAATCTCTACCAGGACTTGGAAACAGTGTGAAACAGGACTCATCATGACTTTCTTCCATTGCACCACAGATGAGTGCTTTTGGTATTGCAGCTCGCCTTGCCATTCCACGGTTATGCAGCTTCCTTCGTGTTGCCCTTGCGCTGACAGGATACTCGAGTGTGATATCCAGTTCTGCAGTGACTTTTGCAGAGCCGTCCTCTTATATTTCGTCAAAGCCCTGTTCACGCAAAACACATATTCGACCATAATGTGTCTTAGCGGTTGATGTTTTTCGGCTTTCCCTGTGTGCCGTATAAATCTTCGATACAGCGCCCCTTGAAACACCAAACGCTTAGGTTACCTTGGTTCCGGAAGCATCAACCATAGAGCAACAACAATTTTCCCAGATTAGAATTCACTAAGTTCCGATTTAATGCATACACACTGCCTTGACGACATCTTACACTTGAGGAGATAGCACAGGTGTCGTTTCTGGTCAAAAACGACAGCGCAACCTGTAGTCTTGCTATCGTCTGCATTTACGTTCAACCACGCATTTGTCGTGATGTTTCCGTATTTTTGTCCAACCACTATACGTAAGAATACGTTTCTCGATATTCAACAGTCTCTTGATACCAGAATGAATGTCTCCGCAATATCCTTTCTTTCAGGTGTGCTAGTTCTGCAAGGTTCGCTGGAGAGCTTCTGTAAAGTTTGGAAGGTAGGAGACGAGGTACTGGTAGAAGTAAAGCTGTGAGTACCGGGCGTGAGTCGTGCTTCGGTAGCTCAGTTGGTAGAGCACTTGCCCGCGAAAGGCAAAGGTCCCGAGTTCGAGTCTCGGTCGGGCACACAGTTTTAATCTGCCAGGAAGTTTCAGTCTCTTGATATTTTATTCACCAACATTTTACCGTTTATTAATGCTGTAACGTGTGTATGATACACACGCACAGATACACCCACACACATATAAGGCAAGGTGAAATTGTCACCATAATTTGACGATATAGTCCCACTATTGGTTGCAGAATCTCGTCCCTGCACCGTAGAGCAGTTCGATTGCCCTCAGAAATCACGAGAGGTGTACGGTGGCCCGTTTAATGCCATTCCAGTAACATCAGTCTATCACCATCATGCTACACGTGGGAGGACGCAGTGTTGGAGGTGATTTCTCCAAATACATTATCAGCAATTTTCAGGATAGAAACAGAGTCAAGTCTTGTCCCTAAACAGCACGCGACGCCTTAGGGGTCCATTCTGCACGAGATGCTGCCTGTCTGTCCATGGTGTTTTAGTGTACAACATGATGCTTGGTCGTCGCGAATGGACATTCACATCATGCAGTCATCTACTGACAGTTTTGTATGATACATGACGTGCTGCAGTCTCTTCGAACGTCCAATACAGTTCTGGAGCTCTCAGCCCACTGCTCCTTTGACTCAAATGTCACAGACATCTGTCATCCCGTCCACCTGTCGAAAGAGGACGGATTGTGCAGTGTAAGCGCTCAACATTAGCTGTCGATTAGAACCGATTACATGTCCGCATCACATCATCTTGACTACGGAGCACACATGTAGTGACTTCCCTGATTCACGAGCCTTCTGCACATAACGTGATGATGCGCACCCGATCATTGTCCAGACTGGCCTTCGTCATCAAGATAGTGCTCCATGTCACAATGCCAGGAGTGTGATGGAGTGGATCGAGGAACAGAGTGGTGAGTTCCAATTGATGTGTTGCCACCCCCAACTCGCCAGATGTGGACCCGATCGAATGCATCTGGGATGTAATTGAACATGGAGTCAGAAATCACAGCACCCTTCCCCGGAATTGACGGGAATTGGGTGACTTGCATCTTCAGATGTGATGCCAACTCCTTCCAACGACTTACCAAGGTCTCATTGTTTTCATACCATGACGCGTCGGCGCTGTTAGCATGTTTTGTTCGTCAGATAACGTACGTCAATTAGACTTTTTCCTTTTGTTACATTATGTGTGCTTTGTGCCTGTCAAACGAAATCAGTCACAAGTCACACGGACGTTAAGACGATGTCTTTGGTGGGTGTTTTGTCTAGAATGTAAATTAAATACTATATGTTCGGGTATAAAAGCTATACACCATTTGACCCCTACCATCGCTACAGTTGAAGTGTTCTGAGCTGTACTGATTAGTGTTTGGCTGTTAAGTTCATTGTTACTGGTACTGTTATGATGAAAGAGACCTATGCGTGTCCTAAAGCTTTCGGCAGATCTTTTACCTGGTCTCAACACATTCACATTCCAAATCCACAAAAAAATTTTATTTAAATCTTCTAGTTGAAATATGAATGGAGATTAAAATAAAGTTATACTCTTGAAAGGAGGTGGCCCCGTTTAATTCCTTATTCTTATCTGCAAGCACAAATACACGCTTAAATTCCATTATGACGCTATTTATTATTTCTAACTTAAATCAATGCCTTAACATGGTACAAATTATTTGTGTTTGAGAATGGCATACAATTATTACAAAGAACATATGACTTGCACAGACAAACAGTATACTGCTAGAGAAATCAAAATAGTTGTACCAAGTCGAATAGACTATAGACTATTTGATATTGCCGCAGAAAAAGCGTACGACGATGATAAATTAAACATCAACGAATAATTGTTGTATGCACAGTATTTGCAAGAATTAATCTCCGCAAAACTGCACATGAAATTTCACACTCCTTATATGGTTTAGGGTATCTTTTGGCCAAAGCGTGCAGGTTTAAGTGAATAAATAAAATAATTTCCTTTAATTTATGGCAACACTGTGATTACTGTAATAGGTGGTGGTTAGTGTTTAACGTCCCGTCGACAACGAGGTCATTAGAGACGGAGCGCAAGCTCAGGTTAGGGAAGGATTGGGAAGGAAATCGGCCGTGCCCTTTCAAAGGAACCATCCAGGCATTTGCCTGAAACGATTTAGGGAAATCACGGAAAACCTAAATCATGATGGCTGGAGACGGGATTGAACCGTCGTCCTCCCGAATGCGGGTCCAGATTATTACTGTAATATTTATTTTGCTTGAAATGATCCTGTTGTTTGGAAAGCGATTGAGAGAAATACTGCGAAATACTGAACTAATTAAAAAATTGTGGGTAAAATTAGCTCGAAATGAAGATAACTGAAAACATTTCGAAATAGAGGGTGGTGGTTACATTCACAAAGGTACATTAATCCAGATAGAGGTTCAGTAGAGTTTGTAGATTTTGCAGGTAGGAAACGGAGGGAAACAAAAAGCTAAACTAGGACAGCTACAGTGTGAGCAGAGAAAAACATATCGATTGAAGCCCTGTTTACACAGTATTAACAGAGATCCAATTCCCTTTTTGCGGGCGGATTTTGCAGTCTCTTTTCTTTCTCCTCCTTACAACTTTTCTTTGGATGCCGCAAGCGTCTCTCAGAGTGCACGGTATTCCGTGGCGTCCTTTTCGAAAGATAACGAGACCACAGTGAAGCGGTTTCGTGCTTTAAAAAATTACTCCGCAACCAGCGGTCTGGGGGGAAGCGCAGACTGCGCCTGGAGATACTTTCTTTGCATTAATGCACCGTGAAACTCTCCCCTTGCAAACCGCGCGGGTAGTCCTTCCTACATTTTATTGTGCCTTAGTAGTCACAGAGGTTCAACTGCGATTTCTGGTATCTTAGCGACGAACTCGTGAATTACTGTTCTTACAATGGAAGGTAACGACTTACTTTTCAGAATTCTTACTTTTCGCTGAGCAGCTGTTTGTAATAACTGTTCCATGTTCGGGAAACTAACGATGGCAATAAGTTAGACTACCAGGAGACTTAGTTTCTGCCAAGGTAATAGTAAGTATTGCGAACTTTCTGGCGAAGGTGAAGGAAAGAGCTAGTGGTTTGATCGATCGGGTGCAACGATGATGTTCAAATAATAAGGTAGTCTCAGTATCACACAAAACTACGTACATACTAACCAAACGCCAACTATTTCTGACTAGAAGCTCTAAGATTAGAATTAACAACACCTCTATATCACGCAGCGAGTACTGTACTTATTTAGCAGTCCACTTGAATAAAAGGAGGAATTTTGTGTCTGCCTGTTCCGGTAAGTACAGCTAGCGATGTGCGGCCCTCTCCTCCATTTCTGAACTGTATGTAGCACAATGTGAATATTATGCAACCAGTTTAACATTATTTTAAGACATTCTATGTTCACTGATGTAAAAATAGATTTCCATACCCTACTTTATACTCTTAGGAGTATTTTTTTTTACACTTTTTATGGTTGCCTATGTTCCAACCTATGGCCATACCAAAATTCATCGAAATCCGTTCAGTAGTTTAGTCGTAAAAACCAACAGAAAGAGCTAGACTCGTATGCAATAATATTAGTAAGGAAATACGGAATTATGATGTTGAGGATTGTTTAGGCATTGTATTCATTACACTGAATCGTAATACCCAGAACATATGAATCAATAAAATGATTTTCACAAATACGATAGACAGTCCAAACATCAAAGAGTAAACAGACTTTTAAAAGAGTAAATGTGTTACCCTATGTCCCGTTATATTCCTCAAACGGTGATTCGATTTCGAAGAAATAAGGGCTTTTCGTTGCCCCAAGCTACGGTCAAGCTACCTGTGAAGACTCTATGAAAATTGGATAGAAGATTTGAAGATTAGCATGTTCAAACAGAGAGACACGACATTTTCAGGTAAGGCTTTAAATTACGATATCTTTTGTTCCGTGGTCCAATTTGGATGAAACAAAGCCTATATGTTGCCTCAAGCTACGCTAACGTTACCCGTGAAAACCCCATGAAAATTCGTGGAGTAGATTTGGGATTAGCCTCTTCTAAAAGACAATCAGACAGACGGACATAAGTGTTTCAGATAGATCATTAAATTATGATACCTTTTTCTTTCTTTTAATACGATTTTGCTGAAATAAAGCCTGTAAATTTCTCCAAGATACGCTCAAGTTACGTGTGAGAACCACGTGAAAATTCGTGTAGTGGTTTTGGAGATTAGTGTATTTAAACAGACAAACATGTGGGTCTGAGATAAAACTTTTAATTACGTCATCGTTTTTTCCGTGATGTGATTTTGACAAAATAAAGGCTATACGTTGATGTAATCTATGCTCAAGTCACCCGTGAAAGTCCCATGGAAATTAGTCTAGTAGGTTTAGAGATTAGCCTGTTCAAACAGGCAGACACGATCGTTTCCGATAAAAATTTGATTGCAAAATTTTTTCGTTATCCGATTTTAATGAAATAAAGTACATATGTTGCCCGAAGCTACGCTCACTTTATCTGTGGAAACCCTGTGAAAATTAGCGCAATACTTTGGAGATTAGTGTGTTCAAACAGACAAACAGATAGACATGATAATTTTACAGTTTTATTTTTATTGTATAGATTAAGTTGTCTAGTGAAAAACGAGCGAAAGTCATGCAAATGTTTGTGCGAGCTTATTGCGCTAATTATAAACTACGTCTTACAGGCGCGTCACAACCCTACCTTCAGTACTAAAGTTTGCTTCGTGGCCAGTGTATGAGCGCATTGGCAACGATTCGAACACTCCAGATCCATCCCTAGATACGAACAGAGGGGCGTGCTCATTAGTTCTGGGTCTATCGGTTCAACACATGTCGAACCAATTGTGGTAATACTTGGGATCTGCCCATCGACATTCAGGTACGGTATAGAGCAGCGTGCTACTGGTTGGGTCGAAGCAGCCTCGAGGGAGTGAAAGTGGTTACAGGGGTAAATATCAAGTACAAAATTCAACTCTAGGACTGAAAAATAGATGGATGACAGCGCGTCTGGAACAAAACAACTATTTTCTCTTGTGCCGATGACAGACTACGTGCATGCATAGATGACCCCACTAATGGAAAGGTGAACTTCATTACTGAATATGATGCTTATCCCATTGACGGGGCAACAACTATCTGTGATAGCGGAGAAATAGGGACGACTAAACATGCAGTGGTTCATAGTAATTTACACTGACTAGAGATGGGGAGCGGACTGAATGGATTGAACGTGGGCAGTATAGTCAAACTTGGTTATTATTCGGATTTCTCTCACAGTTGCGTACAGTTTCTTGGTGGTGACTAGTTACGAACGTTAACGTTCATTTTGAAACCAATTTCTGAATTTAAAATGTATTCCAGAGCATTACTGCACTGATACATTTACAAGACAACTTCATAAGATATATCTGCGTAATAAATGTGGTATTCCTGTAATACAGAAGTGCTTCATTCAAGAGAGCAGCTCATGGAACAAACTAGTCTCGTAAATGTACCACTTCTGCATTATGGGCATACCAAATTTAACATGCGGATCTGTTTTATTAGGTTGTACAGTGAAAAATTGTACGCAGCTCTGACAAAAACGCGAGCAAATAATAAAAAGTTGTATAAACTAAAAAAAAAAAAAAATTGTCACACGAATCCAAATGCTAAGGCGAAATATCGAGCGTTTGCGAGCTACATAGCATCATTTTTCAGAAGTTTAATAAAGGTATAAACTTAGAAGTAGCCAATTGTATGGTCAGAAATCCTGAGAATGGTATTGTAACTGAACAGGATCAGAGGAAAGTTTGGTGGAGGGTTTTTCTTTTACCTCACTCTTTTTTCTGTATTCATTTCTATTTTTTATTAATACTGATGTGTAATTTAGCTATAAATTTTAATATTGTGTTTTCAATGAAAAACTGATATAAATATGAAATGTATAGATTCTAACAACCTAGATTAGAATCGCAAGACGGTGAAGTCAGATGTACAGCAATATCCTTCTTTTCCTTCTTCTTTTTCGTCTTCTTCACTTCAAGGAATAGGGTTACGGCCTGTTCCGTCTCCACGGAAGCCAGCTTTTCCTTTATCTTCCTGCATTTCTCTTTCCTTAAGTCTATAGTCTATTAAAAGTCTATTTTTTCAGCACCCATTGTTTCAATTTGCTTCTTCCATTTCGCTATACGAGTTCTGTTCTTTCATTCACGCACAATATATTTGATTATTTCCTTGTTTTAGAATTCTTTATCAGTTTCCTTAGATTACATCCTTTTATTTCCATTAAAAATTTAATTCCAGCTGACTGTATACTGGATTGGTTTTTCTTAGTCATTGCCCACGTCTCTGTTTCGTAAGTGACCGTAAGTGTTGTCATTACTTTGCGGAAATTTGTCATTGCGTCTTTCCTAGATTTATTGGCTAATTTTCTGTGTATAGCGCCACATATCGTTAGAAACTTGTTTAATTTGCTGGAGATGTCGTTGCTATATTCGTAACTTATATCACATCTGACATCTGAAAATGAGATTTCTATTCAATAAATTTTACATTTAGCATTATTTTAAAAAGTACTGAATATTTTCCTTTAAATGCCCTAACATTAGTTTAATTTTACAAAGTGTATCAATTAGGTCCAAAGGATGAGAGAAAATTTTAAAGCATCCTCTGTCTCTTGTGAAATTATTAGATCATAAGCAAGGAGTAAAGCATTTAAACTTGTGTATTTATGACTAAATATTATTCCTGTGTTAACTTCTTGGTTTCGTCATCATAACTAATCGAGTGGGTGAGAGACTCAACATTTATCGTATTCCTCTGATAATTGTTATTTATTCCTTTTCTCTTTGCTTGTATTAATTAAAATTTCGTTATTTAAAAATGAATATTTTGTCGCTTGTATTAAGCGTTTATTGCACCTCCCTCTTTCCGTTATATTACAGAGCTTATACCTATTCGTTCTATGGAAGACTTTTCACGATCTTAAACTGCAATATGAGTCCCCTGGTTATATTCTCGTTTATTTTCGGTTATTTGCCGCACTACTGATTTATTCTCTCTTCGTGATTGTCCTTTTCTAAACCCATTTTGTCCCTACATCAAAGGAGGACGTCAACTATTGTTTTTCCGTTTGTTAATATTTGAGCAAATAATTTATAGCTGTAATTTTCGCACACATTATTTTCACAGTACGATTAGCACCATGGAATAATCAGGTATCATCTTCCATTTCCAACATTTATTGCATAAATACAACAGCCAAAATTCTAAAATTCAGCCTCCACATCTGATGTTTTGCATTAAAACTGTCTGATCCTTCCGATTTTCTGTTCATCTGATGTAATGATTCTTTTATGTCCTCAAATGAAACATTGTCTCCTTAGTATATTTCATCAGGTTGTCCTTTGCCTTTGTCTGTTTTCACTAGTTCAATTTTATCATTGTTTTGTACTCATAATCCTTTACAGTGTATTAGCAAAGGCGTTTTCTCTATTACGTGTAACCGTGTAGGAGTTTTTAAGCCATATATTATCTACCATGCAGACCATTTTACATATTTGATACCTTTCTATCCTGGGATTTTTGATGGGCTTCCCTCAATATTTTCTTTAGCATAGTTACTTTTTTCTTTATATTGCGCCTTCAGTTCTTCTATATTGTGCTGTAGATCTGGTAGGTGACGTTTTTCTTTCTCTTTAACTACTTTCGCTATGCATTCATTCTGTATTTTTACAACATTTCGCCTCCTAAATCTCCTTTTCTTCAATATTGCACCCAACTCCTCTTGGATTTCACATTTTTTTATGTTTTTCCATTCTGTATTTATATTATTCTCCGTAAACGTATTTTACAAGTCTTGTTGAAGAAGGTACACTCGCAAAACGTCGCCTTTGTGTTTACTCTTCATGATAGTTTGTTTCTTCCATCTGATGATCAGGTTTACGTTGGCTATTGCCGGGAAGTGATCAGATGTGTACTCTTACATCTTGCACTAGTCCTCCGAGCATTCCGTTCACTATCACATAGTCAGCCTACTGCTCGCCATGAGCATTTATGTATGAAACGATATTCTCATTTTGTTATATGTTACTAAGTGACGTAATTCGCATCCACTGTTATTTACTACCAGCTCATCCTAATGATCCTATTGTTCCAGGTATCCGCAAATTCGCTACACGTGAATTAAAGCCTCCACTTGTTGTTGTGGTTTTCAGTCCTGAGACTGGTTTGATGCAGCTCTCCATGCTACCCTATCCTGTGCAAGCTTCTTCATCTGCCAGTACTTACTGCAACCTACATCCTTCTGAATCTGCTTAGTGTATTCATCTCTTGGTCTTCCTCTACGATTTTTACCCTCCACGCTGCCCTCCAATGCTAAATTTGTGATCCCTTGATGCCTCAGAACATGTCCTACTAACCGGTACCTTCTTTTTGTCAAGTTGTGCCACATACTCCTCTTCTCCCCAATTCTATTCAATACCTCCTCATTAGTTACGTGATCTACCCACCTAATCTTCAGCATTCTTCTGTAGCACTACATTTCGAAAGCTTCTATTCTCTTCTTGTCCAAACTATTTATCGTCCATGTTTCACTTCCATACATGGCTACACTGCATACAAATACTTTCAGAAACGACTTTCTGACACTTAAATCTATACTCAACGTTAACAAATTTCTCTTCTTCAGAACCGCTTTCCTTGCCATTGCCAATCTACATTTTATATCTTCTCTACTTCGACCATCATCAGTTATTTTGCTCCCCAAACAGCAAAACTCCTTTAAGTGTCTCAGTTCCTAACTTAATTCCCTCAGCATCACCCGACTTAATTCGACTACATTCCATTATCCTCGTTTTGCTTTTGTTGACGTTCATCTTATATTCTCCTTTCAAGACGCTGTCCATTCCGTTCAACTGCTCTTCCAAGTCCTTTGCTGTCTCTGATAGAATTACAATGTCATCGGCGAACCTCAAAGTTTTTATTTCTTCTCCATGGATTTTAATACCTACTCCGAATTTTTCTTTTGTTTCCTTTACTGCTTGCTCAATATACAGATTGAATAACATCGGGAAGAGGCTACAATCCTCTCTCACTCCCATCCCAACCACTGCTTCCCTTTCATACCCTCGACTCTTATAACTGCCATCTGGTTTCTGTACAAATCGTAAATAGCCTTTCGCTCCCTGTATTTTACCCCTGCCACCTTTAGAATTTGAAAGAGAGTATTCCAGTCAACATTGTCAAAAGCTTTCTCTAAGTCTACAAATGCTAGAAACGTAGGTTTGCCTTTCTTTAGTCTTTCTTCTAAGATAAGTCGTAAGGTCAGTACTGCCTCACGTGTTCCAATATTTCTACGGAATCCAAACTGATCTTCCCCAAGGTCGGCTTCTACCTTTTTTTCCATTCTTCTGTAAAGAATTCGTGTTAGCATTTTGCCGCTGTGGCTTATTAAACTGACAGTTCGAGCCTCCACTTATGATCAGATAATATTTATTCTTTTGATATACTTCCTTTTGAATGTCTTTACCGGGCATATCAATTTCTTGTATTCTTCCGTCTTCACGGGGATATGCACCAGTTACTGAGAGATAGCCTCTCTATTTTTAGCCTCACCGACAGTACTAATTCACTTACGGAGGTATAACTGAGAACCTTGTTCTTCCATTTGCTGTCGGTTTTTACTGCTAGTTTTTCTAGTTGTTACACTCACCTTACTGTAAACCATTAACACCAGTAAATTGATATATGAAAATAAAGAGGTACTACCATAAATCGTAGTAATGGCATTTAATAAAGTTCCAAACCGTCGGTTAGTGAACATAAAGCGAGCTTACCGGGTATCTGAAAGGATTTGTGATTACTTTCAGAAGTTCCTAGCAAAACTCAGTAGGTCACTCTTGACAGGATGAAATCAGGAAATGCGAGAGCAGTTTCAGGAGTACCCACGGGACTATTAAAGGGCCATTACTGTCTACAGCATGCATGGCTATTCAAAATGAATATACCGAATGGAAATTGCTATAATTATTCAGTGCTTTGTGATGCTCGATAAGAACAGCAGAGAGTCAAAAAGAAAATGCAAAATTTCCATCGTTGGGCAAGCGCAGTAAATCGGAAGGTTCTTACATTTTTAAATCAGACTCTTGCAAATAGTTGGGTAGGTCGTGCTGGAAATGGTGCGGCTGCTTTCCGCTCTTGATCACCTACATGTCAGAATCTGACAACGATGGAATTCTTTCATGGGGGTATATGATGGACATTGTGTACGTGCCTCCTTGGCTGGAAATAATTCCAGAACTCAAAATGCCCGTTTCTGACGATCTCGCGCCGGTGACTCCACATATGTATGACGTGAATTGGGCTAACGCATAGATGGCCGTATGAGCAAGACGTGCCATACAGAATACTTATTAAGTATGTAAATAAAAATTTTATCTTTCTTCAGCATTCTATGTAATTCTCATCGACGTATCTGTGCGTAGTAATTGCTACAGCAGTTTGTCATCGCTGTGTTCATTTTCGGTTGCTTTATACATAATTGATGACGTCAGAAGCTCCATGAGGTTTTCGCCGATCGTGTCAACTACAGAAAGGCTGCAAAGCCAGAAGACCGGCAGAAGAATGATGTTTGGTGCAGGTCCTTACACTTAATCTGGAACGTGAATAAATATAACAATTTTCGTATAAATAGATGAAGAAATCAACTACTCATTACGTTATTGTTCAATACCACTAGAAACAGCAACGGTGGTGAAGTACTTAGAAGTACACGTTCGGAGCCACTAAAAGCGGACGGACTACACAAAACTGTGTAGCAAACATAGATGCCAGACTGAGGGTCGCTAGCAGAATCTTACAGGAATGGGGTGAGTGATAGTGATACCCGAGATAAACTTAGCCAGGTATCATAAAGTGGGTTGTGAAGTATACATAGAGGTGTGACATCACGAAGTTGCTGATTTCTTTATGACACACCGTTAAAGGTAGGCTTATGTGTCTCGACAAGATATTACAATGCGTTTATTTCTTTTTAATTCATGTTGTGTTGTTTCCGTAATGTAATAGAATAGCATTTATGAAATAGGTTATACGCATTAAAATACTAAATTCTCATATTATGGCGTATTCTCTGACTGCATAATATTTAGTGGACCAAATAATAATTATTATGTGCTGACCAGGTGGAAGGAAATAAATAACCAAATTATCGTAGAAAGATTTGGGAATTAAATTTCAAAAACTAAAGTCAACGGTGTTCTTAACGACAAGAAATTAACCAGTCTGAATCCATCGCACAGGTGTCTCATGAATCAGTTCTGAGAATCATAAGCACCGGTTGCCAAACGTGTGGTATATTTACAACAACATGTTTCGTAACTGTTACCCCATTATCAGGTGATAAAAAAAGGAAACAAATCAATACATTGCAGTAGTATACGTACTGCCAGTTATGTACCTATGTACATGGTACTCCGGTATAACATGCCTTAAAGGTTCTATACCATAAGACACCGTCAAATTAAAATGCTGGCAGCACACATCCACTGTCGAACACAAAACGCTTCTTTGAACATCTCGTATTGGTGCACCACAATCCAGCTATGATCAGCTTTAATCTAAAGACAGCTGTCTTCACTTAACGAAGTGCAACATTATAGAAAGACCAACAGAAAGTATCATATTTAATGGCGTTAGTTAAAATAAGTTCGGTGGCTGTTTTACGATATTGCATATTGTGTACAAGGTATGTTTCCTGTCAGATTTAGAGGGAGCCGATATTTATTGCTGTTTAAGAGAGAAATTCAACAGCGTAGTAAATAAGAAGACAGAAGTGTGGAAGGGGCCCTTCTAGGCCCACTTTAGCTGTCCTCCTTGAGAAACAACCACCAGTTTATTATAACTAGCGGCGTTAGGTTTCATATTGTCGTTCTGTAGGCTAAGGTTGGGCACATTATAACATAAGTACAGTACTGGTTTTTAGAATTTGCGGGACTTGACACACAACTTCGAAAAATTTTACAATAGACTACAGTTTCGTCGGGGGCTGTGATACTGGCTGCTTTTAGTTAAAACGCGGCTACTTACAGAGGTCCAGTGTTGGCTGCAATTATCTTTAATGCGGAACCGATTTACACTGGAAAAAAATTAGTTCCAATTTTGGCCATTAGATGTAATTCTGGCGCCGTGAATTTAGGAAAGACCAATAGAAATGTTTCCGTATGTAATGGGTGATAAACGGGTTATGGACAGAAAAATGAAGAACTCGTAATCTTGGTTTATTATTAGTTCCTGCTTACATACTCTGAATAGCCAAGGAAACTGGTACGCCTCCTTCACATCGTGTAGGGCCCCCGCGAGCACGCAGAAGTGCTGCAACACTACGTAGCATGGACTCGACTAATGTCTGAAGCAGTGGTGGAGGGAATTGACACGATGAGTTCTGTGGGGCTGTCCATAAATCCGTAAGAGTACAATGAGGTGGAGCTCTATTCTGAATAGCACGTTGCAAGGAATCTCAGATATACTCAATAATTTTCATGCCTGGGGGTTTGGTGTTCAGCGGAAGTGTAAGCTCAGAAGAGTGTTCCTGGAGCCACTCTGCAGCAATTCTGGACGTCTGGGGTGACGCATTGTCCTGCTGGAATTGTCCATCGGAATGCACAATGGACATGAAAGGATGCAGGTGAACAGACAGGATGCTTACATACGTACCACCCGTCAGAATCATATCTAGACGTATCGCGAGTCTCGTATCACTCCAACTGCTCAAGCCCCATACCATTAAGGAGCTTCCACAAGCTTGAACAGTCCTCTGATGATATGCAGGGTTCATGAATTCATGAGGTTGTCTCCATACCCGTACATGTCCATCCACTCGATACAATTTCAAACGAGACTGTCCGTCCAAGCAAAATGTTTCCAGTCATCAACAGTCCAAAGTCAAAAAATGGTTCAAATGGCTCTGAGCACGATAGGACTTAACTTCTGAGGTCATAAGTCCCCTAGAACTTAGAACTACTTAAACCTAACTAACCTAAGGACTTCACACACATCCATGCCCAAGGCAGGATTCGAACCTGCGACCGCAGCGGTCGCACGCTTCCAGACTGTAGCGCCTAGAACCGCTCGGCCACTCCGGCCGGCGTCCAATGTCAGTGTTGACGGGCCCAGGCGGTAGCTTTGTGTCGTGCAGTCGTCACGGGTACACGAGTGGGCCTTCGTCTCCGAAAGCCCATATCGATGAAGTTTCGTTGAATGGTTCGCATGCTGATACTTGTTGATGGCCCAGCACTGAAATCTGCAGCAGTTTGCGGGAGCGTTGAACTTGCGTCACGCTGAACGATTCTCTTCATCGTTGGTCCCGTTCTTGCGGGATCTTCTTCTGGCCACAGCGACGTCGGAGATTTAATGGTTTACTTGATTCCTGATATCAACGGTGTTGTTGTTGTTGTGGTTTTCAGTCCAGAGACCGGTTTGATGTAGCTCTCAATGCTACCCTATCGCGTGCAGGCTTCTTCATGACCCAGTACATACTGCAACCTACATCCTTCATAATCTGTTTAGTGTATTCATCTCTTAGTCTCCCTCTACGTCTTTTACCCTCCACGCTGCCCTCCATTACTATATTGGTGACCCCTTCACGACTTAGAATACGTCCTACCAACCGATCCCTTCTTCTAATCGTGCCACAAATTTCTCTTCTCCCCAATTCTATTCAATACCTCCTCATTAGTTATGTGATCTGCCCATCTAATCTTCAGCATACTTCTGTAGCACCACATTTCGAAAGCTTATGTTCTCTTCTCGTCCAAACTATTTATCGTCCACGTTTCACTTCCATACATGGCTACACTCCATACAAATACTTTCAGTAAGGACTTCCTGTCGATCTCATTTGGAGACGTTTGTATTCCTTTTTGCCTGCTTCATTTACTGCATATTCACGGTACACTCGTGAAATGGTCGTACTGGAAAATGCGCCATTCATAGCTATCTGGGAGATGCTGCGTCCCATCGCTCTTGCGCCAACTATAACACCACTTCAAACTCACTTAAATCTTGATAACCTGCCCTGTAGCAGCAGTAACCGATCTGACAACTACGCCAGATACTTGTTGTCTAATGTAGGTGTTGCCGACTGCAGTGCCGTATTCTGCCTGTTTGCATATCTCTATATTTGGACTCGCATGACTATACCAGTTTCTATGGCACTTTAGTGTAATGCGTTCAATATGAACGTCGGAGACATCTATGAGACGTTGTACAACGCCAGATTTGTACCTGGCAGGCATAACTGGAACTAATTTTTTTTCCAGCTGTTATCGGTTCCATATTAACGCGTTAGCTATCTACCAAGTTTCGCTGCCATATGATAATTAGATCCCACACCGGCTCCTGTGAGTAGCTACACTTTAATTACACCCACCCGGTACATGCGTTATAGGATAGTACTAGATTTTTTACGCGAATGCAGCTTCCTTTAGTTTAAAACTGACCCTACTGAGAGTATGATTCTCTAAGATGAAATTATCAAGGCTGAGTTTACTGCTTCGCAATCCATATCTGCTGCTCAGTCTTTACTTTTGGCAGTGCCTAGTCACCTAGAAGCTATACGGTGTGATATACTACAAGTCAATATAAACGTATGCATAGATATTAGTACGCTTAGTAATGCAATTTACTGATTTGTTTCCTTGTTTTAAGGCCCTTTATGATTTAATAACGTAGTTCCGAAATATATCACATATTGACGACTGGTGCGTAAGTTTTCAGTACCGAACAATAAGTTACGTAGTATTCCATAGGAATAAGAAACGAAGAGGTCCAAATGGCCCGGCAGTTCGATGGATGAAAGGTAAATAAACGTTATCGATATACAGTTAGCCCGCTGAACGAGACAATCCGATTCATCACTGCGCTCAGTGCCTGCCAAAAGAAATAATCTGCGTCCCATACAAGAGAGAATTCACCTCTTTTTCTGTTCGGCAGAGTCGCTATGGTATATTGTCCACACGCCAATGTTTCTTGCGACGCTTTCTTAATAAGCTTATAGTACTTGACATCAGCGAACGGAATGTGATCACATTTTTGGTTTTGAGGTTGCTTTCCTGTAGGATTTTATGAATCTAAATGAAAAATAAGTAGGAAACTTCCCAAGTTATTGTTTAACTCATAATTTTTTCTAGCTATTGTTAATGACTTGCTTATCATGTAGTGAATTAATATAATTTATTAAATTTATTTGAATACTACGTTACTACAATATTTCCTATGGATTTTCTCTGTTGACTCTATTGTAAGCCTTTTCATTACCTAAAACTAACATAAAATAAGGAAGACTGTAGTTTCATCTCTTATTCCTTTAGTTTTATTTTTAATTACAGAAATGCATGGGCAAATGTCCTTGCGTTTATGAATATGTATTCTCTTCCTGTAGTATGTTATCTGCTGTTGGTTTCGATTTTAACCAGATGCGTATACTTGTGGGCGTAATTCAGTAGCGACACTTCTACAGTTTCGAGAACTTTCTCCTTCACCTTATAATTCATTTTCTGATTTCTCGCATCTCTATTTCTTTATACTAGATCAATTTTTTTCGCTCGTCGAAAGATCCGTACCAACAGCGAGCTGTGCATTAATGCTAGGTACTGAACTACTGTATCAGCATACTCAAAGGAACATGACTGGCATAAAATAAGAACCGCATGCCTTGCCTTTGTTAAGTGATTTAAGCTGCTTCGCTATACCGAGAACATCTGCATCTAAGTTACTCAAGTTGGCAGTTGTTCTTGATTAGAATTCTGGAGTATTTAGTTCGTCTTCTTTAGTGAATCAGTTTTAAGAAACTGTGTTCAGTGACTCTGCTTTAGCGCCACTGCCATCAGGTACATTGTCATTGCTATCTTGTAGTGAAGATATTGACGTCTTTTTGCCGCTGATGTACTTTACGCGCGACAATAACTCTTTGGGTTTTCTGCCATATTCCGAGACAGAGTTTGGTTGCGGAAAATATTAAAAGCGTATAGCGTTGACGTTCCTGCTAAATTTCTAACATGTGTAAAACTTCACAAGACTTAGTGACTTTGAATTGTTTTAAATTTGGTATGCTTTTTCTTGAGTAAAGGTTTGAATTTTTGTATACTGTTGGATGATAGGATGATAGCATCTATTTCGTTTCATGTAATGCCCTTTTGACTTGCGGGATTCTTGGTACTTTGTGCTTGTTGATTCTTACTTCTTTATCTATTCGCCCTTCAGACGAAGTGAAACATAGGCGAGAACTCCCATTTAGATGAAAAGCGTTGAAAATCCTCGTCAGTCCATCCAGCCTTAGGTTTTCCGTGGCTTTCTTCAAAGTCTTAAACTGTAGCCTTTCTTCAAACTCTTAAACTCTAATTTTTCCTTTGTACCTTAAGCACGTTTGCCTGCTGAGCTCAAATACCTTAGTTTGGTTTTTGTTTGTTAGCACATATTCCATTTTGTCAAGCTCTTTACTCAGTTCCACTTGACTTCCGTCGACCAAAGCAGCATAGTAAACGAACACTGTCTACATTTGCGTCTACATCCATACTTCGAAAACCATTATGAAGTGCGTGACCTAGTGTACTTCCTATAGCACCGGTTATTATGGCTTCTCCCCTTTCAATTCACATTTGGAGCGGGGAATAATAATCGTTTAAACGTCTCCGTGGACGGTGAAAGTAATCCAACTTTGACTTTACGATCCCTACCGGAGTCACACGTAGGGGCTATATATGTCTAGATTCATCAATTAAGGCTGTTTCTTTAAACTTGGTAAGCAGGATCTCTCAGAGTAGTTTGTGTCTATCTTCAAGCGTCTCCAAGTCCAGTTTCTGTGGCATCTCTGTGACACTCTAACATAAGGCTAACAAATCTGCCATCTTCGGTGTTGACCTTCTCTGTATGCTTTCAGTATCGCCTGTGTGTTCCGTTTGGTACGGATCTCACACGTTTGACAGTATTGTCACACGAATGTTTTGTAAACAGTCTCCTTTCTGTACTACATCTGACGCCCGTTTTACCTACGACTTACCGTAAGTGATCGTTCCTTTTCATATGCCTACAAATTATGACACCCAAGTATTTATATGAGTTGACCGATTCCAGTTGTATGCCACAGCTATTTCAGTCATAGCGTTCCGTGAAGCGCATAATTTTACTTTTCTGAACCTTTAAAGCAAATTTACAACCTTTGCACTCCTTTGAAATTTTGTCTACGTCTGACTGAATATCTGTGCAGCCCTTTTCGAACACTATCATGTTGATTTTCTGTGAGTGATAAACAAACCCTTCATTGAGATAATCATATACATCCCTCATAATCGGTGCAATACGTAAATTAAATATAGTGGGTTAACAATGAACTACTCTGCCTTATACTTTTCCTTATTTTACCTCTCATTCTGCAATGCTGACTTCTTCACACAATCAGCAATGAGATTCTTTGCAGTAAAATAGTCGCATAATATGTTTGACAGGTAAGCACTGTTTTAGACTTATTTATCATTCTCAGTAGCCAAGAATTGTCTGTGAGCTATCTGAAGTGACAGTCATTTACAATCGGTCTAGTCACTGAAACACTTAAGATGCGTGTTTGACGGCAACAAGCTTCATTATTAACACCTATGTGTCCGCTAATGCCCTCAGTTAGTAACATGGCAAACGTCAACACCTATCAGGTTCGCAAACAGAGCATGGATTATCTCTCTTTGCCTGTAGTTGAGACCTCACAGTGTCAGAATGAAATAATGATATTATTTCATCCGACATCATGAAATACATATTCAGAACCCAACCAATTCGATATGAATTTTCTATGATATTCTCTTTTGTATTACTAAAATTGTTTTTCCCCTGATCAATAAAGGGTGATCAAAAAATTTCGGTTTGAAGGCGTTGCTGCAGCATATATACACCCAGCACGACTTCGATGTGGGTGTATAGGCACCAAGATGTAGGCAAGGAGCTATCATGGTCTTCGAACGGAAACTTTTTGAGCACCTCTTATACATTCAAGAAGCTTTTGTATTTTTCGGTCAATTTAAATAATGAGTATTTTTGAATGGAAGTGGATTAGAAATGAATATGTGGTACGATCTGTGTTACTAAACTGCTGACACGGTTCAAGTTCCATAGAGCAAAGTCAAAGTCTCAGGAAGCCTACCTAAAGCTTTCAGACGCAACAAAAATGTGATTTTCATTGTTTAAAGTAACGGCTGACCGAACAAAAAATTTTAAATTGTTGTCATAATCTACTCATTCAGAGGTATAATCTTACGTTAAAGGTTTAATACAGTAGTAAAGTATAACAGTTATAAACTGTCTATGCGTCTTGTGGCACCGTCACACAAAGCGCAAACACGCGGACTGTATTGACCTATTATTTGAGAATGAGAGAGTCTAACGGCTTCCAACAAACACGTAATGTCAAAGGTGAACAAAAATTTTTCTCGCTAACAATTTCCACAAAATGATGGAATGAAAAAGTGTTTATCACCTACTACATTTTGTCTGCTCATGCAGTAAAATTGCATAATCAGTCATGATGTTTTAATGTATTACTTCTTTCCTACCGACTCTACTCGCAACAAATTTTGCTGGTAATATTCGCACATACCACACAATGAGCCTGCCGAGCTATATTACTGTGCGATATATACACCAGGAGAAATGACGTCATAAACTTTGAGAAGCGTGATAAACTAGCTTTTGGTTAAATTGATCGCAACATACCCAGACTACACCGTCTGAGTGCACTTGGCTTCCCAACTAACTTTACACAAAAGCTCTCCGCCGTGTAGTTCACACTTAGATACATTACACTGGGTGATCCAATGAGAGTGTTAACAACTATCAAGGATGATGGAGAAGCCAAATGTATCAATTTGAGGTGTATGACGCTGGTGCCGAAACAACCGAGTGGAAAATTATAAGCGAAAATCGTCTGATACTTCCGAGAGTGGAATACATGTAGCGGTACCCTTTTTGCGAAGACTGTAGTGTAGGGAATTAAACTAAGAAAAAAATACCTAATGACTATGGGAGCTGCAAAGCATACCTTAAGAGATATGAGCACTTGTTTATCTTCGATACTGTGCCACACACATGTCTTCTACTCGACAACTGCACATAGTTCTTAAGGCATGCATTTTAGAGCCCATATTTACCAGGCTTTCTTTTCTTGTTTTAATCCATACTACCTCCTCCAAATGTATGAAAACCAAAGAGATTGCAATAGAAGAGATGTGTTTCACAGTATCGAAGTTGAATAAGTGCTCATAGCTCTCAAATTATGCATTGTAGAGCCCATGTTTATTAGATATTAGTTTTTTATATTTGTCCATACTACGGCCTCCAAAAATTACCTACCCTACACTCTTAGCAACAACAAAGCCGATATATCCATTCCCTGCCAGACGTATCAGAACGAGTTTTGCTTATAACTTTCGACTCGGACGGGTCCGGACCAAGGTCTGTTACCTTAAACTGATAAAATACCATTCTCCGTAATCCCTGAAAGTTTGTAACATTATCATGGGCCCACCTTGTAGAGATGGAGATGTGAGGATGTGGGTACGGGACGTGCGAGTTCTGGCGTATGTTGCTAGCGACACTGCGGCCTTGTAGAGTCGCAGGCGACATTCTGCGTCCGCCTTTTGTTCGAACGCAGAGTCGTTCTTTTGTCTGTCAGAGTTTAATACTCAGCGGCAGGGCGGTCGTTACTCGTGGAACCTCGGCGCAGATTCGGCAATAGTCGGGGAAAGTAATAAGCCACCATCTCTGGTATGCGACGTCCGCTGCATTTCGCTGGGGCTCTTAGGAATGCTATGCGTCTAGTAGCAGACTACCGGGAGCATTGTGTTTTCACTGTTTTGATTCTCCTTTTTTATCACTGAGCGATTTCCTCACCGTCATTTGGAAACAAAGACCGTGCTCCACAAGGATCGTAGTTTCTGTCACCAGTGTTTCTAACATTTTTGTATTTTTCTTTATTATTGTGACTGATCAGGCGGTAATGTTTTAATTTATTAATGGCAGTCTTAATATGCACGCTGTTTGAAAAAGAATGACATCTTTCATACACAGATAGAAACATGCTAGTAAATGGAGACAAACTGCAGAATACTGACAAAACATGAATTTCTTTGCTATATTATGACAATTATTCTTTCAGTGGATTATTTATCGCTCTAAATTATTATATAAGCATCATTTGTTGAAGAAATCATGTTGTGATACAAGGACCGTGGTCTGTATTTTTAAAGAAACACCACAGCACGTCAATTCAAGCATTGATATTGTTTTAACGAAAGTCTGTAACAGGGTGCTGTCCGTTCAAAAGAAAGCTTTCTCCCTGCTGAAAGTGAATGCCTAAGTCAAATATCGCGGTCAGGTCTTCATTTAGTTGACGTTTTAGGAGTCTTTTGCTTGTTGCGAAAAACATTTGTCGTCGGTATAGCGAATCTGAAGAGGCAGGAATTTAGTGCAAAGGTAAGGCCCAGGGCGACATAAGGTTTCTGTTGAATGAGTGAAGAGCAATCGTCAAGTTTCAGGGGCGAACTCACGAAAGTCTACTAGCTACACAAGCAGCGAACTTCCAGTTTCCAGCGTGACAGTGTGGCTAATGTTGAGGCGACGTTTAGTCTATTAGACATATCGATTTCAGTAACAGCAGACCCTTCACGCTGGTGAGTAAGAGAAACCTATTGTAGTCAACAAAGACGACATATTTTTGTTGCAGTTAATTTTCAGTAAATACCCAATATTGCATATTACTTGTAAACGGGCATAACGGATGCAAAGAGGCACCAGATTCTTCAAGAAATCGTTAACATGGACAGAGATTCGTCTAAAGAGAACGTTTTTACTGTCACTTCTTACGGAAGATGAATGGCCCATTCACTTCTGACGGCAATGAAGTGACTGATATGAACTATCTAGAAATTCTGCAGATGTGGCTTTTTCCACTACTGAGTTCATATTCCAATACGATGGAGCTCCAGCACACTGGCACATCACTGAACGACGTTTCCCTATATCTGGTCAACGCTATGCAGGACGCACGTGATGTGGAGAAACTACTCTAAATTCTTGGTCTCCAAGATCTCCAGGCATGACTGCATATGACTTTTCTTGTAATGATACTTGAAGGAATGTGTTTTCGGTCCCACTTCTGCTAGAGGCACAAATAAGCTCTAAAACAGAATACCACCCTAGACTTCTGTCTATGAAGTAATCTTACTTAGAGCGTATGACAATTTATTGTCTAGAGTTAATATGTGTGGCTGGCGCGTACACGTAGAGCACTGATATTAACACGACAATAATTTAATAGTTTCCTGAATATTTCGTTGTCCGTCTCAGTTCTGTAGCGTCTTCCCCCTAGTAAATACAAATTGTTGTATTCGGATCATTCTTTTTAAAACAATCCATATACTGTGTAGCGCTCAGCAAATATCGCATCAGTGAGTCTATCATGATGAAAAGAAGTTGTTATGGGAAAGTTTCTCTAGAAACTGCTACTTAACCTTATTAATAACCCACAGACTACCAAGTCAATTCAAATTAATGTGTGCTTGTAACTGAAACAAGTAGCAATAATTTTACATTTAATTTCATTTCTGTACGATAGTGAAAGCTCAGCACAACTTTTGTATGAGATGAGACCACAGGTTGATGTTGAGAGCACAAGGACCAAAAGAGTGAATAGCAGGAATGTTATAATACTATTTTTCGATAAAAGGCAGAGTCCATGTCAGGAATGCACCGGGTGACATGCGCCGTTTGGGACGGAGCTCAGAGATCTGGTGACTGTCGCATCGGGGCGTAGGAGGCCGAACTCGGCAAGTTGTAAACAATTCCTAAAACGACAGGGCTCTACGTGGAGATAGGAAAACATGAGACACTCAGAGTGAGAGGAATCTGCTGTACTCGAAGATGGTCAGCAGTAATTGATGTGTAAGTTTTGTAAGGAAGCCCAGCATTGGCTCATCGAAGTTATTTCTGTAAGGGGGTTGACGACTACTGAGTGTCTCTGTGCTGCCACTATCGCCAGCCGAAACGTAAAACCGCTTCACAGGAAAGAATTTCTGCTGCTTAACGACTATAGTATCCTTAAGAGGAGGGGGTTGCTAATATTTTGTATGAATTTATCGTTGGATGGAACTCTGAAGGTCCACAGCGACTGGATATCGAGAATCCGTTGCTGGCAGAAGATTTTCAGAAGGTGAACATATAGTTATTGAAGTAATGGCACTGTCTTTGCTGACGCTACCTACTACTGCTCCATTCCGACTCTCTACTGCAGAGAATCTCCATTTTCCGTACAGTTATTTCTATTAAAATGCCCAAATGGCTTACTCTTCTACACGGAAAAGCCAAAGAAACTGTCACAACTCCCTAATATCATGTAGGGCCCCCGCGAGCTCACAGAAGCACCGCAACACGACGTGGCACGGACTCGACTAATGTCTGAAGTAGTGCTGGAGGGAGCTGACACCATGGATCCTGCAGAGTAAGAGTACGAGGTAGAGAAGACCTCTTCTGAACAACACGTTGCACATTTCAGATATGCTCATTAATATTTATGTCCGGGGAGTTTTGAGGCCAGCGGAGGTGTTTAAACTCAGAAGAGTGTTCCTGGAGCCACACTGTAGCAATTCTGCACGTGTGGGGAGTCCCATTCGAATTGTCCAAGTTCATCGGAATGGACAATGGACATGAATTGATACAGGTTATCAGAAAGGATCCTTAGGTACGTGTCATCTGTCAGAGTCGTATGTAGACGTATCAGGAGTCCCATATCACTCCATCTGCACACGCTCCACACCATTAAAGAGCCTCCAACAGCTTTAACAGTATCCTGCTGACAAGCAGAGTCGATGGGTCCATGAGGTTGTCTCTATTCCAGTACACGTCCATACACTCGACTCGATTTGAAACGAGATCAGTTCGACCAGGTAACATGTTTCCAGTCATCAACAGACCAATGTCGATCTTGATGGGCCCAGGCGAGGGGTAAAGCTTCGTACCATGCAGTCGCCAAGGGTTACAGTAGTGGGCCTTCAGCTCCAAGCCCGTATCGATGATGTTTCGTTGAGTGGTTCGCACTCTGACATTTGCTGATGGCCTAGCATTGAAATCTGCAGCAATTTGCGGAAGGGTTGCGCTTCTGTCAAGTTGAACTATTCTCTTCGGTCATCGTCGGTCCCGTTCTTGCAAGATCTTTCTCTACCCACAGCGATGTCGCAAATTTGATGTTTTACCGGATTCCTGAGATTCACGGTACACTCGTGAAATGGTCGTACTCGAAAATCCCAACTTCATCGCTACCTCGGAGATGCTGTGTCCCCCATGCGCCGACTATAACGCCACATTGAAAAAAATGGTTCAAATGGCTCTGAGCACTATGGGACTCAACTTATGAGGTCATCAGTCCCCTAGAACTTAGAACTACTTAAACCTAACGACATCGCACACATCCATGCCCGAGGCAGGATTCGAACCTGCGACCATAGCGGTCTCGTGGCTCCAGACTGTAGCGCCTAGAACCGAACGGCCACTTCGGCCGGCCACCACATTCAAATTCACTTAAATCTTAATAACCTGTCATTATAGAAGCAGTAACCGATGTAAAAATTGCGCCAGACACTTGTCTTATATAGGTGTTGCCGACCGCAGCGCCGTATTCTGCCTGTTTACGTATCTCTGTATTAGAATATGCATGCCTATACCAATTTCTTTGGCGCTTCAGTGTAGGGCCGAAGCCCCTTGTCCTCCTCTGTCTCTTTCTACTCTGGCCATTCTCACACCATAGTCATTATATCTTGTTGTTGTCTTGGTTGTTATTTTTGTGATACGGCGTATTATTATTATTATTATTATTATTACGCTTATTATTATGGTATCGACTATCACTGTCCCGATACCAGTCGTCACTTTCTCCCACTCGTCACAGGAATGTGTTTTTATCACATTCTCCAAGACTAATATAACCTCAGACATTCCAAAGTAATTTTCGGAGTAGCACGTTTAACATCTGTTTCCTCGTTATCCCACCTACGTGTTACCTTTTCTTGCATAGTTCTTTAATATTTTATATACATTTTGCTGTCTGATCGGCACGGAGGAGCATCCAGGAATTCCTGATAAATTTCATCTGTTTATTCTGACTATTATTCGCTTTGAAACCTATAGTAAAATTCTGCTACAGTTTTGCAACTTTCCGCTGTGTGAACAGCCCAACTATGCGCATCTCCACTGAGTTATGTGTCTGCAACTAACGTGCAGTTCTTTTCAGGGAGCACTGTAGTAATCAATTTCCTACACTCGTTCCTAAAGGCTACTGGATGAACCTTTCCTTTAGGATCAAATTTTTCTATTTCAGTGCTCACTAGGTTTGTGGCATGGTGTCTTGTGGCGTATCCCTCCTAATGTGACTTTAATACCCAATTTTTTGATACCTCGTAGACCTTCATTACATTCACTGATTTTGCTTGTTTCGGATGTCAAACATTCTTCCTCTTTGTTTCTAAACTGCGTGATCTTTTGGTGTACCTTAATCTCCAAGTTCTGAGTTTCATTCCGGATGTCTATATTAAATGCGTTTACCATTATCGACGATTTATTACCATTTGCTATTCCGAAATGTTGTAAGCGTGATATAGTACTGTTTTGAACCTGCAAAATATGTTCTTGCAAACATATGCAGATTAATTCAGTTGGGTACGGATTTCGTTACCCATTGTCTCTTATCTAACGTAATTCCACGATCAGTCTTCGCATCAAGATTACTACAAACACCTTCTAATTTGTCATTAATTGCAATTCTCTGTTTATTCATTGACTCATTCGAAGATCCTGTTCTACCATCCAGCGAACCTATTTTTCATTAAGCTTGCTCTCCAATTTACCATTGATCAACCTGCCCAGAGCATCTATTTTCTCGTTTAATTTTCTGTCCAATTTCCTGTCATTTGACCTGTCTACGAAATCTATTTTATTATTCAGTTCATTTCTTTTACATTGAGTTATCCAACGCATATATTTTACTAGTCATATCCAAATTATGCAATGAATCAAGAAAATATTTTGCCAATTCACTACTCATTGTTCGAAACATTCTCCCCATCGCGTCCCCATTACCTATCTGATTCAAAACAGTTGTTTTCGTTTCTACTTTGACTGTGCACTCAGCATTGCATACAAACTTGAGCACAGAGAACTGCTGTTTCTCCGTTACTGACTCTGCACGTGCTCGGGGCCAGCGGTATTACAGTAAAATTAGAAACAGATTCTTTGGGTTCCTGAATATGTCAGCGTTTCTACTGCAAAGATTTTACAATAAGATTTTTCAGTAACCTTTTCATAATTACATTAAAGTTTTTGAATAGTGAATACTGACAAAATGAATTAAGAAAATTTACAATTACAGAACCCATTAACAGAAAAATTAGGAGGCACTGTGCTGTTTTGTTATATAAGAAATCGTGATTTTAAACGAGTGCGGCAGTTTGAAATTTTCTTTCCCACTAGCATTGCGTAGTGGAGAGTTGTGGCTATGAATAAAATCACAGCGTCCTGGGAACGGGTTTCGCCGTTCAGCGCCCCGGCGGTCCGCAGACGTTTATACAGTTCGCTGGATACACAGCCGCACTCCGACAGTTGGTTTAAACAAGGCTCGATGTATGCCCAAGAGCCCCTTGCGGTCTGTGTTCCTACAGCAATAAATTCCTGCACATTCGCTGCGATTTATATTCTGCTGCTGACTGTTGCCACTACCAGCAGAGGCCTAATTCCTTTCTGTACCACATACATCTACACGAAAATGTTTGGTTGTGTCGAGAGTAAACCAGTAAACTTGCCGTTCCCCTCCGGCAGATCCTCTACAGAATCGAGCTCACATGTATTACACGCCACCTCTCCCCCCCCCCCCCCCATCTCACCCCCTCACCCCCCCCCCCCCCCCCGCCCTTCTGCATTCGGTCTCATGCACAATAGCAGTGAGGCCAGCGTGGCTGAATGCTAACCTAAGGAGCCCAGGTTCGATTCCCGACCGGATTGGAGATTTTTTTTCTCTGTTCTGGAACTGGGTGTTGTGTTGTTCATCGTATGAATCAGTTGCACAACGACTGCGATACACATTATCTAGTCTTATAGCGCTATACGATAAGCTCATTCAGAATGAGATTTTCACTTTGCGGCGGAGTGCGTGCTGATATGAAACTTCCTGGCAGATTAAAACTGTATGCAGGACTGAGACTCGAAGTCGGGACCTTTGCCTTTCGCGGGCAAGAGCTCTACCATCTGTGCTACCCAAGCACGACTCACGCCCCGTCCTCATACTTCTGCCAGTACCTCGTCTCCTACCTTCCAAACTTTACAGAAGCTCTCCTGCGAACCTTGCAGAACTAACACTGCTGAAAGAAAGGCAAAGGTCCCGAGTTCGGGTCTCGCTCCGGCACACATTTTTAATCTGACGGGAAGTTTCATATCAGCGCACACTCCGCTGCAGAGTGAAAATCTCATTCTGGTAACATCCCTCAGGCTGTGGCTAAGCCGTGTCTCTGCAGTATCCTTTCTTTCAGGACTGCTAGTTCTGCAAGGTTCGCAGGAGAGCTTCTGTAAAGTTTGGAAGGTAGGAGACGAGGTACTGGCAGAAGTAAAACTCTGAGGGAACGGCGTGAGTCGTGCTTGGGTAGCCTAGATGATAGAGTGGCCGGCAGTTCTAGGCGCTTCAGTTTGGAACCGCGTGACCGCTACGGCCACAGGTTCGAATCCTGCCTCTCGCATGGATGTGTGTGATGTCCTTAGGTTAGTCAGGTTTAATTAGTTCTAAGTTCTAGAAGACTGATGACCTCAGAAGTTAAGTCCCATAGCGCTCAGAGCCATTTGAACCATTTGTGCCGGATCGGGACTCGAACCCGGATTTCCCTCTTATCGCGAGTTGTCGTCATACCACCTTTTTCCAGCGGTCCACCGGCTATGAAACATTTTTTTAAGAATAAAACCTTATTTTTATTTGTTACTGTTATAAAAAGGAATGAGTAGGCAAAACACACAGTAGGTTCATACGTTATGTGTGATCATCGCCGAAATAACAAACAATTAAGCTAAGATGGGATACCCTCCAGGCAAAAAATAACGATGTGCATTCAGCATCAATAACAAAAAAAACATAAATAGAAGTAAGAATACCCCCCCCCCGCCCAGCGAAACAAACGCAATGACATCTGCGAGCCGTGAACTTGCTAGTAGTTGCATGCAGAATCCCAAGTCAGTCAGGCGTGTTCAAGGCACATCTTCGAGAAGAATATTACATTTTGCCGGTACACTGGTCCGAGTCTTGTTGTTGCACAGTCATATAGAAATCACCTTCTCACATCTGGAACACGCCAGATGCAAGAGAGGGGGAGGGGGGTAGGGGGGAGGGGGTGCAAAAAGGCACTACCCAAAAGGTTACCATAGTGTTGGCGGAATCTCGGATTGTGTGTGAGGAACCTAAAGTGATATTGCAGGGATGTTCAGGAGTTAAGAACACCCTTATCTCATCATGAAACAACCCTTTTATCCAGGTCACAGAGCGTAACCTCCCCGCACAAAAATCTTTAAATGTCAATAAATGTGAAATTGTAACCTCCCAGCAAGAATATAAAAGTCAATGTTAAGTGAAATGTTATATTCACACAAAACTGCATAATAAAAATGAACCATTATTATCATCACCTGTAAAGAAAAACTTCATTATCCATAGTAGCATATTCTTCATCATTATTCATCAGCATTCATTATCATCTGCAAAAAAATCACTTCATTACTCATTATACAACTATTCCTTATTTCTATCATATTTCATCACTAAAACTAAGATGAGTAGTTCTGTCTGACAGCCTGCATCAATCGCCTCGTATTCTGAAAGAAAAAATTAGTTAAGACTGCTATTCTACGATGTGTATTGTATAATCTTGTTAATTCTGATCCATTTACTCTTCATCACGAAGTATTGCATTCTCTTTCGTTCATTCCAAACGTGAAATTCCCATCTTGTTTAATTTATTTCTTTCACGCATCATTTCTTTCTGAAATTGATGAACAAAGATTAATGTCTTGCATTTACATAATATACTCACTAAATAATGACTGGTTTATGGTAACATAATTAAGCATACAGCATAACATGACAGAAAACGTAATATGTAAAAAAAAAGATAGTGTTCAGATGCAAAAATGTACACAGAATATCACAATGCAGCAGCAAAAAATGTAAAATAGCCACGGTGTTGAGATATCGTAGGGCAAAAATGTCAAAGTCAACTGGTGTGTGTTATATCCTAACTATTTCACGGTGCATACAAACAAAACATGAAAACAATCGTACATACATAAAAGATGAAAAATATGCACGGTCTGATGTGTAACGACAAGAAAAGCGACCTGCTAACTTTACCTTGCCGGGCACTTGCCAAGAAAAAATACGATAATCATCAGTAAGTAGTCACATGTGAATATAATTGCATAAGTGGTCATAAAAAAATTAGGAAATGGCATTACAGTGTGATAAATCATAAAGTATGTTCATTCAAGGAAAGGTTTGACGTTCGACACGTGATGGTTTCCTTTCGATTTTCTGGTTCTCAATGTTTCGACGTGTACAACATTAGGGTGAGGAATGCTGCGAATCCGATATGGACCTGCGTATAGAAGTTCAAATTTACTGCACCTACCTTTTATTTTGTTGGATAAATAGTGTGTACGTACTAATATCTTCTCCGGCGCTCTGCGGCACGTTTGATGTTGTTCAGCGCAATGTCAATTATTTCATGGTGTCGTAGTCGACGAGATGTAGGAAATGTTACTAATTCTTTAATTCTGTTAGGTGGTTCAGCATTTTTCAGTATAACAAACGGAGATAGCATAGTGGATTCATTTGGTATGGAATTAATTACATCCTGGAATGAGTGTATGTGTGTGTCCCAATCAATATGTCTTTTGTGGCATTATATTCTACACAGTTTACCAATTTCTTTCATTAATCGTTCACAAGGGTTCGAAGAAGCATGGTGCATGGATATATAAATCGGAGAAATGTTTCTAGCTCGTAACATACGTGTCCATATAGCAGATCGAAACTGTGGTCCATTGTCAGAAATTACTTTCAACACATGCCCTACATGAAATAGAAAATGTTTTACAAATGCTTTCGAAACAATTTTAGCAGTAGCTTTGCGTAACGGAGTGAAGGTAACAAATTTTGAAGTGAGTTCAACAGCGACAAAGATGTAGCAAAAACCTCTATTAGTTCTGGGAATCGGACCAAAAATGTCTAGAGCGGCCATATGTCTCAATTTAACAGGTACAATGGGATATAATGGAGGAATATCAGAAGTTGTGTCTGGCAGATTTTACATGACGCTAAAACTCGTCGAATACGTTTCTCCATGTTGACAAAATAACAGTTCTGTCTCAGTATAATAAAACATTTTCTGGCTCCGTAATGTGCGTAACTTAAATGAGTATACCAGATTAATTTGTTAACAAGCTCGTCAGGAATGCATAATAACCAATTGTTGCTGTCAGGATGAGAGCGGCGAAACAGAATGTCATTGCGTACAGTGTAATGGTTTCTAATGGTAACATTATTCCTATCTTGCCAGAGGTGTTTAATCTCTTTCCATACGTTGTCTTTATTTTGCTCTTGTGCTATGTCCTGTAATGACGACGAAATAAAATTTTCAAATGCAAATTGTTGAATGTACATGACGCTGAAATTTGCTTTGCAGAAGTTGGTTGCGATGTCTTGCTGATTGTTGCCGAGAGAACGAGATAGTGCGTCTGGTACATTTTGTGTGCCGGGAATGTGTACTGATTGTCCGTAAACGGAGGATTGTCATCATTATACTGTGTGTCACAAGTACTATCGGTGAAGTTACTTAAATCAGTTATTTCACTCATTATACCTCGCGATGCACTATTAACAGTCTTTCGCGGCATTTTTACTCTAGTCACAATTATTGAGAAATGAGACAAAGACAATGCAAAATCCAACAAATACAACAAAGAGCAACGAATTGCCGATGATCTGTGGAGGAAAGTGACAAAGTTAGTAAAAGCGTTGCGCCAAATGCTAATTATATTAAGTAAATAAGAGCAGATATCTGACTACTTCTCAAAAGATTCTCAAAGAAATACGATCCTGGACCGGATGTCGCCAAGTGTAACCTCCCCGCACAAAAATCTTTGAATGTCAATAAATGTGAAATTGTAACCTCCCAGCAAGAATATAAAAGTCAATGTTAAGTGAAATGTTATATTCCCACAAAACTGCATAATAAAAATAAACCAAGCGTAACCTGCTTGCAAAATTAAGAATAATAATGGCCCAAATGTAAACTCCCCACAAACATTAACTAATGAAGATTGCTCATTAAATCCACAGTAAAATTAATTAAATAATGAAGCATAAACTATGTGTAACATCTGAACACAAATAATTAAACCTGACAAATTTTATAAGGGCAGCGGCGCTGACGTTCGGCCCTGTGCAATAATTAAACCTGAACACAAAAACCAAAATTCTTACCTCAGTAAACTGCATCTATATCTGCTCTTATTTTATGGCACAGCTCCGTGCAATGCTGGCCCATGTTTAATTTTAATTCTTGGAGGGAATGCATAGGAAGTGTTACTTGACTTGAAATGAATCTTTTTGTTTAAAAGAGTTACTTTATAAGAAAATTATTATTGGGGCAATTCTTGAACAAATTAATTACAATTAACCTATGTCATTAGCTGAGCGCAATGCTGCTTCATTACCTTCTAAAACAATATACCTCGTCCTGAATCGTGACCAGAGATGGAAGGAGAGCACGCCGCCGACGCATGCCGACGCCCGCTCAGTACAACCGTCCACTCGCTACAACTACTGCCGACTGACTACTACTGCCGACAGAGTACCACTCGCAACTACTGTTCCTGCCGACTCGCTACACGCAACTGAACACTCGCGCGGTCAAGCGCAGACTAGCAACGATAAATAACTCTCTGGTCAGAGATTCTGTCATGCCTCGCCATCGCTGGTAATGAATACATATGAAACGTACGCGTTTCAAGCGTTGGTATTTGTACGTGGGAAGTAAGTCTCATCCGGCAACAGAAGTAATTACAGTGCAATGGCATGGTCAGCATTTTCCATATCAGCTGTCACATCTCTGAAGAAGATCCGCACATCAGTCGATGTTCATCCGTGTCATTCGTGTGACACTGAGGGAAAAGCGGCGAATCTGTCACGCTACTGGCATTTTGACGAAGTTATGTCACGCATTTCCCTCTAACAATCACGGGCCATGCGACATTAAGGTACCAACTTTTTACCACATTCAAGGCATAGTCCCTCATCATTAGGCTATAATTATCACGGTCCTGCATGTGAGAAGCAGACAGAAATATGTGCTGCTGCAATGGGTGCCACTCAGGAAAGAGCGGTCAGTTCATCAACCAGCCTTCCTGTTAACCTGGTTTGGTGGCGGATCCACGATTTAACCATCCTACTTACATAAAGGACAGCCACTTTTGCAACTTTTACATGGACGTTGACAAGACCGACGCCACCGTCTCGATGAGAAGAGCTAACTTGTTGTAGTGGTCTCTTTTGTGGTCTCTGATGATAAGGCCCGCGGAAGCAAAATGCCACCTGCAGTCTGTGTGGTACTAGCTTTCACATTGATAAAATCTGTGCCTAATGGGGCAGTCGTGAAGCCGGATCATTGTTAACAAAATCCGCCTGTTGTATCACGTCTAATACTCGTAGGAAGTTGCTACGAACGTTCGTGCAGATTACCTGAATGAGGCGTTTACAGTTACGTGAGGTCGTTCTCTGTGTCATGTGTGAAGGTGATCCCCAAATGTTTGAGCTTGTCCCGTCATGGCAATGGTGCCACACTCCCTACTGGAAGGCCTCTACCAACGTTAATAGCATCAGACTTCGACAGATTCACACAGCTTCTCGCAGCAGTCCCATACCGATTGATCCATTCCAGTGGCTCTCGCACTTCATCCCCAAGAACACCAGGTCACCAGCGTATGCACAAGAGATGCCCCCTCATTGTGATCCCAGTCAGCTGGCTCCACAAACCGTATAACAGTGGCTCAAGAAAAATGGCAGAAAGAAGCATCAACTGCAGAAACCTCTGGCGGACTGACCACATGATAATAACAGGTCCTGCCACATGGCCATTGATCAGCTCTCGTATCGTGGCACCGTGGAGGAGTCACAATACGATGTGTGAGGGAAGGCCATTCTTCACAACTGACTCTAGAAAGTCTTGACTCCTTATATCACAGGCGTGGTCCAAGGCCAACATCATTTAGTCACCGCGAATGTGGCAGGTCGCTACTATGGTTATGGTATCACGATAAACATGAGGGCCATTTGGACGATATTGTCGCCACGTTTGATCCATAGAGATGACACACATAAGGACGCGCCTAAAGCTGGATACAAGAATGCGGGTAAATATCTTGAAGTGACAGGTTATCATGGTCAAGGGCCAATAATGTCCAACTCCCTCCTGACTTGAATGGTGAGGTGCCGGAGGCGGATGGCAAGAATCCAGGTAAGCATTTTGAAGTCGGCGATAATGTGTATCTCCCCTACCACCAGATGGTTTGGGGGCCGATATAAGCAGGCGTTCTACGAATCCAGGTGGGAATGGAATGTCAGGGTTCATCAGTTCTCGAGACATCGTAGTCCAGCATGAAGCCTACTGTCGTAGAACGCGTGGTAAAACTCCCAGAAAGCCATCAGGACCTATGAATTTGTTTGACACTCCCTTATAAAGAGCATCAGCGGCGGCATAAGGAGTAATCGTCGCTATAGGGATCTCCACAGCGCCCCCCTCAAGGGTTCCTGCCAACGACTGGAGATCATCCTGGTCCTCTGTTACATAGAAATGTCTGCAATGGTCCATAAAGGCGCCTGCGATATCATTCTGGGATGTCAGTCGGCAACCATCTGGCATGTCGAGGACGTGGACCAGTGTTCTCTGACACTGCTGCTTCTGTCACAATATGATCCGTGGATGGGGGTTCTCCTCACGTCCAATCTTGAGACATAGCACGTACTATTGTTACCTAGAGGTGGCAATTTATAATCGAATTTATATTTGCCTTAATCCGTTGAATTTCAACCTGTCGTTGAATACATGAGTCATGGACTGAGGACTCGCAGAGAATTGTGAAATTCGACGGTAAGTCCTGCATTTTCTCGCGACCATAATCCGTTACCGACCAATGAAAAACAGGCTTTGCGCAGTCAGACCACCACTACAGTGTTGAACAATACGCTGGAAGGCGTCTCACACAGATGTGGAGATGTTTCATATTCGGCTTCCACGTGCCTCGATCATGCCGTATCTTCTTCTGGTGGAGGGATTCAGTGCAGATGTAAGCGATGTGGTGAGAGAAGGCTATAGGCAATAATCGGCGTCAAGCATGGCATTATGAGTCCTTGGAAATCATAGACTCGGTCAGGACGACACGATGGTGGCTCGTGATATACGTATGTCCTGGTCGATCACCATGCACGCAATCCCAAGTATGAGTGAGGTTCAGTTTGTGCACTAACAATTTGAGTACCTGGTATGTAGTAAAACGAGATGTTGGTTCTTTTGGGATAACAAACAATTGAAATCGCCACCTAAAATAATATGGTCGAAATCGCCTACAAACAAAGTGCAACCTCTTCCGAATAGAATCACGATCATTCCTATCTCTTGGCCAAGCACGAGGGAGGGTAAATATTGATGTTTTGGACGGCACGGACCTCTAGCCGATGGTAGGTAAGCCAGTGTGTTGTGCCTCCTTTTAAAAGTATAGCTGTACCACTACCCATTTAGCACACGGCTTAAGACAAGAAACACAGGCATAGATAGAGGTCCAGCGCCCTCAACATTTCGCGGAGCGGTTGCAGCTTGACATGTGCGCCAACGAGGTAGACATTGACTGAGCCATTATCACTGCTGGGGTGCTCATTGATGCACGAAAGGTAGCAGTATACAAAAGTGTAGTGCCATCAGGAGGCACATCCTCATCGAGTAACCCTGTCAAGCAGCAGCATTCGGCCCTGTCATAATGATGGATGTATCGTCCTCTACATAAACAGATGATGCACATCTGCATGGACAGTGTGCATTCAATGGAGCGCCTACCGAGTCCGAAGGCATTGTTGTGTTTTCAGTGAGTGAGTGGTGCTGGCTCAGCTGGTGTTCAACGTCCATAGGTGCAGCGCCTTGTCCATGGTTTTACTTCCGATGGGAGATGATCTTGGTACTTGTGGTCCTCGTCGTCATCAGATTGCGATCTGCAGGTGTCAGAAGGGGAGATCCGCCGTTCCGACGTCCATTTGGCGGCTGTTGCTTGGACTTTTGATCTTCAGTGCCTAAAGACGCCTAGTGCTGCTGACGGTCGGGCACAAAAGCGTCAGTAGGCACAACCATAGAGTCGAAGTCCATCCACTCCACTGCTCATGAGTGTAGGAGGGGGCAAGAGAGTAGGCATCGTTCCAATCGTAACGCCATGACGTGCTACTAGAGACGGTGACCAGGTCGCAGGTCATTTTGGATAACATCGACAAACGTCAACGGCAGTGCCGTTAGGACGGTCCCACCCGCCTACCTCCAGGCAGCAACTTTGTTAATCTGCATTTCATACAGATGTAACAGCGATGTCCTTCTAGGTTACATCCCTATCATGTCATTGACTGGCTGTCACAATTTACAATGGCACCGCATCCACTCATATATAAGCAGGATGGCACGTGTTTGGTTAGCTGGATGTGGCTCTGTCATAACCTGTTGAGAACAAGGTATGTAGTGAATAGAGCACAATTTTAGCCATATAGCTAATTACCTTCCCGTACAGGTAAAATGTAGATACCACCACCTCTGACAGTACCCCAAAAGGGAGTTAAAATACAGGGATCGGCCGGCCGGAGTGGCCGTGCGGTTCTACGCGCTACAGTCTGGAACCGAGCGACCGCTACGGTCGCAGGTTTGAATCCTGCCTCGGGCATGGATGTGTGTGATGTCCTTAGGTTAGTTAGGTTTAATTAGTTCTAAGTTCTAGGGGACTGATGACCTCAGCAGTTGAGTCCCACAGTGCTCAGACCCATTTGAACCAATAACAACAACTGGACGTCAGTTTTGGTGCTTTATTCTTTTCCAAAACTAGATTCAGGTTAGTCAGTTCGCTGCTTGGATCTATGGAGCAGCGTTCACGGAAAAGATTTTTCTCACCCCCGACGTCAAAGTTACCTGGTAGAAAGAATACAGAGGGGCGATAATAGGGCCCAGTCACCCGCACACAAGTTTTCTGTTCATACAATACACGTTTCTACTTGTACGTCTAAGATCGCCATTGCTTTCATCTTCCATACGTCTGTGAGGGAGGACTGCATGTTAGAGTGCTACAAGATGGATCCCCTGAGATATTTTGAAGATAATTTAACCAATTGTTTTTAAAATTACGTCCTTTAGATGGCGTCCTCCTGTAAGAATACATTCGTGAAATTTCATTCCTCAGTGACCGCTGCAACATATCAGATGGGATACTGTTAATTGCATCCCAAATTATCTGTTTTAACTCATCCAGGGTTCTTGGTCGTGTAGACTTTGCTCTTGAGGTAGCCCCACAAGTAAAATATCACAAACGAATAAATCTGGTGATCTAGGGGGGCGGGGAATGGTACCGTGTCGTGAGAGCACACGGTTGCCAAACAGTTCTCTCAAATACGTCATTGATTGCAGAGCAATGTGTGATATCGCTCCGTATTGTTGAAACCAGGTTTCTTGAACGTTTGGAAAGTCGTTCAATGTCGGTGTAACGAAAGTTCGTAACACCTCCACGTAACGATCGGCATTGACTGTTGTTGTGTTTCTCAGTTTATTTTCGAAAAAAAAAAAACGGTCCTATAATTCCATCTGATGAAAGACCAGACCATACTGTCACTTTACGTGCGTGTAAAGGACGCTCATGAACGTCATTAGGATTTGTGTTTGCCCAGTAACTGTAGTTTTCAGAATGAGAATTCTCACTCTGCAGTGGAGTGTGGGCTGATATGAAACTTCCTGGCAAATTGAAACAGGATAACTCAGTTGGTAGAGCACTTGCCCGCGAATGGCAAAGGTCCTGCGTTCGAGTCTCGGTCGGGCACACAGTTTTAATCTGCCAGGAAGTTTCATATCAGCGTACACTCCGCTGCAGAGTGAAAATCTCATTCTGGGAACACATCCAGAACTGTAAGAATTTCAACGTTTCGGGAGACTAAAACAGAGCGCTGGAGCGGTGTCCGAACCCGAAAGACGGTTTGCATCTACTAGGAAAGTTCAAATCAGCTACCACTCCAATACAGAGTAAATATTCATTCTCAATATTCAAATGTAACAAGAAGCTAATGTGCAGAAACGTGTGTCAGTTATCATTTTCCACATTTAGAAAAGATTTTGAGTAAAAAACAAGGAGAACTGCTGTGAGTTAAATAGCTTTCCGATAAGAAATATCATACAGAAATCTATTTAAAATGAACTTATCTGAAATATATATTATTGGTGCTGCAATGGGAGTCAAACCAGAAGTTTTACAATTATAATCCGCATGCGCACTCATGGTGGTCAATATCAAACTAATCTGCTAAATAGTTAAGATTTTGCAGTGTGGATGTTAGCTTGAAGAGTTTACTTGAAATTAAGGATGTTGAAATATTTCTATTTGCAATAGTATGCGGAAATCATTCTTGGAATATTGCACTACTGGCCAATAAAATTGGTACACCAAGAAGAAATGCAGATGATAAACGGATATTCATTGGACAAATATACTATACTAGAACTGACATGCGATTACATTTTCACGCAGTTTGCGTGCATAGATCCTGAGAAATCAGTAGCCAGAACAACCACCTCCGGACGTAATAACGGCCTTGATACGCCTGGGCATTGAGTCAAACAGAGCTTGGATGGCGTGTACAGGTACAGCTGCCCATGAAGGTTCAACACGATACCACAGTTCATCAAGAGAAGTGACTGCCGTATTGTGACGAGCCAGTTGCTGGACCACCATTGACCAGACGTTTTCAATTGGTGAGAAATCTGGAGAATGTGCTGGCCAGGGCAGCAGTCGAACATTTCCTGTAATCAGAAAGGACAGTACAGGACCTGCAACATGCGGTCGTGCATTATCCTGCTGAAATGTAGGGTTTCGCAAGGATCGAATGAAGGGTAGAGCCACGGGTCGTAACACATCTCAAATGTAACGTCCACTGTTCAAAGTGCCGTCAGCGCGAACAAGAGGTGACCGAGACGCTTAGCGAATGGCACCCCATACCATCAGGCCGGGTGATACGCCAGTATGGCGATGACGAATACACGCTTCCAATGTGCGTTCACCGCGATATCGTCAAATACGGATGCGACCATCATGATGCTATAAACAGAACATGGATTCATCGGAAAAAAGGATGTTATTTTGCCATTCGTGCACTCAGGTTCGTCGGTTAGTACACAATCGCAGGCGCTGCTGTCTGTGATGCAGCGTCAAGGGTAACTGCAGCCATGGTCTCCGAGCTGATAGTCCATGCTGCTGCAAACGTCATCGAACTGTTCGTGCAGATGGTTGTTGTCTTGCAAACGTCCCTATCTGTTGACTCAGCGATCAAGACGTGGCTGCACGATCCGTTACAGCCATGCGAATAAGATGCCTGTCATCTAGACTGCTGGTGACACGAGGCCGTTGGGAGCCAGCACAGCGTTCTGTATTACCCTCCTGAAACCACCGATTCCATATTCTGCTAATCATTGGATCTCGACCAACGGGAGCAGCAATGTCGCGATACGAAAACCGCAACCGCGATAGGCTACAATCAGACCTTTATCAAAGTCGGAAACGTGATGGTACGCAATACTCCTTCTTACACGAGGCATCACAACAACGGTTCACTAGGCAACGCCGGTCAACTGCTGTTTGTGTATGAGAAATCGGTTGGAAACTTTCCTCATGTCAGCACGTTGTAGGTGTCGCCACCGGCGCCAGCCCTGTGTGAATGCTCTGAAAAGCTAATCATTTGCATATCACAGCATGTTCTTCCTGTCTGTTTAATTTCGCGTCTGTAGCACGTCATCTTCGTGGCTAGTAATGTATATCTTAATAATGTTCTCTTCTAGCATTTGTCATTGCCATTACAGTTCATATTTATCGTGCTACGAAAGTGACAACATTAAGTAACAGTTCAAGGAATAACAAATAACTAGGTATTGTACTCATCTATTAAACTATGTGTGGTTCAGGCTCCTCGTATTCTGCATAAGTGCAGCAAAGGTCGTAGGACTTAAACAACCAAGTCAAAAAGAATCTTTACGCTAAAAAAACTACACAAGATTTGTTCCACATGCTGATTTATGCGAAAAGTTGCAAATTACATCGTTCATCTTTCAGCAGTAAAAAGAGATTCTCCACTTGTGCCTTTTTCGCACTAACAAATGATTTACTATGTGTCACGTTCAAGATCTCACACACATGATGCTTATTTATAAACGTACAAGGTGAAAGTTACTAAAACCGACGAACGGCAGCGACGGAAGCCTTACTGGAAATGGAGGAAAAAAGTCCTATGAGCATATGTCCGCAAATAGACGGTGTGCCTGCAACTACAGTAAGTCGTTCCAGAACACAGTACAGAGCTGCATCGAATGCGACACACAACAGATGTTCAAAGTGGCCTCCATGAGACGCAGACTCATAATGCCAGATCCGGTAAGGGTTATTCCGTCGATAAATAAGACTGATGACAGAAATCCCAGCCGGCCGAAGTGGCCGTGCGGTTAAAGGCGCAGCAGTCTGGAACCGCAAGACCGCTACGGTCGCAGGTTCGAATCCTGCCTCGGGCATGGATGTTTGTGATGTCCTTAGGTTAGTTAGGTTTAACTAGTTCTAAGTTCTAGGGGACTAATGACCTCAGCAATTTAGTCCTATAGTGCTCAGAGCCATTTGAACCATTTGAACAGAAATCCCATAATTATGATTGTATGTTGCTAAAATCATCAACAAAATCCTTTCCATAGAGGGAAATCCGGTGCTGATAATTCTTTCAGCCGTTGCAGGTGACAGGGGATAGTAGCGATTGTCATTCAGAACACACGTAATCATATTTTGGCTTGCACTGTGTAGGTGGGCCACTTGTCTGAAGCTTATAATACGGTTCGTCTCAACCAACTGTAGAAACTGGTCCTCCAAATCTGGTGTCCGTACTGTCCAACGCCTCCCTGCTCGTCCTCTGTCTCAAAGTACCCATGATCATACAAAGGCCCAAAGAGGGCTTGAGGTGTTGTGTGACTTGATTAGCGTGAGGTGCTTGTTTTGGTATACCCGTGCTGCCTCTCGAGCGTTTCCATCTGCTTTACCGTATACAGAGACCACCTCGGCCTGTTTCCAACATGAATACCGGACCATTCTGCTGTTACAGTACGTTGCGTCAATCATACAGCCTGCAACACACAAGGAACACACGGCACGTTTTCAGAGGAACTTTTATTCGTCAGCGCCATGTACCAAACACATGTGCATAGGACCTTTTCTCCTCCATTTCCTGTCAGCAATGCTTTCCTGCAGTTTGCCTGTTTTATTTACGTTCACCTCGTATGAATACAGAGCGTAACGGGAATAGGTACAGATATTGCGGTATGTGGTACCCAAATATGCACACGAATCAGGCTTTTTGTTATTTTTCGTCTGCATCGAGCAGTCTTCCCACAAACACGTCACTGATATTATCTGTATGCCCACACCTGTATCAGGAAGTAAGTGATCGATGCCACATCCGCACTTCCGCATATCAACACCTGATTTACTGCCCAGGAGAAAATAAGCAGTAATTGGTTGCCTTGCCACCTGCGCTTGGAGGTACTAACCAACCTAAAGACATACAACTTGAAATAGCTATAAATTTTAATTTCCAAATATAATAGATACTAATGTAATGTTGTTCAGTAGACTTTCCTCACACACTAATAGAAATATCTTTACTTATACCACTTCGTAAACATTCAGCAGAAAATTTAATCTTAAGATAATGATGTCAGGTCTCTAAACCACAGAAAATTTTAAACAGATCTGCGTTTTCCTTTCTACAAATATGTAAGAATAAAGACAGTAATATGTATTTTTTAGTTAAGAAATATAACTTTTGTAAAAACGGAGTCTGCCACAAGTAATAGACAATATAAATGTATTTTTTTATAAAATATGACTGTGTTTACGAAAAAATTAAGTATGTTTTCGGAACATAATAACAGTTTCCTGCTTATTAAACAATAAATTTCCATACAGTATTAAATAAATTAGATTCCAAAAACATTGTTATTTTGTATGGCAATCACTATTGATAATATAAAAACTGAAATAGTTACAGCTTTTGTGTTCGGGTTTCTGTAATGTGAATTTATAGTCATTAACTTTGATGTCAAAATTCTTGCATCTTAAGATGTAAATAAAGTTTCCATATATTGCAGAATCATTTGGAAATTTGAGGAATTTTAATAAGTACTTTAGTATAACGTATAACTCCAAGTTATGCCTCTTGTAATTTATATTTGCAGTTGAAATGAACACAGCCGAAAATAACAGACACGGTCACAAGTTTCGTTAATCTATAAATGGTGCAGCTAACCTCGGTTGACAAAGAGAACCCAGTATCTTGGTTTAGTTATGATGTCAAACTAAATCAGTTTTGCCACCTGCTCTTTTATTACGGCATCTTGTGAACATGGAGATGAGAGATTAAATTTCTATAACTTCTACAACCGAGTAATTTTATGTAAATGGATGAAACTAAGTTAAGAAAGAAAAGAAGGCTTCGAGGGCATCTAATGAATCTTATGTTGTTCATGCTACAATAAAGTCATAAATGAGAGTATTAACACATGTATTAATGATTCTGAAACGCTGTTTTTCCTTTTTTCTTTGAAAGAATTGTCTTTGAAAGCCAAAATAGTGGAAAAAACTGCAACGACATTTACCACTTCAGTCATAATCGAGTTTCCTCCTGGAGAGGACAACACGAATAATTACACGAAAACGCGTAGGGAAGTCTTAAAATGTACATATAGACGCTTCCAGCTTGTTATTACGTGTAATTACATCTGTAGTCAACGCTGTGGTTTATTGCTTGCACGCAGAGTCAGTATTGAAAAACGTGTATGACCTGTTTGCTGCGTGGTGTTCCACGCGACCGCTGAACGCAATCAGCGGTTATCGGACTTCCACATTATTACGGTTAATTGAGTAACAGCAATTTAAGCAAAGTGAGGTTACAATTGGAAATAATGGATCAACCGCGAGTCGCTTCTGCACCAGTGTAACAAGTGTTTATGACATGTCTGGTCGTTATTTACGTGTTCAATAAATCATTGTGTTATGTTATCGTGTATTGTTCGTCTGAAACTTGCTGCTTTGTTTATTCCATACAAATGAGACTACAGTTTTAGAAGCATTGTGTATGATACGAATTTAATCTTAATTTTAATCAGCTTTGTTATTTCTGTTACACATTTCCCAACGTATTTTACGTTAGAAACAGTTAATTTGGCTCCTTAATTCATCCGGAACTTTTGCTTAGTAATCGGGACGGCGAACAGTCAATCGTGAGAACAGTAGGGGAAAAGAAGTTGTGGTCAGTATTAAAAGATATGAGTCGTTTAATACATACTTCAGCATGACGGTATACAACACACTACACAAAAAGCATCTGTAGTACCTAGCAAAGAGACAAAAGTACCAAGTATAGAAATAGAACAACACACGAAAACAGTAAATATGGTGCACAATGACAGAGGCATACAATTTTCTCTCACGATGGGGAGGTGTGCACGTGGAGTACAGAACAAAAAACTCGTTGCAGAGAAACACCGCAATATTCATTCGTGTTGTAGTAGCAGTTGTTGTTGTTGTGTTGTTTTAGTGGTGGTCTTCATTCCGAAGACTGGTTTGACGCAGTTCTCCATGCTAATCTGCCCTGTGCATGTCTTTTACTATTCACATAACTTCTCCAACCTACGTCCATCTGTATCTGTTTATTGTATTCTAATTTCTGTATCATTTACCCAAGTGACAATTCCTTGGCACCGCAGGATGTGTTCTATCAACCGATCCCTCCGTTCAGTCAAGTTGTGACAAGTTTAGTACCTCCTTATTGCCCGCCCGGTTGGCAGTGCGGTCTAACGCACGGCTTTCCGGATTGAGAAGGAGCGCCTGATCCCCGGGACGAATCCGCCCAGCGGACTTATATCGAGGTCCGGTGAGCCGGCCAGTCTGTGGATCGTTTTTATGCGGTTTTCCATGTGCCACGGCGAATGCAGGCTGGTTCCCCTTATTTCGCCTCAGGTACACTATGTCGGCGATTACTGCGCAAACAATTTCTCCACATACGCGTACACCACCATTACTCTCTGCCACGCAAACATAGGTGTTACACTCGTCTGATGTGAGACGTTCCCTGGCGGTGGGGGGGGGGGGGGGGGCGAAGGCGGGTTCCACCGGGAGCCTAACCGCACATTAACCCTGGGTTCGGTGTGGGGCGGCGGAGGGGTGAAGTGTGAAGTGGACTGCGGTAACCGTCATGGGGTTGTGGACCACTGCGGCTACGGCGGGGACGGAGCCTCTCCGTCGTTTCTAGGCCCTCGGTTAACATACAATACATAAAATACCTCCTCATTGGTTATTCGATCTGTTTATCTAATTGTCAACGTTCTCCTGTATCACCATATTTCAAAAACTCACATCATCTTCTTCTCTTAATTGCTTTTCATCCGCATTTCACTTCCTTGCAAGGCTACAGGTCTATACATAAACACTGTGTCATGTAATTACCACTACCATCTGCTGAAAACCTTTTTGGCAATTTTATTATCCCTCTGAGTAGTAATTGTTTCTCAGAACTACAATACAGGGTATACCAGGAGGAATGGCCAGTATTCCGGGAAGTGACGGTAACAATCACTTGAAGCAAAAAGTGAGAACACATTTAATGGACACTCTTATTTACTTTCTACATTATTCAGTACATTGTCAGGTTTACGTATGTAAAACAGTTACTAAACGTTACAACATAGTTTTATAAAATATCGATTTGAAAAATGTATTTATAATACATTCACCTCTAAATGTCATCGCACACGTCACATTAGAGCACTTGCAACGTTCACAATTAGTGTTCGAATACCCCACTGTCATTCAATATACTTGTGCATTCTGGGAAGAACAGATTTGTCTTAGTGCCTCTGCACGTTTCCTAATCAGGGCAGCAGCGTCCTTGATAGCGAAGAGGAATGTACATTAAATGTGTGTAATTACACGACACAGTGTTTTACACTTCCTTACAAGGCTACAGGAAATAATTCAGAGGAAGGCAAATGTCCGTAAGAACTTTTTGCTTCAAACGAGCTTTCCCGCCATATCCGTGAATACAGGCCATTTCTCTGGGACATCCTGTATGTAGTACTTTATTTTTGATTCTGTATAATTTGCACAGAGATATGAGTTCCTTAAATCAGCTTTAGTTCTAGCGTTCGAGAATGTCACCAAGCCAAAGCTGCGGTAACACAAGTCAAGGTTAAGAGCTCAACCAGTTGCAGAAATATGTCTTCATTTAAAAATACAAAAAGTTCCTTATTATTCGGGTGAATGTGGGCCTCATGAATAAACAAAAAAAGGGGATAATCCGAGATACACAGTTCTTAGTCAAATACCTTATTTTCTAATTTGCAAAACATGCAACATATCACATTTGAAAACTCACTATAGTACTTCCACGCTACTCGCCGCCAACTAACTAATAACACAATTACGTTTAATACATTCGGTATGGCGTATAGCTTTCTTTTCAATTCACCTTAGGGAAATAGTTGTCTATTTCTTGTTTTCTGTATTCATTCGCTGGTTTCTTGACGATGCTTCTCATTTTCTTCAGAGTGAAAGAAACGACTATAGTGAGTTGGAAGTTATGACGGTCAACTCTTAAGAGAAGCGCCAGGTAAACGAATGGACAAGAAACAGACCACAAGCATGATACTGTGGGACAGTTCTCACAATTATGTGAATATTAATTGAGAAATGACGAAAGACTGTTACAGATATGTCCGAGTGTGTCTGGTTGTAGCACATGGGCCATATGCATAATAGTAAACTTGTAATTTTAACAAAACCAGTGACCAGCCTGGCTTCACAAGGGAGCAGCACTCAGTATCTATGCAGGGGAGACTAGTTTGGAGTAACGGTAATTAATTATACAGGATGAATCAGGAAGAAAGGTCCATGCTTTGAGGGGTTGTGGTATTGGTGATTCTGGACAAAAAACATCATATGACCATATGACCTGTTCTTAAAAGTTTCCGAGAAAACTAATGAAATCGATGGGAAGCAGGTGAAATGCAGGTAGCACAAAATGAAACAATGTGATCTAATGTTTTGTTTAATCACGCACATTTCCTCAAAACAGATGTTCAGAAAGTCCACCATCAACTGCAATTCATATTTCCGAACTAGTAGACAGCTACTGCGTTTTTGATTTGAACTCGATCGTTTTTTACTGAGTACAAGCATATAAAATACGAGCAAGAAGTTCCTCCTTGATGTCCATCCTGCAGTTCTAGGCTTCGCTCTTAAGCCAACCCCACAAACAGGAATCTAATAGCGTAAAAGCAGGTGACCTCAGTGACCAAGGAGTGACTTCAGGGTGACCGATCCAACGCGCAGGATACGTTTCAGTGATGTACTGTGACACTGGCCATACTGGATGCGTGTGCGAAGCGCGCATTGAAATGATCAATAAGTACAACACTACGTAGCCTAATGTCACTTTGTCTATATTCGCATGTGAGCGCTGGCGAATAAAGACATGGGACTGACCCCAGTGACGTTCAAACAGCTGTACGTCGGATAAGGTTAAGAAGTGTTTTGTTCAGACTCAGCAATAAAATGACCTCTCACAGCATGTACCCCTCCTCCTAACTCATCTTGTATACGTAACCCTTTCTAATGAATCATTCCTTCTATTAGGGATGGTCGTACCAAAATTGCCACAGTAGTTGCTGAGATTTGCGTTCACACACTAATTAGGGAATTTAATTTGTATGTATAGATTCTGGACAAAATGCGCTAACCTCTGGGCGTGATGTGGCTGTTTACCTGCCTGCTTTCCCTGTCAGCCTGCAGCTGACCAATTTATAGTTACCATGACTGCCACAAGATAACACTTCAGACACCAATTAAATATGGAACAAAGAACAATACACACACAGCACTCTCATCATTATTTAGCGGTAGTAAATTATGTGCACAAACGTTCCTCGTGAATTGGTCTATCTATTATTGGAAACCATATCGCAAGACCTACACAAAAAAAAAAAAAAAACAAACGGCGAATGGTTTTAATTTATCATGTACTATCTTAGTACAGAGCGTAGCTCAGGTGTGTATTTATTACAAACCTATATTAGTTCATCTCCCCCTTCTCCCTTGCTGTGTCCATCTCTTACCACTTCTCTGTCCATCACCTCCACCCCCTCTGTCAATCTCCTCCACATTTCCTCTATTTCCTCCTACCCTTCTCTCTGTCCATCTCGTCCACCCCCTCACTCTGTCAATCTCCTCTACATTCTGTCAATCTCCTCTACATTCTGTCAATCTCCTCCTACTCTTCTCTCTGTCCATCTCCTCCTTCCCCTCTTTCCATCTCCTCCTCCACCATCTCTCTCCACGTTATCGCGCTCACCCCTATAGGAGGTGATGATCCTTGCCCACACAGTATTTCTTTCCACATTGTAACTAACATGTGCACCAAACTTGGCTGAAATCGTGCCAGGGGTAGGGGTGAGCTTTCTGCCAGTGGCTTTTCCCACGTACGCACGTTTCAAATATATTTCACGCATTTTGGACATATTTCACACGGACTTTTACACGTCTTTCATCTGTATATCTAACGTATTTCGCCCTGCAGTTTAATTTTCACGAAGTTAAATGTCTTTGACGTCGTATCTTGTGAACTATGTGTCGTGCAATGTCAAAATTATGCAGATACTTCCAGTGTATATGTAGCTAGTGTCTGCGAAATGTCTTGTGAATAGAGCTAGAAGTAAAGAAGTAATGAATTAAAACGTCATGAATGACTCGGTTTTTATAATGTATTTCAGTACTTGACGTCATATCTCCTGTATGACGCCTTGTACAGTAATCTATTTCGTAGGTATATTCAGCCGCAAAAGTGAATATTGTTATGTGAAAATTGATATGAATAGGGTTGCAAGGAAGTAATAAATTTAAACGTCTTGCATGATGCGACAGTTTTTCGCGCATCTCAGTTTTATGACCTCATATGTCCTGAACTATGAATCGTTCAATGATAGAATTCTTTTGGTACATTCAATGGTATATGTGATTATTACTAGCGAAATTTCCCGTGAATAAGTAAAGACGTAAAAGATTAAGAAGTCATTCTTCATGCAGTTTTTTTAGTGCATGAACAGAGGAAATGTACTAAGCGATAAACATGTTCCCTTTCATCATTTTGTTGGGATCGACAACGTGAAAAGTTTCCAAAGGCTTGAAATTATCTGTAAACTTCGTTGAAAATCTAAGCGCCCTCATTCTCAAATAATAATGGATGACTAAAGTATGGGTATTAGCTCGTCGTGGGCTGGTCTCCTTTCTCTCATCCTTCGAGCCACATTAATAGTAGGTCGTTATTTCCCCCACAGCGATGATTTCAAACAGCAAGTGATATGGAAAAACTGGTAGAAGCCGACCTGGGGGAAGATCAGTTTGGATTCTGTAGAAATGTTGGAACACGTGAGGCAATACTGACCTTACGCCTTACCTTAAAAGAAAGATTAAGGAAATGGAAACCTACGTTTCTACCATTTGTAGACTTAGAGAAAGCTTTTGACAATGTTGACTGGAATACTCTCCCTCAAATTCTAAAGCTGGCAGGGATAAAATACAGGGAGCGAAAGGCTATTTACAATTTGAACAGAAGCCAGATGGCAGTTATAAGAGTCGAGGGGCATGAAAGAGAAGCTGTCGTTGGGAAGGGAGTGAGACAGGGTTGTAGCCTCTCCCCGATGTTATTCAATCTGTATATTGAGCAAGCAGTAAAGGAAACAAAAGAAAAAAATCTGAGTAGGTATTAAAATCCATGGAGAAGAAATAAAGACTTTAAGGTTCGCCAATGACATTGTAATTCTGTCAGAGACAGCAAAGGACTTGGAAGAGCAGTTGAACGGAATGGACAGTGTCTTGAAAGGAGAATATAAGATGAACATCAACAAAAGCAAAACGAGGATAATGGAATGTAGTCGAATTAAGTCGGGTGATGCTGAGGGAATTGGATTAGGAAATTAGACACTTAAAATAGTAGATGAGTTTTGCTATGTGGGGAGCAAAATAACTGATAATGGTTGAAGTAGAGAGGATATAATATTTAGACTGGCAATGGCAAGGAAAGGGTTTCTGAAGAAGAGGAATTTGTTAACATCGAGTATAGATTTAAGTGTCAGGAAGTCGTTTCTGAAAGTATTTGTATGGAGTGGAGCCATGTATGGAAGTGAAACATGGACGATAAATAGTTTGGACAAGAAGAGAATAGAAGCTTTCGAAATGTGGTGCTACAGAAGAATGCTGAAGATAAGGTGGGTAGATCACGTAACTAATGAGGAGGTATTGAAGAGAATAGGAGAGAAGATGAGTTTGTGGCACAAATAGACAAGAAGAAGGGACTGGTTGGTAGGACATGTTCTGACGCATGAAGGGATCACTAATTTAGCATTGGAAGGCAGCGTGGAGGGTAAAAATCGTAGAGGGAGACCAAGAGATGAATACACTAAGCAGATTCAGAAGGATGTAGGTTGCAGTAAGTACTGGGAGATGAAGCTTGCACAGGATAGAGTAGCATGGAGAGCTGCATCAAACCAGTCTTAGGACTGGAGACCACAACAACAACAAGTGATATGTGCACGAGGTTTCGTTAATATCGGTCCGATGGTTTAGGAGGAGATGGACTCACACACGTTCATTTTTATAATATGTATAGATACAGATTCATTCTCCAGGCTGTCTATTTTAATCTTCCAAAAGTCGCTACACTATGGACATGTAACTCGCAAAATGGAAATCTACAACCCGGGAACCGGGATGTTGCTGTAGGAAGTATGGGCAATGGTACACCCAGGTGTTGTATGAAAAATGTAGAACAGTACGACCATTGTAAGATTAGCAGATGAAAAAAATAAAAGAAAAACTCCAGGTGTTATATTTAACTCTTTCTTATACGTTGATGTTCAGTCAAAAGAATTAGAGGCGGACTGCTGAGTATCGAGTCCCGACACACGAGATAATCAAGACGTTGAGTGATTACTGTGCTTTGTACGGACCGTGCTTGTCGTTCGCGGTGGTAGCTGCGAGGGTACCCACCATGAGACATGGGCGGCGCCGCCCCCGCGGTCATCAGCGGGCGTGTATCGGCGGTTGCGCCCTCGCGGGCCCGTCGTTCAAGATGATGGATCGGCCCCCCGCGCTGCTGCGGCGTCAGCTGCAGTCTCGCGCTGCCGCTAACGACGTGCCATTCACCTTGAGATCGGCACGCCCTCGTCGACCGACTCTCGTGGTCGTGAACTACCCCCCGTGTGAAAGGCGGAGCGACATCAACAGATAAGCTCACCGGACAACTTATTAGTCACCCCTCACAGGAGTGCACTGCTTGCTCTGGGGTCCTGTAGATGGCGTAAAACTGGCAGCAGGAGGTCACCTAACTCTCCACTGCTGACGTGTCTCATGACAGCAAATTGATATGTCCAATGATTGGACCGAAATACCGAAAAAGCGCGAGAAATGCATGCTTCAACATAAATGTAGACGGTAGCCAAGTCTGTTGTGTTTGGCCACGAGCGGCACCTATGCCATTTACTCAATACGCCGCAAGTATCAGCCGTCGTTAGAACAGTGTTCTGTTTAGCTACGAGTGCACTTCCTCGGACCTAAGCAAATTACACTACTGGCCATTAAAATTGCTACACCACGAAGATGACGTGCTACAGACGGGAAATTTAACCGACAGGACGAAGATGCTGCAATATGCAAATGATTAGCTTTTCAGAGCATTCACACAAGGTTGGCGCCGGTGGCGACACCTACAACGTGCTGACATGAGCAAAGTTTCTAACCGATTTCTCATACAAAAACAGCAGTTGACCAGCATTGCCAGGTGAAACGTTGTTGTGATGCCTGGTGTAAGAAGGAGAAATGCGTACCATCACGTTTCCGACTTTGATAAAGGTCGGATTGTAGCCTATCGAGATTGCGGTTTATCGTATCGCGACATTGCTGCTCGCGTTGGTCGAGATCCAATGAGTGTTAGCAGAATATGGATCCCAACGACCTCGTATCACTACCAGTCGAGATGACAGGCATCTTATCCGCATGGCTGTAGCGGATCGTGCAGCCACGTCTCGATCCCTGAGTCAACAGATGGGGATGTCTGCAAAACAACTTCCATCTGCACGAACACTTCGACGACGTTTGAAGCAGCATCGACTATCAGCTGGGAGACCATGGCTGCGGTTACCCTTGACGCTGCATCACAGACAGGAGCGTTTGCGATGGTGTACTCAACGATGAACCTGAATGCACGAATGGCAAAACCTCATTTTTTCGGATGAATCTAGGTTCTGTTTATAGCATCATGATGGTCGCATCCGTGTTTGGCGACATCACGGTGAACGCACATTGGAAGCGTGTATTCGTCATCGCCATACTGGCGTATCACCCTGCATGATCGTATGGGGTGCCATTGGTTACACGTCTCGGTCACCTCTTGTTCGCATTGACAGCACTTTGAAGAGTGGACGTTACATTTCAGATGTGTTACGACCCGTGGCTCCACCCTTCATTCGAACCCTGCGAAACCCTACATTTCAGCAGGATAATACACGACCGCATGTTGCAGGTCCTGTACGGGCCTTTCTGCATACAGAAAATGTTCGACTGCTGCCCTGGCCAGCACATTCTCCAGATCAATCACCAACTGAAAACTTCTGGTCAATGGAGGCCGAGCAACTGGTTCGTCACAATACGCCACTCACTACTCATGATGAACTGTGGTATCGTGTTGAAGCTGCAAGGGCAGCTGTACCTGTACACGCCATCCAAGCTCTGTTTGACTCAATGCGCAGGCGTATCAAGGCCGTTATTATGGCCAGAGGTGGTTCTCCTGGATACTATTTCTCAGGGTCTATGCACTCAAATTGCGTGGAAATGTAATCACATGTCAGTTCTAGTATAATATATTTGTCCAATGAATACCCGTTTATAAACTACACTTCTTTTTGGTGTAGCAATTTTAATGGCCAGTAGTGTATAACCTGAACAAATTGTTGGCACTCGTATTTTGTGTGCTTCCGTAACCAAGGCTGCAGAAGTGATTTGTATTTCAAGAGCCACCAAATCGGAGATTTACACTGCATTCTGTTCAAATGGTTCAAATGTCTCTGAGCACTATGGGACTTAACTTCTGAGGTCATCAGTCCCCTAGAACGTAGAACTTCTTAAACCTAACTAAGCTAAGGACATCACACACATCCATGCCCGATACTGCATTCCGTGGAAGTGAGAAAACACCAATCTGTTAACTCACAACGTATAGGAAAGTGTGTGTTGTATAATTGTGACAGACTGTCATTGAAGAGCATATTGACGAAAAATAAGGGAATGTCTCACTAGTCAACCTTGTCGGTACCAAAACAGCACGAAGGGGTCCTCATTAACAAGGAACTGTAGAACGAGCTGGAATTTCGAAACTTATCATCACTAATGCAACTGCCCGTGATAGGAAAACTTCGGCTACGTAGCAAAGGAAGAATTTAATTTGATTGGATGAGTCTTGTTACACAGTATACCAAACTTCGGTCCGAGTTTACGTCCTAGGAGCGAAAGATGTGCGAGGTTCGGTAGTGATTTGGGCAGTCATATTGTGATATACCATGCTCCCATGGCCCCAGTGTAATTACTCGTCAAGTTCGTATTACTGCCAATGATTATGTGGCCTGTTTGGCTGATCACTTCCATGCCATGGTACTATGTTTTTCCCCAATAGTGATGCTGTGTTCCAAAAAGACAAGGCCCATGTTCATGTAGCTCGCATCGTCCAGAACTGGTTTTGCGAGTGGGAGGATGAAGTGTCGCGTCTCCCCTGGCAATCCCACTCACCAGATCTCACTATTATTAGCCGTTTGTGGTTTACTTGGGTGAGAAAGGTGCATAATCGCTTCCATCTCCATCATCGTTACCTAAACTTGCCATTATTTTTCTGGAAGAATGGTACAATATTTTCTTGAGACCACACAGGACTTTTATTTCGAGACCACTGGAAGGAATTTTGATGGACAACCGTTTTTCTACACTTTATTATGCATGCTAAAGTTTTGCGTTTTTGGTGATTCCATAATTTCGTCCACCCTCTGTATGTGCCATTCGGTTGCATGGAATTAGACCATTAAGATGGATCAACGTGGAAACGTGACAGAATAGCAGAAACGTGCTAACACGTTTGGACGCGCCCATGAATACGTCGTGAATGAGGTTGCCAGATTTGTTGGTGCCTCAACATGGACTGTAAACTTGTCTATAAAGAATGAGGTACCACTCACAGCCAAGTAATACAGCGTTACAACAGTGGTCATAAAAAAATACTAGCAAACAAGACTTGGGTCGTTACACTGCCTTGTAAATGACAATCGATCTTTAATCCAAAAGAAACCACTGCAAGTTCCATCTACCCGTTTCTGAGCGGACATTGTAAAGCGAACTGCGTGCAGTTGGTATTTGGAATAGAGTACGTCACATAAGCCCATTTATAGTAACGGCGTATAATTATGGACTTCTTCAATTCATCATACGTCGCTCGTGGTCTCCAGGTAGCGTTCTCGCTTCCCGAGCACGGGGTCTCGGGTTTCATTCCCAGCGGGGCTAGCGATTTTCACCTGCCCCGAGATGACCGGGCGTTGTTGTGTCGTCTTCATCATCAACATTCATCCCCATTACGGTCGGGGGAAGGCAACGGCAAAGGATCTTGCCTAGTACGTCGGTGTGGGTCTCTCGCATCGTTACTCCCACGCTCTGTCAAGACGCATGGGCCTTCATTTCCATTTCCTTCAATTCACCGAACAACACGGACAATTGCTGACTGCAAGGGTGTATTTCGTATGAAGACAGTGTTTGTAGATGGTGTAGTTCAGACCAGAGTTAGTAATATGATGCTTCCGGGCTGTTTACAGTACCATGGTTTTCACCTAAATAGTCAGATTATCGTGAATCGAATCACCGTATGTATTTAAACACTCTTAGTCGCGAAATGTTTTCGTTTCTTCTACATATTCATGATGAGTAAACACTTCCATCTTCCTTGATGACATGTGAGTGATGCCCTTAGGTTAGTTAGGTTTAATTAGTTCTAAGTTCTAGGCGACTGATGACCTCAGAAGTTAAGTCACATCGTGCTCAGAGCAATTTAACCATTTGAACCTTGACGACATCAGCCCTGTCCACGGTGCTACACGAACACGTTTCCGATTTGACAAAGAATTTCCAGTGGCAACTCGACTGGCCCGCTAAATAACCCCTTCCTAGTCCTATGAAATCGGACTTGGTGGTCTAGCGGTAAAGTACATTCCTGAAAACCTAGAAACTGCGGTATAAAATCCTGGTCGTACCACGGATTTCACAGCGTTTTAACTCAGACTTCACCTCTCAACGATCTGAGTAGTCGCTAGGAGCGTCATGTGGTACGGATTCCGCGTTAAACTGTAGGTTCTATTCTCCATTTGGATAAATGCAGTCACCTAAGTGGTGACCAATTTAAAAATTTGCACCAGGCCATTGAGCAACACGAAATTATTAGTATCCTGCCACTACTTGAAGCATTCTAAACGAACCCTTGACTACAGGCAACGCTTTATTTTTGATTTCGGTATATTGATAATTTTTACTTGACCGTCTGATAGCAATAGAATAAAACACAATTTTAGTGCCATAAACGTTTTGCCTTTATTTTCTGCAAGGCATCATCAGTGGCAGGTTGCGTGGACGATTTCCTACATATTACGCTCCTGTTGCATTTTTGATGTTGTTCTTCTTCTTCTTATGAATCCAATTTGCCGTTTTTTTCGCACATTCCACAGCACTATGAACTGAACACTTGTTTCGATGCATCGCTGCATAAGGAGATCAACAACATCAAAAATGGAACAGTAGCGTAATATGTAGGAAATCGTCCACGCAACCTGCCACTAATGATGTCTTACAGGAAATAAAGGAGAAACGCGTATGGCACTATGTGTTTCATTCAGTTGCTGTCAGACGATCCATACGTAAAAGTTATCCATATACCGTAATACTCCTCTGTCGCTTCTTGTAACCCTACTTGAGGACACACCTTAATGCGAAGCTTAAAGTTATGTCAGGCCCACTCAGATGATTTCCTTGTCATCTACTCACTGTAGACGAATTCCGTATTATCATTATGATCTAATGATAAAGCAGCAAAAGAAATACTGTAAACATGTTGATTCACCTTCGATGAAGAAGGCCCACAACCAGACATCACTGGGCCAGGTGTTGCTGAGTGTTTTTTGGGGCTACCATTGTGAAGTCATAAGAGATTAAGGGCGTAAGGGTCAAACTGAAATACAAATCTTCAGCCACGTACACGCTAAAAACAGCTTCACAAATACAGGACATCAATATCAATAGTGCGTCTGGCCCTTATGAAAGCTGTTAATCGGCTTGGCATTGGTTGTCAGAGTTGTTGGGTGTCCTTCTGAGAGTACGAAATTCTGTCCCATTGAATCATTAGATCCCAAAATCCAGAACTGGACAGAGGGCCCTGCCCATTACGGTTCAAACGTTCTCAACTGCGGAGAGATCCGACGAAGTTTTCTGGCCATGCAAGCTCGAAGACAAGAAGCGAACCTGTCGCCTTATACAAGGGGGGGGGGGGGGGGGAAGGGCATTATCTTGCTGCTTGCTGGAATGTAAGGCCAGGATGGCTTGTCCCATAAAGGGGAGTAAAACGGGGCATATAGTATCGTCCACGTACCGCTATGTTGCAAGGTTGCCGCGTTCACAGCCAAAGTGGTTCTGCTATGAAACGAAACGGCACCCAAGATCATTACGCCTGGTTGTCGGGCCGTATGAAGGGACAGTCAGGACAGCTGACCAGGGCATCTCCAGACTCGTCTTCGCCTATAACTGGGACCGAGTTTGAGCGGGGACTATTACTGAAGACAATTCTACTCCAGTCAATGAGATTACAGATCGAAGACATGTCTCTAGAGGCTCCTGACGGAGGTGGGATACCTACCTGACTGTCGCCAGCCATTTGGTCCAACAACCAGGTGTGATGGTCTGGGGTGCCGTTTTATTTAATAGCAGGAACCCTTTGGTGGTCTTCTGTGGTACCCCTACAGAGCTGCGGTACTTGGACGACACTCTACGCCCTGTTTTATTGCCCTTAATGGCAAGTGATGTTGGGCTTACATTTCACCAGGATACTATACCCTTCCGCACACAGTAAGAATTTAGACCGCTTGTCATCGTACTTGCCAAACCTTACCTATGCCAGCAAGGTTGCCGGTTCCCTCCCCAGTTGGGACCATTGTGAGCAGGGCCTTCCAACCATCTCGGAATTTAGACGATGTAACTTGCCAATTGGACAGAATTTGGCACTATAGCCCTCTGGAGGACATCCTATCAATCAGTGTCAAACCGAATAACGACTCGCATAAGGCCAGAGGTGGACCACTGCTTTATTGTCTTCCTCAAAATTTGTGAAGATTCTTCTCTTGAATAAATAATCGATTCTGAATCAGTAATCATTTCTTTATCTGTATTTGTGCATCATTCGGATAATTCCTTCGTGGTGTACAGCCTCTCTTTTTTTCTTTTTGAAATGAAGAATATCACGCTGTGTGATAACAAAGGTTCTCACCATCGAGATCGAAAGCTAACTGCTTGGGAATTACAGACCGTGCAGGACATTCTGCTAGGTATCCGCTCTTAAAGAATGCATATAGAAGCATGTTTACGTAAAAGGATGATAAGAACAGATGGAATTTGATATCATGCAACCGAATGCGAAACAGTCGTTGACCTTATGTTGAAACTGGTTATCATTATGGCATAGGTGCAGATAGTGCGATAATAAGTTTTATAGGTACGGTAAAAAACGAGCATCCAGAGGCTGAACTTGTTCAGTGGTTCTAGGTGGTATGAACTGCAATGTCACACCTTTTTCAGGAGTGATAATTTGCTCTAAAGGAGTATGATTTTTTTACGCAGACCAAGAAATCAAGCAAAAGCAAGCTATTTTGATCAAATTTTGGCCGAAAGCGATGTTCGTACTCTAGTTGTTGTTTTCTTAGGTCTATTTCCCCACTCTTGCTTCCTGTGTCGTAAATATTCCCTACTGACCTTGTAAGATTGCACACACGAGAAATAATCGTAGAGGCACAGCACCTCCAATTTCTCGCAAGACAATAAATAGCTTTCCACCCAATTTACTATCCAGATTAACCGTCGGCATAATTGTATACTAATCCATTAAGGCACTGATATCAGTTGGTACTGATATAACTCTCTTGCTACTTTAGACTTCCAGGGTTCCTTCTATATGTAGTTCCCCTTTAAACGACTGGTCAGAGTTGAAAACAAATTCCTTACAGAACTATGGTACAAGTTTGTTTATCTCACCAACAAATTTTCGAGAGATTCCGCAGTTGGCTGTGCAGCGTCAAGTTGACGCTTTGTTTGAAACTTCGTTATCTTACGACTTCCAATTCCGTAGCATTGCTTGAAGTTATGCAGCCATCGACTGCTTCCCTTGAAAATACTGTAATCTATGTCACGTGTAATTTGATGTGCATAACGTAACAGGTCGCTATAATGCACATCCTATAGATTGTATAGAGCATCCTTGAAACGCGCAAACACCAGTTTCTGTAACGTATGCCTCTTGTCCTCCCTTGAATGTCTGTAGTTTATCTTATGCGCTACACTCTCATATTGCTGCGGAATTGTTCAAAATCTGCTCGTAATTGTTTTTTAACATTGCTGCGGATGATCTTCCATGTACGTAATTATGCTTAGTACCCGCTTCTTGGACAACGATTGTCCTCAACTACGTTGCACTGAAGATGGGAATGTGGCTCCCTGTCTGAAAAGAATGACGAAATACGTATCTCGAGAGATGTTTCAAAATCACTTTCACTTGTTAAGCACGTATCGTCACCATTGTACTCCTTATGTACATTCTCCGCCCAGTCAGGGCATACGACACCACACATTCCACTGACTGATCTTGCAGAAACGCTGATATATCTGCCACTTCTTTCTCACTCTCCGGAATTCCATGACCTCCTTTCTGGCAAAATGACAACTTCGGCAACTGTTGTTGTAGATGTAACGCATTGTTAGCTTTGTTAATGATTGCCACTGACCTGTTTTGTATCGATACCACTAACACGGTAGCACAATTGTTACTCGTCGAGTATGCAGTTCAACTACGCTCCATAGCCTCAGGCTGAGCTCACTATAGTATACCTGCAGTTCCGCCCCTGTAGCCATTGGCAGCCAATATTGTGGTAGCGTGCTAGACAATATGTGGAGCATCGAATGCCGTAAAGATCATTGGTCTTTTGCAACCTCGCTCTGAAGAGTGTAATTTAGATAATTGTAATGTGAACGTGAAAGTTCTTCAGAATATTGTGTGAACGATTTGAAATGAAAATTTCAGACGTACACCAGGGGAAAAGAATCGCGCTGCAGCTGTACTCGGCGGCAGAAGTATCGCCGACTTGCTGCGTGCGGTCGCGTGGCTTCGATCGGCGGCCGAGCACGTTATCGGAGTTCGTCTCTGATGACCCATAAAATACGGGAGAAAGGCGCGTGCAGCGTATATATTCTATTTCACATCCGCCTGAACATGTTTCTGAAATCGGGTTGTAGGTAATTGGCTTTCTTCCTACGAGACAATCACTACGGCAAACTACCTTTCAAAGAAACCGTCCTCAACTCGTTTTCCTTTCGCTTCTGTGTGGTGTCTCAAACCTGTAGGACCAAATGATTCAGATGGAAGAGGATACTGCACTATTCAGTGATAGGTTAGAAATACTTTACTCCGTCTGAACAGGCATAGGAAGGCCCAACGGTACCGACCGACCGCATGTCCTCTTCAGCCGAGAGGCGTCACTGGATGGGCATGTGGTCATCACACAGCTCTCCCGTCCGTTGTCATCTTTCATGACCAGAGCTGTTTCTTCTCAATCAAGTAGCTCTTCAATTGGCCTCGCAAGGGTTGAGTGCACCCCACTTGCCTAGAGTGATTTGTTTGATCCGGATGGTCACCCACCCAAGTGCTAGCCATGATCGACAGCGCTTAAGTTCGGTGATCTAACTGTAACCTGTGTTAGCACTGCGATAAGGAAGTTATGGGTAACCAATGGCCGGAATTTAATATTTCAGTCAGTGGGAGGTCTTGAGAGATTAGCGCGTAAGAAGTAGACTTTTTTAAACTGTTTACTTTTCGTAAACAATAACTGCTTACCGGAGAAAAGTTGCCAGCGCTACTTTGAAAAACAATACATAGTCGTCTGCGATGTATCCGCGATGTAAGTCGCCAATGTTACTAAGACAACATGTACATATACATTTATATACAGAATTAATTTACAGTTTAGTGTTTAAATTGGGTATTGTGGTCGTAGCACTTGGTGTCACTCAATGCAAGTCTTTAAGACCGCCTTTAATAGCAGAGAACAGGCAGTTCTCGACAATATGAGCTTTTGTGTTTTCCTCTTCACCACACTCAAATGCAACACATTCACAATATCCCTGTCTGTTCAAGTTGTTGCCACGTCTCCGTTACCCTGTTCGGAAACAGTTGCGTTGCGACCATTGGCGAAAGGGGTGAGCAAATCCTCCGTCATTCGTCGTTGGGCTTTGAATTAGATGAGCGTTTCGTGCTCATTGTTCATTCCTAGCTTCTTTCCATTTCTCGGTGGTATCGAAAACGTCTGTTATGTGAAAACTGATCCAACGTGGCTTGATTTATTTTAGATTTATAGCTGATGAATTCTGGAAAGCACTAGTTAGTAATGAGTTCTTACGAATCTGTCTTGCTAAGAATTTGAAACCTGTTACCTTTTCTTAGCTTGGAATGGGTGTGACAAAATCAGTAATAGTCCTATTGGGCCCATTCAGCCGTACCTTACCAACATGGTTGCTGGTTCCCCATGCAACTGAGTACAGTTGGTATTTGGACTAGAGTACCTCACATAAGCCTTGCGAATCTGCCAATGTGCTCCATTGTTTCCAGATAATTATGGCTAATTTGTGGAATACATTTACTTCTGAACGAAGCTTCATTCACAGGTTCGTGCAGTGCCACTAAAATGACGGTGTCCGACTTACGGTGAGACGAACACGTGTAACTGCCTCTAAATATCTTTATTATAGAGATGAGATGCTGCTGCTTCAGTTTTACTTAGGTTTGGTTGGAATCTCTATTTTAAAAAGTACTGGTTCAATATGGTAAGGTCACTTGAAAGGAGCTTTCACAATTCTTGACGTCCTTGTTCTGACATATTAATGCCAGATCTTCTGCGTATTAGGTTTTATTTGAGGTAGTAGTTGGCATGTTGTAGAAATACAAATTAAACGATATGGGAGGAAGGACTGATCCTTGTGGCAGGCCGTTTTTCAAGGTTCTCCATCTGCCAGTTTTACCATTCAGAAAAACTGAAAATCTTCGATCAGAGAGCATGTGCTGGAGTACACTTACTTGCTTCTGATATGGATTCACAACAACACACTTTATAATTGACCCTCCTCTGCATACTGTTTAGTTAAGTGCTACCAGATTGGAGAAAGTTGCAGCCGATTTGAGACCACTGTGAAATCCAGTTTCAACTATTGCTGTAAGCGTTATCACTTGATTGCAATACCTCCGATTTCTGTAAAGCCACCCTGCTCGGCTTGCATTATTTTATGAAAGACCTCTTGGATGTGTTTAAAACTTAATCTTCCCCGTAAATTACATGTCATATTCAGCAGGCAGATAGGTTGGTACTTAATAGCATAAGCTTCATATTTGCCCGCAGTTACTTTAGGTTTCTTAAACATCCTTAGAAGATTTCCAGTTCGCAATATTTCGTTGAAATATTCTATGGGACAATGTTTCCGAGACCCATAGCTTTAATAAATTCTGAATACACTCCATCAAATCCAGTAGTTTTATTTGTCTTCGGACAGACCAGCGCTTTTGCACATCCAAGTCATCTTCATTCGGTGGGCGAGCTTCCAAACAGTTTGTATAAGTGCCTTGACCAGTTTACTTTTTGAAACTTTTATTAGACCAGCAGAAATTGCATTTGCATTTATGTTGGTCCTGTACCAAGTTTCCTAGTACAGGTCCAGGGCTTTACGCATGGAATGCGTAAAATTTGGTCCAGCTATGGTTTTGTGCCATTTATCTCTTATGTTTTCATTCAGAGCCTTCAGTAGAACTTTAGCTGTTACGTCACTACATGAGTAGTGATTTTGTGTTAAAAGTTACATGTTTGTCATTTATGATGTGGAGGGCTGTGAGCCCGTGACCTGCGTTATGATATGGCGTTGCTATAAAAATGTTGTTGGTTATTAAATATACTGTAAGTTCGTTAGCCAAATTACTAAGAGACGCCACACGTCTCATAACAGTTATAAACCCACGTGAAATGCACACGACTCTCCCTATTCAGTAGTCAAATGCATAACTATAACAAGACGAGAGCGTGCAATGCTCGTTACCTTCACTGAGTACTACACCACTGGCCATTAAAATTGTTACACCACGAAGATGACGGGCTACAGACGCGAAATTTAACCGACAAGAAGATGATGCTGTGATATGCAAATGATTAGCTTTTCAGAGCATTCACATAATGTTGGCGCCGATGGCGACACGTACAACGTGCTGACATGAGGAAAGTTTCCAACCGAATTCTCATACAGAAATAGCAGTTGACCGGCGTTGTCTGGTGAAACGTTGTTGTGATGCTTCGTGTAAGGAGGAGAAATGCGTACCATCACGTTTCCGACTTTGATAAAGGTCGAATTGTAGCCTATCGCTATTGCGGTTTATCGTATCGCGACATTGCTACTTGCGTTGGTCGAGATCCAATGACTGTTAGCAGAATATGGAATCGGTGGGTTCAGGAGCGTAATAAGGAACGCCGTGCTGGACCACAACGGCCTCGTATCACTAGCAGTCGAGATGACAGGCAGCTTATCCGCATGGCTATAACGAATCGTGCCGCCACGTCTCGATCCCTGAGTCAACAGATGGGGACGTTTGCAAGACATCAACCATCTGCACGAACAGTTCGACGACGTTTGCAGCAGCATGGACTATCAGCTCGGGGACCATGGCTGCGGTTACCCTTGACGCTGCATCATAGACAGGAGCGCCTGCGATGGTGTACCCAACGACGAACCTGGGTGCACGAATGGCAAAACGTAATTTTTTCGGATGAATGCAGGCGCTGTTTACATTATCATGGTGGTCGCATCCGTATTTGGCGACATCACGGTGAACGCACATTGGAAGCGTGTATTCATCATCGCCATATTGGCGTATCACGCGGCGTGATGGTATGGGGTGCCATTGGTGACATGTCTCGGTCACCCCTTGTTCGCATTGACGGCACTTTGAATAGTGGACGTTACATTTCAGATGTGTTACGACCCGTGGCTCTACCCTTCATTCGATCCCTGCGAAACCCTACATTTCAGCAGGATAATGCACGACCGATTGTTGCAGGTCGTGTACGGGCCTTTCTGGATACAGAAAATGTTCGGCTGCTGTCCTGGCCAGCACATTCTCCAGATATCTCACCAATTGAAAACGTCTGGTTAATGGTGGCCGAGCAACTGGCTCGTCACAATACGCCAGTCACTACTCTTGATGAACTGTGGTATCGTGTGTTGCATGGGCAGCCATCCAAGCTCTGTTCGACTCAATGCCCAGGCGTATCAAGGCCGTTATTACGGCCAGAGGTGGTTGTTCTGGGTACTGATTTCTCAGGATCTATGCACTCAAATTGCGTGAAAATGTAATAACATGTCAGTTCTAAAATAACATATTTGTCCAATGAATACCCGTTTATCATCTGCATTTCTTCCTGGTGTAGCAATTTTAATGGCCAGTAGTGTACTTTTGTGGATGACAGTGTGCAACCGCATCGAAAATCGCAGGTGGAGCAGCTCTTAGTACGAGAGGATATTTGGCAAACGGTCTGGCCTGTCCGTTCCCCCAAATTAAATCCCCTCGAGCTCGTGTGGGATGTTGTGGAGACGTGTTGCATTACGTCCATGCGCAACAATGACCTTCTAGCTTTTCTGGATGTTCTGGAAAACTACTGCAGATACACGTCTGGGACATGTTTTATTAGGTTCATCATGTCAGTAACAGCAAAATAAATGGAAATCGTGCTTTACTTTAACCTCACACAGTTTTGCGATGGCTTCATATTAGCGAATTTGTTAAATTTCATGCAAAATCTTTTATTAACTGTAACTACATAACTAAACATTTATGGACCTACGTTTATATTGAAAGTTACCCTCAAACCTCCTTGCCTAGGGACGCCAGATGAAAGTTGATATCGTCAAGTCCTGAATGAAAATTTCGCAACGGATAACTGGTGAGGGGAGCTTGAGAACGTTGCCTAGAGAACGTGTCCTTTCTGTAGGATACTAGGCAAGGGCTCACACACTGATGTGTGGGTCCCTGCATTCTGTATCTTTTACTTTAAATGAATTCCTTTAACTTGACTCCTATGTGATTTTTGGGGTATGTTAAAGATTGACAACTGATTGCCTATTTATTTTAAACATTATCACTCAACTTAACAGCTACTGTAGCAATTTTTCCACTTTACAGATATTACAATTTTACAATTTATAGCTCGGGTATATTATATACTAATCTGCATGCACATTTCTACGGGCAAGACGGAATTGCGTTGGCCAAATGTAAACCACCAAAGTCTCCCAATATTTTACATGGGACATCCACTATGTGAGGAGTACAACGGGCAAACTGGGGACCAGATACATTAACAAAGGGGGTAAAATTTCCGAAATTACACGAGAACATTCATTTCCATACACAATCCGAAGCTGGAAATAAAAGAATTAGTGCAAATATTCCACGCGTGAGTATCGAGACAGGCACACTGAGGGCTGGTATGCTCACTTACCCGTCTTCTGTAACACTCTCAAAATATCGGGCCCCGGTGGAGGGGGTGGTCGAACCACTTGGCCGCGACCATCCCCTCCACCCCAAATCTTGTGACACTGGAACGTCTTTGACTTTTACCTGCCTGTGCTGCCTCTCTGATCCCCTACCCAGGAGTAGCGTTGGCACTACTATACTACAGAACTACTTCCCAACTAAGATTTGGCCACGCTTTATGGAAGGGTGTGAGGAGGATTAGGAAAGTTCAAGTGCAGATTCACATTCACGTACAAGAAATCCATAATACACGACACATATAAATACGTATTACGAAGCCTGACACATTTCTTTCCACCCGTCCACATGCGTTCTGTTGCACCTGCGGCCGGCCGCGTCGTGCAATAAAATTGGCGGCGGAGCCGTCTCTGTTCGCTTTTTGATGATGAAATCCACTTTGTGTTTCAGTGACAAATGCTTAAGCTGTAACCAATGTTAATCGAATTGTATCCTTCATCCGACTGATGCTGAGAAAGACTACTTGCACCTGCGTTTCTACGCAAATTCTCTGTTGCTATGTAGCAGCACCTGCTTCGAATAATTTACCGGCATTTCATCGTTGTCCGTGAGACGCCCGACTGCATGTTCCACAATCTTCAGGGAGACTACTTTCATGTCTCCCATTTTACCACTGTTTAAGGTTCATCTGTGGTTGTCGAAGGTGAAACATTACTCATGTCATGAATTAGCAAAGGTGCATTTAACATAGTTTGATGCTTCAGTCAGGTTTCATAGCGATATTAAGTTTAACACGGCCCGTTTCGGCAGCATGGTGCCACCTACGGTTTTAAAACATCGGTTAATGGAACACATTTTTCTATGACTACGCACGTCACAGGTATCACATTTTTGTTGCTGTATGTGCCAGTGAGCTCTGGTGCCAAAACTGTATGGTGCGAATAGACATTCCAGTTTCTGGCACGGATCACCGAACAGAAACAGTAACATCGCCTATAGTTCACTCGGTCCATTTCCTTCACTGTTCTTCAAATGGTTCAAATGGCTCTAAGCACTATGGGACTTAACATCTGTGGTTACCAGTCCCCTAGAACTTAGAACTACTTAAACCTAACTAACCTAAGGACATCACACACATCCATGCCCGAGGCAGGATTCGAACCTGCGACCGTAGCAGTCGCGCGGTTCCGGACTGAGCGCCTAGAACCGCTAGACCACCGCGGCCGGCTCACTGTTCTTACTCACTCCGAGTTTGTGCCCGGTTGGTAATGACCTACCTCGTCGGCAACGGGACATTAAACTCTAATCTTATTTACTTCTTTCTCCTGTAGTCGAGAATATTACAAGATCTTTGACAAAAGTTTCATCTTGTTACAGAAGTCTTTTGTTTCATCTTGTGCTTTAGATGAAGCAGCTTCGTTCTTGTGGCATGTCTATTGCGCTGTTACGTTCAGCAGCGTTCTGTTACTGCCCCACTAACTGAATAATAGCTGTGAGCGTCCCCGCAACGAAGCATTCTACCATATTGAGCTGGTCTTCTGAGAACCAGTGGGTCTGTGATTGCAGAGTGACTTGGAGTACACGGAGTTCGTGTGAAGCAGGTCATGGGTAGAGGGCGGGTAACTGCTCATCTTTTTATTATGTTCGACGTTCGTGAGGCCTGGCCACAACACGTGTAGCACAGAGTACCTCAAGGAGGCGTTAGATAACGCTGACCTGAAAAATTCATCTCCGTCGATCAGGTATCGAGTAGCTGCCCTATCAATATTGTGGGCCGAAATTTCTGGTTACACACTTCCTTATGTCAGATTGTACCTTTCAGTGAAACTCAAACAAGTCAACTGACTACGCGATCCCTGAAAGCATCTCGCTGAAATTTTCAAATAGGTGCAAAACGCAGTTGTTTCATGACAGCTTTATTAACTACTATCTGTTACACGTTTAAAAGATATTGGTGAAAGCGAGTGTCATGCACTGTTGGATCATTTTTACTGGAAAAGCGGACTGCAACCTTTGCAGTCGGCGTTGAAGAAAATCCTGGAACAGTGTTATAGCCCGTTTATTTTCGCATGAACAAAATAATTGTTGTGACACAATAAATTGATTGAAGGTCAAAATATAAAAATTCAGTAAATGAAGCAGTCGAGAGGGAATACAAACGTTTAAAAATGAGGCTCACAATAAGTGCAAAATGGCTAAGTAGAAATGGCTAGAGGGCAAATATAAGGATTTAGAAGCATATCTCGTTAATGGAATGATCGATACCGCCTGCAGGTAAATTAAAGAGGCCTTTGGGGTAAAGAGGAGTAGCTGTATGAATATCAACAGCTCACTGAGAAACCAGCCCTAAACAAAGAAGGGAAAGCTGGAAGGTGGAAGAACTATATAAAGGGTCTATGCAAGGGAGATGAACTTGATCAGTATTATAGAAAGAGTAGATGAAGATAAGATGAAAGATATGGTACTGCGAAAGGAACTTGTCGGAACTCTGAAAGATGTAAGTCGAAACAAAGCCCCGGCAGCAGATGATATTCCGTCAGAACTACTGATAGCCTTAGGAGAGCCGGCCATTACAAAACTCTTCCATTTGGTAAGCAAGCTGTATGAGATAGGCGAAGTAGCCTCAGACTTCAAGAAGAATGTAATAATTCCAATACCAAATAAATCGAGTGTTGACAAGTGTGAAAATTACCGAACTATCCGTTTAATAAATCACGGTTGCAAAATACTGGCACGAATCCTTTACAGACGAATGGAATAACTGCTAGAAGCCGACCTCGGGGAAGATCAATTTGAATTTAGGAGAAATGTTGCAATACACGAGGCAATACTGAACTCTGACATACGTTAGAAGGTAGCTTAAGGAAAGACAAACCTACGTTCATAGTACTGGTAGCTCTGGAGAAAGTTGTTGACAATGTTGACTAGAATCTTTGAAATCCTGACGGTATCAGGGGTAAAATACACGGAGCTAAAGGCTATTTCCAACATGTACAGAAACGAGACGGCAGTTATAAGAGAAGAGGGGCATGAAAGGAGAGCAGTGGTTGACAACAGAGTGAGACATGGTTGTAGCCTATTGTCGATGTTATTCAATCTATACATTGAACAAGCAGCAAAAGGAACCAAAGAAAAATTTGGAGTAGGAATCAACGCACAAAGAAAATAAATAAAAACCTTGAGGTCTGCAGATGACACTGTAATTCTGTCAGAGACAGCAAAGACTGAACGGAATGGATATTGTCTTGAAAGGAGCATATGAAATGAGCATCAACAAAAGCAAAACAAGGCTAATGGAATGTAGTCGAATTAGATCAGATGATGGTGAGGGAATTAGATTAGTAGTGCCGAAGTTGAGAGGATATGAAATGTAGACTGGCGATTGCAAGGAAAGTATTTCTGTTGAAGATAAATTTCTTAACACGCAATATAGGTTTAATTATTAGGAAGTCTTTTCTGAAACTGTTTGTCTGGAGTGTAGCCATGTGTAGAAGTGAAACACGGATAATAAAAAGTTTGGACAAAAAGAAAACAAACGCCTTCGAAATGTGATGGTACAGAAGAATATTGAAGATTAGGTCAGTAGTCACTTAGCTAATGAGGAGATACTGAGTAGAATTGGGGAGGCAAAATATTTGTGGCATCATTGGACCACAAGATGGGATCGGTTGACAGGACACACTCTGGGACATCAAGGATTCACCAATTTAATACTTAAGGGAAGTGCGGGGAGTTGTTGGGAGGAGGGCAAAAATCGTAGAAGGAGACCAGTAGACGACTACAGTAAGCCGATTCAGAAGGATGTAGATTGCTATAGTTATTCGGAGATGAAGAGGCTCGCATAGGATCGCGTAGCATGGAGAACTGCATCAAACCAGTCTTCAGATCGAAGACCACAGCAACAACAAACACAAACTATGCATCCCAGGAGCATTACATATGCTGGATCGAGCTTATGTAATTGGTTCACAAAATACCTGATATTATTATACAAATCTATCGTAGTAAGCTTATTGAGAATTTTGGAATGTTTAACTCCATGTTCCTTGCTCTCCGAAAGATATCCGATACAGTTCCACACTTTCACTTGCAGGAGATCGGGGGAGTTTTGGCGATAGATTCAGCATTCCTTGTTCTTTTATTTTTTATTTATTTGTTGAGACCTTAGTACACCAGCACAGCTAGTCCTAACATACCTGTATAGTGCTGTCTGTTCTTTGAAGACATCAATCTACCGTTTGGTACTTTTGCAAACGACACTGGTGTTATAATAAATCCCATTAGAGAGAAAACAATAGAATAAACTTTTTCACAAAAAAATTTTTAAGTGTTTCTATGAACAGGGACTATCGGTAAATTTTGGAAAAAACTGATGCAGCACATGAACAAAAGTCACTAAATAGGGTATAATGCTCCAGATTTTTGGATGTACTTATTGATCAAAAGTTGAAGTGGAAGAAGCATATTGCTAAGCTTTTCGATAATTATGTTCAGCTACTTTTGCTCTTCGTTTAATTGCTAATCTTGGAAACAAACTAATTAACTTCCCGACAACTTTTGCATTTTTTCATTCAGTAAAGTCTTGCGGAATAGTTTTGAGGGGTTAGTCATATCTCAGGAAGAATGGAAAAGAAAATTGAGAATGCGCTAGGTGACGATCAGTTTGGCTCTAGGAAAAGTAAAGGGACGAGAGAGGCAATTCTGACGTTACAGCTAATAATGGAAGCAAGGCTAAAGAAAAATCAGGACACTTTTATAGGATTTGTCGACCTGGAAAAAGCGTTCGACAATATAAAATGGTGCAAGCTGTTCGAGATTCTGAAAAAAGTAGGGGTAAGCTATAGGGAGAGACGGGTCATATACAATATGTACAACAACCAAGAGGGAATGATAAGAGTGGACGATCAAGAATGAAGTGCTCGTATTAAGAAGGGTGTAAGACAAGGCTGTAGCCTTTCGCCCCTACTCTTCGATCTGTACATCGAGGAAGCAATGATGGAAATAAAAGAAAGGTTCAGGAGTGGAATTAAAATACAAGGTGAAAGGATATCAATGAAACGATTCGGTGATGACATTGCTATCCTGAGTGAAAGTGAAGAAGAATTAAATGATCTGCTGAACGGAATCAACAGTCTAATGAGTACACAGTATGGTTTGGGAGTAAATCGGAGAAAGACGAAGGTAATGAGAAGTAGCAGAAATGAGAACAACGAGAAACTTAACATCAGGATTCATGGTCACGAAGTCAATGAAGTTAAGGAATTCTGCTGTCTAGGCAGTAAAGTAACCAATGACGGACGGAGCAAGGAGGACATCAAAAGCAGACTCGCTATGGCAAAAAAGGCATTTCTGGCCAAGAGAAGTCTACTAATATCAAATACCGGCCTTAATTTGAGGAAGAAATTTCTGCGGATGTACGTCTGGAGTACAGCATTGTATGGTAGTGAAACATGGACTGTGGGAAAACCGGAACAGAAGAGAATCGAAGCATTTGAGATATGGTGCTATAGACGAATGTTGAAAATTAGGTGGACTGATAAGGTAAGTAATGAGGAGGTTCTGCGCAGAATCGGAGAGGAAAGGAATATGTGGAAAACGCTGATAAGGTGAAGGGACAGGATGATAGGACATCTGCTAAGACATGAGGGAATGACTTCCATGGTACTAGAGGGAGCTGTAGAGGGCAAAAACTGTAGAGGAAGACAGAGATTGGAATACGTCAAGCAAATAACTGGGGACGGAGGTTGCAAGTGCAACTCTGAGATGAAGAGGTTAGCACAGGAAAGAAATTCGTGGCGGGCCGCATCAAACCAGTCAGTAGACTGATGACAAAAAAAAAAAAAAAAAAGGAAGACAGTATTGACAGCGCAAAACCGACCAGTAATAATATTATGTGGTGTTCACCCCTGTTCATCATGTAGGTAACTCATCAAGGAGTTAGGCATTTTAATTCGATCGTCATAACATATTCGCCAACGAAAATCGTCATAAATAATCCATCACAATTTTTGAAGAGTGGAAATACCGATACCTAGATCACTAGAGGTAAAAGTGACATTTATTACCCATTATGGGAGCTGTCAGTGGCTCAGAAAAGAGTTCAATATGCAGCAACAAAAATTTTTGTTCATTTGATCAATACCATAAAATGTTCTACAGGCCTAAATGCAATATTTGAATCTAACCTAGAATCATTTCCCCTGCACAACTTCTTCTCTTCCATGGACGAATCTCTAACAATTGTTAACCTGTAAAGGAAGTAAACAAAAAATAAAACAAGTTTTTAAATGAGGTAGCATGAACAAGACAAAAGAGCAAGTGTCAGTAATGTTAACACTCATGTAGCATACATATCTATAATTTGACTCCTTCCATAACATTTCGATAAAGGAATCCTTTATGATCTATGGAACATACAACTAACTAGCTAAATACATTTCATATGGTATTTCAAACAGTATTGAGCGTAAATAGCTGGAAGGGTGTGTTACTGTTCCCTGAAGCTAATGGCGAAATACCACTGAAAATAATAACTACCGTTAAACACAATGAAGCAGCATTTCCGAGCGAAGTAATGTGTGGCATTTAAAACTAAAACTGACCCTTGGGATAAGCAGACGCAAGGCTGAGACTGACTAGAAGAAACCTAAGCAACTGTAATTCATCCAAGAAAGAAGTAGCTTACAAAACACTTATGAGACCGGCTCCTGAGTACTGTTGTTTTGTCTGGGACCATTACCGTTATACGAAGAGTGGCGCGTTTTGTCCCAGATCCGTTTAGTTGAAACGTCCCCTTTCAACAATTTATACATGACTGTGCTTAAACTGACACACAATATTTTTTAGCGCAACGCAATCTGACTTTCAAAATTCCCTACAAAAGAATGGCCCTGACTAACATTAAACTATACCTTACACAAATCACTTACCTCACAAAAATCTTCGCTGCTCAAGCTACTGCAATACAGCGACTGCCACTACTGCCAGCTAAATAAAAGATTCAAACTACGGAAGGCACTAACTACTGATAGGGATAGTTAACAAATGAAAGATATTAATAGAGAACAAACAATGTATTTACCTTGATATCATCATATATAAATATAGCAGTTCATGACAAATTTCAAAACTCCGCCATCTCTCTCCCCACATCCACCACTGCTGGCGGCTCACCTCCAACTGCGCAACGCTACGCGCTGTTCACAGCCAGCTGCCTAACACTACAATGGCGAGTATTACAACAATGCAAAGCAGCCACAGACTGCACACAGCATAGCCAGTGATTTTCATACAGAGGTGGCGTTACCAATAAAAAAACCTAAACAGCCTACTTACATAGCCCACATGCTACCCAAAAAAAATTTTACAAATTTTTTTGGGCACTGGCCAATACATATTTGTTAAAATTTTTTTCACAATTACAATAACAAAGAAATCAAAGGCACACACTTATTGATACAATGTTGGTCAAAAGCTAAAATTTTCTCACAGTCCATAAAGACAGTCCTCATCATTCGTCACAGTAAAATTGCAGTGTTTTTCTCAAAGTCTGACCAGTAAAAGACAATGCACACAGACGTAGTGGATTTCCATGCAGTCTTGGAGACGTAGTGTTGTCCTTCCAACGGAAAGACAGTGCTGACTCGACATGCAGACAGGTAATGGGCCACAACAGAGTAAACCCACAGCAGAGTCAGTCGACGTTTTGAAGAATATTGGTAGGTAGGTCATCACAGAGTAGACCCACTGCAGTCCTGGTAGAGATTACGGTATTAGTGGGCCATCAGAGTCGCAGACCCACTGCAGTCCTTGCAGAAGTAATGGTACTGGTGAGTCAGCAAAGGTGTAGACCCACTGTAGTCCTAGTAGAAATAATGGTATTGGTGGGCCATCAAAGATGCAGACCCACTGTAGTCCTTGTAGAGATAATGGTATTGGTGGGCCACCAGAGGTGCAGACCCACTGTAGTCCTTGCAGAAATGTCCAGCAGCCATCTGTTGCGATTGTGCAGGTGCACATTCACCATCGAAGAGTCTTGCGGACAACATAGCAAGTCCATAAACCACCACTTGTGCACTCACAAAGTTTTTGGAATTGTCCTTAGAACCAGCAATGCTGTTATCCAGTCCCTTGCTGAATTAGTAACACACGTGCAAACACTAACAGTCCCAACTTCTCACATATTGTCCATGTACTATGACCAACAGAAATGTGTGCAGTGAAATGTTACTTAATTTGAAGAACTGGTAACAATTACAATTTGGTAACATAAAAATACAATAACAAAGGTACAAAATACATCATTAAAGAACATAATAATACAGATAAATTTGTAGTACAGGCTTTACAAAAGAATAGAAATGAACATATACATCAGTGTTACAGGAATTATGACATGAGTACAAAAATAAAAGATCAGAATCACTTTCGAAACATCAACTTCACACATGAGCATTAAAACAAAACAGAATAAATAATGTGTAAGCATATTTATAAGGTAAATAACATATTATTAATGCCAATTATATTCGAGGATAACAGTATTCCTCATCATAGTGAATGTAGCTTAATATTAAAAGAAGAAAAAATTCTATGAAACTACACAGAGACAGGAAGAAAACAAATACACAAGGGTACACAAACATATAGTGGGATAATACAAAAGGAAAGGACAGGGTTTGTTGTACTGCAGTATTTTGCAAACAAAACTTTCTTTACTTCTTGGAGATCTCCCTTCATTCAACATTATTCCCAAAAAGTCCTATCTATACCTGCTTTCCGTATTCTACTCATATTTTTTTTAATATAATTATTTCTCAGTGCACAATACTCATTTTGGCCCAAGTCTGTTTCATATAACTTCGCAACGCATTCTTTACCTACTCTCCATAGTCAGTTTCTTATATAGTCTACCCCTCTTAAGCTAACTTAAATCTACTGAGCTCAGATGCTAAACTAAGGGACGAGGCAATGCAGCAGCACATAAAACAATTAATATAAACAGCAATAAAAAAAATGGAAAATCGCAAAGCAAGCTACAGTAAATCTAAATTACCAAGCAATTCAACATTACAACTAATATGAGGCAATGCGCAGCAAAAAAATAAATCTGGCTTAGCAGAGTAACACAAATTAAAGTTCAGTAGCACTATGCCTGGCAAACAGCAGCTTATATCTAAACATGACATAGCTCAAGCAGAAAAAATATTACAGTAAAGATAACAATGCAGATAAGGGAAATGTATAATCACATCTTAATGTCTAAGTAATTAAAGTGGTGCACCACAACAACTTATTGTAAAAGAAATATTACCATGTACTTGAAAAGAATATTATGTATGCAGTTACTGTTACTAGTCCCTTCTTATTGTTCTTTCCTTTTTTGAAGAATGTGGATCACAAAATTATTATTTAACAGATCTGTTGACAGAAAGTGTTCACATTAGCAAATGCATTTAATTTTATTTTATGAAACCAATGCTGCAACACAGCTGGAAAACAGATGTCAAATGAAATAAGCAATTATGCAAACCAAAGCATAAAAACATCATTCAATAGTCATGTGGCATTTCGTAAGTCAGTAGCTCTCAACTCTCATAGAATGACACTTGTCATAATCAGGTGTGCAGATGTACGAATATTTCCCATCAATTCATAAGCATTTCAGTAATTAGCACAAAGTACGAGTAACCATATGTTTTCAGGTAATGAGCGTGTAATATTTGCGATGCTTTCTACAAAGGAACGTCAATAGCCAGGATAATGGCCTCCCTTTTTTTTTTCTACCTGTGCCGCTGAAAGGCTAATGGCCTTTTTTTTTTTTTTTTTTCGGGCAGCTGTCGCCCAGGTGGGTGCCCGCGACGCATTACGTGCAGGTGGTCACTTAACTTTCTTACGGAAATATTTACGACAGCAGTTTCCGCTACAGTGACAGTCTCATATAAAATGTTTCACAGGTCAAGAATTTGCGTTGCAAATGTGTAGAAACAAAATGCTATTGATATAACAATGTCCAAAAAATTTTCGCCAGCATTGTGAAACATTCACACATGATTCACACATGTACACACATTTCATAATTCTAAAGTATGATTCTTGGTTTCCAACATCTTTTTCCATAAGTCAGAGTCCCTAATCACTATTCATTACTCCTTACCTTATTACACATATATATATTCGTCGACACGTCAATCTTGCGACGACACTTCAATATTTCATCATAATAAATACATAGCATAACCAAATTCCTCATATAGCACCAGCTTATTAATCATAAACATACCTCAGCAGCATAATACACATCGTCGTCGTAAAAATAACATCATAACACCTCAGTCAAATCTCAAAATCGTCGTAGCTTCCTCCAATAATTAAAAAAAATTCTCTGCCCATGTCAAAAGTGTCATCTGCCTCAAACGTACTTTAAAAATCATGAATCCATACCAAATACATCATTCAAAGCTCTCATAGTATCACAATGGTTCCAAAAAAAATATGAACAGTTTACAAAGTACAGACAAAATACAATTTCATAAGTGTGAAGTTATCCAACTGTGTAACTGCGTAAACATCTGTCACTGATGTAATAAAAAAATTTTTATCTCTCAGTTAAATGATCAGATAGCTGTGTAATTCTGTGTTAGAGAAATATGGTACCGATGTGTAAAGTTGTATAAGCAAATACCATATTAGCGAGGGTTCCTTGTGGTTGCCACACACATGGTACACAAAGTAGGCGTATACCCCCCTGAGGATTAATGTAATTATACCCTCAGGTGTTACAGATTACAGCAATGGAATGAAATGTATCACGGAAAACTTTCTTTGTAATTCAAAAAATCTTTAAAAATAAATGTTTTAAGTACAAAATTAATCACTCAAATACGTGTACTGTAGCACTAAATGTGCGTCTTGTTGCAACATAATCTGTGTGGAAGTGTCGTAGTTATCGTCCTCCGAAAGCTAAGTTCTGCAGAAGTCAATGTACTTACCTCATATTACACAAAAGTGAAATGCTTTGCGTATAAATGTCTTAGTTATTACGCTTATTGCTGTGATGAAGAAAGTACTGTACTGTAATGTATTGTTGTACTATGGAAAAGGCAGTCTCATTGTAGCTATACTACAAAAGTTACTACTAAAACCTGTTTTACTTTCCAGAATAAAACAGAAAACTGTGCAGATATAAAACAGAAATACTGCAAAAGCAACATTGTAAATTTTCACTCATTAGTAGCGTCGTGATATAATCGTGTATCTGTCAAAGAAACCAAATGCTAAGTCATCATTAATTCCACAGAAAGTACTTTAAATCCAGAATGTATTTTCAAGTAAACCAAAATGTTGCATTAAAATCTCATTAGCAGTACTGGTAAATGTTCTAAGTATGTGAGCCTTATAGTCATTACGTAATCGTGCAACTAACAAGCAAGAATGTACACACACAATAACACTGTGACGTCTGTTCACTATAACAATGCATTCGTAATTTCTGTTTAAAAATGTTCCCTAGGTTATAGACTGGATATTTAACTGCAAACGTTGTTGCATGTTAACAGTTTCTTAAGTCTGACAAAGCATACTAGAAATGTGAAGTGAAAAGTTTTATGGCAAAGACGAAGTTAAAAAGCAGATTATCTCTCAATAAATAGTTTTACATGTGAAATGTGGTGTAAACCTTTACTCTTCCTAGTACTCATAGTTTGAACTTGAATGCAATTGTCATTTGGTATACGTCGGTAAAGAATACTGAAATTTTTTTCTCAAGGTTATCGTCTATGTTATTTTTCTCGGAGCCAGCGGGCGCACACGGCTGCCTGCTGTGCGAGTCATTGTCTGTCTCTTTGTTGGCGCGCGCCGTTATTGGGATTAGGAGACCTAACTTCTACAAATTCACTCTGACGAGAAGGCCCTGCCCTGTTTGAATCCCGCCAGTTCTGATGCAATTCAGGTCTGTCTACATCTACATCTACATCTATACTCCGCGAGCCACCTTACGGTGTGTGGCGGAGGGTACTTATTGTACCACTATCTGATCCCCCCTTCCCTGTTCCATTCACGAATTGTGCGTGGGAAGAACGACTGCTTGTAAGTCTCCGTATTTGCTCTAATTTCTCGGATCTTTTCGTTGTGATCATTACGCGAGATATATGTGGGTGGTAGTAATATGTTGCCCATCTCTTCCCGGAATGTGCTCTCTCGTAATTTCGATAATAAACCTCTCCGTATTGCGTAACGCCTTTCTTGAAGTGTCCGCCACTGGAGCTTGTTCAGCATGTCCGTAACGCTCTCGCGCTGACTAAATGTCCCCATGACGAATCGCGCTGCTTTTCGCTGGATCATGTCTATCTCTTCTATTAATCCAACCTGGTAAGGGTCCCATACTGATGAGCAATACTCAAGAATCGGACGAACAAGCGTTTTGTAAGCTACTTCTTTCGTCGATGAGTCACATTTTCTTAGAATTCTTCCTATGAATCTCAACCTGGCGCCTGCTTTTCCCACTATTTGTTTTATGTGATCATTCCACTTCAGATCGCTCCGGATAGTAACTCCTAAGTATTTTACGGTCGTTACCGCTTCCAATGATTTACCACCTATGGCATAATCGTACTGGAATGGATTTCTGCCCCTATGTATGTGCATTATATTACATTTATCTACGTTTAGGGAAAGCTGCCAGCTGTTGCACCATGCATTAATCCTCTGCAGGTCCTCCTGGAGTACGTACGAGTCTTCTGATGTTGCTACTTTCTTGTAGACAACCGTGTCATCTGCAAATAGCCTCACGGAGCTACCGATGTTGTCAACTAAGTCATTTATGTATATTGTAAACAATATATCGTCTGTCGGCGTGTCGGTAGTTCCTGTAGTTTCTTTCTTGTCGGTTAAGTGGTGGAGAATTTCTCCCTGAATCGTAACTGCGCGCTGGACCGTTGCATCTGAAGTTATTCTGTCTCCCTTGATAATAATTATTTTGGTTCCCATATTGCCTGTTTCTCTGATAGTCTCTGTGATAGTCATTACCGCGGAGAGGTGATCTTTCCCTGTAATTATTACTGCTCTGCCAACGGTAGTCATACGGGTGGTGTCTGTTTTGGTCACGATTTACGTTGTAAGAATAGGCTTGTCGGGTCCAGTTATTATTTCTGTCGTCACGGAATTGTGACGGATGTGACCTGTAGTGATTGTTTTCCTGTTTTCGCATCCCGCGACTGTCTGTGTCAATTTCTAATTCTTGTAACAGTCCCTGAAAAGCCTCAATGTCTTCTTTACAACGTCCTGCTAAAATAATATGTCGTAAATGTTCAGGCAATTTGAGTAAGCAAATGCAGATGAGTTCTGAGGGGCTGTATGGGTTTGAAAGATACTGATTCTTATGCAACATGTCTTCAAAATATTTCACAAGACTGGAAAATTCGGATTGTTCGAAATGTTTCATCATTATGATGCCATGTTTTACTCGGTCTTGTGTGGCTTGAGACCAATATGCTGAGAGGAAGGCATGGTAAAACTCTCCTTCACTGTGGCAATCGTGAATTACCGATCGCATTCTTACAGCTGGTTCATTCTCCAAGTAGCCACACATAAATTCTAATCTGTGTTCTAACGACCAGTTGGGAGGAAAACAATGAGAGAATTGATGGAGCCACGCTTGTGGATGAATGTCGTTGCCAGAATTCTTAAATGTTTTGAACTTACGTGCAGTAATGAACAGCTTATAGTCAAAATCATCATGTCGGCGAGTCACATGTCGGTCATTGTTACTTCGTTTCGGCGGTTCCATCTCAAAATCCAATGCGCCTTGCCAATTTCTTTCATAATTTCCGAAGTGTCCTGTGTTATTATTTTGTGGTTGTTCCGTATTTCCATGTCCCTCTTCCCGTATTGGAGCACGAGTGTCCTCTGAAATACGTAATTCTTGTATTACCTGTGTCAACTGATCTTGTACTTCCCGGATTTCTCTTTTGTACTGTGTATTGATTTGATTTTGATTTTGTTTGAATTTTCTTATTTGTTCATACTCTTCTGTGTCAGTGAAGGCTACGGGTCTTGTGTCATTCAGATCATCATCTACCTTTGTAGATAAGTTAGTGACCTGATCCGAAAGTTCGGCTACTTTCTCCGATAGTGCGATAGTGTACTTATTTCCTCCATGTGTCTTTCTGAACCAATTTTCAGGGTATCTACTGTGTCCTTTAAGTTTTCCTGAGTTCTTGCAAGTTGCGTAACCGAATCGGTAGATGCAACTGAGTCAATTTTAGCTTGCAAGGTCTCATGATTTTCATGAACAATAGTTTGCAGTTCTTTTATGGCTGCTTCGTGATTCTGTAATACATTTTCATGACGCGAAAAAATAGGTTGGAAATGCTCACAAATTTGTGTTTTTACGTCATTACAGACCTTTGACATTTCGATTTGATGTTATGTAACTCAGTGGTTAAATCTTCACGTGTTTGTCCAAGTGTAGTGTCTAACTTTTGAAGATTTTGTTCCATTGTGTCTAACTTTTTGAGATTTTGTTCCACTGTGTCTAACTTTTTGAGATTTTGTTCCACTGTGTCTAACTTTTTAAGATTTTGTCCCATTTGTCTCTGATTTTGTTCCATTTGTTGCATTAATTGCAATAATAATGTATTAGTGTCTGGAATCTGTTTCTCTACGCTTTTCGGCAGTGCATTTGCACCGGCAACATTCACATTTTGACAAGCAGAAAATGCGTCTTGACTTATTTGAGAAAACGGTGATAACCCAAAACCTGAATCTACAGTATTTGCGAAATTGTGTCCTGTCATTTCGGATTCCTGAGGCGAGCTGTTGCCGACCGATCGATCGATAATGCTTCCCTGTTCACTACCTGTTTCACTGTCTACACCATTGTTTGCAGCCCACTCCATTTCCCTATGCACAATTACCAAATTACTACTTTGAACATCAGTTAATTCATTACTCGGTGGCGCTAACACACTGCTTTCATTTTCACTGTCATTTCTCAGTTTACTTTGGAGCCTAGTATTACGTTTTTCACACGCCATTATTGTCACAATATTTCACACGACAACACAGAAAAGCACAATTTGAAGAGCAAAAATAAGAGAACACATTAACATAACACTGAAAATAATGTCTAGTTAATTGCAGCTGCGAAATACTTGTTGCAAATCTACATGCATGCCACAACTGTTTTACTGTACAACAATGAAAGACTCCAACTACAAAGGAGATTTTCTCTACAATTACGAGCTACAAAAAATCAGAAGATTCCAGTGAGGTATCCTCGGCTAAGGGTCGACATATGAAACGTCCCCTTTCAACAATTTATACATGACTGTGCTTAAACTGACACACAATATTTTTTAGCGCAACGCAATCTGACTTTCAAAATTCCCTACAAAAGAATGGCCCTGACTAACATTAAACTATACCTTTCACAAATCACTTACCTCACAAAAATCTTCGCTGCTCAAGCTACTGCAATACAGCGAGTGCCACTACTGCGAGCTAAATAAAAGATTCAAACTACGGAAGGCACTAACTACTGATAGGGATAGTTAGCAAATGAAAGATATTAATAGAGAACAAACAATGTATTTACCTTGATATCATCATATATAAATATAGCAGTTCATGACAAATTTCAAAACTCCGCCATCTCTCTCCCCACATCCACCACTGCTGGCGGCTCACCTCCAACTGCGCAACGCTACGTGCTGTTCACAGCCAGCTGCCTAACACTACAATGGCGAGTATTACAACAATGCAAAGCAGCCACAGACTGCACACAGCACAGCCAGTGATTTTCATACAGAGGTGGCGTTACCAATAAAAAAACCTAAACAGCCTACTTACATAGTATGTGCGGGAGCGTTATGGAGATACACAACAGACTCCAGTGACATATCAACGGAGGCGTTGTGTATCACTTGAATGTCTGGCGATGAAAATTCTGGAGTGTACGTTCGAAGTAGATTCAGGCAAGATATTGTTTGCACATACGTCACGCAAAATGACCAGCAGAAGAAAAACAGAGGAATTATTGCTCAAACGGGGGTTTATCGACAATAATTCTCCGCAGCCACGATTCACTAGTGGAACAGGAGGAGGTTAATGTTTAACATCTCGTCGACAACGAGGTCATTAGAAACGACTCACAAGCTCGGATTACGGAAGGATAGAGAAGGCGGCCGTGCCCTTTCGAAGGAACCATCCAGGCATTTACCTTAAGAGACTTGGAGAAATCACGTAAAACCTATATCGGGGTGGCCGGCCTCAGGTCTGAACCGCCACCCACCCGATTGCAACTCCAGAGTGCTAATTACTGGGGTACCACGCTCGGTACGAATGGAACAGTGAAAAGGGAGAGGCAGATGGGGGTACCATAAGTTTCCCTCGCCACACATCGTATAGCTGTACATGCGGTACATTGTGAGAAAGGAAAGTGGCCTTCTCCTTGTTGAAAGAAACATCGACTAATCGACCTCCAGCAGTCGATTATTCGGTAATAACAAAACATAAAATTTTGGAACAGAAGAAAAGACGGTGTGTGAGAGAGAGAGGGGGTGGGAGGAGGGAAAGAGAGAGAGAGAGAGAGAGAGAGAGAGAGAGAGAGAGAGAGAGAAATTGGCCACGTTCGAGTAGGAGACGCGCTTTGCAAGTTCCACACAAATTACGTACACAGGCAGATCGTCCCTCCCAGGGATCGACACTCATACTGGCAAGATGTCGGTCCCGGGAATACCGACCCTTGAGAATGGTTCAATTTTATGTTTGAAGTCGAATAAGAAATGGGAAAAGGAATACTCCTTTCGTGTGATACAGCTACAGATTAACAATTTTCCGATGTTTTTCCATTACTTGTAAGTGACCCATGTTTCTTGCCAAGTTTCATGATTATAGGGAACGGGAAGTACCAAATGGGTTTTGATGAGTAGGTTTGCGAGTATCGAGATATGTGACACAAATGGCTGAATCTTTTCATTGCATTGACTTAGTGCCTTCAGTTTCACACAAGGACCATAGATCTTAGCAAGGTACGTAATTTGCAACTTCATATTGCCATCTTTCCTGAAAAAAAAAAAAAAAGGTTTTTAGCAGTCAGGTAGACAGGCTGGCAAGGATTCTGTTTTTATTGACTGAGATACAGAAAGCTAAAATGTGTTTGCGAACGTCTCGAACGCTTTCGGAATGGAAAGGAAATTGTTGATGATGCTTCACAAGCACGAGAGCTGTCAACAATTATAACAAAGGAAAACACAAGCAAGAGTTTAGATGCCGCCACAAAATCGGTAACTCTTTTTGAAATTGTTTGGATGGAAATCAAAATATACATTCTCAGCAAAGTGATTTATTAAATTTGAAGCAAATCTGCAAACTGTTAGCGATTTGTATGCCGAGAAATTCAGCGATTTTACTAATTTGAGCTCCATACCAGGTACATAGCTACTTTTATATTTTTTTAGAGACTCTGTTGCCCCTACAATACAATTCCTACATTGGTAGAAAATAAAAATTAAAATTAAATAAGTGGAACAAGTTAGATTCGAACCAGAATAAGGCAGTTAACTATCATAGTCTCAGACCGCTGTAGTTTCGTAGCTGCGGTGCCACCAGCGTTCTGCAGCGAAAGGTTGGCAACAGCGCAGCCAAGCTCTTTTTTTGCTTTATGGACTATAGCTCCCGATAGCCATTACATGTTCTTGTTTCCTTCAAACTCTTAGCGAATTGAGACGCCTGTCTTTTGCACGTGGCAAAAGGCCTCTTCTGCTCCCAAGGACTTTTTTCTCTAGGGGTAGTGGCGAGGCGTAGCGACGGCCTTACCCAAATCCTTGCACGTAGATCCTTGTGAGTTGGCCATTCACAGCTACGTTTAGCGACTGGGTAAAAATACGGAAACTCCGCCAGAAACGCATTCTTCAACGTAATGTAGATGGTAGCCAGTACTGCATGTTGTGCTATTGTATTTTATCACGAGAGCTACATGTGCAATGTCCTCAGAATGTCGTAAACGTAAGCCTCCATATGAGCCATTTATTCTCTTATCTTCGGTGTCCTTATGCGAAATACACGTCAGTGGGAGTAGAACCGTTCTGCAGTCAGTTGTAAACGCCAGTTCTCTAAACTTTCTCGACAGTATTTGGCGAAAAGAACGTCGAGTTCCCTCCAAGGATTCTCATTTACGTCGACTTCCCTCCAAGGATTCTCATTTAAGTTCACGAAGAATCTCCGTAGCTCTCGCGTGTTGATCGAACCTCCTGGTAACAAATCTAGCGGCACGCTTCTTAATTGCACTGTTATGTGGTGTCACCGCCAGACACCACACTTGCTAGGTGGTAGATTAAATCGGCCGCGGTCCATTTAGTACATGTCGGACCCGCGTGTCGCCACTGTGTGATCGCAGACCTAGCGCCACCACAAGGCAGGTCTCGTGATACGAACAAGCACTCGCCCCAGTTGTACGGACGACCTAGCTAGCGACTAGATGTATGAAGCCTTTCTCTCTCATTAGCCGAGAGACAGAATAGCCTTCAGCTAAGTTAATGGCTACGAACTAGCAAGGCGCCATTAGCCTTACAGTGATTGTAATTAAAGTCTCCTGTGTATAGTCAAGAGCGATGTACCACAATGATTGATTAAAGATAAGTATTAATCCAGCTACGTACTTTTCTTCATAGCATTAATTACGTAGCCTGTTCCAGTATTTCACGCCCGTCTGCGTTAGTCTAGCGTGCATTTTCAGCCATCTCGATCTACAAGGTGTTGGCCCAGCTGCCGACACATCAGTTCTGTGTAGTTGTGAGTGCACTATGTTGGAGCTAAAACAATCCGAACGTGGGCAAATAACTAGTGTCCGCATAGTGGGTCATTCCGTAACCGAGGTAACCGCAGTGGTTAGTGTTTCAATCGGCACACTATCGAAGATTTATACTGCGTTCAGGGAAAATGGAGGAACATCAACAACTGAGTCACAAAGCGGACGGAAGCGTGTGTTTTCACTGATCGTGACAGACGGTCATTGAAGGGGGTTGTGTCAAAAAATGAGAGGAATAAAGGTGCAAAAGTCACTGGAGAACTGGATGTCACACTGGCCTACCGTGCCAGCACTAAAAGAACAGGAAGGAAGATCCAGAAGCGGGCAATTGCAGGGCACGCTGGGTTTCCAAAACCACTCATCAGTGATGCAAACGCCCGTAACGGGAAAACGTGGTGCCGAAGCCGCAAAGTCTGGACTACAATGAGGTGACGTAAGTCATGCGACAGTGATATGCACATTTACAGGTGGCGGTAGTATCGCGTACACACGGCATAAAACGGCAGTGCATTGGCAGAGCAGTCATTTCTACTCAGGTATTTCATGTGGAAAGGTTTCCAAAGTGTTTATAACCGCACGACGGGGATTAACAGACTTCGAACGCTGGCTGGAGCTGGACGCATAGGACATTCCGTTTCGAAAATCGTTAGTGAATTCAGTATTCCGAGATCCACAGTGACAAGTGTGTGCCGAGAATACCAAATTTCAGGCATTACCTCTCACCTACGGACAACGCAGTGGACGTCGGCTCCCACTTAACAGCCGAGAGCGGCGGAGTTTGCATGATGTTGTCATTGTCGACAGACAGGCAACGCTTCCTGAAATAACCGCGGAAATCAATGTAGGACGCACGGTGAACGTATCCGTTAGGACATGTGGCGAAATCTGTTGTTAATGGGATATGGTAGCAGACGACAGACGCGAGTGCCTTTGCTAACAGCACGACTGCGTCTGCAGCGCCTTTGTTGCGCTGGTGACGTTATCGGTTGGACGCTGGACGACTGTAAAACCATGACCTGGTCAGATGAGTCCCGATTTCAGATAGTAAGAGCTTATGGTTACGTTTGCCGCAGACCCAACCAAGCCATGGGCCCAAGTTGTGAACGAGACACTTTGCAAACTGGTGCACTCTCCATAATGATATGGGCTGCGGTTACATGGAATGGACTGGGACTGTCATCCAACTGAACCGACCACTGACTGGAGTCGGCTATGTTCGGTTACTTGGAGACTATTTTCAGTCATTCATGGACTTCACTCTGCCTCGTGATGACTTGGTGTTGTGTGATGTCCTTAGGTTAGTTAGGTTTAAGTAGTTCTAAGTTCTAGGGGACTGATGACCATAGATGTTAAGTCCTATAATGCTCAGAGCCATTCATGGACTTCATGTTCCCAAACAACGATGGAATTTTTATGGGTGACAATAGGCCATGTGACTAGGCAACAATTTTTAGCAATTGGTTTGATGAAAGTTCTAGACAATTCGAACGAATGATTTGGCCAGTTGTATCGCTCAACATGAATCCATGGGACAGAGTCGAGAGCTCATTCAGTGTACAAAATCATGCGCCTGCAGTACTTTCGTAATTATGGACTGCTATAGAGGCAGCATGGCTCAATATTTATGCAGGGGGCTTTCAAAGACTTGTTGAGTCCACGCCACATCGAGATGTCGCCCCGTGCAAAAGGAGGTCCAGCACGATATCAGGAGGTACACCTTAACTTGTGTCACTTCAATGTATGGAGCAGTGGTACAGTCATTCGGTTTGACTTCTGATCGCGTTTACGTCCCAGGAGTAAATGATCTGGCAGCCATATTTCATGGACCCCATGGTTACTCCCCAAGGTCGCATTACCGTCAAGTATTGTATGATCTTTTCGGTTCATCAGGCCCTCCTCATAGTACAATGTTTACTTCCCAATGGTGGTGCCTTTCCATGTTCCAGGACGACAGGGCCGCTGGTCACACAGCTCGCATAATCGACGACTTGTTTTGTGAGCACAAGAATGATTTATTGCATCTCCACTGGCCTCCATCCTGCTGGGGTGCCACGGGGATCGGTCCTGGGGCCCGTCTTGTACAGTCTGTACACTGCGGACACACCAACGGCCCCCCTGGTACACACTGCACAGTACGCGGACGACACAGTCTTCTACACGAGAAATGCGAACAAGGACCTCGTCATTCGTAGGCTACAAAGGGTTTTAGACGACACAGAAACTTGGGCCGTCGCTGGGGCATCACCATCAACTCTGAAAAGACGCAGGCTATGCTGATTACCTGCAGGCTTGGAAGGCGCGAACCTCCTCAACGTCCCCCTCCGCCTTCACCTAAACGGAACCCAACTCCCTGGCGCAGAACCGAGCGGGGTGGCGCAGTGGTTGGACACTGGACTCGCATTCGGGAGGACGACGGTTCAATCCCGCGTCCGACCATCCTGATTTAGGTTTTCCGTGATTTCCCTAAATCACTCCCGGCAAATGCCGGGATGGTTCCTCTGAAAGGGCACGGCCGACTTCCTTCCCTAATACGATGAGACCTATGACCACGCTGTCTGGTCTCCTTCCCCAAACCAACCAACCAACCAACCAACCTGGCGCAGAACAGCCAAGTACCTTGGCGTAACCTTGGACTCTCGTCTTACGTGGAAACCCCTGATCCGGCCAGTAATGGAATATGCGTGCCCTGTCTGGGGATGCGCGGCAAAGCAACACCTGGACAAACTCCAGAGGCTGCAGAACCGCGCCCTCAGGAGGGCATTGCGTGTACCTCTTGGATTCCCTATAGATGATCTGGACGCCGCAGCTGAAATTCCACTCCTGAGAGAGCGTTTCCAAGATCTGGCAAGGGCCTTCTATGAAGGTTCTTCCAGATTAGGAAACGCCCTCATCCACTCCCTAGGTCGGTATGAGATGTCCCGCGACAAGCACAAGCGCCCCATGACGATCTTCGACGATTAAATCGAAGAGAAAATCCCAATATCCAATCCCTAATTCTGCTCCTTCCCATATAACACCAATCATCTCGCCAACATCAGGCAAGTACCAGACACAAACAGAACAATCATCAGATTTCACAGACACAAAAAAACTACAGATATAATCACACACACACGTACACAGGGGAGCAAAAGCCTAAAGTCTACAAACTCTCCCTCACACTTCCCCAAAGAGGGGAAAGTAACAGATGAGAGCAGCACTGGCCTCCACAGGGATGAGAAGAGGGAAGTGGTAGCGCATTCGTTCGGCCATAGGCTGGCGCCTAAGCCACTAATTACGGGAAAAGCTGGCGCAGACACAACAGCGGCCGTATAATCGTTACCTGCACTTGCCCCTATTGTTCAGAAAGAATGAGAACCATAGAGGCCGAACGGTTCGAGGCGCTTCAGTCCGGAACCGCGCTGCTGCTACGGTCGCATGTTCGAATCCTGCCTCGGGCGTGGCTGTGTGTGATGTCCTTAGGTTAATTAGGTTTAAGTAGTTCTAAGTCTAGGGGACTGATGACCTCATATGTTAAGTCCCATAGTGCTCAGAGCCATTTGAACTATTTTAGAACCATTGAGCGCTTATATTTATCCATTGTACGGAAATTTTTCTGATTGCCGATGGGTTTACTACGCCATATTAGGCATGGTAACGTATAGTGTTTGTGTTTCCATACTTTTGCCCGCCCACTGTACGTGGAGCAGCAGTTGCTAGTCTCGATAGCAATGCCAGAGGCCAGAGCAGCAGTCCTCCCGCATAAAAGCGGCAAGGGCCACGTGTTCCCGTGAGGTGGCTTCTGGCCCCTGCGCTGCTGGCTCGTGGATCACAGAGCGGCCGTGACGCGTCACCACTCCAGCGACGCCCGACCGGCAGCCCGTGGTGCCCGCCGCTGCGGTTGCGTCTGCGCCGGCTTTTCCCTTAATTAGTGGGGTGGGTGCCAGCTTAGGGCTGAACGAATGCGCCGCCACTTCCCTCTTTTCATCTGTCGCTGCGAGCTCTTTCACAGCGCGGCTTAACCAGACTCGTGTCTCAAACATTTCCTCCCAGAAAATGAAACCCGGAAGACCCTTAATTTGAACTTCTATTAAGCGACTCATTCTCGAATTTATCCAGTCACCGCGAAATTGAGAGTATTAAAGGAAATGTAGATGACGAACGTGCCTTGCCGCTTCTTTGTATTGCCATTCGATCCTTCGCAGATCTCAGATTCGTTCAGCGCTTCACAGAGACGTCTGTTATTCAGCCTCCGTGTTGCGGCGAGGTCTTGGCGCTTCATTAGGAACTCTAGTAAAGTAAATGTTCATTCTGTTCTAGTTTCTGAAAAATAAGCTTAATTAAGACCACACAGTTTTGCTACATGCGAAATAAGAGGTGTGTTCAGTAAGTAATGCAAGTTATTTATTTCAAGTTTCTGCTACCAGTTACTTTTTATTTTATGCTTAATCCAACATAATGCAACGCGTTTCGAACATGTTTTGTTCATCTTCAAGCGTTTGTACATACATACATACATCAAGGATTGTTACTTAAAAATAAACAGTCTTAAACTAGATTAATCTAGAACAATTTGTTTTTTACTGTAACTGCTGGTGTGGGGGGAAGGAGGGGGGCAGTGTATATCTATAAATCGAAGTCAGTGATGTCTTCTGCTGGTTTTCTTCTTTGTTGTTGACTATGTATATGACAGCCTGTATTAGATGCGGATAGATTTGCATCAGTTATGTGTTATGAAAATAGTGTGAAAGGCTTTTATATGAAAGTTGATCACTTACAGTTACATCACTGACTTCGATTTCTAGATATACACTGCCCCCTTCCTTCCCCCCAAATGCCACACCAGCAGCTACAGTAAAAAACAAAGTGTTCTAGATTAATCTAGTTTAAGACTGTTGATTTTTAAGTAACAATCCTCGATGTATGTATGTATGTACAAACGCTTGAAGATGAACAAAACATGTTCGAAAGGCGTTGCATTATGTTAGATTAAGCATAAAATAAAAAGTGACTGGTAGCAGAAACTTGAGATAAATAATTTTCCCACAGAGTTACGGTTTACAAACATAGCCATAATGACTGAAAATAAGTAATACAAGGCTTTTGTTTTCCTCGGCAATTTCAGTTGAAAAAATTCGAAATTTACTGTGGGACATTGTGGAATATTCCCATGTCAGCTGCTCCAGTTTCATGAAATTCCAGTAGATCGCGGAGCTATACGTAGCCTTCAAAATGGTTCTGTAACGGAGGTGCATTGCAAGCAGAGAATTGTCATTGTGTTGCTTTCGCAGTAAACTCAGGGCATCGCAGATATTCATAGGCGCTTGCAGAATCTCTACGGATACATAACGATGAACAAAATCAGGTTGAGTCGTTGGGCGGGGGGTCGTTAGCATCGCAACAAGGCCATGCAAATCTGTTCGATCTCTCGCGTGCCGGACGGCCGGACACAGTTGTAACTCCTGCGATGTTGCATTCGAGGTGTTCGACAAATGACAATCAAACATCTCGCTACTCAACTGGACGTCTCTGCTGGCACTGCTGACATATTCGTCCGCCAGTTGAATTACTCAATCGTGTACCCTTAGGGTACCACGCCGCCCAACAGGAGACAATAAAAAGCAAAAGAAGGATGATCAGTGTAGAACTGATTGATCGCTACAAGGCTGACCATGGAGGCTATTGACACAACAAGACGTTGGCTCCGACATCGAGCAGTAGTGTAGTACCAAGCAAGCATACACGCCGGCCCCGTAAGGTGGCTTAAGGCCGTCGCATCTAACGGAGATTTTGTTCAAAAATATTTTAATTGCCAAAAAGTTGGGAATAATATATTGTATTGGAATCCTGAAAAGAACCAACTTGCTCTCAGGAAAAGGTGTCGTGTTTCTTACAGAACATCCCTCGTTGCTCATAATTTGTCCATGCGGATTCAGAGTCCACAAGAACCGGAAACAGGAAATGCAGTTTAACCACAGTGTGCATGGATCAAAATGTAAGTCGTCGAGCGCAATCGCAAAGTCCTCCCTCCGGTGTAGTACTCCAGCAAATACTCAAGTTCACAGACCACAGCGGGGTTTCTTGATCACTGCAGGCGATATCACTAACGGCTTGGACGCCCGCTGCAAGTCCTTATACAGAGTTATTTTGCCATATGTAGACAATATGTAGGAAACGATCAATGGTAGGATGAGGAACAAGAAAGGTCTTATAGAGATAAGGCCGGAAATGCGTCCCAAGGGAGGTACATCAACTTGAAGTGGAGATAAATGCCCTTTTACAGTGTAGACTTCAATAATCGGAAGCGCACATGAGAACACACCAGGTAGTTGGGAATGTTCTAAGCGTACTAGGGTTTCAGCTCCTCTCTCCAGAGGGTAGTGAGCTGGATCACTATAATATGCTAGCCACGTTATCCTTAGTATCAGCAAAAGCACATCGGCCAACAGAGCAGCCAGGCTAATATGTAGGAAGTGTAGATATGTATTCCCTCTGATGTGTTGTGGAATTATGATTGGAGATAGTCAATAATTTCCTCCCACACGATGCCGCTAAACCGGTGTTGATGGTTAACTGCCATCATATCATGGAGGTTCTCCGTAGCATAGAGGTGGGTCTTTTGAATATAGACAGTACCACTCCCTGGTAAAGGCAACCTCATCAGTGAATAGGATGAATAGCAGACATCAGCAGCGTGGTGTCCTGTTCGATGAACCAGCAACAAAGCCGTCGCCACAGGAGGTAAGTACGTAAGTTTGTGATACAGATGGTGGCAGTTGTCATGGTGAGTATTCCACGTGGTTCTCTTGCGGACCACTTGTCTGGTGCTAACACCGAGGTTCATGTAAATATTTTATGGGTATAAATAAACCGCTTCAGACGTATTTAGCCCTTCATTATTGAATCATTACAGGCTTCGTGAAACTAAAAGCCACGTCTTTGGGTTAACATCTCCGTAGCAATAAATCCCTGAGATATATCCTGTTATGCTAAATTATTCTAAGATTTAAAAAAAAAAACTTTCAAAACTATTATAAAGTTTTACATGAGAGTATTGAAATGTTAATACTCACATAATTAAAAAATTTGAGCTGAAAAGTCGGAACTTTGTACCCAACATTCGTTGTCCGTCAGAACAAACAGGTGGTATGTCATTGAGTAAAACATCTGGATTCCTAAGCAAATCATACCGTAGTGATCCATGGACAAAGTGAAAATAAATGAAAAACATTTAAGACCTATGAAACTTCCTGGCAGATTAAAACTGTGTGCCCGACCGAGACTCGAACTCGGGACCTTTGCCTTTCACGGGCAAGTGCACTTGCCCGCGAAAGGCAAAGGTCCCGAGTTCGAGTCTCGGTCGGGCACACAGTTTTAATCTGCCAGTAAGATTCATATCAGCGCACACTCCGCTGCAGAGTAAAAATCTCATTCTGGAAACATCCCCAAGGCTGTGGCTAAGCCATGTCTCCGCAATATCCTTTCTTTCAGGAGTGCTAGTTCTGCATGGTTCGCAGGAGAGCTTCTGTAAAGTTTGGAAGGTAGGAGACGAGGTACTGGCAGAAGTAAAGCTGTGAGTACCGGCCGTGAGTCGTGCTTGGGTAGCACAGTTGGTAGAGCACTTGCCCACGAAAGGCAAAGGTCCCGAGTTCGAGTCTCGGTCGGGCGCACAGTTTTAATCTGCCAGGAAGTTTCATATCAGCGCACACTCCGCTGCAGAGTGAAAATCTCATTCTGGATTTAAAACCTAATTTTGGGCCAGAATGAGAAACCAATAAGTGGTTGCCACAAAATGGAGGGATATTCCACCTGGACCAAACCCATCAAGTAAATAGCTACTTATGGAAAAGCAGAACCTGAAAACCACACTCACCGTTTTTCCGGTCTGTACGCAATCGCGAACAGGGGACGCGGCCGTGTGCTATGTCATACCTACGGCAGGAAAGTAAACGGCTTGCCTGTAGACGGTTCGCGCACTTGCTGATGATGGGTGGGCTCGAGCGAATGATTGATGGTCTTTTGGGGGATACGCTGATGGTGAATGGGAGCAAGGAATATTGCGATAAAAAGTACAAAAACTTTTTTGGAAAACAATTTGTAGAATAACAGTCTGTAGAATATGATAGTGACAGCTGACATTTTTCCGATAATAACGACCATAAGCCCATAAGTTATGCTGAGGCTTGAGTTTGTAGTGATGCAAAAGAGGAACCTCATATGCATATAGTACGGCAACGAAAGAGATCTGCCGGAAATATCCTCCGAATAAACCTTAAAATTTAGAAAAAAAAATTAAGAACTTGTAAATATTATTGTTTCCTAAAATATTTTAAAAAATTCTTCGCCTTTTTACAGTTAAAATGATCCAAGACTGTATTGAATTTTGATACTTACACTCCTGGAAATTGAAATAAGAACACCGTGAATTCATTGTCCCAGGAAGGGGAAACTTTATTGACACATTCCTGGGGTCAGATACATCACATGATCACACTGACAGAACCACAGGCACATAGACACAGGCAACAGAGCATGCACAATGTCGGCACTAGTACAGTGTATATCCACCTTTCGCAGCAATGCAGGCTGCTATTCTCCCATGGAGACGATCGTAGAGATGCTGGATGTAGTCCTGTGGAACGGCTTGCCATGCCATTTCCACCTGGCGCCTCAGTTGGACCAGCGTTCGTGCTGGACGTGCAGACCGCTTGAGACGACGCTTCATCCAGTCTCAAACATGCTCAATGGGGGACAGATCCGGAGATCTTGCTGGCCAGGGTAGTTGACTTATACCTTCTAGAGCACGTTGGGTGGCACGGGATACATGCGGACGTGCATTGTCCTGTTGGAACAGCAAGTTCCCTTGCCGGTCTAGGAATGGTAGAACGATGGGTTCTATGACGGTTTGGATGTACCGTGCACTATTCAGTGTCCCCTCGACGATCACCAGTGGTGTACGGCCAGTGTAGGAGATCGCTCCCCACACCATGATGCCGGGTGTTGGCCCTGTGTGCCTCGGTCGTATGCAGTCCTGATTGGGGCGCTCACCTGCACGGCGCCAAACACGCATACGACCATCATTGGCACCAAGGCAGAAGCGACTCTCATCGCTGAAGACGACACGTCTCCATTCGTCCCTCCATTCACGCCTGTCGCGGCACCACTGGAGGCGGGCTTCACGATGTTGGGGCGTGAGCGGAAGACGGCATAACGGTGTGCGTGACCGCATCCCAGCTTCATGGAGACGGTTGCGAATGGTCCTCGCCGATACCCCAGGAGCAACAGTGTCCCTAATTTGCTGGGAAGTGGTGGTGCGGTCCCCTACGGTACTGCGTAGGATCCTACGGTCTTGGCGTGCATCCGTGCGTCGCTGCGGTCCGGTCCCAGGTCGACGGGCACGTGCACCTTCCGCGGACCACTGGCGACAACATCGATGTACTGTGGAGACCTCACGCCCCACGTGTTGAGCAATTCGGCGGTACGTCCACCCGGCCTCCCGCATGCCCACTATACGCCCTCGCTCAAAGTCCGTCAACTGCACATACGGTTCACGTCCACGCTGTCGCGGCATGCTACCAGTGTTAAAGACTGCGATGGAGCTCCGTATGCCACGGCAAACTGGCTGACACTGACGGCGGCGGTGCACAAATGCTGCGCAGCTAGCGCCATTCGACGGCCAACACCGCGGTTCCTGGTGTGTCCGCTGTGCCGTGCGTGTGATCATTGCTTGTACAGCCCTCTCGCAGTGTCCGGAGCAAGTATGGTGGGTCTGACACACCGGTGTCAATGTGTTCTTTTTTCCATTTCCAGGAGTGTATTATGAGTAGGTAAAAAAAGGAGCAGACATAAAACTGTTAAATCATACTTGAAAGGAAGAAGCGGCATATTAAACGGTTTATTAACACTGAAGATGACTACTCATAGCTATGGTTGCAGTACCTACAAAGTTGTCTTCATGTAAAGAGGTTTTATCTCCATCTTCACATTGGAATTCATTTCCGGCCTTATGTCCATATGTCATCCTTTGCTCCTTATCCTCTAGGGATCGTTCTTTGTGGTTCTCGCCATTTATCAAAATAAGTCTGTGTACTTACAATGCACTAAATTTGAGGGCACCAATTGACTCGTTACGAGAGCCTTCCAGTAAAGGTCGTAGTGTAAGTCATCCCTCGCTCTGTAGCTGAGTCGCCATTAGGGGATAATATAGGAAATGTAGTATGTGAACCAAATGTCAGATTATTAGGAGGCAGAAAAGTTGGAAAAAACCAGTGTCATAAAGCGAGAAATTATTAAAAAAATGAAACCAAAAGTACACATGTCTTAAGAATCAGTACACTACCTAGTGGAGTCGGTTTAAATATCTCGGCAGGAAAATCAAAATTTATCAGTAGCATAAAAAATGTACCAGAAGTTTTTAGACACAGACATTGGTCAAATACAGAACATTAAGAAGCTGAAATATCATGGTCAGATTCATTAGAAAAATATGACATATAATAAAAGACTCTTGAAATAGAAACGGCATATGGAATAACAAAAAATGATTACCGTAAAAAGTGCAAATCGAGAAATGCAAGGTGATGTATTACAGTACGGTAGTCAAACAAGAATGCCACTACACAAATCAATTTAGGGTACTGAAGTATAAATTCGAAACTGTTAGGTGGTCCCTACTTCATCAAATCGGAAGGGGAAAAATACAAAAAGAAAAATCTTTTATTCGACAGCTGAACAGTTAGAGAGGTATGCGATTGTCTGTGTCTGTCCGAATGGTAGCGATGAGGCATTACGTTGTTCAAGAACCATGACGCTGCAGTGAAGTTTTCTGATGGCCTAATGTATTAGGTTAGTGCACAAGTTCGCAGTGTTTTTGTTGTGCATGTTGAAATTCCACTTGCTATGGGTTTATCTAGCGATTACCATTTTTTATTTGTGGTTCGTTGTTGCTGTATGAGTTTACATATTGTCATTTTGTCGTTTGGAGGTAGTGAGTGGAGCTGTGGACGCTAGAAAATGTAGCACCACTCGGGTAATTCGAAACATTTTTTTCTGTTTGAGGTGATAGCAGCAGAGGCAACCATAATCATTTGCGCCGTATAGGGGGATAACGCCACTGGACAGACCACTTTTTAAGGAGGATAATTTTAACATTAGTGATTCTCCATGTTCAGGAAGACTTTTGGGGTTTCATGAAGTTCGTTTAAAAGCATTAATCCACTAGTATCCATGTCACTGTACTAGAGAACTGACAAATGTGATGAACTGTGATCACCATCGTGTGACATTAGCACGCAGTGGAGAAGGTTCAAAAATCGGGTGTACAGGCACCGCACACTCTAAGACAAAATCACAAGGATCGGCGGGTGGCCGTATGTGCATCTCTCCTTCATCGTCATTAATTGGCCCGTGATAAAAACCGAGCATTTCTATCCTGCATCGTTGCAGGTGACGAGATATGGCGTCTTTACGCTAACATAAGGAAAAGAAAGTAATAGCTATATCTAACAAAGCAGCAACTCACCTTACAAAGACCTGGCCGCTTCCACAAAAGATAATGTCATTCGTTTGGTGCAACAGCGACGGCTGGTGTACTACAAGTTGATTCTCCGATGTGTGGCCATCACTGATAACATTTGTTGTCAACAGTTGAGTTTTTGCAGACGAAATCCAAGAAGAACAACCAGGAAGACTGCCTGAAGTGTTCTTACCCCTTGATAACGCCCACCTGCATTCTGATAGCCTGACAAACGCCATGCAGTAGGTGAGTCGTGAAGTCATTCCGGAGCGGCCCTATTCAGCCGACGTTTGGCCTTCATATTTTCACCTTTCTCGCTCTCTATCGAACAACCTTCAAGGAATTTCCGTTCTGGATGAAAATATGGTCCGAACACGGCTTTACGAACTCTTCGCCGCAAAACCACATGATTTTTACAGTCGCAGAATCGAAAAGTAAATACAGCGTTGGCAGACTCTTGTCAATAGTGATGGAGAATACAATATTGATGACTGAAATCTCTTTTATACGTACCTGTCAAGCGCAATAAACTTGTGTAGAAACGGTACCAATGAATGAAAAATGACTTTGTAAACGTCATGCTACAGCTAATCACGTCGATTTATCGATCTAAATTTAACCCTTACATGCACAGTAGTTTACTCGTTAAAAGTTCTGACTATTACACCGCTGTAATAGTTTATTTCACTCTGTTATAATTCACAAAATTGTTACGTAAAACGTACACAAACGTAAATTTTAGAGTTTTTAAGCGTCCGACTAAACCGGTGCAGTAATAAGGCCTGTCAACGAAGATCAGAAGTGGTCGATTATCGGGAATAGGTCGGGTACTCGAGAAATTTTTGTACAGGGCCAAGAGGGAGTGCTACGAAAAACGTACTACAAATCCTGACTGGTGAGGAATGAGTGTGGGGGCGGAGACGATTTGAAGGTCAGTTTGGTACGTTTTCTTTGAATAACTCGAAAACCGTGGCCTCCAGTGAAAACGTATCCAATCACAAAATTTAACTGCATTAAATTTGCTCCAAACATGTACGTTTCATTCCTTCTGTAGGACTAATAGTTTGCGCGCAGAATGGGAATATGAAAAGCTCGCGCACTATCAGATATCACATTGCAGGTTGCATGAAATGATGCCGAAAAGGGCAGCAGAATCTGCATATATGCTGGGTAGGCAAATGAAACGGGCAAAGAAAATACACACTAAGACGACAAAAAGCGACGCTCCACGAAGCAGTTATGTAAACCGGTAACAAACTGTTCATTCAGGTATCGACGGAAAATGCAAAACAGCAAACTTTGGCGGAAGGTGGGTGAATGTGTGTCTCTGCAGCGCAGCTGACAAGTATAGTAAACAGGGGACATGTCGATAGCAGGTCCCTGCGAAATTAATTCCGTGTACTCAGTTGGTAACTATGCCTGGCAGACAGGCTAATGAACAATATACGCAGATATCGGCATTTGAGAGAGGACGTCTAGTTGGGCTCAAAGAAGCCGGTTGGAGTAAGTGACGAATAGCTCGGTACTCGGCACGAGCGATGCTACTACTATTCGACGATGTTGACAGCAATGGATGAACCAGGGCCGAACACAACGTCAAGAAGGAACTGGTTGACCGAGAGACGACAGAACGTGACGACCGAGCAGTCGTCAGAGGGACGCTCACAGCCCCCTATTCATCATTATCATCGATCCTACGTGCATTTGTTGCTCCATTGACCACAAGGACCATTAAAAGGCGGCTGATCTGAGCTTATGGTACACCTTGCGTCGACTACCGTTGAATGCTGTAAATCAACAAACCCGTCTGCTATGGTGTCGGGAACATTCGGTCTGGAGTCTCTCTGAAGGGAGTATAATAGTCTTCAGTGACGAGTTCCACTTCGAACCGAATCCCGACAACCAGCGAAGACGTCTGTGGACACTCCGGAGACAGAGGTGGGATATCAAACTGACTGTAATCCACCATACCGTCCAGCAGACCCGAGTGATGGTGAAGGGTGCCAACTCTTTTCATAGAAGGAACGCTTTGGTTGTCATTCGCGGCATCTTTACAGCACTGCTATACGTCGACGATATTCTACGCCCTGTTTTGTTACCCTTTCATTGCAAGCTATCCTGAGCACACGTTTCAACAATATAATGCCTGTCCGCACCCAGTTAGAATTTCTGTTGGTTATCTTCGTGCTTCCCAAGTCCTACCGTGGCCAGCACGGTCGCCTGATCTCTCCTTCGTTTGGAGCACTATGGGAGCATTTTGACGAGCCGGTTAGAATTTGGCACAATATCCATCAGGAGGACATCCAACAGCACTATCAATCAACACCAAGCTGATAACTGATCGCATTAAGGGCCACATGTGTTGAGATGCTAAATTTTTGCAGCTGTTTATCTTGAGTAAATCATACAATTTTTCTGAAATTGTAATCGCTTGTTTGTCTGCACATGTACTTCACGTCCGCCGATTTCCCTCCGATTCGGATAATTCCCTCGTCGTCGGTCATTTTAGTTTTGTCTTAGAGTGTATTTCATACACTTTAACCTTTTAACAACCATCGGGATGTATGTCTCCGAGAATTAGTCAGAGAATCAGCGGGAATTCTCTATGCGTTGCTGACGTGTATCAGTCCTACAGGTAAAGGGAAACTTGCTAAGCACTTCCCGTATTCTTGTAATTACAGGTTGCAGCTCTAGGTTCGTTGCGCTGTCCTCAAGTTTCAATGTTAATCCTCGTTTCGCATCGAATTAGCCCACGCCTGCAGGTAGGCAAACCAATTACCAGATTTGCGAGGTGAACCGCCGTTGCATCCTCCATGACATCTTTTCTCGACGAATTGTACGTCCATGTTGATGTTTGCCACATCAGAAGCGAAACCCATTAAAGAGGTCTCTAATATAAGTTACAAAATTGGGTAGATGTTCTGTCTGATGATGTATGTATGTGTTGTAGTTTTTGCCCGCTGTTGCAAAATGAAACGGCGGGAAATATTAGTTTCGTATTGTTACTTATTACGTTAATTAAAATAATCATATAATAATACATTTGAAAAAAAAAAACTGGTAATCAAATGGTTAAGATATTCAACTGAACAAACATCATTCGCGACCGGGTCGAATGAAGTGAATTGGGTCGCCTGTCTTTGAGTATATGAAATTTCCGGCCGCTTCTATTTTGTCTGCCAAAAGGAGGCGGCCAAATTTCACGAGTAGGGTTGTCCCGTACGAAGATGTGCCTTGCGTGCTACCCGGACGTTACGGCTATGTGCGGTGTATGACGCGAATGCACACATGATTTCTGATCGGTCTGTCACAGGCTTGTGTGTAGCGAACTTGAGTCACAAGCGAGGTGGACCGACTCTGTAAGTGGGATGATAATCTGCGGAAGACTCATGGTTCGTTCCATACAGGAGATTACACAAGCATTCGGATTCCTGATGCCAATACTTTCGTGGTATCTTCAGTGTAGCTGAGATAATATTACTAAATGACAAATCGTCACAGAGGACGACCGTAAATGCCTCATGAGCAGGCGTCTTGAACCTGTTTGTGGCTTGTCAAACGCACCGCACAGGTTCAGTACACATACTCCTAGATATTTAATAGAAGTAGCAGCTTCAAGTGATTTTCTGCAATTGCGTAATCACACAGTAATGGGTGTTTCTGCGTATTACGAGCAATAGATGACATTCGTTTGTGTTGACGACTTGAGAAGTAAGGTATGGGAAATGTGGCGAGAAGATGAGTACTAAACAATCCATATAAATAAAACTATAAATCTTCGTTTGTTCAGAATCGTAGATCTCCGGAAGTTCTTCAACGATTGTTTCAAAATACTGGCACGACATTGCATTCGACTACACGAGTATTTTTACATTCTTATTTTTATTATATATGATGTACAAGTGAATACTCCTGTTGTCAGGAAAGGTCCAGGCCAGTTTTTTTAATATAAAATTGGACAAACCGAGTAATGATCTCAGCTCCTATCGAAGTAGTTCCCTTGGCTATCTATACACAATTGCCACTGTTTTCGGAGGTCTTGGAAGCAAGTAGGAAAATTTTTAACTGCAACCTTTGTAAGATCATTTGTCTCAGCCCTTTAGATGTCTGCGATATCTTGATGAAACTTTCCTTCAAGTCGCCTTTTCACTCGCGGGAACTAGAAAAAAAAAAAAAAAAAAAAAAAAAAAAAACGCAAGGCGAGAGGTCGGGCGAATATGGCGGATGTGGGACGACAGTAATAGAGTGTCTGGCGAGATACTCTGTAGCAGATAAAGCAGTATGGGAGTTTTGCATTGTCATGCAATAAGAACCAGTCCTGAGAATGCCAATCATGTTGGCGACGTCGAATTGCTTGTCACAAACGTTTAAACACTTCGTTAATAAGAGTTTGATTCACTGTTTGACATGGAGGAACATACTAATGGTGAATTAATCCTTTACTATAAAAGAATACGATCAACATTGTCTTTGTTCTCGAAGGTTGTCATTAGATTTTTTTCGAAGCAGGTGATTCAAGACTCCGTCATTCTGCACTTTCAAGCTTCCTGTGGGGGTCATACTCGTAGCACCAACTTTCATCCCCAGCAATGATCTTTAAAAAAATATGTGGGATCACTTCTAGCTTTATCCAGTAGTTCAGCAGAACTTATTTGTCTTTCTTCTTTCTGTTCGTTTATTAATGTGTGAGGGACGAGTTTTGCATTAAGTTTCCGTGTCCCTAAATCATTGCGTAAAATCTTATGACGCACATCACGATTCAAATTAAGTTCTTCTGATATCGCACTCGCAGTTACATCACAGTCTTCTTGCAATAACCACCTTACACGCTCCACGTTTGAGTCGGTATGTGATCTAGACGGGCGACCATCTCTGGGATCATATTCCACTGAATCTCTGCCTTCACGAAATCTTTTGTGCTACTCTAAATCACAAGACTTCTTGAAATGCGTCGCCTGAATAGGCCTGCGGCGCTTCACTAGGGGTTCTCCCCAGATTAACGCAGAACTGAAAGCACACTGCCAATAAAATTCTTCTGGGTCCTCAGGAAGGTGTCTTGCAACAGTCGCCGGAACGACGGAATTTTATAGTTAACAATGGGGCCTCAAACGTAGAAGAATTTTATTGACAGTGACAGCGGCCGCAGAAGCCTACGTTTACATGAAAGTACACTCTTTGCTTACAATTAGCATGTATTGTGTCACTATAACAAGGCGCCGAGAACCTAAACAGTGTATTGCTAAGCACAGGCCTGCCACCTAGTGAGTTTTTGCAGAAACATGGCCAAGGTCACTTCAATGACGCACATATACCAGGTAACATAAATACCATATTTGTTCTTTTTTAATACTGAAAACTCGGAAATAAAAAGAACAGTCCTGGAACATTTCTGACAGAAGGAGCATGTAATATATAAAGGAAAACAGTTATTAACAAAAATCTCGCAAAGATCTGGACCGATCTGCTTCAAATTTTTACGCAATACTGTAGAGTGGGCTGAAAATGGACGCAGAAAATGTAGCAGTGGAAGTGGACAGAGAGGGTGGCCGGAGGAGATGATAGTGGAAGTGGACGGGAAGTGGGGGGGGGGGGGGGCGGCAGTGGAGATGGAGAGAAAGAGAGAGAGGGGAAGGAGAAGATGGACAGACAGGGGGGGGGGAGGAGCAGGAGGAGATGAAGAGAGAGTGGGAGGTGAAAACAGACAGAGAGTTGGGGAACAATGTGATGGATATTGAGAAGGGAATGAGGAGGAGATGGGCACGGACAGAGAGAGGATTACATGGACAGAGACACGAGGACAAGGAGATTATGACGTATATCAAATTCCCAAACACATCAAAAATTTGTGCTCTCTCATTTCTTTCTTTTCCATTTCACCAACCCGAGCCATAGCAACACGTGGTTGGGAGCAGCTAGTAAATAATAGAAAAGATGCAAGTTGATTAGACAGTTCATAATGTGAGAGCAAAGGATCCAGCATCAGCAGATGTGTATGAGTGCGTGTGTGTGTGTGTGTGTGTGTGTGCGGGTCTGAGTGAAGTTGTAGTTCTGTAAACAGTGGAGAATAGGTCGAGTTAGGCTTATAAACCATATCATTACATTTACCTTGGAAATACCATATCATTACATTTACCTTGGAAATACCAGGATTGTAATGAGGGAACAAACAAATTTCAATGTGTTTTCTTATATAAACAGATGTGTTCACTGTCTTCAAACAGTATTCTTTCAATCCTTAATTTCTGTATGCATTGTGAGGCTGCTATATGAGTAAAGGCATCGGCGGGTTGTACCAATTTGTCATAGCCTTTGTGCTGTTGCGGCGCTAAAAGAACAGCTCATATATAAAACTTTGAAAACAGAGATATTAAATTACGAATATGTATTTGCAGTTGGTAACCCAGAAGCACAGGACAGTAGGACATACGTTGAGATGTCAGGAAATAACCTCCAAGGCACTAAAGGAAGCTGTACAGGGTAAAAGCAATAGCTGGAGCAGAGATTGGAGTACATACAATAAATAACTGAGGACGTAGAGTGCAAGTGCTACTCTGAGACCAGGAGGTTATCTCAGTAAAGGAATTCGTAGCGGGCCCCTCAAACTAGTCAGAAGGCTGATAACGAGAGAGAGAGAGAGAGAGAGAGAGGTACATAGATAGATAGAGAGAGGAAGGGGGAGAGTGAGAGTGTGTGTGTGTGTGTGTGTGAGAGAGAGAGAGAGAGAGAGAGAGAGAGAGAGAGAGAGGGAGGGAGAGAGAGAACAGTTTCATCTACCAACATACCATTTTCTAACATTTTATAAAAAAATCATAACAAAAGACGCATAAAAGACGCATTTCTTTACGGACAAAGTTATGTTCGAGTGCTATGAAGCATCATCTTTTTGTAGCATGCATACTGTAATGTGAAATAACACCAAATACCGCAATTAAGTTTCACAAAAACATGATCCTGTACACATGAAAATAACTTAAGCTTTGGCAAATAGTGGTGTTCATAATCAACTTTCTAGTCCAGTGAGAGACTATCCAAAATTGGAGGGATTGTGACAAGCACATTTCAGTGCACCACATTTAAAAGAGTGTATTGTGACTTTTAAGTTTTATGCTTTCACTGTATGCTTCTGGATGGTTTTAGAGTGCAGTGTGGAAGTTGTACTATAGCGGGCAGCAAACGACACCCTACACTGCGGTCGATCACATATAAATGTTTGGTATAGTAGTTTAATTATTGAATTTATTCTCTTTGTTTTAGGAAGGGCTTTAAACAAAATTAGAGCCTCTCTTCTCTCTCTCTCTCTCTCTCTCTCTCTCTTTCTCTCTCTCTCCATAGATATGTGCGTGTGTTTGTTTGTGTATGTGATTTTGTGTGTGTGTGTGTGTGTGTGTGTGTGTGTGTGTGTGAGTGTGTGTGTGTGTTTGTGTGCATTGTATAAAGAATTAAACTTTCGCTACTTGAGCCCGTGTAGCTAGAAAACTACTTACTGTATGGGTACGCAACCTTACAGGAATGATATTCAGACTGCGCACTGTAAGACTTGCATTGTTAGTAGTGTTAGTGTCGAAACTCGATGCAAGGTGCCGGTACTGGTAGTGAGACGCAGAATAGAAAAACAAGCATCATTGTGTGTTATAGCTGCAAATAGTCAACATGGATCTGGACAAGGTGAGCGGGGCTTTACTCGAAAAGCCGTTTCACCAAAACAACAGCAATAGGGCTGCTGATGCTGCTCTTCGGTCCTCTTTCTGCACCGCAGCTGAAGAACATGATTCGAAAGTTCGAACTATTTGGCGATTTGTGAATTGCTGTGAGAGGCCGACTACCAGTTGCGCCACAAATTGTTGAAGAAATTACTGTTGGCACGGTTGAGAATGCTGGACGCAATGTGCGATCTTCAAGCAGGGCACGAGGTGTGTGCAGACAGCTGAACGTTGTTTCCGGCGGCAGTAGAGCAATATTTAGTCCCGTTCCACGCCGTCTTGGATGCAGACGGTCGTCACATTGAGCAACGTTTGTAGCCTGCAACGTAAACAAGGTACGAAATTAACAAATGTTACATTCTGATGAGGTAATTAAAATGTATTTCTTACCATGATTTATTCGTCATTTCTCTTCCGCATGTCCTTACGAAAGTTAACACAACGTTTTGTTGACCTACTGTTACTTGTTTGTCATGGGGGCCCTGTTAAGTAGCGAAAGTTTAATTCTAACTGTCCTGTATCTGTCCATTTCATTAACGATATTTGCAACGTGGTGGATCAATTTTAATAAAATACCGTTGAATTTGAGTGTAGAGAACGAGTCGTGTATGCAAGACACAGTTTCATTGATTATAAACCTTTCATGTATGTCCCAAATATAGTGACACTCTTAAGTAACTTATATAATTCATTGTAATTCACGGGAGCAGCATTCGACAAGTAATGCAACACATTCTTTTCCGAAAGCAGGTTGGTTTTATTCAGGATACCATACACAGTATTATATCCCGAACTTTTGGCTTCAAAACATTGTTTTTCAACATAATCTCGTTCCTTGCGACTGACGTACGCCATCTTACTGTATCAGCGTGTTTGCCTGGGTGCTAATGTTCTACTGGTCAATGTCGGCGCCATCGTCTTGCTGCATCAATAAGTTACCCCATGATTCACGTACTGATTCGCACGGAGTGCATCCTTCATCGAGCCAAACCAACCGAAGTCGGAAGTGCGAGATGTGGAAAGTAGGGTGGATGAGGAAGAAAAGTCCAATGAACTTTTGTGAGAAAAGTTGGTAGAGCACTTGCCCGCGAAATGCAAAGGTCCCGAGTTCAAGTCTCGGACCGGCACACAGTTTTAATCTGCCAGGAAGTTTCATATCAGCGCACACGCCGCTGCAGAGTGAAAATCTCACATCCCCCAGGCTGTGGCTAAGCCATGTCTCTGCAATATCTTTTCTTTCAGGAGTGCTAGTTCTGCAAGGTTCGCAGGAGAGCTTCTGTAAAGTTTGGAAGGTGGGAGACGAGGTACTGGCAGAAGTAAAGCTGTGAGTAGGGGGAGTGAGTCGTGCTTGGGTAGCTCAATTTGTTAGAGCACTTGCCCGCGAAAGGCAAAGGTCCCGAGTTCGAGCCTCGATCCGGCACCCAGTTTTCTATCTGCCAGGAAGTTTCATATCAGCGTGCACTCCGCTGCAGAGTGAAAATCTCATTCTGGTAACATCCGCCAGGCTGTGGCTAAGCCAAGTCTCTGCAATATCTTTTCTTTCAGGAGTGCTAGTTCTGCAAGGTTCGCAGGAGAGCTTCTGTAAAGTTTGAAAGGTGGAAGACGAGGTACTGGCAGAAGTAAAGCTGTGAGTACGGGGCGTGGGTCGTGCTTGGGTAGCTCAGTTGGTAGAGCACTTGCCCGCGAAAGGCAAAGGTCCCGAGTTCGAGCCTCGGTCCGGCACCCAGTTTTCTATCTGCCAGGAAGTTTCATATCAGCGTACACTCCGCTGCAGAGTGAAAATCTCATTCTGGAAACATCCTCCAGGCTGTGGCTTAGCCAAGTCTCCGCAATATCCTTTCATTCAGGAGTGCTAGTTCTGCAAGGTTAGCAGGAGAGCTTCTGTAAAGTTTGGAATGAAGGAGACGGGGGTACTGGCAGAAGCTGTGAGTAGGGGGCGTGAGTCGTGCTTGGGTAGCTCAGTTGGTAGAGCATTTGCCCGCGAAAGGCAAAGGTCCCGAGTTCGAGTCTCGGTCCGGCTCACAGTTTTAATCTGCCAGGAAGTTTCATATCAGCGCACACTCCGCTGCAGAGTGAAAATATAATTCTGGAAACTTTTATGAGGTCCTCTCGGATGTGTAGACTTCCGTGAGGCCTTGCGTTGTCATGGAGAAGGAGAAGTTTGATTGCATTTTTCTGGTGACGAACACGCTGAAGTCATTTCTTCTCTTTCCTAAGAGTAGCACAACAAACTTCATATTTGACTGTCGAGCCATGAGGGAGGTCATCAAACAGAATAAGAGTTCGAATGTTCGAATGTGTGAAATCTTATGGGACTGAACTGCTAAGGTCATCAGTCCCAAAGCTTACACACTACTTAACCTAAATTATCCTAAGGACAAACACACACACTCATGCCCGAGGGAGGACTCGAACCTCCACCGGGAGCAGCCGCACAGTCCATGACTGCAGCGCCTAAGACCGCTCGGCTAATTCGCGTGGTTCCCCTTGAGAGTGCGAGAGGCCCGTCCCCATGACCTTACCGACAGGGTGCGGCTTTGAACATTTTCTTCGAAGAAGAGGTGGTGTTTTGTTCGGAGAAGTGGAGGCATAGTCCACCTCGATAGATCCTCATGCTTAATCGCCAGTGATGATGTTCGGCAGAAAATTGTCGAGATCACCTTCATAACCCGCGAGCGGCATGGAAGTCAATGGGCACACACATTTGATTACTCCAACTGGTAGGCGAGTTTCACAACACTACCAACAAAGACTTTCAATCGAACAGCGAATAGTTCGTCGATGACGTCTAATGAGGGCGTCCGCACATCCCAACGTTACAGGAGTCACAGCTAAGAGCGGGCGGCCGGCACGTGGGAGATGGGACAGGTTTGCGTGACCTTGTTGCGATGATGACAGACACCTCGCCCAACGATTCACCGTGGTTTTGTTCATCGCCAGGTCTTCGTAGACATTCTGCAAGCGCCTATGTAGATCTGCAATTCTCTGGTTTTCACCAACAGAAACTCAGTGACAGTTCTCAGCTTGGAAAGCGTCTCTGTTACAGAAGGTTACGTATAGCACCGCCAGCTATCGGGACTTCATGAAATTATAGGGGCTGAGGCGGGACCGTTCCACGATACCCCATAAAAAATTCTGCAGTTTTTCAACCGAAATTCGTCAAGAACAGAAAAGTTTTCTGTTACTTATTGAACGCCTCTAGTATACACTATATGCTCATATGACTATTCACTAACAGTTTTCGATCAGCTGGTGGTCATCTTCAGAATGTCAGTTGATATAGAATACATGAAATCTGGCAAGCAACTTTCTATATAATGATAGAAAAGAGTAAAATTATTCCTAAAGGCACATGCAGCAAGCGGTAGCGTCACGATCCCAATGCGTTCAATATAATACTAAAAGCAAGACTAAATAGTAGGTGGCAGAAGTTAAGGTTTTATAAGCGAAGTGGATGCTCTCTTTATCTATTATTCTTGCTACCTTAGCTTTTAGTACCGTTGATAACGTAACGAGAATGATTCTTCACCATATGCAGCGTGTGGCTGTGATTACAATTTTACTCTTTTGTATCGCTGCTCAGATATTTTCTTGGCAGATTACATAATTATTTTCTGCGAGAAGTCATTGTCTCCATATTTATTCATTAAGAGTCCAAAGATGACCTCTGGCTGGCTGAAAAGAGTCACGACATTGTGAAAGGCCCATATGTCACAGAAATACAAAAAATAATCGTAGTCAGTCATTTGATCAACATGGGCAGTATGTCGCTTTTCTCCAATACGATCCATCGTGCCTCGACATCGATTAGTTAAGTGCTCGATCCACTTAGTTCTACTGCATTGTGAGTGGGGAACTACAGTGGAACCAAAGCGACACTGCACCACCTACAGTCGTTTGAATTCAGCTTCTACACAACATGTGAAAAAATTTTGGTGATATAAAATTGATATGAGCCGATTTGGCATTAGCCCTGTCGTACTCAGAAATTTCTTGCGTCTGTTCAGTAGCAGCAAATAAGAAATATCACGAATTCGAGGAGCTTTAACATTAGCACGATTTTGTTTTCACAAAAAGTCATTGGAACACATGTGACTTCTTAAAGGATACTAATGTAATTTATAGCTAGGAAATTTCTATGAATAACTGATGGTAGCGGTTCTGCTGTGTCCGTGGGTTTTTATAGTGGCAAGTAATGTTCGGTGTTGCCTATATTTACACTTCCATTAAGCGATAAATCTTGTGCCTGACCACTGGACTTTTAACAGCCATTCCACATTATTTTTCATTTGTATCACACAGAAAATTTATTTCAGTGTCCGGTGTCAGCAGCTATGGAACGGATACAGCACCATCTGTCAGCGACAAATGTAGCCATTATCTAAGATATTATTGGTGGTTATGAAAAAGACCTGTATATGTCTATGAATACAATGTCACACTATTGGAAACACATTCAGAATGGGGTTTTTATGACTGTACCGTTGGCTTTATATTTAAGCAGGCAGCGCTTCAGAAACTTGCTGAAACTCTACATTTGGACAATATCCAACTCTTACGAGCAGCAGTGGGTGAAGAACTGCGATATATATAAGGTGATAACGTGCCACCCTTACCCATTCGATACATCGGGAAGTAAAACAACTGATAACTGATGTGATATAAAGTCGGCAGCAATGAAGTTATCGTTCTAATAAAAGTTAAGGCGAATGGGCTGCAGAGTGTGAAATTTGTAGTTTGCGGTCAGAAATGTTTCCATACCACATAGAATTAGATGCCAGTTCCAGACTGGCTAAAATTATGTGACGAGCTAGTGCATGGATTCCTTTTGTTTGATGATTATATGGTATGTCTGATGATGGTGCAGATCATGATCATATTCGCACTATTCACTGGTATGTGTGTGTGTGTGTGTGTGTGTGTGTGTGTGTGTGTGTGTGTGTGTGCGTGTGTGTAAGTGTGTGTGTATCAGTATGACAGAGGACTCCATGTTAAAATTAGTGGAAAGTGCTATAGTCTTGTAAAGTGTAACCTTGTGAACGCTAGTTTTCGTTACAGTAAGGTTGACAGTTGTGGCACTTAGAATTACATGACACGGAAGACGATTTGCACAAGAATTGAACACAGTATGAACACTTGTACTTCAAACAAAAGCAGTTCGGAAACCACATGCCATACACTTATTTTTTCTCTTCCTAGTTCTTCAACGCCGATAAGATTTTCCTTGCACAACGTAAATTACTTAAATTTGCCAGGTCTGGTAAGAAGTTGATAAAATTCATCATCTTGAATGTTTGTCACCACTGCTGTTATTGATTTTGCATCAATCTTTGCCCGGTCTATATTCAGTACTTTAGTTCTCACACTGTGTGCAACTGAACGTTTTGGTATTTTGTTACGTGGGACTGCATTCGTAGCCGGCCGGGGTAGCCGAGCGGTTCTAGGCGCTACAGTCTGGATCCACGCGACCGCTACGGTCGCAGGTTCGAATTCTGCCTCGGGCATGGATGGGTGTGATGTCCTTAGGTTAGTTAGGTTTAATTAGTTCTAAGTTCTAGGGGACTGATGACCTCAGAAGTTAAGTCCCATAGTGCTCAGAGCCATTTTTTTTCGACTAAAACGAGCCGCAAAGCTGACTGTACATGCGCACTGTACTCAAGACAGACTGAACCTACACAGCAGTGAGCGGACTGAGGAAAAAAAAATTGCCATCGAAGAAACCTGTCTAAACGTGCAGGGTGGAAGCGGGAGTCCTCAATTCAGCTTTCACCAGTTTCCTTAGGTAAATGTTAAGATTTATCAACGTGCTTTGGTAAAAGTTGGACGTCCATGCATATAATAAGAAACTTAAAACTGCTACAACACCACGATGGGAAATGTTAGGTTGCATCTGTAAATTGTAGGATATACCAATCATCTTACTTTTACGTAACAAATACATAAATACGTAATTGTGCGTATGTCAAGCACGTGAGATAGTATGACCCATTTTTCATATATCGCGTAAAGCATAATTGTTTGCAGTTTAACAAAGTGGTGTAGAGGGAGTCGAACCGACAAATTTCTTACAGACACTTGTGGTCCATCAAGTTGGGAAACTGCCACAAACTGGTCTACGATAAACACCTGCGAAATCTGTGAGAGGTGGAACGCCAGACATTCACTTTAATAAAGTTGTCAACCAGATTAACTTTCATATTTCATCGCATTATACCGTTTAGCAATTGTGATATGTGAATCGCCACAGCATGCGTTCTCAGAAATGATAAGTTCACAAAGGTACATGTATCACAATCGAAATAATATGTTCAAACGTACCTACGTTCTGTATTTTAATTTAAGTATCTATCTGTTACCATCTGTTCGTCTAAAATTGTGAGCCATCTGTCTGTGACTATTACAGCGCCATCTATCACAAAGTGAAAAAAGTGGCCCAACGAAAACATTCATATTTCTTTACGTACTACACGAATATGTAATAAAAAATGGGGGTTCCTATAAAAAAAACGCAGTTGATATCCGTTTGACCTATGGCAGCGCTATCTAGCGAATCAACCATAGCGCCATCTGGTTTCCCCCTTCAAGCTAGACAAGCTTCGTTCTTTGTAGTTTTTTCGTTTCACGCTTATTTCGTAAGATATTTGGCCCGGTCACGATGAATGGACCACCCTGTATAGCGTATACATGTGCAAACGTTTATTATAGTAACGTGTAAACATTTGAAATAAATCTGTGAAGAACCTTTTGAGATTTTTGAGGACAATGTTTCCTCTTTATATATTAAATATATATTTATATATTAAAAATATATAGCCTACGTCTCTCCAAACCTTCATGAAATCGTAGTTGCAAAATCAGGAGTAGATTGGTCAAGAACGTTCCGAGATTTTTAGTAATAACTTTTTCCATTTATACATGACTTACTTTTTACATAGTACATATATATTTATATATTACATATATTCAAAAACATGTATATAAATCACGTATATATACTAATGCAACATTATGTCAAAATTTCGAATCAATCAGTGTATAATTTTCAGAGTATTAAGATTTTGAAGAAACGAATATTTACGTTTTTATAGAGATTTCCCCTATGTTTATACCTATCTTTGTACCACTGGAGCGCCACATGTAATATATATACACTACATGTGACGCTCCAGTGGCACATTAAAACATGACCTTTTCGAATGCAAAGTTGTGTCAAAATTTCAAAGCAATCGGTCAAGTACTTTTGGAGACATTCGATTGTCAACAAACTTACATTTACGTTTGTATTTACGTATACAGTTCGGTTATTATTTTATGTCTATACTCGTACCATACGCAACATGCAGCAGCAAGTTTCGGCGTCATATACTGCATTTGTTCAAACGGGACAAACTCTCCCTCGAGTTTTAGCTTCTCTGGCGCGATAACTGAAGTGCAGGAACCTCCCCGTATTACGGACTGTGCTGCGACTCAACCTGTTATCCTGAACGCTGATAATTAACCGGGCTTGTTCCTGCCTGTCAGCAGAATTGACAGCAAATATTTAGAAAGTTAAACAGAACCAAATCTCTTCCACTTGCAGTTAGAGGAACCGGTATGCAAATTAGGTGCGCCGCCACACTGCTTCAATTCCGCACTATACAAAGTACGTTGTCGTAAAAGCTACGAGACATCTGCATATAACCACCGTCTGTTCCGTGTCGTGTTTCACCTGTAGTTTCTAATATTATTACGCGTCGCGAGTCAGGCTTCCGTTACAAACTCGAGCGCAAGGGGACGACGACAGCATAGACATAGCCGTGCACTCCTCGTTTAGAAAATAAATTCTACGCGCCGCCGGCGCTCATTATAATCCGCAGATAGGCGGGGAACAATACGGGGGAGGCGTCTTGTGAGCGCTTAGCGCCGTGCGACAAAACGTCCAAATTAATGGAGTTTCCGCGTCACTTGCCGTGAATGCGAGGCGACAGAACAGAGCGGGCGGCAGACAGCGGCCGACGCCGACGTCGCGCCACGACTCTGTTCCAGCGGCGCCCCGGAATGCGACGGCAGCGCCGCCTCGCGGCGAAAGCCGGCAGTAGGCGACGTCTCAGGCTGTGCAGCGGGGCGCTGTGGGGGAGAAGGGCGCCAGCGGCCGCTGCCGCAGCCCGGTTAATTCACAAATAACTGCCGCTGACGTAGTGCTGTGAAGGAAAGCCTTGCGGCCAATTTTTTTCCGCACTGTCTGCGAACCTCAAGAGGATCACGTTACTGCCGCGCGGAGTGGTCGCGCGGTTTGAGGTGCCATGTCATGGACTGCGCGGCCCCTCCCACCGCTGGTTAGAGTGCTCCCTGGGGCATGGATGCATGTGTTGTTCTAGCACAAGTTAGTTTAAGTAGTGAGTATGTTTAGGTACCGATGACCTCAGCAGCTAGCTATCGGCCAATAGCCCTATTGAGCATTTGCTACAAGCTATCATAAACAATGCTGTACAACATAGATAGACTAATTCCCGTAGACCAGGCAGGATATAGGTACAAACGTTGCTGCTGTGAACAAGTCCTTACCTTAACCTCATACCTTGAGTCAGGCTTCAAAGGGCCCAAAAATCCTGTGTGACTTTTATGGACCACTCGGCCGCCTATGATACCATCTGGCTCGACCGACTAATAGTCAAGCTGAAAAAAGCGATCCCTTGCCGCAAGACAACTAAGCTTCTGGAAAACATGTTGAAAAATTGTTACTTCAGAGTGAACGTAGGGCAATCTACCAGTAAATCCTACTCAATAAACAATGGGCTCCCCTTCTCTTCAACCTATACACGACTGACATGCCAGCAACTAAATCGCAGAAGTTCTGCTATGCAGATGACATTGTAATAGCCACTCAGAGCAAGACATGGGAAGAGGGGGAAGCTACTCTGTCAACGGACCTTCAACTTCTTAACCAGTACTATACGAAATGGAGGCTCTGTCCAAATCCATATAAAACTGAGGTAAGCGTATTCCACCTGAACAATCATGAGGCAAGACGAGCGTTACAAGTAACATTCTGCAATGAGTGATTGAAGCACAACAGCCATCCAAAATATCTAGGAACCATTCTTGACCAGTCACTAACCTATAAAAATCACCTAGAAATAACCAGTCAAAAGATAAAAAAATCGAAATATTAAGAAAGCTGACTGGAACCTCCTGGGGAGCTCAAGCTAACACCCTACGCACCGCAGCACAATCTCTTGTTTACTCGGTGGCAGAATACTGCACCCCAGTCTGGTACAAGAGCACACAAAAAAATGTTCAAATGTGTGTGAAATCTTATGGGACTTAACTGCTAAGGTCATCAATCCCTAAGCTTACACACTACTTAGCCTAAAGTATCCTGAGGACAAACACACACATCCATGCCAGAGGGAGGACTCGAACCTCCGCCAGGACCAGCCGCACAGTCCATGACTGCAGCGCCTTAGACCGCTCGGCTAATCCCGCACGGCAAGAGCACACACACGAAGAAACTAGATGTCGAGCTTAATACCACCATGAGGGTTCTCTCAGGAATCTGCAGTCTACTCCGCTTCTCTGGCTTCATGTCATTCGCAATATAGCTCCCCCCTCCCCCAGAAGGCAACAAGCAACTATCCGAGAATGGAAGAAAATTAATGACCCTCTGTCTCTGAAGATATACCTATGCGAAAAATATTGGACCATCTACCAACTACCCGCCTAAAATCCAGAAAACCTACATGGGTAGATGAATTCCTCAAATTCCCAGATAGGTACGACATAGCAAGGGAATGGAGGCAATACTGGTCGCTGAATAATCACCATCCTCTCATCACTGATTATGGTCCTTCGATACCGGTGGAAGGAATGCAAATGCCCAGAAGAATTTGGCGCAGACTTAATCGTGTGAACACTAACCACGGCAGGTGCAAGGCTATTCTCTACAAATAGAAATTCACTGATGACCCACGATGCGATTGTGGTGCACAAAAAGAAACAATCCCTCACCTGATCTTTGAAAGTCCTGCGAGGAGGTTTGAACGAGAATGGAGAGATATCATGAATATTGTGGCGTCACAGCCAGACACCACACTTGCTAGGTGGTAGCCTTTAAATCGGCCGCGGACCCGCGTGTCGCCACTATCAGTGATTGCAGACCGAGCGCCGCCACACGGCAGGTCTAGAGAGACTTACTAGCACTCGCCCCAGTTGTACAGCCGACTTTGCTAGCGATGGTTCACTGACAAATTACGCTCTCATTTGCCGAGACGATAGTTAGCATAGCCTTCAGCTACGTCATTTGCTACGACCTAGCAAGGCGCCATTATCATTTGCTATTTATCTTGTGATGCATGTACCGTCAGACCGATGTTCACCAATTATGGATTAAAGTTAAGTATTCCAGAAGCTACGTACCTTTTTTACTAGTCTCTATTCCTTTAACTGTTCCAGACCTCACGCCAGCCTGCGTTAGCTTAAACGCGTGCCTTTCGGCTTCCTCTCATAGTGGCTTGGCTGTCTTGCCAAGTCACAACAAATACTACTCCACGTGCTGTTCAGTGGGTGACCTGCTTAGATGTGGACTTGTAATAGCTGCAGTGGCTGTGTCTCTAATCTTTCTAAAATTGTTGTTTGCAATCAATCATTTAATAAAATATTTGTAATTCGTTTATTACATTAATTAATAGTATATGTGCAATTTTACTCTGTAGGTGCCATACGCTAAATAAATAAATAAACCTCAGCAGTTTGGTCCCTTACGAATTCGCACATTTGAACATCACGTTACTGCGCTGTATAATGTGGTAACATACTATTGGATGATTTATTAGGGCGGCATGTCCTGTTAGAGCATCCCACCTAGTGCCCCATGATCCGCTTTACGCTGCCGAAACACGAGACCGTTGGTTTCCAGAGTCTCCATCACACTGGCGTTCTTTCGCTGACAGGGAGAACACGGCAACTGCCATAACCCGATTACCCAGAAACTTCGCTCAGTTGAACAGCAGACAGAAGAAGCGAACGCGTCCCTCCTCTTAACCGTATGTACTCGACCATTTCTTAGAAAATGACGGTCAAAGTTCACGACGTACTCTATTGCCATATAAGAGCGTGAGAGTATTGATGAGTAGTGATTGCGTAGTGGCTAGTGTTGCGGCCTCTCACATTTTCACCCCGTATTATAAACCCGTTATCGTTTTATTTATTTATTTATTTATTGTTTTCATTTATCGACCCATGTCCGTACGAGGCTACTACATTAACGGTTCTTATCAAGTTAGAGGATACAAGATCATTGTATTAATTGTAAAATTAAAACTGCGTTTAACGATATGTGGCATACTTTTATTGTATATGTGTACGGTATTTTCAAGGGTTAGAATACTTTTGTAGTCTAATATGGCTGTGTTTCATTCTTATATCAATTCTTATACTAATTCTTATATTTCATTTATATGCTTATTCTTGAGAAATATTTGGTGCATTCCCTTGTGTCACACCGACTGTAGAAACATTCGATAGGTAGAAGTGACGAACAGCACGAGTATGGCATGGAAGCAAGTTCACCACAGTGACATTTTCTTTCGCGAATCGCACTCGGGTGAGAAACATCGTAACATTACTGAAGATTCCAGGCGTTGGCAAACCACGCATAATTGATCACTGTAGTGAAAACTGGCGTCTGCAATTAATCATGGATCAAAACACGATACACAATCTTCACTGAAAACAATTTCGAATAATTTTCTCAATCACCGATTTTTTTAATTTATTCACCAGAGATAGAATTAGTAGAAGAATAACGACAACGTTATTTCATTATACACTGGAAAATATTCGTGCAGTAATCTTCTACGGGCGTAGACAGATAAATGAAAAACCAAAACAAAAATAGTGTGTGTGTGTGAAATCCTATGGGACTTAACTGCTAAGGTCATCAGTCCCTAAGCTTACACACTACTTAACCTAAATTATCCTAAGGACAAACACACACACCCATGCCCGAGGCAGGACTCGAACCTCCGCCGGGACCAGCCGCACAGTCCAAGACTGCAGCGACCGAGACCGCTCAGCTAATCCCGCGCGGCACAAAAATAGTGATCGGGTTTCGAGCACGGGGTACAAACGTGCGAAGCCTCGACTCTAGCCATTGTGCCAGCACTTGCGTTGAACTATTTGTTTGTTAAAACCTATATGAAGTACCTCGGAAACTTCGACCGTCATTTTCGCAGAAACTGTCGAGTATCTACGTATAAGCTGGGACACGTGTCCGTTTGTTTTGACTCGCCTTTCACAGAGCGAAATTTCTGGGATATCGGGTTATGGCGCTTGCGGTATTCTTGCTAGGCGACTTGTAAATCGCACTTCCAGTAGCCTGGGAAGTGTTGGTATGCATTTACAGCTACAATTTCTTTTTGGCTTTCAATTTGTCATCTTTTTTTATTAAGAAACTGCATTTTGTGTACTTGAGATACATCAAGTATTACCACAGCGACAATGATAATGTATAAAGAAAATTAAAGTGACTATCGAGTATTGAATGTTAGTGAACGTCATTGATTTTGTTGTGTCTAGACAAGACAGCCTAGACACAATGAGAGGAAGCCGAAAGGCACGCGCTAAGCTAAAGCAGGATGGCGTGAGGTCTGAAACAGGATACGTAATGAATGCTATAAAGAAAAGTACGTAGCTTCTGGAATACTTAACTTTAATCCATCCTTTTGGTACATCTGGAGATTGTGGCGATACAAGTGAGACTCTTTAGATACATGCAATGTTACTAATGGCGCCTTGCTAGGTCGTAGCCATTGACTTAGCTGAAGGCTATTCTAACTATCTGCTCGGCCAAGGAGCGAGGCTTCGTCCTGTAGTCGCTAGCTAAGTCGTCCGTACAACTGGGGCGAGTGCTAGTCCGTATCTCGAGACCTGCCTTGTGGTGGCGCTCGGTCTGCGATCACACAGTGGCGACACGCGGGTCTGACATGTACTAATGGACCGCGGCCGATTTAAAACTACCACCTAGCAAGTGTGGTGTCTGGCGGTGACACCACAGATTTAGCTGTGAAACTGTAAATTTGCGTGAATGAATTGCTGATGAAATAATGCAAGCATCTGCTCTGCAGCTAACACCACACTTTCAGGTATACACATTTTGGGCAGAACAAAGAAAAAAAAAAAACGTCGAGGAACGGTACACCTGATTACGTTTGACAACTTTATTTACAACAAACAGAAAACACACCGATCGAGGTGGCGCAGTGGTTAGCACACTGGACTCGCATTCGGGAGGACGACAGTTCAATCCCGCGTCCGGCCATCCTGATTTAGGTTTTCCGTGATTTCCCTAAATCGCTCCAGGCAAATGCCGGGATGGTTCCTTTGAAAGGGCACGGCCAACTTTCTTTCCTGTCCTTCCCTAATCGGATGAGACCGATGACCTCGCTGTTTGGTCTCTTCCCCCAAAACAACCAACCAACAGAAAACCCTTCGATTGCCATACAGTACAAATGGTTCAAATGGCTCTGAGCACTATGGGACTTAACATCTATGGTCATCAGTCCCCTAGAATTTAGAACTACTTAAACCTAACTAACCTAAGGACATCACACAACACCCAGCCATCACGAGGCAGAGAAAATCCCTGACCCCGCCGGGAATCGAACCCGGGAACCATACAGTAGATACAAGCCTTTCGTAAAGTCGTACAAACGAACTAATGGGATTCGTTACAGCTTATAATGTTAACTGTACTGACGACGAAGAGGAAAGAAGTGCAAGATGTAATGGCAAGAGAAACCCATCAAACGCGCACACACTGCAAATTCGCAGCATACGCGCAAATGAACGCGAGCAGGAGACATCGACAAGGCCAGAACAGCGCCCACTCGGCTGTGTCATCAGATGAGGCAGCATCGGCCATCTTCGGCAACTTCCGTGAAACTGTGCTACGTTTATCCGCACTCTAACGCGTGCAGCTATCTTGGATGGGACACGCGACTGCAACGCTCTGTCTCCCATCTTTTGTAAACATAAACAACACTTAATTGTCCCATATTCCATATCACTACAGATGTGCCTCAAGACTTTGTCCGCTCTGCAATATCCTGAACGCTGCCAATAACCTTTAAGCTCCTCCACTCTAGCTCTCATGCTAATGAGAAAAAAAAATTATGTACTGAGGTGTTTTTCGTTCAAGAAAATGATTCGGCAGCGTGGTTTAAGGCGCCACGTCACTGATTACGCGTCCCCTCCCGCCGAGGTTCGAGTGCTCCCTCGGGCCTGGGTGTGTGTTGTTATTAGCATAAGTAAGTGTAAGTAGTGTGTAAGTATAGGGACCGATGAACTCAGCAGTTTGGTCCCTCAGGATTTCACACACGTTTGAAAATGATTTAAAAGTCGGTATTACGCAGTTTTTTTTAACGGTTTCGGAACTGGAATTTCTTTATAGCTACTTGCAAGTCGTCATTCGTCTTCCCAGCAATGTTCTTTATTTTCCATGTTCCATACACACCGTTCTAGTTTGTAACCACCCCACCGTAATTTTTAAAGAAATGAAATGACAATATTATATAGAAATGGGAGCCGAGTGTAACCTCCCCACAAAAATTTGAAAGAAAGAAACACGACAATATTTAATTATGAATGCTAATGGACATTGCGCTAATTGTAACCTCGCCCACAATGAGAGGTATTGAAAATGGCAACAAAAATGTGAAATTCGCAATCTGACTCAAATATAAATTTTTCACAGAATTTAAAGTCCGTTCAGTGACAAGAAAATACAATTAAACCGAAATATCGGTCTTTGGCCCTGTGTAAAACAATCAGAATTAAAGTCTTACCTCAGAATAAATGGATGTCACATATCTGCTCTTGTTGTTGCGCAGCGCTTGGAGGAACTGCATTGCAAATAATAATATTCTCTTTTTTTGTGATTTTAGTGGAGTTTTTGTTCAAAAGAAGTGGAATGAAATGGGAAGTGCAACGAAATCTTGAGTTCAATAAAAAATTAAATTTTTGAAAAAATGCTTTTGAAATAAAAAAATTATTATTGGGAGACTTGTTGGAGAATAATTACAATAAATAAAATTTTTCATTATCTAATGATTATATTAATTAACAGTATACCTTATTCCTCATCTTGACCAGTGTTGCCGACCGCCTACATCACACAACCGCACTGGGCTGCTACTACTGACCGACCGCTCTGCATGACGACTACAGACTGAGTACTGCTCTCAACTAGACAGAGCTGCAGACTCGCAACGACAGACTGACTGCTACTCGCAACGACTGACTACTACTGACTGAGAACCGCTCGCAACACTCGCGCGGTCAAGCGCATACTCTCTGGTCACAGATGCTACAATGCCTCGCCATCGCTGCTATGTTACATACGTGTTTCATAACCCTCCACTGGGGGGGCAAAAATTTGGCAGCGATGGTGAGTCATTTGGACTTGCCAATCGCGGCAAAATTTTTCTTTAATTAACAAAATCCTACAACTTACAGAATATTTAAATGTTGTGCACACGCACTAAGTACAAAATATATCAGACAAAGACAAAATGTGAATACAAAACATAGTAGCAAATCAGAAAAGTATATACAAATTATTTGACAGATAATAAAGTGCACAGGCACTGAAAAAATTCTTTAGCATATTCAGAACAAATGAACAGACTGGCAAAAATATTATATTGACAAGTGACATAAGTGTATTCGCATTGGAGTTCAGCGAATCGAAAAATGTATAACCTATGAACATAAATGATGTTACCAAAAATTTTTTTCTTTATGTGACAAGAATCAGGATAGGGAAGGGAAGGATTGCATCATGGTTGTAGCACTTTAGATTGCACACAGCTGTTCTGAAAGTCCATATCTTTCCACAGTAGTACAACACCAAGTGACACAACTTGAAGTTCTTTTCCCATCAGAATTTATCAGTGTAGCCAAGACACTGAACTGTCGTAGTGATGTTCCACGTTTTCATTTTGGCAGTATATTAGGTACACCAAACAGTGGGACCATAATAATGTCTTCATCGCTCATGGTGGTGGACAGCATGTCGTGTCAACACCACACTCTTACAAGGCACACCAACGTAGAATTAGTGCAAAACCAAAGATAGTGCTCCATGATCACTAGGATAAACAGGACAAATGGACATTGCAGTAATTCAGGGTAGTCAGCTTATGAGGTGAAGGACATCAAGTCACATAATATTGACAATTACAGACTTAATTAGTAGTTTGTGGCATTCATAGCCCAGTTATTGAACATTTCTGTACCAAGTATGTAGTATTACAGAAAAATGTTCATTAATTGTTTTACATAGAATCAGTAGTCTTCTTTTCCTAGTTACAAAGCATTATGAAATAATTGCATTCTTTTCAGTTACAGAGTATAATTAAGAATCATTAACCTTCTCCTAATTACAGTTAATTAATCATTTTCATTCCAATAATCATTAGCCTTTTCCTAATTACAGTTAATTAATCATTTGTCGTTAATTAATCATTTGTCTAATTACAGTTAATTAATCATTTGTCTAATTACAGTTAATTAATCATTTGTCTCATTACAGTTAATTAATCATTTGTCGTTAATTAATCATTTGTCATTCTAATATCATAAGAATCATTAGTCTTCTCCTAATTACAAAGCATTATTAAACAGTAATTAAGATTCATTAGCCTTCTAATTACAAAACATCCTAATTACAGTTAATTAATCATTTGTCATTCCAATCTATTAAGAATCATTAGCCTTCTTCTAATTACAAAGCATTATTAAACAGTCACATTCTTTTCTGGTTACAAAGTATCAACATTGGAAACAAGAGCTAATCAATGGCATAATTAATAACAATTCGTGGAGTGACATTAATTATTGGCACTCAGTGGCCAGCAAGTATTGAATAGAATCATCATTCTGTATTATTCAGATTATTACGAAGTCATTATTAAAAATTAGTTAATTACAGTCAAATCATTAATAATCACAGGCATTATAAGTGGTAACATTACAATAAACAGTGTTCCTCCTTCAGTAGTATTCAGACCATTACAAAGTCATTATTAAAATCAGTTAATTACAGTCAAATCATTAATAATCACAGGCATTATAAGTGGTATCATTACAATAAACAGTGGCAGTTATTAGCTAGTGACAAAGCATCATTTTGAATATAGTCTCATTAAGAGGTCATTACTCAAGTGACATGCTATTCAGAGTTGATCAGTATTATTCAGAATTATCATAAACTAGTGACATTATGTGGGACTGGTAATACATGTTTTTTGTTAGCAATGCATTGCGTTGGGATCGATAATTAATTGCTGAGGCATAATACTTTTTGCTTTTGACCTATTGCTGCAAATGAGGATAGGTAACGTCATTCGTCATGAGTCAGCTGTAGCAAGATTATGTAACAAGGCAGTATATGTGATCACATTCATAAACGATAAACACAAATGGGTAAAAAATAAAATGCAAGTATTAGAACAGGTATAATAAGTAACAGGTTTAGTAAGTGTCATGAAAAACTTCTCCTGGAAAAAATACAAAAACGGATTATTGACCTGAAAGAAGAAACGCACACTATGCTGAAAAGTAGTGAACTTCGAATTAACAGGTAGCGAAATGTGTATAAAAATGTGTTTCATAGCTGTCCTTTCCAAAACTTTCCGTCATCCTACTATGCAATGTAACACCTGCTGTCAAAGCAAACTGCAACAAATACTTAAATAACTACATAACATAAATACATAACTTCAACATTATCCTCATCTGTAAAGAAAACTTCATTATCCATCACTTCATTATTATCATCATCTGTAAAGAAAAACTTCATTATTCATAATCCTTCATCATTATTCATCAGTATTCATTTTCATCTGCAAAAAATCACTTCATTACTCATTATACAACTATTCCTTATCTCTAGCATCTCTAGCATCACTAAAACTAAGATGTGTAGTTCAGTCTGACAGCCTGCATCAATCACCTTGTATTCTGAAAGAAAAAAAATTAGTTAAGACTGCTATTCTGTGATGAGTATAGTATATTCTTGTTAATGTTTGTTAATCCTGATCCATTTACTCTTCCTCATAAAGTTATTGCATCTCCTTTCGTTTATTCCGTAGGTGAAATTCCATTTATGTTAAATCTATTTCTTAGAATCATCATTCCTTTCTGAAATTGATGAACAAAGATTAATGTCCTGCATTTAAATCATATACCCACTAGATAATGACTGGTTTATGGTAACATAATTAACCCTACAGCATAACATGACAGAAAACGTAATATGTTAAAGACGTTGACAGTGTTCAGATGCAAAAATGTACACAGAATAATACAATGCAGCAGCAAAAAAAAAAAAAAAATGTGAAACAGTCACGATGTTGAGATGTCATAAGGCAAAAAAAATGTCAAAGTCGACTGGTGTGTGTTATATCTTAACTATTTCATAGTGCATACAAACAAAACTGGAGTACAGTCATATACACAAAAAAAATGGAAAATGTGCACGGTCTGATGTGTAACGACAAGAAAAGCGACCTGCTAATCTTACCTTGCCGGGCACTTGCCAAGAAAAAATACGATAATCATCAATAAGTAGTCACATAAATATAATTGCAGAAATAGTCATAAATGTGTAAATTCATCTGGAAAAATATGCACGGTCTGATGTGTGACGACAAGAAAAGCGACCTGCTAACCTTACCTTGCCGGGCACTTGCCAAGAAAAAATACGATAATCATCAGTAATTAGTCACGTGAAATAATTGCATTAGTAAATGGCATCATAGTGTGTTGAATCATACAGTGGTTTCACTCAATAAACGGTTTAATGTTTGATATATGGTGATTGCCTTTCGATTTTCTAGTTCTCAAAGTTTCGACATGTACAACATTGGGGTGAGGGATGCTGCGAATCCGATATGGACCTGCGTATAGAAGTTCAAATTTACTGCACTTACCTTTTAATTTGCTGGATAAATAGTGTGTACGCACTAATATTTTCTGTCCAACGTGAAAGTCTCGGCGTGTACCAACCTGTTTTTGCTGTCTTCTCCGGCGCTCTGCGGCACGTTTGATGTTCTTCAGCGCAATGTCAATTATTTCGTGGTGTCGTAGGCGACGACTTTTGGGAAATTCTATTAATTCTTTAATTTTGTTCGGTGGTTCAACGTTTTTCAGTATAACAGTCGGAGATAGCATAGTGGATTCATTTGGAATGGAATTAATTACATCTTGGAATGAGAGTATGTGTGTATCCCAATCAATATGTCTTTTGTGGCAATATATTCGGCACAGTTTACCAATTTCTTTCATTAATCTTTCACAAGGGTTCGAAGAAGCGTGGTACTTGGATATATAGATCGGAGAAATGTTTCTGGTTCGTAACATGCGTGTCCATACGCTACTACGAAATTGAGATCCATTGTCAGAAATTACTTTCATTACATGCCCTACATGAGATAGAAAATGTTTTACAAATGCTTTCGAAACAGTTTTAGCAGTAGCTTTGCGTAATGGAGTGAAAGTAACAAATTTTGAAGTGAGCTCAACAGCGACAAATATGTAGCAAAAACCTCTGTCAGTTCTGGGAATCGGACCAAAAATATCTACAGCGGCCATGTGTCTTAATTTAACAGGTATAATGGGATATAACGGAGGAATATGTGAAGTGCTGTCTGATTTAGCTTTCTGGCAAATTTTACAAGACGCTAAAACTCGTCGTATACGTTTTTCCATGTTAGTAAAATAACAGTTGTGTCTCAGTATAAGAAAACATTTTCGTGCTCCGTAATGTGCGTAGCTTAAATGAGTGTACCAAATTAGTTTGTTAACCAGTTCGTCAGGAATGCATAATAACCAATTGTTGCTGTCAGGATGAGAGCGGCGAAACAAAATGTCATTGCGTACAGTGTAGTGGTTCCTAACCGTAACATTATTCTTATCTTGCCAAAGGTGTTTAATTTCTTTCCACACATTGTCTTTATTTTGTTCTCGTGCTATGTCCTGTAATGATGATGAAATAAAGTTTTCAAATGCAACTTGCTGAATGTACATGACACTGAAATTTGTTTTACAGAAGTTGGTTGCTACGTCTTGCTGATTGTTGCCGAGAGAACGCGATAGTGCGTCTGCTACAACATTTTGCGTGCCGGGAATGTGAACTATTGTAAAATTAAATTCCTGTAAATACAGTTTCCATCTACTTAATCTATCGTGAGTGAATTTGGCTAAAAGTAAAAATTGTATCGCTCTGTGATCTGTGTAAACTGTGGTATGTCTGCCATAAAGAAAGTGCCTAAATCTCGTGAAAGCCCATACAACACATAATGTTTCTAATTCTGTAACGGAATAATTTCGTTCAGCGGGTGACAAAATGCGACTTGCAAATGCGATGTTTTTAATTACTATACAGCCATCTTCTTCTATTTCCTGGAAAATATGTACGCCTAAAGCGGTGTTGGAACTGTCGGTGGCAATGGAAAAATTTCTAGTAAGATCGGGGTGCGATAACAGTGGAGCATTCAACAGAGCATGTTTCAGGTTCATGAATTCAGAGTGTGCTTGCTTATCCCAAGACCAAATACTGTTTTTACCTGTTAAATGGCATAATCTGGGTGTGTCTAAAGCAGAGTGATGAATAAATTTACGAAAAAAGTTAATTAAGCCCAAAAAACTGCGTAATTGCTTCTTCGTCGTAGGAACACTAATGTCACGTAGAGCTTGAAGTTTTTCCGGATCAGGTGCAATGCCTTCTGCTGAAATTACATGTCCAAGAAATTTTATGGAAGTTTTGCCAAAGTGCGATTTACTGAGGTTAACTGTAAGTCCTTGTGCATGAAAAGTTTGTAACAGTTCTTCAAGAATCATATTGTGTTCAGACCAGTTAGCTTCTGCAATAACAATGTCGTCTACGTACGTTGTGATAATATCTTTCATGCAAACGTGTGTCGGATGGCGTCAAAACTAATAACATTTTCGTGAACAAGATTCTGAGGGTCAAAATTATTGCTTACGTTACTGGAATATGCAACCTGTACTGTATCTGGTCAAATTCTATCGTACGTGCTGTCATTTACGGGAGGGTGCTGTGGCATATCCACTATATAAACTGTTCTGTTATTTCTTAGGGACGTGTACGCTATGGATGACACCTATTGTCTGTTTCATTCATGATTATTCGTTGTTGCTGATGTTGTTGCTGCTCATAAGATCGACTGTTATTAAATGTACGCTGAAAATCGTGCTCATCATTTTTTTTTACGTCTGTCATGATAGTAATTTCTATACGGCGCATTGCGATACGAGTTGAAATAGTGCGTTGTCTGTACGTGGTTATTTCTTTGCTGCCATGCGTTACTATTTGTTGGAGCTGGGACTATACGTGCACGCGGCGAAACATTAAAGTTTGGTTGACCTTGTAGAATGCATTGTTGTTTAGGTATGTTAAGCGGCTGACTTTCATGCTATTGTGGTGAAAAGGTCTATTGTTACCAAAAAATGCGTTTGCTGTTAATTTTACACATACTGATGATTACGATTTTTATCTGTTATTTAAGTTCTCGTGATTCTGGAGTGCCTAATGAAAATTGTCACATTCGGTAAAAATTTGTCACATCGGGTTTTCTTTACAATGTTTCTTAATTCTACGTAGAGCAATAGTTAAAGAGCAGTTTTGATAGATATAAAGGATAGTAGAAGAAAAGGCAGCAGTGCAGAAAACTAAAGATGAAAAAGCACTACTACAGCTCGGGGCCCTATGCTCGCTACGGCACATATTCATTAAAGCGTAATGAATCCCCTGAGGTCAATTACGCACTGCAAATAAATTTTGGCTTTTGCGTTACAGGCAATGGCGGTAAAATTCCAAAAACAAATTGCTGTAACCATGTTAATTCAAGTTTCCTCATTACACGCAACGCTGATGAAAATGCAATAGCAAATTGTCGCATCAGGTTCAAAGCTAGCTTCTGCGTTACAGGTAATAGCGGTGAAGGTACAAAAATAAATTGTCGTATACAGTGCAAATCGTGTATCTGTACGCTGTCATTATTAAATTCCTTACATTTTCTTACAAATGCAAACTGCTTATTATCAACGTTCTCGTCACTGAATTTGAAAACACTTTCGGGTTTGTGTGTGAATTTGTTTGTCTGTGTCATTTCGTACTTCAAGTTACGTAGCTTTTCAGATTTTAAGTCGCGTGGCTTTTCGGATTTTACGTCTCGTAGTCTCTGTAAATTACTCACATTATACGCGCTGCGTGACTCTGACACATGTTCATAAAGTGGCGTCTGTTGTGGTATGTTATTAACTAAAATGTTTTTCATCTCTGTTACTTCTTGTTGTAAATTTGATAACTTCCTACGTAACGTGTTGTTAGATGAATCGATTTCATTAATTGTCAGCTGTAAATTTTGAAATTCAGGTGTTTGGATAAAAGAAACCGGTGCAGTATCGTCTGATTTATTGTCATTAGTATTTTCGATAGCATCAATACGACTGGCCAATTCATCACATTTTTCAGTCAGTATTTTAACCTGATCATCGGTTTTAGAATCAGACGCATTAATCTGTTTTTGCAACTTGCGCGTAGTTTCGCTCAGTTTTTTAACATCACCTTTGATAACATCACAATCCTGTGTTAGATCTAATTGTTCGAATCTATCTGTCACTGTTTGAATATTTACTGTGTGTGTATCTGTTTTTGATTTAAGGTCAGAAATTTCATCCCGCAATTCCGCGTTCAATTGTTCTATGGTATTAATTTTGTCGGACACTGTAGTAATATTATTGTCTACATACGTCTTCGCTTTCGCGAATATTTTACGTTTGTCCTCTTGTCTTTGTGCAGTGATTGTTTCCATGACTTGTCGTTTTACTTTGTTTTGATCCTGAATAAATCTGCGGAAACGCGTATCACTGTTCTGTATGTGCTGATTAAAGCGCTCGTTAATCTGAGTGTTCTGCTGTTCAAATTTCGCGTCTATCTTTGCGTCCATAGTACGCGAAAGTTCTACCGTCATTGCTCTAAACTCGTCCCGTAATTGTGTAGCTTTTTCAGAGCACTGTTTGGCGACTCCGCTAATTTCGTCTCTGAGTGTATCTGTCGCGGCTGTTTGCATTTCCCTTAATTCTTGCGCAACAGACTTTATTTCTTCGCTATTTTTTTGTGAACAAGCCTCAATTTCCACGCGCAACTGTTCCTTAGTGTCATGACACTGCGCGGCAACGGCTCTAATTTGTTCACTGAGCTGTCTGGAATTGTCGTCTAATTTTTTATTCTGTTGTCTTACCTGTTCACTAAGTTGTTTGAGATTTTCGTCATTATTGTCAAGTTTTTCATCCGACCGTTTTGAAGTGCTGTCTATTTTTTTATTCAATTGTTCGTTCTGTTCACTAAGTCGTTTAAAATTGTGTAGCAAAAATGCCATAATTGGATCCGATAGAAAATTAGCATTTCTGTTCTCTGTGCTAATGAATACTGGATCTGGAATTGTCTCATTTTCCGTAACCATTTGGTTATTCTGCGATTGACAAAAAGGTTTGTCAGTCGGATGTACACTATCAGTCATTGTTTCGGAATTAGATAAATCCGCCCTACTTTGTGTGATCTGTTCATATTCATTAGACAAATTTGTCTGTTCGTTACTTGGGTTTTCCAAATCGGGTGTGTTAAGCTCTGCAGCGCTCATTACAATAGAGCGTTCTGCGTCATCAATTGTCATCAAGTTAACAGACGAGACAATTGAGTTCGTTTGTTCATCATTAAGGTGAAAGTCATCATTAATGGTTGTATTGCACTGATTGTTAGTGAACGCAGGATTGTCATCATCACACTGCGTGTCATAATTACTATCGGTCACGCTGTTTGAGTCGGTAATTTCATTCAAAATACCTCGCGATACACTATTCACAGTCTTTCGCGGCATTTTTACAATAGTCACAATTTTTCAGAAAAATAAATAAGCACAATGCAAAAGCAACACACAAATACAACAAAGCAACAAATTGCCGTTGACCTGTAGAGAGAAAGTCACAATATTATTAAAAGCGTTGCGCTAAATCCTAATTATATCTACGCAAACAAGAGCAGATATCTGACTGTTGTTCAAAAGACTCTCAACGAAATACGATCCTGGACTGGGTGTCGCCAAGTGTAACCACCCCACCGTAATTTTTAAAGAAATGAAATGACAATATTATATAGAAATGGGAGCCGAGTGTAACCTCCCCACAAAAATTTGAAAGAAAGAAACACGACAATATTTAATTATGAATGCTAATGGACATTGCGCTAATTGTAACCTCGTCCACAATGAGAGGTATTGAAAATGGCAACAAAAATGTGAAATTCGCAATCTGACTCAAATATAAATTTTTCACAGAATTTAAAGTCCGTTCAGTGACAAGAAAATACAATTAAACCGAAATATCGGTCTTTGGCCCTGTGTAAAACAATCAGAATTAAAGTCTTACCTCAGAATAAATGGATGTCACATATCTGCTCTTGTTGTTGCGCAGCGCTTGGAGGAACTGCATTGCAAATAATAATATTCTCTTTTTTTGTGATTTTAGTGGAGTTTTTGTTCAAAAGAAGTGGAATGAAATGGGAAGTGCAACGAAATCTTGAGTTCAATAAAAAATTAAATTTTTGAAAAAATGCTTTTGAAATAAAAAAATTATTATTGGGAGACTTGTTGGAGAATAATTACAATAAATAAAATTTTTCATTATCTAATGATTATATTAATTAACAGTATACCTTATTCCTCATCTTGACCAGTGTTGCCGACCGCCTACATCACACAACCGCACTGGGCTGCTACTACTGACCGACCGCTCTGCATGACGACTACAGACTGAGTACTGCTCTCAACTAGACAGAGCTGCAGACTCGCAACGACAGACTGACTGCTACTCGCAACGACTGACTACTACTGACTGAGAACCGCTCGCAACACTCGCGCGGTCAAGCGCATACTCTCTGGTCACAGATGCTACAATGCCTCGCCATCGCTGCTATGTTACATACGTGTTTCAAGTTCTAGACCCCATCCCCACCTGATCCTACAAAATATCGTGCGGACGCCCCCGACTGATAATTTACGTTACTCGCTGACATTGATTCAACATTCAAGACGATTTCCTGCGAAAATTCAGTAAAATATAAAGTGCTGCAAAATATTTTGCAACTGTTCTCAATTAATATTTTCTATTTAAAAAAAAGGAAATGAGTTGCACTTCTGGCCTTAGGTCTAGTTAATCTACGCTCCCATTGTCATACTAATACTCAGAACGCTCAGCTCAGCAAAAATCTGTTAATACTTCTAATTCGACATAATTAAAAGACAGTTACGACCTCTGACCAATTCAGATCAGACACATCTACTTTACAGAGACTCTAATTGGGACTCTAGAAGCGCTTTTCGCTACCATCACAGTTATGACAGTAAAAGTCGTGATCTGCTTAAAGTTTCAACCAGAAATCGTGCAATATTCCTCTTTGTTTTCATTATTCTCTGCAACCAGGAGCAATTTCCGTTTGCAATTTCAGTTGTGGCGCATTGCTTGCTTGCTATTAATCTGAAAACTCTGTTATTTATAGTATATACTTAGTTATTTCTTTGAACTTTTTATTGTATACGAAATTCACCCTGTTACTGCAGCACAAATATACATCTCTACTTTTTTTCTCTTTGTCCGTCTCAGATGTTTGTTTTTAAATAACTTTTTCAAAATGTAGCGCCTCAGGTAAAAGCAACATTCAAATTTCTTCAATATAATTGATCTGTGAATCACCAATTACTAGCAATAACGCATTAATGATTTTGAGGTTGTATATACATATGTGTGTGTGTGTGTGTGTGTGTGTGTGTGTGTGTGTGTGTGGGGTGTGTGTGTGTGTGTGTGTGTGTGTGTGCAACTGAATGAAAGCACTTTTCGTTTCTCCGTGTGTATTTTGTGTCAAATTACTGCAGTAGCTTCAGTTTACGAGCAGCACTTTTAACTTTATATTTGTCATATAACGTACGAACACTACTGGCTCAGGCCATTTTTTGTCTTTTACTTCTAACAACGGGCGTTGGTTCTGCACTGCACGTGTTCATCCTGTTTCGCTGGTGAGCTGTTCGTCTGCTTATAGCACTAGAAACACTCGTCAACAGTCCACATGAGAAGCACACACACTTTGCTGTTTTTATATTTAGGTGAAATGTATGTAGCGAAACAGAAACCAGAAACCTCAGTTGTGTGAAGGCGACACTTAAATGACGTACGACATGCGTAATCCACTTAGTTGTGCAGTTGCGATACAACAATTGAAGCAAATCACATTATTGGATTTTTTTTACTACTGGTGTACAAGAACATGTCGCAAGCGACTGGCGATATCAAACAGTGTCCTTCGCTATAATGAATGTCCATGCAGCTTATTCACACTCGCTCATAAGTCACTGCTATCGTTAATATCACTGCTCTTCTAGGCCTCTCTGCTAGTCTCCGTCTTCTACTGTCCGCCGGTGGCTGGCAGGAGCTTCGCTTATATTTTCTTATTGAGCAGGCCACTCCTGTCGTGGTGCGGTCCTAGTCAGCAGGCTATTGACTGACGTCGTCCCACAGCCTTCTCTGCTCTAGCGTTCTTCATCTTCGTGTTACGCCGGAACAGTCCCTATCTCAGATCACATTCCAGCTCCGATTATCACAGAAGCAAAGCGAATTGTAGGGAATGATGGTAGGCTGTGAACATAGTCGTCTTCCGGTAGAAACACCAACTACTCTTTCTTATCGAAATGTCATTACATTTCACCGTCATCGTTTCCAGCATCTGATTATTTTCAAAAGGGCAGTGGGCTGGAAGGTTAGAGCTCTTAACTCTGGACTCACAGACTTCCAGCCAGGTGGTTTGACCTGTTGAATGTCTCTGGGCTACACTAGCTATGATACCGTTCCTCTCTCTCTGGAGTGTATTAAGGCTTTGGGGTTGTAAGTATGTAGCAATTGGCTCAGGGTAAAGAAACATTAAAATTAGTAAAATATTTTTATTACAGTGAACTATTACCAATTCTCGCTACATACCTTCTCTAATACCAATATATCCTTACATCAAGATGACGTTATAAAAAAGCAAGACGTGTGATACGAATTATTTGTGTTGTGGCCTCACAAACGTCCTGCAGGGGACTGTTTGAGGAACTGGGAATACTAACTGCTGCTTTCCAATATACACCGATCGAAAAATGAGCTTTTTGCGAGATATACGTAGTAAAAAATAATGCACTAATGGAAAACATCGCAACATCAAAAATAATTAATGTAGAGTAATGAAACATTGGGAATTCATTTGCCTAGGTAATAAATTTAAGTGATTGCAAGATCATGGATTAATATAAGCACTAGATAAGGCATTCTAAATTAGAAATGCTGGTACATTAGTAACGCCACAATGTTGAATGCAAGCGTGCAAACGTGCATGCATTGTGTTGTATAGGTGTCAGATTGTGGGATAGTTCCATGCCTGTTGCACTTGACGGTCAATACAGAGGCGGTTAATGCTAGTTGTGGATGACTCTATAGCTGTCGTTGTCGGGTTGCTGCATGTGGGCGAGCGTTATCCACTTGTAAAACAGCCTCGGGAATGCTGTTCATGAATGACAGCACAACATAATGGATTCCTCAGATTTACGTACAAACTTGCAATCAGGTACGTGGGGTGACCACGACCCCCTGTCATAAGAAATCGAACCCCAGACTATAAGTGCGGGTACAGGTCCAGTTTGTCTAGAATGCATACAATATGGCTGCAGGCCATCAACTGGCCTCCTTCTGATCAATCAGAGAACGCAATAGACCTCCATCCTGAGCTTGACACCACTTAAGTCGTAAATGGCGGTGGTTTGGGGTCAGTGGAATGCATGCTACAGGGGGTCTGGCTCGTACATGTTCTTCCAGTAACCGACTTGCAACCGTTCGTTATGTCACTGTCGTGCCAACTGTTGCTCAAATTGCTAATGCAGACGTACGATGGCCAGAGGCATACGCCGAACAGTATGGTCGTCCCTCTCGGTAGTGCCACGTGGCCGTCCGAAACCCGGTCTTCTTGGGACCGTACCTTCTCCTGACCAGGGCTGCCAGCAGTCATATACAGCGGCTACACTTATCCCAAGTCTTTCTGGAATACAGTAGAAGTGACATCCAGTTTCTCGTAGCCGTATAACATGACCTCGTTCAAACTCAGTGAGGTGTCAATAATGACATTTTCGAGTAACATCAATTCAAGATGTCCAGTCTCAAAGGTAACTAAAGCCCACTACCACTACAACGTGTATTTTAAGCAAACCTGATCTGCATCTTCAAAGTGACCCTATTAGCAACATTTTTACGCGTCCCGCGCGAAATCTGAATAGACATGTTTCAGACGTAGAAAGACGTCTATTAATTTTCATTTATCTCTCCCAATTCCTTCCTGATTTCAGCGTAATTATTCCTGAAATCGTCATTCAGATATACCTATTTCAAACCAACACCTCAGTTCATGAGATCAATAATACAAATAAGAATATTCTTTACATACATTAAAAGTCACTACTTTATCCCACAGAAGTGTCCGTCTTTGAGGAACATGCAGCATCCGCAAATTTTTAACTATTATGAAAGATCGTTTTAAGAGAAGAGTAAAGGATTTATTGCATTCCAACTTCTCCTCTTCCACTGACGAATTTCTTAGCACAATTGACTAATGTATCAATGTAATTAATAACATGAAATACTGTATTACGTATAATCTATCTTCTGTGCAAATTCGGCGCAGTAAGGAGATCCGTGTAATTAAGCGCTGTAAAATGGTTTTGCTAGTTGATAATACCTGCCTATAAAAGCCTAAGAACTATGATATGCACCATTTGCATTGCTTGTGACAAGTTTGTTATTATCTTGTAAATCGGGATACCTTAAGAATTTTTGACTTATTGCACATCCACGGCGACCTATTCGCTTGGTGCTATGGGAGGTACATTAGCATTCTTTTTTTCTTTATAAATGTGTATTTTGAAGTCTTATGTTTTGGATTGTTCTACATCTTGGAGAATTTCCTCGCTATCAATCTATTGGAATGAAAAGTACATCTAGTATACTGATCCATGATATCTGTCACTGATGGCTATAAGGATATCACAAACGTATTTGATGGTACACAATGGAGACGTTAGTTTTGACGAGAATACACTTACCGTGTCAATCGAAAGATACAGCTACATTTAACTATTATAGAAACAAGAAACAAAAGCATACATTTCCAACAATATGACGGAAGTAAAACCGTATTTGTTAAAAATCAGTTCGTATTGGTGAAAATGTACTACACGTTTTATGGTTACAAATTGGCTGCTAGCAGGCGGTGACACAAAAGGACAATTAGAACAGTCGCGTTCTCTGTGGAACGCAGCCATTACGCTTCGCCAGCGTGCTTTGAAAGCCGAGCTCCATACGAGGAAAACACGGCTCGTACGCAGTTTCTGCAGGCGGCTGCGAGTGCAGAACTCGTTCTGAGGCGAGAGTTACGCTGCCTGCAAACAACAGCCCAGTATTCTACTAGCGATGCTGCGAACATTTCAAATCTGTGGCAGTTAATGGAAAAGCACCATTCCGCAGTTTGCAGTGAATTTGCCTTTGACAACAGCAATGTAAGCACTCCGTTTACACCGACCGGTTCAGCGTGTGTCGGGAAAGTGATCGGCTTAATCTCTGTTACGCACACGCACACACACACACACACACACACACACACACACACACACACACACTAATGGTTATCAGACTCATGGACACACGTATCTTTTGTAACGCTCCGAGTTTGCGTGGCGATAACACTGGTAGTTTGTGCGCTGCAATTCAGGCTCTTTGTTGCTGTGTCGATGGCATGGCGAGACATGGGCGATTTAACAGTGAAGCTAATAGTTAGAGCAGGAATTACTCGCGCCAATAGAAAGAAAGAGAAATGAAGACAGGTTTTAAGGTTTGTCGACAACGAGTACGGAGTACATGCTCTAGCTACAGAGCAAGGACGGGGAAGGAAATCAGATTGGTGCCCGCTTGAAGGAAATATCATCATATTTGCCTTAAGAGGTATATAGAAACCATGAAAAACCTAAATTAGAATGTCCAATCCAACAGACTGGACATCCAGTTCGTTGACCACTGCCCCACCTCTCTCGATTATCGAAGACAGTATTTGCGTATAGTTTTATTATTTTTTTTTAATTACAGAATTTGGTCAATTATAGACCGCTTATAACCAAACACGAAAGTAAATTTTTTGATCTCATGTTTCGAGAACTGCTTCGTGCGTTGGCTGAGAGCCTGTTTGTCTTCATGTGACATCATCCTTCTAGGATGTGAATTTTGGACGTGGCAGCCAAGAAGGGGGAGAAAGCCAATGTACACTCCATGTGCATACCGGGTGGAGTCATTCCAGATGTAGAACGGCTCCTTCCGCATGCCATGAAGAGCACAGGGTGCAGCCAACTACATGTGGTGACTCATGTCGGTACCAATGGTGCGTGTCACTTTGGATCAGAAGAGATTTTCTCTGGTTTCGAGCGGTTAACAGAAGTGGTAAAGGCTGCCAGTCTTGCTTGCAAGATGAAAACGGAGTTGACCATTTGCAGCATAGTCGACAGGCTGAAAATGTTTCAGATAGCTCTGAGCACTATGGGATTTAACATCTCATGTCATCAGTCCCCTAGAACTTAGACCTACTTAAATATAACTAACTTAAGGACATTACACACATCCATGCCCGAGGCAGTATTCGAACCTGCGACCGTAGCGGCCGCGCGGTTCCAGACTGAAGCGCCTAGAACCACTCGGCCACAGCGACCGGCCGACAGGACCGATTGCGGACCTTTGGTACAGAGCCGAGTGGAGGGTCTGAATCAGAGGCTCAGACGGTTCTGCGACCGTCTAGGATGCAGATTCCTTGACCTGCGCCATAGGGTGGTTGGGTTGAGTTCGGCAGAATAGGTCAGGACTCCACTACACGCAGCAGGCGCCTACACGGGGAGCAGAGACTGTGTGATGTGAACTGGGCGATTTTTTAGGTTAGAGGATCTCGGAAAAACACAAACAGGTCTTCAGTCACGAAGTGTGCAGGCCGAACACAGTAAGAACATCGATACAGGAACCATCGGTATAACATTTGTATATTCTCGAAGCTGTGTTGGGGAAGTACCAGAGCTCCATTTGCTAATAGGAAGCACTGATGCTCAAATGGTTATAGGCACTGAAAGCTGGCTAAAGCCGGACATAAACTCAGCCGAAACTTTGCGAAAAACCTAACCGTATCATAAAAGGACAGGCTAAACACGGTTGGCTGTGGCGAGTTTTTTGCTGTTAGAAGAAATTTATCTTATCGCGAAATTGAAGCAGATAGTTCCTGTGAGTTAGTATCGGCAGAAGTCATTGTTGGTAACCGGAATAAAATAATAATTTATTGGATCCTTTTACCTACCTCTCAATTCAGATGATACAGTTGCTGAAAGGTTAAAAAAAATCGAGTTTGATTTCAAACACGTACCCGACTCGCACACTTATAGTTGGTGTTGACTTAAATTTAACCTCGATATGTTGACGAAAATACATGTTTAATTCCGGAAGTACGCATAAAACATCAACCGAAATTGTGCTAAACATATTCTCTGAAAATTATTTCGAGTATTTAGTTCATGATCCCACGCAAATTGTATACGATTGTGAAAACACTCTTGACCTCTTAGCAACAAATAATCCTGGGTTAACAACGAGCATCAAAACGGATACAGGGATTAGTGAACACAGGGTTGTCGTAGCGAGACTGAATATTCTAACCCCAAATCTTCCAAAAATAAAAGAAAAATATGCCTATCGAAAAATGCAGATAAAAATTTACTTGACACCATCCTGAGGGACAGTCTCCACTCCTTCCAAATTATCAATATAACTGCAGACCAGATGTGGCTTGGATTCAAAGAAATAGTATCGGCAGCAACTGAGAGATTTATATAAAATAAATTAACAAACGACGGAGCTGATCCTCCTTGGTACCTAAAACGGGTCAGAAAACTGTTGCAGAAATAACTAAAAAAAACATGCCAAATTTAAACAAATACAAAATCTCCTACATTGAGAATATTTTAAAGAAGATCGAAATTTTGCGTGGAGTTCAATTCGAGATGCTTGTTATAGTTTCCACAACGAAACTTTGTCTCGAAACCTGGCAGAAAATTCTAAGAGATTCTGGTCGTATGTGAAGTATGGTAACGGAATGACACAAGGCGAAGTAAATATTCCAGAATTCGAACAAGAACAGCTGACAACATCAGTAACTTAGAAGTAGATATCCTCGGAGTTGTGAAGCAACTTAAACCACTTAATAAAAGAAAGTCTTCTGGTCCGGACTGTATACCAATTAGGTTCCTTTCAGAGTATGCTGATACAACAGCTCCGTACTTAACAATCATATATAACCGTTTGCTCGGCAGAAGATCCGTATCCAAAGATGGAAAGTTGCACAGGTCACCAATATTCAAGAAAGGTAGTAGAAGTAATCCACTAAATTGCAGACCCCTATCATTAACGTTGATATGCAACAGGACTTTACAACATTTATTGTGTTTGAACATTATGAATTACCCCGATGAAAACGTTCTATTGCCAAAGAGTCAACACCGACTTGGAAAACATCGTTCTTGTGAAACACAACTAGCTCTTTATTCGTATGAAGTGTTGAGTGCCGTTGACAAGGGATTTCAAACTGATTCCGTATTTCTGGATTTCCGGAAGGCTTTCGAGACTGTACCACAGAAGTTGCCTGTAGTGAAATTGCGTTCTTACGGAATATCGTCTCTGTTACGTGACTGGATCCGTGATTTCATGTCAGAGAGGTCAAATTTTGTAGTAATTAACGGAAAGTCATCGAGTAAAACAGAAGTGATTTCTGGCGCTCCCCACCATAGTGTTATAGGCCCTTTGCTGTTCTGTATCTATATAAACGTTTTGGGAGACCATCAGAGCAGCCGTCTTAGGGTGCTTGCAGATGACGCTTGTCGTTTATCGACTAGTTAAGTCATCAGAAGATCAAAACAAATTGCAAAACAATTTTGAAAAGATATCTCTATGGTGCGTAACTCGGCGGTTGATCCAAAATAACGAAAAGTGTGAGGCCATTCACATTAGTGCTAAAAGAAATCCGTTAGACTTCGGTTACGCGATAAATTAGTCAAATATAAAGGCCGTACGGTCAGGTAAATACTTAGGAATGACAATTACGGTCAACTTAAATTGGAAGGAACACATAGAATATCTTGTGGGGAAGTCTAACGAAACACTTCGTTTTACTGGCAGGACACTTGGAAAATGTAACAGATCTACTGGAAGACTCAATTCGCTTGTCCGTCATCTTCTAGAATACTGCTGGGTGGTGTGGGATCCTTACCTGGTAAGACTGACGGGGTACGCCGAAAAAGTCCGAAGAAGGGCAGCACGATTTGCATCATCGCGAAATAGGGGAGAGACCGTCACTGAAAGGGTACAGGATTTGGGATATACATCATTAAATCAAAGACGTTTTCCGTTGCAGAGGAATCTTCTCTCCACGATAGTCTAATCACCAACTTTCTCCTTCGATTGCGAAAATATTCTCCCACAAATAGAGAAACGATCATCATGGTAAAGTAAGGGTAATCAGAGCTCGTACAGAAAGGTATAGGTGTTCGTTCTTTACGCACGCTGTAAGGTGAAGCTGAAGGTGGTTCGATGAACCCTCTGCCAGGCAGTTAAACGTGATTTGCAGAGTATCCATGTAGATGTAGATGGGTGAGTTTGTATGCTTGTTCCATTTTCTCCAATCTCTCTTTACTTTTGGTAGTATCTAATCCATTTGTTTGTATCCATTCTCCCATATACTTAAACTTATCAACTACTTTGATGTTTCAGTGTTGAGTTTGTATATATTTTTCTCTGTCTTCTTTACTTTCAGTGTATTCCGTTTTGTCATATGGTATTTGTAATCTGATTTCAGCTGCAATTTCGTGAAATATTTCTATCATTACCATGGCATCTGTTTTTTCCTTAGAAATTACTGCAATATCGTCAGCGAAAGAGAGACATTTCACCTCAAATCTTCCTAACCGTGGTCCTAGATGGATTCCTTCATTGTTTTTGTCTTGTAGGTCGTTATATCACTCTCTAGTGACCTCGTCGAAGACCAGATTGAAGGGCATTGGTTAGAGACCATCACCGTACAGAGCACCTGTGTTAATTCTGAAGGGTTCACTAACTTCTTCTACAAATTTAACTTTTGAAGTTGTGTATGTAAGTGTCTCTTCGAATAATTGTCTGGTGGCTTTATCGATACCAGCTTGCTCCAATGCTAAGAATACTGTCTGCCTGTTTACAGAATAGTAGGCTTCTTTTTTTTTAAAAAAATCAATATATGTAGCAGTTGTGTTAAGGTTCCGTATTGTTCTGCTCCTGAGGGTAGTTTTCAAGTTAAAACTTTGCTATGGCACGATCTATTTTATTTTTTAACTTGACTTGGTACTCACCAATTGTGTGTTCTGTCTTATCTTCTACGTTTTTCTGTAGAGCTTAGAATATAATTCTGTAAGTGACAAGAAGGAGACATATGCCTCGGTAATAATAGTTGGTGTCTGTGTTGTCACCCTTTTTGTGTAGTGGATGGATTATGGCTTGTTTCCAGGCGTGTGGTATTCTTCCGTTCTCCCAACATTCTTTAACAACCTCATAAATGGTTTCAGCTGCCCGCTTTCCAGCAGCTAATATACCGTCCCCACCTGATGCTCTGTTGTTTTTCAGCTGGACTATGTATCGTACACTTTTATGCAGTGACGGTGGTCCTGAAAGTGAGTTTTCTTTTTCAGGATGTCTCAAAATTAGTCGTTATGTTGGTTCCTCGCAATTCAGATGAATTTAGAAGTATTTTGCTACTAACTCACAGTTTTCCTGTAGAATTTTGGAAGTGTAGGCTCATGGGCTTGTACCTGTTATTTCTTCTTTACAAACATTGTAGAAGTCCTTGGTATTGTTCTGTGTGAAATTTTTATATATTTCCTCCAAGTGTTTTCCGTTACATTTCGTTTCTCTGTTCGGATAATTATTTATGTCTCTTTGGAGAATCCTTCTCTTTTTGTCGGATTTCCATTTTTTCCAAGATGTTAGTCTATGCTCTATCGCTTCGTCACATATTTTATTCCGCCGCCTGTTTTTCCTTCTTTTCGGTGATGTTCTAGTTCTTTCACCGTTTCTGCCATTGCTTTCCAATTCCATCGTAATTTCCCATATTCCTCGGGTAAAGCTTTTTAATGATTTCGTTCCTGTTGTCTGAGAGAAATTTTGTGTCAGTTCTATGCACTTTAGTAATTTGGAGTTTTAGATTGAAATCTGACTTTGATTTCTGTTAAAAAATGGTCCGAATCTATGTCTAGTCCTTTTGTGACCCGTACATCCATGATTTCTCCATGGCTTTGTTTGGTTATTGCCATATGGTCCAGTTGATATGAGCCTAGTATTAGGAGCAGATCAGGTCTTCTCTTTGGCAGTTTCTGAAAAAGGCTGACATTTGTTTTAATTCGAATTGTCTTCAAAAGTTGACGGGTCTAGCTCTATTCCTACTTTTGCGTTTGTGTACAGGAAAATTTCCTAGTATTGTTTTTTATTTCTATTCTCTGGTGATCTTTTCACTGAAGTGTCCTACGAGTAGTTTTCTGTGGTGCATTGATACTTTTGATGGCTAATTTTCTAGTGTTTCCCAAACTGATAGACTTCTTCTGAATTTCTTCCTATGTCGCTGTTGGAGGGTACTTGGGCATTTATGATACTTTGCTGATCTAAATAAGAGAAATGATATTCGCTCCGATGGGGACGCAAAATTTTGTTATGGATTCTATTAGATTCCGTTTGACTATGAACGCTCTTTCAAACACTGTGACGTCCTGTTTACTCTTTATTGCCGGTTTTCCTTTATATAGCCTGTAGCCCCCTGATTTGTATGCGTTATCGTCACTGTGTCTGGTTTCTTGAAGTGCTAGTATGGGTATGGTGCTTCTTTTTAACACATCCATTAATTGATCAAGTTTTCCAGTATGTAGTAAAGTGTGGGTGCTCAATGATCCTAGTAGATGGTTTTTTCTTAGGTCGTCTGAGAGAAGTTCCAAGAAGCTCCGATTCTTTCTTACATGATGCTCAAGCCTCTCGAGAATCAGATCGCCTAGCTGCATCACTGTTACAGTGATGATGGATTGTTCACCTCCTGAAGTACTATCCCGTTCAGTATTAGGCGCACTACGAACGTAGTGGTGTGGACATGTTGGGAATGTGCGTCTCACGGGGAACGTGCAAGGGCTAAGTCCCTGCAGGTGCACTATCCTCTGTGCCCTCGTTGGCTCAGATGGATAGAGCGTCTGCCATGTAAGCAGGAGATCCCGGTTTCGAGTCCCTGTCAGGGCACACATCTTCAACGTGTCCCCAATGAAATATATCAACGCCTGTTTGCAGCTAGGGTGCCTATTTAATTATCATTTCATTTACCATCAAGTCTCGGTTGAAAGTAAAGTAGGAAGGGGAGTGAACCCAATCGTGGGATGTTACATCCTTGACCGAATCGCCAGATGGGTGTTGCATGTATAGAGCATCAGAATACCTTATCTACATCCATAGGTTGCCGACCACAGGGAATTGCATACAGAGAATATATTAGGGTTGCTTCCTGTTCTATTCGAGTATCTAGTGCCGGAAGAATGACTACTGAAACCACAGTGCGCGCGTGGCCGACTAAACTTCACCTCTCAATTCTTGGTTCTTACGGGAGCAATATGTATTGAGCTGTAGTATGTAGTATGTACATAAAATCTAAATATAATTTCAAAAATTTATATCTTCAGAAGTAATCAATTGTCAGTTTTTGGAAAGTATTTAACTAAACAATCAAAAAGTCACTTTGAAATATTAACAGTACACGTCAAACCACTCTGCTCTATTGTTCCTCATGTACGTATCACACTTCCCTAGCAATGCCTACGTTCATCCTGTTCCATTCTACAGTTACGTTTGTCTCACATTCACACTGAAGTAAGCATTGCTACTTTTTCACATTAATTAAACAGGTAATCATTGATCAGATGCATTTACTAATGCTTCCAGCTGCCTGACAGAAAGAAATCGTTTCGTTATGATAGTTGCGCCACGACAGCTGCAGCAAACAATAGGAGAAAACATTATTAGTGGCGATAATGCATTGACAACTTGAACATATTCAGCCATCTGCAATGTTGCGTGAATTCACACATTAAAACAATGAGGAAGAAAAGATCTACGTTGCTATAAAAAGTATTCTATATGTGTCTGACACGAAGAAATAAAATTTTGATACCGACATTTGTACATGTTGTCAATTTTTAAGAGCCCAGGTCACTTAGATCCTAGAGACACATATTAAGCTAAAACAAGGCGGGGAAAAACTATCTTTTGATTTGAACCTTAAGTTTTGTAGAAAGTGTAGAAGAACCAAGACACGAAATTTCAATGGCTAGCGTTTAAAAATAAAAACATCATACAAGAACAAACAGCTTTACGTATTATATTGACCTCACGATAACAGTAGGGTTAAGACTTCGATTGTCTAATTTTCAGGTTTTTCTGCAGTCCACGATGAACTTCGATACGACTCTGTGCTCCTCTCCGCAACTAAGGCCAATGTTTCGCGCGGTAATTTATTATTTTGTTTCCAGCGCAGCAGAATTCCTTCACTTCGTCAACTTCGTGGTCTCCATTTTTGATATAAAGCTTGTAGGTTGTCTCATTTCTGCTATTCCTGATTACTTTCATCTTTCTTGATTTTGTTCTCAATCTGTATTTTGTACATATTATATTACATATTCCGTTTAATGGGACCTCCAGTTATTCCTAACTTTCACTGAGGACAGCATTGTGATTAGCAAATCTTATCACTGACACCGTTTCACACTGAATTTTAATCCCACTCTTTAAATATACTTTCATTTCCGTTACTAACTTTTCCATCTGCTATACGTAGATTTAACAGTAAGGACGAAAGACTACAGCTGTCTCTAACACTCTTTCCCATACAAAAACTTCGTTCTTAGTCTTCCATTGTCACTTTTCCCTCCGGGATTCTTGTTTTTGGCGAATGCCTACAGAACGTTACCTGCCAAAATGAACGGTACCAACTTTCAAGTAAAGAGGAAGCGGTGTTAGGTACAGGGCTGATTTCCGTGGTTAAGGAATGGACCCCTTATTGCTTTTAAGAAAACGCTAAATCTGGAAGGATATGATAAAAGTTTACACCAATGTATACCGAGTGAGGTGACGAAGTGTTTAGCACAGTGGACTCGTATTCGCGAGTATGGGGGTTCGAGCCCGCGTTCGGCCATCTAGATTTAGATTTTTCGTGATGTCCCTAAACTTTAGACAAATGCCATAATTTTCCTTTGAAAATCCAAGAATGATTTTTTTTCTCCGTCCTTGACTCAATCCGAGCTTGTGATCCGTCTCTAACGACCTACCTTTTCCTTTTTCTTAGAAATGCGCACTGACATAGTAGTCGTTTCATGGAGTATGATTGTGTCAGCACAACATTGCACCCTGTCATAAGGTACAACCTCTGATGCAATCATTTGTGGTCAATAACATTCCTGAAATGGTCTACCCAGAGTCCGGACTTGAACCTAATGTAACACCTATGGGATGAGTCAGGACGCCGACTTAGGTCCATACGCCAGCATCTTACACCACTACCTTCTCTGGTTTCGGCTCTCAAGGAAGGATGGATGCCTTTTTCTACACGCAGTCCGACACCTCATTCAAAGTGTCCCCAGCAGAGTTCAAGAAGTCATAAAGGTGAAGGGTGGAAATACTCCATATTGAGATATTGACAGAGCGTGCAGTAGTTTACTGGAGATATTGCTTGTAGATGTACAGATCTTGTGGCGACGGCGTTAGGTGAAAATCAATGAGAACATACTGTCCTATTGCGATGCAAATTATTTTTGAATTTACTGAAGAGGCTGTTGTTTCGCTCCAGGAAACCACTAGCGTTGCGTAGAATTTAAATGTCTGTAAAACATCATTCTTTCTGATATTGTACGAAATTGGTATGATTAATTCCGACGTGAAGTAGAACTTAAATAAAGAGACCTACCAGAATTTTCATTTCTCTCTGCTGAGCTGCTAACACGCAGCACTAGTGCCATGGTCGAAGTGATGTGCTTTGCAAATGACGCACGTGCGGAGCTCCAGTACCGATCGGAGCGGTCGTGGAGTAAAGGGTGTGACGAGAGGATTTCAGAGAGCTGTGCAAATTCTCCACCGCTCTGCGTTCTCTGTAATTGGGCCATTAAAGAGCGTACCTGCTCAGATTACGCTCATCTCATCAAGAAGCGCTGATGGAGGCACTTTCAAATGTCCGAAAGAATAATGCGTTAAAGGAAATTAAATTCTCCGCGTTCAGGTCTAACGGTATCGGCACGAATGCGGACGTATTTAGTATCTGAGTGGATTTCTCTATGTGCACCGAAACTAATTCCAAGTAATCTGTTACTGCAGGCTGGAAAATTACTTCGCCCCTAGAGGCAATATATTGTATGATTTTAAAAATAAGGAGCTTCATTGCAGTATAAGTCTGCAATCTCTTGGGATGTATACTGAATATTTCATTGTTCAGTAATATAATGTCTGAGCAAGGCAGTCTGATTAAACTGGCGAAGGAAAATCTACTGAAACAGAGAACGGAGTTATTTCAACGAAATCTATAAGTGCATTCACAAGTTTATCGATTTCAATTGGGAGACAGAAAAAAATTACGGTTGAGTAGTAACCATCGAATAGTTTTTCGCTATTTGCTATTAGTTTCATTTATCACTCAGTAAGCCATCGAGACAATAAACGAAAGCGCTACAAATCGACAGTTTAATGCTTGCTCCACATGAAATCAATGTAGGCTACATAGTGTATTCAAAAGAATCTTGCGACTTGGCATGTCTATATTTCTGAAACTAATAAACATATACAATGAATTTTGTTGTTTGATTAACAGGAACCTCAAAACCTTTTTTTCATATCTTTTCATACGTGTTCAATATGCTCCCTTTGAGAAGCACGGCATATTCAATGCGTTATTCAAATTGTTTTTACACTTCGGCGAGCATGTCTTGAGTCGCAGCTGCTGTTATGTGATGTCTCACTTTATTCATTGTTGTTGGTAACGGAGGCACATAAACAGAGCCTTTTGTAAACCCTCACAGGAAATAATCACATACAGTCAGGTCCGGTGACCTTGGAGGTCATTAATGTAAGATTGAATAATTTGGTCCAGTGCGGCCAGCCGATAGTTCAGTAATCCTTTGATTTAAAAATTCCTGCATTTCCAGATGACAGTTTGGTGGTGTCCCATTCTGTTGGTGAATGAAGTCGTTCGAATCAATCTCCAGCTGTGGGAAAAGAAAGTTCCCAAGCATAACGAGATATGTCCTTCCTCTAACAGTGTTCTCGGCAAAGAAAAATGGACCATATCCCTTTTCCCATGAAACTGCACCAAACACATTAAATTTCGGCGAATTCCTCTCATGTTGTATGTGGTTGTTCTGTTCTCCACATTCTCACATTATGACGGTTGATCTTTCTGTTTAAATGGAATGTTGCCTCGTCAGTAAACACAAAGCTTGGAAGAAAACTGTCATTCTCCATATTGCCAAGAACGAAATTACAGAACTCCACATGTTGTTGTTTATCACCTTCACAGAAAGCTTGCAGTAGCTGAATTTTGTATAGTTTCATGTGTAAACGTCGACGCAACACACGCCAGACGGACTTCGGGGGCATGTTAAGCTGTCGAGCTACACATCGAATGGATTTCTGCGGACCCCTTGTGAAACTATGGCGAATCCCTTCGACGTCTGTATCAGACACTCGGCCTTTATACAAACAACCTGTTTCTCTGATGCTCTGTGCTGTAGGAGGAGCCACACCATACCTAGTCCGAAAGTCACGCTGAACAGTTATTACTGACCCGCATTGCTCAAAACGTAGAACACAAAACGCTTTCTGTTGTCACGACACAATTTTTATTAGAACTGAAGTGGGCGCACACTGCTGCTACCTAGTAAAACTCGAGAGTTTGCTCTTTCCAACAGTACGTTGTTCACACACATATCTCAAATAACATCATAGTTACGATGTTTTTAAATCGGATGATTCTTTTTGATACGCTTCGTCAAATTTTCCTATTATGTATTTCACGTAGGAACGTTATTTCTTTAACACCAGGTGTAAAATTCTGTGAAGAAATTAACATTACTGAAAACGAGAGCATAGTGCAAACGCTCTGTAGGACCAAAGTACTTACTACCTGTTAATCAAATACGTAGCTCAGCACCAATCATTACTATCTTCACTGTATGGATCTGTGTTTTTCTGCGAGTGTTTTCTGTCCTCACGGGAGTGTTATCATTATTCCCGGCGTACAAATTATTAGTTAACGAACCTGTTCCAGCACAATATCGCAATTCTATTCCTAAACTGATCATTTGTGTTACAGAAAGGCAGGGAAGCCTTCCCGCTGAAAGAGTAGAAATTACTCGTACTTTTGTGTCCCGAGGAATGCAAGTTCTCAGTAAATATGTGCTATTAATGTGCTAATAATAACAGCAACTGTGATAAATACAAATGGCCAAGTCTTACGGACATCGCATCACACTGTTCTCGATACCTGTTAATATGTATCCAGGTTCTGATTTAGAAGAGGCGTATTGCTGGTAATATCTACTGGTGAAATCGAGGTTCACACAGGTCTTAGCGCTGCACTGGGAGAATATGGGTGACAGTCGATAGTCCTGATAATATTCGAAAATCTTCGAGTACTTTCCTCTACACAACAGATCAGTGGCTTTGGGGACAGTATTGTTGCATACTGTTTTAAGTTCTTCCCATTACGTAATGCGATACGGTATTACAAGTCTTTTCAAGCTTCCTAACAGAACAAATCTGTGTGCTAGGTGGACATTCAAAATCGGAAACTTACATTTTATCGAGTAGTTCCCTTAGCGACTAAGCAATCCTGACACGGATCGCCATAATTTCTCACAGCCTGCATGCCTCTCTGAACTAGCGTTGATGAAAGGAAGGATACCGAAGAGATGTGACTTCATAACTTTAATTGATTCAAATGTGGGTTCTTGTTGAAACATTGAATATTGTGTTATCGAAACGAAACACTTTTTAGGCTAAGCTAAGTGGTCAAGGCCGTAGTGTACTCCCTGTAAAAGTAAACTAATTGGGATTCCATCCTGATCTCCAATATTATTTGTTTTCAACTATTTCAGTTGCTTCTCTACTCCAGGGATGCCTGTTACTATTTTCTCCGCGCGGGGAGTCCGTGCAACTATCAACTGAGTGTATATTTTTACAACCTTTCTGCGTGAATGATTTCTGAAATGCGTAACTGGAAACTTCAGCCCACCTTCTGTGGTCTCCTGTTGCCGCAGCAGAATAGTCAACGAGTGACTGGAGAGAAGCCTTCGAGCTGCTTATCGACTTTAAGTGGGACCAAAATATTCTGGAGTTTTCGGCAAGATCTGTTGCTAACGTACGGCGGTGGTAGTTGTATGGGTCGTGCATGGATCGTTCGTACGTGTAGTCCATCGCGCCACAGATAAATGTGGGCAAGTCGATGTCATTTTCCTTGACTTCCGCAACGCATTCGATTGAGTTTCACACTCTTATTTAGCGAACAAAATACGATCTTACGGTATACTGGATGAGATTTGTGACTGAACTGAGGACTCAACACATTATTCTAAACTGGACGGTCATGGGCGGCCGCTGTGGCCGAAGGGTTCTAGGCGCTTCTGTCTGGAACCACGCGGCTGCTACGGTCACAGGTTCGAATCCTAGGTTCGAATCCTACCTTGTGCATGGATGTGTGTGATGACCTTAGGTTAGTTAGGTTTAAGTAGTTCTCAGTTCTAGGGGACTGATGACCTCAGATGTTAAGTGCCATAGTGCTTAGAGCCATGTGAACCACATTGAGATTGCATGGAAGAAAAGAATGTAATTTTTCAACGCAAAAAATGCCTTGCAAAACACCCTTGCGATCCTTACCATGTTGGATTAACTAGAGAGGCAGAGAATATTCGGCGAAGAGCGACAGGTGACAATTTAGTACGGCCAAGAGTGTTACGGAAATGGTCAACAAACACCAGTGGCAACCGATGGAAAGCAAGCTGTTTATCAGGGAGTTACTTATTGTTGAACTCCGCTGAGCGTGCATTGGAGAAGAAGCCGAGCTACATATCACTTTCTTCCACAGACGTCTCATGACCATAATGAGAAGATCAGAAAAATGTGAGTTCATACGGAAGCTTATTGACAGTTGTTCTTCCCACGTACCGTTCGCGACTGGATCAGGGAACGGGAAAAATGATTTTGGTACCAGACATTATCTCCGCCTCTCACCGTAATGCCCCCCCCCCCCCCAAAAAAAAAGTGTAACTGTAGATGGTGATGAACACTGGAGTGCAATACCTAACGACGAAAGTAGCTTTCCGATGATGTGTCACTGCCAAGTGACATAGCTCGATGGAACGTGGACCTGCATAGAAGGTACTACTATTGTATTGTACAGAGGGTACTCGTAATTGAGATAAATTCGCAGTGAGGTGAAAAAAAAGACACTTTTACTCAAAGGCAATAATGACACTAATTTCATTGTGGTTCATGATGGTGCCATGGAGATTACAAATGATAGGCCTTTTTCTTAGAAGCGACAATTCATGCTCTGCAACACGCTCCCATGTTGAACACAAGTTGGAGTTCTTGTGGTAGGGCATTCTATTCTTGCACCAGCGCTATTAACAAATGCTGGATGGTTGTTGGTGGATGAGGACGTGCAGCGGTACGTTTACCCTGCGCATCCAACACCTGCTCGATGGGATTTAAATCAGCGGAACGAGCAGGACAGGCGCCTCCATTCGCCGAACATCCTCTCGTTCCAAGAGCTCCGCCACCGGCACAGTTCGCTGCGGTGGCTCATTGTCATCCATAAAACTATAGTCAGGACCGAATGCATCCCTGAAAAAACGCACGTGGGGAGGTAGTAGAGTATCACGATAGCGTTGACCGATGAGTGTGCCGTGTTCAAAGATTTGGAGGTCAGTACGCCCGCGCAACATTAAACATCCCCACGAAATATCGCGAGGATCACCGAAACGATCATGTTCGACAATCTTCCTGCATGCACTACAAGTTCCCTAAACACTAGCCATGAGAGGGTAAGTAAAGTATTTTCGAACACGATCGTTTTGGTGATCGGGATGGTATGGTGTCAAGGTAACCTCGCCGTTGAACGTTACAGTAACACATTCCTTCCAACCCATGCGCGTCTTATCATCGGTGAATTCGACTCTAACACCATTTTTATGGACGATAATGCTCGTTCGTTTAGCGTTATACGATGATCAAAAGTAGATGAAACTAACTGTTTAAGGAGCTCAGTAATATGCTTTTTTTTCAACCGAAGTTTACGTCAATCCGTACACCCATAAATTTCAAGCATTCTAGCTTATTCCCTGGCTCGCGCTCATGTGCTACATCAGTTCCTATTATGACTCTACTTTTGGCACAGAACTGAATATAGTGTGTTTCATCAAAGTTTAGGGACAGTCAGTTTTCTCAGAAACACTTTATAATTACTAGGAAAATATCATTTACCATCTCTAACATCCCATTCCCTCTACTGGGATTTATTATAAGACTAGTATCTCTTGCATCCCGCCTGGAAGGCGGCGCGTGGTTGTGCTCCTGAAAACTGAAGGGTAGGCAGAATGTAGGATGCTAGGAGGAGCAGGTGAGGTAGAACACTTGGTACTGCAATTAAAAGTGGTTTTACTTAACTTTGGCTGAGATGAGCACGATGGTGCGAAGCCGTACAGGTATCAACGCTAACTACTGCTTGTAGTTGGCCAAACTATCATTGAAATAATTAAAGTAACAAAGTCTGTATGGTCCTTTATGAAGTAGAAACAATGTTGCTATGTCGTCTCCTCGGAATCAAATGGGCTGAATCCCGAGCTGCGCTCGTAGAGCTTCTCAGCGCCGGCTAGAGGGCGCTGTCGTTGGTATCTGTGTCGTAGTGCCAACCTGAGAACTTGCAACTACGCCGTGGCATCGTTGCTATCGATACCACAGTGTCATCTGCAAAATGTCCCAATTTTAATTGTTGCTTGTTAAATGGAAGGTCGTTCAAAGGTATAAGGATAGGAATAGGTCCAAAATTAAACCTTGTGGTACTCCCATTGCGGTTTTTTTCCCAGTCACTATGATTTTGTATCCTTCCGACATTGTTTGAATGTACTTCAAAATAAAATCATAGAGTGCGAATAGATTGGCTCCAGATCCATTAGGTGTAAACGCGTTACCTAATAGTGAAGCACGAAAATTTGAGCTGCACCGAGAGTCGAACCCAGATTTGCCGCTTACTGTGAGCGGGCGCCTCGCCGTTATCCGGGTATGCCTCCCGGGTTAACCCATACTTCATTGTGTCACACTGTCTACATCCCTATACCACATCACCTGCAGTAGAAAATCCGAGTTTGAGTCCTGGTCCGACATAAATCTGCGTGTGTCACCATTACATAGTACATCTATACCTAACGCAGCTGAAGCCAAATTATTCACGTTCAACAACTTTATTCCGAAGAGAATTCGGACAGCTGTCTGTTAACAATTTCTGTTGACGCAAACATGGAAGTTAATATTGTTTTGATTATTCACCACAACACTTGTGCATTCTGTTAAGTGTGATTCGCGATGTTCTGTTGGTCGGCATCGCACAACTGACGTGCGAATATAGAATCTATCAATTTAGAAGAGCCATACAGCATTGCGTGAATAGCGCCGAAGGAACAAAAATATTCGTAGATCAAACAAATTTTTGATGGAGGTATGCAGCCGTAATCACAATATGACTCAAAATGGTGATAGGATGGTGAAATGCCGGCTGTTGTGGCCCAGCGGTCCTAGGCGCTACAGTCTGGAACCGCGCTACTGCTACGGTCGCAGGTTCGAATCCGGCGTCGGGCATGGATGTGTGGGATGTCCTTAGGTTAGTTAGGTTTATGTAGTTATAAGTCTAGGGGACTGATGATCTCAGATGTTAAGTCCCATAGTTCTCAGAGCCATTAGAACAATTTGATGGTGAAATGAGGGACATACAGATGGCAGTAAATTCTTTATTGTGACGGCACGTTTCGGGCCAAGCTTATCATCAGAGCGCCTAGTAAGAAATGCAGAAAACAATACCAATAATAGTACATTCATTGACATAGTATTTCATGTTGTTGAAAACTAGCAGAGTAACGAAACAAAAGGAATTACATAGCACTTCTTACAAAACAAGTGAAGGTGGGCGCATAATGACGTCCATTCAAAAATGATCAACATTTGTTGTCATATACACTAAGTGACGTGGATTAGTGGACAAAAACATGAAGTGAGACCGGTCCACTACGGAGCCCTAATGAAGGCATAGTGTACATAAGCTGAGGGCCCTCTACTTCGTATGAAGCGTCATAAGTTCAAGAAAGAAAATAAAAAAAACATTTTTTTAACGTTTTGTCATTTTTCATTAGAATTAAGAAATTACCAGCATTTATAAAGAGCCACCTGGAACTTCGTAGTTTCTCTTGGAACAAATATGCCCCGGTTGTGAGAGGATGACTTACGATACTCCTACTGGAGGATCTCAAGATTGACTATTATTTTAAATGCGGAAAGTCTAAAGCACACTTGTACGGAATTTCACAATATTTAGATATCAGCCTTAATACAAAGCAGTATGTAACAAAGCAGTTGAGGGTTAACATACAGTTGAAAAAGTCGTTTATTTTTTTATTTTTATCCACTACTACATCGTGAAAGAAATTGAAAAACCATTTACGACAGCTTTTTACCTTCTCATTTACAAAAGATTCATATTCCCCTGATAGCTCACGTAAATTTCAGTATCCCCCAAATATCTAGGATTGTCCGTTTTCTAGCATAGTGCTGGATAGACAAGTCATCGTTGATGCTTCCTAAGCCATGCCTGAATACTCTTAGATGGTCCTCTAAAGCACTGGCATTACTAACATATCACCGAGCGAGGTGGCGCAGTGGTTAGCACACTGGACTCGCATTCGGGAGGACGACGGTTCAATCCCGTCTCCAGCCATCCTGATTTAGGTTTTCCGTGATTTCCCTAAATCGTTTCAGGCAAATGCCGGGATGGTTCCTTTGAAAGGGCACGGCCGATTTCCTTCCCAATCCTTCCCTAACCCGAGCATGCGCTCCGTCTCTAATGACCTCGTTGTCGACGGGACGTTAAACACTAACCACCACCACTAACATATCCTTGCTCACGATGCCTGACCTGAAAATCCTTCAAAGTTTGTCCAATGTAGTGTTTCGTACACGAGCCACAATTGCTCTTGTAGACCCCTGTTCTGCTAAACTTATTAATCACTGTCTCCAAGCAGTGTCACAGTATTTTGCCCAATTTATTGTTTGTCCGGAAACCCACTATAATTTTGACTTTACGGAACGCATTAGCAATTCTATCTGACGCAAACGATAGTAAGGGACTGAGATATACTTCATTATCATCATCGACTCTCCACTAAACCCAGTTTACTTTTCAACTTTCTTAAAAACCGCTTTCCCGATTTTCCTTGTTTCTGCTTTAGTGAAACCACTTGCTATACCTAATTTAATAATCGCATTTGTCTGTTTTTCAATAACCTCCTTAGTGGCGCCTAATTTTGCTACACAATAAAACATGCAATTCAAGAATGCGTGATTTTATGCCGGTGGATTGCATGAATCCTTTGCAGTGATGAAGTACGTGGCATCGGCTTACGATATATATCAACCTTCAGTCTCTGTTCAGCCCTAACGATTTGCGTGTCCAGGAAATTAATTTTACCTTCTACTTCTATTTCCATTGTAAATTGCGTATTTTTAGGCATTTAATTAAAGGTCTATAAAAGCTCTTGAACATCAGTCTCCGCACCTGGGACGACCAGAGAGATATCAACATATTTACAATACAATTTTATCTTCTCTGAAATGTTAGTGCAAGTAGCAATGAAACTATTTTCCAGGTAATTAAAACAATTTTTTTGAAGGTATCCCTGATGAACTTGATCCCATAGCAAGCCTTTCTTCTGGTAGAAAGTAAAGTAATTAAGAGGCAGAGAAAGTTTAACCAGTTCCAACAGTTCAATAGCACGCACAGGGTCTTTATTTCCAAAACACATAAATTTATTATAAAAAGTTGTAACGTCTCATCAATTGGCACATTCGTGTACAGGTTCTTTATGTTAAATGAAAGGAGAAGTACATTTTTAAGTAATAAAAGATCTTGCAAAATACTTACCATAGCTATTTTTAATACTATATATCTATTTTTGAACCTGTATATTTTTTGGAGCGTAAAGAGTTTCTCAATTATTGCCTGACAAAAACTGTTAAGATAATAGTTAGGGCTACTACACCCACTAATAAGAGTACGAACAGGGTAATTTTCCTTATGCAACTTAACATTTTAGTGGAAGACTGGCATATTAGGATTTCTCATTCAAAGCCTCTCCTTTTCTTGCATTTAGAGTCAAAAACTACGACGGAATCGTCAATAGCATCTCTAACATCTTTCGCAAATGCCAGAAGTGGATTTTTATCAACCTGTACAGTTTTAGTGTCTTCGAAGAACTTTTCAGTTTTAGGAAAGTAAACAGCGTCATCAGTAAGAACCAACGAAGAACTTCTGATCGTTTTAGTAACCAATTCGTTGTAACCTGTCACTGTAACATTCAAATTCTTAACGGAACGGTATAGACACTGGAAGGACCGATTACGGTTACCGGCTTGCTTCTTCGCATTGGATGTCTTGGATGTCTAATCTGCTCAGGATTAGAAACTTTCAATATTTCGCAACTACTTTTAACCCCTGCAATAATTTCCTTAAAAACTTTCCTTTCCACTGGTGAAGGTAATAATGGTCAGGTTCACTATTATTGCAGTAAAACAATGTTTAGTTACTTGATTAGTGGTAGAAGCATAGCGCCCCGTTATAGTGGGTTTTCGGACAAGTAAACTGGGCAGAAACTGCGACACAGCTTGGACACAGAGATTAATAAGTTTAGCGGAGCAGGGATCTAGAAGGTCAATTGTGGCTCGTGTTCGAAACATTACACTGCAAGGGGTTTACAGGTCAGGTATCGTGAACACGGAGATGCTAGTAATGCCAGTAGATTAGGGAACCATCTAAGAGTATTCAAACATTGCTTAAGAAGAATTAACGATGACTTGTCTAACCAGCACTATGGTAGTAAAGTCACAATCCAAGATATTTTGGAGAAGACTATAATTCACGCGATCTGCCAGGGGGATATGAATCTTTTGATAAATGATCAGGTATAGAGCTGCTGTAAATGGTTTTTCATATCTTCCACGATGTCATAGTGGATAAAAGTAAAAAACAACTCCTTTTAACTATAAATTAAGGGCTCGTGGCCTGCGAGCACGGAGCCTGTTCAAGTTTGTTATTCGTATGATTCCAAGAAGAATGGATTTATACTAATAGTTTTTAATTGCTAATTAGTGTTTGGTTGGAACAGAAAATGTTATAAACACCTATACGACCGCTCTTAGCTCTATAACATGTTGGCTAGAGGTAAAAGGTACAGCCAAAAAGTTTCCGTTTGGCGGCCGTACAGTCCAGAATCGGTATGCTAACCAGAAAGAACCATCATGAGCATTGAGGCAATAACTTCACCGACGCACTAGGTTGAAGATACCTGTTGCTAAAGCACCGTGTCCTACCGCGTGAAGAAGCCTGTAACTGTCTGTTGCACATAGTCCTCCGACAGGAGTCCTCCGACTGAAGACGTGTAAATCGCATAGGGAGAGATCAGGACCATAGAACGGGTGCTTGAGTGCCACCCACGTGTTCGTAATGGATGAGGCAGCCCTCCCAGATAGACCGATGTCTTGTGTCGAAGTGCGACCATCACGAAAGGTGGGGCACCATTCCACAACGGTGGAATGCTGTCCCATACACAGTCTTCATGTCCAATTAATGTCCTTTGGCATCCAAGAAAAGAGTAGTAGAACGTTTGTCGTGTTTGGACAGATTTGGTACAAACGTCGCCATAGTTCACGTTTCCGCATTTACCGCACATCGGTAAGACACGAATGCAGCCCTAATCCATTGCCTACATCTCGATGCTTATGTACCTAGATCTGAGTCACGCTACGTTACATATACACTGCAGCAACGCATTCAAATAGAAACGTCTTGAGCGGCACCTACAGACTGAACCGCGAAAGAAACTGGTATAGGCATGCATATTCAAATACATAGATGTGTGAACAGGCAGAATACGGCGCTGCGGTCGGCAACGCCTATATAAGACAACAAACGTCTGGTGCACTTGTTAGATCGGATACTGCTGCTACAATGGCAGGTTATCAAGACTTAAGTGATTTTGAACGTGGTGTTATAGTCGGCTCACTAGCGATGGGATACAGCATCTCCGAGGTAGCGATGAAGTGGTGATTTTTCCGTACGACCATTTCACGAGAGTATCGTGAAAATCAGGAATCCGTGAAACATCAAATCTCCATTCGCTGCGGCCGGAGAAAGATCCCGCAAGAACGGGACCAACGACGACTGACGAGAATCGTTCATCGTGACAGAAGTGCAACCCTTCCTCAAATTGCTGCAGATTTCAATGTTGGGTTATCAACAAGTGTCAGTGTGCGAACCATACGACGAAACATTATCAACATGGGCTTTCGGAGCCAAAGGGCCACTCGTGTACATTACGGTTCGCCTGGCCCGTCAACATCGACATTGGACTGTTGATGACCGGAAACGTGTTGCCTGGTCTGACGACTCTCAGATCCAAATGTCTCGAGCGGATGGACGTGTACCTGTATGGAGACAACCTCATGAATCCATGGGGCATGCATGTCAGCAGGGGACTCCTCAAGCTGGTGGACGGTCTGTAATGAAGTAGGGCGTGCGCAGTTGGAGTGATACGGGACCCCTGATACGTCTAGATACGAATCTGATAGTTGAGACGTACGTAAGCATCCTGTCTGATCACCTGCATAATTTATGTCCACTGTGCATTCCGACGGACTTCGGCAATTCCAGCAGGACAATGCGACGCCCCACACGTCCAGGATTGCTGCAGGATTGCTCGAGGAACACTCTTCGGATTTTAAACGTTTCCGCTGGCCTCCACGTCCGCCAGACATGAACATTGTTGAGCATATCTGGGATGCCTTGCAACATGCTCTTCAGAAGAAATCTCCATCCTCTCGTGTTCTTACGGATTCATTGTGTCAATTCCTTCCAGCACTACCTCAGAGATTTGTAGAGGCCATGGCACGTTGTGTTGCGGCACTTCAGCGTGCTGGCAGTGGTCCTACACGATATTAGACAGATGTACCATTTTCTTAGCTGGCAGTCGACCTCATGCTTTGTAATGGCTTACAGTTGTGGCACCCCGGTTCGCTTATAAATGGAATTAGAGTGAACCATATATATGGTAGTGCCAAGAGAGTAGGAAAGGATTCCTTCTGTTCCACAGAGGCTATGGCTAAGTAAGTTTAAAAGAAGGTTTCACAAGCTGAACTGCTGGAAAATTTAACTGCCGCTGATAGCTGGACACTAATGGTCTGACTGACCATATTGTTCCGTTAGTTTCTCATGTATAAATTTAACTGGCGGAAGAGAGACAAAGAGAGAGAGACCACCCACAACAATCTATACGTACACCGTCATTCCCTCAATGAACGAAGAAAAGGCACATCGTAAGCATAACCATCACCACAGTGACGCCGGCCAAGTGTAATGGCTCTTGAGAGAGAGGAGGGGAGTTCAGTTAGTTGGAATGGATGTTGCTAAGCAGACAGGCAGAGAGACAGATGTGACACAGGCTTTGTTATCAGAGGGACAGGAAGGAAGGAAGAAAGGCAAACCTTGTATCTCCCTCCAGACAGCGAAAGCCGCCCTCCTGCAGCTTTGTTTACCACACAGTGGTTGTCAAAACTGAATCAGCGAGCTCCACTCAGCGACGACAGATTGCCACTCTCGTACAAAGAAGACTGGCTTTCAGTGCTTTTTTTCTCCTTTATTCATGTCACCGCGCTGAAGTTGGGCTCCACGTGTGACCGCTGGAAAATAAGCTCCAGTGACATGTGGGGTCATTTATCGGCGTGCGATCAGGTGTCCGCCATTACTGGAGCGCCCACGAGGTATATCTCTGTCGGCACGTGTGAGCTACCGCGGTCGCTAGCAGGGCTGGCCAGTGACGTTATGAGGTCATTCTGACAGGCGTGCGGTCCAGCCTGGAGCAAGAGGCACTGTGCACTTTGTGATAAAAATTCAGAAGCTATACGCTGTTCCTCAGGCCACAGATATAGACCGAGCACGATCTCATAAATGTCGTGCTGACGTTTGAAAACCAACATCAACGTTGTGGACGAGAGGGAGGAAACATTGGAGGAGAGGGTGAAATGAAGCTGAATAAATATGCTAATAGGAACTGCTAGTCACAATTCCTCTCATAAATACAGAAAGATTCAGAAGTCGGGTTAAAATTGGGGGTAAAAAGATATCGATGATATCTAAATCTGCGCGCAAGCCTCCGAGCTCCACATTGTGTGATGAGTGGACACCCAACACCTTGCCGTTTGCTTCATGGTTTCACTCTCCTTCAACCACTTTTCATAGATCCTCACGACAACAGAACGCGAACCTTGGTGCAGCTTCGTCGTTTTCGAGATAATCATTCTCATGTGCAACGCCATTACAATATGCCCTTTGTCAAAGTCGTTGATTTCAGTGGATTTTCGTACTTGCTGCCCTTGTCGTTGCTACAATGATTCGCCTTTCATCTTTGCCCCGATTACATGCTTCCCTCACCATGTCACGTCCCCCAAATGCCACTACGCAGCATTCAGTTCTGCGATGAGCTATGGCCATAAAGTTTTGATTATAACAACATACTCCACAAGCCACGTTACGGTGTGTGGCATATAACACTTCCGATAACACTATCCTTTCCAGCATCTCTGGTTACAATTGCGATTGGCATGTGGGAAGAATGGTTATCGCCTAACGTACGAGCATACAACATCACAAATATCGTTCGTTTCCCCATTGTGGTAATTTGGCGAGACGTAGAGAAAACTAGGGCTGGACAGGACCACGAGAGGGAATGAAACTAGGAGTTAATTTTGGATGGAAATTGGTACACTCCAGAATCACTTCTATTACCCAAACGACTATGATAGTATTGTAGAACAGTCGTCTTTGATTGTTGTGACAGTCACGTTTTGTGCTTGTTTTTCTCGCTCATATTGCAATATTAGTAACTCTTCGTCTGCAAGGTAAATGAAGAAGATTTATCTATTAAGTTACCTGTTTTTCAATATCTCAAAACGTGTGGCGAACTACTTTAGTGCATTTAGACGTCTAGTTTTCAAAGTGCTTTGTGGGTTTTGAAGAGTATGTAACGTCACAGGTTGGGGGTGGAACAGGTCCTCTCTGTACTAAAGTTTCGTTCTGCCCCAGGTAGCTTACCATTCCTTCCTAGTGTGTACTTTTTAATATTCATATTTATTCTAACGCTTCTAAGATACATTACTATATTTCAGATTGTTCATACTGTTGCCATTGACTGTTCTTATTTCTTCGCAGACCGTTAGAAGATACGAAAGCAAAAGGTGGTCTGCAGAAAACGTGGAAGAGTCACTGACAGCTGTTGTGAAAAAGGAAATGGGATTTAGGAAAACCATTAATCAGTTCAATGATGCTAAAAGGGAAAATTTTGTAGTGGTTTCTGAAATGAGCAAGTGTTTGTGCTTGTGGGTTATTTAAAAGACATTACGGCAGATTGTTTGGCTTGACAATGAAGTAGTTCAGAGCTTCAGGTTTTCAGTTAGCGGAGAAAGATATGCTGAAGTCCCCATTTAAAGAGGACCTGAAAGTGGCGGGTAAAGATTGAGTGACTCAGTTTCTTTCGGGGCATCTAATGGTTTGGCAGTTCTAAACTCACATGCTTATTGCTTTTTGTAGATTTTAAGAAATATTATTAGAGTTGAAGTTAAACTTGTAAGGAAACTTAAATTTTTCATAGCCTTTACACTATATAAGAATTACGAATTTGGTCCTATTCTGCCCAAGGCCTGAGACACAATGGACCAATGTTGCACGGTGATGGGTTGCGCCCCTGTCATTATTCATTAACGCAACACCGGCATACTGATACCCGATTTCTGAGGATGCAGCTTTGTGAATGGTTCGAACGACAACAACAGGAAGCCAACGGTGACTTGATAAAAACTGCAATATGGTCTGATGAACCTGCACGTTACCCGAGGCCCTGGATATGAGTTCAACTTTAGCAGGAAATTATTGGTTAGAATATTGACACAATGCTGGATCCCTACCCGTTCCGGTTGATTGACCCCACCTAACATCCATTTCTAATAAATAATTTGATATTCCGCAGACGTTGTGGTTCCAACTGCGTGCCCCTGTGTAACTTGGAGGAAACGTGCCACGGACTTTAAGCGGAGCCATTTCTGGGAAACGGATAGGTCATAGCGGTTCTGTTTTGTGTCCTTCACGTTTGCCTGAGCTATATCTCCTGGATTTCTTCGTGCGGGAACACTTGAAGAAGCACATTTATCCAGCGCCGCCGATGAATGTGGAGGAATTGGTAGCGCAGTTCCATGCTGCATTTGTAGCTCAAGGTTCAGGTATGGCTGTGAAGAGAGTCGAGCCAAAGTCCCTAAATGTTTGAAGATGCAGGGAGCTCACTTTCAGCATCTACTCTGAAGATTATGTCTGTTTATTTGGAAAACTTGCTGCCACTGTTAGTGTATGTAGCTTGTCGCTATTATTGGATGTGGTTTGTTATGTTTGACATCTTATTACGTTCACATTGTCTACCATAGCATTATTTGGCAAAAAATAAAAGATTACGCTTACGCCAAGACTGTAACTCGACGTATTTCAACGTGAAACTCTACCAATTCCAGTAACCGGGTAACACAGCAATGCAGTACTGAATGAAGGTACTTGTTGTGCATGTGACGACGTGGTTACTCAAATGGCACTTCTTTGACATCCTTTTTCTATCGGAAATACGCATGGGACGTAATTCTGCAGCAGGCATTTTTGTATTGTTAGTATGCAAGGAAGCGTGCTGTGTTGTCCGTGAGCGTGAATGTAAGGTGCAGGTCAATGTGCGGGAATTGAAACTCAGGGGTTAGTCGGCATTGAAGCTACTCTGTGTCCCCGTCGCTCAATTGTCTTTTCCGCACAAGGCTGTGAAGTTTTGGACGTTAAATGTTTCAGAAAGTTTTTCTCCCAGTACAGTCGCTTTTATAAAATATAGCTGTTCAGGTACACTTTGCTACCGTGCCTCTAGGTAGACTCTGCTACCGTCCCTCTCGGGAGTATTAGACTCCGATCTTACCCCATTTGTGATTCGGCATTGACAACATTGTGCTGTCGGAGCTTTAGTGATATGTGAGATTCGCAGTAGCATCTTAAAGTCAGCCACCTGCCGATGTTACTGTAGCGAGTACAAGTATGGAGTGTTTTTGCTACAAAACAATGGTTTCTTTGTTAACAAGTCTGTATGTAGCAGCTCACAGGCGTGTAATATAAATTCTTAGTACTTTTTATTCCTCTGGATGTTTTCATCAGGTCACACTGTCAACTTTGTCAACCGCGGGCTTCCTCAAATACCGGCAGTACTTCGGAGATTCACAGATTTCGTTTCTTTCCAACGGTCGCTGGAAAAGTCGTCTTAAAGAGGCGGCGCTAGTTATCAAGCGAAGGCATCCGCACGTGTTGCTAACCGCCACAGGTGATTTGTCCATCTGTAAGACTGTGTATGATTTTTCCCGCAGTTAGTAGGAGTACGACTGACGGGGATGTGTTGTACGGCCGAAGTTTGATCATTATTCCGAGATCTGTCTGCAAGCTCACAGTGACTTCTGCATGACTCGCGGTCTTGCGTCGACAGAGACAAACATCGTCTATTTGTGAATACGGTGCTGATTGCACATTCATGACTTTGTATGTACGAAGAGTTTATTTTTTCTACTGCACTGTGACCATGTAGCTGCCTTGTTTACACGCAGTGATGTCGTTTATGATTATTTCCGTATCTATTTACGAGTCTTATAGTGACGTAATATTGGTAGAGTTACATGTCTGGCACATCCAGCCTAGCGTCGACGTGGTCCTAGGATTGTATTAGGTCGCTAATTTTTTCCTTTCTTACCTCAATATACCACGTGTGGATTACGTGTGGTGGTAGTGGGGGGGGGGGGGGGGGGAAATGGATACGTCTGTTGTAACTGTCCTGTTCACGTTTGAGGGATACTTATTATTAACGCACAGATACGTTTTTCTAGAAAATGCAGCAGTCTGCTGACTGTGAAGCAGAATTATACAGATTTGTAGAACATATTTGGATTTGTCCGTTTTTAGTATACGAGTTTTGTAGCAATGTCGCATATACTTACAGGGTTTATTTTGTTACGAGTTGTCATTCCACCTGGGAGGCAGCCTAGTTGAAAGTGTAGACACCCACGCTATTTACAAGGGCATGAAGGTCTTAGGTTCGAGGAGGCGATTATATTTCAGTTTGGTCCGGAAAGAAAGGGTAGTGGGGAGATCAAATGAGTCCACAGATTTCATTCGTTGAGCATCGTTGTAGCTGTAGTTTTACACGTGCTAAGATTGGTTTTTCCGCGTTTTCCGTAGAGATACTACGGAGGAGTAAAGTTATTGACAAATTGCGTCAGATTTTATTGTGGCTGGATGCCATCTCCCTGAACGACTGAGCGTCATGTGTGCCAGGTACTAAGTCGGAGATGATTACACGGACGTTGTACAAATATCTCTGCAACTGGGGAGACGGTGTGGTGTAGTGTTAGGCAGTCATTCGGAGCACTCCCATTCGCGACGGCATGGCTACGTTCGTACGAGAACTTCTTTACCGTACTGGCATTATCCAGCGAATAAAGGGAGGAGAACGATGTGTATTTGCACCAATGTCATAGGATATGTTTACTGTTGTCACTGCGAGCGGGGGATCTCTCGGCCAACAACGTTTGATACCAACCGCAACATCGTCGGCGACTGCTGGGCACTGTGCCCGCGATCACCTGCGCTCGCAGCAACATTGCACAGGTTGGAGTCTGAGAGATGATTTACCCTCCAGCAAGCGGCATGATTCTCGATGGGTTTGTCGCAGATTCTGGTCGCCTCTCTTTAGAGTTGGCCTACAAATAGTATTGGTTGGAGGCATCAGAATTTTACACAATCTAGTTATTTAGTGTCACATTCCTCATACAATATCTTTGGCTTATAGGATTCTCTGGAACGTTACTATCATTGTCAAGGTGTTCGTCTGTAACATTGTGACGAGACGCACTAGTAGTGGAGCTACAGCTTAGCAATGATTCATAATTCTGGACGAAAGGTGAAAGCATTATGACGTCAACATGATGCATCGCACCGTGAGCGACACAACTCGATTTTGACACATAAGCCACGTGACTGGGTACAATGCGTAAAACTGTGAAAATGTGTAAAACTGAAAGTACTTACATATCCGTCTGGATAAGGCCTCTCCTGGTGACTCGACATATTAAACAAACGGATATCAAGTTACTTCTTATTAATAAAGCAGCCTAGGCCTATCCGTATGATGCCCAGTTCCGGACTGCCTCAGTTTAAAAGATCGAGTTACAGAGGTGTGCTCAGTATCAGTGAAATCTAATCGAGGCACTCACAGCGTTGTGATTCCTGAGAGCACCATGACATCGATGCGACGTCGGGAACACTGTTGTGTCATTGAAAAAATACGTACAATTGTGGAAAAACCGGTAAAAATACGAAATCGGCCAAAAAAAGGGAAAAACCTAAAATTTACAAATAATTGAGAGAAATATATAACACAGTGCTTACATACTCGTTTAGGTGAGGGCTCTGATGGTTCCATGTAGTTCTGCCCTTGACAAATAGACGCAGGGTGGCCTCTCCCTATGCTCTAGAGCATGTCCCGGTATAAAATAGGAGAATGGGCGATAAATACGTAAAATTGGGGAACAACGAAAAATAAGTAAAAATAAGAGTACTTACACTATGTGATCAAAAGTATCCGGACACCTGCCTGAAATTGACTTACAAGTTCGTGGCACCTTACATCGGTAATGTTGGAATTCAATATGGTGTTGGCTTTGATGTCAGCTTCCACTCTCGCAGGCATACGTTCAATCAGCTGCTGGAGGGTTTTTTGGGGAATGGAATCCCATTTTTCAAGAGTTCTGTACTGAGGAGAGGTATCGATTTCGGTCGGTGAAGCCTGGCACGAAGTCGGCTTTCCAAAACATCCCAAAGGCGTTCTACAGCATTCAGGTCAGGACTCTGTGCAGGCCAGTCCATTACAGGGATGTTATTGTCATGTAACCACTCCGTCACAGGTGCTCGATCGTGTTGTAAGATGCAATCGCCATTCCCGAATTGATCTTCAACAGTGGGAAGCAGGAAAGTGCTTAAGACATCAGTGTAGGCCTGTGCTGTGATGTGCCACGCAAAACAACAAGGGGCGAAAGCCCCCTCCATGAAAAACCCAACCATACCATAACACCACCGCCTCCGAATTTTACTGTTGGTACTACACACGCTGGTAGATGGCGTTCACCGGGCATTCGCCATACCCACATGCTGCCATCGGATCGCCACATTGCGTACTGTGATTCGTCACTCCACACAACAACATTTCACTGTTCAGTCGTCCAATGTTTATTCTCCTTACACCAAGCGAGGCGTCGTTTGGCATTTATAGGCGTGATATGTGGCTTATGAGTAGCCGCTCGACCATGAAATCCAAGTTTTCTCACTTCCCGCCTAACTGTCATAGAACTTGCAGTGCATCCTGATGCAGATTGGAATTCCTGTGTGCTGGTCTGGATAGATGTCTGCCTATTACACATTAAGACCATCTTCAACTGTCGGCGGTCTCTGTTAGTCAGCAGATGAGGTCTGTCTGCACGCTTTTGTGCTGTACGTGTTCCTTCACGTTTCAACTTCACAATCACATCGGGGACAGTGGGTCTAGGAATGTTTAGGAATGTGGAAATCTCGCGTACAGAAATATGAAACAAGTGACATCCAATCGCCTGTTCACGTTCGAAGTCCGTGAGTTCTGCGGAGCGCCCTATTGTGCTCTCTCAATATGTTTAATGACCACTGAGGTCGCTGGTATGGAGTACCTGGCAGTAGGTAGCAGCACAATACACCTAATAGGAAAAACGTATTTTTTGGTGGGTGTCCGGATACTTTTGAGCTCATAGTGTATATCTGCCTATGTGAGCTCTCTAATGGTGCCACATAATATCGGTATTAACAAATAGAACTCAAGTGAAGTGACTTAACGTTCTTTGTTATTAACAAATAGGCATTCTCTCGGTGTGGACGCGGCGCATGATCCTCATTACTTGAAGGGGGGTTCCGCAATTTTTATCTTAAGTTAGCTTTTATATAAGTAACAAAATTGCCTGGATGATAGCCCAAGGTATTTCTGATCAATTCCCAGTGTTTCACCAACGGAGACTGAGTGGGAGAAGCAGGAAGCCAAAGTATGTGACCTAACACTGGATATGTAGTATGACACCGGATGCGATAACATCGTTATCTGTCCGTGAACCAGCTCTGGTATCCTACTGATATGACGTCAAAATTATGTCTCACTCGATGTGACAAATTTAATTTTCATCACATTTGGCAGTTTTTGTTTTACAATTTGCAGTGTGGCGTTTCAAGGCGATTGCGGATTGAAGATTTATCACAAAGACGTCACTCTTTATACGATTTCTAATAAATAAAAATCAGTTAATGACACATCTGGCGTAAAACGACTTCAGGAGGTACGAAGACAAACAGCACTCAAGTTGAAATGTGCATGTTCGTTGGTGTAGTGCAGTGGTTAAGGTCGTGGAATACAGAGACTAAGAAAGTTTGTTAGTGTTTGCTTATATGCTAATATGCTTTTTCCATCACAATGTTTATAACACATTCTGGGAATTCCTTTCAAATGAAGTACAAGTAAGGTCTTCAAAATTTGATGTTATTTATACACACATCAAAAAACTTTTGCATCACCCCAGTTCCCAGAACTCCTGAAGACAGACGTTGGCTGTGGATGTTGTATCACATACACAGTCCCTTTGACTGTTCAGTGATGTCATTAAACCCACCCAAAGTTGTAAACAATTATGCATAAGCAGCGTCTATTAGACTGAGGGGGTTCGACAGCTGATCTGTTCCAGTCAATCCACCAGGAAGGAGGTACATGGCTGTAGTTCAACCATGCCTAGACGGTGAATACCGCGGTTCGATCGCGTCCTCACCCTTAGTGCCAAGAAGGGCTCTCAACAAGGGAAGTGTCCAGGCATCTCGGAGTGAACCAAAGCGATGTTTTTCGGACATGGAGGAGATACAGAGAGACAGGATTGTCGATGACATGCCTCGCACAGGCCGCCATAGAACTACTACTGCAGTAGATGACCTACGGATTATGGCTCGCAGGAACCTTGACAGCAACGCCACCATGTTGAACGATGCTTTTCTTGCAGCTGCAGGACGTCGTGTTGCGACTCAAACTGTGCGCAATAGGCTGCATGATGCGCAACTTTACTCCCAACGTCCATGGGAGGTCCATCTTTACAACCACGACACAACGCAACGTGGTACAGATGGGCCCAACAACATGCCGAATGGATCGCTCAGGATTGACATCACGTTCCCTTCATCAATGAGTGTCGCATATGCTTTCAACCACACAATCGTCGGAGACCTGTTTGAACGCCTTAGACACACTGTTCAGCGAGTGCAGAAAGGTGGAGGTTCCCTGCTGTTTTGGGTTTGCTTTATGTGGGGCAGACCTACGCCGCTGGTGGTCATGGAATGCGCTGTAAAGTCAGTAGGACAAGTTAATTCCATCCTCCAACCGATAGTACAACCATATCGTCGGCAGCATATTGGCGAGGCATTCGTCTTCATGGACGACAATTCGTGCCCCCATCGTGCACATCTTGTAAATTACTTCCTTCAGGATAACGACATCGCTCGAATAGAGTGGCCAGCATGTTCTCCAGACATGAACCCTGTCGAACATGCCTGGGATAGATTGAAAAGGGCTATTTAAAAACGACGTTACTCACCACCACTCTGAGGGATCTACGTCGAATCGCCGTTGAGGAGTGGGACAGTCTGGATCAGCAGGCCTCGATGAACTTGTGGATAGTATGCCAGACGAATACAGGCATGCATCAATGCAAAAGGACGTGCTACTGGGTATTAGAGGTACTGGTATGTACAGAAATCTGTACCACCACCTCTGGAGATCTCACTGTTTGGTGGTACAACATGCAATGTGTGGTTTTCATGTGCAATAAAAATGGCGGAAATGATGTTTATGTTGATCTTTATTCCAATTTTCTGTACAAGTTCCGCAACTGTCGGAACAGAGGTGATAGAAAAAATTTTTTTTCATGTGTGTGTATAAGAGAGCGCTCTTTCAGGAATCAGCTTCTACGACTTCATGACATCTGTCTGATTAGAAAGCAAAGGCTGAATTGCTGTGATTGACAAACAAAGAAGTGTCATTTATATTCCTTGCTTGTCCGAAGCCGGCCTCTGTGGCCGAGCGGTTCTAGGTGCTTCAGTCGGAACCGCACTGCTGCTACTGTCGCAGGTTCGAATGCCGCCTCGGGCATGGATGTATGTGATGTCCTTAGGTTAGTTAGGTTTAAGTAGTTCTACATTTAGGGGACTGATGACCTCATATGTTAAGTCCAATGGTGGTTAGAGCCATTTGAACCATTTGAGTTTGTCCGAAGGTATGGTTGGGTAGGAACAGAAGAGATGTGATTAAATTGCTGCGAGTGAAATATTTAGCTGATCTTTCTGCGATTTCAGAGGTTCCACTTACCCACGCTAGAATCTGGTGTCTGTCTCACGCCCGAATTACTTCGAATGTGTTGCTGGACATGTACACGTCATTTTGACGGCATTTACTAGTAATCTGTGCGTGTGACTAGCATCTCACTGTTAGATGCTTGCAATACGATGTTGTCTGGCTATGGAGACGGTACCCGTCTATAGTCGGAGGTGAGCAGAGCGCTGAAACGGGAACAGTCGGCAGCGTGCTGCGACCGCTGCAGAGCCCAGCAGCAGAGTCGCCAGCTCACTCGACCCGCGATCGCCGCTGAATGCGAGAAGCGAGGTGCGCGTGGAATTTAATCCCTCCGCCGCACCTCTTTCCTCGCTCAATGCGACGGAATGTCAGAATTTAAAGCAGCCGAGCCTCTCGCTTGCAGGTGTCAAAGGATTCACGGTGTGCACAGCGAGAGAATAAAGCGGTCCCAAAATCGTTTCGACTGTTCTGATCTGCTTAGGCTCTTTTCCGTAAATGGAATCAAGCGGGATTTACCGTGAAAGGGCTAACGAATAGGTAATTGAAAAATGGGTATTCTGTATCATCTATCCGTGCACCATTCCCAACCGTCAAAACATAAATGCGCTTCCACTGCCTTGACATACGGAGATAATACTGAGACGTTTTGAATGTACATAATTTATGATACTATTATACTGATATTCTATGAAATCATAGTGGTAAACAGAATAATGCCATGTGACAAAACCTTTCTGCGTCTCATTTTATTCTCCCCACGCATGCTAGGAATAGGATGAAAGGCCGTCTTTCGCTGTTTTGAAAGCTACAGTCTTCGAGGAATGCTTTCCACAAAACTGTATCACACCGAGAATGGGTATTTTCTTCATTATTCTTAAGGAACAGTGCTAAGTGTTGCGAAATTTATAACCTAATTGATGAGTCATGTTGGTGTACAACATAGTTTATTCTGTTTTATTCTTCCAAGGACCAAAAGGTGTGGTCCGATTTTTAATCAGGAAAAAAATATCGTCTTTTGGCTATACGGTGGTTCATCAGACTCTTACCCGTGTTGACAAACATTCTTGTTATAGAGTTACGAATGTACCCAGAAATTAAGAGTCCAAATCACGTGGGTGAGTCAAATGAAAATTTTACATATTTTTTTAAATATAATTTATTGTGCAGAAGTGGTACAAAACTGTATCACTTTTCGACATAATCTCCCCGACGCTCAATGCAAGTCCTCCAGCGCTTACAAAATGCATAAATTCCTTTATAAAAAAATTCTTTTGGTAGTTTGTGCAACCACTCATGCACCGTGTGGCGTACCTCTTCATCAAAACGGAACTTCTTTCCTCCCACTGCGAAATTCACTGTCACTCGGTAGTTTTCCTTCAGTATGGCTTCAACTGCCGCAATGTTCTGTCGACCTGACCTGGACGAGGAGCATCTTCCACTGAAGTCACACCATTTGCGAACTTCCTACTCCATTCGTAGACTTGCTGCTGTGACAAACATGCATCACCGTACTGAACCTTCATTCGTCGATGAATTTCAATAGGTTTCACACCTTCACCAGGCAAAGACCGTATAACAGAACTCTGTTCGTCCCTGGTGCTAGTCGCAAGTGTGGCGGCCATCTTTATACTGATACTGCGACGGTATCTGTGCATCCGCACTACGCTGCCACCTACAGGCCATTCTGCACGATGTTTGTAGCACGCTTACCAACTTACAGGATAACAGAGCGAAATTTCGATTTGTTATTACAAATTTAAAGTTTCCATTTGACTCACCCTCGTATTTTTGGAATAAGTACTTTTAGTGTGACCTGTCTTCTGGCTATTTCCATGCTATCCGCTACGGCATCCTCTGCTGTGCGTACCCCTTGATCTAGAGCAGCACTTCTATCCCACGTCCTCAGTCATTTGTTGTATACATTCTAATTATCTGCTTTCTCCCACAGTTTTCGCCATCTACAGCTCCCTCTAATGCGATGGAAGTTGCTCTGATATCTTAGCACATGTCCTATCATCCTGCTCCGCCTTCTTGTCGGTGCTTTCCATATGTTCCTCTCTTCACCGATTCTGCGAGAGTCTACACACGCGTTACCTCTTCATCTAATTTACAACATCTTTCTGTGGCGCCACAAGTCAAACGCTTCATTTCTCGTCCCTTTTCCGGTATGGCCACAGTCCAATATTCAATTCTATACACTGCTGTGCTTCAATCGGACTTTTTCAAAATCTTCCATCGTGTTAAGGCCGATGTTTGATCCTCGCGAACTTCTTTTGGACAGGCAACCCTTCCTTTTCTGAGCTTATCAGCTTTTTTAGTCTACCGTGCTTCGTTTGTCACGTGCTATTTGCCTTCAAATGTATCACAATATTTCCATCTGGTAACCACTATATGGTGTGTAATCAGTCAAAATCCTCGAAATTCTTCTAATGACAGCACGTTCAGTTTGACGATAAGAGAAAAGAAGATACACTACTGGCCATTAAAATTTCTACACCAAGAAGAAATCCAGATGTTAAACGGGTGTTCATTGGACAAGTATATTATACTAGGACTGACATGTGATAACATTTTCACGCAATTTGGACGCATAGATCCTGAGAAATCAGTACCCAGAACAACCACATCTGGCCGTAATAACGGGCTTCATACGCCTGGGCATAGTATGAGGTGCCATTGGTTACACGTCTCGGTCACAGCTTGGATGGCGTGTACAGGTACAGCTGCCCATGCAGATTCAACACGATATCGCAGTTCATCAAGAGTAGTGACCGGCGTCTTGTGACGGGCCAGTTGCTCGGCCACCATTGACCAGACGTTTTCAGTTGGTGAGAGAACTGGAGAATGTGCTGGCCAGGGCAGCAGTCGAACATTTTCTGTATCCAGAAAGGCCCGTACAGGACCTGCAACATGCGGTCGTGCATTATCCTGCTGAAATGTAGGGTTTCGCAGGGTTCGAATGAAGGGTGGAGCCACGGGTCGTAACACATCTGAAATGTGACGTCCACTGTTCAAAGTGCCGGCAATGCTAACAAGAGGTGACCCAGATGTGTAACCAATGGCACCCATACCATCATGTCGGGTGATACGCCAGTATGGCGATGACGAATACACGCTTCCTATGTGCGTTCACAGCGATGTCGCCAAACACGGATGCGACCATCATGATGATATAAACAGAACCTGGATTAATCCGAAAAAATGAAGTTTTGCCATTCGTGTACCCAGGTTCGTCGTTGAGTTCACCATCGCAGGCGCTTCTGTCTGTGTGCAGCGTCAAGAGTAACCGCAGCCTTGGTCTCCGAGCTGATAGTCCATGCTGCTGCAAACGTCGTCAAACTGTTCGTGCGGATGGTTGTTGTCTTGCAAATGTCTCCATCTGTTGACTCAGGGACCTAGACGTGGCTGCACGATCCGTTACAGCCATGCGGATAAGATGCCTGTCATCTCGACTGTAGTGATACGAGGCCGTTGGGATCCAGCACGGCGCTCCGTATTACCCTCCTGAACCCACCGATTCCATTTTCTGCTAACAGTCGTTGCATCTCGACCAACGAAAGCAGCAATGTCGCGATACGATAAACCGCAATAGCAATAGGCTACAATCCGACCTTTATCAAAATCGGAAACGTAATGGTACGCATTTCTCCTCGTTAAACGATGCCCATCACAACAACGTTTCACCAGGCAACGCCGGTAAGCTGTTGTTTGTTTATGAGAAATGGGTTGGAAACTTTCCTCAAGTCAGCACGTTGTAGGTGCCGCCACAGGCGCCAACCTTGTGTGAATGCTCTGAAAAGCTAATCATTTGCATATCACAGCATCTTCTTCTTGTCGGTTAAATTTCGTGTCTGCAGCACGTCATCTTCGTGGTGTAGCAATGTTAATGGCCAGTAGTGTATTAAAAATTAGTACCTAAGTCACGCCGATAGTGGATTTGAAATGTTGCATCTCTCTCACAAAACGCTGAAAAATCGATCTAGAAGTAGAATGATTATGAACATAAATATGAGGACTTATATTGTAACAAAATATTTCAATACATTTTCATTACAACTTAGTTCACTATCTTATAAATTGTTCAAAGCTACAGGAACGATGTTTACATGACAAGATAGGTATGGTAAAAGACAAAAGCGAGCAGTCAGGTATCTCATAACTGCCCACAAGAAAACAGAAGGCGACAACCTGGTTTATTTGTTGAGCTAGTATAAATATTGGCATATGAACTCTTTGATCCTGTATAAAATATCAGTGATCAACGACATGAGGATGCAGAAGGCAATGGAAACCACTGCACTAAAGACACGTAACGTGTGTCCACAGGACATGTGGCCTGTAATTGAGGAATTGTCATGATGATCTCTCCATTGGCAAAAGATTCCGGAATAGTCCCCCATTCGGATCTCCGAGAGGGGACTGCCAAGGGGGAGGTTACCATGAGAAAAAGATTGAATAATCTACGACAGGACAACGTTCTACGAGTCGTGGCGTCCAATGTCAGAAGCTTGAACGTGGTAGGAAAACTAGAAAATCTGTAAAGGGAAATGCAAAGGCTCAATCTAGATACAGTAGGGGTCAGTGAAGTGAAGTGGAAGGAAGACAAGGATTTCTGGTCAGATGAGTATCGGGTAATATCAACAGCAGCAGAAAATGGTATAACAGGTGTAGGATTCGTTATGAATAGGTAGGTAGGGCAGAGGGTGTGTTACTGTGAACAGTTCAGTGATCGGGTTGTTCTAATCAGAATCGGCAGCAGACCAACACCGACAATGATAGTTCAGGTATACATGCCGACGTCGCAAGCTGAAGATGAACAGATAGAGAAAGTGTATGAGGATATTGAAAGGGTAATGCAGTATGTAAAGGGGGACGAAAATATAATAGTCATGGACGACTGGAATGCAGTTGTAGGGGAAGGAGTAGAAGAAAAGGTTACAGGAGAATATGGGCTTGGGACTAGGAATGAAAGAGGAGAAAGACTAATTGAGTTTTGTAACAAGTTTCAGCTAGTAATAGCGACTGCCTTGTTCAAGAATCACAAGAGGAGGAGGTATACTTGGAAAAGGCCGGGAGATACGGGAAGATTTCAATTAGATTACATCATGGTCAGACAGAGATTCCGAAATCAGATACTGGATTGTAAGGCTTACCCAGGAGCAGATATAGACTCAGATCACAATATAGTAGTGATGAAGAGTAGGCTGAAGTTCAAGACATTAGTCAGGAAGAATCAATACGCAAAGAAGTGGGATACGGAAGTACTAAGGAATGACGAGATACGTTTGAAGTTCTCTAACGCTATAGATACAGCAATAAGGAATAGCGCAGTAGGCAGTACAGTTGAAGAGGAATGGACATCTCTAAAAAGGGCCATCACAGAAGTTGCGAAGGAAAACATAGGTACAAAGAAGGTAGCTGCGAAGAAACCATGGGTAACAGAAGAAACCATGGGTAACAGAAGAAATACTTCAGTTGATTGATGAAAGGAGGAAGTACAAACATGTTCCGGGAAAATCAGGAATACAGAAATTCAAGTCGCCGAGGAATGAAATAAATTGGAAGTGTAGGGAAGCTAAGACGAAATGGCTGCAGGAAAAATGTGACGACATCGAAAAAGATATGATTGTCGGAAGGACAGACTCAGCATACAGGAAAGTCAAAACAACCTTTGGTGACATTAAAAGCTACGGTGGTAACATTAAGAGTGCAACGGGAATTCCACTGTTAAATGCAGAGGAGAGAGCAGATAGGTGGAAAGAATACATTGAAAGCCTCTATGAGGGTGAAGATTTGTCTGATGCGATAGAAGAAGAAACAGGAGTCGATTTAGAAGAGAGAGGGGATCCAGTATTAGAATCGGAATTTAAGAGAGCTTTGGAGGACTTACGGTCAAATAAGGCAGAAGGAATAGATAACATTCCATCAGAATTTCTTAAATCATTAGGGGAAGTGGCAACAAAACAACTATTCACGTTGGTGCATAGAATATATGAGTCTGGCGATATACCATCTGACTTTCGGAAAAGCATCATCCACACAATTCCGAAGACGGCAAGAGCTGACAAGTGCGACAACTATCGCACAATAAGCTTAACAGCACATGCATCGAAGCTACTTACAAGAATAATATACAGAAGAATGGAAAAGAAAATGGAGAATGCGCTAGGTGACGATCAGTTTAGCTTTAGGAAAAGTAAAGGGACTAGAGAGGCAATTCTGACGTTACGGCTGACAATGAAAGCAAGGCTAAAGGAAAATCAAGACACTTTCATAGGATTTGTCGCCCTGGAAAAAGCGTCCGACAATATAAAATGGTGAAAGCTGTTCGAGATTCTGAAAAAAGTAGGGATTAGCTATAGGGAGAGACGGGTCATATACAATATGTACAACAACCAAGAGGGAATAATAAGAGTGGACGATCAAGAACGAAGTGCTCGTATTAAGAAGGGTGTAAGACAAGGCTGTAGCCTTTCGCCCCTACTCTTCAATCTGTACATCGAGGAAGCAATGATGGAAATAAAAGAAAAGTTCAGGAGTGGAATTAAAATACAAGGTGAAAGGATATCAATGATACGATTTGCTGATGACATTGCTATCCTGAGTGAAAGTGAAGAAGAATTAAATGATCTGCTGAACGGAATGAACAGTCTAATGAGTACACAGTATGGTTTGGGAGTAAATCGGAGAAAGACGAAGGTAATGAGAAGTAGTAGAAATGAGAACAACGAGAAACTTAACATCAGGATTGATGGTCACGAAGTCAATGAAGTTAAGGAATCTGCTGTCTAGGCAGTAAAGTAACCAATGACGGACGGAGGAAGGAGGACATCAAAAGCAGACTCGCTATGGCAAAAAAGGTATTTCTGGCCAAGATAAGTCTACTACTATCAAATACTGGCCTTAATTTGAGGAAGAAATTTCTGAGGATGTACGTCTGGAGTACAGCATTGTATGGTAGTGAAACATGGACTGTGGGAAAACCGGAACAGAACAGAATCGAAGCATTTGAGATGTGGTGCTATAGACGAATGTTGAAAATTAGGTGGACTGATAAGGTAAGGAATGAGGAGGTTCTACGCAGAATCGGAGAGGAAAGGAATATGTGGAAAACACTGATAAGGAGAAGGGACTGGATGATAGGACATCTGCTAAGACATGAGGGAATGACCTCCATGGTACTAGAGGGAGCTGTAGAGGGCAAAAACTGTAGAGGAATACAGAGATTGGAATACGTCAAGCAAATAATTGAGGACGTAGGTTGCTAACCTCTTCATCTCAGGAAGAAATTGCTGAGGATGTACGTCTGGAGTACAGCATTGTATGGTAGTGAAACATGGACTGTGGGAAAACCGGAACAGAAGAGAATCGAAGCATTTGAGATGTGGTGCTATAGACGAATGTTGAAAAATAGGTGGACTGATAAGGTAAGGAATGAGGAGGTTCTACGCAGAATCGGAGAGGAAAAAATATATATATATATATATATATATATATATATATATATATATATATATATATATATATATATATATATATATATCAGTTACATTTTCCTTTTCACAAGTATACACAAAATTCTAGGCACTAAAAATAACTTTTGGTAGTGTGGTTTAATATGTTCATTCCATTCCCCAGATCCTATAATTTGTCTTCACTTTCACTTGAGGATAGCGATGTCACCAGCGAATCTTGTCACTGATACGCATTCACACTTAATTTTAATCTCACCCTTGAATCTTTCTCTTCATTGTCTAGATAGAACGGTACTGACGAAAGACTTCATTCCAGTCTGACATAATATTTAATCCGAGCACTTCGTTCTTAGTCATTCACTCTTATTGTTTCGTCTTCGTTCTTGTACTCATTGCATATTACTCCTCTTTCCCTATAGCTTACATCAAATATTACAGTGTCGAATGCTTGTTGCAAAACAACTAACCCTGTGAATGTGTCTTGATATTTCTGAGGCGTTGGTCCATTATCAATCGTAACGTTAGAACTGCCGCTCTGAGTTCCTTACCTTTCTGAAAACCGAACTGGTCTTCATCTAAGTGTTTCTCAGCTTCCTTTTCCTTTCATCTGTTTATTATTCTTGACAGCTGTTTCGATGAACGAGCCGTTAAGCTGACTGTGAGATACTTCTCGCACTTATCTACTTCGCCTAAACAAATTGGTTTTTGGGATTGATGATTCAGCCAACCAGTGAACAATGTCATAACCAACCAAGCATACAAAATTGCAATACTTATTAATGCAACCAATATATACTGCTGGCCTAATTTTGGACGGGGAGAAATCACCTATGGCCTTCCCTAGAGCTTGGTCTTAGGTTCACTGCTGTTCCTCATATATGTAAGTCTAATATACAACAAGCAAAATTAATTCTGAAACTTCCTGGCAGATTAAAACTGTGTGCCGGACCGAGACTCGAACTCGGGACCTTTGCCTTTTAAGTATTATACACACAGGAGAAATTTATCATACGATTCGGGGCGCTTCAGCCAATCTCAAGTATATGTTCAAAAAGAGCTCTTTGTACAGCGTGTACGACTTAGGACAGAGGTCCTCCAGCGTATGTGAACCAGTACTGGTATCTTTTGAATGGGCAGTCGACGAATTCTTGAATGCTGGTTGGGACCGATTTGTGAAGTTTGGAATAAATTTGCTCGAACAGTCCACGGGTGTACTGCCGGTCCATAGAGTCCAACGGGCACAATATTTCGGCGATCAGACATGTCGCCATCGTCAGGTGCGCTGACGAACTGAGCTCCTGAGGGCGGGCGGCCGTCCTAAATCCCCTTCCCCCGCGAGGCGTTCTCTCCGCGGTCCGCGCCCGCGGCCGCGCGTCGGCAGTCGCTGAGAGGCTGGCGTCGGTGTAACTGCCTCGTCCGCCCTGGTCGCTTGTTCGTTTTCTTTGCTGAGCATCTTTTTAATTAGACTCAGTGCTGGTTCCCATGCCTTGCTGTGGTTATAGCAGCAATCTCTGTTGATGAGTCCGTCCTTGGTACGAATTTCGAGAGCCTCTCTAACGATGCTGTCCCAGCTCGTATATCAGTTCGTATATCAGAATATAATTCAAGATCCCTGCAGTTTCGTTTAAGCACACTGGATCTATACAGCATCCAGCCTGAGCTGTTTGTTAATACACCCTAAAGAAAACCTTAAGAACAAAATTGTCTCAAGTATGTGCGTTTGCAGAGGACTCTTCGCAAGGAAGCCGGTTTACTTTGTGTGCGTTGTGTCTAAGCGCTGAAACAGCATAATAATCTGAGGGTTTTGTTAGAGTTCTTCTCTCAACCAATGCAATGATTCCACTGAATGACATTACATCCTCCTAAGCCATGCAATTCGTAGAATAACGGCTTTTTTAGTAGTATTGAAGCTGGGTTTAGCAACTGCAGACATATTAAATGTTGGTCTGTTATAAAAGCTAACATGGTCATGAAGACCTGATTAATAGTTTCGAAGATACGTAAGCTATAATAAATAATGTCAGATAAATATTTAGAGAATCGAAACAGAATTTAATTTCGTAGCATCTTCATATACATCTACATACAGGGCGACAATTACTGAACCAATGGGAAGAAAAAGTATATTAGTTACAAATTACGACGTGCACACACTTTATACAACATGTAAACGTCACTACAGATATTCAGATTTAGGTTATAATATGTTCTATATGTCTACCATCGTTGGCGATGGTGTGGCGCAGAAGAATAGCTAAATTCTGCATGACCCACTGAAGTGTCGGAAAATCGATGCTGTCGATGGCATCCTGAACGGCTGTTTTCAGCTCATCAATGGTTTAGGGGTTATTGCTGCAAATCTTTAATATATCCCCACAAAAATTATTCGTATGTGTCCAGATCCGGAGAATATCACGGACAATCGAGGCCCATGGCAGTGGTCTCTGGGTACCTCAGAGCCAGAATGCTGTCCCCAAAGTGCTCCTCCATTAAACACTCTCCTGCTTCGATGAGGTCGAGCTCCGTCTTGCATGTACCAGGGTCACCTTGGATAATGGGGATAAAATCATCTTCCAAGACGTTCACTTTCGGTTCTGTAGCTTCTGTTGCATCAACGAATATCGCACCGATTGTCCCGTGACTGGAGATTGCACACCCATACAGCCATCCGTCGAGGATGAAGAGACTTCTCGATCGCGAAATGCACAAATTTTGCTTACTGATGAATCCATTAAAATGAAAGTGGACTTCGTTGATAAACCAAACCATAATCACATGAAAGTCCTGTTCGTCAATTCTGTGGACAACAGTGTTGGCGAAACACAACCGCTAGTCGAGGGCCCTGGGGCTTAATGACTGACGCGTTAGAATTTTGAATGGATAGAGATGCAGGTCTTCAATTACAGTTTGTCCCAGTGTCTCTCGGTTGAATCCCATATGTTGCGTAGCTCGTCTGATCGATTTCCTGGAACTGGTTTAAAACACAGAGCGTGTCTTCAGGCGTTTTGAACCATTTTGGATGACTGTCATCACGAACACCACCCGTCCTCTCAAACTTGCGAATTAAATTCTTGATTGATTGTTATCACACTGGGACCGGTTGTCTTCAGCTTGAACTCGGTCGCAAACTTCCTTTGAGCCGCAGTTGGGCTGCTACTGCTATACAAAGCGCTATACCGTCACATTTTCATGTGCAAATGGCCGACAACAACAGGACGTGTGCGCATGCGCATACTAATTCCCAACATGACCTGGGACGAAGCGTGCAGTTTGAACCTCCTAACGCAAACCGTTTAGAGGTTGTGTCGATTTTATTTCATATAGTTCAATAACTGTCGTCCAGTACGTACTCTGCAATCCATGGTACGGTGCGTGGCCAGAGGATAGCGACAGTCTGTATGCCTCCGTTCGAGATCGTATTTCTCGTGTCTTATCATCGTCGTCCTCAGGCTAAATGTATGCTGACATCAGTAGAAACATTTTCCATTCAGCTTCAAATGCCGATTCTCTAAATTTTCTCAGTAGTGCTCCCCGGAAAGAATGTCGCCTTGACTCGAGGGCCGGCGGGAGTGGCCGAGCGGTTAAAGGCGCTACAGTCTGGAACCGCACGACCGCTACGGTCGCAGGTTCGAATCCTGCCTCGGGCATGGATGTGTGTGATGTCCTTAGGTTAGTTAGGTTTAAGTAGTTCTAAGTTATAGGGGACTTATGACCACAGAAGTTGAGTCCCATAGTGCTCAGAGCCATTTGGACCATTTGACTCGAGGGATTCGCATTATAGTTCTCCATGCGTCTCTGTAATAACTGCGTGTTGTTCGTACTTACCGACAACAAATCTAGCAGCCCGTTTCCGAATTGCTTCAATATTTCCTTTAATTCGGCCTATTATTGATCATAAACACTCTATCAGTACTCAGGAACAGGTAGCACCAGCATCCTAGCCGGCCGGAGTGGCCGTGCGGTTCTAGGCGCTACAGTCTGGAACCGCGTGACCGCTACGGTCGCACGTTCGAATCCTGCCTCGGGCATGGATGTGTGCGATGTCCTTAGGTTAGTTAGGTTTAAGTAGTTCTAGGGGACTGATGACCTTAGAAGTTAAGTCCCATAGTGCTCAGAGCCATTTGAACCAGCATCCTATATGTGATCCCCTTTACTGATGAATCACGCTATCCCAAAATTCTCCCAATAAACCGAAGTCGACAGTTCATCTTCTCTATCACAGTTCTCAAATGCCCGTTCCATTTGATATCGCTTTGCAGCAGTACGCCCTGACATTTAAACGACGTGACAGTGTTAAGTAACACACTATTAAAGCTACATCCGAACATTACAGGTTTGATTTTCCTACTCATCCTCATTAACTTACATTTCTGTCAGCATTTAGAGCAAGCTGCAATTCATCAGACAATTATAAATTTTGTATAAGTCACCTTATATCCCTCAAGGGTCATTCAACTCCGACACCTTCCCTTGTGCCCTAGCATCATCTGCGAACAACGCAGATTACTGCCAACCCTATCCACCAGATCATTTATGTGGACAGAAAGTAGCAACCGTTCTATCACACTTCCGTGGGACACACCTGACAATACTCTTGTCTCTGAAGAACACTCGCAGTCGAGTGGGATCTATTACTTAAGAAGTTTTCGAACCACTCAGATATCTGAGAATCTATTCCAAATGGAACATTTTTACTTAACATCTGCTTTGTTTAACCTTTAAGTCTAAAGGGAGTGGAAGGGCTGACCCAATAAAGTGAACATTTCAATTCCAATGTGTTTATTAACTATAAAAAACAATCTCACATAAAAATGACAGACGCCACTCAGGCAAGATTATTTACGAAACACTCATTACATAAAATCATAAGCAAGTTAATAAATCATTAGCCAAAGACCTCCCATAAACACTGCGAAACGCCACTAAGGCTGAATTTGACCATAAATTTAACAAAGCAACTCTAGTTAAGACACGTTATTTCAGATCCTTTCAATTCCAATAGTTTAACATTACAACTAAAATAACAGTGGAGACACAGCCTCAGTTTTAACACGAGTACTTAGAAAATATTTATTAAAACGCAAGTTGGGCAATCTTGCAAATTACTAGACTAGAGAACCTTGCGGAGCGAACCACGAAATTATTCAAATGCCCATTGGCTTGTAAGATCGGCTTTTGGGGCATAGAAAGTTGTGACTTTGTATAATCATAAATGTTTAACAAAAGAAGTAAGGCCCAAGCTTGTAAGGTCGAAGTTTAACCACAAACGGTGGAGCCGACTGAAGGAAGTAATACTTAACTTCGAACCAAGACGTGGCTCCGTTTGGATCCCCACATCGAGTAGGCCACCAAAATGTGAACCCAGAAAACGCTACTGAAGAGGAACACACGAGCTCAGGTGAAGTCCACCGCCCGTAAGCCAAACTTATAATCTAAAGGGAAGCTCTGTGCTTCGGTTGTCGGCTGCCTCAGCTCACTGAAACACAGACCACACCCGACAACAGGAGGCCAAAAAAATTTTTCATAACTTTAACATTCAAGATCGACCAGTAAATTAACACTATAAAATCAAGGCTAAACAACAACTAATTTCACACTTACAAGTCCTTCCTTTAAGTGAAACGTACCTGATAAACAAACGCTAAGAGTGGGAAATGAACTGGCTCACGAGAACCGACCCTCACTAGAACTTAATGACACACATAGTGGCCACCTTAAGGGGGCCTGCAAAGCTCAACATGGTAACTTTAAGAAATAAAAACTCATATTGCCCGCAGATGACATATTGACGTGAATTAACCAATATCGTAAGCAAATTAGTCACTTGCTAATAATAGCTCTACGGTCGCAGGTTCGAACCGTGCCTTGTGCATGGATGTGTGTGATGCCCTTAGGTTAATTAGGTTTAAGTAGTTCTGTTCTAGGGGACTGATGATCTCAGATGTTAAGTCCCATAATGCTCAGACCCATTTGAACCAATAATAGCTAATGAACTAACATTCTGCAAATACATCAATATCATGCGGAAGCAGAGCACACGCTTAGTAAGAGGCATCAAATGAAATCGAACTCACATAACATCACGCGTCCGGCAACGTCTTACTATTCCAAGAGCGATCACAATCACAGTTAACTAAGCGCTCTTAATAATTAGAGCACTTAACTGGGTGTCTAGATGCGAGGGCGATTTTGCGAAGATGTCAGACCATCACTTCGCAAGACCCCTCCAAGGAAGCGGGCACATCCAGAGCTCACTACGTTGCCGGAGAATGCACAGCGCCGGCCAACTTCCGCCGCCTCCAGTACAACCACGTGATAAACCGCCGCCCGGCCTCAGGCACGCCGTCTTCGCTTCTGCCCGCCAGCCAATCGCCGACTCGCGCATCTCCGCCTTCCGTTCTCAAAGCGTTGTTCCCCATACTCGCGGTCGGCACTCGCTTATATCCCGACCCGGCCCAAGCCCCAAGACAAACATCTGTACTAGGAAATCGATCGTACACATGTCAGAGATACTACTGGCACCGGTCCCTCCACGGCTCACCATATGCTCAAACGTTCGTTGACTGTCTTCTGGGGAGCACCGCGTCGAATAATTTTCGGTTATCTCGTAGTATGGAATCTTGTTATTTCTATTCATCCATAGTTCGCAGTATATCATGTGAGATAACTGTAAGCTGAGTTTCGCAAGAGCGATGCTTTTTAAAAGGTGCTAATTTTTGGGGAGAAGCTTTTTCGTCTTAAGTAGAGTTATTACATTCGGACTGAGAATGTGTTCAAGAATTCAGCAGAAAACCGATGTTAAGGATTCTATCCTGTAACTTAACAGGTCTGTTCTTTTACCCACATTCTGTACAGCAGGCACATGCGCTTTGCTTTAGTCGCTTGGGAAATTCTGCCGGGCGATAAATTTGCGATGAAAGGAAATTAAGTAAGGAGCCAGTGTTCTAGTGTACTCTTTGTGAAACCGAATTCGGACTCCAACCAGACCTAGCGACTCAACTGTTTTCAGTTCTTTCGGCTCTTGCACTACGCCAGGGATGCTTAGTACTGTGTCGTTCATATGGGAGTCTGTTCGATGAACTGTCTAGCGAACACTTATGGGTTTGTTCATTTTATGGTATAACCAGCTATCAATAAACAGTAAAACTGCATGATACTGGATGTGGAATATGAAACAAATGCGGGGAGGTGTCTTTCATATCATCCGTCCGAGATTTGTAGGACCCTGAAACGACAGATTTAGCTCCTTGAAAACGGGATTTCGTCTCCGAAAAATTGTGAAATAATAGAGAAACTTGGTGAATGTGCTGAATATCTTCATGCATTGACTGATGTGTTCGAAAAGATTACAGAGCATGTAAACAGAAGAGGAGAAACGATAGTCAAAGAATGAAGAGAAGAAAGGCAGACATGTAATAGCACGTACTGCGGCAGTAACCCAGATGATAGGTCGTGTTTTCAAAAATAACAAATAATAAGTGAAACAGAAGCAAAAAGTGCATATTTTCCTGCTTGTCATTATGTTCTATCAAGAACCAAGAGTGGAATTGAAAGTTTTTTCGGTTTGTACTTACTTCTTGATTAATTTCAATCCCGGCGCGAGTTGCCTGTTGATAAAGTACATATTCCATGTTACTGTTGAATTATCCTGGCAGTTGTCTATTTGACACTGAAGTTTTTCTGGGTAACTGATTTAATAAATGAAGTGGCGTAGTAGACGGAGTGGAGGTAGAACGGAATGATTAATCTGAGTGGTTATGTCCTGGCAGTATATACACATAGCTGTACTTTCTTGACAGTAGGTCATTCTTAGCGTGGACGACACAAGAAAAGTACGAGTTTATGCTACCTATACAAAAATTACTAATTGAAATAAATACAGATATTTGACTGTGATAATTTCATCAGCAGTGGTTCACCACCCTCGTACCCACTCCGCCCCATCTACGACCTCCCCCCCCCTCCCCCCCAAAAAAAACCACTTGAAATGTTGATACACTTTCGGCTGTCTCCACAGACTTCAGGTGAGTTCTGTTTATGACTCACACACAAATGTTTGTACTCTATGTGGTCACAGCTTATTGGACTTAATTGAAATGTTATAGCAGAGAGGCGATTGCACGAAAACTAAAGTTCGCAGAATAATCAGAGACTGTTATTGGCTTCAGATAGTTTCTGGTATTAATAATGATCAAATTACTAAGGTTCCAGGAAAATTCATGTTGCATAAAGTTATTAATTTGAATATGAAATTGAACACGCCGGTACTGATAGTGCTCTCGGAAACCATCAAAGGAAATAATTTGAGGTGTGCCTGAGTCCGCTGACCAAAATTCATAACATGAATAAAATTTAGTCTCTCGCTGATAAATCACAAGAAAAATATTTATCACCAATAACATACTATTAACGACCTGCTCGGGTAGCGTAATGCCGTCGCCACAGATACCGTGACCTCGAATGTCAGCATTGAGGGTGCTGAATTCATCGTGCAGCTAACCATTCTGAAACAATGCAGCTTGTGCGTAAACTACACATTCTCAACGTGGTACACGCGATAGCAGCGCGCTTTTTTGTTCACGAAGTAAACGGGCATAATATTCCTATGTCAGCTCCATTAAAACCCTCATTTCCTGCCTTGTCCATGTGGTAGTTACGTTTTTCTGTCTATACAATACATAAATAAAAATTTCAATATCCATGAACATGTTGGGTGGCAAAACAGAATGTTGTGCACACAGTCAGTGAGGACATCACCTTACAAAAATTCCGTTACAATTAGTGAGATACAAATATGCAATTACCTTCCACATAAGATAAAATTTATTTCAGTATTCTCACTTTTTGGTAAAACTATAAGGATATTCTTATTTGATCGCTGTTTCTAGTCAGTAGCAGAATCTCTTGAACGCGTGAAATACAAGACTAAACAAGAAAGATCAAAATATTTTACCGCAAGTACCGGAGGCTCTCTTGCAGATAAAGCCAATCGAACGCTTGAACACGCACACACACACACACACACACACACACACACACACACACACACACACACACACACACAGTACTGAGACAGATCGCACTTATATTTACTTAACATCGAATATTATAGTTTATACTTGTACTGAAGTTATGAGAATTAGGACTTATTAAAAACCCGAGGAAGAGTTAAAAAAAAAAGAAAGATAGATAATCATTCTGTGTCTCTCGTCCATTTTACTCCACTGAACTCCCATGACAAGTGATTTTCTCCTGTATCTCACTATCTTGTGCAGGCTTTAATAGCAGATATCAACTAACGTTCCAATATAACAAATCTGGCCAAGAAAAATGTCCTTTTCAAGGATCTTCAACATGCCATTGCTTTAAACGGCATATTTCCATACCATGCAAATTACAACTCTAAAATTAATTAACGACCAAAATGACGTGTCCTATTATTTTATGAAAACAAATTTTACCAATAAACGACGGATTTTCGAAAGATCAATTTGCTGGTGCTTTCAAATGCCATATATTCATAGGACGTAAGTTATATTATAAAATGCACCAAATATGGACGTCAACTGAATGCCGGTATGGCGTCTTCAGACTCTGTGTTGAAAAGAGATGATTGTTGAATACCGTAAATTTATCTGTCTTATCAGTGACAAAATTGTTTTACTACGTGTCCACTCTAATGATTTCGACATGTACTGTTAGTCAGACACCTTCTTCACTACTGACCACGTAATTTTAATTTTATTCTGAGATTCTCACAACGCTATTCAAATTTGGTTAACATGGCAGAGCTTTTGAAGAAGTTTAAATACTGCAGACGATTATGAGAGACATGGGAGGAGGAGTATAGCAGTAGATATGCAAGAAACTAAGCACTCCCCTCATTTATTACTGAATTTGTAATGGCTCGCCGCTGTGACCGAACGGTTCCAGGCGCTTCAGTCCGGAGCCGCGCTGCTGCTACGGTCGCAGGTTCGAATCCTGCCTCGGTCATGGATAAGTGTGATGTCCTTAGGTTAGTTAGGTTTAATTAGTTCTAAGTTCTAGGGGACTGATGACCTCAGATGTTAAGTCCCATAGTGCCCAGAGCCATTTGAACCATTTGACTTCCTTACACTTAAATCTATACTCGATGTTAACAAATTTCTCTTCTTCAGAAACGCTTTCCTTGCCATTGCCAGCCTACATTTTATATCGTCTCTACTTCGACCATCATCAGTTATTCTGATCTCCAAATAGCAAAACTCCTTTACTACTTTAAGTGTGTCATTTCCTATTCTAATTCCCTCAGCATCACACGACTTAATTCGACTACATTCCATTATCCTCGCAGACACTGTCCATTCCGTTCACCTCTCTTCCAAGTCCAATCACGCGAAATTAGGAATAATAGGTTACATAGTTCCAGTTTTAATTACGTAACATATTATATAAGTGTTAATTATTTAACAGGTTGCACGTAGACCGTGAAGTACGCAGAACTAGCTAAATTGTTTACATTACCGCAGCACTGTTTCCTAACCGTCCCATATTGCTGGGGAAATGACTTTGAATTTCGAGTTATTTAAAATTCTAAACAAGCAATCATGCTACTTTCAGCATACAATTGGTCATATTTAGAGACAGAAATAAATATATCTACTCCACTTTTCTATGAAAAACAGCTTCTGCGTAACATGTGAGTATAGGAGTGCTGTCCACAACGTGTAGCACATATTTTAACTGTAACGTGTCGCAGACTGATCGTCTGAACGATGGCACTGCTTACTTGGTAGCACGACTCTGCACAAGCAAGTCCACCCCCGTGAACAGTTATCGAAGGAACGAAAAAGTTCCAGCCGCAAATAACGCCCTGCTTGGGCGGAGCTATTAATGAGTCGCCGCTGACGCACGGAACTACGCGATGGAAGGTTCCGAGGAAACGAAGAAGTTACTGGAGCACGAGTTAACATTCTGACTGGAAGGAGCCATCTGTGCGAAACAGGTTGCGAAACGGAAAGCTGGGGCAGCCTGATACAATGACAAATCGCGAATGGTGTCGATTTGTTTAAAGTTACTGAAATTTTAACCGCAGGAAGAAAAGCACTGTATAAAAAACCGAATAGTTTTCTCAGTGTTACCCAAAGACGAAGCGAATGGAGAAAACTTTGGTGTTTATGAAGACTACGGTAGCCTTAGGTGGTGAATGGGGTCAAGCATGAAAGTGCATTTTGATTTACAGGTACGATTACACAGAGGACAAAACCCCAGAAGGGGAGGAGGGGAGGGAAATGAAATAAAACTTTACAAGGTGAAAGGGTACGTTATGTCAGTGATTACAAAATCGAATCAAATTGGCAAAGAACTTCGTATTGTGAGTCCACTTGTAAGTATGACGTTGCACTCCTTCTGGTCAGGGCATACGCCCTATTCGCTTGGGAACGGCGTCATAAAGCCGTTGTACTTCTCGATACAAGCTGAATCACAAATGTTGTAACTGGTCCTTGATATATAGCATACTGCCTTAGGGGTGGAGTTGACGCCCGAGCTGGCCTCGAGTGTTCCACCAGAGACAGGTAGGGACCTTGATGGTTCCGGGAATGCCTCAGCACGACGTAGGCAGTTCATAGAGAGACGTGCCATGTGTAGGCGAGCATTGTCGTATTGAAAAATGTCACGTGAGAAGTCACACATGAGGACCAATACTGTCGACGTGTTCCCTAAAATACGAGGTGTGACAATAAAGTAATGAAACTGATGTGAATAAAAATGTTGCTTACCATTTTAGTCAACTACAGTCTCTTTCAAAGTAGTTCCCTTCTGACTGCGCACACCTTTTCCAGCGCTTCTGCCATTCTTGGTAACATTTCTGGAACTCATCTTCTGTAATAGCCTCCAAGACCATCGTCACAGCTTTTTCGACATCTTGTGTTGTTTGAAAATAGTGTCCCTTGACCGCCGTTTTGGCTATTGGAAATAGAAAAAGTGGCAGGGAGCGATATCTGGTGAATAAGGTGGCTGTGGTAGTACTGAAATTTGTTTTGAGGTTAAAAATTGCATTACTGACAGAGCAGTATGGGATGGCGCATTATCGTGATGCAGAATCCAATTATCAGCAATGTTGGCACTGACACGAAGAACTCTTTTATGAAGTCTTTCTAAAATTTCTTTATAGTGATATTGGTTAACTGTTTGTCCAGGAGGCACCTACTCTTTGTGAACAATTCCCTTGGAATCAAAGATGCACAAAAGCTTGCATTTCACTTTTGACTTTGATATGCGAGCTTTTTCTGGTCTGGGTGATTCTTTTGAGCACCTTTGTTCACTTCGGCGTTTTGTCTCTGGATCATACCGAAAAAACCACCTTTCATCACAAAACCACCTTTCATCACAACACAGCTCAACAAATCCGGATTGATTTCCGTTTGCTCTAACATATCGGCTGCCACGTTTTTCGGTGTTTCTCGCTGTTGAGTGAGATTTTTGGGGACCATTTTTGCACAAATCTTTCTCATACCAAGATGTTCAGTTATTATTTGACGAACCGTTTCTTATTTGATGTTCAGTTATTCTGCAATCATTTTCACGGATAATCTTGGCTCAGATTGTACGAGTTCACGCACCCTGGACAAGTTGACACCCATCCGTGAGGTTGATGGGTCGTCCACTGCGGTCTTCATCTTCAACATTCGTACTGCCTTCACTAAGCATTTTATGCCAACGAAAAACTTGAGCTCTGGACATAACCTCCTCTCCAAAAGTCTTCTGAAGATAATGTGAGTTGTTCTCGCGTTTTCACCCAATTTAACGCAAAAAGAAATGGCGTAGCATTGCGCAATATTATGCGGTTCCATTTCCGTGACGAGAGACACAAACACGTGTTAACGTATTACAGCACAACTCACGACTGAGCAGTCGCGTCGATGTGCCGCTTGGACTAGAAGCAGCTTACAGATCAAAGTCAAAGATATTGCACCTACGCAAGGCTGCAGGGTTGACACATCTTGCGAAGAAAATCAGTCTCATTACTTTATTGTCGTACTTCGTATTCCAGCAACGACCCTACAACACACCTGATGTCTCCCCACACCATAGTGCCAATGGTAACACCGCCATGCCTCTCCTAAACATGGCAAGTGTGGGTCTTCTTTCAGGTCGCCGCCACAGTCGTCGACTATAGTCATCTAAGGCACTGCAGAACTCCGATTCGTCGTTGAATACACGGCATTTCCACTCATCAGCAGCCGATTCTTCCATTCACGGCACCACTGCCAACGCGACCGTGTTATGGTGTTAATGGCAACCTTAGCATGTCACGGTAATCCCCTAATCCGGCTGCTACTGGTCTCCGACTAATGGCGTGAAATGACGCAGTGTATTCCAAAGAATCCATTACTTTTCTCGTAGGTGCAGACGTAATGGGGTTACAATTTTCTAGGTGCGCAGTAGAGCGATCCTTTCCTGTAATGGTCAGACGTGATTGACCGGAACCTTAACTTGTATTTCTTCAGTCAGGTTGATCATTGGTATTTATATTATATAGCAGTGGTGTCAGCACTCTGCCTTGAGGAAGACTGTTCGCCTCGATTCTCCTTCGGCTTTTCTTGTTGTTCAGGGTGACAAACAGTCGCCTGTTTCGTAGTGGGCTTTGGATGAACGGCATTGAATGCAGTCCTTGGTGACTGCATAAATCTTCCTTACGAGTTTCTCATGGTTTACCATACGTCGCATTTACGTTGTCACACATATAATCTGCCCTCCCTTGTATCCATTCGCTATATTCTGAGTTACATACGAGAGTAGGCAATTTAGGTGTGGCATTCGTAGACTAACAGCGGTGTATGGCGCAATAAATCATAATAAACTTGTGATTTATGCAGTTACCAAGTACTACCGTTTAATGTAGTAATGGAAATGTTGCCGACGACGGCGCTATAAAGCGGAGTTAATAAACAGGTTTTTCTGAAAATGCTTCACCACGAAAGATGCAGGAAATATTTCAGAGTTTGAGTCAAGAACAGCAGCCAACATGAGCAATTTAAAGTGGATCCATTCGGTATAGCGAAGCAACTTAAGTCATTTAACAAAACCAAGTCCTCCGGTACAGATTGTACACCATCTACGTTCCTATCAGAGTAGGTTGATGTAATATTTCCACAGTTGGCATAACACAAAACAGTCTGTTCGATGAAATATCCATGCCTAAAAATTCGAAAGTTGCCTAGGTCATACCAATAAACACGAAAGGAAATAGAAGTAATCACTGAATTATAGACGCATGTCGTTGACATCGATTGGTAACGGGGTTTCACAACGTAGTTTTCCAGGTTTATAAAGTGCCTCTAAGAAAACGGTCCATTGACACATAGCGAATAAGGAGTCTGAAAATATCGTTCTTGTAATGCACAACTTGATTTTTGTTCAAATGAAGTAATGAGTGGTATCGACAGTGGATCTTTCTAGACTTCCAGAAGGCTTATAACACTTTCCTCATAGGCGGTTTCTAATCAGATTGTGTACCTGTGGAGTATCGTCTGACTTGTATGATCTCAATACATGATTTCTGGTCAGAAAGGTCGAAGTTAATAGTAACTCGGGGGAAGCTATCTTGTCAAACTAAAGTGGTATCTGCGGTTTCCCTACGAAGTGTTTATATGTCCTCTGCTGATCTTAATCTGTATAAAAGACTTTAGTTACTGTCGATTAATTAAAACATCAGTAAAATACATTGGTGTCTAACATGTTGATACTTTGCCTAGAGAACACAATCGTCTGATATGCATATTCCTACTGATTTTTATTTTGAATTCTTATAGAGGTTTTTGTTTTGTGTGTTTATTACCCTTCAACCCGCTCTCTCTATCCACCTCCTCCACTCTCCTTTCACTGGCCACCTCCTCCTCCTCCTCTCTCTGTCCCCATCTCCTCCTCTTCTCTTTCTCAGTCCATCTACACCCCCTCCATCTCTTTCCACATTTTCAGCCCCCTCCCAGTAGAAGCTTCCTGATTGGTTTGATGCAACCCGCCACGAATTCCTCTCCTATGCTAACCTCTTCATCTCACTCAGAGTAGCACTTGCAACCTACGTCCTCAATTGTATACTGGATATATTCCAATCTCTGTCTTCCTCTACAGTTTTTGCCCTCTACAGCTTCCTCTAGCACCATTGAAGTGATTCCCTAATGTCTCTGATGTCCCTTCTCCTTGTCAGTGTTTTCCACATATTCCTTTCTCTCCGATTCTGCACAGAACCTGCTCATTCCTTACCTAATCAGTCCACCTAATTTTCAACATTCGTCTGTAGTACCACAACTCAAATGCTTCGATTCTCTAGTGTTCCAATTTTCCCACAGTCCATGTTTCATTACCATACAGTTCTGTACTCCAGACATACATTCTCAGAAATTTCTTCCTCAAATTAAGTCCGATATTTGATATTAGTAGATTTCCCTTGGCCAGGAATGCATTTTTTCCCATTTATAGACTACTTATGACGTCCTTGCTCCGTCTGTCATTGCTTACTTTACTGCCTAGACAGCAGAATTCCTTAACTTCATCTACTTCGAGACCATCAATCCTGATGTTAAGTTTCTCGCTGTTCTCATTTCTACTGCTTCTCATTACCTTCGTCTTTCTTCGATTTACTCTCAATCCATACTCTGTACTCATTAGACTGTTCATTCCGTTCAGGAGATCATGTAATATTTCTTCACTTTCACTCAGGATTGCAATGACATCGGCGAATCGTATCACTGGTAGCCTTTCACCTCAAATTTTAATTCCACTCCTGAACCTTTCTTTCATTTCCATCATTGCTTCCCCGGTGTACACATTGAACAGTAGGAGCGAAAGGCTACATCCTTGTCTTACACCCTTTTTAATACGAGCACTTCGTTCTTGGTCGTCCACTATTAATATTTCCTCTTTGCTGTTGTACATATCTTATTTGACCCGTCTCCCCCTGTAGCTTACCGCTACTTTTCTCAGAATTTCAAAATCTTGCATCGTTTTACATTGCCGAATGCTTTTTCTAGGTCGACAAATCCTTGAAAGTGTCTTGGTTTCTCTTTAGTCTTGCTTCCGTTATTAACCGCAACGTCAGAATTGCCTCTCTCGTGCCTTTGCCTTTCCTAAAGCCAAACTCGTCGTCATCTAGCGCATACTCAATTTTTTTTCCGTTCTTCTGTATATTATTCTTGTAAGCAACTTGGATGTATGAGCTGTTAAGCTGAGTGTGCGGCAATTCACGCACTTATCAGCTCTAGCCGTCTTCGGAATTGTGTGGCTGATGCTTTTGCGAAAGTCAGATGGTATGTCGCTTGACTCATGCATTCTACACACCAACGTGAATAGTCATTTTGTTCAAAAAATGGTTCAAATGGCTCTGAGCACTATGGGACTTAACTTCTGAGGTCATCAGTCTCCTAGAACCTAGATCTACTTAAAGCTAACTAACCTAAGGACATCACACACATCCATGCTCGAGGTAGAATTCGAACCTGCGACCGTAGCGGTCGCGCGGTTCCAGACTGTAGCGCCTAGAACCGCTCGGCCACTCCAGCCAGCAGTCATTTTGTTGCCACTTCCCTCAATGATTTTAGAAATACTGATGGAGTGTTATCTATCAAGTCCGCCTTATTTGGTCTTAAGTCCTCCAAACCTTTTTTAAATTCTGATTCTAATAATGGATCCCCTGTCCCTTCTAAATCGACTCCTGTTACTTCTTCTATCACATCCGACAAATCTTCCCCGTCATAGAAGCTTTCAATGTATTCTTTCAACATATCCGCTCTCTCCCTTGCTTTTAATAGTGGAACTCTCGTTGCAATCTTAATGTTATCAGCCTTGCTTTTAACGTCGCCGAAAGTTGTCTTGTCTTTCTTGTATGCTGAGCCTGTCCTTCCGACAATCTTTTCTTTTTCGATGTCTTCACATTTTCCTGCAGCCATTTCGTGTTAGCTTCCCTGCTTTTCCTATTTATTTCATTCTTCAGCGATTTGTATTTCTCCCTGAGTTTCGTTGAACATTTTTGTACTTCCTCCTTTCATCGATCAATTGAAGTATATCTTCTGTTACCCATGGTTTGTTCGCAGTTACCTTCTTTGTACATACGTTTCCTTCCCAACTTCTGTGACAGCCCTTTTCAGAGATTTGTTCAACTGTACTGCCTACTGCGCTATTCCTTATTGCTGTATCTATAGCGTCAGAGAATTTCAACCGTAATTCGTCATTCCTTAGAACTTCCGTACCCCACTTCTTTGCGTATTGATTCTTCCTGACTAATGTCTTAAACTTCAGCCTACTCTTCATCACTACTATATTGTGATCTGAGTCTATGTCTGCTCCTGGGTACGCCTTACTATCCAGTGTCTGATATGGAATCTCTATCTGACCATGATGTAGTCTAACTGAAATCTTCCCGTATCCAGCGAAAAGCAGCGCGATTCGTCATGGGGACATTTAGTCAGCGCGAGAGCGTTACGGAGATGCTGAACAAGCTCCAGTGGCGGACACTTCAAGAAAGGCGTTACGCAATACGGAGAGGTTTATTATCGAAATTACGAGAGACCACATTCCGGGAAGAGATGGGCAACATATTACTACCGCCCACATATATCTCGCGTAATGATTACAACGAAAAGATCCGAGAAATTAGAGCAAATACGGAGACTTACAAGCAGTCGTTCTTCCCACGCACAATTCGTGAATGGAACAGGGAAGGGGGGATCAGATAGTGGTACAATAAGTACCCTCCGCCACACACCGTTAGGTGGCTCGCGGAGTATAGATGTAGATGTAGATGTAGATCACCCGGAATTTTCCAAGTATACCTCCTCCTCTCGTGATTCTTAAACAGAGTATTCGCTATTACTAGCTGAAACTTGTTACAGAACTCAGTTAGTCTTTCTCCTCTCTCATTCGTTGTCTCAAGCCCATGTTCTCCTGCAACCTTTTCTTCTACTCCTTCCCCTACAACCGTATTCTAGTCTCCTATGCCTATTAGAGTTTCATATCAATTTACCCTTTCAATATACTCATACACTTTCTCTATCTCTTCATCTTTAGCTTGCGACATCGGCATATATACCTGAACTATCGTTGTCGGTTCTCTATCAATTCTGATAAGAACAACCATAAGTGTTCACAGTAACACACTGTCTGCCCTACCTTCCTATTCATAACGAATCCTACTCCCGTTATACCATTTTCTGCTGCTGTTGATGCTACCCTATACTCATCTGACCAGAAATCCTTGTCCTCTTCCCACTTTTCACTGACCCCTACTATATCTAGATTGAGCCTTTGCATTTCGCTTTTTAGAATTTCTAGTTTCCCTACCATGTTCAGGCTTCTGACATTCCACGCTCTGTGTCGTATACCGTTATCCTTCCGTTGATTATTCAATGTTTGTTTCTTGGTAGGTAACCTCCACCTTGGCAGTCCCTTCCCCCCTCCCTCCTCTCCGAGATCCAAATATCTGAATGGGGGACTATTCCAGACTCTTTTGCCAATGGAGAGATCATCATGACACATCTTCAATCACAGGCCACATGTCCTGTGGGTACACGTTACGTGTCTTTAATGCCGTGGTATCCATTGCCTTCTGCATCCTCATGCCGTTGATCATCGCTGATTTTTCCACCCTATTACAAGAGAGTGCCCTGAACCCCTGTCCGCTCCTCCTCCCTCTTTGACAACGCCGTTGGGAGAATGAAATTGACTTCTGATGCCAGAAGTCTTCTGCCGCCAATGCTGATTATTAATCAAGGTTTAAGCAGCAACGGGATTCAAACCCAGGAGCGAAGACGTTTTGATTATGAATCAAAGACGCTATCCCTAGACCACGGGTCTTGTTCTTACACCCTCAGTATTTTTTTCCAAACAGTAAGTAATATGTATGCCTAGTTTGGTTGAAATCGATCCATGGGGTTAGGAGGAGGGGAGGAGGTGTATAGAGAGAGAGGAGGAGGAGATGGAAAGAGAGTGGTGTGTTGAGGAGATGGACAGAGAGAGGGAAGTAGGAGATGGAAAGAGGGTGGAGTGATGAGGAAGTGGACAGAGAGCGAGGCGAGGAGGTGATGGCTAGAGACGGGGGGAGGAAGTGGATAGGGAGAGATGGATAGGGAGAGGGCAGGATCAGATGAGAATAGCGAGGGAGAAAAAGGAGATGGTCTAATAGAAGGTTGGAATAAATAGAGCCTGGGAAACGCCACGTACGCAGGTAGTTTATTGTAATTCAGTACAATGACAATAACACGTGAAATGAGCTGTACGTCAGAATCACGACATGTCTAATGAATCACATTAAGTAATGTACGCTTACATTATGTTGCTGACCAATTAGGTGAACAGTTCAGTCCTTCTAAATGACTTCCAGAGTTCTCCACAATTTTCCAGATGTGCTCGCGTTCAAAAGCTGTTTATAAAGTGTGGACCGAAGCTGGTTAAATGAAGTGGAAGGGCTACAGACACACAAAAACAAAATTTTCCAGAAAAATCCAATATATTATATATAGTTAAACATCGTAGTATATTGTGTGTGTGTGAAATCTTATGGGACTTAACTGCTAAGCTCATCATTCCCTAAGCTTACACACCACGTAACCTAAATTATCCTAAGGACAAACACACACACCCATGCCCGAGGGAGGACTCGAACCTCCGCCGGGACCAACCGCACAGTTAACTATTATTTGTTGGTGTAGTTGACCTATCCTTTAGCGAATGTTGCCCCGCAGTTGCATTTTCACGCAGCTCAATTTTTACGACGTTGTATCTCCTGAACTGTGTCTCGTACAGTTATATATTTTTGGTGGTACGTTCAGTGGTAAATGTGAAGAAAGGTGCGTTTTCACACGGTTCAATGTTTATGGCGTCATATGCCGTGATCTATGCTTCGTATGATCATATATATTAGCGAGTACATTCAGTGGCAAATGAGAATACTGTATGTAAAATTGGTTGGGAAAAGGGCATGACTCGACAGTTTTTGACACTTCTCAGTGTTCATCATTTCATATCTCCTAACCTGCGTGTCGTACAATCACGTATATTTGCAGGTACATTCAGTGTTAAATGCGAATACTGCCTATAAACTTTGTTGATAACAGAGTTAGTCGTAAAGAATTAATAAATTAAACCGTATACCAGTTACGGTAGTTTTACTGTATGAATCTTGAACTGTAGTAAGCGATAAATCATTTTCCTTTCGTCATTTTGTAAGGGCTGTCAGCGAGGAACAGTTTCGTGAAAGTTCGAAATTACATTTAAACTTTGTTCAAAGTCAATAAGTGCTCTCATTCTCAAATACTGCATGAATATAATCTGACTATTTGCGTGTCTTGAACTTCGATGCTCTTTCAACCACACTTCCACCTAGTTGAGAGGAAGTTGGCTCTTACCTCCACAGTGATTCTTTACAGGCGGTAAGTGATACGTGTACCACACTTGCTTGAAATCGATCAAGTGGTTCAGGAGGAGATGGAACATACATTCATCCACTTTTATAATCTGTATGGGTAAACATTGAAAGGGTCCTGTAGTCACCTTTCATTATCATTTTATTTGCTTCCCAATGATACAGAACACTCTGGCATGCGTGACTTGGTTGGTTGGTTGTTTTGGGGAAGGAGACCAGACAGCGTGGTCATCGGTCTCATCGGATTAGGGAAGGATGGGGAAGGAAGTCGGCCGTGCCCTTTCAGAGGAACCATCCCGGCATTTGTCTGGAGTGATTTAGGGAAATCACGGAAAACCTAAATCAGGATGGCCGGACGCGGGATTGAACCGTCGTCCTCCCGCATGTGTGAGTGAATGAATGTGGGTGTGTCTCATTTTGCTATACAGCGGTTTAATCTGCTGCAGAGAATCAGCGGTAGTCGTACAGAATGGCCAAACCTTATAGTTTTCAGGTAGGCAATGAGGTTTGCTCCGCTTGTGTGAAAGTTATCGGTGTTAGGTTGGTGGCGGAAGATCCATGTCTGGGTTTTCTTGGCCATTGGGTTGCGTGGAAGACGTTGAAGTCTGCTTCCAGCTCGCCGAGGGTCTGCAGCCGAAGTCTCTTCGAAGAAGGGTGAGTTGACTTAACCGCGTGGCGCGTTGTCTCATAGCAAGAGGGGAGCTTTTAGGTTATAAAGATTGATTAGCTGGGTCGCAGCAAGGTATGTAAGGCTTTTGCAGACCTTTAGTTTGATTCCTAATGCAGACTTTGATCCGTAAGAAGAACATAGCACAAAGGGGTTGCATGTGTTGAAGAGCCCTCGGTTGAGTGTGAATGTTTGTGTGCCTACAAATGCGTGTGTATGCATACTAATCTTTTCCGAATATTGGTAATTTTTGGTTCTTTGTGAATTTTTTTTGTCGCATTACTTTACGTCCGGTGGAAACCATCCACATGGGTTAATATTAGAGTTTGTTGGTGCTCTGCCACCATCCTTTGTCTATTCAAATGTGTCCTCTGTAAGATATTAATTGTTCGCGACTGCGTGGTTTGATGTTACTAAAATCTGGCCACGGTATGTAGAAATTGTGGCTCCGCAAACCACATGGGCACACGAGTCTGTTGTTAATCGTATAGCGTTTCACAAGCAATTGTACTTATTTACCAGGCAACAGCAGTCTATAGATGCATTACGACAAAGTTTTAAGGAATAAATAATTGTGCCTCCAATCTTATCCTGTGTACCGATATTACGTCTCCGTTGCCTACGCAATTTACCTTGTGGTTTTCCTTGTTAGCCCATCCATATCGTTTCCATGTGCACAGGTCCAATAATTAGTGTCCTTTTCTTTATTTACAACAAATGCTCTGGAATAGATCTTGTTTTCAGGAATGTTGCTGCAATTGCACTTATGCACAACGTTCGTGCACTCTTTACTTTATTTAATATTTGATTCACCGGAAAAATGCCTGGATCGTATAAATAATTACATCCCATTCTTTATCAATGACTTTACAATGAATGTTCTTTTGTGTTTCTTATGAATAAATTGATTTTCCGACTCAGCGCAACCTGGTATTTGTCGTGTGGCTGGAGTTGGTGTCGACCCAATCTTTTATGTTGATTGCACTGTCAGATAGCATTTTCTTATTCAAAGTGTGCTTCACGCACCTTACACATAGCGACCCTTTACTCACGCTTCTTACAACGTGATGCAAAATGTTTGTTATTTTTAGAGTCAAAACAAGGCGCTGTGGGTTTCACGATCTGCTGATGGAGGCTCACTTTCTGTAAAGTAAACAATAGACTATATGTATTCAGCAAGTGGTTGAACCTTCTTCGGAACACTTCGGTGTGAATTAATAAAGTACTTGTACCCTTGTATGTACGACTCGCTGGAGGCTCCAGCAGGGCTCACCACCCCACCTGCACTGCCCAGCAGACCGCGAGTGTCCACTGGTCAGGACAACAAGGGCACGGGGCGCAGGGAGGCCCTTTGAGGGAGCGCATGCCCGACCTGGCCGCACTGTGGGCAGGCAGGCCTTGTTCTGGAGCCGCGCTGTCGCGGCGCGTGAGTGACGCGAGGCTCTCGGCCCGGTGAACCGGTCTAAAAGCGGCCGCTCCTCTGGAGGGCGTCGGCGCTAATTGGTAATTGGAGGACAACGCGCCTTGAGTGCTCACACCGCCGCGTCGGCGGCGCCACCGGACGCCCCGACCCCCACAACACATGAGCAGCGACTCTGCGACAGCCGCCAATGGCGACGGCACGGCACCGTCCGCACCATCACGTCACCAGGGAGCGTTCGTCCCCAGTTTATCCAGGATGTATAACCACACTCACGTACCATCTTAATATCTACCTACACGCGCCTAAATACACTACTGGCCATTAAAATTGCTACACCAAGAAGAAATGCAGATGATAAATGGGTATTCATTGGACAAATATATTATACTAGAACTGACATGTGCTTACTTTTTCACGCAATTTGGGTGCATATATCCTGAGAAATCAGTACCCAGAACAACCACCTCTGGCCGTAATAACGGCCTTGACACGCCTGGACATTGAGTCAAATAGAGCTTGGATGGCGTGTACAGGTACAGTTGCCCATGCAGCTTCAACACGATGCCACAGTTCATCAAGAGTAGTGACTGGCATATTGTGACGAGCCAATTTCTCGGCCACCATTGACCAGACGTTTTCAGTTGATGAGAGATCTGGAGAATGTGCTGGCCAGGGCAGCAGTCTAACATTTTCTGTATCGAGGAAGGCCCGTACAGGACCTGCAACATGTGGTCGTGCATCATCCAGCTGACATGTAGGGTCTCGCAGGGATCGAATGAAGGGTAGAGCCACGGGTCGTAACACATCTGAAATGTAACGTCCACTGTTCAAAGTGCCGTCAATGGGAACAAGAGGTGACTGAGACATGTAACCAATGGCACCCCATACCATCACGCGGCGTGATACGCCAGTATGGGGATGAAGAATACACGCATCCAATGTGTGCTCACCGCGATGTCGCCAAACACGGATGCAACTATGATGATGCTCTAACCAGAAGCTGGATTCATCCGAAAAAATTACGTTTTGCCATTCGTGCACCTAGGTTCGTCGTTGAGTACACCATCGCAGGCGCTCCTGTCTGTGATGCAACGGCAATGGTAACCGCAGCCATGGTCTCCGAGCTGATAGTCCATGCTGCTGCAAACGTCGTCGAACTGTTCGGGCAGATGGCTGTTGTCTTGCAAACGTCCCCATCTGTTGACTCAGGGATCGAGCCGTGGCTGCACGATCCGTTACAGCCATGCGGATAAGATGCCTGTCATCTCGACTCCTAGTGATACGAGGCCGTTGGGATCCAGCACGGCGTTCCGTATTACCCTCCTGAACCCACCGAGTCCATATTAAACCAACAGTCATTGGATCTCGACCAACGCGAACAGCAATGTCGCGGTACGATAAACCGCAATCGCGGTAGGCTACAATCCGACCTCTATGCCGGCCGGGGTGGCCGAGCGGTTCTAGGCGCTACATTCTGGATCCGCGCGACCGCTATAGTCGCAGGTTCGAATCCTGATGTCCTTGGGTTAGTTAGGTTTAATTAGTTCTAATTTCTAGGGGACTGATGACCTCAGAAGTTAAGTCCCATATTGCTCAGAGCCATTTGAACCGACCTTTATCAAAGTCGGAAACGTGATGGTACGCATTTCTCCTCCTTACACGAAGCATCACAACGACGTTACACCGGGCAACGCCGGTCAACTGCTGTTTGTGTATGAGAAATCGGTCGGAAACAATCCTCTTATCAGCACGTTGTAGGTGTCGCCACCAGCGCCAGCCTTGTGTGAATCCTGTGAATAGCTCATCATTTGCATATCACTACATCTTCTTCCTGTCGGTTAAATTACGCGTCTGTAGCACGTCATCTTCGTGGTGTAGCAATTTTCATGGCCAGTGGTGTATACAAGTATTGTAAGAATATGCGAGATGTATTCTTTACACCAGATTGGTAAGTGTCTAAAAATCAGCGATATGTGCAAGAAATCGAACACTAAACAGTAATTTATCTGCAGCAGGTACTGTATGTTTGTTGAAAACTACACACAATCCAGTCACGTTAATGTGACCAACGGTGAATAGCATGAATAATCACCTTTTGTTGCCTTTGTGAGACGTGCAGGGAAAGAGTCAACGAGTTTGTGGAAGGTACCAACTTTTGTAGCGTGGACCACTGCTAGACATGCAGGAAAAGAGGCAGTGAGGTTGTCGAAGGCACCGACAGGGATCTGAAACCATGCCGACTCCTGTGCAGTGACCCCCCTACGCTAGGTTTCTCAGTTGCTGATCCATGACGCCAACAAAAGGGCACAGGTCATCCCTGTTTTCAAGAAGGGACGTCGAACAGTTGTGCAGAACTATAGATCTATATCTCTAACGTCGATTAGTTGTAGAATTTTGGAATATGTATTATGTTCGAGTATAATGACTTTTCTGGAGACTAGAAATCTACTCTGTAGGAATCAGCATGGGTTTCGAAAAAGACGATCGTGTGAAACCCTGCACGCACTATTCGTCCACGAGACTCAGAGGGCCATAGACACGGGTTCCCAGGTAGATGCCGTGTTTCTTGACTTCCGAAAGGCGTTCGATACAGTTCCCCACAGACGTTTAACGAACAAAGTAATAGCATATGGACTATCAGACCAATTATGTGATTGGATTGAAGAGTTCCTAGATAAAAGAACGCAGCATGTCATTCTCAACGGAGAGAAGTCTTCCGAAGTAAGAGTGATCCCAGGTGTGCCGCAGGGGAGTGTCGTAGGACCGTTGCTATTCATGCTATTCACAGTATACATAAATGACCTTGTGGATAACATCGGAAGTTCACTGAGGCTTTTTACGAATTGTGCTGCAGTATATCGAGAGGTTGTAACAATGGCAAATTGTACTGAAAAGCAGGAGGATGTGCAACGAATTGACGCTTGGTGCAGGGAATGCAATTGAATCTCAATGTAGTGTGCTGCGAATACATAGAAAGAAAGATCCTTTATCATTTAGCTACAATATAGCAGGTCAGCAACTGGAAGCAGTTAATTCCATAAATTTTCTGGGAGTAGGCATTAGGAGTGATTGAAAATGGAATGATCATATAAAGTTAATCGTCGGTAAAGCAGATGCCAGACTGAGATTCATTGGAAGAATCTTAAGGAAATGCAATCCGAAAACAAAGGAAGTAGGTTACAGAACACTTGTTCGCCTACTGCTTGAATATTGTTCACCAGTGTGGGATCCGTACCAGATGGGGTTGATAGAAGAGATAGAGAGGATCCAACGGAGAGCAGCTCGCTTCGTTACAGGATCATTTAGTAATCTCGAAAGCGTTACGGAGATGATAGATAAACTCCAGTGGAAGACTCTGCAAGAGAGACGCTCAGTAGCTCGGTACGAACTTTTGTTGAAGTTTCGGGAACATACCTTCACCGAGGAGTCAAGCAGTATATTTCTCCCTCCTACGTATATCTCGCGAAGAGACCATGAGGATAAAATTAGAGAGATTAGAGCCCACACAGATGCATATCGACAATCTTTCTTTCCAAGAACAATACGAGACTGGAATAGAAGGGAGTAGCGATAGAGGTACTCAAAGTAACCTCCGCCACATACCGTCATGTGGCTTGCGGAGTATGGATGTAGATGTAGATCGAGTTGTTCCTCCAGATCTGGGCATTTGGTGACTAGAGTACGCTAAACTCATCCTGCTGCTCTTTGAGCTACACACTTACACTGCGAGCTGCGTAGCATGTTGTATTATCATCCTGCCAAGAAAAAAAAGACTGCATGTAGGGGTGGATTCATACTCGTGATGAACCACTGTGCCTCCCAGAATGACGAGATCACCCAGCGACTACCACGAAATCGCCCCAAACTACTCACTCCTCCGACCTGAACCCTTCCAGCGATTGTAGCAGGGCCACATACGCCAGCGGCCATCTGTTCGATGAAACATAATCTTGATCCATCTGAACATACCACCCGTTGCCAATCAGTGGAGTCCAGTTGCGTTATTCGCTTGCAAATTCCAGCTTTCGTCGTCGGTGAAGAGCAGTCAGCATGAGTGCACGAACCAGACACCTCCTGTGGAGATCAATGTGCAGCAGCATTTGCTGAACGGTCGTTGACGAGACACTGTTGGTAATCCATTGGTTCGCCTGGGCAGTCAGTTTTTCAAACAGTTGCCTGCATCTGCACAGCCAACGTCCGCCTCTGTAATCTATGGCCTATGGCACCAGTTTCGCATTGAGCCATTTTGCCATCCACGGTATACTTTAACCACAGCGCCAGGCGAACAGTTTACAAATTAAGCCCTTTCGAAAGTGCTTTCTACCCCCGAACCGAAAGGCAATAGTCGTGCTCTTGTAGACGTCAGAGAAGTCGCTCCGTTTCCGCATCACAACGACTGCACTGCCCTCCTGACACGCTTTATGTACCCTCCACTGCCAGGGCTATCACCAGCGTCTGCGAGTGGTTATTTCATGTTGACGTCAAACACAGCCGGTGATCACATTAACGTGACTGAACCGTGTATAAACAACATGCTTATTTGCTTAGTTCCTTTCGTTCCCACTGGAACATAGGGCCGTGACGAAATTCCTCCACTTGGCACGATTTATAGCAAGTCTCTTCTCTTCACTCCAGGTTTTCCCATCCTCTGCAGCTTCTCTCTCGATCGTCCTTTGCCACGTCTGTTTGGGACGACCACGTTTTCTAACTCCTTGAGGGTCCAATCCAATATCATTCTTTCAATAGCTCCATCCCGTTTCCTCAATGTATGCCCAGTCCAGTTCCATTTTCTTTCTTTGATTTGTATATTGATTGGTTGCTGATTTGTCTCCCTCCAAAGATCTTCATTTGTCATTATATCTGGCCATCTCAAATTTAAAATACGCCAGAGACAGAGGTTGATAAAAAATTAGTTTTTGATGTGGTTAGTCATCTTCCAAGTTTCGCAAACATGCAACAGAACAGCCTTCACATTGCTATTGAAAAGCTGGAGTTTGGTCTTCTTTGAGATGTTCCTATTTCTCCAGACAGGGTACAGTTGTACAAATGCACCATTTGCTTTGCGGATGCGACTACGGACGTCCTTCTCAGGGCGTCCTGTAGTCGTGACTATACTTCAGAGATAGAGAGAAGACTGGAATTGTTCTACGTCCTCTCCATTAATGGCCAGCCTATTCGTGATGGTCGAATTTATCCGCATTTTTTTGGTTTTGCCAACGTTTATCTTGAGGCCTGCAACTTCCGCCTCTCTCTGTAACCTGGCCAGTTTCTCTTCGATGTCTCGATATCGTTGTGCCATTAAGCAACATGGTACTACGTATATTAATGATCTAGTGCAGTGGTCGTCAAACTGTTTTTCTCAAGAAGCGGTACTGACATTGTAGAGGAACACCTCGGGGCGCATATGTTCCGATCTTGTTATTAACTGACACCTTACAAGGATTGGACTGAAATGTGGAAAAACCACTAGATTAGCATGCTTCAACATAAATGTTGTTGCTAGCCAAGCCTTCGGGTTGCGCTAGTGTATTTGATCACGACCGGAACCTGTGTAATGTTCTCAATACGTTGCAAGTATTAGTTGCCTAATTGAGTGCTTGTGAGTGCATTACTTCGGAGCTACATAACTTCAACCGTGGGCAAATTGTTGGTGTTCGTATGCTGGGTGCTTTCGTAAGCAAGGCAGCCGAAGTTGTAGGTGTTTTAAGCAGCACCGGATCGGAGATTGGTAGCGATATGCAGGGAAAGCAGAAAACCATCATTCGGTAAGTGACAACGCGGACGAAATTGTGTCCTGAGTTATCACTACAGCATTCTGACGAAAAATAAGAGGACGACAGCTGCAAAATTCGCTACAGAACCGAATGTCGCTCTCTTGAACCCTGTCAGATCCAAAACAACAGGCCGAGCGGTTCTCGGCGCTACAGTCTGGAACCGCGCGACCGCTACGGTCGCAAGTGCGAATCCTGCCTCGGGCATGGATGTGTGTGAAGTCCTTAGGTTAGTTAGGTTTAAGTAGTTCTAAGTTCTAGGGGACTTACGACCTCAGCAATTGAGTCCCATAGTGCTCAGAGCCATTTGAACCAAAACAACACGATGGGATTTCGAAAAGAGGTAACTGCAGGGTGAGCTGTAATTTCAAAACCACTCATCAGTGATGTAAACGCTCGCGACAGGAAACATGGTGCCGAGGCCATTAAACCTAGACTATGGAGCAATGCAAGTATGTCATTTGGTTGGATGAGTTTTGTTTCATACTGTTGACAAGTTCTTTCAGAGTTTACGTTCCAAGAGACGTACATGGCGAGGGTTGTGCCATGATTTGGGCAGTCATATCCATGTGCCACATGGATACTTCGCAACCTCGCTTTACTGCAAGGATTATCTGACCAGTTTGGCTGATTAAGTCCATCCCCTTGTACAATGTTTGTTCTCCACAGGTGACGTTGTCTTGCAAGATGGCAGGGCCCCTGTTTACACAGCTGAAAGCAACAAGGACTGGTCTTGTGAGCTCGAGGATGAACTGTGGCATCTCCTTTGCCCTCCACAATCAGCAGATCTCAACATAATTGGGCCTTTGTGGTCTACTGTGGAGAGAAGTGTGTGTGATCGATATCCATGTCGACTTCTGTCGCAGCGTGTCTGCGCCTGCAATTAGCATGCACTAGCTCTTCCCGTTAACGATTTACGCCAATTTGTGACTTCCCTGACTCATGTGTTCGGCATATACGTGTCACTTTGATCACACCGCCCGATGGTTCTGTATCAAAGCAACATTTCCGTGGGTTCAGAATACCGAGAAAAATTGATAGTTAAATATTTGGGCTATCGATTCGTGGTAGCAGTCATTAGATTTGCGATTTCGCTTCCTGCATGAATGGACTTGTTATTAAGAGAATAATTACGTACCCTTTCTTTGTAATGGCTGAACGGAACAGTCGTCGAGAGCGCTCCACATGTGTTTGAAACATAGCAGAGAATTCGCGGGTTTCCATTCGAGACGAAGGTTTTTCGTCTTCTATTTCTCTATCAGTCATCAGAAAGCACCAAGTGTGATCTCTCATTCAGATGGTGCCCGTAGTTAGTTCGGATGTGGGGAATAATTTGTAGCTGGTTTCACCCTGTGCGCATAATGCTACAATGGCCTCTTCAACATTTGAAGAAAGTCCGCCAGGCATACAAACTCACTGAACATTGTTTTCTCTCCCATCTCTAGCTGCCACTTCTTCATTGAAAATTCGATAATTAATAGACTTTTTACTGCAGAAACTGCCTTGGACCGACTCAGAATGAAGATGGCTTTCCATGTGAGCACATGTATAACCAATACAAATTAGGTTAACATATTAATAGGGTCTCATTTGAAACTCATCAGCTTAGATATGGCAGAGCAATAAGAACCAAACTACTGTTATGGGCAGGAAACAGTGTAGTAACGTACTTATTAGAGCGTAACGCCAAGTTCTGGCAATACATTAACAGAAATGGAAAGTTTTACGTCGTGAAGCAACACTCCGACATTTATCATCACGTCATTTATCACAACCGGTATTAAATGGTAATACTTTCGATATGTTCTTAATTGTTGTATCAGTTCATGAAGACTGTTGACCCTAGGCCGGTACGAACATATATATTTCCATAACGTACCAGACATGTTGGTTGACAAATCAGAGAACCGGCTGGACAACCAAGGACCCATACATTCCTCAAGGTAATACGTCAAAGAGCCGCCTCAGTTGCAAAACGTTACTGGTATTTACCCAGGTTTCAGGTAGAGTAATCTAGCCTTCTTCAGAAGCATAAAATAAACTAATACATGCCAGAATACGGCACGGTCAAACATAAAAAGCTAAAGTACCGTGATACCAAGTCAAACTACTTTACTTAGCTGAGTTAGTTACAATGCAGCGTCAGCGGCTAACGGACCGCTTCCCATGAAGTGGGGCCGGGGCTGTTCCTCAGCTAAGTAACGTAGCTTGACATGGTACCACGGCACTTTAGCTTTTTATGTTTGACCGTGCCTTATTCTGGCATGTACTACTTGATTTTATGCTTGTGAAGAAGGCTAGATTAGCTGAAACCTGGGCAAATACCAGTAACTTTTCGCAACTGAGGCGGATCTTTGACATACACTCCTGGAAATGGAAAAAAGAACACATTGACACCGGTGTGTCAGACCCACCATACTTGCTCCGGACACTGCGAGAGGGCTGTACAAGCAATGATCACACGCACGGCACAGCGGACACGCCAGGAACCGCGGTGTTGGCCGTCGAATGGCGCTAGCTGCGCAGCATTTGTGCACCGCCGCCGTCAGTGTCAGCCAGTTTGCCGTGGCATACGGAGCTCCATCGCAGTCTTTAACACTGGTAGCATGCCGCGACAGCGTGGACGTGAACCGTATGTGCAGTTGACGGAATTTGAGCGAGGGCGTATAGTGGGCATGCGGGAGGCCGGGTGGACGTACCGCCGAATTGCTCAACACGTGGGGCGTGAGGTCTCCACAGTACATCGATGTTGTCGCCAGTGGTCGGCGGAAGGTGCACGTGCCCGTCGACCTGGGACCGGACCGCAGCGACGCACGGATGCACGCCAAGACCGTAGGATCCTACGCAGTGCCGTAGGGGACCGCACCGCCACTTCCCAGCAAATTAGGGACACTGTTGCTCCTGGGGCATCGGCGAGGACCATTCGCAACCGTCTCCATGAAGCTGGGCTACGGTCCCGCACACCGTTAGGCCGTCTTCCGCTCACGCCCCAACATCGTGCAGCCCGCCTCCAGTGGTGTCGCGACAGGTGTGAATGGAGGGACGAATGGAGACGTGTCGTCTTCAGCGATGAGAGTCGCTTCTGCCTTGGTGCCAATGATGGTAGTATGCGTGTTTGGCGCCGTGCAGGTGAGCGCCACAATCAGGACTGCATACGACCGAGGCGCACAGGGCCAACACCCGGCATCATGGTGTGGGGAGCGATCTCCTACACTGGCTGTACACCACTGGTGATCGTCGAGGGGACACTGAATAGTGCACGGTACATCCAAACCGTCATCGAACCCATCGTTCTACCATTCCTAGACCGGCAAGGGAAGTTGCTGTTCCAACAGGACAATGCACGTCTGCATGTATCCCGTGCCACCCAACGTGCTCTAGAAGGTGTAAGTCAACTATCCTGGCCAGCAAGATCTCCGGATCTGTCCCCCATTGAGCATGTTTGGGACTGGATGAAGCGTCGTCTCACGCGGTCTGCACGTCCAGCACGAACGCTGGTCCAACTGAGGCGCCAGGTGGAAATGGCATGGCAAGCCGTTCCACAGGACTACATCCAGCATCTCTACGATCGTCTCCATGGGAGAATAGCAGCCTGCATTGCTGCGAAAGGTGGATATACACTGTACTAGTGCCGACATTGTGCATGCTCTGTTGCCTGTGTCTATGTGCCTGTGGTTCTGTCAGTGTGATCATGTGATGTATCTGACCCCAGGAATGTGTCAATAAAGTTTCCCCTTCCTTGGACAATGAATTCACGGTGTTCTTATTTCAATTTCCAGGAGTGTATTAATTTATCACAGTTGCTGACAGGGCTTCAACATGTTAAAAATTCTTAGATTCAAGTTAACTACAGTGCGAGGTCTTGAGTTATCCAATATGCTATTTCGCAACTTGTTCATCAAGGATGCGACAAAAGTGTTTATAACACGAGCGTTGCCATACGAGCGTTGTTCAATAAAGACCGGATCTGATTTTTTGTCCTTCTATTAAGTACCTCTAGCGGCATATGTACATGCACTGTTAAACTACGGACTCTAATGTCTAGACATGGCAGATTTCGCAGCCCCTGGGAATTAACATCTTTCATAATCGGCTCGAAACATCGTCATGGCCGATTTTCGTGAACAGCGTTGTGCAAAAAAGTTTTGTATTCCCTTGAAGGTAACATTGAAGAAAGCTGTGGAGATCTGAAGAGAGCGTATGAGACGCTCCAATATTTCGTCGAGCTTGTTTCTGTAGACATCATACTTTCAAAAATAGCCGCGAAAATGTTGATTTGCACGGAGGGGGGGGGGGGGGGGAGGGATTACCCTGTTAGTGCACAATACACTACTGGCCATTAAAATTGCTACACCAAGAAGAAATGCAGATAATAAACGGGTATTCTTTGGACGAATATATTATACTAGACTGACATGTGATTACATTTTCACGCAATTTAGGTGCATAGATCCTGAGAAATCAGTACCCATAACAACCACCTCTGGCCGTAATAACGGCCTTGATACGCCTGGACATTGAGTCAAACAGAGCTTGGATGGAGTGTTCAGGTATAGCTGCCCAGGCAGCTTCAACACGATACCACACTTCATCAAGAGTAGTCACTGGCGTATTGTGACGAGCCAGTTGCTCGGCCACCATTGACCAGACGTTTTCAGTTGATGAGAGATCTGGAGAATGTGCTGGCCAGGGCAGCAGTCGAACATTTTCTGTATCCAGAAAGGCCCGTAGAGAACCTGCAACATGTGGTCGTGCATTATCCTGCTGAAATGTAGGGTTTCGCGAGGATCGAATGAAGGGTAGAGCCACAGGTCGTAACATATCTGAAATGTAACGTCCACTGATCAAAGTGCCATCCATGCGAACAAGAGATAACCGAGACTTGTAACCAATGGCACCCCATACCATCACGCCGGATGATACGCCAGTATGGCGATGATGAATACATGCTTCCAATGTGCGTTCACCGCGATGTCGCCAAACACGGATGCGACCATCAAGATGCTGTAAACAGAATCTTGATTCATCCGAGAAAATGTCGTTTTGACATTCGTGCACACAGCTTCTGCCTGTGATGCAGCGTCATGGGTAACGCAGCCATGGTCTCCGAGCTGATAGTCCATGCTGCTGCAAACGTCGTCGAACTGTTCGTGCAGATGGTTGTTGTCTTGCAAACGTCCCCATCTGTTGACTCAGGGATCGAGTTGTGGCTGCACGATCCGTTACAGCCACGCGGATAAGACGCCTGTCTTCTCGACTGCTAGTGATACGAGGCCGTTGGGATCCAGCACGGCGTTCCGTATTACCTTCCAGAACCCACCGATTCCATATTCTGCTAACAGTCATTGGATCTCGACCAACGCGAGCAGCAATGTCGCGATTCGATAAACCGCAATCGCGATAGGCTACAATCCGACCTTTATCCTTACACGAGGGATCACTACAACGTTTCACCAGGCAACGCCGGTCAACTGCTGTTTGTGTATGAGAAATCGGTTGGAAACTTTTCTCATGTCAGCAGGTTGTAGGTGTCGCCACCGGCGCCAGCCTTGTGTGAATGCTCTGAAAAGCTAATCATTTGCATATCAGAGCATCTTCTTCCTGTCGGTTAAATTTCACGTCTTTAGAATATCATCTTCGTGGTGTAGCAATTTTAATGACCAGTTGTGTAAAAGCGGCAGTCAACAAAGCTTCATTAGTTGTAATGATTCACTTCTCACTATGAGACAGTGTGAAAGAATTCTTGGTATATCAAATGGGAGCACTCAGACAATCTTAAAATAACATTTGCAAATGTCCTGGGTGTGTTCACGGTAGATACTGCGACTCCTTACTCCACAGCAAACGGAGACTCGTGTCGATGTATGCCGCTACGGGAAACAATGTGTTGAGAACGAGGGCGACCCTTGGTGGCAAAACGTCATCATTGCCCACCAACCAACAGTGTACTGAAACAGAGCAGCACAGAATAGGTACAACATGGTCAACACCCACAACAAAAGACACGAGGCGGAAGTCAGCTAATAAGACTAGTGTCACCACTTTTTTTTAAAATTACGAGTCGGTGATGGACACACTCACAGTTCTAAGACACACTGATTACTGTAAGAGCGTACTGAAGCACTCGGTAAAGGATCACATCCCCAAAAGGCGAAGGAACCAGAATGGACAATGGGAGTATCATCACGACAATGCTAGGCGACATCTTGCAAATACTGTTACCGAATTACTGGCACAAAAACGTATCTCTGCTGTAACCCGTACTCCTTATAATACCGACCTGTCTCCGTGTGACTTTTTCTTAACCCGACGGGCAAAAAAAGAAATTGGAGGAAACTTGGGGGACGCCGGATCGACAACGAAACCAATACAGTGAAAGCTCTAGATGAGATCCTGAGGAGGATGTCAAGGAATGGATGGCTTCCTGCATGTCTCCCAGGAGGACTTTCTGCATGTCTTACAAGATGGCAAAGGAGATGGGACAAGTGGGCTGCATTTGGTAGGGGAATATTCTGAGAGGGATAAAAGTCTGTTTGTGGTTCATTACACTAAATTGATGTATGAGCATTACTGCCCCTCTCTACTGAACACCTCTCACATAGTGGCAAGCGCTCAGTATCCCTTCAACAATTACCAAATGAGTACTGCTGTCATCTCAAATAGCTGCCAATATCGTGATTTCAGGAGTTTGAAACACATGGGTCTCCCTGTGAGCTTCTATCAGGTCTCCTACGAACACGCTGGCAACGATCTCACGGCCACAAACAGAAATGAGGCTCATTTATGTTCAACACAGAGAACCACTCCGTGACTCAGCTGACTCTGGCTCTGTACCGTGCAGGTCACTGTTATGAGAACAGAAGATCTCAGCACAGTACACATAAGTCAGTTCTTAGCGGTTCTTGGTGGTACTCTGCCTGAGATCTCTGTCGGGTTTCAACTGTAGTCACCTGTCTACTTGCCGGAGCGAATCCAACAATCCTAAGATCTTCTCGTGAAGCTCTAGCCAATCTGGAAGGAGTCGTAAGTGCCCTTCCTGCCGCGCTGCTCTCCTGAGTCCACCTCGACGCCCCTTCGGTCTTCTCGTGATGCAGTCCGCCTGGAAGAACTCTTGCCTGCTCTCCCTGCTGCACTGTCGTCGTGAACCCGTCTTGAAGTCACTCGCTCTGCAGTAATTGCGCACAGCCAGCTCTCTGTGGGATCAGTTGCTATGATGCTCCCGTATCTCTCATTCCAGCTATTCGACCTCTCTCGACGTCCAAAAGGTCAGGATAAGCTGTACGTGCACGACCTCAGGGCATACCAAGTTGCATTCTTTACCTGGGACGTTGTAGGAAACTTACACCCAATAGCAATTGTGGATGCACACCATATATGAGTAAAAAAGTTGTTTTAACACGTTTCTGCTAGTCTTAGGTCGCTTTCTTGTCTCTTCGGTATAAATTTTACAGCTTATTTTGAACAAACTTCCCTATGAGCCATAGACTTGAAACTTTCTACACAGCTCAGAACTGAACAACAATTTGAAAATTAGCGCGCTTATTTGTCTGGTGCTTGGTGGTGGGCACTATTTCTACATCTACATCTACATGTATACTCCGCTAGCAACCAAGCGGTGTGTGGCGGCGGGCACACTTCTCGCCAAAATCATATTTCCCCCCTGTTCCACTCGCGGATCGCGCTAGGGAAAAACGACTCTCTGAACGCCTCAGTACGAGCTCTTATTTCCTTTATCTTTGAATGGTGATCATTGGGCGATTTGAAGTTGGTGGTAGTAATATATGCACTACATTCTCGGTGAAGATCGGATTTCGGAATTTAGTGAGCGGCCCCTTCTGTTTAGCGCGCCGTCTATCTGCAAGTGTGTCCCACTTCAAACGTTCCATGGGATTTGTAACGCTCCCGCGATGGCTAAATGTACCAGTCACGAATCTTGCCGCTCTTCTTTGGACCTTCTCAAGCTCTTGAATCAGACCCAACTGGTAAGGGTCCCATACAGACGAACAATACTCCAAGACTCAGCTTTCCTGTTCCACTTACGAACATTTTATGCTAAGAATGGTTGTTAATAAAACCCATGTGAGCCCGATCCTCTCTAATGTTTACTTTTGAGGTCTTTTCGAGTGATAATAGTAGGAGGAAGCAATGTGCTGGTTGACTCGCGTGAATAAAAACTGAAGTAATGCAGAAATTTACCACATACGTCTGTTGTTACCAAGTCAAAATGTTTGAGATCGATTGAAAACTTTGACACACACAAAACTAGAAAGCAGAAAATAAACAAATAATTTTTTGAAGTGTAACACGTTTTTAAAAAGGATAAAGGGTATAAAATAATTTCTCCTACAGCCGTACAGATTCATAACCAATACAGGCAGTCCTGGGAACTTGCGAATGAAAATTTTTAATAGCTATGAAAATACTAATAGAATTTAAAACCTAAAACGTGGTGCCCATCCAATACATAATTCATACATGAATAGTTCACCTCTTTGCTATTAACTGTTTCACGCACCGCCAGTTTTTCATTTTAAATTCTACAGGTATTTTCATAGCTATTAAATATTCACTAGCGCAGATTTTCAGGATTATTCGTATGGGGTTAGGAATCTGTTTTGGGCTATGGGAAATTATTTAATACTTTTCAGTTCATTTCAAAAACGCGTTATAGCAAATTAAATCACTGTTTTCTGTGCCGCAAATAAGCTCGATAATAATCATATTTTAATCAGCACATGCCACGTACTTGGAAGTAGTGGAGTATTATTTTGACTGTGTTCGGTGAAGGTGTTCATTGTACGATGCGTCCCCTTTGGCCAGTACAGGAAGAGATAGCAATTATTTTCACTGTCAACATACACTTTTCTTGATCAACAGACACGATTCAAGTATTTTTAGAAGCTGAGTTGTCTTTCCGCGCTGTCGTCGTGCGTGCTGCAGCGAAATACTCCGTTCTGGAGTTTCTATAAGCTGGGAGTCGAACACGGGGAAATTTTTCACCTGTACAAATGTCACATTAATTCTGTGTGTGGTGCTACGCCCGGTGTTATCTGATTAATTAAAACGGGACAGACGAGTCCCCGGTATTTGGTCGAAGCCGCGCGATATTAAATACGGGCGGCCGTTTACATACGGGAAATTATGCGAGGCTGGCAACTAGCTTAGCTCATATGAGCGCCCTTAAATTAGTTTAGGAGAGAGATTCGCAGAACACTCGTGATCTGCATATCCAACGTTTCGTTAGTTTTCTAATTATCGGCAGACATAACAGGAAGGCTGCATATGAGAAGATACTGTTCATATGAGAGGGTAAAAACAAATCCACATGTTATATGAAGATGGTATCTGTTCTTTTGGACATGTCCGAAAGAGCAGATACCATCTTCATATAGTTAAAGCTAACCGTCCATTGGCCTTTTTCTTCTGTGATGGGTGCACACGCATTGCCCAGACTCTTCCAGGACTCGGTAAGATTGTCTGCTGCGAGTAATGAGAGTAATGGGTAGGGGCACTACGAAGGTAGTGTGTGGACATTAAGTTGGGAATGTGGATCTCAGGAGGAGCGTGCAAGGGATAAATCCCTGCAGTGGCACTCTCCTCTGTGTCCTCGTCGGCTGAGATGGATAGGGCATCTGCTATGTAAGCAGGAGATCCCGGGTTTGAGTCACAGTCGGGGCACACATTTACAACTGTCCCCGTTGATGTATGTCAACGCCTGTCGACAGCTTAGGGTCTTGATGTAATTATCATTTCAATCCACATGTTATCCAGTATGTACAGTTACGAAACAGTAAATGAAACTGTGGGGAAATTTAGGAAGGGAATTAACGTCCAGAAAGAAGAAGCGAAGAATTTAAGGTCTGCGAAAGACGGAAAATGTATGTTGCAGTACTAGCAGTAATAGTAGTAGTTTTATTCATCCATGGATCTGTTTTGTATAGTGGACACTTTTTCAGACTTAAGAACAACAAGAATAAGTTCATATATACAGACATTTATTGGGTTAAAGGTATAGTATGATATGGCTGAGACCGGTAGCTGACCATGGCTTCATGGTAGGAACCATCCCGGCATTTGCCTGATGTAATTTAGGGAAACATAGGAAAACCTAAATGACGATGGCTCAAAGAAGACTGGAGCCTCCACACTTCCTAATAAAGGGCCACTCTGTTTAAAACATTGCTGCCTCATTCACTTTACCCCGAGCGTATAATACTCTTTTACGGATAATGTATTTAATAATGAAAAACGATAGTGCTACACTTTTCATTCATTTCTCACTTCCAGTCACTGCTCACACAACACTCACGATACTCACATTGTTTCATAGCCCTAAGCAGTCTATCAGTTGATGTCAGGACCATGTTGTGCACTACAACTTCTCATTTCCTACCCAGAAAAACTGAGTCACCATCCCTCTATGAAGAAGGAAATCTTGAGCTCAGAAAGAGGATTCGGTGTTTGTAGTATACATTGGATAGCTTTTGGTCTCAGATTTTCCAGAAAGGGAAAAAAGAAGGAGAAGAGTGTAGCTCATAAGTATAATGTGGAATGGTAGATATTTTATTATCTTTATTATTACTTATTTGTGTTCCATTTTTTACCAGATCCCGACTCTGTGTTAACTAAGTAATCCTTCAATGTGTTGAATGAATGGCTGAATATGTACCTTTTAACTGCCTTTACAAATAAGTTTGTTTTAGCAATTTCTTCGACCTCCTTTCGAAATTCATAGTAAAATTTTATTCCTTGGTAGGAAATTCTGTCTGCAGTTTTGTCTTCATTCCTTAGTGGTCTGTAAGTTCAGTCTAGATCTTTTTCCATCGTAATGGGCAGAGCTGTCTGTAAAGCAATTATCGATGTTATTTTTGATCGTAGAGCTGACTGGTAAATGAATTTACATGATGAAATTGAAATGTCCAGTGTTTTGAATAGGTTTTAGAACAAGTTCGAGTACTATTTTTCGTTTGAATTTTATGACCCTTTTCTGCAGTCTGGCACTGTGTTCGTATTTTATGCATTTTCCCCATAAAAAGAGTGCCGTAGATAAGAACTCAGTGTGCACATGAACAGTTTGTCGGTAAAAGACACTCGCTGTTACACGCTGATGACAGGATTTTAAGGCCATAACGTGCGGCTGATATTCTGTTTATAAATATATTTGTGTGTTCACGTCACTTCTGACGAGATTAAATATTCGTCCCTAGAAGATTTGCATTTGTTACACAGCCTACAGATGTGCAATCTACATTTAATTTAGTGGTATCTTTTTTCCTCTTCAAAACGAAATTTTTGGCATTTGTTTTCTTTATGCTGAACGTCAGTTTATCGGTTATGGACTACTTGTAATCTTCTTTAAGAGCTGCAGGGGTTTTCTTGTGTCTCAGTGACTATAACACTGCTGTCATCAGCTTGACTAACACCACTGAAGCATGTCCGGAACAGCACTACTCTTACACTGACACCCTGCGGTATTCCAATATTAATGTATTTTGTCTGTGAGAAGGTGTTTTACTAAAATTTTATACTTATTTTACTTATATGTCAGCTCTGATCATTGTATCCTATGTGCTAAATACGATCAGAACGAGTCACTAGTTGCCCCTCTTATTCCCAACGCTTCTACTATATTTAGAAGAAACTTACGTTCAGTAATATAACAAGCCTTAAAAAGATCTAAAGATATACCTGTGACACCCTCATCGTTGTCAAGAGCATGAAATACCAATTGTACGAATATGCTTGCTTCTGTACTTCTACTGCATTAGAAAGCAAACTGTGCTTAACTTAAAAGTTGGTATTTATTCAAGTAATTCATTAATATTTATTTCACAATTGAGTCTTTATATTTGAGACTGGCGACAGCAGTCAATTGAGGCTGTAATTTTCTATGTCTTCTGCAATATCTTTTTTTTAGCAGATTTGCAACTCTCACTTATTTAAAACACTGTGGAAATTTCCTTTATTTGAAGTATTTGTTTACTTTGTTTATTAAAGTAGCTTCTATACACCCTATGCGTTGTTTCAGTACGCATATGGGTACTTCATCTAAGGCGACAGAGTTTTTTTTTTGGTATTTTCACAGTTCTACTGACTTCATGGTTGGTAGCAAAATGATTGCATTTAATGCTTAATTTTTTGTAGTGTTTTATTCGTTTTTAGGGAGTTCTTCCTGAAACATCTACGCAATATTTGAAAAATATTCATACACAGAGTATACGAGGTAACGTGGATCATCTATTACTTTATCCCTTTTCTTTATCAGTGTTTTATTATGCCTTGTTTGTCTTTCCCTATTTCCTCTTTCATGACATTCCAGACTGCTTTGATTTTCTCCTTTGGATTGTACATTATTTTGACATTAAGTTACTCTCTGCATCAATAAGCAAATTTATACAAATCTGTTTGTACCTATGATAGAAATTTAAGAACTCTGGCTCATTACGATGCTTTTCCATGGTACTTCAGGATTTGGGAGGACCTCTTCATGCCTGATATTATCCATCTGTTTTTGTGAGACACTTATACTGATGTGTGTGCTTTTGGCTACGTTCTTTCAAAGTTCAATTTAAATAATATTGATAATTTGCATGACTTCACATTTACATTGGTTTCTCTATATACTTCATCCCAGGTTTAGTGTCCTATTTCTTTTGAAAAGCCTTGTATTTTTATTTTTGACAAGCGGTTATTGATAGCTTGCACTTGGGGGAAATTTTCCATGCACGATTTTATTATCTGATGGTCCAAGACAGCTACATCACACTTTCCCCTGGCCTTATATATAGCCATATGGTCAATTACTGATGCAGTTATTTCAGTAAACCTTGCTGCACTGTTGAAAAACAGGATCATTCCAAAATTTTAAGGATATTTATAGGGGTGTGACTAGTTTCATTTACGATTTTGGTGTTAATGGTTATGTCTCCACCCAAAATTATGTTGACTTTTATCACTGACTTAGGTATATGGGCTGGTAAAAATGTTACTTTTGAACGTGGATCTTACATTCAGCAACCTTATTTAAGTTTTAATGTAAACCATCGTGTCGCACAAGTTTTATTTGAGCACTTTTCTATGCCAACTAAGTATTTTCATCAGAATAAATTACGTTTACCTGTGTTCAGTTATTGATTTTCATTAAATGAATGCGTAATTGCGTGTAAGGACAAGCATCAACAACCATTAACTTTACAATCGAAAGACAATGACCAGGACTCGAACCCGGGTCTGTCGCTTATCGCAAGCGCTTGCCTTGCCATTTGGCTAACCGTGCACGACTCACGGTTAGACCCAGACTTCCATATGTCGTCAGCCATGCATCTACGACATGTAGTCATACATCCATTATGTATATTTTAGTACAGATCAGACGTTGCACTTGAAAATCGCATGCCCGGTGTCGGCAGACAATTCTCTTTGTTGTCATTCGGTTCTACAGCTAATGGTTGTCCTTATTCACAATTGCGAATTCATTTGATGTATTTCATAACGGCTGTAGTCGCAGCACTGCCTGTCCCTTTGGAAGTGCATGCATCTCCAAAGGAAGTTTACATCAAAATCAAAATAACACAGGCACTGCAATATCGAATTCATTTTCATCTTATGTCTTTGTATTGCGTCACAGCTGAAGATACTTGGCCTCGTAAAAATCTCACAATCTTGAACATGGCTTCAATAGCCTTCTTTAAGAAGGGACAGGAACACTGCAATGATTCGCATTTTGGTATTCTTCCATATCAAGATTTCAGGTATAATTAGCGATCTTCATTACATTTGGGTGAGTTATAATCCAACAAACTCACAGCTGTATATGTCACCATAGTGGTGAACCTTCCTTAAGTTTTTTAATGAAGGTTAAAAATAGCCAACCGGTTACGCAAATTTAATATATCTGATTTGGATGCTCAAGTCATGTTAAAGGTTGCAATACTTTTATCAGCCCAAGTATCTAAAGCTATGACGAATTACAAAAGCCGGCCGGAGTGGCCGAGCCGTTCTAGGCGTTACAGTCTGGAACCGCGTGACCGTTACGGTTGCAGGTTCGAATCCTACCTCGGGCATGGATGTGTGTGATGTCCTTAGGTTAGTTAGGTTTAAGTAGTTCTAAGTTCTAGGGGGCTGATGACCTCAGAAGTTAAGTCCCATAATGCTCAGAGCCATTTGAACAATTTTTTTAATTTCAAAAACTCAAGAAGAAAATTATTAAACACAGAAAACTGTGACTTGTTCTGATGAAGACAGCCGTAGCTGGGTTTGTGCCAGTACAGCAGTGGGTTGGTGGGCTCCTAGGTTTACTTCTGGAAGTGGCCAGGCTGATACTGTACCACATACAAAACACCGTTTTTATTTACTTGTTTAAAAAAAGGAAGTGTCACTGAAGACTTCTTTCGAAGTACAGTTGACTATAAACGTTGCCGTATAGTTATGTCTAAAACAATTCTAGCTCGGTTGTAGGAAGGCGATGGTGTCATCTTTGGGGACTGTTGCAGTCTGGGATGTGTGGCAGTCCGCTATGACGTAAGTAAGCACCATCTAGTGGTGGCGCATGGAAACTCTTGAGGGGTGTGGCTACACGGAGGTCTCTCGTTGAATCTGGTGCTTACTTGCGGTTCCATCGCGAGGTATCAACCTTGTATTTGAACCTCGTTCTTCGGCAGACACCGTACTTGGTTTCGTAGTTTGGCAACATTCGCCATAAATGATATTCACTTTTTCAATTGTCATAAAGATTTTGAATGGCTCAATAGCTTCACAAGTAATTTATGTGATTGCTACAACTGTTGAACATAGAGTAATCCACAGATAAACAAAAAGACATTCCTGAGCTACGTGTTTGCTTTTGTCTCGTACAATAGGGCAGATATTTGCGAAACTCTTATCCTAACGGCGCGATAGTGGTTTTTCCCGTTGTTACGTTGATGCTGCTTGATTAAGTTTTATTGTCGATCAAGTTCTCTTAGAAGTTTCCATTAAATGCCTCAGAAAAAAGCATATAGTTCCATTAGACAGAAAAAAAGTCAGTGTCGCTATTGGGCGACTGCAAACGACAAAGATTACTTGCGAAGTTCACGAAACTCGTCATATTGTCAGCCATAGCTTGGCGAAAGCTGCCTCCCATATATTTATTTATTCTGATTATATCAAGGGCGGCGTACTTTCCTGACTCGCCCTGTATATAAATGGCGCATCATAATGAACATCATTAACGCGTGCGATTGAAAGGTCACGGTACTAGAAGCAAAGAAGCCTCAGTAAACATCAAATCTGAAACATACGCCTAAGAGCTACGAACACTTCCTCATTTTCGATATTGTGAAACAAATCTCTTGTACTGCAAGTTCTTCGCTTTCCATACTTTAGGAAGAGGTAATATGAGCCAAAACAAGACAAAAAATCCAATAAGCATAAAATTTAAAGTGCAGGCTTTAAGAGCTGTGAGTACTTGTCATGTAGAATCACAGTAGCCCAGATGAAGAAGTGCTCCCAGCTCTTAAGATATGCGTTACAGCCCATGTTGATGAAGGCTTTTCTGCTCCTGGTATATTGTACTTTCAAATGCATGCGTTTAAGTCATTATCTGTGATACACCCTGAATATGAATTATAATGGGATTAATGAAATGTCTCTTTTTCTTCAATTATCGGCTGTTGTTCTTCTTATGGAATCTATTTGTATTTACTCTGCGTGATTCGATCAGGAATGAATTTAAGGCAAGAATTTCTCATTGAAGTACTCATTTTCTTGTGAAGGTAGACAGACATACGTGTAGCGCAGGTACAGTACCAAATGTCAACTTCTTATGTTTTGCTATAATGTAGGCCACCGTAGCGGAGAAGAAGGGCGTGTCTCACACGAATATATCCGCTTCATTTTATCCTTTTTCTTTTCCACGATCCTCCACCTTATCTGCATTTAAATTGAAATGCCTCAGAGAGGACCTCATCTTTGACACAGTCTTGTCTTAATCGCGTCCTTCGTTGACAACATCATGTTTCAAATTTTCTCGTTCCATTGGGAAGAAATCTCAGTACTTCATCCATTTCCATCCGTTGTCACATTTAGCATGATTATCGGTCAACCGACGTGGATAAAAGTATTTTAAATTGTAATAAAATGTTATTCCTAAATGTTACTTGTAAAATATAGTGAGGATAAAATCACTCGATGTGATCTTATGGGCTGTTTTCCGTTCAACTACTACTCTACTTTCCTTTTCTACAAATTTATGTTGCTGTATACCCGAAAGTTTGCCTCCTGCTTTGTTTTGATTCCATATTTCTTATGATTTGAAATATTTCTCGATGTCATACGACATTGCTGGATATATTTTATTTCTTCTGATTTATTCATGTTTCTAAAAATTGTTGCGTATGGCGTCATCATGCGAGACAGGGACGCAAGGAAAATGCTAAAAGAATCGGCGTGTCACATCACTGACCGTTGTTGTGGTACACCTGCTATATTTGGTGTGCTCTGTTTTACATAAAGAATGTACAAGATGTCACTTTTACTTACGCCGAAATCCTAATCATTTGCATATACGATCTTTGTGCTACACTTCACCAGAATTCGAAGTTTATTGGATGTCATTCCCATGGTGTTGCTATTTTATTGGCCATCAGTAAACTAACTTACGGAGCGTGTAATGCAACCCACTTATCCAGAGAGGTTGGTTTGAAAGATGTTCAATAAACAGGCGATGGAATTTTTTTAATTGTTGCGGTTTCGTCATTGTGGTGAGCTGCATTGATTCTCGCTTACGAAGAGAACACTATAAGCGCCATAACCTGATTTCCCAGAAACTTCGCATAGTGGAAGAACACTCAAAATAAACGAGCACGTCTCTATGCTTGTCCATAGAAATTCGACCGTTTCTGAGAAAACGACAGTCATAGTCTTTGAGGTACCTTATGTGCCGTGCAGCACGTAACAACTTTAGACGAAGCGTTGGGAAGGTGGCTGTCATCGCTGTTTAACATATTTGTGCGCCCCGTATTCGAAACCAGATTGCTTTTTTTTATTTTATTGATTTATTTACATGAAAAATAATAAATGCATGAGAAAAATTTAAGTCGTTTTCAGTAAAGCACCTGTCGTGTGGCTTGTCAGTGATATTGGTGGTTTTGCGTATTGGTTCCCGAGGAGAGGGTTTCACATGGACAGTAAGTATGCCGGCCGCGGTGGTCGTGCGCTGCAGTCCGGAACCGCGGGACTGCTACGGTCGCAGGTTCGAATCCTGCCTCGGGCATGGATGTATGTGATGTTCTTAGGTTAGTTAGGTTTAAGTAGTTCTAAGTTCTAGGGGACTGATGTTAAGTCCCATTGTGTTCAGAGCCATTTCTGACAGCAAGTATACCAGTCTATTATGCAGCTTGCTAGGACTGTCTTGGATTCAATCGATTATGAACTGCCCAGCTGGTTTTGTCTTCGTCAGGGAATCAATCAGGGAAACATTTCACTCTCGAATTAATTGTCAAAAAGAACAGACAGCAAAGGACAATATCCACATATATAATAAATGTTGAGACATGTTGTGAAAAACTATTGTAATTGAATCGGAAATTGTTGAAACAAAATAAGTCAAAATTTTCCATTTTCGTTTTTGCACTGAATAGTACATTTAAGAGTATAGCCTATCGTTTGGTGTTGAAATGAATCTCGTTGTGCTCCTACAAATAGTAGAAAAGGTGATGCACTTTGTGCTGTTTGTTGTTGAAACCAAATAAGTCACTGAATTATTTCGTTTCAACAGACGCTGCTCGTTCCCGCGCACTATCTGTTTTTCTCCAATACTACACGTTGTTGATAAAATTATCCACTTCCTTTGTTGTGGCACTAACAGTCACTGGTAATGTTCATTGAGCGGCAGTTTGTTGTATTACTATGACTCGAAAAAGGTATAATAGTAGTGCAGATTATCATAGAATTAAGATATTAGCTCGTACCAAAGTAATGCCTTATCGAAATTAAAGAGGAGATTATGTTCCAGGGAAAGCAGTTAGAGAATATATCAGTCTTTCTTGGAATAGCCGAAGGAAACTGTATTGATGTATTTAATATCAATTTTATCAGTAATACAAATATTACATTATTAATTTACTTTCAGCTGCAGGATGAAATGTTATGACTCCACTGACGTAATTCAACGTAATAACATTTTGGCAAAATTTTTTGATCTTCCTACGAAAGATGCCCACGACTTAAATCTGCAAAGGAAGTAAGGCAGAGGCGTCCTCTGAAATCTGATCCAGAATGTTGTGTAAACTGTAGAAATACAACCTTTCTTTACCATATAATGCTTGGAAGTGAAAGGAAACTGGTTTTCAAGAAAGCTTTCCTGAATATACATGGAGCGATGAATTAGTGAGTGTTTCGAATCTTTAAATTGCTGCTGAAAGGTGTCACACCTGTTGATAAACGTGGGAATAACTCGAACACAAAGAAGACACCAGACAATATCCTTGCACTCATTCACGAGCATATAAAGTCTTTCACCACAAAAACCTCACATTATTCACAAAAAAACTTTGAACTAAATGTGCGCGTAATGCACAGTATGTTCAGTGAGAAATCTGCAGATTGTAAAGTAAAATAGGATGTTTATCGTAATTATTGACGGGACAATTTTAATTATTCCTCTGGCAGACCCCAAGTGGATGTGTATTGTAAAACGCAAAGAGCCTTAACTCAAACTGAAAAGCCCACATTTAAATGAAAGAGCTAAGCTTGTCGCCAGAGCGGAATTAAATGTTCATATGCGTCGAAGTTCTAAATTTTACAACTCACTTCGGGATGCTAAGAGAAGAGCCCAATCTACTGATAGCGTGGAAGACATAGTTTTTGATTATATACAAAACTTTCCGCTTCCACATATCCTGATCCAACAGATATTCTATCTTCGCCAACTGTGGGCTTACTGTTTCAGCATACATGATTTGAAAACTGAACACTCCACTGTGTACTTGTACCATGAAGGCTTGGGAAAGAAAGGTGCAAGCGAAGTAGCACCTTTCGTTTCTGATTACATAAAAAACGATCTCAGTAAAAAGGTGACTGATCTTCTTTTGTTTTATGATGGCTGCTTCGGCCAGAAGAAAAATCACCCCTTTATACGCATGTTACGGGCATGATTCAGGTAGGAATACTCAAGAGCATACCACGCAAATTTCCGGAGAGAGGGCACTCATTCCTCTCGTGTGATCGCGACTTTGGACATTGTGAATACATAGAACTGATAGGAAGCAGTAAAAGGACTCGGAGAGTAAAATTGGTTAATGGAGAGGAAATACTAGATTTCGACAACTGATGGCGAAAATATTTAAGAAAAAGTGTTATTTCGTCTGAGGCAGTGACAGAACAATGCAATAAAACAATCATCTTCGCTCCGAGTAGCTTCTAAGAAACACAATACCCTGAGACAGAAGAGCTGGTTGGCCTTCCATATATCGATGTTGCACGTAGTAAGACATGCTTTTCACTAAAGCCCATCATTCCAGGATTGATGGACAACATTCCAATGGCCTACCCAATTTACCAAGTACTTATTCCTAGAATGAAGATAGAAACGGTGAAGAAAGTAATTGAATAAGTGCCTGCTGCAAAGAGATCATTCCATGAAGTAGTGCTTTCTTGGCCAGTGATTGAAATTATAGCCAATACACAGTTAATCATTATTGTTGTTAAAATAATTCAGTTTGTTCTATTTTATCAGACCACGCTGATGTATTATGAAGCCTTCATACAATTAAATCCTAAAAAAGCAAAAAATATGTTTGCAAATTGTTGAAAACAAGCAAGTCAAAAAACTTTGAAATCATTAAATATCGAAATGATGAACTCTAAGTTAATTGTTTCTCCCTCAATAAAAGCAGAATGAAGTCACTTTCAGTTCTGAAAAGTTCAAATAATGTAGCAATAATACATATGGCAGTACTCAGATTTTTGTTTCTCGTGAAAAGTGTAAAAAATGACTTATTTGGTTTCAACAATTGATGATTCAGTTATATAATTGATATCACGCCCCTGTATCACCTAAGTTGACAGGAAACATTCATACAGTAACCTTCTACGGACCCTCGAGGCTGCCAACAGTTTCAATTCTTTTTTTCGCCCCATTTTATTCGTCATTGTCTAGGAATTTGGTCTAAACGGACGTCATATGACACTCTTTCAGTTTCATCGTTGAATACTTCACTCAGTTTTTTAATTAAAAAGGTCACCCTGCTCTCTGACCGAACACGCTGACCTACCACGCAGGCGCTGTGCAAATGAATTTATCGCGCAATAAAAGGCATCTAAATTGCATCGAAAACACTGGCTGTCATTTTCTCAGAAACGGCCGAGTATCTACGGATAAGCCGAGACATGTGTTTGCTTTCTTGACCCCTCCTCCACTGAGCAAAGTTTCTCGGAAATCGGGTTATGGCACTTGCCGTAATCTCCTTGTTAGTACGCTGTAGCCTCTCGAAGTGCTCTGGTTCCCTTGAGCACCTGTATAAATCAGAGCTAGAGTAGTCTACACAGCGTTTACGTGATATTTGAAAGCTAGCTATGAAGCAGTCCCAATCTAATAGCAGTAAGTTCGTATCAGTAACGTATCGATAGGTGTGACCTTCGTTTGGACAGCGTAGTATCGTGTCTGTGTTACGAAGTAGTATGGAATGAAAGAAAGGGATAGGAAGAAATCTAGCGCAGGCTGTCCCCTATAATACCACAGCACTACATACTGAATCCCCAAGTGCTGGCGGCAGTCCTACAGTCTGTACAAAGCTGTCGAAAAAGTTTTCCGCGACGCTTTAACTGTAACTCGTGTCCACGCCGATGTGAGTACGGGTGCTGCAGAAAAAAAACTAAGAAAATAACGAGCAGCGCAGACGACGGAACTAAACCAGTCGCCGCATCGAATACGAAACTATTCGAAACACTGAGCGAAATTATTTTCCAGCTGTTCCTCTATCGAAAACTGTGATGATTTTCTGTGAAAGAGTTCACACCGCTACGTACTGAAAGTCACAGGACGTAAAATATTTCCATCTTAGTCGTCGCTGAAGTTCTTGTATTAGCAGGAAACATTTTTGTCACATTTTCGTCTTATCTGCTTAACATTTTATGCAATGAACTTGCAAATAACAGATAAATATGAAGGGAAGAATAGTTTTACGGAAATCTTTTATTGGAATCCGAACGAAAAGTTCCAAAACTTGAAGAAATGTGCGTAAGCCAAAGGTGATAAGTTCCTTGAAATTTTGTTGAAACTTGTATCAAGCGAACGCATAAATGATGCGTTACAGCACAGTATATGACGAAAGAAATTGAATTGCCCACAAATATGATTTATGTTAAAATAATTTTGGAATAAAACTTTTCTTAGCACATAGCAATGTCCCCAGTATTGACAGAATAGTTTTATACGTACTTATCCAGGTTATAAGGGATGCACTATCACGCTCGAAAGTATCTAAACGATATGAATTGCCTTCCACCTATTCAGCGTGCAGCCTGCATAACGTAAGTTTCTTGCAGATCCTCTGACACTACAAATACCGTGACACTCGTGATAAGATTTTAGGGAGCCTTTAGCAATGAATTCTCAGATTTAGACACGAAAATTTTTATACTGTACTGCAATTCAAAACTTCTGTCCATCAAGTATTCTCCCTTTTAACTAAGCATTAAAGTACTTAAATATTTAAATATCATTTCATTTACAGGTAACTAAATGTGTGCATGTTTTACTTCAAATAACATGGCCTAATGTTTAGTGTTCAACATGGATAAGAACCTAGAACCTGATCGTATTTTTAATTAAGCACAATCAAATGTTAGATATTGAACGCCTTGACCAGCAGCGACATGTTTGAAATGGAAGTGAGAGATGAGAAGTTTTCACCTCGTCCAGATTTAAACCATGACCTATCGCTACAGGTTTTTTAGCCACGATGGATATTAAATATCGATTTCGGCCACCAATAGGGAGATGTTGGCATGATAGGAATAGAAATAGCGCGATAATAAGTTCTTTTCTGTATGGGAACTGAACACCGTCCATCATCGTTGTTTACTGAACACAAAGTGATGTTAACTACCCTATTCTTTTTCTCTCTTACCTACAGTGTCATTTGAACTTGCGATGTTGAAAATATTGCTTCTGGACTAGTATTCGAAATGAGGTCTTCCCTTACTTCGGAACTGAGAACTTCAGAGTGATACAGTTCCATCATTTAGTTGTTTAACGAAGATTCGAAACCTCTGAATTTCTTCATAGGAGACACCTCTCTGTGTTCAATTTCTATACGGGTACAAAAATTTTCGTTGACTCATTTAAACCTCTAGCATGCACACACCTAACGACTAGTCAAGAGACGCTTTTGATTCAAATACAACATGAAATAAGTTATCTTTGCTCTTACATGATGACTGTTTCATTAAATAAAAATTTCTAGTATAAGATAGCTTACTGGCGATACAGTTTCTACTCTCCATGAATTCTGCCTCTCGCATGGCCCAACCTAAACCGACACTCCTCCAGTCGTTGACTTCATGTATAATGGAGATTTGGTATCACGGTGTAAGCCTACGTTTTTCATTTGGTGTTACTCGAGCTGAAGAGTATCTGTTCGTGTTTTTTTTAATGATTATCTCAAGTGGGAATAGAAGCCAGACCTGAAGCAACCAAGAGGGAATCACACCAAAAGAACAAACAGCGAATTACACAGTATACTTGACCAGTACCTATTCTTGAGTACTGCTCCAGTGTTTGGTATCGGTACGAGGTCGGACTTCAGGAAGACATCGAAGCAGTTCAGAGGTGGGATGCTAGATTTAATACCGGTAGGTTCCAACAACACGTCAGTGTTACAGAGATGCTTCTGGAATCCAAATGGGAATCTCTGGAGGGAAGGCGATGTTCCTTGCGAGGAACCTGTTGAGAATATTTATAGAACTGGCATCTGAAACTGACTGAAGAACGTTTCTAATGCCGCCAACATACATTGCGCGTAAGGGCAACAAAGATAAGATACGAGAAATTAGGGTTCATACGAAGACATACAGACAGTGAGAGTGGAACAGGAAAGGAAATGACAGGGTACCCTCCGCCATGCACCGTACGGAGGCTTTCAGAGTATCTATGTAGATGTCGATGTAGATAATTTATAATGATGGACAATCAACCACACTGAATGAGGATTCTGATTTCTGGCGTCCCTAGAAATGGATTACAACATGTTCGTTCATTCATTTCCTTGTTCGAGCACATCGTCATTCACCAACGGCTGTCGAATGACACTATTGACCTGATTTTATTATCACTGGAATAAAATCACATAAGGGACATTGGTATGAAATAGCAGCATTGTAGGATGCGGACGTTTCTACAGCAAGTGTCGTTTTCCACCTTGAGCTGTTTGGTTCAAATGTTTCAAATGGCTCTGAGCATTATGAGACTTAACATCTGAGGTCATGAGTCCCCTAGAACTTAGAACTACTTAAACTTAACTAACCTAAGTACATCACGCACATCCACGCCCGAGGCAGGATTCGACCCTGCGACCGTAGCAGTCACGCTGTTCCAGACTGAAGCGCCTAGAACCACTCGGCCACCGCGGCCGGCTGAGATGTTTGGTGCTGCATGTATTCATGATATAATGGTACACATCACACAGTATGTTAAACACAAAGCCGAGATATATTGACAACTCTTCCTTTTATTTTTTGAAACCATATTTCGTCTGATACATTTGCGTAGACAGCAGCGCTGTGATCACCTCTCATACAGCATATGATGTGAGAACTGTTGAGCGTAAAAATAAATTGAGGAAAATTGCGGATGATACATAAGTTCACGGAGATTTATCTTGGCATCCTGTCATGCAGGTTGCTACAAGAAAATTTATCAAGTGTTATTTTTTTATATGAAGTTCAGAACTGTCCACGAGGAGACTTATTAGATTTTTTATATTTGACGATTATGAGTAACGTTGTTTAATCTAACATTTGTGTCACTTTGTTCTCTTTGAATTTAACAAAGGAGCTTAGGCAGTGGAGGCAGCTGGAAACATTTGTGCCATGTATGGGAAAAGTTGATCGAAGAAATAAAGTCAGAAAATATAAGAAAAATTCAGGAGGGGTCTTTTCATGTGAATTATTCGCCACATTTAGGAAGATGGAAGGGGTTTGATGAGGAAGTTTTCACGGTGTACCGCTGTGGTCCACGTCACTGTACCCAGGTACTGGCATATATGATCAACTGCAATCTATCAACCATTGTGAGACCCTTGGATTCAATGAGCAGTGTTGGGAGGAAAAGAGAGGAAGTGTAAGGTTAAACGTCACATCGACAGCGAGGTTGTTAAAGAAAATATCAAGTGACTGTAGCTTACTCCCAGAAGTAGAGTATCACAGAGTTGCGAGACATATTCCGCAGTTTTGCCATTTCTCACTGCTAAGGGAAGAATACATCTCCACAGCCAATGGGTTTCGTGAGTGGATTAGCAATTCAGAAGTAAAGCTTGCATTTCGAACACGTGGCACAAACACTGAATTTAAGGTTGCAATACAATAATTATAAGGCAAATGAGCGTAGGCCGGTTTCGCAGCCGCGCAGTCCGTTCGTGCGCTCGCTGCTGTTTACTGTTTGCAGGCGTCAATTACGTAGATCACCACCGTACCAGGAGAAGCCCATCCACACCCATGATGAGGAAGTTGTGTTCCCACAAGTCTCACGCACGATCACCTGGACGAGTCGGACGAGCTGATGAGGGTAGCTACCTGCGACGAGATCCACGATGCAATCGATAAAGATGCTTTGAAGAAGTCACCTGGCGTTGACGGCTGCCGACAGAATTTTATCGCGCCTCCCTTGCGCAAATGGCAACGCGCTGGACGAGAATATTTCATGAACTGTTAACGACGTAGTATGCTTTACCGCCAACTTCGCGAAAGGAGTTATTACACCCCTCACAAACTGACAACTGCGACTGCACATTACTGCTTAATTCAGACTAAAATTTTTGCACAACTCCTGGCGACGCGTTGCCAGAAGATATTCCCTTGCGTTCTATTCCCGGAACAGACAACCTCGGGTGGCTCAGTTAATATACAAAGGGCCACTGGGAGGATGTTATGATTTATTCGCACAGGCAGAGGCATGCGGACTTCGCGCTGTGATGGTTGCCATTGATCTTGACAGCAAATTGGACAAGGTGTGACATCATTTTCTATTCTCCGGATGAGCCAAATTTGCTTTCGACCCCCTTTATTGCTATCATCCGGCTACTGTACAGTGGTGCCGAATTCTTGATTCAATTCAGTGGCCTTGTGGCTGGACCAGTGACCACATGCCGTTCCTTAAGGGAAGGTTGCCCACTTTCGACATTACTCCATCCTATAACCCTGGAGCCACTAATCGGCAGATTGGCGACCTATCTTTGTGGTTCCACATCGTGACAGTATGCTTTTCCGCCGTCGTACATATGCGGAGGGCCTTCTCCTCACGGGTACGAATACACAGATGGTTCACGATTTCATATCAACGTATGGGACTGTAGCGGACGTTACCATGAATGTGGCTAAATAATCGGAGATGCGCACTGGCCGCAGTCTCTCATACGACGACTCAGCATCCCTCCTTGTGGGTACAGAACCTACGATAACTTGATATCATTTTTGAATCCACTGTGTGAAGCACCGCTGCCTTCAATTTGCGGCATGCTCTCCAACCTATCCGCATGACTGTGCAACTAAATCTCCTTTGCCGACTCCATTCTTTACAACGCTTGGAATACCTCATTCAGCATGTGTGGTCCAATATGGTACACATCGCACAGGTGCTCCCACTGCAATCAACTACTGGACGCAGCCTCCAGATCGCGTCAGGATACCTTCTCACAGTCGGTACGCTCTTTCTTACGAAACGCTCGCCTTCTCCCACTGGGACCAGGGAGTCTCAGTCTTGCCAATGGTCGACGGGGCCACCTCTCTTATGCACAGCTTACAGGACTTTCTTATACACGTCCATATCCCCGCCAGTGTCGGTACACAACATCACGCGCCATCAGCCGCATTTTCCTGATTTCATCGTCGTTTTCAGTTACGCTCGCACTCACTTACCCAGCTCGCGCCTTCCTCTAACCAAAGATTTCTACATCCCGCAACTACAGTGAAGAGCCAAAGAATCTGGCACACCTGTCTAATATGCGTAGAACCCCCGCTAGCACGCAGAAGTGCCACAACACGACGTGGCATGGACTCGACTAATGTCTGAAGTTGTGCTGGAGGGAAATGACACCATAGATGGTGCAGGGCTGTCCATCAATCTGTAAGAGTACGAGGGCGTGGAGATCTCTTGTATACAGCACGTTCCAAGGCATCCCAGATATTTTCCGTAACGTTCATATCTCGGGAGTTTGATAGCCACCAGAAGTGTTTAATTTCTGAAGAGTGTTCCTGGAGACACTCTGTAGCAATTCTGGACGTGTGGGGTGTCGCATTATCCTGATGGAATTGCCTAAGACTTCGGAATGCACAATGGACATGAATGGATGCAGGTGATCAGACAGGATGCTTACGTACGTGTCACCTGTTAAAATCGTATCTAGACGTATCAGGGATCCCATATCACTCAAACTGTACAAACCCCACACCAATACAGACTCTGCATTTGCTTGAACAGTCCCCTGCTGACATGCACGGACCATGATTCATGAGATTTTCTCCATACCCGTACGCGTCCATCCGCTCGATACAATCTGAAACGAGGCTCGTTCTATCAGCCAAGATGTCTCTAGTCATCAACAGTCCAATGTCTGGGTTGACGAGTCTAGGCGAGGCGTAAAGCTTTGTGTCATGCGGTCATCAAGGGTACACGAGTGGCCGTTCAGCTCCGAAAGCCTTTATCGATAATGTTTCGCTGAATCCTTCACACGCTGACACTTGTTGATGGCCAGTATTAAAATCTGCAGCAATTTGCGGAAGGGCTGCACTTCAGTCGCGTTGAGCAATTCTCTTCACTCATCGTTGGTCCCGTTGTTGTAGGATCTTTCTCCGGCCGCAGCGATGTCGGAGATTTAATGTTTTACCGGATCCCTGATATTCACAGTACACTCGTGAAATGGTCGTTTGGAAAATCCCAACTACATCGGTATCTCGGAGAAGCTGTGTCCCATCGCCGAGTATAACACCACGTTCAAACTCACTTAAATCTGATAACCTGCCATTGTAGCAGCAGAAACCGATCGAACAACTGCGCCAAACACTTGTCTTATAGAGGCGTCGCCGACCGCAGCGGCGTATTCTGCCTGATTACGTATCTCTATATTTTAATACGAATGCCTGTTCCAGTTTCTTTGACGTTGCTTATCCCACAAGAACGTCAAACTCAAAAATCCATCGACGTAGCCTTTCCTTCCCTCCAACGTCCGGACAGAGTTGTCTCACGTCGTGTATGGAAAATTCGCTACAAATTAACGTTTTCAAGCATTCGCATTGTCAGACACTGCGTTTGGTACAGTTTGTCACCTCGTGAACAATGATGCACTCCACCTGACTTGTGCTGCCACCAGTGACGACTGGACAGTGGTTCGGCAGTTCATTGTCTGCTACCTCTGCTTTCCAACGGACTCGACTGCCCCATGGACTTCTACACATCCTGAGAAGACTCATTTTCCCATGGCAAAAATCACGCTATTCTACGGGTCAAGGGATGGACTGTCATTTATCTGTATGCTGACGGCGTTAAGTCACGCCTTAACGTCTGGCGGTACTTACAAAAAAATGGTTCAAATGGCTCTAAGCACTATGGAACTCAACTGCTGTTGTCATAAGTCCCCTAGAACTTAGAACTACTTAAACCTAACTAACCTAAGGACATCAGACACATCCATGCCCGAGGCAGGATTCGAACCTGCGACCGTAGCAGTCGTGCGGTTCCAGACTGTAGCGCGGTACTTACAAACCGCCCACAATGAAATCTAGCACCGACAGCGCTACCACACCTTCTTCGCCTGTTATCTTAAGCGAACTTAATGTCACGCCCCATGTATGCATGCATGTACACGCGCCCCTTTCATTTGTTCAAAATACCAGGCCAAGCTGGACATTCCCCTAACCGAACTCTCCCCTCCACCTTGATATCGGCCCTCCGTTCGTGCGCTCATGACCGGTAGTGGTGCCAGTTTCACCGTAGCCCAGTCTCGCATGTTGACTGCTGCCCACTCCGGCCCCATGACCAACTACCGAGCAGGAGGATGCCTGCAAGTCTTAACATGCCCAAGTCCCTTCTTCCCTTTTTGTCTACGACGTTACCACTCTTAGTTTACTTTGAACTTTCCGTGCTTGCGGGTGCACGTATTTTTATTGCCCCACTCCATGTTAAAAAATGTGTACGCCTTCTTAAAAAGAAAATGGTAGGTGAATCCACGGACGTCTTTTCGCTAGCAGAATTCTGTGTAGTGTCTAATTTTGGTTCACCAGAAGGACGCCCTACACGTTGTACTGAATATTATACGTATAAAGAATTTTTGTTTAGCCTGTTTCCTGTTCAAAAGAAAAAATCGGGGGAGGGGAGGGGGAGGTATCCTGGCCAGGCCTTGGCTTTCGAACCCTGCCCAGCCTGTCTTCACCATCCTAAAACTGACCACTCTATTTCCTGGGGAAAAAAGGCGGTAGAGCACTTTCCCACGAAAGGCAAATGTCTAGAGTCCGGTACGCAGTTTTAGTTCGCCAGGTAGTTTCATATCAGTGTACACTGCACTGCACAATGAAAATATCCTTTATCTGTTTTGTTCAGTAAATCAAAGAAGAAACGCTACAAAATAAACGCTATTCTAATACCAATGAATTACAACCTATTATGCGAACCTTACGACGAAACACAAAGTTTCGGTAAAATAAGTAATTTTAAATCGTCAAGAATGAGTGAGGTATTCGGCAGTTTTTGCTCTGAAACAGTCCGTGAGATCGTGCGTCGTATTCTCGTATAGTAGCCTTTCAGCACTATCGTATTAGTAGTTTGGAAGTGGGTGTAGATGCATGAAGAAATCAAGTTAATAAATCACTTTGTGCTACAACATCGTAAATAAATTTGTGTATTCACATTTACTGGTTGTTGCATATATTAGCGAAAAGTATTACAATGGAAGAAAACTGTCACATAAGAAGCAAAAAGCTGATCACATGTGAGATTGGGATAGATAGCTAACTGTCTTCACTTTACAGAGCAAGCACGTTATCACATAGCTATAAAACCACTGTGGCTTCCCTTAGTGAAGGCTAACATAGGTGATTTCAAATGAAAAGGATGAAATTAATTCCAGTTCTATATTCAGTGACCATCCTGGATTTACAAACATAAATTTGGCAGCGTGGTGACAGACCATAGAAAAAAATTATACAGAAAATTTAATTGAAATGTCAAAAAAATATGAAGTGAATGTTGCTTAATCCAAGAAGTAAGTGGCCTATCGCAAAGTTGTGAGACATATTCCGCAGTTTTGTTAAGTGTCATTGTAGCAGGAAGAATAAATTTTCATAGCCAATGGATTTTATGAATGGTTTAGCTGTTCAGGCGCAAAGCTTGCACTTCAAACACTTAGCACAAACAGTCATAAACTTGACAGACGGCTGAAATACGGAAAATATAATTCAATGTGTATAGGCCATTTGGGTCACCATAAATGAAGAGCAAGGGGATCCAACTAGGTGGCCCTTTACTTAAATTATTATAATTGTTTTTGTTTTAACATCTTGGTTATCAGGACATTCATATGAGAATTACTGAAGAGTAATTGATGGAATAGACTGTTATATCAAGTGTAAATAAGAAAATAGTAAGAGCAAGGATTGTAGATGGTGGTGCAGTGTGTGGAAACTGTACAGATACTACTTACTCTTTATACTAAATTACCATGATTCTTTAACAGCGGTCATTGTCATCCAGATTACAATCCAAACTTAGCGTCAGCGAGTGAATGAACTATACAACAATGTGTGAACAACATAAATACATTTGTATCCCACATACAACATCGTCCTAACATATGCTAGTCAATCACATGAATATTCCCTATCCTTACACCTTTCTGTGGACGAAGTAATGTTTTCCGTAGCCGACTGTCACACTTTTGGCGGTGATAAATAAGAGTAACAGAACGTCACTCAGCTATGCGACTGCAGCATTCATTGCAGCCTCACCTCTAATGCGGACTCCTTATAAATTATGATCCCATACACAGAAACACGACTCAAAAGATTTTCTGCAGTCGAAATTAGCGTGGCCAATCCCTGTTGATCTCAGATATCTATCTCCTGATCTTGGAAGACTACCAAAGAGAGTCACCGTGTCCTGTGACCCTATGGTACTTTGCATCTCTCGTCTACCTTCGTCATAGGATAACCACTGATTTCTTTATTCCTAGGATTCAAACTGACCCTCAAATTTGTTTGTTATCTACGTATTTGGGCGAATTGGTGGTGTAGCTTCAGTCTGATTGGTACTTAGCCTCACTAATGGTTTTTGATTTTAAAAGCACTACTTGACAAAGTTCAGGTTTCTGGACAAATCTCAGGTGACTTGATTACCAAATATTTTAGGATAGTTCACTTAACGTTACGGGAAACCCTTGCATTAACTCGAGAGTTGGCGACAAAAAACGGCAACAGTAACGGCTGTATACGAACGGTCACATGAAGCTCATGTACTCCCAAATCCTAGTTCATCTGAAGCTCTCACACATCATTCTGTTAATAAGAGAAATTACGTTTCAACTGTGGATACCTAACTGATTTGGGAAAATCACTCATCCAGCATCTATTCCCATAGGGTTGTTAAAGAAAATTTACAAACTAGCTTGATTTTCGGAAAGCTGTTAACTATGATTACTCATGCAATATATTAAATCAATATTGCCGCACGTCTTACCAATCATTTTCAGTAGCATACGCCTCAAGGGTAACTGTGGCGTCTTCTGTCATCCTCCAGCGCCATGACATGCGAGGATGTTTGGAAGTACAGTGCCGCGAAACTTTCCTGCTGGACGCCAGAGACGCTAACCACAAGCGACATTTGTCTTGTGATTTACTCTTTGATTGTTGATTTCCGTTCCACGTTCTACTCCTTGGCGAAAGAGTGAATCCAAGTGTGTTAGATACGGAATAATTTACCGTACTGAACTTTTCTCACGCCTTCGCACGACTTCTCTGTTCCGCCCGCAGGGTTTAGTTAATAAATTATTACGTCAAGCTGAGACAAGCTTATTTACCTTATTCAACCCACAAGCGAAGGCAGATGTTACACCGTCGATCGCGGTAATTCAAACCGGTTCCTACAGTAACTATCAGTCGATATCTTAGGAATTTTGACCCAAAAGTAAGAAGTGCGCTATTGTTCAGCGTTTTCAAGTTTTATTACAAAAGTATCAGAATCCCAGTTTCGTGGAATAATGTCAACCATTAAAGTTATTTCCATGGAACCAAGAGTGGAAACAACAGAAAATTTTTCTAAGCTATGGAAAAGTGTGAATTCACCTATTTCTGTTACTGTGTGGTACATTACTCATTCAATAGAGGGTAACATGTTTTGAAATGAGTAGTTATGTCATACAATGAAAAATTATCAACAGTGGTTGTAGGTTGAAACTGCATTATCAGCTTCCCGTATATGGTGAGCATCCAATGTTTCTGTCCTTCTGATCTCACCATTAAAAATTGTGAATTAAGCTCCTAAGAACAAATAAACAATAATGACAGTAATAACAGTATAGTAATAATTAATGAAGCTGGGTACATCTTATCAATCAGCAGATGATTATCAGAAGTTGCCTGATCAGACTAAACGGAAATTACATTACGAACTCAGAGGTTTACGTCAATTTCCGTTACTGAATTTCGTCCTGCTTCTTTTCAGTTGCGTTACAGAAGGAAGCGGCGTAACAGTTGAATTTATGAACACCAATTCTTCTGTGACATTCGGTCCTATGTGCTATGTCTGCCGATAGTGGGACAAGAAAATATTCTGGTAGAATGACTGAACATATTTATTTAGCAAAGATCAGCAGCATGTGAACTTCGAAGTAGATTGAAAAAAAAAAAAACATAAAATAAGTCACATCTTGAAAAAGAATTGCATTATTTATAGCAACAGAAGGCAGATTAGAATGTCACTCAGTCATAAGTTCTTTAAAAAAATGACATTCGGTGTTAAAATACAAACTGAATGAATAAAGTTCAAGTTTTTACGGAGCTGAACTGTCTAATCCCAGTATGTAGCCATTTGAAAGTTATACAGGAAAGAACTTACAAGTCCACGAGTCTACCAAGACACAAGAGTCACCATCTTCTACAGTGAGGACGCCACAAACGTCTAAATCCAGAGGAAGCAGCTCCTGGGATCGGGAAGTCAGGTGTGAGCGGCAGCTGGAATCCTTACGGAATCGGCCTTGTCTCAGGAGACTAAGTCCGAGTGAAGTGGTCTTGTCTGGCATCAAGGAATAATGAGTTTGGTGAAGGTATGAAGTATGTGTCTATTTGTGCGGGAGACGCGGGCGGATGGTAAGTGGGGGGGGGGGGGGGGGCGAATTGTGGAAGCTGGAAGCAGACCAAGGCTTGTCTACAGTGAGCAGGTTGTAACGGATACAGCAGTAGTTACGCAAAGGTAGACTAGGCGGAGAGCTACATCATACCAGCCTGAATTGCCACAATTGCAACAACACTGTAGTAAGACTAGACGTAGTTGCACATCATGCTACAAACTTCATCTGACCCTTTCTTTGGCCTCCCTTCATAATACAATTCAGAATTTCCAAGATTGAAGTTTCAAATACGCCTCTGTGATACAAGGGGCGACTGAGTCAACAATTAAATCACTGAAGACTAAGGATTCTCATGATTATGATGGAGATCCTAGCAGAATATTAAAGTACTGTGCTGCACACGTCAGCCATGCATTTAGCCATATTGGTAATTTTCCCTTTAGGAATGGTCAGTTTCCTCAACGATTAAAGTACTCAGTAGTAAACCCGCTTCATAAAAATGGAGAACGGGATAATGTAGACAATTTTAGACCCATTTCTGTGCCATCAGTGTTTGCTAAAGTTATAGAAAAGGCTGTGTATGTAAGGATAATTGATAATTTTATTTCACACGATTTGTTATCAAACGTACAGCTTGGTTTTAGAAGTCGTTTAACAACTGAAAATGCTATATTCTCTTTTCTCTGTGATGTACTGGATGGGTGAAACAAAAGGTTTCGAACGCTAGGCATACTTTTTCATTTAACTAAGGCGTTTGATTGTGTTGATCACAAAATATTGCTCCAGAAGTTGGACCATTACGGAATACGGAGAGTAGCTCACAACTGGGTCACCCCTTACTTTAGCAACAGACAGCAAAGGTTCATTATTCACAATGTTGAGAATAGCTGTGATGTAGGGACTGAGTGGGGTCCGGTCAAATGGAAGGTGCCCCAGGGATCAGTGTTGGGGCCACTCCTGTTCCTTATTTATATAAATAATATGCCCTCTAGCGTTATGGGTGACTCTAAAATATTTCTGTTTGCTGATGACACTAGCTTGGTAATAAAGGATGTTGTGTGCAACGTTGGTTCGGTTTCAAATAGTGCAGTTCATGACCTAAGTTCATGGCTTGTAGGAAACAAACTAATGCTAAATCACAGGAAGACTCAGTTTTTACAGTTTGCAAATTGTCGTGGAAAGCCCAAGGTCACGATCATGTTCAAAGACTTAATGTTGCCATTTTTACGAATCGAACGGTATCTGAAGTGAATGATCGTTTGGCACGAAAATTAGTATACTTTGCTTATTTTAATTCGCTTATGTCGTATGGTATTATGATTTGGGGTAACTCTTCCCATTCTAAAAGGATATTTTTGGCTCATAAACGGGCGGTTCGGGCAATAATTGGTGTAAGTTCACGAACCTCTTGTCGACCTCTTTTCACGTGTCTAGGTATTACTGTCATTCCTTGTTAACAATATTAGCTTATTCCCGAGAATAAGCAGCTGTCACTCAGTTAATACTCGGCAGAAATTAAACCTGCATTTGGATCGGACCTCCTTAACTCGTGGGCTGAAAGGTGTGCCTGTAAATAAATAAATAAATAAATAGAATCATAGTGTCATCTAACGACTGAAGCCGAAACCACATGAGACGCAGACGTATTGAATAGACATTCATTGCAGTTTGTGTTGGCCTATGTCTTAGAACTCACGCTCTATGTTGTCTACTACAATTAAGGCCATTAAACATTTTACGAGAAATTACACTCTCTGGTGGTTTATCCAGTCACCAGGTCAATAATATCACCTCCACTTCTTACGACTGCGTGACGCGCATCCCTTTGCACGAATCGACAGGGCGTCCTGGAGTGTTGGGAGGCAGTGGGGTGGAGGTCAGTTTATTGTGGTATCCAGGTCAGCTCGCCGTCCGCCAGCTGCTTGTGCTTACTCAGGCGCGCCTAAGCTGCATTCAGTAGCAGCGCACTCCCTTATCTGCGACCTGGTGGCCCAGCCCGCAGTGAGCAATACTGTATAGCGCAAGAAGGAGCTTTCCCCCTGGTACCAGTGCAGGAAACCGAAGACAGAAGAATAAAGATAGCGAAGGGGGAAGTTGTTGCTACTTGATGGGAGGAACGTAGACGATCTTGATGGATATAATGTACTTTGTGTTAAGAAAGCTGCCAGCTTTATCAAAGGTTGTTTCGCGATCAATGTAATGAATGCGATGGCGAAGGTATGTGTCATATAACAGATTGTCTTCATTACGCCAAAAAACAATGACTGAATTTTTGTCATCTACGAAGTATGGATAAAATGTCCACTGTATTCTAGTAAGTTTGACAGCTTTCCTTTCATTGTTATGCGTTATTTAAACCTAATGTTTTCTTGGCAATTTTTCTAATACACGTTTACTGTACTGTGTAAATTAAAAGAGTGTGTATGTACAGCAGTTTACCGCACAGTTTTCCATAATTAGAATAACACTTTTGATGTTCGAATTAACCGAACGTTCAGATTACCGGGGTTCGGATTAGCGGAACTGAGCTGTACCACCATGTACGCAAAGCTTAGTTAAGCCATTAATTATTATTTCGGCCTAGGCAACAAGTGAAATATTGAAGTGTGGATGCGTGGACACAAAACGGAAGGTGTATACTAGCAGACTTAGTTCACTCTGTAATGAATGTTTACCGTGTATACAGATAAATGCTATCTTTGCTTTTTATTACCACCTATTTTTACGTTTTTGCTGTTGATGTGATATACACAGTATATCCAGGGAGGCGTTTTGCATCGAGAATGGAGCGTTCACACCCTTTGGAGAAGGGGGTCTGGGTTTGGAAGGGGGAGATGAAATTGCTAAGCAACGGCTATGAAGTGCGTAAATGGCGCAGCGCGACGTGTTCACCGGGGCGTGAGGCGCAGAGACGCAGCTGAGGGTTGCGTCGACGTTCCAGCAGCTCGTGTGTTGCGCAGCGGGGCGCGCCACGGTGTGCTTTGCGGCCGCCGCTTTAACTGGAGCGCAGCCAGTGCTCTCGCTCTGAGCAAACTGTGCGGGAAGGCCAGCTCTTCCAGTAAGCCACACTAACGCCCACACTGACGCCGCCGCTTCCCCACTCCCGGGAGAGCAGTTTTCTCTTCCGCCACACCTGCAGCCGTGCAGGAGAGAGGGGTTCCGTAATTATGATGGGCTGTAGCACCTGGCCTTCAGCTGGAGCGACGGTGCGGAAGCGGGAGGTATGGAACGGGAACTCAGACACTGTGTTTTGTTTATTCATTAGAGGCAGGGAACAGAGGAAGCACGGTTAGACCGTCAGTGAGAGAGCACTTCGATTTCCTGCTGCTAATAAGGCGAATACACCGTTCGCTTGTTACACATTTTTGCGAGCTTCAAACAGGTACAACTTATTTTCAGTTATCTGGGTAGTTACTATTTTATTTTTGTAATTTCTTGCGTGTTTGAGTGCCTACTAGACACAACCGTTTATTTTAATAACAGTGTAGTGTGCAGTATCGCCGTTGCTATCGACCCTCGTATCGTACAGGCTTTTGTTTGTTTGGTTAGAACAGCTCAGTGTCGGTTAGACCGTCAGTGAGAGAGCACTTCGATTTCCTGCTGCTAATAAGGCGAGTACACCGTTCGCTTGTAGGGTAGACATAGTCATGTGTAGGGACTGTGGTTGTTGTGAGCGGACGCAAGGAGAATTGGCCACTCTTCGGGGGCAGGTGGAGGCTTTGTCTGTTAGGCTCATCGAGCTCGAGGCGCAGGCGTCGGCTCGTAGTGGCGTTGGGGCAACTGTGGTGAGACCTATGCCTACTTCGGTGGCCTTGGAATCGCATGGAACCCCTGATGTCGCTGCGTCTTCCGGCAGTGAGCATCTTACCGGTCAGCCATCACTCCAGGGTGAATGGCGGACAGTGGTGGGCTCGCGCGTGCCTGGCCGAAAGGCGAAGGTGGGATCTGGCCGCGTGGCAGCTGCCTTACCCCTTTCCAACAGGTACGGGGTGCTTCCTAGTGGTGATGACATCGTTTCCGAGCCACCACAGGATGCCTCGCCTGTTGGGCCAGTGGCCGATTCTCCGGCAAGGTCCCGACAGTCACAGAGGGCGGGCCTATTAGTTATAAGGAGCTCCAACGTTAGGCGGGTTATGGAGCCCCTTAGGAAAATAGCGGGTAGGTCGGGGAAGAATGCCAGTGTGCACTCGGTGTGCTTGCCGGGGGGTCTCGTCCGTAATGTGGAGGAGGCCCTTCCGGCAGCTATTGAACGCACTGGGTGTGACCGGCTGCAGATAGTAGCACATGTCGGAACGAATGACGCCTGCCGCTTGGGTTCTGAGGCCATCCTTGGTTCCTTCCGACGGCTGGCTGATTTGGTGAAGACAACCAGCATCGCACGCGGAGTGCAAGCTGAGCTTAATATCTGCAGCATAGTGCCCAGAGTCGATCGCGGTCCTCTGGTTTGGAGCCGTGTGGAGGGTCTAAACCAGAGGCTCAGACGACTCTGCGCCTATAATGGTTGCAAATTCATCGACCTCCGTTATTGGGTGGAGAACTGTAGGGCCCCCCTAGACAGGTCAGGCGTGCACTACACACCGGAAGCAGCTACTAGGGTAGCAGAGTACGTGTGGCGTGCACACGGGGGTTTTTTAGGTTAGAGGGACCCCCCCTTAGGCGAAACGATAAAATACCTGACGGCTTACCAGAGAGGACATTATCATCGTTGATAAAGAACGTCCGTCCTCAGAGACCAAAAACAGGAAAAGTCAACGTAATATTGGTAAACTGCAGGAGTATCCAGGGCAATGTTCCTGAATTAGTATCTCTTATTGAAGGAAATAGTGCGCATATAGTATTAGGAACGGAAAGTTGGTTAAAACCGGAAGTGAACAGTAACGAAATCCTAGACACAGAATGGAATATATACCGCAAGGATAGGATAAACGCCAATGGTGGAGGAGTATTTATAGCAGTAAAGAATTCAATAATATCCAGTGAAGTTATTAGCGAATGCGAATGTGAAATAATCTGGGTTAAGTTAAGTATCAAAGGTGGGTCAGATATGATAGTCGGATGCTTCTATAGACCACCTGCATCAGCAACCGTAGTAGTTGAGCGCCTCAGAGAGAACCTGCAGAACGTCGTGAAGAAGTTTCGTGATCATACTATTGTAATAGGGGGAGACTTCAATCTACCAGGTATAGAATGGGATAGTCACACAATCAGAACTGGAGCCAGGGACAGAGACTCTTGTGACATTATCCTGACTGCCTTGTCCGAGAATTACTTCGAGCAGATAGTTAGAGAACCAACTCGTGAAGCTAACGTTTTAGACCTCATAGCAACAAATAGACCGGAACTTTTCGACTCCGTGAATGTAGAAGAGGGTATCAGTGATCATAAGTCAGTGGTTGCATCAATGACTACAAGTGTAATAAGAAATGCCAAGAAAGGAAGGAAAATATATTTGCTTAACAAGAGTGATAGGGCACAAATCGCAGAATATCTGAGTGACCACCATCAAACGTTCATTTCTGAGGAAGAGGATGTGGAACAAAAATGGAAAAAATTCAGAAACATCGTCCAGTACGCCTTAGATAAGTTCGTACCGACTAAGGTCCAAAGCGAGGGGAAAGATCCACCGTGGTATAACAATCATGTACGAAAGGTACTACGGAAACAAAGAAAGCTTCATCATAGGTTTAAGAGTAGTCGAATCATAGCTGATAAGGAAAAGCTGAACGAAGCGAAAAAGAGCGTAAAGAGAGCAATGAGAGAAGCATTCAACGAATTCGAACATAAAACATTGGCAAACAATCTAAACAAGAACCTTAAAAAGTTTTTGTCATATGTAAAATCGGTAAGCGGATCTAAATCCCCTATTCAGTCACTCGTTGACCACGATGGCACCGAAACAGAGGACGACCGAAGAAAGGCAGAAATACTGAATTCAGTGTTCCGAAGCTGTTTCACTGCGGAAAATCGTAACACGGTCCCTGACTTCAGCCGTCGCACGGACGCCAAAATGGAAAATATTGAAATAAACGATATCGGAATTGAAAAACAACTGCTATCACTTAGTAGCGGAAAAGCATCCGGACCAGACGAGATACCCTTAAGATTCTACAGTGATTATGCTAAAGAACTTGCCCCCTTTCTATCAGCAATTTATCGTAGATCGCTGGAAGAACGTAAAGTACCTAGCGACTGGAAGAAAGCGCAGGTCGTTCCCATTTTCAAGAAGGGTCATAAATCAGATGCGAATAATTATAGGCCTATTTCGCTTACGTCAATCTGTTGTAGAATAATGGAACATGTTTTGTGTTCTCGTATTATGACATTCTTAGATAATACAAATCTCCTTCATCATAACCAACATGGATTCCGCAAACAGAGATCATGTGAAACTCAGCTCGCCCTATTTGCCCAAGAAATTCACAGTGCCGTAGACACTGGCGAGCAGATTGATGCCGTATTCCTGGACTTCAGGAAGGCATTTGATACGGTTCCGCACTTACGTTTAGTGAAAAAAATACGAGCTTACGGAATATCGGACCAGGTTTGTGATTGGATTCAGGATTTCCTAGAAGAAAGAACACAACATGTCATTCTTAACGGTTCAAAATCTGCAGATGTAGAGGTAATTTCGGGAGTACCGCAGGGAAGCGTGATAGGACCTTTATTGTTTACAATATACATAAATGACTTAGTTGACAACATCGGTAGCTCCGTGAGGCTATTTGCAGATGACACGGTTGTCTACAAGAAAGTAGCAACACCAGAAGACTCGTACGTATTCCAGGAGGACCTGCAGAGGATTAATGCATGGTGCGACAGCTGGCAGCTTTCCCTAAACGTAGATAAATGTAATATAATGCGCATACATAGGGGCAGAAATCCATTCCAGTACGATTATGCCATAGGTGGTAAATCATTGGAAGCGGTAACGATCGTAAAATACTTAGGAGTTACTATCCGGAGCGATCTGAAGTGGAATGATCACATAAAACAAATAGTGGGAAAAGCAGGCGCCAGGTTGAGATTCATAGGAAGAATTCTAAGAAAATGTGACTCATCGACGAAAGAAGTAGCTTACAAAACGCTTGTTCGTCCGATTCTTGAGTATTGCTCATCAGTATGGGACCCTTACCAGGTTGGATTAATAGAAGAGATAGACATGATCCAGCGAAAAGCAGCGCGATTCGTCATGGGGACATTTAGTCAGCGCGAGAGCGTTACGGAGATGCTGAACAAGCTCCAGTGGCGGACACTTCAAGAAAGGCGTTACGCAATACGGAGAGGTTTATTATCGAAATTACGAGAGAGCACATTCCGGGAAGAGATGGGCAACATATTACTACCGCCCACATATATCTCGCGTAATGATCACAACGAAAAGATCCGAGAAATTAGAGCAAATACGGAGACTTACAAGCAGTAGTTCTTCCCACGCACAATTCGTGAATGGAACAGGGAAGGGGGGATCAGATAGTGGTACAATAAGTACCCTCCGCCACACACCGTAAGGTGGCTCGCGGAGTATAGATGTAGATGTAGATGTATGTGGAGTAACCCCTCGGCAGTGCATGAATATGGAGACACACACACATGCTCGTGCACTGACGTATCATTGACATTCCCGCAGCCCTAGTGCGATTTAATTTTCACTGAACCATTTGATTTTTTTTTTTTTGGTAATTTAGAAAATGTGATTCTTGAGTTTTTCCCGGTGTCTTTGATAATCAAAATATTCCCCCTGAACAGCCATAGCGTACGGATCTCCGTACCGGCACGTTCACAGGAGCTCAGTCCGTCAGTTCACCTGATGATGGCGACATGTATGATCGCCGAAATATTGTGCCCGTTGGACACTGTAGAACGGCAGTACACCCGAGGATATTTTGATTAATTTAGAAAATGTCCGAAACTGATTTCAAGGAAATAAAATCTGAACATACTAGTATTACTAAATTAAAGTCTCTACCGCATTTTCTGTCTGTATCTGAAGGCTAATCTCAGGGAGTACTGTAGAGATTTTGACACAAATGGTTCAGCTGGCTCTGAGCACTATGGGACTTCTGAGGTCATCAGTCCCCTAGAACTTAGGTCTACATAAACCTAACTAACCTAAGGACATCACACACATCCATGCCCTAGGCAGCATTCGAACCTGCGACCGCAGCAGTCGCGCGGTTCCGGACTGAAGCACCTAGAACCGCTCGGTCACTCCGGCCGGCCATTTTGAAACAGTTTCCACTAATTGGCAGACAGATTTACGAGGAAAGTTTGTGAATATAACGCAATTATCGCTCCCAACTGGTTCAAATGGCTCTGAGCACTATGGGACTTAAAATCTGAGATCATCAGTCCCCTAGAACTTAGAACTACTTAAACCTAACTAACCTAAGGACATCACACACATCCATGCCCTAGGCAGGATTCGAACCTGCGACCGCAGCAGTTGCGCGGTTCCGGACTGAAGCTCCTAGAACCGCTCGGCCACCGCGGGCAGCTATCGCTCCCCCCTAGAACTTGTGTGGCCTTTGAAAGTAATACCTCTGGGAAGCTAGGGCGGGGCCAAATGTATTACGAACTTAGATACAGAATGTTATTGATATTTGGACAAGATGTATGTCTACTCGCACATATCATAAAAAGTACTAGGATGTGCACTGACAATTGACTGTTGAAACATCTGCGAAATACGGTGTAGAAGTAGGCAATCAGTGATGCTGACTGATTACAAAAGATTGTGGAACCAGTGATAGGACTGTGATCGATAAAAGTAACTCGACATAACTTACAGGAAGGTCGACGGCAGCTACTCACTGGGGAAGCTGCGCCTGTTAACGCGGCAGCTTGTGGGGCAAGGAGGTACGCCGGCACGAGACGGACCCGCTAGATTGATGAACGACGAGAGATGGTGTGCCAGCGAGCCTGAATGAGGTTTTTAGGCGGTTGGCCACATCCCACTAAGCAAATATGAGGTTGGTGCCCATTTCCGCCTCATACACACGCTGCGGAACATTTAGAACACTTTTTCATAATAGCACACAGAATTTACTGTCTGTGCACACCGATTATGGTTCACTGATTCTATCCTGGGAGGCGAATAAGAGACTGATAACTGCATCTGCTTGTTTCCCTTAAACACTTAACCAGCGGAATGCAGTGGACCCTGACCTAGTCATATATAAAGCTCTACAATGTGATATAGCGCGGAATACGTAATTAAATTTAAGCTTTCCCACTAAATCCCAACATTATGGTAACCCTGGAAACAGTTACATCTTCAAAAAAATCTAAACGCAACTTAATAACATCCTACAATAAGTAAATAGTATTTCATTTTATTGCGAAATAATGTAGCAGTGAATCCCATCCGGTTCATATGTTTTCCACAAGAGACGCAAAACCTGCGACAATTCCATAAGGGGCAATCACATGGGAAATGAGAGAGACGGAAAAAATCCAAGTGAACTGTTTATTATTACAATAGTAATTGCCATAACTGTTAATACATTTATACTACTATGAGACAAGGCGCTCAACGCATTCATGGAAAAATGTTTGTGGTTGTCCACGGAATCATGATAGTACCCAAGCGTGCACCTCTTCGTCCGAAGCATATCGACGACCACTGATGTCTTTCTTCAGGGCTTTAACAACACGGAAATCGCACGGGGAAAGATCAGGACTGAATGGAGGATATGTAATAGCTTACCAGCGAAACTCCTACACCATAGGATGGGAAGCCGTTACACATTACCCACACAGTCTCAATCCCTGCCATGTGATTTCCATAATTTCGGAACCCTGTACAAAGACATTCGTGCCCCTCAATTTGCTTCGTATGAAGAGGTGCACGCCAGGGTAGAATTATGGTTCCGCAGACAACTGCAATCTTTCTTCTATGAAAGCATTGACCGTCTTGCCTCGCAGTGTGATCTATGTATTAACAGTTGTAGCTTACTTCTGAAACAATAAAGAGTTTGTTTACTTTATTTGACTGCTCCTTGTGAGCTACAGTTACAGCGGTCTATGTATTTTACCGCGGCTGTGCAATTCGGTGAAAATACCGTTGAGAAATACATGCATGTCTGAAGGAACAGACACTGTTGACATTGTAGAGCCGTATGAAATAAGTAAATCTATTCGCAAAATACGAGTACGGTTCTACATCAGCTGTACCATTCACAATAAACAAATGAAAATTTGTGATGGGCTGGGACCCGAACCCGAATTTACCGCTTATCTCCACCGGTCGATTTGACCAATTCTTTTTTTTTTTGTGCTGAACAGCATAACTATAAGTCAAACTGACGTCAAACTAACATCGTAATAAGTAGCAATCTTTGGAAATTTAAACAATCACAAATTGAAAAACACAGTAAACTTTTGTTATAAAGAATACTTTCCAAACTACGCTTTAAATTTTAATGAGTACCTTTACAAATTAAAGCAAATCCTGGTACACATGTAACATGTAAGTGAAATTAAATTTCAGTAACAACCACTTTTTTGTCATATCACAGATAATATTTCTGTATTACCTGAAAGCTAGTAAATTGAACGTTATTCTTGCATAACATAAGGAAAGAAACGCACAGCGCAATGGAGAACCGTATTTTGAATCACTCTCGCTGTTCAGTCATCTGCGAATGTCTGTTCGTAGGTAACTGGTATCCAGCGATTCTTATCTTTTGTTCATTCTTCCGTTGCATCGATAATTTAACTTCTCGTAGCCTGGACGTTCCAGCTATGCAGGGGGTCTTGAAACGAACTCCATAAAAATTTGGAGAAATAGGCTACTGTCTTTCCTGTGAAAAGGTCCTAAAGTCCATTACATTCTTTGGGCCATCTCTGACCAAATAGAGCACTGTCTGGTCTCGAAGCTACGTTACTGCATTCGTTTTAGTACGTGGGTAGTGCGAATATAATCCGTCGTCCAATGATGTGTTGTCCCATTCGAACAAAGAAAGCGATGGTTTGTGTCACCAAGCGCCACACTTCTGTCGAGGGACCACATACGAAGTGTTGTTCATCGTTGTCCAGCCACTTACCCTATCCAAGCACACTTCTACGACTCATAAAAAAAACATTGTGTGTCACTTTGCGGGAACTAGGTGGTTAAGACGATCGCTCATGCATGGAGTCGGTTTCGAGTCCCTGTCCAGTACAAATTTTCATGTGTTTTTAGTGAGTGGTACAGCTGATGTATAATCGTATACGCAATTTCAGAATATTTTTCATGTACCTTATAAATTAGTTCATTGATTATCCTGAAAAGTAGCTAACACAACTCTTGTTTATCACTGCCACGTTCCCTTACGTTCGGACTGATATTAAAGCTGTGAAGGCTAAAACTGAAAGCAGTGTTTATAGAACCATCTCGACTGTTTAGTAATAATCATAGTTACGGCAAGAGTACTTCACGGACATCTAATGGAAAATGTATGGAATCTGCCACGTTCGCACATTATTGCTGGATCATTCTCATTCGTTTAGTGTCCGGACTAAATATTAGTCGCTACATTACCACAACAGTGTGGTCGCTCTGGTACCAGATGGCCAGCGACCCTCTATTTCTGTAACAAGGATTAAGAATGGTGACCGTGAAAAGATAACAACCGACACAGAAATGAGAGAATTGTCACACCTTGTCAATGACAGCGTGATTCGAGTACGACACTCATCTCTGCTACCAGTGAATACATATCCATCTCAATCACCGTCCGAACGAATATTGATTGGAATTCCATGGAGTGGGTACTGGGTCGCGTGCCTCACAACAACACATAGATCTGCAAGGCACGGAAAAATCAACACTTAGAAGTGCGACGAGTCGCAATAGGATATTTTCCTATGTTAGAAGTATGGTTTGCATTTTTTTCTGAAAGATTATGACGTTCAAATAACGTTTTCAGTCAGTAATCTCCCAAAATATCTATGTTTAGTAATAAAAGCTAAAAAATCATTAAATTTCCAGATTTGGCCATGTGACTAAAAACGCTCTGTTATTGGCTCAAGCTCTGGTGACGTCAAAGGTTAAGAGTAAGACGAAGCTGTACGTGTTTAATAGGATTCTCAGCCGAAGTTACTACTGTTTTTTCGTACTTTTTCTGCATACAGTTCAGTTATTTAATCATGGAAAACCCATTTATAACCTTTAAACAACAATTACAAGGAATTTTGTCGGTGCTGATAGTGGAAACCTCCAGAAAGTTTTTTGGTCTCGTCGTTCTTCAAAAACAACCCAGGTTTTTATGTAACGTAAAATCAGCATTGCGTGGCGGCTGAGACGAAAGTGCTGTGGCAGAGCAATAAGTCGCCGAGCTACCTTGAAACTGAGGGAAGTGGAACTGGGGTATTAGCTTGGACAAGGGGTCAAAAGGATTTCCAGGGCAACTTGTAAAAGCTTGCACAATAAAACACAATAGATGCTTTACGTGCTGAAGATAATTCTGATTGTTATGGTTGTTGCCGGAACTAGTACTGTTTTCCAGGTGCCACTTTTCTCAGTATCAGATTTTCAGCCGCGTAGTAGTACTCGTGGGCAATTGCAGAGCATCATGAGTTTGGCTTCGAGAGTTTTACACATTGCAGTCTTTATGTTACTCCAGGTCACTAATTTAATGCGCCGGAAAATTATTTCAATAAAATATGCAGTTCATGCAGCAAAACCTTAAGTGTCTCTTCTGTTGTATTCTTTACTACTGTTGAAACACCATGGTTTAACAATGCTCAAGCACGACCAAATTTCATTTCATTGTAATCCGTTGACCTTGTAACACTTCATTCAACTTTTCTCTTTATCAACAGGCTCATTGGAGCCTTTCTTAACACCGCCCTTGTGCTTCATACCAAATTAAACAGGTGTAAAATGAATCTAATAAATGGAAAATAGATATTAAAATGTAATACACTCTTGCATAATTGTGTTACAAATAAAGTAATCTTAAGAAGACAGTAGCATGAAGCGAAGAGATCAGGAAGGAAAAAGAAAGGAAAAAATTACCTTCTACAAATGAGGATCGATCTTACAAATATTCTATTAAAAGTGAAGCACAATATCTATTGCGCTACAAGCGCCATTGTGCGGATTGCATACTTACACCAAAGTTATTCTCACAGAAAAAAAAATACACGTAGTGAGCGATATCTTATTTGGATCGCTACGTGCGAGCTACAACCACATTTTACGCATCTACTCGTTCCTTCGAACACTCAACGGCAATTTTTGAAGCGTATTTATGCATGTATTTGCAAAATGGGGTACTAGTCAGCGTTTCTAATACGTTTACGGAGACGTAGATTGTAAAAAAAGATATTACCATGAATGAATTTCACGAAAATAGGAATAGCGTGCTATCGAGTGACGTCGCAGGCATCACGTGACTAATGGAGCCTTTTAGGTGGCTTTAAAAATATTTGAATTTCATTTCCGTCTTTTTTTAAGCGAAATTCATGAAGGAAAAAAAGCACGTGATGATCATAAAGTGATATAACTAATCATTTAAGACGATTTCCTGAAACCAGTAACGTACCCTATTCTTTCTCTTTTCAAAAGATGTAAGGCGTTGACTGCACCGAACATTCAATGAGGCGCTCAACAGGTAGTGTGTGTAAGGTGTAGTCCCGCCAGGAGGTGGTTCTGTGATGCTTGTGTTCACTGATTCAAGTTTACACGAACATGAAACACGGTTTTCACTTTAGCATTATCTGTGTCAAAGTGTTCTTTTCCTTCCGCTTCTTCTTGATGAATACGCTTCCGTTCAAGATGTCAACCGCCATGTTCACAGGGCAACATGCACTCGTTTCTGGTCTGAAGAGCACTCATACATTCTTTCGATCCTCAAACGGGCTCCTAAATCACCCTATGGTAACGTTCTATGACCGCATGACAGCAAACTCTTTAGCGCCCATAGTAAAATGTAATGAGGCGAGTATGGAGGAATATCATAAAATTACTAAAATAGAAATTCGAATAAGAACTTAAAGAAAGTCTGAAAACTTGAACACGGACGCTCAAACACAAAACAACGAAAGTAACGTTGTCAAAACCAGCACACAGTAAAGAAGGGAAAAAGAAGCTGAATGAATGAAAAGAAACCAACAGATCTCTGTAGCTGGCTGGTCGCTGGGAGAAATGAGTTTGAAGCATTCTCTCTGCAACACACAAAAATTTGCAGCCTAAAAGCTTAGGTCACAGTCCATACGTGTCACAAAGTTTTAAAAGCTTTGTCACGTTTGAGTCGTCGTCAATAGAGCACAGATCTGGGCTTAAATCGCTTCTGCCTGCTTGTCACAAAATAAAATGCACTCAGTGAAAGTGTGGCGTTCACTCCCTGGCACGTCACAGGCATCACAGACACTGGGGAGGGGGCGGGGGTTAGGGGGGCAGGAGAGGGAGCGATCCTCTCGCCGGATTAAAAATCCATGTGTGCGGGGACAGTGCCAAATGCACAGTCGGGTCAGGGCCACCTCAACGCGCCGGAGTGTCGGTCATGGATCCGCCATGGCCAGATAGTTGTCTTCACCAACCGCAGGTTATTGTCTTCTAGCAACTCTTCCTCCCATAACTGCATGGATCTGTGACCCACCAGCGGGATGGGAGCTCGCAAGGAAATGGTGCATTCTGTAACGGTACGTTCCCTGTGGGCCTGCTCTGCAGCTTTGTCGACCTAGAATGACACCTTCTTCTCCTGCCGCTGAGAGAAGTACTGTCGATCGTGTTTGAGGTGGACTAGATTCTCTGCTGGGTACAAGTGCTGCAACGATTGTAGGGCACTAAGGGGATCGGAGCAGATGAGAAAGTGTGCGTCCTGAAAATGCCTCAGCAGCTCCAGTGCCTTCAGCGTTTCACGGAATTCTGCAGAAAATTCAGTATGGTAATGGAGAAGGCGAATCCTGAAGACATGCTAGGGAAAGACGCCTGAATAGCGAAGGGAGTCCTTTTGTTGTGAGCCAGCTGTACACACGTGTACCCCGTGATGCCTGTCGTTTTATACAGAGGTCGAAAAGGAGCCATCTGTATACACAAGCGTAAAACGATGATGACTACCTAAAATGTCAGGAAACAGTGGTTGAAACCTAAACCAGGGAGCGCAATCTTCCTTAAAATTCTTCAAAACTAAAATAACTTGGGTCTCTATAGAAACGAGTTTGAAGCATCCTCTCTGCAAAACACTGAAATCTTGGTGGAAGACATTCAGACCAAAAGAATTCCTTCGCCCAAATCTCACAGGGGAATAAGTGCTCTGTGCCGAGAATGAAATACCCCTTCGATTGGTGGCCGAGCAACACTGTGGCATGCAAGTGTTTATGGCCTGGACAGGGTTTTGTAGGCCATTCGCACCACGAGGAGTCGTCGCCGGATGCGATCGCTGGCTCACGATTCTCAGTACAGAGGCTCAGGGTGGGACTGGTTCGAAAGGCCCCGATGGTCAGCCGACGTCCTTCACCGTGCACCACGTCCAAATTATTTAAATAATATATTTGTGCAGACCCACATACCGTGCACCCATTATAAAGCCGAGATCGTTACGTAGGTCTTGTAAAACCAAAGCAGGAACATTTTAAAATCATGAATACTTTCAGGGAGCGTCTTTTCACGTCACGATCTTAAACCTATAAAAATTCTTGAGCTATATGGAACAGCGAGGAATGCATTGTAATCAACATTCCTGGAATTTGGTAGCTCTGTGCAATCTAAGCACCGATGAGCGACACCAGTTGGACAAGACATACCTGAAGAATCCTGTGAACACCTTCTTCTCCTCACTGACACCATAGGCGGTATTACACGGTGTCAGCGTAAAGCCTCCTGCGACTGACTTCTATTTTTCTCTGTGTGCTTATCTGTTTGCGATAGTGAGATTCGTATCCCATGAACTTCAGTGCAAAGCTCCTATTTCAAAGAGAGAACTACAAAATATTTCCCCTTAGTACAGGGTTGTGAAAATGAAGTGTCGCTACCGAGTAACACAGCTAGATGAAACCTGGACCGTACCTATAAAGGCCTGCTACAGTATAGTAGAGAAAGTAACTGAAACAAACAGGCAATGAGACGAGCAGGAATGACACTTTCATTCAAAGACTATACTCACACTGAAGTCATCGCGACTTATGGTGGTTAAATGGAAATTACAAAACGCGGGTCATGGTTCTTAATACGCTCTACGGTCACCATGGACGGCAATGAATGCTCTACAATGTGCTTCTAGTCTCTCGACAAGATTGGTGAGGAGGTTTTGTAGGAGGACGTTCCATACCTCACCAGTCTGACTGACAACTGCTGGATGGTCATTTCTGCATGTGAACGCACAGCGGTACGTCTTACCGACGAATTCTACTCGTGCCCAATGGGATTTCAGTCAGGCAAATAGGCAGGCCACCCCATTCGTCGAATACCTTCTCGTTCAACAGCTTCTCCGCCTGCGCAAATCGACACGGTCGCTGATTGACATCAACAAAAATGAAGCCAGGGCAAAATGTAGCCCTGAAAAGACGCACTTGGGTAAGGAATATAGTGTCAAAATAGCATTGACCAGTTAGTTTACCGCAATGAAAGATTCGGAAGTCAGTATGGCCATGCCACATTATGTCTCCCCAACACGACAGCTGGACCACCAAAACGACCGTGTTCGACAATGCTCGTCTGCATTACGTACCCCTATACAGCGAGAGGTGGGAACACGAATGCACCCAGGAATATCGTCGAACACGATCGTTTTGGTTCTCCGGGTGTTAGGGTGTGGCGAGGTATAATGTTGCATGGCCGTACTGAATTCCAAATCTTTGCGCACGGTACACTCCCCACTCACCGTTATTGTGATATGTACTCCTTCCCCATGTGAATTTGGCCAGGTCTTCATTTTTATGGATTACGAGGTTCGACTGAACTGAAAAAATGGAGGAGCTCTTGGTATGAGAAGATAGTCGGCGAAAGGACAGAGCTGCCCCTACCCTCGACTTAAATCCCATCGAGAACATAAAGGATGCGCTGCTGGACGTATTGCAGCACGTTCACATGCACAAGACAAACTAGCTGGTGGAGGGATAGAACGCCCTACAACATAAACTCGTTACTAACATGGAGGATGGAGCACGGAGCATGGAGCATGGCGCGCAATCCAGAACATGTATTCCCATCCATGGTGATCGCACACCATATTAAGAACCGTGTCTCGCGTTTTGCAGTGTCCAGGAGACAACCACGAATCGCAGTGACTTTTGTGTAATTACTGTCTTTCAATAAAAGTCTCATTTCTGTTCGTCTGATTGCGTATTTCTTACAGTTATCTTCCGTACAAGAGTGCAGCATGTCTTTCCATGTATGACTCAAGTTTCATCGAGTTGTGTTATATGACAGTGACACGACTTGCGGAAGTTTCTTTCGTCCTTAGGTTTTGCACAACAGTGTAGATGCTTAAAATATGGCGGTAAGTGTACAGAAGAATTTAACAGTGGTAAACGTTTAGGAATAGAGCTTGATAATATGTATGGGCCGCGATCTGTTTGGAGGGACAGGGGAGCGTTCTTTCACACTCGGAATTGTTGTCTGTTCGCGGAATCGTCCCCACCACTGGCTTACCGGAACTGGCGGATGTTGCAGACCAACAGTGGTCTGTACCGGTTAGGCCGTCGGCACGCGGACCGTGAATCCGAACGTTGAACGTTGAGCGTGCCGAGTTTCTGACGTCATAGCGTGGAATAGCACGATCGAGAGCCTTTCCGAACGTGCAGAGCAATATCCAGCATGTCATATATTCTGAGCGTGTGTCTGAGCGTTGACCAATCAGATAGCACAACGCCACCTACGTCACGTGCATACCATCTCCCTTCAGCAACGAGTTGTGAGCCGATATATTGGCATTCATTTCAAGCCCATACGTATACATGCCGTTTCTGAGCATCAGCAAATTGAGCATCACTCGAAAACCATTCGTGGCAAAAGAATTATTGTAACTTGCGTATTATGAGAGCATTCTCTTTGAAGGCAGCGACACACTGAGGATTCACCAAAAACCCATTGTTCTTGGTACAATTTGTTATAATTAAATTTCAATTAGTAACATAGCTACGACAAAAGCTTTTAGCAAGTGGCAACATGCTAGGATTGGCTAAAAAAGGTGGGTTGTTGGTTTAGCATAGCCACTAGCATCACAGATTTGCATCAAAATACGTGACAGTTCGATGGTTCGCCACGTTCAAATTTGTTTTTCTAACGTTTGCGTTTTTAATAGGTTCTGTTGCTTTATTATCAGTTTCTTATAAGTACATACTATAATATTTGATGGTATGTAAATATAAGTCTACATTTTTTTTGAGGAGTGAATTTGTGCGATTGGCTTAATCTAGAGGACAACTTGCGCTACTTGTATAAAGCTATTTTGCTCCTTTTTCTTTCACGTTTCGTAATCAAGTAAGAATGATTTTGGGGTTTCACTATAACGTGGGAATGATGAAATAATGTTTATCTTATGTGGAGAACTATTGTAAATTTGTATCGCACTTTTATAAGGCTGTGTCCTTACTGATTGGACATGGTACTTTCCTTTTCCTCTTAAAACATGTATATGGATATTGAAGTTTTTATTTGTGTATATTACATACAGAACAAGGTGACTAACATACACTCCTGGAAATGGAAAAAAGAACACATTGACACCGGTGTGTCAGACCCACCATACTTGCTCCGGACACTGCGAGAGGGCTGTACAAGCAATGATCACACGCACGGCACAGCGGACACACCAGGAACCGCGGTGTTGGCCGTCGAATGTCGCTAGCCGCACAGCATTTGTGCACCGCCGCCGTCAGTGTCAGCCAGTTTGCCGTGGCATACGGAGCTCCATCGCAGTCTTTAACACTGGTAGCATGCCGCGACAGCGTGGACGTGAACCGTATGTGCAGTTGACGGACATTGAGCGAAGGCGTATAGTGGGCATGCGGGAGGCCGGGTGGACGTACCGCCGAATTGCTCAACACGTGGGGCGTGAGGTCTCCACAGTACATCGATGTTGTCGCCAGTGGTCGGCGGAAGGTGCACGTGCCCGTCGACCTGGGACCGGACCGCAGCGACGCACGGATGCACGCCAAGACCGTAGGATCCTACGCAGTGCCGTAGGGGACCGCACCGCCACTTCCCAGCAAATTAGGGACACTGTTGCTCCTGGGGTATCGGCGAGGACCATTCGCAACCGTCTCCATGAAGCTGGGCTACGGTCCCGCACACCGTTAGGCCGTCTTCCGCTCACGCCCCAACATCGTGCAGCCCGCCTCCAGTGGTGTCGCGACAGGCGTGAATGGAGGGACGAATGGAGACGTGTCGTCTTCAGAGATGAGAGTCGCTTCTGCCTTGGTGCCAATGATGGTCGTATGCGTGTTTGGCGCCGTGCAGGTGAGCGCCATAATCAGGACTGCATACGACCGAGGCACACAGGGCCAACACCCGGCATCATGGTGTGGGGAGCGATCTCCTACACTGGCCGTACACCACTGGTGATCGTCGAGGGGACACTGAATAGTGCACGGTACATCCAAACCGTCATCGAACCCATCGTTCTACCATTCCTAGACCGGCAAGGGAACTTGCTGTTCCAACAGGACAATGCACGTCCGCATGTATCCCGTGCCACCCAACGTGCTCTAGAAGGTGTAAGTCAACTACCCTGGCCAGCAAGATCTCCGGATCTGTCCCCCATTGAGCATGTTTGGGACTGGATGAAGCGTCGTCTCACGCGGTCTGCACGTCCAGCACGAACGCTGGTCCAACTGAGGCGCCAGGTGGAAATGGCATGGCAAGCCGTTCCACAGGACTACATCCAGCATCTCTACGATCGTCTCCATGGGAGAATAGCAGCCTGCATTGCTGCGAAAGGTGGATATACACTTTACTAGTGCCGACATTGTGCATGCTCTGTTGCCTGTGTCTATGTGCCTGTGGTTCTGTCAGTGTGATCATGTGATGTATCTGACCCCAGGAATGTGTCAATAAAGTTTCCCCTTCCTGGGACAATGAATTCACGGTGTTCTTATTTCAATTTCCAGGAGTGTATGTACAATTGAGGAAATGTGCGTTTTAATGGAGCTAATGTGACAATTTTACGCGCGCCCATTTAGTAAACAGTATGATTTACGAACTAGAAACATCCCGTGACTGCCGCTGGAGTGCGTTTCGATCGCATATACCACGTTGGGGCCCAAGTACCGTATGCACAAGTCGCATCATTTCTGAGCGTTCAGCAGGACGTTGAACTCGGCACGCTCAACGTTGACGTTCGATCGCGTGGTCTGTGTGCCGATGGCTTTAGGGACAACCTTCTAGGCACGATTTAGAAGTGTCGGCGGCAGCGCCAACTGGAAAGTGTGGGAAGTGGGTAATGTAGAGCACTAGGGGATGTGGGCAAAGCATCGGTTGATGAAGGGACTCATCTATTTCCCTCAGCCTCCGACCTGTCATGATGAAACATTCGTTCACACTCATAACACACTGAAGGGACAAAAGTCATGGAATTCATTCTAATATTGTGTGGGGTCTCCTTTTGCCCGAAGTAGAACAGCAACCCTACGTGACATGGGCTCAACGTGTCGTTGGAAGTCCTATGGAGAAATATGGAGCCATGCTTCCTTTATGGCCACCCATATCTGCGGAAGTGTTGTCGGTGCAGGATTTCCTGCACGAACTGACCACTCGATTATGTCCCACAAATGTTCGACAGGATTCATGTCGGTCGATGTGGGTAGCCAAATCATTCACTCGAATGTGTCCAGAGTATTCTTCAAACAAGCTGCGAAAAACTGTGGCCTGGCGACACGGCGCATTATCATCCATAAAAATTCCATCATTGTTTGGGAACATGAAGTCCATGAATTGCTAAAAACGGCCTCCAAGCAACCGAACATAACCATTTCATGTCAATGGTCATTTCAATTAGACCAGAGGAGCGACTTCCATTCCATGTAAACACAGCCCATAAATTACACCTGCTTGCACAGTGCGTTATCGATAACTTGTATCCATGGCTTAGTGGGGTCTGCGCCACACTCGAACCCTACCATCAGCTCCTGCCAACTGAAATCGGGATTCATATGACCTGTCCACGGTTTTTCAGTCGTCCAGGGTCGAACCGATATGCTCACGAGCGCAGCAGAGGACCTGCAGGCGATGTCATGCTGTTAGCAAAGGCACTCGCGTCGGTTGTCTGCTACAATAGCCCATTAACGCCAAATTTCTGCTGTTATTTTACGCAGTATTGCTTGCCTGTTAGCTATGACAACACTACACATACGCCGCTGCTCTTGGTGGTTAAGTGAAGGTCGTCGGCCACTGAGTTGTGATTTTTAAGAGGTAATGCCTCAGCAAATTCTTGACACCGTGGATCTCGTAATAGTAAATTCTCTAACGATTTCCCATGTGTCCAGCTCTAAATACCATTCCACGTTCAAGGTCTTTTAATTCCCTTTGTGCGGCAATAATCACGTCGGTAACCTTTTCACGTGAATCACCTACGTACAAATGACTGCTCCGCCATTGCACTGTCCTTAATACCCTGTGTATGAGGTAATACCTTCGTCTCTACATGTGCATGGAGCTACTCCATGACTTTTCTCGCCCCAGTGTACCGAGGACTTTGGTCCACCGTAACTTAATCGTGATGTCTCGTGTGAGCAGCTTCTGCTAAGTTCGCCTTCCTCAACGTCGCGCCTTGTATCCCGTATACTGAAATATATTGTTCTTACCTGTTGAACTCCTCGGTTATTGATGAAGTATTTCATGGGTGAGCGACAAGAGGTCAATGTCCAATGGGCACAATATTTCGGCAAGCGACTACGTACACATCATCATTTGTACTGATAAAATCATCTGAAGGATCACATTTCCTGTTATTGTTTGATGCTACCCTGTTGGATGCCCACTCCCTCGTCCTTTCTTACATCTGTACAAATAAATTCAACTCAGAGGAGTATCCCACAGAACTACTGAACCGCCTAAACAAATGTCTATTTTCAATGCAGATGTTGTCAAACATAGATGATTTAAATTGGTTACCTTCTTTCCATCATGTCATATGAGATCATCTTTTGGGATAACTTATCAAGCCAAGCTAAGGACTTCCGAGTTCAAAAGCGTGTAATACGAATTATTTGTGCTGTGAACTCAAAAACACCCCTCAGAGGCTCGTTTCGGAAACTGGAAATACTAATTACTGCTCACCGATATATTGATTCCTCAGTGAATCGTTTCATTAAAAACAATCTGTTTTACAAACTAACGGATCATTTCATGGAATCGATACCAGAAATTTTCACACAGGTTTTATGTTAGTTACTTTGGTACAGAAATATGTCCGTTATTCAGGAACAGACACTTTAATAACTTCCCAACAGCCACAAAAATTTGAACTGTACATGAAATTCAGTTTAAGAGAAGGTTAAAGGATTGATTAGTTATCATCTTCTGCTACTTCACTGACGAATTTATTAGGAGATGTAAAAAAAAAACGTTAATATACGTGCAAATAATGCGAACATTACCTACAATCTGACTTCTGTACAATTTCACTGCATGATGCGATCAATGTAAATAAGTGTTGTAAAATAACGTTTCTGTTTGATGATGCGTGGCTACAATAGCGTACGAATTATCATTTGCACTTCGGTTTATTGACCAGTTACACATTTTGTGACAAATTTGCTGTTACCTATTACATTAAAATAGCTTTAAAATGTTTTACTTAATCCATATTCATGAGGACCATTTCTCTGGGGCTCTATGGTAAGTGTATTAACACAATTTTTTTTTCTCTGTAAGAATTTACTGTGTGCTCTTGTTTTCTGACCTGTTCAACATACTTCATTACCATTCACAGTTGAAATATGCCACAGTATTACCGCTGGCGTGGATGGGAGATCTATACTTACCAACAGTTTGACAGTATCGTGCCAGCTGTTGATGCTTCGACCTCTCAACAAAATTTACCTTTGAAATTTTCGGCCAGATAAGGAGAAATCAATGCCGATAACAGAGACTGTCGTCTGCGCATTTACACGTTGCGATCAGAGAAGAAAATCTGGCAGATTATTGCTCTTTTGTTTCCCTCAAACTGTAAGTTCATCTGTTATCAAACTGAGTTCTTCCGTACGCTTAACTAAGTTCCGTAGCACTACTCTATTATCAATGTACGGTACGTGCCTAATGACGGTGCAGACCTTATTCTCCAGCCTAAGGCGTAATGGGATGAAGTTATAGGTGCATTAGAGCATAGTGAAACAATCTACATGCAGGTCAGACCCGTATTACAAACGAAAGCCGCTACTTCATCTCCCTGTAGCTCCTAAGATACAGTAACAATCTCGAGTAAACGACATTCATACCCTAATACCAAGGAAACAACTATAGTTCCATCGGCAGTCGATATTTGGTCTTCCATAATCTATTTAGATCCACGAACGACTGAAGTACGAAAATGGATGCGTGAGTATGTATAGGAAGGGGTCGATAAGATCCGTGTTAAATGCACCTTGTGCCTTGGGTGCATGAGCTAGTTTTCTTGTTCCTATTTTCATTACCATATCAACACTTTTCATCCTGACAAGGAGAGGGCATCGTTGTTTATTTTTCTCTTATGCAGCCGATGGTTAGTCCCTCAGCCGTTAGGGGTAAAACCCAATGGGACTCGGGGCAAGTAAGGCTAGCAACCTGCTTCCCTGGTACTTTAAATATGATGCTGGCAACAATCAGAGCAAAATGCCTCGGACCTTTGGAGGTGACGGAGTCCCACCTCTAACTGACAAACCAGGGACTCCTAAGATACGACTTTGCAAACAAATGGTAATGAGATGGGGAGCTATTAATATCAATGGGGGCTACTCTGGGAAGAAGGTAGAGCTGGCAGAGGCTGCAAGTAAGATGGGGCTGGATGTTTTAGCTGTTAGTGACATCCGGATAAGGGGTGAGAAAGAAGAGGAAGTGGGAGAATACAAGGTCTACCGGTCAGGAGTCAAAGCAGGAATAGCACAATGGGGTGTAGGGCTTTACATCAGGAAAGAAATGAAACCCAGCGTAGTTGCAATAAGGTATGTAAACGAACGACTGATGTGGATAGATTTGACAGTGTCTAGCAAGAAAATTAGGATTATGTCAGTATATTCGCATTGTGAAGGGACAGATCAAGATAAGATGGATAGTTTTTATGAGGCACTCAGTGATGTAGTTGTCAGAGTAAAGGACAAGGACAGTGTTCTGCTCATGGGTGATTTTAACGCCAGGATTGGAAATCGAACAGAAGGGTATGAAAAGGTTATGGGTAAATTTGGAGAGGATATGGAGGCCAACAGGGAAACAACTCTTGGATTTCTGTGCCAGTATGGGCTTAGTAATCACAAACTCCCTTTTTAAACATAAGAACATTCACCGGTATACTTGGGAAGGCAGGGGAACCAGATCTGTCGTTGACTATATAATAACAGATCAGGAATTCAGGAAGGCTGTGAGGGACACACGTGTATTCAGGGGATTCTTTGATGACACTGATCATTATTTAATCTGCAGTGAAATTGGGATTGTGAGGCCAAAAGTGCAAGAGGTCAGGTCCATATGTAGGAGGATAAGAGTGGAGAAACTTCAGGATAAGGAAATCAGGCACAAGTACATAACAGCGATCTCAGAAAGGTACCAGTTAGTTGAATGTAGTCAATTACAGTCATTGGAAAAGGAATGGACAAGGTACAGGGACACAGTACTAGAAGTGGCTAAAGAATGTCTTGGAACAGTAGTGTGTAAAAGTAGGATGAAGAAAACAGCTTGGTGGAATGATACAGTCAAGGCAGCCTGTAAAAGGAAAAAGAAGGCGTATCAAAAATGGCTACATACCAGAACCCAGGTAGACAGAGAAAGTTATGTTGAAGAAAGAAACAAAGCCAAACAGATAATTGCAGCATCCAAGAAGAAATCGTGGGAAGACTTTGGAAACAGGTTGGAGACTATGGGTCAAGCTGCTGGAAAACCATTCTGGAGTGTAATTAGCAGTCTTCGAAAGGAAGGTAAGAAGGAAATGACAAGCATTTTGGACAGGTCAGGAAAACTGCTGGTGAATCATGTGAATGCCTTGGGCAGATGGAGGGAATATTTTGAAGAGTTGCTCAATGTAGGTGAAAATACGATCAGTAATGTTTCAGATTTCGAGGTAGAATGGGATAGGAATGATGATGAAAATAGGATCACATTTGAGGAAGTGGAAAAAATGGTCAATAGATTGCAGTGCAATAAAGCGGCTGGGGTGGATGAAATTAAGTCGGAACTCATCAAATACAGTGAAATGTCAGGTCTTAAATGGCTACACAGGATAATTGAAATGGCCTGGGAGTCGGGACAGGTTCCATCACACTGGACAAAAGCAGTAATCACACCAATCTTTAAACATGGAAACAGAAAAGATTGTAACAACTACAGAGGTATCTCTTTAATCAGCGTTGTGGGTAAAATCTTCTCAGGTATTGTTGAAAGGAAAGTGCGAGTATTAGTTGAGGACCAATTGGATGAAAATCAGTGTGGGTTTAGGCCTCTTAGAGGTTGTCAGGGCCAGATCTTTAGCTTACGGCAAATAATGGAGAAGTCTTATGAGTGGAACAGGGAATTGTATCCATGCTTTATAGATCTAGAAAAGGCATATGACCGGGTTGCTAGGAGGAAGTTATTGTCTGTTCTACAAGATTATGGAATAGGAGGCAAACTTTTGCAAGCAATTAAAGGTCTTTACACGGATAGTCAGGCAGCAGTTAGAGTTGACGGTAAATTGAGTTCATGGTTCAGAGTAGTTTCAGGGGTAAGACAAGGCTGCAACCTGTCTCCACTGTTGTTCATATTATTTATGGATCATATGTTGAAAACAATAGACTGGCTGGGTGAGATTAAGATATGTGAACACAAAATAAGCAGTCTTGCATATGCGGACGACTTAGTTGTGATGGCAGATTCGATTGAAAGTTTGCAAAGTAATATTTCAGAGGTAGATCAGAAATGTAAGGACTATGGTATGAAGATTAGCATCTCCAAAACGAAAGTAATGTCAGTGGGAAAGAAATATAAACGGATTGAGTGCCAAATAGGAGGAACAAAGTGGACGGTTTCAAGTACTTAGGATGCATATTCTCACAGGATGGCAACATAGTGAAAGAACTGGAAGCGAGGTGTAGCAAAGCTAATGCAGTGAGCGCTCAGCTACGATCTACTCTCTTCTGCAAGAAGGAAGTCAGTACCAAGTTATCTGTGCACCGTTCGATCTTTCGACCAACTTTGTTGTATGGGAGCGAAAGCTGGGTGGATTCAGGTTACCTTATCAACAAGGTTGAGGTTACGGATATGAAAGTAGCTAGGATGACTGCAGGTACTAGTAGATGGGAACAATGGCAGGAGGGTGTCCACAATGAGGAAATCAAAGAAAAACTGGGAATGAACTCTATAGATGTAGCAGTCAGGGCGAACAGGCTTAGATGGTGGGGTCATGTTACACGCATGGGAGAAACAAGGTTACCCAAGAGACTCATGGATTCAGCAGTAGAGGGTAGAAGGAGTCGGGGCAGACCGAGGAGAAGGTACCTGGATTCGGTTGAGAATGATTTTGAAGTAATAGGTTTAACATCAGAAGAGGCACCAATGTTAGCACTGAATAGGGGATCATGGAGGAACCGTATAAGGGGGGCTATGCTCCAGACTGAACGCTGAAAGGCATAATCAGCCTTAAATGATGATGATGGTGATGATGATGATGCAGCCGATTTCTTTTCCACATTTGCGCTGTGTGAGTGTGTGTGTGTGTTTGTTTGTTTGTTTTTGTGTGTGTGTGTGTGTGTGTGTGTGTGTGTGTGTGTGTTTATGTATAAATGGGAGAGCACGAGTAATTTGGAAACAGCTCCAATGCATCCAGTGCTACATAGTGTCAACTTATCCTTTAGAAATACTATGATAAACCAGAGACGCTGGTCAGTAACAGAGGGCGGTAGTGTCGCTTTGCGAGTTACAGGTGGTTAATTGGCAACGATTCTTTCCCTAAGCCCTCCAGATATCGGACATGTTTTCACGGGCCTGGTAAGTTATGGACCTGCTTCTGTCAGCACAACTCTAGTATCATGGGCAGTTTAGAATAATCCGATTTGCGCTTGTAGTTAGTTTACCGAAATTTTTACAAAGGCACAGACGATGTTTAGAAAGGATAGATTGCATGCAACCGGTGGTGGCGTGTTTGTCGCTGTTAGTAGTAGTTTATCCTGTAGTGAAATAGAAGTGGATAGTTCCTGTGAATTATTATGGGTGGAGGTTATACTCAACAACTGAGCTAGGTGAATAATTGGCTCCTTTTACCGACCTCCCGACTCAGCAGCATTAGTGGCAGAACAACTGAGAGAAAATCTGGAATACATTTCACATAAATTTCCTCAGCATGTTAGTCTTAGGTGGAGATTTCAATTTACCATATATAGACTGGGACACTCAGATGTTTAGGACGGGTGGTAGGGACAGAGCATCGAGTGACATTATACTGAGTGCACTATCCGAAAATTACCTCGAGCAATTAAACAGAGAACCGACTCGTGGAGATAACATCTTGGACCTACTGATAAAAGAATCGAACTTTTCAGCTCTGTAAGCGCAGAACAGGAAATCAGAGATCATAAGTCCGTTGTGGCATCCCTGAATATGGAATTAAATAGGAATATAAAATAGGGAAGAAGGTTTATCTGTTTAGTAAGAGTAATAGGAGGCAGATTTCCGACTACCTAACAGATCAAAGAGAAAAATTCTGTTCAGACACTCTACAATGTTGAACAGTATGGAAAAAGTTCAAGGCAATCGTAAAATGCGTTTTAGACGGGTACGTGCCGAGTAAAACTGTGAAGAACGGAAAAAACCCACCGTTGTTCAACAACAAAGTTAGGAAACTATTGTTAAAGCAAAGAGGGCTTCACGGCAAATTTAAACGCAGATAAAGCCTCTCAAACCAACAGAAGCCAAACGATCTCAAAGTTACCGTAACGAGTGCTATGCGTGAAGTGTTCGGTGAATTGAAAATAAAATTCTATGTACCGACTTGACAGAAAATCCTAGGAAGTTCTGGTTTTACGTTAAATCAGTAAGTGGATCGAAACAACATATCCAGACTCTCTGGGATGATAATGGCATTGAAACAGGGGATGACACGCGTAAAGCTGAAACACTAAACACCTTTTTCCAAAGCTGTTTCACAGAGGAAAACCGCACTGCAGTTCCTTCTCTAAATCCTCACACGACCGAAAAAATGGCTGACATCGAACTAAGTGTCCAAGGAATAGAAAAGCAACTGAAACGACTCAACAGAGGAAAGTCCACTGGACCTGACGGGATACCAATTCGATTCTACACAGAGTAGGCGAAAGAACTTGCCCCGCTTCTAACAGCCGTGTACCGCAAGTCTCTAGAGGAACGGAAGGTTCCAAATGATTGGAAAAGAGCACAGGTGGTTCCAGTTTTCAAGAAGGGTCGTCGAGCAGATGCGCAAAACTATAGGCCTATATCTCTGACATAGATTTGTTGTAAAGTTGTAGAACATGTTTTTTGCTCGCATATCATGTCATTTCTGGAATCCCAGAATCTACTCTGTAGGAATCAACATGGATTCCGGGAACAGCGATCGTGGGAAACCCAACTCGCTTTATTTGTTCATGAGACCCAGAAAATATTAGATACAGGCTCCCAGGTAGATGCTATTTTCCGTGACTACCGGAAGGCGTTCGATACAGTTCTTCACTGGCGCCTGATAAACAAAGTAAGAGCCTACGGAATATCAGACCAGCTGTGTGGCTGGATTGAAGAGTTTTTAGCAAACAGAACACAGCATGTTGTTTTGAACAGAGAGACTTCTACAGACGCTAAAGTAACCTCTGGCGTGCCACAGGGGTGTGTTATGGGACCATTGCTTTTCACAATATTTATAAGTGACCTCGTAGATAGTGTCGGAAGTTCCATGCGGCTTTTCGCGGATGATGCTGTAGTATACAGAGAAGTTGCACCATTAGAAAATTGCAGCGAAATGCAGGAAGATCTGCAGCGGATAGGCACTTGGTGCAGGGAGTGGCAACTGACCCTTAACATAGGCAAATGTAATGTATTGCGAATACATAGAAAGAAGGATCCTTTATTGTATGATTATATGATAGCGGAACAACCACTGGTAGCAGTTACTTCTGTAAAATATCTGGGAGTATGAGTACGGAACGATTTGAAGTTGAATGATCATATAAAATTAATTGTTGGTGAGGCGGGTGCCAGGTTGAGATTCATTGGGAGAGTCCTTACAAAATGTAGTCCATCAACAAAGGAGGTCTCATCAGTGTGGGATCCGTACCAGATCGGTTTGACAGAGGAGATAGGGAAGATCCAAAGAAGAGCGGCGCGTTTCGTCACAGGGTTATTTTGTAAGCGTCATAGCGCTACGGAGATGTTTAGCAAACTCAAGTGGCAGACCCTGTAAGAGAGGCGCTCTGCATCGCGGTGTAATTTTGTAAGCGTCATAGCGTTACGGAGATGTTTAGCAAACTCAAGTGGCAGACTCTGTAAGAGAGGCGCTCTGCATCGCGGTGTAGCTTGCTGTCCAGGCTTCGACAGTGCGCGTTTCTGGATGAGGTATCGAATATATTGCTTCCCACTACTTATACCTCGCGAGGAGATCACGAATGTAAAATTAGAGAGATTCGATCGCGCACGGAGGCTTTCCGGCAGTCGTTCTTCCCGCGAACCATACGCGACTGGAACAGGAAAGGGAGGTTATGATAGTGGCACGTAAAGTGCCCTCCGCGACACACCGTTGGGTGGCTTGCGGAGTATAAATGTAGATGTAGATGTTGTTCGGACATGGAGGAGATATAGAGAGACAGGAATTGTCGATGACATGCCTCGCCCAAGCTGCCAAAGAGCTACTACTGCAGTGGATGACCGCTATCTACGGATTATGGGTCGGGGGAACCTTGACAACAACGCTACCATGTTGAATAATGCTCTTCGTGCAGCCGCAGGACGTCGTTATTTGTTACGACTCTAACTATGCGCAATAGGCTGCATGATGCTCAACTTCACTCCCGAGCTCCATGGCGAGGTCCATCTTTGCAACTTCGACATCATGCAGCGCGGTGCAGATGGGCCCAACAACATGCCAAATTGACCGATCGGGATTGAAATCACGTTCTCTTCATAGATGAGTGTCGCATATGCCTCCAACCAGACAATCGTCGGAGACGTGTTTGGAGGCAACCCGGTCAGGCTGAACGCCTTAGACACACTGTCAAGCGAGTGCGGCAAGGCGGAAGTTCTCGGCTGTTTTGGGGTAGCATTATGTGAAATGCGTTTTTTTCTTATTTTTATGCCGTTGTATGTACTAGTCGTCGACTTAACTTTCCCACCTAGACGTAACTTCCTAGTACTCTCTAGCACACTAGGCCTCGGCGAGTAGCCAACCAGCTCGATTAGAATTGTTGAGATCCTGCGTGCATTAGTGACTGAATGACTGAAGCACACGCTTTCTCTGTGTCCTGTTTCTGATCCCCTGATCACCACACAGCGGACTTTATTTGATTGCTTTACCTGTTGTGTTGATAACATTTCATGAGCAATGGTTCGTCAAGCACGACGTCCGCCAAGGCCTGGGGAGACCTGGCTTTGACTCCGGCTGTTGTCAGGGGCTTATTCTTGGTGGGAAGACTGGTACGTGGTCCACACAGCCTTGCGGGGCCAACTGAGAAGCTACTTGATTGTTTAGTAGCGCTTCCATGGTCAAGAAACCGATCAACGACCGGAATAGCGATGTGCTGACTACATCATTCCTTTCAAAATATGCTGATGCAATAGCTCCATATTTAGCAATCGTATGAAACCGCTCACTAGAAGGAATGTACCGAGCCAAAAGCTGGAAAGTTGCACAGATCACACCAATATTCAAGAAACCCAATACGAGTAATCCACTAAATTAACTTCGATATGCAGCAGGTTTTGGGATCATACATTGTGATCGAATATTACGAATTACCTCGAAGATAACGGTCTATTCACCGCGCGGGGTAGCCGCACGGTCTGGGGCGCATCGTTACGGTACGTTCGACTCCCCCCGTCGGAGGTTCGAGTCCTTAGCATAAGTTAATTTAAGTTAGGTTAAGTAGTGCATAAGCTTTGGAACCGATGACCTCAGCAGTTTATTCCCATAAGACCTTAAACAAATTTCCAAAATAACGGTCTGTTTAGGAAATACCGCTCACGTGAAACACAACAAGCTCTTTATTCACACGAAGTGTTGAATATTATTACAAGGAGATTTCAAATTGATTCCGTATTCCTAGATTTCCATAATTTTGCCACTGTACCTCGCAAGCGGCTTTTAATCAAATTTCATGGTTATGGAATATCGTCTCAATTATGCTATTGGATTCGTCATTTCCTATTAGAAAGGCCACAGTTCGTATTAATTGACGGGAGGTGATCGAGTAAAACAGAAGTTCCCCTTGGTAGAGTCATAGGCGTTCTACTGTTCCTTCTCTATATAAACGATTTAGGAGACAATACTAGCAGCCGTCTTAGGTTGTTTGCAGATGATGCTATCGTTTATTGTCTAGCAAACTCATCAGAAGAACAAAACAAATTTTAAAACGATTTAGAAAAGGTATCTGTATGGTGTGAAAATTGGCAACTGACCCTAAATAGTGAAATTGTGAAGTTATCCACATGAGTGCTAAAAGGAATCCGATAAACTTTGCTCACACGATAAATCAATCAAATCTAAAGGCCGTAAATTCAACTAAATACCTAGGAATTACAATGACAAAAAAATCGGAAAGAACACATAGAAAAAGTTGTGAGCAAGGCAAACCGAATGCTGCGTTTTACTGGCAACCTATACTAAGCTTGTCCGTCCTCTTCTGAAGTACTGCTGCACGGTGTGGGATCCTCACCAGATGGGATTAACGGAGTACTTCGAGAAAGTTTAAAGAAGAGCAGCACGTTTTTTACTATGGAGAAATATGTGACAGAGTGTCACGGAAATGCGACAGGCTTTTGGATGGACATCATTAAAACAAAGGCGTTTTTCGTTGTGGCGGGATCTCCTCACGAAGTTTCAAAGACCAACTTTCTCCTCCGAATGCAAAAATATTTTGCTGACGCCGACCTACACAGGGAGAAACAATCATCTAAAAAAGGGCTACCAGAGCTCGCACGGAAAGATATGTGTTCCTTTTTTCCGCGTGCTGTTCGAGAGTGGAATAACAGAGAATTACCGTGAAGGTGGTTCGATGAATCCTCCGGCAGGCAGTTAAGTGTGATATGCAGCTTATCCATGTAGATGCAGATGTACATGCGATGAGGCCTTAGGCAGAGGATGACACGAGAAATTGTCGGGCCCGATTAATGCGTCTAGGGCGGAACTTTAGCTATAACTTACAGCACGATATGTTCGTTGTTCTGATAAACTCTTGGGTAGGATGGTACCCTGTAGCGGCTTCCATGTTCATGTCAATGTATGAATTAATCTCGTGACCAGAAGATTTCGATACGGCAGATCGCAACGCAACAATCCATAACCATTTCCCCCTCCATTCATTCTGAAACTCCCAGGCCATGTAAACTGAAGGTGAGCCTTGAATATACTCTATACTGAAACGTTGTTTGGACGTGTGCAATTTAAACAGCGGATGGTATTCAACAGCTCAAGACGTTTTTTTTCCAGTCTCCCGTATGCCGATTGAATTACCAGTAAATTACTATCGTAGTAATCCGTTACGCACTACAACTCGATTTTGCAGGTCCAGTTGCGTTGTCGATGCGTAATTTATCCGACTGGCATATACAAAGGTGAAAATGACGCACTGAACGAAACCTAAATACGATAGTAGGCGTGGAGTGTCAAAGAAAATTAAAAAAGCGCAGGGGCTGGTTCCACTATCTCACTCCCAACATTTACGAGATGTACAAATTAAGAAACATTTGACCTGCGTTATGATCGCGTCCTACATATTATTACCCCGACGACGTAGACGCCAAAGCTGTAATTACTATACACTATGCGTATGATTACTGCATGATCTATGCATTAACTACGGTCCCAAATATCACTCCTAAAGCATATCATTTGATTTTAGACTTCGCTCATTGCGAAATGCACAGTCCAGTCACATTAATGTGACGACCCCATATATTCGACATGAGTGTCCAATAATAATTCAGAGATGGCATGTGGTAGCACTAGCAGTGGAGAATATGAGACATGTTGGGGGGACGCGGGAAACAGTGCAGTCGTTGTCGTAACGCGGAAACCGAGCGATTTATCTGACTTGACACTGGCTTTCGGGCAATGGGTGGAAACATTTCTGAAATGGCTAAGTTGGTAAACTGTTTGCATGCCGCCGTGGTTAAAGTACAGGGCTGAACGACGGCTGCGGATATGTGTACAGACAAATAGACGTGCAACTGCTGGCCGGCCAGAGTGGCCGAGCGGTTCTAGGCACTACAGACTGGAACCGCGCGACCACTACGGTATCAGGTTCGAATCCTGCCTCAGGCATGGATGTGTGTGATGTCCTTAGGTTAGTTAGGTTTAAGTAGTTCTAAGTTCTAGGGGACTGATGACCTCAGAAGTTAAGTCCCATAGTGCTCAGAGCCATTTGAACCATTTTCGCAACTACTGAGTCACTGACCGCCCAGGTGAACCAAGGGACTACCAACAGTGTTTTCTCAACGATCGTTCAGTGAACGTTGCTGCGTATGGGACTCCGCAGCAGGCGAATGGTTCACGCATCCATGCTGACTGCTGTTCATCGGCGACAAAAGATGGAACTGGCACGCCAGTAGCGCAGCTGGACGTCCAGTGAATAGCGACAGATGAATCACGTTTTCTGCTCTGTCATACAGATACCGCTGTTGTGTGTCCCGGCCCTGCAACAGTAATCGGAAGCATCCAGGCAGGAGGAGGGAGCGTTACGAACTGTGGAATGTTTTCATGGCCATCGATGTATTATCTAGTCATTCTCTAAGGCACAATGGATCTTGGTGGCCATATCCACCCCTATATGAAGTTTGTTTCTCTTGAGCGAGGTGGCACATACCAGCAGGACATCGCAACATGTCACACAGCTAACAGTGTGAGTACGTAGTTCGCACGTACACCGTATTTATCGTACTCACCATGCCACCAAACTCCACGGATTTAAACTCAACCGAGAATGTATGTGAGCACCTCGTTCGGACTCTTCGCGACATGGATGCACACATTACAATTCTAGCTTAGCTGGCCACGGTACTTAGGTCGTTCAAAATGGTTCAAATGGCTCTGAGCACTATGGGACTTAACATCTGTGGTCATCAGTCCCCTAGAACTTAGAACTACTTAAACCTAACTAACCTAAGGACATCACACACATCCATGCCCGAGGCAGGATTCGAACCTGCAACCGTAGCAGTCTCGCGGTTCCGGACTGAGCGCCTAGAACCGCTAGACCACCGCAGCCGGCGTACTTAGGTCGTCATGGCTCCACATCCCTGTAGGTACCTCCAGGCCTCAATGACTCGCACCTGCACGCCTCGCAGTTGTCCGCACTGTAGAGTTGGTTATTCTGGCTACTGACGGGTGGTCACATTATCGTGACTGGACATCATAAAAGGTTGACTAAAGGTGTATTGTATGAGTGGGCAAAATCTGAACTCTGAGATGTCCTCCCTCGTAACATCATAAATTGAAAGAAAGTAATACTTTATCGCTTGAAGGTCCGTTTCTCGCTGAGTATCTTGTGCGTATGGAGTCTGTAGCCTCCTCATAATGTTTCACCTTGTCGTATGTTTTGGCTTTGAATGACAATTATAATAAGACGAATGGGTAACGTACTCTCTTGAAATACCATTAAGTGTTACATAAAACTATGGATCTGCACTTTGTAAAATGTAAGGCGTATCTTCATGGAAACATCAAATATTAACCAGGTTCTTTATTATCTTAGTAGTTACGTGCAGCAACGGCTGATACGTTAATTATTACAGAATGTACAAAATTACTGAGGCTTTCATTCCAGTTTGTTGACGTATTGCCTATTGGCTTTAGCGTCCGGTTCTTCTGTCGATATTTCTTTAACGATTTTTCTGTCGCATTTCTAGCACGAGCGGCTCACGTTGTCTGAGATTCACCCTCCGCCCTCATCCGAAATCGATGGAGAATCTTTGACATTGTCAATCACTCGTGCTGGAGAAACGTCAGAAAAATCATTCAACAAATGTCAGCCGAAGATCCCGAGACGACATTCAACAGGAAATATGCCATTAGAGAATGTGTACAAAATGATCACTCGTGGCTCAATTGTAAGCTTGCATCTCGCACCGCTTGTGGAGTACCATCGGTTTGCCGGATTCGCCGGTAAAGTCCTACAAATGCTGCTTAAAAACGGAGAGAAAGAATGAAAAACACTTGATTTGGCGAAAATATCCAGGTTATCTCCCTTCTGACGTACTGCTTTTGACGTTTCTTCGTTCTTCATAACTATGCCTCTATAAAATAACTATAGCCGTTCATAGCTGCGAAAGTGTTTTCGGTGAAGCATTTTGTGCACGAATTAATCTCTCGAGTATGTCTCATAAATGTTTGATGGGATTCATGTAGGCTGATCTCGGTGACCATGTCGTTTACTCGAATTGTCCACAATGTTCTTCAATATAATGGCGAACAATTGTGGCCCTGTGACATGACATCCTTTTTTGGGAGCAAATGGTCTCCATTTAGCCGAACATAACCATTTCTGGTCTGCAGTGGTCTCCTGATGCTGTTAACCGCTGAGCATCTGCAGACTTCTGCAATTAAATCTCTGTGGACCCGACTCCACACATCAAGTTTGGAGTACATCCTGTCTTTGGACTGAAACCGATCACTAATAAATGCGATCTGGACTGTTTCTGAAAGTTTAAATTTTTTCAAATATTATATAATCATATATCTCTAAACTATGTACTGATTCGTCCCATGACTAAGAAACATTGTCTCACATGGTCCCGAGAAAACCGATACATGAATACAGTGTATGTTTCACACAGCAAAAAGGTAAAAGACTGGGGACATTAATAACAAAAATCTTGCTAGGCAAACTGATTATTATGTGCTGTTCTTCCATTTGCTGGGTAATGGTCCATTTAACGTATATTATACGTCTTGATTTAGTTGCGTGTAACTATCTCGTGCCACACAACGTTAAATAATGCGTGTTCCAGTAATTTATTAAAAATAGTGAAGTCACTTGTACTGCCTGCTAAGAAAAGAAAAACCAACTGAGCTAAGTGTCCATTAGTGTCCCTGAGGATAAGAGCATAAATAGATCGTCAATAATTAATACCGTGTGGGAAGCCTGGCATGTGTCCTTTATCCAGGCCGGTGATGAATACAGCGATTATTGAGAGTTGGAGATTTACTGAATTCAGCTTCGTCGGGGAAAAAAAATATGCTCGCGATAAACGTAGAATTAGGTCCAGCACTTTGAAACAGGGTGAAGGGTAGAAGCATTCATATTAGACTCTTTGTGTCTTTTTATCGCCATTTACGAGAAGCCCATGTGTTAAGAAAAGAGTTCTTGCACTGTGAAACAATGCAAATGAATAATTAAACACAGGTAAATGAAAACAGAAATTTATTTTGGATGAACGTACTTTTTGCAATTACTGTAAAAGTTTCGCATTGTGTAATCGTATATTGATGAGTCGGGAAAAATCTTTGTTTGTAATTTCCGGAGTGTTAATTAATAGTGACTTTCATTCAGAAGATAAAAAGTAAATAATGTTCCAGTGTGCGGTAAACGTTGTAGTCGGTCACTGAAGTGAAGCCTGCATGTGTGTAGTGTTGGTGTAAGCGATAAACAGCTACTTGTCAGTAGTAGACAATTGGGGGCGGTGTCGAGGTGCTTTTGGAAAGCAGTTGGGAACATTTGTGCTCATTGAAAGATTGATAGATTTGTCTTAGCGAGACACAGAGGAAATATATTCTGAAATAGTAAGCAGGAGTATTGTGCGATATCGATTGACATGTTAAGCATACACCCTAAGATGCTGTAAGTCCAACCCGCAGTGACCTATAGTGAAGTGAAGCTCCCCAAAAGCTCGCGCTAATTTAAGAAAAGACAATGTTGCACTACGGAAACATCTTATTGAATGATAACTATTAGCGGTGTCCGAATCAAACACGAAAATACAGGTACTACGCCACACGTAGATATATTAACGAAAAATCTACAAAAGAAACTAGCGATCACTATAACAATTTGGTTTGTCAACATAAAACACCAAACATACGAATTATCCACTGAGATACGTATGTGAAAATTTAATAAATGGACAAGGAAATGCAATTATGAAACCTAAACTTGCCACAGGTGGGTGAACACAATAAAAGGATAATCATGAAATTAAATCGCGGATACTGTAAATGACCGAAATAAAGTATAGTGGTTCAACGAAAGAATGCGGAAAAATAAGTACGAATACCAGTAGAATCATCAAAGTGTATGATGGGAGCAACTAGTTGGCTTCCAGTGATAAACCTGTGCAACTAATCCCTGCTGAAAGTTAACCAAATTCGCGTTCCTCTCACTTCAGTGACTGTACAGCTGGCTGATGCTTGCCGCTCCTATTCGGTGTGATTGTGGGAGACGACGGAAGTAACGGCTGGCTGAGTACTCTGTACTGCTTTCAGTACTAATGTGGAGACAGCCTTGAGTATGACAGAAAGTCTCGCCTCAACGGTCGCTTGGCAACAAGTGTTTACCCATCGATCTTCTGGCGTCAAGTCTTTACTAATCGATCTTCCAGAAGAGAGTGTCGCCTAACTTAACCCTCTGAAATCTGAATGTTTCTGACAGTGTAGGAGTCTTGCTGGCCAATTGCAACAGCCTTCAGGAATGCCGACCAATAGTAATTTTGTAAATAAGTTTAAAAAGCTACTACTCTCATAAATTTTGTCGTGTTAACTAGTGTGGAGGAATGTTTGTCGCTGGAACTTTAATCTTGACTCAGACGACAGAGACTAGGTAGGAACCAAAGAAAAATTAAGGGTTCAATGTCCCATCGACACCAAGGTCATTAGACACGGCACACAAACTCTGAAAGTTTCATTAATGAGGAAGGAGATCACCCGTGCCCTTCCAAACCCGCTAGGGTAGCCGAGTGCGCTAACGCGCTGCTTCCTGGACTCGGGTAGGCGCGCCGGCCCTGTATCGAATCCGGCCGGCGGATTAACGACGCTCGCCTTTGTGCTGGCCAGCCTTGATGTGGTTTTTAGGCGGTTTTCCACATCCTGCTAGGTGAATACCGGACTGGTCCCCACGTTCCGCCTCAGTTACACACGTCGCAGACATTTGAAACACGACCGCACTATTTCACGATTTACACTAGACGCAGACAGTTGGGGTCCACTGATTCCATCCTGGGGGGTATGGGGTGGCGGCAGGAAGGGGATCCAGCCATCCCTAACACTAAAATTGCCAAATCCGTTGTAACCACGCCGACCCTGCGATCGCTGCGGGACTATGGCGTAAGCGAAAACATCGGCCGTGCCCTTCCGAGGGAACTATGCCAGCATTTGTCTGGAGCACTTTAGAGATACCTCGGAAAACCTAAGTGTGGATGGCTGGTGGCGAACGTGATCCTCCATGGACCCAACTGTGAGTACAATGTGCTAACCACTGCACACTGCACTGCACCACCAAGAACTATAGAGAGCAGTTGAACAGAATCTGCACTGTCGTGAAAACGGGTTGTAAGATCAGCATCGACTAAAATAGAACAAAGGTAACAGAACGTAGTCGAATTAAACGAGGTGATGATGAGGTAATTAGATTTCGAATTGAGACACCGAAAGCCGTAGCTGAGTTTGAGTATTAGGGCAGCAATATAACTAATGACAGGTGAAGTAGAGAGAATATAAAATGCAGACTGGTAATAGAAGTAAAAGAATTTCTGACAAGACGGAATTTGTTACCATTTAATACACATTTAAATATTAGGAAGTATCTTCAGCAGATATTTGGAGTGTAGCCCAGAACCGAGGTGTAACGAAGACTATTAGCAGTTTAGACAAGAAGAGATGAAAGCTTTTGAAATCCGGTGTCGCACAAAAATGCTGAAGATTGGATGTGTAGGTCTCATTAGCTAATGAGGAGGTACTGAATCTAACTGGAGGCAAAAGAAATTTCTGACAGCACTTGAGTAAAAGAAGCGATCGATTGACAAGACACGTCCTGAGACATCAAGGAACAGTCAATTAGTTAATGGAGGGAAGTCTATACGACAAAAATTGGAGCACTATTCATGAATTCAATAAACATATCCAGAAGTACGTAGGTTGCAGTAGTTATACGGAGATAATGAGGCTTGCACAAGACAGACTAGTATGGAGACAGTCTTCAGACTGATTAAACACAGCAATAGCGTCAGAGACCCAATGCGATGGGATGGGAAAGTCTGTAATATTTCAGAATCTAGACCGTCACTGTAGTTTTGAAGCTAGGGACATTTGTGGTTTTTCTTGTGTTACTGGAGTGAACATTGGATAGTCCACAGCTTGTAATTAGTGGTTTACTGATCAACTAGTTTTCGGTAACAGTTTATTGAGCGGAATTGGTAGTTGTGTTGTAGGATTTTGTCTTATTGCGTTATTCCTATATATGAGGTCTAATCAAGCCTATATTTAAAAGATTTTTTTGATATCTGCGATTCTTATCTCCACATTGTAAGTCCAGTAAACCTTCGACTCTGTAAAGAATTAAAATTCCCTGTATGAAACAGCTTCAAACTTCTGGTTAGTTTACAAGTGAGTTGATGTATTAAATATTTGACGTTAAGGACCTTTAGGACAGGTTTCAAATTTAGTTTAAAGTTTGTTGGAATTCGCTGAATGCTCTCATTCACTAGATATTTTTAGTCTGGGTAATTTGCGCTCCATCTAAGCAAAAGCTAGTTTTTCACTCATTTCGATATTTATAGCTTAAAATCTCTTTAACTATGAGTCATAAGTGTTTTAATTTTACAGATACATTCGGTGGTATACGTGAATACTGTCTGAAAAGTGTGCTGCGGATGAAGTTAGCAATGAGAGAGTAATACATTAAAACGTCGTGTCTGATTCTGCAGTTTTATTGCATGAGCAGCGAAAGTGTAGTAAGTGGTAATAATACTTCTCTTACTTCGTGAAAATCTTACCATAAGAGCATAACTCTTAACTATCAGATTATGAAAGCAATTTAAATTTCTAAATGTGGCATATAATTACATGAAATACTGAACATAACATTTTTGTCCTGGAGGCTGCTCAATAAGCAACCTGAAACTGCGACAGTGCACCATCAATCATGAAACGTATTAGCCGTTTAGCAGTACAGGGTGTCCCAGAAGGAACGTTTCATATTCAGGAATATGAGAGCAATGACCATTCGATGCAAAAAAGTCTGGTTAAAAAGGGATCCAGAATGCTTAGCTTAAGAGCGATGAGCATTTATTCAGTAGAAGATATGTGTTTCACTGTAGCGAATCTGAAAAAGTGCTCCTAATTATTAAAGTAAACACTATAGTACCCATGATTACTGGGCCTTTTCGGTTGATTTGGTCCATACTACTAGATCTCGAAATACGGAAATCAAAGACCTTGCAGTAGAAGAGATTTATTTCACAGCATCGAAGATGAGGAAGTGCTCATAGCTTCTAGCTGTGTATTTCAGAGCTCATGTTCGCCATATGTCTTTGCTTCTAATGATCGTTCCTGTCATTTTGCTGGATATTGACGTTTATCCTGATACACACTGTACAGATAAGGAGGAAAGTCGAGTACGGCTCATGTCCCTGAACTACATCGATTTTGTCCTGTGTTATTTCATGTCCCATTTGTTCGTCTTTGTACATTCTTTTTCGTTCTACATCTCTACCTCATATAAACACGCCTGTAAAGAAATAAAGTTAGTAAATCGACTTTGAAATCCAATAATTTATCAATCAAACTCTTATAATTAGTAAACCGCGAATTCTTTGACAGATCCTGAACGACTGTCATGGTGAGTGACCTTTCTATCTACTTACAACACTAACAACCTATTATGACAATAACGATACGATGCTAATAAAAACACGTCCTATCTCTAGGGACAAAACAGACTAATTGCTCTGAAATACAATAAACTGGAAAAGTTTTAAAAATTCGTACATCCTTAAGTAATTTGTGTTTCTTGTGGATTCCCTAATGAGAGAAATTACAGGATCGTTTCTTTTTTTGAGTACGCAGGCTACTGCGTTGCTATCAGCTTTGTCCAGTCAAACCTACTCCTCCGTCTCTAAGTGCCTCTAAGAACGTTAAACTTTCTCTCCCTCCTTAAGAATTTTTTTCCTTTCAAGGAGGTAAACGTACTGTGGTGTTCCCTTTGCCTGTGTGTTGTCGATATCTCGTTAGCGTTTGGAACTTTCCGTGAAGAGCCCTACATAGTTCATTTTGAACTGAAGGTCTTCAGCTCCCAGAAAGTTTGGAACAAGTGCCGTTCTCTCTCACAGGAAGTTAGACTGCGTGGCAGCAACGATGTAGGCCTACGTACTGCGACCGCTTCACTCCAGAATTGTATTTGTCACTGCTGCGGTGTTATCGTAACCTAACCATGCTAATGTAGCTGCGTCATAAACACATTAAAAATGTTGATGCTTTCATAATATTTTTTTCATATGGTGATTTGCTTGGGCAAATAACATAAACACATCACAATATGCCTCTGAATCGTTGGTCGGTGTTAGATTAAAAATGAAACTGTTTCTTACACTCATAATTTGTATTTACTTTTCATATATAATTATAGAGGACATGAGTTCTTATTTGGTAATAAACCGACACATCATTCTTCCAACAGTTCTTTTATTGTCTTCAGGCGCAAGACAAAGACATAACATCACAGCTAATCAACACACGCTCTAGTTACCGACCACAACAAAATATAACTAGCGGCCTATCTATTTGTGAAAATGTAATAATTAACTTATTATAATTTGGAGTAATTTTGATTAATTACGAATACAACGCTATTTTACACTCATTTTACATCTACTTTACTTTACTTATTTGTGTCCGGTGCTGTCTGTTTTTCGCCCAGTACTGGATTAAGTCAAAAACTTCCAGTTTGCTTAGCCAGACGTCTTTCGAGGAGTAGCTTGCAGGACAGTTTCGGCATGTTAGAAAATGTTCCACGAGTTGTGTTTCTTCACAGTCGCACTTATTGTCATTAGGTTCCAATAGGCCCTTTTTATTAGATTGCTTTTTACAGGGGCTACACCAGTTCCGACATGATATAGCAATTTCCTTGACTTGTAGTTCACTTTAACACTACTTGGTGGATGTTGTGAAATATGCTAGCGGACAGGGTATACATCCAAGGTGTAAATGAGAAACCTATATCTTGAATTTACTCTTTCTAATCCATAAAAGCTACTGTATAGTGTATGACGCTCAACAAACGTCTTTTTAAATTGCTTATGTTTATGAGCTACCTTGCGAGACATTTTTGCATTCATTGTTATATAGTACTACGTTTAGCTTCGTGTATCTTCTTTACAGCTGATTTAGTTTATTAGCAAAAGAGTATTAATTTTATTAAACATTAAATTTATTAAATGTTCAAATGTGTGTGAAATCTTATCGGACTTAACTGTGAAGCTCATCAGTCCCTAAGCTTACACACTACTTAACCTAAATTATCCTAAGGACAAACACTCACACCCATGCCCGAGGGAGGACTCGAACCTCCGCCGCGACCAGCCGCACAGTCCATGACTGCAGCGCCCGAGACCGCTCGGCTAATCCCGCGCGGCTTAAATTTATTACATTGATTTACATTTTCTTGATTACTATTACTATCCGAGTTTAGCAGTTGCCACATGCCTTCAGTTATTTCGCATTGTTTAGAGTATGAAATTAAATTTGACTTTCGAATGAAAGTTACTCGGCGTGAACAGTAGGCTTCCCTTTGTCGGATCGAGTTTTAAATGAAGGAAAAGTCACTGAAAAATTATCAAAATTGATAATTTTCTATGCAAAATTGAAACCCAAGGCGGAAATTAACTACAAGTACGAAATATATCTATGAATGGGAATGTACATTAGTTTAATTTATCATCTTATACAATATTACCTAGCATTGCACTGTCTAAAACTCGATTCACCAAGAGGTGTGCCCCATTAGTCGACAGCTACCTGTAGTGTTTTAACATCTCCCTGCCTTCTTTTGTCATCGAGCAAGATGCACAGTGGTTAGAGCACTGGATTCTCATTCAAGAGGACGACGGTTCAAACACGCATCCAGCCATACAGATTTAGGTTTTCCATGATTTCCCTAAATCGCTCAACGAAAATGTCTGAATGGTTCCTTTGAATGGGCACGACCGATATCTTTCCCCATCCTGCACACAACCGGAGCTTGCGCTCCGCGTCTAATGGACTCAATGTCGACGGGACCTTAAAAGCAGTATTTGCCTCCTTTTGTCAGATCTAATAACGACAATAGCTCGTATGCGGATGCTGTTAAAAGGTAAAAATTGTTATGCAGAGTCTGTTGTGACCCAACACTGTGCTTTTTCCAATGCCAATCCTTTAATGTAAAGACAACACCTTCCAGGATACTTGAGCAACAGCAGAGATGGCGGGGGGTGGAAGGCGTCTTGAGTGCTCGGTGGGTGTTTGTGTTACAGGAAACGGCGAGAAACCCAGAGGCGTTCACTTGACTAACATCAAAGAACATAATTCTACAATGTATGTTCCTCCGTACTTTACAAGCCACAAAAAGAGAAATTTTGTCTGATGCATCGCGTATCTACCTCACACGAAAGGTCTCGGCAAACTACGAATGGGAGGTAGTGGTTACCGCCATGAGACATGCAACAAAATGATTTCCCCACTGCATCAAGCATTAAACATTCAGTAATTGGACAAGAGATTGCAAATAAGAAACATAGACTTGGCACAGATGCGTGAATACATGACAGCATAATATGGAAATATGACATGGATACACCTAATTCTTGTGAAAATGTTTAGTTATCAGATGAAAGATCCCAGAAAAAGCAAGAAATATCACCAATACTTTCACCAAAACATGTGACAGGTGCAACTGTGAATTTTAAATCTGTGCATTTAAACCCTGATGAAGATTGACTAGATTGACGTCCCATTCGCCTTGATGACTGCATCAATGATACATGCTTATCATTCATAACTGGTGCGAGTGCAAAAGACTGCTGTTGCAGCGGCTGAAAAGTCTGAGTCCAGCTCGCCATATGTACTTTGCTCTAAGTCAGAGACGCATCTTTCTGTTGCCTGCCTAAACTGAACTGCGTTCTCAATGGCTTCCATGAAGTAAGTGTACTCTTCAACACGACTGTCGCAAGTGATTTCTAGATGGCATCTCTGAAATAAGTGTGTCTGACTTTACAAAGCATAACTGATTCTGCCAGCACCAGAATCTCATAGACCCATTCCGAAAAAACTTGTGAGTCACGAACAATAATAATTTTATGAAAAAGTTTAACCATTTATTACTCTTGCCGATTTTGTCATAGTTAACTAATGATTATATGGCACAGGAAGGAAGACTGCAAATCCCTTCCAGTACTTGACTGGTTCCCAGTCATGACTATTCAAAAGCGTTGGGCATAGACACACTAAATAATTACAGTGAGCTAATCAGAGACCTCCTCGCTCAGATTTCAGCGTACATAGCTCTACGGCGCACCACCATCCAACATCCGGTTTCACAGACTGAAGCTCCATGTTTTTCACCTGACCTTCAGATCTTATCTACCCAAAAAGGATACTTTTTACCCTCTGGCTCAATGCAGTCTTCATGGAAAGCAATACACCCTCTCGTATGCTCCTGCTGCACAGACGTGGAAGGCTGCTATTTTCTCGTTCCTGTTCGGAGACAACTTTCAGCGCCAAACCAGTTCATGACAGCTCAATTCCTCTAAGCTCCGAAATCTGCAGAAATAACAGGTCCTCCTCACCAGAACAAAAGAAAAGGAGAGGAGGTAGTAATCAGCAGTGCAGTCATTGGCAGTAGTGAATATTGTCCGCAGTTTTCATGCTGCGTTAAATAATGGACTACACAACTACTGGAATCTGCATTTATAAAAATAGGTAATGTGACAATTTGGTTGCAAACTGCCAAGTAACAACAAGTCATATGGGGGACTGATCTAGGGACTTTTCTTGTCATGCGAGTACCTCAACATCATGCAAACAGGTTATAGAGACACATGCTTTGTGTAGACGAGCACATACCCTGTTGAAACATGGAACCACGGTACTGTCACATGAGACGTAACACGTGAGGAGATCACAGGATGTCTGTGACACACTATCGTGCCATTAAAATTCCTCAGTCCCTACCAGCTGTGATCTGACGTCATTCCCATTGACGCCCCACACCATGACGCCAAAACATTGGAAGAATGGGACCTCAGGATAGGTCGCTACCTTCTGGCTGTCCATGATCATCCAGGATAGTGGATAACCATTATTCATCACAGATCACAGAACGATGCCATTTATCAGCGGACCATACTTCCTAGTCATTGCATCATTCCAAATGCAGCGGTTTGTATTGTGGTGTTAACTGCTGCCTGTACATGGGGTGGTAATTGTCTTGTCCGACTTCTACTAGTTGTGACCAATAGTGCGTGATTACAAATTGAAGATTGTGTAAGCATTGTATTCTTTACGTTGAGTCATATTATGTTCAACATATCAACCAATAAAACCATTTTCACAATTATGATAGATTCTAAAATGGAAGAGCAAGTAGGTTTTTCAAAGAGTAGATATCTTTACCTAATTCGTGTAATAATATAAAATCAGTAAATATTTTGTACTCCACACTTTCTGGAGTAGCTTAAGTTTTTCCTCAGAATTGATGATATCTGTATACCAAATTTTATCAAAATCAGTTCAGCGGTTTGGATAACAGAAAGGTAACAGACTAATACACTCTCGCATTTATAATATTAGTGTGGCCTTAACACGAAGGTCGTTCCGAAAGTAACGCCTCCTATTCGTGTTTTAGTGAACAAGGTGAACACTATTTTTCTCCCTCAATCTCACTCAGCTGGCCTGTTGCTGTGTCTGCAATGACAGTTTCGTGTTTCTCATTGTCAATAAGTTTTAAAACGCAATTATTATTCAGTTGCCACAGCTGCCAGTTAGATTTATATATACAGAACAGAAGGATACTGTATCTCAAATTTAATAACAATATGAGTCACCGACTTGTGTGCTTCATACGGCTATGCAGTAACGACTTTCATAGATTATTGGAACAGAGTGATATTGCAATTCATACTTAAGTAAATCATTTGGACAGTAGTTTACATTTAAGATTCCTGAAGTTAGTCATTACCATCAACTGTAGAATAACGTCTTAGTTCCGAAACATTTCAAACAATTGAGGGAGTGTTCACCGTATTAACTGTTGAAAGCTTAGTAACAGCTCCATAAGAAACAAACATTAGCCAGAATTTATTTGCTGAAACCATCTATGGAGGAAATGATAGTAGTAATGAATACACGTGATTAAAATGATGAAACCTTTACGTTTCTCGCAAATCACTCAGAATTTCCATTCATGGACAGTTATATTGCGACTGATGGAACAATACGTTCACATACTATAAAGGATGTTCGAAAATAAAACATGCTTTTGCATCGGGTAGTATGGATCAAAGGTAGAAGAAACATTCGTATAATCATATGTCTGAAGACATGATATATATTTCGGTTACTCTTTTTCCTCATCCCTATCTGTCTGCCTACACAATAGTTGGCACTTTGGCACTTTGGCACATATAGCATTCGGACACCTATTAGTGGACATTTACATGGGGTGTGTCTTTTTGACTGCTTGAACTCTGCTGGGGACACTTTAAATAAGGCTTCTGAATGTCTGTGCAGGAACAGCATCCCATTATTCCTCAAGATCCTTAACCAGACATGGAAGTGATGTTGGACACTGGGTTCTCGAGCAAATTCAACGTTCTAGCTCATTCCGAAGGTGTTTGATTGGGTTCAGGTTGGGATTCTGGGAGGCCCAGTTCATTGTGCACAAACCATTGTCTCATGGGAGCTGCTTTATGACAATGTGCGTTCACATGTTAATACAATAATCGCCAATGAACTGTCGTTCTATTGTACACAGTACACAGTCCTGTAAAATGTATTCATGCCCTCCCGCTTTCACCGTTTTATTAAGGGCAATTGTGGAGCCACTCGATAATCACGGAAAAGACGTTCATACTATTACACAACTTCCTGTGTACATAACTGTTGGCGCTGCACATGACAGAAGATAGCGTTCTCCAGGAATTCGCTGGAACAAAACTCCTCTGTCTGAGTGCGACAGAATGTAGCGCGCTTCATCATTCCAAATCACTCGTTTCTACTGGAAGTTGCGTCGCTCCTTACACCGCCGCAAGTGTTCCGGTGTTGACTGCAGATGTATGTGGCTTATGAGGAGCTGCTCGAACCCTGCACCCTCTTGTTTTTGACTGCTTGCACACGATCATTTGCCGGCCGAAGTGGCCGTGCGGTTAAAGGCGCTGCAGTCTGGAACCGCAAGACCGCTACGGTCGCAGGTTCGAATCCTGCCTCGGGCATGGATGTTTGTGATGTCCTTAGGTTAGTTAGGTTTAACTAGTTCTAAGTTCTAGGGGACTAATGACCTCAGCAGTTGAGTCCCATAGTGCTCAGAGCCATTATTGAACACGATCATTGCGCTAGGTGAAATGATGGTGGCACTTTGGATCTCGGGAGTGATTCTTCTGCCGTTTCCATGCTACCCTCCGTAAAGTTCGACAGTTCGTATCAATGAAATGAAGTGATCATGTGGCATGGATGGCGTGGAGACCCCCTCCGAGGAAGTTCGGCTGCCGGGTTGCAAGTCGCATTTCAGATGATGCCGCATCGGGAGACTTGCGCGTTGGTGTTGATGAGAACAACACAACACGCAGTCCACGGGCGAAAAATGTTCACCCCGGTAGGGAATCGACCCCGGGCCCAACGCATTGTAGGCAAACACGTTACCACTGAGCTAAGTAGGTGGACTCGTTTCAATGGGTATCTACATCTACATCTACATTTATACTCCGCAAGCCACCCAACGGTGTGTGGCGGAGGGCACTTCACGTGCCACTGTCATTATCTCCCTTTCCTGTTCCAGTCGCGTATGGTTCGCGGGAAGAACGACTGCCGGAAAGCCTCCGTGCGCGCTCTAATCTCTCTAATTTTACATTCGTGATGTCCTCGGGAGGTATAAGTAGGGGGGAGCAATATATTCGATACCTCATCCAGAAACGCACCCTCTAGAAACTTGGACAGCAAGCTACACCGCGATGCAGAGCGCCTCTCTAGCAGAGTCTGCCACTGAGTTTGCTAAACATCTCCGTAACGCTATCACGGTTAGCAAATAACACTGTCACGAAACGGGCCGCTCTTCTTTGGATGTTCTCTATCTCCTCCGTCATCCCGACCTGGTGCGGACCCCACACTGATGGGCAATACTGAAGTATAGGTCGGACGAGTGTTTTGTAAGCCACCTCCTTTGTGGATGGAATACATTTTCTAAGGATTCTCCCAATGAATCTCAACCTGATACCTGGCTTACCATTTTATACGATCATTTCACTTCAAATCGTTCCGCACGCATACTCCCAGATATTTTACAGAAGTAACTGCTATCAGTGTTTGTTCCGTTTTCATATAATCATACAATAAAGGATCCTTCTTTCTATGTATTCGCAATACATTACATTTGTCTATGTTAAGGGTCAGTTGCCACTCCCTGCACGCCGGCCGGTGTGGCCGTGCGGTTAAAGGCGCTTCAGTCCGGAACCGCGTGACCGCTACGGCCGCAGGTTCGAATCCTGCCTCGGGCATGGATGTGTGTGATGTCCTTAGGTTAGTTAGGTTTAATTAGTTCTAAGTTCTAGGCGACTGATGACCTCAGAAGTTAAGTCGCATAGTGCTCAGAACCATTTGAACCATTATTGAACCACTCCCTGCACCAAGTGCCCATCCGCTGCAAATCTTCCTGCATTTCGCTGCAATTTTCTAATGCTGCAATTTCTCTGTATACTACAGCATCATCCGCGAAAAGCCGCATGGAACTTCCGGCGCTATCTATTAGGTCATTTACATATATTGTGAAAAGCAATGGTCCCATAACACTCCCCTGCGGCACGCCAGAGGTTACTTTAACGTCTGGAGACGTCTCTCCATTGAGAACAACATGCTGTGTGCTGTTTGCTAAAAACTCTTCAATCCAGCCACACAGCTGGTCTGATATTCCGTAGGCTCTTACTTTGTTTATCAGGCGACAGTGCGGAACTGTATCGAACGCCTTCCGGAAATCAAGGAAAATGGCATCTACCTGGGAGCCTGTATCTAATATTTTCTGGATCTCATGAACAAATAAAGCGAGTTGGGTTTGACACGATCGCTGTTTCCGGAATCAATGTTGATTCCTACAGAGTAGATTCTGGATTTCCAGAAACGACATGATACGCAAGCAAAAAACATGTTCTAAAATCTACAACAGATCGACGTCAGAGATATAGGTCTATAGTTTTGCGCATCTGCTCGACGACCCTTCTTGAAGACTGGTACTACCTGTGCTCTTTTCCAGTCATTTGGAACCTTCCGTTCTTCTACAGACTTGCGGTACACGGCTGTTAGAAGGGGGGCAAGTTCTTTCGCGTACTCTGTGTAGAATCGAATTGGTATCCCGTCAGGTCCAGAGGACTTTCCTCTGTTGAGTGATTTCAGTTGCTTTTCTATTCCTTGGACACTTATATCGATGTCAGCCATTTTTTCGTTTGTGCGAGGATTTAGAGAAGGAACTGCTGTGCAGTCTTCCTCTGTGAAACAGCTTTGGAAAAAGGTTTTTAGTATTTCAGCTTTACGCCTGTCATCCTCTGTTTCAATGCCATCATCATCCCGGAGTGTATGTATATGCTGTTTCGATCCACTTACTGATTTAATGTAAGACCAGAACTTCCTAGGATTTTCTGTCAAGCCGGTACATAGAATTTTACTTTCGAATTCACTGAACGCTTCAGGTATAGCCCTCCTTACGCTAACTTTGACATCGTTTAACTTCTGTTTGTCTGAGAGGTTTGGTGTATGAGAACTGTTGGGTTTCCGTTCAGCTGTGGTCGTTGTTTCACGTTTACAGTTTACAGTTACGTCATCAAAAGTTGACTTGAGCAGCTTCACAAGTTTTTAAATACCCTGGCTGAATTTGTCCCTTTCACTTGTCAGTGAGTTTGAAGTCACTGAGCTCTGCTAACCGACTCTCTCTGCTGAAACTGCTTCTCTAATGACGACACAATCTCCCCGCTTCCGTGTAAACTGACGAGTCCTTCTATCATGAAATCTGCTGATCGGTTCATCATTATATAGGGATGTTCGGATACTTCTCGTGTGCTAGCGTATTTCGTGATGGAAACCAAGAAGGTGTGAGACACGCTGCCAAAAATGCAATGTCTGGTCGAATAGGCGATAATACATCAGTGGTTCCGTTATTTCCACGGCTTTCGTTTTCTCTCCTGATGAAGGTAGTGCTGCTTACCATGGAAAACTCAGATTTTCGTAGACAATGCGGTAAGTGCAACTTACATTAATCTTCAGACCATTAGCTAGTGTTAAAAATATGAGCAGTAAATGTAATGTACCTGCTGATATATGTATCATCGTGCATTGTTTAGGTCTATAGATTCTCCTTGGAGAAAGTCACCGAAGCGTGTAGGATACGCTTGTATTGGCAAACAGAGATGTTGATGACCCCAGGTGTACCGGACGCATGGGGAGAGAGCGTGAATGGGTTGAGGCCACCGAGCGCGAAATTCCCCGTCGCACACGCAACATGATCACGGCGTGCGCGCGTTTGTGCTAGGGGACACGCGCCGCGTCGCGTCGGCGCGATAACGTGTTCACTGCGCACAGCTGCCTCAAAGGGAGCCGACGCCGCCGTAATGAACGAAATATTTCGCGCAAACGCGCTGGTATGCACTACACGACCGCTGCTCGCAAGCACACCAACAGAACTTTAATGTTCACACTCACAGCCGTGTGACTAGCTTCGAAACCTTCTATTCTCTTCTTGTCTAAACTATTTATCGTCCATGTTTCACTTCCATACACTCCATACAAATACTTTCAGAAACACCTTCCTGACACTTAAATATATACTCGATGTTAACAAATTTCTCTTCTTCAGAAACGCTTTCCTTGCCATTGCCAGTCTACATTTTATATCCTCTCTACTTCGACTATCATCAGTTATTTTGCTCCCCAAATAGCAAAACTCCTTTACTACTTTAAGTATCTCATTTCCTAATCTAATTCCCTCAGCATCACCCGACTTAATTCGACTACATTCCATTATCCTCGTTTTGCTTTTGTTGATGTTCATCTAATACCCTCCTTTCAAGACACTGCCCATTCCGTTCTACTGCTCTTCCAAGTCCTTTACTGTCTCTGACAGAATTACAATGTCATCGGTGAACCTCAAGGTTTTTATTTCTTCTCCACGGATTTTAATACCTACTCCGAACTTTTCTTTTGTTTCCTTTACTGCTTGCTCAATATACAGATTGAATAGCATTGGGGATAGGCTACAACCCTGTCCCACTCCCTTCCCAACCACTGCTTCCCTTTCACGCCCCTCGACTCTTATAACTGCCATCTGGTTTCTGTGCAAATTGTAAATAGCCTTTCACCCCTTGTATTTTACCCATGCCATCTTTAGAATTTGAAAGAGAGTATTCCAATCAAAAAAAGAATAGCGTTAATAAATATGTACGTTGGCGCCGCAGTTCACTGCCGTATTTTATCTGTGCGGAATCACAGAAATATTTGTATCTTCAAATAACTTCAGATATCCGTGGCATACAGAGGACTTTGGATGGATGTGCACTGCTGCACTACTGGCCATTAAATTTAAGGTTAGTGCTGTGTGCCAAGCAAGAGGTACACAACAAATACCGCGAGACCGCCATCACACAAGTACAACAACTCGCCTAGTGTCTCTCAAGTCCATGCAGTAGCATTAAGATGGGGCTCGCAGAACCGGACCTCTTATTACTACCACGTCACTTCCTCCATCTCTTCGTATACGTCTGCCGACATTGTGGACAGCCGCCATAGGGAGCGCTGTCAGCCGCCGAGTACATTGCTCCCTCGTATTGGCGAACATGAGAAGCCATCCACCGATCAACCCCATACCACGACGCCTACTCACACAGTTACAACTAAGGTGTTGGACAAGTCGGTGGCTACACTCAATTTTGTACAGTTCTCTGAACAGTACCTTCCGACTTTCCAGTCACTATTTACGGAGAACTAGAACCTTTAACAGAATGTTTGCACACTACTATCAGATAAATAAAAAATTACGTGTGACGACGGCCCCTCCCGTCGGGTAGACCGCTCGCCTGATGCAAGTCTTTCGATTTGACGCCACTTGGGCGACTTGCGCGTCGGTGGGGATGAAATGATGATGATTAGGACAACACAACACCCAGTCCCTGAGCGGTGAAAATCTCCGACCCAGCCAGGAATCGAACCCGGGGCCTTAGGGTTGACATTCCGTCGCGCTGACCACTTTTTTTTTTTCTTTAATCTTGTTTTGTTCTATATTGTTCGTTGACTTTGTTCGTGGAGGGCGTCGGATGACACTCGTTCAGGTTGTTCGTTGATCCGTTCACTCAGTTTTTTATTACAGAGGGTAGCTAAACCGTCTGACCGAACACGCTGAGCTACCGTGCCGGCTAGAACCACTCAGCTACCAGGGGCGGACACTACTATCAGATACACTGATAAGATAAAGACATCCCCAGAGACAGGAAAATAATTTCCATACCGTTGCATTAGGTTTAGGAAATCAATTGCTATAAATAAAACTGTATCAAAGTTAGGTGCTTTGTGCAAACACATTCCCTTTTTAGGAAATCAACTGCCACACATAAAATTGTTCCAAAGTGAAGTGCTATTTCGTAAGAGATTCTTAGTAAAAGTTATTTACTATTGCTCATTTTGTTGCCACATATCTGTTATAGTGCTTCCCTATCAAACAAGCGTAACTGACAAGAGTGCAATGGCTACCTTTAAGGAACTCTACCAGAGAAACATTTTTCTACTACTGTCGATGTTTGCGCGTTAGTAAATAAGGAAATTTTACTTATTGTGTGTACGCAGTGTAGTACCAGCCTCTTGGCAATCCGTCATCAGATTTGTTCAGTGGGTGAGACATTTGGTGAACGCTATAGCTATGGTAATAGTTCAACAGCGTCTGTACGAAAGTATGTCTGGACAGCTCGAGAAGCGTGCTTTCTTCAGTTACCTTGTTGAAAGATTCAGGCAGGGAACTTAGCACGCAGCCACCGGCTTTAGTACATCAGCAATGTTAACATTGTCATCCAGATTAATAACTATATGAACCAGAGCTGTTGGCGTCATGTACCTAAGCCCACCCCTCTCACACAACCCGACACCCACAGCCTTACGATCACGGCATTTCCTGAATCAATAGGCGAAAGCTGCTAAAATTTTATCACTTTTGACATTTTATTTATTGTAGCCTAAACAGTAAGTTAGTGAATTACTTACACAATCTCATCCTAAAGTTAGGAAGCTGTACTGGAAATATGATTTAAAGAATGGAAATTCTCATAAAAATAAAAACACTATAGGTGGTACAAATTAAGAATCTCCTTTCATAATTCGTACCCCGAGCTTGAAGATAGGACTAGTCTTAAGTTAAAGGAAATGTTCCATATTTTAGTTCTGCCATCACTCAGGGATTAAAATATAACTTTTTAACTCCTTCCTGCCCCCTACCCCCTCCCCCCTGCTCGCTTTCCTTGAATAGACGCTTTAAATTTAATGCAGCTGTTTTTTTTCATTCGGTCCTCTCACACAACTCGCTATACTTACGAACGGGTTTTTACGGCAGTTTACCTGTAGAGTCTCCGAAACACTTTCTTTTCACGGGTGAACCTGTTTTTCCAAAGTTCTTCTGCTTTATTACAATTAACTTTTTGTTCACAATGCCAATCGTCAGCTCAGAGGCGCCCTTGGTTGGGCTTTGAAGTTTTATCTGGAACTTCAACCATTTCCTTCCAATTCCGTGCATTTCTTGGATGAACACCTTTAGCCCGCATTTTTAATGGATTCCTCTGCATTGAAAACTGTGGGGTAGTCCGGTTCTTTTTGCAACGTCGAAAGCAAAGACGTCTTACGTACGGCAGGTTACCTGCACCTTAACTTTGTAAGTTACTCTCTCGTTGGAGACTTTGTCAAAAAACAGATATCTGTCTTCGAAAATTTCTGTGCGAATCTAGAATCTAACCGTACCTGCTAACGGTATAATGGAATCAATGACAGAGTCTACGTGCAGCGTTACCACGTTTAAAGGAAACGTTAAAAGATATGTTTAATTAGTGTAACAAAGCATCATACGTCGCAGGATCATACTCATCAATATTCCGTAATTTCCCCGCGCGCTACAGAAACCCTGATTTTACCCTTCATGACAAGCTGAACGCTAAAACTCCATCTGAATACCACTTTCCCCGTAGTCATTGCTCCAAAGCCACGTTTCTCGTGTCATCACGATGTTTTCTTGCGCCTCTAAAACTTGTTGAAACTATGTCTTTATTTATTTTTATCATTTAAATACTGACCTACAAAATTTTCCCTAACACAGACAACTCAAACTTAACCTATTCATTTATTACCCACAATATACGAGCTTAACGCAATCTTTATACAGTGACACAATGACTTTCAATAATTAACACAAAAGAATGGCCCTGAGGTGCAAGAAATCCTAACAATAATAAAAGCCCAAAAAATGTGAAATTAAAGAAATATGAAACTACCTCCAACTCTGTTAATTGCCTAAACTCATTTCAGTCACGAACACCATTTTTTTATAAGTCACTTACCTCACAGAAAAGCTTCGTAACACGAACTACAGCAATAACAGCTACCTAAATAAAAAGATCGTAACTACTATAGAGACATATAGTAGCAAAAGAAAGATTTTGTTGAAGAGCAAACATTGTAATAGAAAATTTTACCTTATTCATGTGACGTCCAGTTCTAAAATTTATATAGTTGTCAATAAATCCACAACCCAAACATTACCAACAAAATCCATCCTCGTTTTACGTTTCCTTGCGTCTCACTTTACAATGAATGACCTACCAACACAGAGTCTCCTCTAAGAAAAACATGTCCATTCACGTCTCTATCCAGTCGCTAACTGCTAATCCGTCGAAAGTGAAATCAGAAATGTTCCATCGTGTACTAGATTCTCTGAGGAAGATACACCACATATACCACTTTCGACCCAGTAACAATAAAGGAGGAATCTGTAGATGATTAATACGCAGCTTATGTAACAAAAGCATCTGCCTGTAATAAAAAATGTGAAATAAAATGAAAATAGTACGAGAAAGCTGAACAGTGTTTGAAGTGTATTTACAAGCTAGATTTTTTCCTGGAAGCTTTTCGTTTGTCGCTGGATGTTGAAATTTCTTGTAGACTCAAGCATCAATCCTCAAATAGGTCTGGTGATCACGTTCCTTTACATCGTCTTTCCGTAACAGCTATATGTTGGTGAAATCGCTCACCGTGTTAATCACTCACAGCTCCAAGACTGGGAATAAATTCAGTTAAGAACGAAGGAAATGTAGCTCCAGAGACATGTTGGACCATATAGCCTTGCAACAGTCCAGCACGCGTTCCGACATTTCCCTGTAATTCCAAGATATTGTTCCCCACGAAATTGTAGCACACAACTTTAAAAGCAAGTCAAGTGGACTTCTTACTATCTGTCAGCAACTGTTCAAAAGTAATAAATTTCATTAAGTTCCGGATCTGAGGCCAAATGAAAATATCTTCTTTAATTTTTGCAGTACTAATCAATGGCAACTTAGACAGAAAAACTCTGGCCAGTTCTGTCTATTGATTTCACAAAATTCTTCTAATGCCCTGTTTCAGATGGAGTGGTGGTAACAATACACTGTCTTTGTCAACATGGATTTCATGCGAAATATTTTTTTTCACCAGGATTGAAATTTTCTCTCAAAGGCCACTCTTTGATTACTTAATGGTCTTTCCTTACCCTGCTATCTCAGTAACTTGCGAAACAGCAATATTTTGTGTAACCGGTCCGCATCGCGCGACCGCTACGGTCGCAGGTTCGAATCGTGTCTCGGGCATGGATGTGTGTGATGACCTTAGTTTAGTTAGGTATAAGTAGTTCTAAGTTATAGGGGACTGATGACCTTATAAGTTAGGTCCCATAGTGCTCAGAGCCATTTGAACTGGTCTGCATTCCCGGAAGGAACCCCCCACCAAACTTTGAGATTGTTATGTCCTAGCCAGTAATGCCACCCGAGCCCGCTGCCAAAAGGTTGGCAGCATCAAAGTCCGGACGCCGTCCGCATAAGCAGCGCCAGCGAGACAGGAAATCGTCGCAAGTCTGCGCGCGCCACCGCTGGCTTCTGGCTTCTTAAGCGCTGGAGTCGCGAGCGCTAGGACAGCTCTGTATTCGCCGCTCAGTTGAATACTCGGCACCGAAGTGTGTACTTGCTAGTCAGTTGTGTGTTCATCGCGGCAGAGTTGTTGTTTGTTGTCAGCCGACGCTGACCTAGCCGCTCCGACTTGAACTAGACAGATTTCCGTAGACACGGAGTTCACGACCTTGTTTCTGTATCTTCGTGAATAAAGATAAGTACCGACTTTTATTTAATCTGAGTGTTTGGGCTTTCATCTTTCTGTTTACTGTTCCAGCGGACCGGTCGGCCCGCTATTAAAAGTGTGGCGGTGACTTCGTAAGCCATTTCTACAGCCAAGTGTTTGTCGCTACGAACACCGCCACAAAAGAGATCATCAGAAATACTCCATTTGTGATTCGAATAGCTCAATAGCCAATATACTTCAGGAGTAGGCCCACGTTCCCTTTTAACCGTACGGAGTGAGCCACTGGTATCAAAAGCTGCTGCATTCTTCCGTATTTTGAATCGTTCCAAATTTTGTAAACAGCACATTCATGTCATTACCATATACCAAACTCTCTGTCATCAAGAAGGAAAGTGGAAAAACCGAACGATCGTTTACGGAATGTAATACTAGTGTTTGGTTGTAACAGGTTCTTTTGCTTAAGACGAGACCCAAGTTATATTGATTGACTCAGCCGTGTTGCAGATGACGTGTACTCAAGATCTTCATGCACTTCGTGATTTGTTAGTTTGTCACTACCGTCGTCTCTTTCATCATTCTATGTCAATTCCGTTGGTGGTTATGGAACTAGGAGAGAAGCAGAATACAAATATGGGAAAACAGAAGGTTCCAAATTCCGATAAGAAACTGTGGGTTTTGATTTACTTGATATTCCTTTTGCTTTCGTTAAACATAAGTAGCAGTCTGTAATGTGATGTCTTGGTTCCCTCCACAGCTGAGGTACAGAAAATGGCACAGATGTCGTGGATTCCATGGAACCCTCCTCTTCGACAATAGGAGCAATGTAAGTAACAGTTCTATGGTGTCCAATACTTACCCACATCTTTCATTGAAAATACAAATGAAGTCTTTTACACTTAGTCGTATACTCACCATACAGATAACACAGAAGATTTTTTGAAATAACGCACTTCCTAGACATTGTTGAGTTTAAGAATCACGCGACCACGCAGAATGTTTTCCACGTCAGCGGATGTACACACGTCATGAATCGATACTGTGTGAGCTCATGGTGAGGTTGACTGACGCAACTGCAACTTCCTTTTACTTACCCCCAAGTAGCTGTCTTCCCGTCCCCTCTTTACTCGCAGCAACATGCAATAATATTCCTAAAATAAGATCTGTGAGAAGCCGCTACAACATAAATAACGCAACCGAGCACAGATAAAACTGTGTTTCCCGAAGAAAGTTTAAGTAACAGCGAACAATGCTTTGCACCAATGTTATCTGGGAACTGACTACATAACAACCACATAGTTTTGCTCTGCGGCAAATTTCATTGTCGCACTGTGCCATTAATATGTTAGCGTGAATGTTCGAATAAACGAGGCGGTGCAATGTTAAGATACGTGATACGTATACTGTAGGACGCTGGTTCTAATCCCGAGCCCACAATCCAGATTTAACTTTTCCGTGACTGTCGTAAGTCGTTTATGATAAATTCTGGAATGTTAAACTTGAGTTTCTCTCGACGTACAAAACGTTCAAACAACGTACGGGAACGCAGCCGGGTGACATCTTCGACAACGGTAGATAATTCATCAGTTACACGCCTGCCATTTCAAGGCACAAATACAAAGAGACGACGGGGAAATTTAATACCTCGGTATGCAAACCATAGCAGTCTCTGCAGTGCGCTCTGTCGTTGCGGTTGTGGCTTGTTCAAAAATGTGTGAAATCTTATGGGACAACTGCTAAGGTCATCAGTCCCTAAGGTTACACACTATTTAACCTAAATTATACTAAGGACAAACACACACACCCATGCCCGAGGGAGGACTCGAACCTCCGCCGGGACCAGCCGCCTCAGACCGCTCGGCTAATCCCGCGCGGCGTTTGTGCCTTGAAAATGACAATACATACACTTGCCGAGACATGCTGGTTATCGAAAACATCACTCGGCTACATTCCCCTGAGTTAAGTGAATAATCCCATGATCGTTATTTTGAAACGGCGTTGCCGAGTTCCTTCTACATTCTCCCCCACACTGGACGCATCGTCTGTTTATGATAACCTTGTTGTCGACGGGACGTTGAGACCTAATCTTAGTTGCTTCGTACAAATTTCCTTTCTATTAATAAATGAAATGAGAAATCTAATTTTTACAACAAAGTAAAAACAGCAACCAGTCATCGTTAATAGAGCTGTTAGTTATGGTTATATCGCGCAGTTCCGGTTTCGAACCGATAGGCTCACCTTCAAAATATCTATAAACGTTTAAAATTACGTTATGATGTACATGTCATGCTTGCAGATCGTTGCAAACTTCTGCAGCACGTTGGTGTCATCGATAATCGTACCTCTTGTCATTGCACTATTCACTTATTTCGACGCAGGAGCAAATTTTGCGGACTTCCGAGCTAGATTTAATATCCCTTTAGCGGAAATGCTTATTAAGTATATGTCTAGGTATGTGTGTATGTGTGTATGTGCGTGATGCTCTACAGCGGTGGTAGTGAACCCGATTCCTACTGCCCACTAGCTGGTGTTCCAGCTTTCGTGATGGGAGGTGCGGATTTTGAAAAGATTTTTATTAAATTTTTCATAAAATTTTGACACATTTCGTGAGTAATTATTACTTAAATTGCTATAACTCAGCTTCATCAATTTTATGAAGTTACTTCCCTACTTATAAATCACCATTGCTGTTGAACTAGTGAGCGCTTAGAAAATTTTACTGCTAGCAGAGATACGAAAGTACGTCGTAGGTGAAAATGATTGACTACCCCTTCTCTACAGTATCTATGTTTCCAAAATTCAGATATTGTTAGATCTTGCTTGGCGTTCGATGAAATATGAGCTCCGAAAGCAGTGGAAAAAAACTGGATACAGGATACTCGAGAGCACGATAGAACTTCCGCCACAAATAGAGAACGTAACATGTGCGCCATAATGTAACTTCAAATGCAAACAGTTGTCTGGTGATGAAACTGCCACTTCCGAGCCAGCAACGGTGCTGTTTGTTCCTAATAAATATCATTATTAACAGTAGCCGGTTGATGTTTTCTTTATTTTACAGCAAGAATTAACCTGTATTTAGACGCACCCACAGTCTCTCCGTGTCTATTTTTAACAAAATAGAATTAAAATGTTTGTTTCATTGCCATAGGCATTTTGTTCCTATAATTTTTCGAAACATTTCTAATGGCGTGCTGTATAGTCCTTTCTTCAGGTACCTACCCCGATGGAAATATGTTTAGCTGTCCCGTAAGGCCCAGAAATTTGTTAACGTCTCCATAGCAACGTCTGTTCATAGCTCTATAGACAGCCATTGTTTTCGTCTAAAGCCGTTTGCTCTTGGTAGTTGACAGCTGACAAAAGCTCTACCAGGTGTCAGGCATATCGTTAAGTTGAATCGACTGTAGGAGTGTGATATCAGGAAAGAATAAATGTACTGAAACTTCATGCAGGATGCAGTATTTTTTCACGTATCCCACGCATCTCAGTGTTAATGACGTTATATCTCTTGAACAATGAGACGTTCAATGATATATTTCCGTAGATGCATTCAGCGGAAAATGTAAATACTGTCTGCGAAGTACGTAGCGAACAGAGTAAGTAGAAAAGAAGAAATAAATATAAAGATTAGGCTTGATGCGACGGTTTTCATGCATCTGAGTTTCTACGACGTCATTTCTCAAGAAAGATGTCTGATATCATTATATAATTTTGTAGTTGTATTTAGCGGAATATGAGGATACTGCTTGGGAAATGTATTGCTAATAGCGTTAATGGAATAGAAGTAAAAAATTTACGCCTCATGGATGATCCGACAGTTTTTAACGCAATGCATTGTGTGTAACGTCATGTCCCCTGAACTAGGATTCGTACGTGGCTCTTACCCCCACAGCAATTGGTGCCTAATAGTAAGGAATATGTGTAGCAAGATTAGTTGAAATCGGTCCAGTAGTTTAGGAGATGATGTGGAACATACATATACACATACATACATCCTTACAATATGTATGGATTCCGAGAACATACGTTGCAAGGAGAGTGATATACTTTATGAGAAACGACCATTACGAGAAAAGTAGGGAAATTAGAGCTGATATGGTGGCTTTCCAACCGTCATTCTCAACAAGCGCTAGCTCCGAGTAGATCCGGGAAATGGGTAATGATACAAGTGCTAGAAATCCTCCCCACCATGTACCGTACTGCAGTTTCCATTTTATACATGTATCTACCATATGTACTTTGCTTGCTATAGCCTTTACATACGAGGGCAGTTCAATAAGTAATGCAACACATTTTTTTTCTGAAAGAGGGGTTGTTTTATTCAGCATTGAAATACACCAGGTTATTCCCCAATCTTTTAGCTACACAACACTATTTTTCAACGTAATCTCCATTCAATGCTACGGCCTTACGCCACCTTCAAATGAGGGCTTATATGCCTGCACGGTACCATTCCACTGGTCGATGTCGGAGCCAACGTCGTACTGCATCAATAACTTCTTCATCATCCGCGTAGTGCGTCCCACGGATTGCGTCCTTCATTGGGCCAAACATATGGAAATCCGACGGTGCGAGATCGGGGCTGTAGGGTGCATGAGGAAGAACAGTCCACTGAAGTTTTGTGAGCTCCTCTCGGGTGCGAAGACTTGTGTGAGGTCTTGCGTTGTCATGAAGAAGGAGAAGTTCGTTCTGATTTTTGTGCCTACGAACACGCTGAAGTCGTTTCTTCAATTTCTGAAGAGTAGCACAATACACTTCAGAGTTGATCGTTTGACCATGGGGAAGGACATCGAACAGAATAACCCCTTCAGCGTCCCAGAAGACTGTAACCATGACTTTACCGGCTGAGGGTATGGCTTTAAACTTTTTCTTGGTAGGGGAGTGGGTGTGGCGCCACTCCATTGTTGCCGTTTTGTTTCAGGTTCGAAGTGATGAACCCATGTTTCGTCGCCTGTAACAATCTTTGACAAGAAATTGTCACCCTCAGCCACATGACGAGCAAGCAATTCCCCACAGATGGTTCTCCTTTGCTCTTTATTGTGTTCGGTTAGACAACGAGGGACCCAGCGGGAACAAACCTTTGAATATCCCAACTGGTGAACAATTGTGACAGCACTACCAACAGAGATGTCAAGTTGAGCACTGAGTTGTTTGATGGTGATCCGTCGATCATCTCGAACGAGTGTGTTCGCACGCTTCGCCATTGCAGGAATCACAGCTGTGCACGGCCGGCCCGCACGCGGGAGATCAGACAGTCTTGCTTGACCTTGCGGCGATGATGACACACGCTTTGCCCAACGACTCACCGTGCTTTTGGCAACTGCCAGATCACCGTAGACATTCTGCAGGCGCCTATGAATATCTGAGATGCCCTGGTTTTCCGCCAAAAGAAACTCGATCAGTGCCCGTTGTTTGCAACGCACATCCGTTACAGACGCCATTTTAACAGCTCCGTACAGCGCTGCCACCTGTCGGAAGTCAATGAAACTATACGAGACGAAGCGGGAATGTTTGAAAATATTCCACAAGAAATTTCCGGTTTTTTCAACCAAAATTGGCCGAGAAAAAAAATGTGTTGCATTACTTATTGAATTGCCCTCGTAATTACACATTTGCTTTCGTGTGACCAAAGTTCGAGTTGATTTTCTTTTACTGTACGTATAAAACGAAACATAGCAGATGAACTCTCTGGTGTATAAAGAAGGACAAAGTGAGCATCCAAAACCGGAAAGAAGTCTAGTAACTTTAATATGCGTGTCGATATTGCTGCACGACACAAACATTTTTTATGATGTACAAACACCTGTGAACAAATGCGTCATATAAATGATCGCCTGTAAAGAACAAGAATCGTACTCATACACAGGGCAAGGAGTTCAAATGGCTCTGAGCGCTATGGGACTTAACTACTAAGGTTATCAGTCCCCTAACTAACCTAAGAACATCACACACATCCATGCCAGGATTCGAACCTGCGACCGTAGCGGTAGCGCGGTTCCAGACTGTAGCGCCTAGAACCGCTCGGCCACTCCGGCCGGCGCAAGGAGTTCAATCCATAATAGTCTTCACGTATAGCATAGGACCTGGAATCTCTAAAATTATTTTCACCTGCACTAAACACTGCCTAGGGGCCGCAGGGAGAATTCCTTACTGGTTTATAAAATCTGGAAATTAAAATAAACAACGAAGTGGCTACACTAAAAAAATTCACAACGGCCAAACGAGTTTAATTTACTGGCAGGTATTGGATTTCTCTACGGAAGCACGAACCAAACTCATTTAACTGTTCACTCGAGATCTCCCGTAATCTTTATAAGTGTGTTGGCAATAATTCCGTTCCTGTTGGAAAATCAATTTGTGTATTGCATTCAGTTGTCTTATTTGCTGCTTATATTTCTCATTTTTCATTTCTCTACATAGCAGAAGAATTGGTAGTAATGTTTCACCGTATTTATGTTATTTTGCAGATTATGTTAATAAGGAAGAGGAGATAGGTGTTTAACGTCCCGTCGACTACGACGTCATTAGAGATGGAGCTGAAGCTCGTATTAGGGAAGGAAAGCGGCCGTGCCCTTTGGAAGGAACCATTACGTTATTTGCCTTAAGCGATTTATGCAAATCAAGGAAAACCTAAATCAGGATGGCTCAACTCTGAGAACTATGGGACTTAACATCTGAGGTCATCAGTCCCCTAGAACTTAGAACTACTTAAACCTAACTAAGCTATAGACATCATACACGTCCATACCCGAGGCAAGATTCGAACCTGCGACCGTAGCGGTCGCGAGGTTCCAGACTGAAGCGCCTAGAACCACACGGCCACTGGGACAAGATGGCCGGACGCGGGTTTGAGCAGTCGTCTCCCGAATGCGAGTGCAGTGTGCTATCCGTTGCGATATCCCGCTCGGTAATAACATGAAACAGTGTCACAAAACATGGCTTTGTGATTCACAACCTACAGAAAGGTGAACGTCACAAGAATTATCATAGTGTTTCTCCAAAAAACTACAACTAAGTCATCTGAAAAGAATTTTTTAATTATTTTTCAAAATTTCGGAAGTAGGAACGAGAAGGATGCACGAACTGCGAGAATGAACATAATGAAATTTCTACAAAATTTCTAAACTACCGCAGTATTTCTGGAATGAATAATGCTGTAAAGTTATGTAAGTCATGTACAGTGATATCGGCGAGTAAATAGTTCATTGCCGTTCGGGGGAAGGTATGATATACACTGCTTTTGAAGCTTTTGCTTTGGTGCTACGTATTTTGCCTGGATATACGAACTATATGAGAAATGGAATATTTCGTAAATTCCAGACTGTAATATACGTAGTGATTTGCACTGCTGATAAGTTTCTGCATAATTTCATTGCTCTGCCGTGAACTGGGAAAGGTATTAGTATGCATATTAGCCTTTTATTTGGGAAACTGTTATTCAATCGACGGCTGTGTATAACGTCAAAATACGAGTAGTTATATATACATATATTTAATAGGCGCCCTTGTACATTCCTAGGTTTTTCTTGTAAAAAGAATGTGGTTTAAAATAAAAACGGTGGTCCATAATACTTTGAGGATAATTATTGTTTCCACCGACTTATAGCGTGCAGCACAAGAGGCCTCAAAGTGTCCCGAAAAACTGTTTGTACTTGTTGAAGTGTTGTCTTTCACCACAGACGAACAGATAACTCCGTACTAGAAGTTTTAAATTGAGCCGGAGACAAAGTGGCTGTTTTCGCCTTTAAATTCGCTAATTAGTTACAAATTTCATATGAAGTGTGTTGTGTGTAGTCTCACGTGACTTACAGCGGTTATATACTCGTCGATTTTTTGACGATCCCATCGGATTAGGGAAGGATGGGGAAATAAGTCGGACGTGCCCTTTCAAAGGAACACTCCGGAATTTGCCTGAAGCGATTAAGGTAAATCACGGATTGGCCGGACGTGGGTTTGAACCGTCTGCCTCCCGAATGCGAGTCCAGTGTGCTAGCCACTGCGCTACCACCCTCGGCACCTTCCCTTTCACATGCAGTATACTTACCAACTGAACTATCAAGCCATGACTGACGAACTGCCCTCACAGCTAATGTTCTGTCACTTACTTTCTCCTACTTTCCTAAGTACACGAAAATTCTCATGCATTCCTTTCGGGAAACGAATCTGTGGAATGAAGGTTGCTCCGGAGAAAGGTAGATTTTAATCCACGTCCATTTCACAGTTCTTATCTGCCAGGAAGTTTTATAACTGCGCACCCTCAGCAGCAGAGTGAAAAAATCGTTATGGGTGTACATTCTTTAAATGAAACTTCATTTATACCGCTGTTACTGGAAATTACGAGTATTTTTGACGTCTCCTGGCAAGGCGCTGTGTTTCGCAGCGGGGAGCCGACAAGCAAATTGGGCACCGTTCATCCGTAAACAGCGTCGTTAATTAGGTTCGCCCTGATGGCTAAACAGTGTTCCATTAAACTGCCCCGGGCGGTGATGGCGTGCCTTAGCAGCATGCAGGTAAGCGAATCAGGCCGTCGGGTCCAGACGCCGTGACTTGTGTCCAACTTCAGGGTAGGAGGATGGGACAATATGGCGCACTGTAACAGTATCGCAGCCTATTATTAAAACACCGAAAATATTCCGTAGGAATTCACCGTTAGACAGAACATTATGATATCCTCTCCCGAAACACTGTCAGGCGAACACGGCAATTGCTATAACACGACGTGCCAGAAATTTCGCGCACAAAGAAGCCGAAATAAGCGAACGGGTGTCTCATCTTATCCATAGATATTCGACTGTTTTTCAGCAAACCGTCAAAGCTTTCGAGGTAATTTAAATGTCCTTTAAGATGAGATAAACGCAGCCGAATTATTGGTAATGTGGCTAGTATCGCGGCCTCTCATTTCTGAATCCCATGTTCGAAACCATATTTCGTTTTCATTTACGTTCTTTTATTTAATTGATTTCGTTTATCAACCTGTGTCCATAGAAGATTACTACACGAACGTTTCTTATCAAGCTAGTGGCTACAAGGGCGTTATATTAACTATAACATTATAACTTGGTTATATGTCATATGCCTGTATGGTCAATCTTTTTGTATACGCTTGTTCTTATATTTCCTTCTCATATCATGTCTTAATTCATACATCATATTCTGGCGTTTATTCTTCAGGCAGATTTGGTGCATTCCCTTGGATGATAAGATGGAAGAAACATTCGAAAGACAGAAATTCCGAACACTATTAGCATCTGTGAAGACAGGTTTGCCACAGGGACATATTTCATGTGATTCTCACTCAGAAAAACAGCATCGTTAATATACCTGAAGATTTCGCACATTTGCAGTAATTTCGCAGTAAACCACGCATAAAGGATCACTTTTCCTAAAAGTGACGCTTGCAATCGATTTTGAATCAAGATACACTACAAGAATTCCAAAGAAAACAATTTCAGTTAACTTCTCCATTCATTTATTGTTTTTTCCCTAATTTTCTTTTTATTATTTTTTTTTAAATTCATTCATCATACACACAATTCGTAGACGAAAAAAAGCCAGCCAGCCGTTGTGGCCTAGCGATTCTAGGCACTTCAGTCTGGAACCGCACGACCGCTACGGTCGCAGGTTCGAATCCCGCCTCGGGCATGGATGTGTCTGATGCCCTTAGGTTGGTTAGGTTGTAGGGGACTGATGACTTCAGATGCTAACTCCCATTGTACTAAGAGCCATTTGAACCATTTGAATAAAGACAATGTTACCACAACATGCATTGAAAAACATTCGTTTAGTAATGTTCTTCCTTCGTGAGTAGATAAATGAAGAATAAAAATAAAGATCGGGTGTGGAACACGGGGTGCTAAATTATGAAGCAACGATGCTAGCCATTTGCCACCTCTTCGGCTGGGCTGTTTACTCAGTAAAAGCCACGTGGAGTACCTTTTCTCGGAGGTGATCGAATACTTACGGATAAGCAGACACAAGGGTTCGCTTATTTTGACCACACTTCCACCTAGCGAAATTTCTGGGAAATCGGGTTATGGCATTTTCCGAGTTCTCCTCGTGAGCAGTCTTTAGGACACAAATCAGCTGACATTCCTCATGGACTTCATGCACTCTGTTTTCCAAGTCTTTATTATATGTCCATTAGTAACTGACAACAGAACTTTGCTGACCCTTCGTAACTGCTGGACACGGCTCAAGCGATAGATATGTAGATAGATAGATAGATAGATAGATAGATAGATAGTAACTGACAACAGAACTCCACATACGTGTAACGTATCATTACATGATAATGCTACCAACTTTCAGGGATGATTACGAAGGGTAAATGTAGAAATTTGAGGTCAGGAATGCAGGTCCGAAAACGACAGAGTCGAAAGTTGTAAGGGAAAATCGGTTTGATATAGCTGAAAATGTTATACAAGTACCGGTACTGTTGTTGCTAAGACTGTAGGGCAGTCAACTTCTGGAAGGTGTACTATGGATCAAAGCAAGAAAATTATGTCCAGTAATCATGGGCTCTAAATGGACACCTTAACAGCTATGAACACGTGTTCATCTTTGATACTGTGAAACTCTTTTCTTTCCATAGGGTGTAGTATTGAAAGAAAACAAGGAAAAAGTATTAAGTGAATATGGGCTCTAAAATGAACATCGTAAGACATATGGGCACTGGTTCAGCAGAGATGTGTTTCACAGTAATGAAGATGAACAAGTGCTCATAGCTCTCAATGTATGCATTGTGTAGCCATGTTTACTATACTTTTTTTCTTATTTGGACAGTTGCCTACTCTACAATCTTAGCAACAACAGTAACAGTAAATATATTCCTTTGTAAGATGTACTAAAACGATTCTCACTTATGACTTTCGACTCGGTCGTTCCGAATCAGAGTTCCTTACCTTAAAGTGATACATTTACTCTTCTGCATCATATCAACATGTCTGTAACATCGTCACGGCATCATACTGTATATTGTGAGGCTGTATTTTCTGTACATTGAGTGTGCCTTTCCACTATCTTTTAGGCGCGGGTTATACGACTGATGGGAACATCCAACTTGGAAGCAGCGTATCAACTTATTTCTATCGGTATATATCTCTGTCTAACGGACGAGAATTTTCCCTTTGTGGCATATCACTCTTTTTACATCCAGACTTAAGTCGTAACTGTTTTTGATTGGGAATAATACATTCGTTTTCAAAAGATGGAAGTTCTTCAAGGGTCACGCTAAAAGATTGTGTTCTGGTGACAAGTGCCGAAATGCATTGCACGTCCATATGGGATTGGTCAGTGTGTCTTTCTGAACAAAAGAGGTTTTAGGCCTAATATTAGCTGCTGTCCAAAGCGTTTGCTATAAGGACCTAACTTATTTTACGATGGGCCCGAAAAGGATGCACTGATGGGGCAGAGAAATTTCAAAAAGAGAATTCTACAATTCTTAAGGAATATGACACCTAGCATAGACATGAGACCAAAGAGAGATTGGCAGGTGGTTTCCAGGAGATGACACCACTAGTAAATGTCAGTAGATGCTGAGTATATTTCAGGGGGCCTCACATCTACTGGAGTTTCACCAGCAATAGAAACATTTGGATGTCTACAGGCCGCCGCTAGTAGAAAAGACGGTCAGTCTTGTATCTGGTATGATGCGGCGCATCCAAATTAGCTCCCTTCTACCGATCTTTTCATCTCAGAGTGGCAGTTGCAACCTAGGTCCTAAATTATTTGCTGGCTATCTTCTATTCTCTGCCTCTACAGTTTTTACCGAACTTCTCACCCCCTACCTTACCAGTCCACCTGATTTTCAACATTCGTCTGTAGCATCTCATTTGAAATGCTTTGATTCTCTTCCGTCCCGGTTTTCCCCCAGTCCACATTTCACTGCCGTATAATTTTGTGTTCCAAATGTACGTTCTCAGAAATGTCTTCAAATTAAGGCCTACGTTTGATACTAGTGACTTCCCTTGGCCAGGAATGCTCTTTTCGCTTCTGCTGGTCTGCTTTCTATATCCTCTTTGCTCCGTCCATCATGAGTTATTTTTCTGCCTAGATATCAAAATCCTTGTGTACTTTCTGATCCCCAATTCCGATCTTAAATATCTCGCTGTTATCATTTCTGCTACTTCTCATTACTTTCGTCTTTTTCCGATTTACTCTCAAGCCATATTCTGTCTAATGGACAGTTTATTACGTTCAACGGATCCTGTAATTCCTTTCCACTTCCACGGAGGTTAGCAGTTTTCAGGGAATCTTATAATTGATAGCCTTTCACCTTGAATTTTTATGCCACTCTGGAACCTTTCTTTTAGTTCTTTCATTGCATCATCGATTTACACATTCAGCAGTAGGGGCGAAAGACTATCCCTGTGTTACACTCTTTTTAATCCAAGCACTTCGATTTGGTCTTCCAGTCTTGTTATTCCCTATTGGTTCCTATACATATTGTGTATTACCCGTCTTTCACTATACATTATCGCTATTTTTCTCGTAATTTTGAACATCCTGCTCCATTTGACATTGTCGCTTTTTCCAGGTCTTCAAATACTGTGAGACTGTCTTGATTTTTATTCAGTCTTGCTTCCAGTATCAACCACAACGTCAGAACTGCATTAATAGTAACAGGAAGAGTCAAAATCCTAAAATAGATTTCACAGTCTTCTAGGTACTTGGAGAAATTGCAATCTAGGGGATAGAATTAGCTGGCGGAGCAGCGAAAAGAGTCTGTCAAGGAAACACCACGGTTTGCTAAAACGTATCCCCACAGGCTATAGTGTCATGAATAGAAAGAGGGTGATTTCTGGGAGTGAGATAAACTAGGAGGGAGCGACATTTAACCAGCTGAAGTCAGTTGAGCCCGATGATGGCGCTGTTCCGTTGAGACGAAGTGGTCCTCACTCACTTGTGGCAGGGGAAGATACAAGTGGTTTCTGCTGGTGCAGATACAACTGTTTGGGAGCTCAACTTTCAGCACACGCTACTGAACATGTGGGGTCGCAGCAGACGACTCTGCAGGTTACCATGTTTACGTAACGACATCCACAATTGCGACGGCACTTGGCACAGGGTTATCGAGATTGGACCAAGAATCAGTGAACATGTGTCACATAATCTGAAGAATCACGTCATTGGTCACGCCCGGATACGCCGACGTCCTCCCTCACGGCAGCTCAAAACATGCACCGTACGACGGACGCAGGCCTGTAGTGGCAGTATAATGTTATGGAGAATACTCACCTGCGTTTCCATAGGACCTTTGGTAGTAGTGAAGACACCGTAGCATATGTGGCAGATGCACATGTTAATGCGGAAAATATGCAGCCCTTCATGCTTGATGCCTCTCCCGGCCACGATGGCGTCATCCAGTAGGTTCTATAATGGCTTGAGGAGCATGATAGCGAGCTAACATTGCTGTACTGGCCATAAAGACGTCTGACGAAATTTATGGAACACATCTAGGACCCCATCTGGTGCCAGTCTTGCGCCAACAAACCGTATTCCAGTATTCTGCGGAAACTACGTGATCTTTGCGTGGACAACTTACAGTTGGTGCCACCTACCAGGGACTTGTAGAATCCACACAACGGAGAATCGCTGATTTGTTGCGTTCCAAAGGTGGGCCATTGCGTTATTTAGCAGGTTTGAAACAGACACTGGTCACTCAGTCTTCAGCTGAGGGTTTGTGCGATTACAGTAAACATCAGGAAGGTAAAAATATCACAAATATTTTAAAAGTGCTAGCAATCAGTACTGCATTCATCGATTTATAAGTAAGAAAACTGTATTGCAGTTATTATTCTGCTAACTTATATTCTCCATAGATGTGTACTTTCTATTCGTTAGTGTACACTGTACTCACACAACGCCTCAACTGAAGGCGGTTGCCTATATGACCGGTGGGCGTTCTGTTTTGAATTTATTCGCTTTCGGGTCGTGGCCATTCAACCATCTCAAAGAGTGATGTCAATTATGACGATACAAGCATAAGGGCAGCATCACACCGTCCCCGAGCGAATATAAGTGTCCGATCTGGTCGAGAATCGACTCGGGCCCCTACACTTAGCATTCTGCTGCGTTGACCACGCAGCTACCGAAGCGAGCAGGGGTGCTATTTTGTTGTGTTTCTATTTGTTGACTGTCAACCCCAACAAGTGGACGAGTTGCGTTACCACGTCTACCTCCACTCTGTGATATTACAATGTTGTTGGTGTGGTCTTCAGTCGATAGACTTGTTTCATGCAGCTCTCCATACTACTCTATCCTGTGCGAGCTTCTTCATCTCCCAGTACCTACTGCAACCTACATCCTTCTGAATCTGCTTGGTGAATTCATCTCTTGGTCTCTCCCTACGATTTTTACCCTCCATGCTGCCCTCCAATACTAAATTGGATATCCCTTGATGCCTCAGAATATGCCCAACCAACCGATCCCTTTTTCTAGTCAAGTTGTGCCACAAATTTCTCTTCTCTCCTATTCAGTACCTTCTAATTAGTTATGTGATCTACCCATCTAATCTTCAGCATTCTTCTGTGGCACCATATTTCGAAAGCTTTTATTCTGTTCTTGTCGAAACTATTTATCGTCCACGTTGCACTTCCATACATGGCTACACTCCATACAAGTACTTTCATAAACGACTTCCTGACACTTAAATCTATACTCGATGTTAACAAATTTCTCTTCTTCAGAAACGCTTTCCTTACCATTGCCAGTCTACATTTTATATCCTCTCTACTTCGACCACATCAGTTATTTTGTTCCCCAAATAGCAAAACTCATTTACTACTTTAAGCATCTCATTGCCTAATCTAATACCCTCAGCATCACCCGATTTATTTCGACTACATTTCATTATCCTCATTTTGCTTTTGTTGATGTTCATCTTATATCCTCCTTTCAAGACACTGTCCACCGTTCAGCTGCTCTTCCATGTCCTTTGCTGTCTCAGACAGAATTACAGTGCCATCGGCGAAGTTTTTATTTCTTCTCCATGTATTTTAATTCCTACTCCGAATTTTTCTTTTGGTACCTTTACTGCTTGCTCAATATACAGATTAAATAGCATCGGGGATAGGCTACAGCCCTGTATCACTCCCTTCCCAACCACTGCTTCCCTTTCATGCGCTTCGACTCTTATAACTCCCATCTGGTTTCTGTATAAATTGTAAATAGCCTTTCGCTCCCTCTATTTTACCCCTGCCACCTTCAGAATTTGAAAGAGAGTATACAACGTACTCAGTCAATTTTTGAGTTACTTTTTAATAACGTGATGCTTGCTTGAATGGTGCAATGTGGTACGTTTTTGAAATGGTTTTCAAGAGTGGAAGTGGACTGGATGCTGTTTAAAAAGGACGTACTGTTATTCTTCGTAAGGAACGAAGTTACAGAAAGGCAGTCGTGGTGGTTAATGTATCCTTGGTACATTCGTGAACTTCCAGCATTCTGGAACAGCTGCCGTGTAACTGTTCGTTTGCACATTTTTTACACAGTTTTTGCATTTTCAGAAATACCATTTTTGACTATGTTACGATATTTCAAAACAGGCCACGCCCCGGACTGGTCATCGAACGAAAGTGAAATTTGCAACCTTCTACTGGTACGTTTGTTATTGCGCTTCTGATGTGGTCAAGATAAACGGCACACAACGGGATACCCTGTACAGTGGAAGCGGTCATGGTGCCTTTCGGACATTACGCTGTCAACTGTGTAGCATATGAACGTCATCATGAGGACTGATACCCCTGATGACAACACAGCTTGCCCAACTGCTACTTATACACGGTCCAGTCACGTTAAGGTGATACCTGTCAATGGAGTGAAAAAAGACGTTTTGCAGATTTGACGTGGAGCAAGAGAGTCAGTAACGTTCTGGGAGATACCGACGCGGATATGAAGCCATGCCGACTCTAGTACAATGGCCAGCTGTGCTAAGCTTCTCTGTTGAGAACCCATGGCGCGAACAGCTCGAGTGGGATGGTTCCACAGACTCTCGGTTGGGTTTAAATTGAGAGTGGCCAGGATAGTGTGATAACTTATTCTGGTTTTCTTCGAACCACTCACGTAGACCATGAGCTGTGTGACAAGTTGCATTATACTGCTGCCATCGTGCATGTAGGGGACGACATGGTCCCGAAGAATAGATGCATAGTGCGTTCATCCACCGTGTCTTCCGGATCAACCAGATTACCCGGGGAATGCCACGAAAAGGTTCTACAGACTATAACGCCCCCTCCCCCCCCCCCTCCCCCCCCTGGCCTGAACTCTTTAGACGATTGCTGCAGGGCCGTACACCCAAAGGCCATCTGACGGAGTTTTAAATGTGGTTGATTTCGAATGACTACCTGCAGCCACTCAGTATGCGTTCATTTGCGGATTGGCCGGCGAATACCAGCATTCATCGCCAGTGAACAGCAGTGAGCATGGGAGCATGAAACAGTGGCCCATATGTAGCAACGTTAGCTGAACGGCCGTTGAGATGACAGTATTGGTAGGCCCTTGGATCATCTGGGCCATAAGTTGCTGACAGTTGCACGTCTATCCGCACGTGCTTCGTTCAACCCAGTCATTTATCGCCACTTGTGAGCCACTGTTTCCTCGACGCCGGTTTTGGATAGCGCCATTTTGATATGCACGGTATACTTTAGTCACGGTGGCACGCATATTGTTTCCAAACTTAGCCGTTTTATAAATGGTTCCGTCCTAGGCCCCAAAGCCAATGATCATACCTTCGTGGACGTCAGACAAATCGCTCCATTTTGTCATTGCGACAAGGACTGTTCCGTTTTTATAGTCTTGCTACTACGTTTCTAAAGGTGGCAGGGGTAAAATACAGGGAGCGAATGGCTATTTACAATTTGTACAGATAGCAGATGGCAGTTATAAGAGTCGAGGGACATGAAAGGGAAGCAGTGGTTGGGAAGGGAGTAAGACAGGGTTGTAGCCTCCCCCCGATGTTATTCAATCTGTATATTGAGCAAGCAGTAAAGGAAACAAAAGAAAAGTTCGGAGTAGGTATTAAAATCCATGGAGAAGAAATAAAAACTTTGAGGTTTGCCGATGACATTGTAATTCTGTCAGAGACAGCAAAGGACTTGCAAGAGCAGTTGAACGGAATGGATGGTGTCTTGAAGGGAGGATATAAGATGAACATCAACAAAAGCAAAACGAGGATAATGGAATGTAGTCGAATTAAGTCGGGTGATGTTGAGGGTATTAGATTAGGAAATGAGACACTTAAAGTAGTAAAGGAGTTTTGCTATTTGGGGAGCAAAGTAACTGATGATGGTCGAAGTAGAGAGGATATAAAATGTAGACTGGCAATGGCAAGGAAAGCGTTTCTGAAGAAGAGAAATTTGTTAACATCGAGTATAGATTTAAGTGTCAGGAAGTCATTTCTGAAAGTATTTGTATGGAGTGTAGCCATGTATGGATGTGAAACATGGAAGGTAAATAGTTTGGACAAGAAGAGAATAGAAGCTTTCGAAATGTGGTGCTACAGAAGAATGCTGAAGATTAGATGGGTAGATCACATAACTAATGAGGAAGTATTGAATAGAATTGGGGAGAAAAGAAGTTTGTGGCACAACTTGACCAGAAGAAGGGATCGGTTGTTAGGACATGTTCTGAGGCATCAAGGGATCACCAATTTAGTATTGGAGGGCAGTGTGGAGGGTAAAAATCGTAGGGGGAGACCAAGAGATGAATACACTAAGCAGATTCAGAAGGATGTAGGTTGCAGTAGGTACTGGGAGATGAAGAAGCTTGCACAGGATAGAGTAGCATGGACAGCTGCATCAAACCAGTCTCAGGACTGAAGACCACAACAACAACAACACTACGTTTTATACTGAAGCGCCAAACCTATATAGGCATGCGTAGTCTAATTCAGAGATATGCAAACAGGCAGCATACGGTGCTGCGGTGTAACGTCTATGTAAGACATCAAGCGTATGGCGCAGTTGTTAGATCGGTAACTGCTGCTACAATGGCAGGTTATCAACATTTAAGTGAGTCTGAAAGTGGTGCTACAGTCAGCGAACGAGCTATGGGATACAGCATCTCCGAGGTAGCGATGAAGTAGACATTTTCCCGTATTTCCATTTCGCGAGCGTACCGTGAATACCAGGAATCCGGTGAAACATCAGATCTCCGACATCACTGCTGCCGGAAAAAGATCCTGCATGAACAGGACCAACGACGATTGAAGAGAATCGTTTAACGTGACAGAACTGAAACCCTTCCGCAAATTGCTGCAGATTTCAATGCTATGATATAAACAAATGTCAGCATGCGAACCATTCAACAAAAGATAATCGATATGGGCTTCTGGAACTGAAGGTCCACTCGTGAAACCTTCATAACTGAACGACACAAAGCTTTGCGTCTCGCGTATGCCCCTCAGCACCGACATTGGACTGGAAACATGTTGCCTGGTCAGACGAGTCCCGTTTCATATTGTATCGAGTGCATGGACGTGTACGGGTATGGAGACAATCTCATGAATCCATGGACTCTGCATGTCAGCAGGGGGTTGTTAAAGGTGGTGGAGGCTCTGTAATGGTGTGAGACGTGTGCAGTCGGAGTGATATAGGGCTCCCGATATGTCTAGATACGACTCTAACAGGTGACGCATATATAAGCATCCTGTCTGATCACTTTCATCCATTCGCGTCCACTGTGCATTCCGACGGACTTGGGTGATGCCAGCAGAACAATGCGACACCGCACATGTCCAGAATTCCTAGAGAGGCTCCAGGAATACTGTTCTGAGTTTAAACACTTCCGCTAGCCACCAGATTCCTCAGACATGAACATTATTGAGAATATCTGGGATGGCTTGTAACGTGCTGTTCAGAAGAGATCTCCATCTCCTCGTACTTTTATGGATTTATGGGCAGCCCTCAGGATTCATGATGTCCATTCCTTCTGGCACTACTTCAGACATTAGTCCATTCCACGTCGTGTTGCGGTGCTTCTGCATGCTGGCGGCGGCACTACACGATATTAGGCAGGTGAACCAGTTTCTTTGGCTCCTCAGTGAATATATTGACAGTACTGCCACCTGCTGTCTGTGAGTGGTTGTTGCACACTGAAGTCGTAAATAGGTTGTGGCCACAGTAATCTAACCGGAACGTGTAGGTTACTCGTCCTCACTTGGAGTGCAGAAACATAACGCACTGCTGGTTATGCGGCCTCTGGGGGACGTGAAGGGCTGGTGCTAAAAGTATCAAGGCTAGAATCGTGCAGTGTACGGAGTCCTTTGCACGTTGTATTGCGTTCACATGTTGGCGGACGTGCGTGAGGTGATATGATCGAAAGGATCACCGAACACACATTCCATCTTTCTAAATTGAGCAATACACGATCTGTAAGTACTTGGGTAATACAGAGGGTGTTATCCAAGGCTAGGCTTGTCACAGTTGGAAGTTTTCAAACACTTCATGCATTATACGTATGGGGGGGGGGGGGGGGGGGGGTCCACTGGGTGCCGAACCGTATAATAACCCTGTGTTCGATATGGGGCGGCGATGGAGTTGATGAACTGCTGTGGGCCTTTGTGGGGTTGTGAACCACTGAGGGCTACGGCAGGGCGAAGCCTCCCCGTCGTTCATAGGTCCCGGTTTAATACAATGCATTATTGCATCTGGCGGGCCACTTGAATCTGCCTGCGCAACGGCCCGATTGGCTAACTGCACTGCTGCTTAACTCGGACCCTGTGCAATTTCTCGACTTCTTTTCCTAAGTTATTTCTCAACGCAATACCTGTACAAGCTATTTAGACTGTTTCTGACCAACCTGTGTGATTTAATGGCCCTTAAAATTCCGACCTCTACAAGATGATTAAAGTTCTAAGTGTTATTTTTCCTCTCATTCGCTGTACATGACCTAGTTAAACGTCAAATTACGGAACTGTAGTCCTAGCACTCGTCTGTGGTGAATAGGCATCTAAAACACTCATATGTATCCGACTGATACAGTTACGACATCTCCGCTGCTGCCTTGGTTCAGTGAACTCTTTCGAAGGGTGTGGGCAGCCGCGAAACCCTGTGGGCAGCGACGTTTGTCGTCAAAGATAACGAAAGGAGATCCACTGCAGATTTCTACTTTTCTAATTTCCATCTCGACTGTGATACATCGGTCTGCGTGCACCAAGGCTTCCACTTATCCTGCGGATCATGATTCTTCAAAGAGAAATGGTCTTCTACTAGGTTCTTTTTTCATTCTCATATGTCTGACCGCAGTGAAAATGTCATCACTGCGTAGCACTGTGTCATATGCTGATGTACTGCTGTATGGTGATGCGCTGCTGCTGTACTCCTTCAGCAGCTGAGCAAGCACTGTTGCAACGTTGTTCCCCTTCAGATGTAGAACACAGATTACCGCACGATTTTACGCCTTACCAAAAAGCTACTTCGCTTTATTCTCGCTCCCATAGTGGCGTGCAACGGTACTGTGGAGCAGGGATTTCAGTGCCTATCAGTATTGCCAACAAACAAAAAGTTAATTACACAACTTTCTTTAGAAGTGACAATTAAAAATTTATGTCTACCCCTCATACTAGGCCGTGAGAGAAATTTCTAACATGGATAAAACACTTTAAAACAGAGAATAATAGCGCACCACGAAGGAATTATCCCAATTGTACGAAAATATGTAGATCCGATGGAGATGCACGGACAAAAAATTATTAAAATTTCTAAAAATTGAAGGGGAAAGAGCTGGACAAACTGACTAAGTCACCAACTCGTTGGTCCAGGTCTGGCACCTATGCTAGCGGTTATTCGGCTTGGTATTTATTGAAAGAGTGTTGACTGACGACTTGGTGTTGATCGTGTGTCAGATCGTGTGACCCGTGCTGGATGAAGGGCCTGCCATAATGCTCCAAACGTTCTCAGTGGGTGAGAGATCCGGCGACCTCGCTGTCTAAAGTAGGTTTTTCAAGTACGAAGACAAGCAGCAGTAACTTTCCCATTTGCGAGCGGGCATTATCGTGTTGAAGACTAAGCTCAGCAAGGCTTACCACGAAGGACAACAAAACCGGGCGTAGAATATCGTCTATGTACCATTGTGCTGTATTATTGCCACGGATCACAACGAAATGGGTACAGCTGTGAAATGAGACCGCACTCCATACCATCATTCCTGATCGTCGGGCGACAGTTAAGTTAGTATCAGACCGTTGTCTAGGGCGTCTCAAGACACGTATTCGACTTGGAATTTCATTGACTGGAGTAGAATTGTCTTGAGTTATGAGTGTCGCTTCGAACTGAGTGCCGATGAACAGCGAAGACGTCTCTGGAGACGCCCTGGACAATCGCGGGATACCAACCTGATTGTCACATGTGATACGGTCCGACAACCAGAAGCCATGGTCTGGGGTGCCACTTCATTTCATAGCAGAACTTTTTTGGTATCATCTGCAGCCCACTTACAGCACAGCGGTAAGTCGACAATATTCTACGCCCCATTTGGTTGTCCTTCATGGCAAAGCCTCCTGGGTTTACAATTCAGCAAAGTAGTGCCCGCTCACCCGTGCCGGGAGTGTCTACTGTGTGTTTTCCTTCTTGCCAAACCCTTCCTTGGCCAGTAGCGTACAAGGATCTCTCCCCAAATGAAAAAGTTTGGACCTGTGTGGGCAGCGCCCTTTAGCGAGCTCGGTGTTTTGACGATCTGACGCGCCAAGTGGATAGAAATTGGCACGATATCTCTTTGGAAGATACCCAACAACTCTGTCAATCAGTGCCAAGCCGAGTAATTATTTCAACGGACTATGTGGCCGAGCGCTTTCAGTCTGGAGCTGCGCTGCCGCTACGGTCGCAAGTTCGAATCCTGCCTCGGGCATGGATGTGTGTTATGTCCTTAGGCTAGTTAGGTTTAAGTAGTTCTATGTCTAGGGGACTGATGACTTCAGATGTTAAGCCTATAGTGCTTACAGCCATCTGAACCATTTGAATAATTGTTTCCATAAGGGGCACAGCTGGACCACGCATTAGTGAGTTCCTCAGTTTGTGAAGCTTTTACTCTTGGATAAATACTCCAACTTTTCTCAAATTTAAATCATTTGCTTGTCTGCACACATTCATATGATCTACCAATTTCTGTTCTATTCGGAAAATTCCATCGTGCTACAACATATTTTTTTCAATTTGTACATTGTGTTTCATGGGAGATCGAAATATATCTCATACGCTAGATTTTTAAGGAGTATTTAATGTTTTGGTCCAGAAAAGAAAAATGAAGAAAAGGAAAAAATCTAGCTAAATGCGAGTATCAGTCGGACCCAAAAGGTTCCTTAGAAACTTAATTTTGTAAATAAATAGTTCATCCATTTTGATAATCGAGAATTTCGATGATTTTTGCTTTTTTTAATATCGATACCGACACGATACCAAAACCAGTAGTGAACGTTTTGGTTGTGTTAGCGTAGAAGCTTAAATATTTTATACGCCCAAGGGATAGTAGACTTTGGTGTGGGACATAAATTTCAGCTTGATACGTGTATCCGTTCCTCAGGCAAAAGGGGTCTTTTTCCTTTCCTTGTATTGTGGAACCCTGCTTCCTCATTCTAGGTCAACTGGAAGTACACAACAAGTTTTGACGAATGAGTTTGGGAGTATTAAAGCGTCTGACATAAATGGCCGTATTTTCTGATTTCATTGACGTTGAATCTTACTTTTTTACACGGTCAGGTGACCATTGACCTCTGTATGTGGCACAAAATTAAACTTGATATGTCTACTCGTTTCTGAGAAAATCGGTTCGTAACAGTCGGACAGACGGACAGACAGACAGACAGACAGACAGACATACGAACAAAAAAGTGACCCTGTAAAAGTTACGTTTATACCGGCTGACGTAAGAACATTGAAAGAAATAACTAGGAAAGTCGGTCATCCATAAAAATACTCAGGAAGTACAAATTTGGAAAGAGCTTTGATGGCAATGTTACAGGCTGCATGCTTTGTCGTAGCAACCATTCTCGCACTCTTTTTAATAGATTTAGTAAAGTTTCAGAAAGTCTAAATCCGGTTAGCAGAACAGAAATTAGAGCTCGGTTTCTCTCGAATGAGATTACGGTGCCTTAGATATTGCATGACTTCGCTCTGTGAAACAGCTAGAGGAAGCAGGGTAAAAAGTAACAAGGTTAATTTAATCAACAATTTGCTCCCTATTTTCTTTTAGAGGAGGAGGAGGAGATTAGTGTTTAACGTCCCCTCGACAACGAGGTCATTAGAGACGGAGCACAAGCTCGGGCTAGGGAAGGATGGGGAAGGAAATCGGCCGTGCCCTTTCGAAGGAACCATCCCGGCATTTGCCTGAAGTGATGTAGGGAAATCACGGAAAACCTAAATCAGGATGGCTGGACGCGGGATTGAACCGTCGTCCTTCCGAATGCGAGTCCAGTGTGCTAACCACTGCGCCACCTCGCTCGGTTTTCTTTTAGATAAGGGCGACCTACAGACACCTGTCGTTATATAAGAAAGCTTCGTTTACCTTTGAATGTTTAGCTGTATGGATGCGCTTAATTAATTTTGAAAGGACGACGAGATTCGGAGCATGTGAGGATCCTCTTACCTTGGACAACATTTTATTTGCTAATTTTTACACTGTATTGGGACTCTGCAATTAACAGGAATAACTCGCTGTCTTGAACGGCAATATGTATCACGACCTCATGGACGATGCGGCATTTTTTCACGCATCTCATTGTTTACTACGTCATATCTCTTGAACTATATGCCATACAAAGACGTGTTTGTGTAGTTTTGTCACGCATCATTGTTTCTATGACGCCGTATCTTTTGATCAAGGTGTCATATAATGATATCGTTTCTTAGGTACATTCAGCGGCATACGTGCATACTCTCTGCAAAATGTGTTGAAAATAGATTTAGTACAGAAAAAGTAATGAATTTAAGCGTCATGCACAATGCGGCAGTTTATGACGTCAAAATTCCTGAAGTATGGGCGGAACCATGACATACTTTTTAGATTCACTTAGCGGCGTATGTGGATACCGTCTGCGAAATTTGTTGTGAGTACAGCAGTACAGTATTAATGCATTTAAACATCAGTCATGTTGCTGCAATTTTTCACACATCTCATTGCTTATGACGTCATATCTCCTGACCTATACTAGGGAGGTGGTCCTTACCCTCCCCCCCCCCCCCCTCCCGCCCCTAGCCGTTGATACCTGACAGTAAAGGATATGTGTGCCAAGTGTGGTTGAAATCGATCAGGTAGTTTGCGAGAAATTATAGAAAATACATACACACATACACACACACACACACACACACACACACACACACACACACACAGTTTATAATACATATGGATTAATTATTAAAAATCACCTTGAGCCCAATAAATGCTAGGTGGAGCCTAAGTCTTATTGAAGCTTTGTTACTAGAGTGGTAATATGCAATACACTATTTATATAATGAAAAATGACAGTTATTATTCTGCTGACAACATACACATACGAATAGTTCCGTGGTTACACGATGTGTTCTAAAAATTCCTGTTCTGAGCCGTTCTGTTCAGTCGGGGTCAATATGCAATCCAGAAGTGATCTCTGTCATAACCTTGTTCTCAAATGCATCGTAATGGCATCCCAGAATGTATTAAAGTAGATTAGCTATCTGCATTTTCACTGTTTTATAGTCACACAGGCGGTCCTTTTGCATCACCGAATGAATCCAATGCCGTACAATGAATGCTTTACGGGACTAGTCAGCAAGGGAAACAAACACAAGTAGGGAGGATTTCCCTGCGTCAATTCACGAAGTTGATCAAGCAAATGGTAAACTTCAACTTGGTGTATCCCATGGAAAGGAACGACGAGTTACACCTAATGTCGCCTACTCCACTTCCTGCGGACTCGTGTCTGGATAGAGAAATATTTCAGGTGGCGTTATAATGGGGGGAATCTGCCAAGCACAAGTTCGGATTGTGGAAGGATAGAGGTCGTAGCATTTTCAAAGGAACCATCCCAGCATTTTCTTCAAACAATTTAGTAAAACCTATAATAAAAGTTTTATGTGGTTGAGTTTAACTCTTGTTCTCTCGAATATTAGTCCAGCCCGTCGATAGTACATCATCTCGATCAGTTTTTATTTTTTCAGTTATCTAAAGCAATTTCATGGAGCGTTACAACTTAAGAATTACGCTTGGAGGTCCCTAGTTTCCACGCCGAGAAGGCCACTAATGCTAATTTCAATGCAGCGGGCTGTTTTAGCCCGCAGGGAGCTCATTAACGCCGGTTATGCCACCCGTGTACTGCACTAATTGCCTTTTCATCTCATCTGGTGACGTTACGGCTGAGTGCACGTGTAAATACAGCACCGGTTTTGAAGATTAAATCTAATAAGTTCCTTTGATTAACTTCACTGTGAGAAATTGTAAAACTCGCTGGCGTCAGCTCCCATTACGCTTCCTCTTCATACTAATACCGATGACGTAGACGTTATTTCTACCAAATAATAAGAGTCATTATCGAACAATTCTAGTAAGCCACTAATGTCACTGCACATCGCATAGTAAGGTATCGTAAAGGGTCGAAAACAGGCTTTACTCAAACTCTAACACCACGTGAGAAGCGTGATTATTTTAAAGTTGCTGTAAAGACAAATCGTAATGAAGTCGACTGTTGTTTTTATCGACAAAACAACCATAGTTTCAGCTGATTTTGCGTGAGCAGTCGACACATATACATTATGTATCAGTAAAGTGCATCACGCGACTTGGTTAACAATGTTCATAAGATTCATGTAACGTTTCCAAACTAATTTAGATTGGTTCGCATTTATGAAAACGGAAGAGCTGCTCAACCTTAAATGAAAATAACAGACTGGGTACCAAATTATCACAGAGTTTGAAACTAAATACGGATTAGTTCGGAAAACTTACGTCATAGCTTACGATTCAATTTAAAAGAAGCGCGAAAAAAGTTTACTTGCTTTTATTAATTTGTGATTATTTTATCGAAATGAAGTTCACAGCCTGATTTGTTACCTGGAGTAACTTTCCCTTTGCTGTAATCATTAGAGAAGAGACTTTGAGTCACACACAATCAGCTAGTTCCCGTCGTCAGTGGTCATTTTCAGGTGATCTATGCTGTCAGATGACTTTGAAATATGCGGGTTGCTGAATTATGTAGATGCAATTCATCGAGATGTACAATTTTGTGCTATATGGACCGACCACATATTTCACATATTTCCTATCCCAAAAATTAGTAGCTCATATGGATTTAACATTGGCATTTGGAACACTAGCCAAATGTAAGTAAATACAACTGTTCTTTGCGTCATATTCCGCCGATAAGCAGATGGCATGATTAGTGAAAAAACTGTTAACCGACAAGTCTGATTGTTCCAAGAGCTCTGTTCCTCATTTTTCTTAGAAAATCGTCAGACCTGTTAACTTTACGGTGATGTTTAAGATTTTATGATCATCTACAGGGATTTCGCCGTTGCCAGCTGTATTTGCTGCATTTCGTTATGTGATCACTAAATTTACCGGCGACGAAGAGTAGCACAGCTAGTAAGGTGTTCCAACATTTAAAAAAATTGGTTAAAACTTCACATGGTCGAAGGCGACATAATTACTGTCGGAGCACAAGCTGGGAAGGGACAACCATGAGAAGGAAATTGGTAGTGCTCTTTTGAAGGGGACCATCGTGGCATGTTTTATTCACGAAGCGCACTTTTCGTCGAACATATAAATATGACTGGAAGAGAACCCGCTAGCATGAAGTAGTTTGTGTTCTAATGTCGCTTCGTTGCCTGCAGTAACTATACAGCTTTGACACACAGACAAATAGCGTCAGGCAACAATTTTGGCAAAAATACACTTTGTAATCAAAAGTATCCGGACACCACCAAAAACATACGTTTTTCGTATTAGGTGCATTGTGCTGCCACCTACTTCCAGGTACTGCATATCAGCGACCTCAGCAGTCATTATAAATCGTGAGAGAGCAGAATGGGGGGCTCCGCGGAACTCACGGACTTCGAACGGTCAGGGTCAGGGATTGGGTGTCACTTGTGTCCTACGTCTGTACGCGAGATTTCCACACTCCTAAACATCCCTAGGTCCACTGTTTCCAATGTGACAGTGACGCGTAAACATGAAGGGACACGTACGGCACAAAAGCGTACAGGCCGACCCCATCTGTTGACTGACAGAGACCGCCGACAGTTGAAGAGGGCCGTAATGTGTAATATGCAGACATCTACACAGATCATCGCACAGGAATTCCAAACTGCATCGGGATCCATTCCAAGTACTATGAAAGCTAGGCGGGAGGAGAGAAAATTTTGATATCATGGTCGACCGTCTACTCATAAGCCACGTATCATTCCGGTAAATGCCAAACGACGCCTTGCTTAGTGTAAGAAGCGTAAATACTGGACGATTGAACAGTGGAAAAACGTTGTGTAGAGTGACGAATCACGGTACACAATGTGGCGAACCGATGGTAGGGTGTGGGTATGGCTAATGCCCGGTGAATTCGTGTGTAGTGCAAACAGTAAAATTCGGAGGCGGTGGTGTTATAATGTGGTCGCGTTTATCATGGATGGGGCTTGCATCCTTTGTTGTTGTATGTGGCACTATAACAGCAAAAGCCTACATTGACGTTTTAAGCACCTTCTTGCTTCCCACTGTTGAAGAGCGATTCGGGGATGCCGATTGCATATTTCGATACGGTAGAGCATCTGCTCATAATGCGCGGCCTGTTGTCGAGCCGTTACACGACAATAACATCCCTGTAATGGACTGGCCTGCACAGAGTACTGACCTGAATCTTGTAGAACACCTTTGGGACGTTTTGGAATGAAGACTTCATGCCAGGCCTCACCGACAGACATCGACACCTCTCCTGAATGCACACTCCGTGAAGAACGGGCTGCCATTCCCCAAGAAACCTTCCAGCACCTGATTGAACATATGCCTGCGAGAGTGGAAGCTGTCATCAACGCTAAGGGTGGCCCAACACCATACTGATTGCAGCATTACCGGTGGAGGGCGCCACGAACTTGTAAGTCTTTTTCAGCCAGGTGTCTGGGTACTTTGGTCACGTAGTGTAGATAGGAACTGAGAAACGTTAGCAACAATTTACAGCGATGTATTGAGCGGGGTTTTAAAATACATAACTGGAGTATGAAGATGTTCTTGACAATATACTTCAATGTTCGCTTGCACTGAACTGACATTAAACACTGGTATCTAGTGAACGATTACTGAAATCATGTTATGAAGTTCTTCGCTCTTCTTGCCAGCGACCGCAGATGAGACCTAAGACACTCCATGAAACGTCCTACTGATTATCATGATGTACGACCTAATTAGAGCCATGTCGGCTTATATCCGCGTTTCACGGGTGGATGTCCATTTGAGAACTATTTTTTGTGACGTCAGATGCATAACACATTTCTTGTCGATCGCACCCCCTTAGGAGATCAGCCTAAGCTATGTCGCGCCTGAGTCGTAAGCGGATCGGTGCTACATATCGGCAGGCCACCGCGTGTGGCGGAGGGTACTTAGTGTACTAGTCTCACTAACCCCTTTCCTGTTCCAGTCACTATAGTTCGCAAGAGAAATAATTGCCAGTAAGCCACTGTGAGGGCTCAAATCTCTCTAATTTATCGTCATGATATTTTTCGCAATGTGTATATACGAGGCGCGACAATAAAGTAATGAGACTGATTTTCTTTGCAAGATATGGCAACCTTGCAGGCTTGTGTAGGCGCAATATCTTTGACCTCGGTCTATAAGCTGCTTCTAGTCCAAGCGACACATCGATGCAACTGCTCAGTCGTGAGTTTTACTGTAATAAGTTAACAGGTGTTTGTGTCTCTCGTCACGGAAATGGAACAGCATAATATTGCGCAACGATATGGCATTTATTTTTGTGTTAAATTGGGTGAAAACGCGACGACAACTTACGGGAAGCTTCAGAATTATTTTGGAGAGGAATTATGTCAAGAGCTCAAGTTTTTTGTTGGCATGAAATGTTTAATGAAGGCAGAACGAATGTTGAAAATGTAGACCACAGTGGACGACCATCAGCCTCACGGACGGATGTCAGCTTGGCCAGGGTGCATGAACTCGTAATATCTGATCGAAGATTATGCGTGAAAATGATTGCAGAAGAACGGAACATAAATCGAGAAACGGTTTGTCTAATAATAACTGAAGATCTTGGTATGTGAAAGATTTGCGAGAAACACGGAAAAATGTGGCAGCCGATCTGTTAGAGCAAACGGAAATAAATCCAGAATTGTTGAGCCGTGTTATCACAGGTGATATAAGTTGGTTTTTTCAGTACGATCCAGAGACAAAACGGCAAAGTTCGCAATGGTGCTGAAAGGGATCACCCAGACCAATAAAAGCTTGATTATCAAAGTCAAAAGTGAAATGCATGCTTGTGCGGTTCTTTGATTCCAAGGGAACTATTCATTAAGAGTGGGTGCCTCCTGGACAAACAGTTAACCAATATTACTACAAAGAAATTTTAGAAAGTCTTCGTAAAAGAGGTTTATTTTTGGGTCCCTGCCAACATTGCTGATTATTGGATTCTGCATCACGATAATGCGCTATCCCATACAGCTCTGTCAGTACAGCAATTTTTAACTTTGAGACAAATTTCAGTACTACCACAGCCATTTATTCACCAGATATCGCTCCGTGCAACTTTTTTCTATTTCCAAGAGTCAAAACGGCGGTCAACGGACACCATTTTCAAACAACACAAGATGTCTAAAAAGCTGTGAAGAGGGTCTTGGATGATATTACAGATGAGTTCCAGAAATGTTACCATCAATGGCAGAATCGCTGTAAGATATAATACACTGATCGAAAAAAATAGCAGCACCAAAAGATAATTAAAGTAATGAAATTTCGGGAATATATTCGTTTATCTAATGATCAACAATGCAAGACCACAGGTCAATATAAACGCGAGACCAGCCATTGCAAATGTGAAATGCTAGTACAAATGGTTCAAATGGCTCTGAGCACTATGGGACTTAACATCTTAGGTCATCATTCCCCTAGAACTTAGAACTACTTAAACCTAACTAACCTAAGGACATCACACACATCCATTCCCGAGGCAGGATTCGAACCTGCAACCGTAGCAGTCGCGCGGTTCCGGACTGAGCGCCTAGAACCGCGAGACCACCGCGGCCGGCTGCTAGTACATTAATAACTTGTGTAACCGCCAGAATGTTGAATACAAGCATGCTGACGTGATTGCTTTCAGTTGGACAGGTGCTGGATGTCAGTGTTTTGCTTGGAGTTCCACTCCTGTCGCATTTAGTCGGTCAATACTGGGATGGTTAATGCTGGTTGTGGATGACGGTGGAGCTATCGTACGATGATGACCCATATATGCTCGATTGGAGACTGATATCGTCATCGAGCAAGCCAGTGAAACATATTGCCATTCTGTGGAGCATGTAGGATTACAACAGCGGTATGTGGGTGAAAGTTATCCTGTTATAATGCTGTTCATGAATGGCAGCTCTACAAATCAAATCAGCAGATTGACGTACAACTTCGCAGGCAGGGTGCTTGGGATGGCCACGACAGTGCTGGTGCTGTCGTATGAAATCTCACCCCAGACCATAACTTCAGGTCTTAAGTCCAGTGTGTCCAGCACGCAGATTGGTTTCAGGGCCTCAACCGGCCTCCTTGTAAACAACACACGGCTATCACTGGCACCGGGGCAGAACAACAGACCTCAGATCTATCCTCCAATGAGGTCTCGCTTGATATCACTAAGGTCGCAAAGAGCGGTGGTTTGGGGTCAGTGGAATACAGGCTACAGGGCCTCCGGCACGGAGTTGTTCTTGGTTCAAATGGTTCAAATGGCTCTTAAGCACTATTGGACTTAACATCTAACCACCAGTCCCCTAGACTTAGAAGTACTTAAACCTAACTAACCTAAGGACATCAAACACATCCATGCTCGAGGCAGGATTCTAACATGCGACCGTAGCAGCAGCGCGGTTCCGGACTGAAGGCCTACAACCGCTCGGTCACAGCGGCCAGCCAGTTGTCCTTGAAGTAACCTATTTGTGACAGTTTGTTTAGTTATTGTAGAGCAGACTGCTGCAGCTGCAGCATGACGTACCAGAAACATACGCCGAACACGATGGTCTTCTCTCTCGGTAGTTCCACGTGGCCGTTCGGAGCCCGGTCATCTTGCAACAGTGCGTCCAGCGTGTATTTAAAGCAAACCTGATGTGCATCCTCATAATGCCCCTACTAGTAACAGTCGTATGCGACTGACGCGAAATTAGAACCGACATCATCTTTACGATGTAGAAACATACCTACTACCTTTGTTTTATGTCGTACAACTTCTTCCTGGTGTTGCGATTTTTCTCCAGTCTGTGCGTATTGGTTGACTTTTCTAGGCATGTACGCTCCCGGAACTTAAACAGTAGACCATAATTTGGTGCAGAAGACGTCTCTTGCAGCGTCTGTCACAGTAGTTGACTCGGCATCTCCGTGACGCTTTCGCCCTTGGTAGATGAACATGTAACGAAATGTGCTGCTCTTCTTCGTATCTTTTCTATTTCCTCTATCTATCCTATATGGTACAGATCCCATACTGACGACCAATATTCAAGTGTTGTTCGAACGAGTATTTTGCAAATTATTTCTTTGTTGGTGGACTACATTTCCTGTTGATTCTTCCACTGAGTCTCAGTGTGGCACCTGCGTTGCTCGCGGTCAATGTTAGTGTCGTTCCACTTCTGATTGCTTCGTTCGTATACTTCTGGATACTTTATGGATGTTCTGTGTAGTCTCTGTCCCATGAGTTCCACGGACACGGCGCAGCATTCGCTTTCAGTGGATTAAGCAACCACAGAAGTATTTCACCTGGATTGCTATTTCGGAATACGAGAGTAATGTCCTAGCTACAGTTCCACCTCGGTTGACGTTTGAAAGGAGCTGCAAAACAAGTGGACTTTTGTAGATGTGTTGAAACGTATGACAGTCCACTGTCAACTCTCAGTAGCTGGGAAAAGAGACATTGCTCCACTGCCAGTCACAGATTCATTTAAAATCACTTGTTCCAGATCTAGATCCACCAGCTGTTTCATCACAACTGCCCAGTTGCCAAAATCTGTTATTAATACACAGCTGCAGTGAACCTGAAACTTATGGAGTGGCCTTCGAGAGGCCATTATTTTGTACGAAGTAATTTTCCGTCGTTTGTCTTCACAAATGAAATCTCATCCTCGTCGTTGGATAGAGAAATAATGGAGGCGAGAAATTTGTTTAGCGCTAAGAAGACCTTTTTGGCAATTTAGTCAGTCATTTGTTGTTTTCCTGCTAACGATGAAATGGTTTCTTTCATGGAGCATAAATTAATCTGTAGATAATACGCATCAGTGTCTTATAATGGATAGCAGAGGAAGTAATGTATGGTGCAAGTTGATTATGTACTGTGTTCAACACATTTTAAATGTTGGAAGAAGTACTGTAAATCATTTACATAAAAAATTTAAAAGGTTTAATGTGAAGAGTGCGGCCATGTTACCTGAATTTTCACTGGCTTTTGTACCTGAATAATAGTAGCGTCAGTTCCTAATCATGCCTAGGTGTGTTTCCTTAATTCACAATACCCGATGGCTGTGATATCTGATTTGGAAGCCAAATAATTTTCCACTTTACAAACACTCCCCTGTAGACTGTACGTCAGCCAATAAACAAAATGTTCTCAACAGAAAGTTAAATTTCTTTTCCTCTTTCTAGCATTGTCCACGGATCATAGGGTTCCCTTGTGATGGGGTCTGATGTTGTATTACTTGGCGATGCACTTATTTTATCCCCGTGGCTCGCGCGCTCTTCCTGCCTCCACATTTGTAGGCTGTGTCTGCGACGCCTCCTCGGCTTTCCGTTAGTTATTTTTGCTGATTGGACTTCAATTACTGCAAATCACGATCATCGGACAAAGCGACGCTCTTGCTAATTAGAATGCTTAATCTGCTGTGCACTGCACTGGGAACTAATTACCTAGTGTTACGAACAACGTCGATAAAGTAATCGATCTATATTCGTAAATTATTTCTGTTTTGCGCAAGTATACGAGTACGTGCAGACCGCCAGCGTGCCCTCTGCTGGCCACGCCAATCTTCCATTGCAAGCGTGTGGCCCATCTAAGATTTACCGTCATATTTTGCTTTCGCTGCTCTGCGCCAACGTCGAACCACGATTTTACTCCAGACGTGCATCGTGTATTCTCGTCTACACACCGTGACCTTCACACAAATCGGTTGAATTTCTACACCAGTGTTCTTCAACACGCTCCTTATCATGCACTAGGGGGCATCTAATCTTTCATGGTGGTGACAGTGGGAATTTCAAAAACATTTCCACTGGGTTTCCATAAAATTTTGACTTAAAGTATTTGGCAATTATTTATTATTACATGCTTTAACTTGATGTAGTAATGCTTCATAAACTTCGTAAAGTAAAGTTACAACCCAACCTTATAAGTCAGCATTACAGAGAAAGCATTGGGCTGTTTGCCGCTGTGGTCGAGCGGTTGCAGGCGCTTCAGTCCGGAACCGCACTGCCGCTACGGTCGCAGGTTCGAATCCTGCTTCAGGCATGGATGTGTTTGATGTCCTTAGGTTAGTTAGGTTGAAGTAGTTCTAAGTTCTAGGGGACTGATGACCTCAGATATGAAGTCCAATAGTGCTTAGAGTCATTTGAACCATTTTTGAAGTCAGGGGGAAGCTATAGTTTAACAATATAGAACATACTGCGTCACACATCTCGTGAAGGGTGAAAATGGCACCAGTTTAAAGAGGAAATGAATAATTTCTGGTGAAAGGAAGGAATGAAGTGTTTATTTAGACATGCAACAGCAGTTCAGTTGTGCAAGAAGGAGAGAAGGAAGGGGTTATGGTGGTTTTAACGTGCTGTCTCTTGATATTTCATCTACAGAAATATATGGAGCTCAACAGAAACATGTATCAGGACCTTCGGAAGTGGATGAGGAATGTTCGCCATCTGGAAACTAATCCAGTTGTTTCCTCAACGAGCACCATTTTCTGCACTGTTGTCTGACCAACTTGCCTCTACATGCCTACTCCGCATCACACCTAGCCATGTGCGGCGGAGGGTACTTCTAGCACCAATAACATTTCCTTGCTTCTATGTCCCGATGCTAATGATGCGTGGAAGTAACGACCGGCGATCTACTTCTGTATGAGCTCTAACTCCTTCGACCTTTCTTATCTTCTACCTACGCTTTTGGAATTGCTCCGTGTTAATAAAGTCTCTCATTTACTGACGGCCACTGGGGTTTTTTCAGCTCCCCTGTGGCGCTCTCGCGTCAGTTAAACGTCCCCGTGAAGGAACGCGTCGCTCTTTGTTGGATCTCTTGCCTCTCTTCTGTTAACCCTACTTGTGGGCCGCATACTGATTATCTGTCCTCAAGAATCAATCGAACAAGTGTATTGTAACCCTCATTTTCCATAGACTAATAGCATTTCCTCAGTTTCTTCCAGTGAATATCAGTCTGGCATCTGATTTCCCTACAACTTGTGTTACGAGTATGTGGCGATTAAACTTTAGGTCGCTGCGGACCTTTACTCCTCAGTATTTTACGCTTTCTACTGTGTCCAGTGATTTTTCACCAGTAGCATAATTAGACAGTAATGGATCTCTTCGCCTATTTACGCACACTATGTTATACTTATTTACATTCGTGATTAATTTCCTGTTCTAACATCAGCCTTCCTAAACACAACAGCATCGTTTCGAAAATGTCTTGTACAGCTGCCGACGCCATCAAACTTCTAATTGCTCTAAGCACTGTGGGACTTAACATCTGAGACCATCAGTCCCCTTGACTTCGAACTACCGAAACCTAACTACCCTCAGGACATCACACACATCCATGCCCGAGGCAGGATTCGAAACTGTAACCGTAGCAGCAGCGCGGTTACGGACTGAAGTGCCTAGAATCACTCGGCCACAGCGGCCGGTCTGACGCTATCCACTAGATCATTAATCCTTACTATTATACAGGGTGAATCACCTAAAACTTACACCACAAATATTGCGGAAATGAAAGCACTATTGATGTGAGGTTTACGCGGAATGCTTTGGCAGTCAGGGGCTCGTAATGTTAGCTATTCAACAGATTGTGATAATACTCTGAAACTGTATTCTGATGCAAATATACACTTCATACACGTTTTTAAATGTGTAAGTAGGCTGTTTAGGTTTTTTTATTGGTAACGCCATGTAGCGCTGTGCTGCGCTGTGCTGTGTGCAGTCTGAGGCTGGTCGGCATTGTTGCAATATTTGCTATTGTATTGTTGGGCAGTTGGATGTGAACAGCGCGTAGCATTGCGCAGTTGGAGGTGAGCCGCAAGCAGCGGTGGATGTGGGGAGAGAGATGGTGGAGTTTTGAGAGCGGATGATCTGGACGTGTGTCCATCAGAGACAGTAAATTTTTAAGACTGGATGTCATGAACTGATATATATATATATATTATGACTTTTGAAAACTACTAATACATTGTTTGTTCTCTATCAAAATCTTTCATTTGCTAACTATGCCTATCAGTAGTTAGTGCCTTCAGTAGTTAGAATGTTTTATTCAGCTGGCAGTACTGGTGCACGCTGTATTGCAGTAGTTTGAGTAACGAAGATTTTTGTGAGGTAAGTGATTCATGAAAGGTATAGGTTGTTGTTAGTCAGGGCCATTCTTTTGTAGGGATTTTTGTAAGTCAGACTGCGTTGCGCTAAAAATATTGTGTGTCAGTTTAGTGTTGATCAGAATAAGTAAAGAGCGAAATGTCTGAGTACGTTCAGTTCTGCTCAGCTGTTTGAAAAGCAAATATTGTAAGAGGTTTATCAGCACAGTCATTCATAAATTTTTCTAAGGGAACGTTTCAAATGGAACAATGCCTTTTGACATTAAACAACTAAAAGTACGATAAATCAGAATTTTAATGGTGTTTGATGAATGATTTTAGTACGAGTTGTTTACGAGGTATAGCATTTTGTAAAATTCCCACACCGACATTTGTACAATACCTGTGGTAGTACATACTGAAGAACACTAGTTATGTGAATTCTGACCAGTAAAGAGACAACTGACTATCACAGTCTGCGTTGAAAATGAGCACCAGCAGTGGAAATGCAAGCTTCCATTCTGGCATAGAAAGACTGTTGCATCCGTGTAAACATTTTAGTTCAGATGTCCGAGTAGTTTGCAGTAATACGTCGTTATATTGGCTGGAGTTGGTATGTCCTTGTAGATAGCGTCTTTCAGCTTTCCCCACAGAAAAAGTCTTCTTTCTCTGTCAACAGCCTTCTGACTGGTTTGATGCAACCCGCCACGAATTCCCCTCCTGTGCCAACCTCTTCATATCAAAACGGCACTTACAACCTACACCCTCAAGTATTTGGTGGGTGTATTTAATTCTCTCTCTTTCTGTACACCTTTTGCCCTCTACAGCTTCCTATAAGTCTATATGTATCAAATCCTGGGAAGGGACCGGCCAAGGTACAGGTTCTCTGCGTCCAGTCCGATGATTTGGATACAGTTCGTGAAGACATGCTATATTACATCGTGCCCTATGGGCTGGAGAGCCATCTTGTTGTTACCACAGGTTCTTCCTATCCTGAGGAAGGAATGTCTTCTAGCATCCGTGGAAGATGGTCTGTTATTTGGCTGTGATACCTGCGCGCCTTCAGTGTTCCGCCTATGAAAAATGGGCCTATGAGATGGAGGTTCACTATTCAACACCACACGTTTGCACTCTACAGATGCTGGAGTTCTACTCAACGACGCCAACGGAGATTCCCAACAGGCCAGTAGTGCATGTTTCGGCGGTTTACCTGCCCAAGATTGGTAAATGTGGCTTCATAACTGAACAAAATACATGATACGTTTGGAGTATCCTCTCTTAATGTCTATGCACATAAGTTAACACGATTCTGATAATCGTCTCCACGCGGCTCTTGATGGAGGGAGATGTGATAGCGACAGAACCTTTGTCGATGGAGAAAGCGTAGAACACTTGCCTGTCTGATGCCACATCCACGATGCGATTGCACGAGAGGAACATGCGTATCATCTGCAACAGCGACAAGAGCACTAATTCCCCCCCCCCCTCTACTGTCGATACTTATTGAAATCTGGTATCGCAGGACAGAGGGGATCAGGTTGTGGAAAGGGGCCAAGATCAGTTACTGTTAGTTATACAAGAACACATAGCTCGAAAACACAATGCACAGTTTTCTCTTTAAAACAACAAGGATCAATTCACGGCTGAGGGCCCAAGTAACTTCTCAATAATAAGGTTTAAATAATTCCTTTTAAAACACAAGAATTTAGACAAACGGCTGAAGGCCTTACTTAAGTAAAATTAAAATATCTTCTACGCAAAGGCTCGAATAATATTTCAGATCAATAAAGGAACTTCTTTAAAAGGCAAGCATTTACCATTTTCGGCTAAAAGCCTTATTAAGGAAAACTTGAATTAATTCCTCGGCTGAAAGCCCAATAATATTTCAACATAATAAAAGGCTACCTTTGAAGACAAGCATTTACACAATACAACAGAAAACCATCTGAAGAAAACTTGAAATATCTTAACGGCTGAAGGCCCAAACAATTATTTAAAATAATTAAACCTTAATAAAAGCATTTACACACTACGACTGAAGACCATTTTAAGATTTCAGGATAATTAAAGAGAAACCTTATCGACAGGAATTTACACATTACGGCTGAAGGCCACAGATTTTGAAACAAACGTGGCTGAAGGCCTAAATACAGAGCACAGAAGAATTTTAAATAAAACACGGCTGAAGGCCTATCTTAAAATATTTCACAAAAGGTTCGGCTGAAGACCACATACTGAAAATTAAAACATGGCTGAAGGCCTCACACAGTACTTGAGGCAAAAGAGAATCACAATCCCAAACAACAGAACAGTGGTGCTCAGAAGTGTTCCAAGGGTCGGCCTGAGGAGGTGACTCTAACAACAGGTTAGGTGAGACAGGCAGTCAAGCGTAACACTAAATAATCAGGTGGCTGCAGGACGTAGAGACGGCTGAAGGACCAACCAAACAGCCTAATCAAATCCAGCCTGACCACACGCTGCGAAGACTTCCTCGCTGCTCTGTTGCCACCGGCCGACAGACTATTCCAGTACGCAAACAGCATTCATTTGCTCAGTGTAAATCACAGAACCTACACACAGTTCCACGTAAACACTTGCACCAAGAACTCCGACAATCCTAAAACCAATCACTGTGGTACAACAAGGAGAAATGACAAGTCACACACACATACACACAGAGTTTGCACAATCGGTCGGCGACCAAATAGACGTCGGCTGCGTCTGACGAGACGACCGACCGAACGACCAACCAAGATCGTCCCCACTCAAGCTAAGGTGTCGGCAACGGTCGGGCGAGTCTTGGTTGTCCGGAGCTCACTGCAGCTCCAACCCGACCTAACTCGATGTCCGTTCTGAGCTCGGAGACACGGCGACCGGGGCACACTGGCTCGGACCCAACCATGCAGAGGGAACAATTGCCCATTGGCCACCCGACATCTCTGCACAAGGAAGGAATCGACCCACGTCCGGCAAAATGACCAACTGATGAGGCCCAGAAACGGTCAAAAGACCAAATAGACTTCGGCCGATAACCAACGGTTATTCACGCTCCAGTCCCCTTCCGTAGGACAGGTCATGTGCATGGGCATCGGTCGTCGAGTACTGGTTTTCCGCGCCTCACTGGCGCTCCGTCCCCGACTGCACTTACGGCACATGACGACCGAGAAATACTAGCGGTCGCTCCAGAGATAGTACGAGAGCGCACTATCGATACGCGCTGTTGCTGCCACCCGTGGGCAAGCAAACCAGCAACTTAGTGACGCCAGTAAATCGAATAAGAAGGAGGCGACAATACTGTAAAGACAAGGTGACAAGCAATAAACGGTATGAACACGAGACGCGTACGGCTCACTTATTTCTTTCTTTTACTTTGTCTAAGTGTTACACTATCACTTTCACGTAACTAGTTGAGGAGGTTGACGAATAATTGTCGAGAGCGATGATATGTTCTGGGACATTTTGCAGGATACACCACAAAAGAACGAAATTCATTCTCCCTTCACTCCCCAAACACTATGAGCATGTCGACTTTTTATGCACTGGTAAATTCCGTCGTCCACTCATGACCTACTGCTTGGACTGTCACACACCAACTGATTACCAAGTTGCCCCTCACTCAAGGAACACACAAGTATTCTGTAAGCAAACATAACGACAGCGTTCCTTGCAACTGCTCTGGCTGAACGGCACATGTAAGTGTCGGTGCAGAATATTCTCAAAATGTGACATCTCGTAAACAATTCTCTCCAGAATCCTGCAACAGACACCACTGACTTTCTGATTTGTCATACTTTTAGATTTTTAATGTCAATAGGCATTGTTATATTTAAAAAGTGTATGAAGTGCACAAATGTTACACGTTATAAGTATTATTATAACCTGCTGATCGGATAACAATACGAGCATCAATACCGTTTTTTATTTCCGCGACCCCCGCGGAGTAAGTTTTAGATGATTCACGCGGTATAAAAGCAGGTGGTTCTTTAAAAGTCTTGCCAAAAGTCTCGAAAAGCTCCTGATTGATTTACTTCACATTTTCACACAATACTCTAATAAGCTTTCTGACGGACATAGCCTACACGCAGGGTGAGGTTCATTGAAACGCATGAAAAGAAACGAAAATTAGTTACAAACTACGGTGTGCACACACTTCATGCAACTGTAAATCTGACTACGGATATTATAATTTATTTTATGACGTGTTCGATGTGTCTGCCATTACTGTATACGATATGACGCAGACGAATAGCAAAATTCTGCATGACTCGCTGAAGTGTCGGAACGTCGATGCTGTCGATGACCTCCTAAATGACTGTTTTTGACTCAGAAATTGTTTCGGGGTTATTTCTGTACGTCTTGTCTTTAATATAGCACCAAAAAAAGGAGTCGCATCAAGGAACATGCCAGTGACATCTGGGGGCCCAAGAACCAGAATACAGTCCCCAAAGTGCTCCTCCAGGACGTCAAACACTCTCCTGCCTCGATGGGGTCTGTCTTGCACGAACCACATTTTGTCGAAATCAAGGTTAAATTGGGTAAAAGAGATGAAATCATCTACTAAAACCATCACGTATCAGTCGGTAGTCACCGTGCCATCAAGGGATATCACACCCATTATAGCGGGACTGGACACTGCACACCACACAGACACCAGTTGAGGGTGAAGAGGCATTTCGATCACGAAATGTGGATTGTCGGTCCTCCAAATGCGCCAAGTTTGCACATTGACGAACCCATCCAAATGAAAGTGGGCTAAATCATACCATGCGCATCTTAATTACCGTCATTCCCCGTGGCCAACCGTGCAGTTTGAACGTCCTAACGGATACCCTTCAAAAGTTGTGGTGATTGTATTTCATATAGTTCAATAATTGTCACCCTATATTTTTAATATACGACACATGATCTTCCGAAAGAAATGATCTGTTTTCAGAACTGCATATTTAATGATAAAACCATACTACAAACATGGGACGAATTGAAAAATACGCGCGGAATCCTTACGTTTCAGCTATGCTATTACAAGGGCTCTATGTTTCCACAAGCACTTCGAGCTACATCTAGACGATAGCCAAATACTTCGTAAACTTTACACAACGTATCTCCTCTTACAGAAGCTACGCCGGGTGTTATTTTCATTCTCCACTTCTTCTTTCTCATGCTGTCAAGGGGAGATAAGCATACTTTCCTTCACGCATCCCCACAAGAAAAATCGCTTGGGGACATGTCTGGCGAGCTTCGAGGCCAAGTATGGAAGGCAGTATCTCTGGGTCCCGTTTCCCCTGCCCAACGTTGAACTATCTTCAGCCTTTTTCCACAACTTCAGGAGGACGCCGACGATTTCATTTTCCAACAAGATGGAGCTCCACCACGCTGGCGCAACAACGTACGTCAGTTTCACAATAACACTCTTCTTTACTGCTGAACAGGATAAAAAATATATATATACTATATATGCCTCCCTGCTCGTCGTCAAATATGTGGTGTCTAGGAGTCCTGTACCTTCGATTCACAACACATTCAAACAAATTGCATTAATGAGTTTTATTATATAAAAGTGAATTACAATACTTAACTCTGACAAATTATACAGAAGTGTCGCAAGCAAAGGGCGACATTCAATATAATTTTCTTTAGTATTGACAAAAGAGAGTACAAGCGAGGTAACTAGCGTGGACACTTCTATCCAAGTTCCTAATCTTGAAGCTGCTATTCAACTGGGGCGTCGCCAGTTGGTCGGGCCCTTATATTCACTCTACATAGTGGCCACTGCTGTCGCGTTGCCGTACTGGAGAGGGGTCAGTCAGCATGCGATTGCCTGATGTCTTCTCGCAGTCACCTCTTCTCTGTCGTTCCCGACTGGTTTGCCCGCACATGAATTTACGCCGTAAACCCATACGCGGGGGAAAAGTTGCTGTCAATAGTACCGAAAAATTTACTTTAGATATTTACATACTACACTAATAATCGTGTATATAAGTGATGACATCTTCCACTCTCGCAGGCGCACGTTCAATCAGGTGCTGGAAGGTTTCTTTTGGGAATGGCAGCCCATTATTCGCGGAGTGCCGCACCGACAAGAGGTATTGATGTCAGTCGATGAGGCCTAGGATGAAGTCGGCGTTCCAAAGCATTCCAAAGGTGTTCTATAGGATTCAGGCCCATTAAAGGAATGTTATTGGCCGGCCGGAGTGACCGAGCGGTTCTAAGCGCTACAGTCTGGAACCGCACAACCACTGCGGTCGCAGGTTCGAATCCTGCCTCGGGCATGGATGTGTGTGATGTCATTAGGTTTTTTAGGATTAAGTAGTGGTCCAAATGGCTCTGAGCACTATGGGACTCAACATCTGTGGTCATAAGCCCCCTAGAACTTAGAACTACTTAAACCTAACTGACCTAAGGACATCACACACATCCATGCCCGAGGCAGGATTCGAACCTGCGACCTTAGCGGTCGCGCGGCTCCAAACTGTAGCTCCTAGAACCGCTCGGCCACCACGGCTGGCAATTAAGTAGTTCTGTTCTAGGGGACTGATGACCTCAGAAGTTAAGTCCCATAGTGCTCAGAGCCATTTGAACCATTTTTGAATGTTACTGTCATGTAACCACTCCGCCCCAGGCCGTGCATTATGAACAGGTGCTCCATCGTGTTGAAAGATGCAATCACCATCTCCGAATTGCTCTTCAAAAGTGGGAAGCAAGAAGATGCTTAAAACATCAATGTAGGCCTGTGCTGTGATAGTGCCACGCAAAACAACAAGGGGTGCCAGCCCCCTCCATAAAAAACACGACCACACTATAACACCGCCGCTTAAGAATTTTACTGTTGGCACTACACACGCTGGTAGATGACGTTCACCGGGCATTCACCCCCACCCTGCCATCACATCGCCACATTGTGTACGCGAAGGAACTTGCCCCCCTTCTTGCAGTGGTGTACCGTAGGTCTCTAGAAGAGCGTAGCGTTCCAAAGGATTGGAAAAGGGCACAGGTCACCCCCGTTTTCAAGAAGGAACGTCAAACAGGTGTACAGAACTATAGACCTATATCTCTAACGTCGATCAGTTGTAGAATTTTGGAACACGTATTACGTTCCAGTATAATGACTTTCTGGAGACTAGAAATCTACTCTGTAGGAATCAGCATGGATTTCGAAAAAGACGGCCGTGTGAAACCCAGCTCGCGCTGTTCGTCCACGAGACTCAGAGGGCCATAGACACGGGCTCCCAGGTGGATGCCGTGTTTCTTGGCTTCCGCAAGGCGTTCGATACAGTTCCCCACAGTCGTTTAATGAACAAAGTAAGAGCATATGGACTATCAGACCAATTGTGTGATTGGATTGAAGAGTTCCTAGATAACAGAACGCAGCATGTCATTCTCAATGGAGAAAAGTCTTCCGAAGTAAGAGTGATTTCTGGTGTGCCACAGGGGAGTGTCGTAGGACCGTTGCTATCCACAATATACATAAATGACCTTGTGGATGACATCGGAAGTTCACTGAGGCTTTTTGCGGATGATGCTGTGGTATATCGAGAGGTTGTAACAATGGAAAATTGTACTGAAATGCAGGAGAATCTGCAGCGAATTGACGCATGGTGCAGGGAATGGCAATTGAATCTCAATGTAGACAAGTGTAATGTGCTGCGAATAAAGATAGATCCCTTATCATTTAGCTACAAAATAGCAGGTAAGCAACTGGAAGCAGTTAATTCCGTAAATTATCTGGGAATACGCATCAGGAGTGATTTAAAATGGAATGATCATATAAAGTTGATCGTTGGTAAAGCGGATGCCAGACTGCGATTCATCGGAAGAATCGTAAGGAAATGCAATCCGAAAACAAAGGAAGTAGGTTACAGTACGCTTGTTCGCCCACTGCTTGAATACTGCTCAGCAGTGTGGGATCCGTACCAGATAGGGTTGGTAGAAGAGATAGATGGCTCTGAGCACTATGGGACTTAACTTCTGAGGTCATCAGTCCCCTAGAACTTAGAACTACTTAAACCTAACTAACCTAAGGACATCACACACATCCATGCCCGAGGCAGGATTCGAACCTGCGACCGTAGCGGCCACGCGGTTCCAAAGAGATAGAGAAGATCCAACGGAGAGCAGCGCGTTTCGTTACAGGATCATTTAGTAATCGCGAAAGCGTTACAGAGATGATAGATAAACTCCAGTGGAAGACTGTGCAGGAGAGACACTCAGTAGCTCGGTACGGGCTTTTGTTGAAGTTTCGAGAACATGCCTTCACCGAAGAGTCAAGCAGTATATTGCTCCCTCCTACGTATATCTCGCGAAGACACCATGAGGATAAAATCAGAGAGATTTGAGCCCACACAGAGGCATACCGACAATCGTTCTTTCCACGAACAATACAAGACTGGAATAGAAGGGAGAACCGATAGAGATACTCAAGGTACCCTCCACCACACACCGTCAGGTGGCTTGCGGAGTATGGATGTAGATGTAGATTGTGTACCGTGATTCGTCACTCCAAACAACGTTTCCCGACTGTTCAATCGTCCAATGTTTACTCTCCTTACACCAATCGAGGCGTCGTTTTGCATTTACCGACGTGTTATGTGGCTTATGAGCAGCCGCTCGACCATGAAATCCTATTTTTCTCACCTCCCACCCAACTGTCATAGTACTTGCAGTGGATTCTGATGAAGTTTTCCTGAGTTCTGGTCTGAATAGATGTCTGCATATTACACATTACGGCCCTCTTCAACTGTCGGCGGTCTCTGTCAGTCAACAGATGGGGTCGGCCTGTACGCTTTTGTGCCGTACGTGTCCTTTCATGTTTACGCGTCACTGTCACATTGGAAACAGTGGACCTAGGGATGTTTATTAGTGTGGAAATATCGCGTACAGATGCATGCCACAAGTGACACCCAATCCCTGACCACGTTCGAAGTCCGTGAGTTCCAGTCACCACCCCATTCTGATCTCTCACGATGTCTAATGACTACTGAGGTCGCTGATTTGCAATACCTGGCAGAAGATGGCAGCAAAATGCACCTAATATTGAAAACGTATGTGTTTCGGTGTGTCCGGATACTTTTGATCACATAGAGTACACAGTTTTAAACGAAAATTGTATATACATCTATATGTCGTTTTTGTTTTCTTCCTTACATTTGCTTTTAACAGAAAACAGGAAGGCTAGAAAAAAATGGTTCAAATGGCTCTGAGCACTATGGGACTCAACTCTGAGGTCATCAGTCCCCTAGAACTTAGAACCACTTAAACCTAACTAACCTAAGGACATCACACACATCCATGCCCGAGGCAGGATTCGAACCTGCGACCGTAGCGGTCTCGCGGTTCCAGACTGTAGCGCCTAGAACCGCACGTCCACAACGGCCGGCGAAGGCTAGAACTGTGGACTATTGGCATATGATTAGAATAGTATTACGGGATCTGAGTCGTCCGAACCTTTGTAAGCCTTCCCGTTTGCAGATTAAAACTATGCGAAGTACTGTTACTGGAGCTAGTATATTCACTTCTCCAGCAGCAGGAGGTCATTCATACGCAATATAGCAATGATCCCAACCTATTTATTTAGTTACTTTATGGAACTTTAATTCCTAATCAAAGTTCCGTTGCCTATAACAAAGGACAAGTTTCAAGGTCAGCGAAAGGCGAAGAGGAGTTGGACGGAGTGAAGGGAGAGGAGGAGGTGGTGAGAGATAGGGGGAGTAGGGGAAGTGTAGAAGGAGGGGGAAGAGGAGGAGGAGGAGGAGGAGGGGATGGACAAAAGGAGGGTATAGGAGCGTATGGACAGAGAGAGGAGGGAGAAGTATATGAGGGCGTATATGCAATTCCCATACGCACTTAGCAATTGCAATGGATTTCCAGTTTCTCTAGTACTGATTATAAACAGTAACGGTCCCATATTGTAGCCATGGGGTAAGTTTCTGCAATGATCTAGGTGGGTGGTTGCTACAGGGGTGAACTAGCATTAATTTTTTTGTCACCAGTAGCGTCTTTTTCTCACGAAGAGGACAATGAAAAGCTCCAGCTAGCATCTGGGTGGCAACTGAGAAAGTACTCGAAGGAGCTGCTCCAGTTAAGGAAGTTTGTGACCAACAGACCGGAGAGCAGATAAATCATGTTCTGAAAACTTACATGAAATAATTATTATCACATTGTATGAAGACACGATGGTCGAAACGCTATGGGCTTTAACTAAAAGAAGATTAGTTAAGGCGGTTCATTGGCTGTAGCACAAAAGTGCTTTTTCATTAATAAAGTTAGAAACATACCAGTTGATTAAGAAATTTCGAAACACTAGTTGCTGTGGTTTGTGTTAATCTACTGGCACTATCGATAAATAAATTACTTCGACGAAGTATTAATTCTCTGCTAATGAAGTATATCAATTCTGACAGCTTGTGGCTAATTAAAAGTTTTAATTACGGAAATAGGACTCGTGCTCCAAACCAGTAATTACACAGAAACCTCTTGGAAACAAGAAGAGGTACATTAGTTTAATGTAACTCGTCGTCGTATTTAGTTGATATTTTTCATTAGGTATGAAATCCAGAACGAAATCAAAAATAATATAAAACACGATAACATTTTTCTGTATGATGAAAATCTCATAGTAATAATTCAAACGTAGTAATCTACCTTCCAATGAAAATAATATAAGATTAAAACAGACTTACAGAGAACACCACGTCATTTCTGAAGCACTGAAATAATAACCCTCAAATACACTAAACTGCGCGAAATGGATTTCAGTAGTTCGCTATACGTTTTACTAATGTGCGTACCCGTCGTTCAAATACTGAAATGCAATCATCGCAGAGGAAATTACGGACGTAATATGAACGCTACAATTAATTTAGATGCTTCTGAGCCGCCGTTACGCTGTTTGGTAAATATCATGTTTCCGCAGTTACGGGCCACGATGCATTTACGAACTGTGTATTCATTCCGAACAGCTCAGGAAATCGTTCCAACGGCTTTAGCTCAAAACAACCATTGTGGATCAACGGTCCGAAGATTTTCTGGCAGCGCAGTCATTATTTTCCCGAACAACTTTTCGGATGAGAACTCTCCAACAAAACTGAGAGGGAGGTAAATGAATGGAATTTTCTCTCGTTTGTTGAGAAGTACATTTCATAACTTATGTCGTGGGGCAGCGTACTTCATGCAGCCCTCTAGGCTGTTTTATTCGAGACTTAAACACAGATCTTCTGTTAATGAGGTTCTACTTGCGAGCTTAAAGTACAATAAAAGGCCATTGCGTTTGATAGAGAGAAATTTATTACGTTGACGCACGTACGCACGTGATGGAGTGATGACGATGCTTGCGGCGATTGTGTGATGGAAGCAGTTACGCATGGCAGTTATCTTGAAACGTTCCTTCTCGTCTCTATCGTGCTGGAACTTCAGATGAAGATTCCATGAACTCTTAAACTAGCGAAGAGTTCATGTAATCCTATTCTGTCCGCGCATGGGACATATAAGCTTACATGGAGCTGTGCAAGTTTTGTGACGCCATTTGCTGTTGTTACACACTGAGGTAGCACTGCGAGGCGTGAAACACGAAATGAATTGTGTGACAGTTCGGTACCGTGCAACGAAACTATTAAGCAATCAAAGGCAAGGACGTTCTCTGTGTCACAAGCAGATGTTGGAAGAACTTACGTTGTATTTCGTAGTTATGAATTGAAGCCCATATATAGTGGCTTTCGCATTGTAATTTGAATATCCTATGAATATACTCAAAGAATCAGCACAGTGATCTCTCGAAAAAGGCGTCGCTATTGGTACGATTTGTTGTAATAACATGAGGGGAAAGCAATTGTCGTAATTAGTAATTTTCGTATTATAACTTCTATACTATAAAAGCATGCAGTTTCAGGACAAAGGTACGTTGAAGGTACTTAGCTTGGCTTTATCGTAAGTCTCACGCCCAGCGCAAAGCCCCAAGTGACTGGAGAAAAGCGTAGGTGACTCCTGTGTACAAAAAGGACAAAAGAGCGGATCCGCAAACTTACAGACTAATATCCCTAACATCGATTTGCTGCAGAATCATTGAACATATTCTCAGCTGTAATATGATTAATTTTTTGAGGTCGAGAAGCTTGTGTCCATGAATCATAATGATTTCAGAATGGATCGCTTGAGAAAAACTCTTTTCTCACGTGATATATTGCGAAGTACGGATGAAGGACAACAGCCAGATTTCAAATATCTAGATTTCTAGAAATCATTTGACACTATGCTCCATTGCAGGCTGTTAAAAAAGGTAGGAGCATATGGAATAAGTTCACAGATATGTGAGTGACGCGTATATTTCTTCAGTGAGAGAAATCTGTACGTTGTCCTCTACGGCGACTCTTCTTCCCACACATTGTTATCGTCAGGAGTGCTCTAGGGAAATGTGATAAGACCGATGTTGTTCTCTACGTACATAAATGATTTGTCTGATAAGTTGGACAGTGATCTGCGATTGTTTGCTCACGATGCTGTGGTGTACGGTAAGGTGCTGAAGTTCAATGACTGTACGAGGATACAAGATGACTTAGGCAAAATTTCTAGTTGGTCAGATGAATGGCAGGAAGCACTAAATGTTACTAACATTTTGACTGATGAGATTACTTACCAACTGAACCACCGTCTGTGAAATTGCATCTTTATATTCTTACTAGCTGCGTACCTCTCTCTGCCCATCTCCTTCTACCTCTCTCTCTGTCCATCTCTTCCTAACCCACTCTCTGTCCAGATACTCTTCTCTCTATCTGTTCATCTCCTCCTCTCTGTCCACCTACTCCTCCACCCTCTGTCCATTTCCTTCTCCCGTCTCTTTTTCAATGCCTTTCTCTTCCCTCCCTGTGTCCATCTGCTTCTCTTTCTTCACTCTATCCATTTTATCTTTCTCTGCACATTTCCTCCTCCACTTCTCTGGCCATCTCCTTATCCCCCCTCTCTCTGTGCCCCTCTCCTCCTGTCCATGTTCTCCTCTTCCCTCTGTGCAACTTCTCCTCTCCCTATCTGCGTACATCTCCTACTTCATCCTCTCTGTCCATTCCCTCCTCCCTAACTCTCTCTTTACGTTTTCAATAGGAGGGTGATGGTTCTTACAGTCACACTCTTTCCAGATCGTAACTAATGTGTGTACCAAATTTCGTTGAAATCATTACAGTGGTTTAGGAGTACTATTCTCATCAACGACTGCCACACCTATGTAACATATTTCATACATATTGGTATACATACTTCACCTGTATCTCTAGCGAATTTCGCCTAGCAGTTTCATTTACATGCAGCCCTGTGTTTATGATGTCGTATCTGCTATACTTTGTGCCTCGCAATGATACAATGATATATTCTTGGCATGTACATCCAGCAGTATACATGGATACTGTTTACGAAATGTGCAGTTAGTTGTAAATAAGTTGTAAATTGAAACGTCATACGAAGATGCAGCAGTTATTCACGCATCTTACTGTTTGTGATGTTGTACCTCCTGAACTGTGTGCTGTACAATTATATAATTAGTCTGGTAAATTCAGTGGCGTACCACGCCATATTCAGTGGTGTGCCACATGTGCTGCGAGTATACTTAGTATTGAAGAGGTAATAAATTAGAACGGCATGCCTTATGGAGCAGTTTTTCTACATGAAGAGCGAAAATGTAGTAAGCGATAAACTTCTTTTCTTTCATCCTGTTTTGGGGATTGTCGACGAGAAAAATTTTCGTAACGATTTGAAATTACGTGTGAAGTTTCTTGGAAGACACTAAGTGCCCTCATTCTCAAATACTGGATGAACAAAGTGTGGCCATTCACACATCGGTTGCTACACACTGCTTTCTCACTTCCAAGCCCACCACTTTGATAGGTAGGTGGTTCTTTCTCCACAACGATTCTTTTCATACAGAAGTGATATGTGTGTGGCAAGTTTGGTTTAAATCAGTTCAGTGGCTGAGGAGGAGACTCGGGAACACACATATGCACTAATTCCATTTTTAGGGTTCTGTACTTCAATCGGTAAAAACGATGCCCTTAGAGTATCACTCTGTTATCCGTCTGTCTATCTTTCTCTCTGTCCGACTGTTAAAAATCCTCTTTCTCAGGAATGGGTGGACCTATCAAGTTAAAATGTAGGTCACATAGTATGAACTATAGCCCCTTCGCAGTGTAAAGATTGAAGCTTGTAAGTAAATGAAACCAAGAAATACGGCTATTATGCCATATATTTTGATACTCGGAAACTCACTCATCAGAACTTGTAGGGAACCTCCCGTTGACCTCGAATTATGAAATTTGGAAAGAAGCACTTCTTTTTATCAGACTTTCTGTCTGTTCATTTGTCTGCTAAAATCCCTTATCATCAGGTACGGATAGGCGTATCAAGTTGAAAACTGCGTCAAATACTACGGTCTACTGTCTACTGTCCCTTGGCGGTATAATAAACATTAGCTTCTAAATCAATAAAGACGAAAGAAACGGCCACCTGTGATAAGTATTTTGATACTCGCAAACTGATTCATCAAAGTCTATAGGGCACTTCCCCTTCGTTTAGAATCATGAAATTTGGTGTGGAACAAGGTTTCATTGTAAAATTAATGGAAAAATACGAAAATTATTAGATAGCAAGTATATCACAGAAAAAAATGTTATTTTTGTTATCTGACTGACTACTTGTACAACCATCTGTTGCACCCCATTTTCATCAGGAATCGGTAGACGCATCAAGTTACATTTGATATCATGTACTAATGGCGATAGAACAAATGCGAGCTCCTCATTTAATGCAATCACAAAATACGGTGTTTATATCACATAATCTGACATTCGAAAACTCACTCAATTAAACGTATAGCATACTTCCCGTTGAAGTAGTGTCATGAAATTTGGAGCCGACCGCGGTGTCCGAGCGGTTCTAGGCGCTTCAATCAGGAAGTCGCAGGTACGAATCCTGCCTCGGGTATGGATGTGTGTTATGTCCTTAGTTTGGTTAGGTTTAAGTAGTTCTAAGTTCTAGGAGACTGATGACCTCAGATGTTAAGTCCCATAGTGCTCAGAGCCATTTGAACCATTAAATTTGGCAAGACGCAAAGTTTCATAGTACAGGTGAGTGGGAAAAGAATCATAAAATTATTAATCTGCAATTTTATCATACGACAAAATATTTCTTTCCTTATTTGGCATCCGACTTCAAATCTGAAATCGGAAGTGTTGGAATTAAAAGAAAAAAAAAAATCGTTCAAATGGCTCTAAGCACTATGGAACTTAACATCTGAGGTCATCAGTCCCCTAGACTTAGAACTACTTAAACCTAACCAAACTAAGGACATAACACAAATCCATGCCCGAGGCAGGATTCGAACATGCGACCGTAGCAGCAGCGCGGTTCCGGACTGAAGCGCCCAGAACCGTTCGGCCACAAATGCCGGCTGTTGGAATCCATGAGACTAGTATCTGGCTAGAATCAATGTCTATAAGAGACAAAAACTGTTCAGATTTCCGATTCATGGAATGGATGAACTGTCTATATACATAAATAACTCTGTCCGGAACACTTAGTGCGCGAGGCCCACTCACACCTGCCCAATTTTCATAATATTTAAGGAGTAAAAGAAATACGAAAAATCCCTAAATAATTTTGTTTCTTAAATACTGAGTGTTAACTGAAAAAAAAGAGTTATTGGTGTAATGTCTCTTCTGTTGTCATAGTAGGATCCAACAAACAAACAAAAAATACAGCAACATGTCACTTTCAATAGCCATTTCTTCATAGCAGGCCTTGCTTTCTGATGATACTGAAGTGTACTGTAGTCTGAAAGTGGTTCTCTGTACCCTCTGCAAATCACTCGAGCGTGAACTGCAGAGTAACCATGTAGACGTAGACGTCTGTGCATGTGGCGTGGAAAGTGCTGCAGAGCACTTGCCCTGGGAACGGCAGCTCGGTTATCTGGAATCTGCTGCGTGGCCTGGAGAAGACGCAGAGCAGCACGGGGCGTCGGCTGGCGGAGGGCGGAGGGTGCTGGCCGAGATAGCGCCGTCTGGGTCCGCCGGGCCCCGCCCTATCAGGCTGGGGCAGTCCTGCAGGGCAGGCAGCGAGAGACGGCGCATGGTGACAGCCGACACCGGGGGCCAGCCCGCTGCTCTCTCTGGTAACGGAGAGTGGGACGCCTACACGGCAGCGGAGATAGTAGGCGTTGCGAATACCGAAACGTCCGATACCGGGCAACAGGCTTGACCCGTGGCACCATCATGATGGCGGACAGCCATATCACCTCTATCCAGTGCGATGTCTGTAACGTCATAGGATCAGGACTATAAGACGCACATTAGTCCTTAAGCATTATAATTTTTATTATTAGCTTGCAAAGCAGGACTAAAAAAATACTTGGTTTCTAAAACTGAACTGACCTCTAAAATCCTTGAAAATAAATATCTGAACTTACTTCCTCTTCTTCTTCTTCTTCTTCCTCTTCTTCACATCGTTGTCCTCTTCACATATAAGATGATCTCCACTGCCATCGAGATCATTATTTATGCCTTACTTCTTGAAAGATTTATCAAAAATGCCTTCCCTCACTCTAGACGACGATTGTTTTATCCACTGCCATACTTGTTCGATTGCCGATCGTTTTACAACTCCCTTCGGCGTCAGTTCATGTTGGGTTTCACCCATCATCCATTTGTTCCATTCCTCTCTCATATACAATTTAAACGGCTTATTTATCGAGACATCAAGAGGTTGCAATTGTGAAGTAAGTCCTCCCAAAATAACAGCAAGCTCTGCATTTCCCTCCCTCAGTTTCTCTTTCACAGAATTTTTCAAGTGACTAGTAAACTGATCTAGCCAAAAAAGAGAGCTCTTCTTCAATAACGCACTTTTCTTTCTATCCCACACTGTAAAAATCCATAATTTTATACCAGCCTCGTCCATCGAACCCTAGTCATGTACGTAAACAACAGCACCTGGCGGTATTTCAGAAGGTTTTGTTGTTATTTTGCGTTTGAAAATGATCGTAGGATTACATTTAGCACGTCTGCACAGCACGAAAGTACAACGGTGGAGTGCATTTTTCCATATCCACATGTGTTTATAGTTTAGTACATTTCACGGCAACAGTTATGTTAATCGGCATCTCAAATATCAGAAGAGTTTCGTCAATATTCGATATTTGACTTACTTCCACACTGGTTTCCTTTCTATGTTGAATGAGATACTGATAGAAAGTTAATATTTTCTCTTTATAGTCTAGTGGCGTTTTCTGAGAAATTTTCGTTTTGGTTCGCATGTTAAATCCACGACACTTCATAAACCTGTAGCACCAACCAACTCCACCCATAAAGTCTGTTGAGTTCCACTGTAGCTCTAGGTTACGAGTGCGTATTTGAATCATTTTTGTATTGATTCAAGTGCCAGTTTCACGGTGTCCTTGAACCAATTTCAATACATCATATTCTAGATTTGGCCATTTTGCATTCTGTTCTCCATTTACACATTTAATCTTTCTCACTTTTTTTCAGTTCTTCTTCACCAGGACTCCTATCGAGAATGGCTTTTTCTGTTGACTGAGGACCTAAATGCCGCTCAGATGCTGTGTTTCCATGTTCTTATGCAGATGCTATTACTTCCAGTTTGTAGCTCGCGTCATATAAATATCTTAATTTTTTTTCCGTTACAAAGCTAGCTACTAACACAAATATTGTACTGTTACCGATAAGACAAATCACTTTCACTTCAAGTTCACTGGCACCATGTACTGCAATGACGTATCATAGACGAGACAGTATTCTGGGTTTGCGATGGCGGGGACGGAGGGAGACAGCAAGCTTGTGAATCCCTGCAACTCATGTTCGTCGCATCGGGCTTGCTGCTGCCAGTCGAATGCAATGTTACCAGATAGAAACAAGTTTCACGAGGCATCGAACGTAACCCATTTTTAAGACTGGCGGCAATTTTAAATCAAACACTAGACATTTTTATATTGATTTCGAGGATAAGACACACCTGAATTTTGGAGGCAATTTTTTCGAATACGGTAAGAAAAGGAAAACAAATGCTGTATTTACTCGTATCAATTTTTATCTGCATGCCTGGATGAACACAGACCGTTGACGACAGACAGCCGTGCGAAACTACTTCGAAATAAGTTCGCTGAATGCGACTAACTTGGCTTGAGCTGTGTTCCCAGTAAGTGCGAAAGCCGGGCTCGAGTCCAATTCCGGTACAAAGTTACACACGTTACCAATAGGTAGCACATCTGTACATATACAGATCATGCCAAGTCATTCGTATTCAGCGAATTTATTTCTAAGTAATCATATTAATTTGAAGAAGAACTCAGAACTAACGGGACACCGCGAGTGTTAAGGGGTTTGGGTGTGAGGGAACAAAAACACAAGACATTCCCTACTGAACCACAGCATCCACGCAAATAATACACAAAAATCAGTAATGTCCATGTTACAATCAAAACCCGTTTTTAGTTAGAACGCGTTCTTATTAGTTAAAATGGTTTATACTGTGTCACTTCGTCAAAACGCGTTTTGCCTAGTTAAAACTAGTTTTAACTGACTTTCGCTTTTGACCAGCAGTAAATTCTAGTTCCAACGAAGGCTATCAGTATCAACTAGTTTCAACTAGTAAGAACGCGTTCTAACTACACTAAACAGAACTAGTTTTCACTAAATATATTTAGGGGCAGATATTGAAATTAAGGGAAACTATGTGTTGATTGAAATAAAAAACAACATTTTTGTATTGTGCAGTGCAATATTTGTTGAGAACATTGATCATACATCTAAGTCATTAATATTAATTACAGCAATACAATAATAACTGTACACTGAGGAAACATTTTAAGGAACATTACAGAGCCATATTAACAGTATTAGTTTCGAAAGTGGAAACAAAATAATCCTATAGTAAAAGTATATTAATTACTCATACAGTTGACCAAAGTTGCTACAGTCTTAATAATAGAGAAACGTACAACAAATTTTAACAATTAAATTTTGATTATTTTTTATTGCAAGGCAAACTGTCGTGACATTTTGATTTACAAAGGTTTCCTTTTTTCCTACAAAAGGACCTTTTTGACATACATGCCTTCTTACACACACAGCGAACAAATCCTCGTCCTGATCCTAAGTCTGCCATCTTGGCAGCAGTTCTTAATGATACCTTTGTCTCTGGCACGTCTTCCAGCAGCAAGAATTTCTCTTTGGACACGTCGAATTCGGATCTGGAAGAGAACTTTTAATTAGCTTGTTTGAAAGGCGATTAGGTACTTAATACATATTATAAAATATATTGCAATGTAAGTATTAAAACTTAACAAATTAATTACTTGAATAGTTAGCGACATTTTCAGATCATTAAATTAATGAAGTAATGAATATGTCTGAAATTTGTCCTTAATTATTGAAATCAATTCAGAAATACATATCTGCAATACAATTTGTCGAGTATGCCGTACTTCGTTCCAATCTTGTGCAAGCCCTGTTTATCTTCCTGAAGAACAACTCCAACAATATTGGGCAGATTTGCTTTTGCTCTGTCGATAGCAGGAATCAGTATAATTATTTTGTCACTGATTTCTACAGTGGCCTGTGTTGAATCGCCATCCAGAGTGACCGAGCGGTTCTAGGCGCCTCATTCTGGAACCGCGCGACCGCTACGGTCGCAGGTTCGAATCCTGCCTCGGGCATGGATGTGTGTGATGTCCTTAGGTTAGTTAGGTTTAAGAAGTTCTAAGTTCTAGGGGACTGATGACTTCAGATGTTAAGTCCCATAGTGCTCAGAGCCATTTGAACCATTTTTTTGTATTGAATCTGAAGCCATTTTCATTCTTTTTCTAGTTGAAACTAGTTGATACTGATAGCCTTAGTTACAACTAGAATTTACTGCTGGTCAAAATCGAAAGTCAGTTAAAACTAGTTTTAACGAGGCAAAACGAATTTTGACGAAGTGGCTCAGTAAAAACTAGTTTTAACTAGTAAGAACGCGTTATGACTAAAAACAGGTTTTGACTGTAATATCCACACTACATAGACGGCACGCAAAATAGCCATACAATTCGATACCGGTACGTTCAGTTTACCTGTTTAGTAAGCTGAAGCCTATGATACAATCGAAAGAGGAAATCTTCAAGAAATTGTATCGAAAAAGTCACTAACCAAGAACCAAACAGCACTAAAAATTCTGGTATCCAAAAATTCATTTTACCTATGTAGCTAGAACAGAGTCCACAATACCAAGAGAACAAAACTCGTTGAAATATCTGGTATCGAAGATTTCACATGATCTATCTAGCTAAAATCAATTCCTCGAAATTTTTCCGTTGTTATTATTTCAATCCCCCACAACAGGGCTGGCTAGCGGCAGGTAAAAATCACTCTTCAGCCAAACACTACACAAACTGCATTTAAAAGTGGTTAAAATATGTAGAAGGTAATAATAACTAACGATTTCTTTAAAAAATACGTAAGTGGACGATATTAAGGATTTTTACATAAAAGGAAGTGTCAATAATCGAGGTTTATGTAAAATATTTAGATGGAAAATATTGATAATTTTTAAAACTCGTTTGACGAATTTACATTAACGTAAAATATAGTCAGCAATGAATACGAACGATGCAATAGTACAATGGTGATGCTAGGTGACACATGAGAAAATTGTCATGATGAAGGTGCGATGATGAGTATAACTATAGCGGCCCGTAGAACTGCAGGTAGCGACTATAAGCCAGCAAGGTGGTTGAAGGGAGTAAGATAAAATGGGAGAATGGTGAGAGGTGCAAATTTATCATTAGGGTTGGAGAGAGCGGTACATATCGGGACAGATTTCATTGTTGGGGAGTGGGTTAAAACTCCGGTGAGGGAGAATGGACTATGGGTGGAGATGCATAGACTGTGCAATATGGATGTAGTGCTGTGTGTGTGCTCTGCCGCCATAGGCTCTACATCTTTGTCGATGCCCCTCCAGAAGACCTGTTGGCAGGGTAACCGTTTCATGAGGATCATATGACCTTCGTGGAGTACTTTCAAGATACGGAGTTGGAGGACTTATGGAATTACCACTCTGGTGTGGCTGTTATCTTTTTGGAGGCAGAGGATGCCACTGAGAGCGGACAAGCAACGATGGCAATACCAATAGGCTTGGACAGTCAGATGTTCAAGAGTCTTACGATCTGCTGGTCCACCATTCTCAACACAAGCATGACTTCTCGAGGGGTTGGTAGCTTTATTGGGTAAGCTGGCCACTGTCATCTCGGCTTGTGAAAACAGATTTCGGGAGCTCCATCAGCCCCAGGGTCCTGTCCCACTTAGAGACATGACAGGATGTCTGCATTGGCATGTTGCACTATGGACCTATAATGGATGTCGTAGTGGTACCCGAGGAAGAAATGTGCCTATCTCTGCAGGTATCAGGTGGTCCTGGTTGGTGTATTGGGGTTGGTATTGCATAGTAGTAACAGCGACTTCTACCCTGTTAGCAGGATAATTGCCAACTGTACACACAACCATGAAATATCATCAGAGCAAAAACAACTAAGGTTTCTTTTTCAGTTTGACTGTAATTGCATTGTGCCTGTGTTAACTTGTTGGAAGCAAGTGCAATCAGGTGCTTAACTCCATCGACTTTGTGAGAAAATATGACCTATAAGCCATATTGAAAAGCACCTGCCGCCACAGTCTGGGGCTTGGAAGAGACGTATGCCATGAAGTACACTGGGAAGATTGGAGACTGTTTGAGGTCTTGAAAACCTTTGTTGCAATTTGAGGACCATTAGTACTCAACATTTTTGCAAAGGAATGATGTAATATTCGGTGATAGCTGGCACAAGGAAATAATTTTTCTGTAATAGTTGAGTTGATATAACAGGGAATTACGTTTTTTGGGGACTGATGGTTTTGTATGGCTCCAATATGGTGTGGAGTGCAGCACATTCATAATGTGCTGAAAACGCATCCCACATATGCCACTTGGGGCGCGAAGAAACAGCATTTTTCGTTGCTGCATTTCAGATTATCGCGGTGGAGCATACTGAATGAGGAGTCCAAACTGGTTACTAAATCAAGTGCAGTTCTGCTGGCGACAATGGTTTCGTCCAAATAATTTGCTGTCCATGGAAAGTGTCAAATGAGGTGTTAAAAATAGTGTTGGAATATCGCTGGTGTGATGGCGATGCCAAAGAGCAGGCGATTATAGAGAAAAATATCAAATGGCATGTTAATGACCATTACACTTCTGGAGGCTTCGTCCGAGGGGAGGTACACGTAAATGTCCTGTAAGTCAATTTTTGCAAAAACTGGAAATGGTGAGCCATAGAAATGATTTACATATGGACTATCCGCTTCCTGTTTGACTGTCAATTTTGTTTATGTCGGCTAGAAAACTTGTGGTGGCCTGCTGCCACGTACATCTGTGCATCAAACTAGTCCTGCTAATAGGATTTTTAACGTTCATGGGGCAAAGCATGAAATTCGATCTTACAATTGAGCTGTTGCAAAAGCTGTGTAAAAAAGAAGTGCACTCGTTATATGAGATCCTGTAGGGATGAACTGCTGTTCAAGGCAGGCAACATAGCTAGCCCAAGACTCAAACTTTTTGCCAAATGCCTGCAATGACGGGGGCGCCATCCAGAACCCCTTTACCAATGAATCGATGCATACAAGCATATGAAGATTTTGGGTGGTGTAGAGATGATGGCAGACATTTTCTCTAGCTTTAGTTTTTGAGCCTGTTGCATGTTTTGTAGAAGCAGTAAGGTTTGAGTGATCGCGCCTGTAGATGTAGACGTATTGGGATGGCAAACGTTAGTCCAACAGAAACTAGAAAAACACTCGAAGGAGATCTGTCATCCTGAGGCGTACATAAACACATAGAAAAACACCACATCACCACTTCAAGTGGACGTTGCTGGGTGGATTGTAGAGAAACTAAAATCCAAGTAAAGAATGAAAAGCAAGTTTACTGAAATGTACAAAAACTGCAGTTCTCCTTGTTTGGAGCACAATTACATAACACAAGAAATAATTCACAACAAAGTCTCTGTCTTTGAAGTGTGTTGTGTACGAAAACCCGCAGGACTGTGAATCACTGAAAACTGCATCGCGTTTACCAGCGTCGGAGTACTGTTTCAAGTTTGATCGTCTCTAACTACTTCTGGCCAGTGTGGCCGTGCGGTTCTAGGCGCTTCAGTCTGGAACCGCGTCGCCGCTACGGTCGCAGGTTCGAATCCTGCCTCGGGCATGGATGTGTGTGATGTCCTTAGGTTAGTTAGATTTAAGTAATTCTAAGTCCTAGGGGACTGATGACCACAGATGTTAGGTCCCATAGCGCTTAGAGCCATTTGAACTATTTGTCTCTTAACTACACAAAGACTGCAATGGGCCCAAATACCGAAGTGCTCGAGGTTCTCACTGTAGAGTTCAAGACTTGGAGTAGCTCGAGGACAGCTGCTGTTGTCTCCATGTAGCAATAGGTGCGAAGATCCAAGGCAGGTAGACGCGTTGGACGACAGATTGCGGGAAGGTTCCAGAAGAGCTTTTGATTAATGAGACGTGGCAGAGGTCACCATGGAGCCCAGATAACTCATCTATAGAGAACTGCTAACCGTAGCTGCACATTGGCCTAATACTGTCTAGGTGCCACGATACAGTGGGACGTATTTTAGAGCACGTGATCCTGCGGTGGAGTCGGCTCTGACTGAGACCTATATGAGCGATGCTGCTGCCGCATGTTAGCGGGTGTGCTGTAGATACCCCAGCAGCTGTGTTTTCCGTTGTAGTTCTTGTGACTTTTAGCATAGTCCATCCGAAGTGCAGCATTGTTATGCTTAAGGGCTATGAGCCTTGACGTAGCACCTTCGATTACATAGCTCCCGTTAGCCGTACTGGATGGTGGGTGTTAGTAATCTGTCAGTCGTATTGTTATGTGAGCAATGTTAGTGTAAGTTATTTGAATTTAAAAACGTTTTAAAAGACTTCCTATTTAATTCGTTATACGTCGTTTACTGTGTGTAAAATTATTGTAGACAACATGAGGTATTATGTGTTTATATAGAATGTAAATGTACGTAAGCCGATGACAACATCCCATGTCAGGATAAAAAGTGCAACTACTGCAATTTCGGGCAGATTGTAATGCGAACGAAAATATATGGTTGTTCAAATGGCGCATTCTAAATGCTGTGATGTTAGCTCTAAGATAGCTGAAATCTAGCTCTGCAATAAAGTCAGGACGGCCGGTGTGGCCGAGTGGTTCTAGGCACTTCAGTCTGGAACCGCGCGATCGCTACGGTCGCAGGTTCGAATCCTGCCTCGGGCATGGATGTGTATGCTGTCCTTATGTTAGTTAGGTTTAAATTGTTCTAAGTTCTATGGGACTAATGACCTCAGATGTTAAGTCCCATAGTGCTCACAGCCATTTGAATAAAGCCAGACTGCACAGTAAACTGAGTTAAAATGTCGCAGATGTCCATTCTCAATTTTCTTCACTTGCATCCTCATCCTCATCGCATTTTTCTTATTCGTCTTCTTCTTCGCTGTTCTTATCGTCTGTTGTTGTTGAGTCAGCATTGTAGTTGATGATTATGTGACGACTTCATACCCAAAATCTTCATGCAGATTTGTTCTACTTACCGAACACACTTCCGCCATAGTTCGACTGTGAGGTTTTCCAAGGCCTCGTGAAATAAGCGCTCAGCATCTGCGATTCTGAACGTGTTGTTTCTCGCTGCTACTTCCCTCTTGACTTGGGTCCAAATGATCTCAATCGAGTCGCGCTGGCAGTCTGAGGCGGTAAGCGAACTAATTGGCCCCACCTTTCATTTCCCAGTACATTTAGCTCACAAACATATTCTTCTTTGTTTAAACGAACCTCATCCATCATCTCAGCTCTTGTGTTTGTAGGTGGGAAGGCAATATTTTTCGCCATTAGTGAAGCAGCTATGCCAGTCATCTGTGTTTTCACTGTTGGAGCTCTGTGCATAACTACTGAATAATACTTGGCGTTGTTTCACGACGATGATGGAACCAATTTTTAAACTTAGCTGTGTTCATTTCCAAATGGTAACCTTCAGAACTGTTTGTTTTCCTTCATCCATAAATTGATTTACTTTGTTGAAGACAACCAGTCTAGGCTCACCAAACATGTGCAATAATCAATCTGGCTCCTTTCCCAACAGGTTCCTTAACAACCTCGCTCTGGCTTGAATTCTGCTTGATGTATTGTAGTGAAGGATTATGAGTAACCCAGGTTTTATCCAAACAGAATATAGGACTCATGTTACCTGAAGTAGGCAGCGTATTCATCGTCCTCAAAAATGTAATTCTGGAGGCCACTATGTCGTTGCGATTAAGTAAAAATTGTGTACCGTAATTCTGATGATTGTATTTTATATCTTATATCGTTTAGTATGCGCCTCACAGATCTCGGAGAGGCAGTAAAATTTATTTTTTCAGTTAATTTTTTCCCAGTTTTATTGACGCTGGGTACTCATCGTTGTCGTAAAATTCATACTTAGTTCGCCTGCCGAAGTCTTTATCAAAGTCCTTTGGTATGGTTAAAGAGCAGTGTTGTTTAATATTTTTTTCTGGGAGAATTTTCCTCGCGACATCCAAGCTAGATGCTTCTTGAACCGAAGCTACAAGCTAGAGCAGAATTAGCCTGTTTCAAATATTTATAGGCAGTCTGGATTATGGATTTGCCTTACCGTCGAAACTTAGTTACTACCTTTGCTCACGTTTTTCCTATTGTCAAAATGCGTCTTGTGGAAGTTGTTTGTAAACTCGACCGACATGGCAAATGTGAAATCTCTTTCTTCCAGCTTTCACATTTTCAGCTTATATAAACAACTCCACCACTCATTAAGTAGATTACACGAATGATACCACAAAATACACTTTTTTAATTCGAGTCAAATTGCCGAAACTAATAACTGTGTAAGAAAATGAAGATAAAAAGTGCGCGAAAATCTAAATACTGTCTCGCTACTGACGGTCTACTGGCGTCGTTATAAAGTAGTTACGGACGCTCAACGATAGAGAGAGAGAGAGAGAGAGAGAGAGAGAGAGAGAGCGCTGCACGAGACTAGGCACAAGTGCAGCATCAGCGCTTGTAGACGCTCGCCAGTACGCCTGGCCAAAGCTGTAAACAGGTCCCGTCGAAATCCAGGTGAATGATCCCTGTAGCAAAACACTGCTACCACAAGAGTACCACCAGTGGTGCCGTACACGCATCGAATAGCCGTCCGCTAGGCTGATGGCGTATCCGGACATTTTATTAATAGACTGCATCATTTTATTTTGACTTCTCTAGTGGCTTACTACGGTATTGTGGTGGGTGTACTTCAAAAAAAAATAGCTCTGAGCACTATGGGACTCAACTGCTGTGGTCATCAGTCCCCTAGAACTTAGAACTACTTAAACCTAACTAACCTAAGGACATCACACACATCCATGCCCGAGGCAGGATTCGAACCTGCGACCGTAGCAGTCACACGGTTCCTGACTGCGCGCCTAGAACCGCGAGGGTGTACTTCAATGTCAAGTGGCACTGCTGGAATGAACCAACAACCAAACAAAAAATTAATTACGAAAAACTCATTTTTTGAGATGATATTTAAAACACGATTACCACCTATCGTATTTGGGACAATGGCAAATACCCTTTGCTATGCACTTTCACAGAAGTAGGTTTAAATTTTGAAGTCTCTTGCAAGCTTTTTTTATGTGATGATGTATAGAAATTTGGTGTGAATGCATGAAATAAGAGACGCAGTCAAAATGATTTGGGGTAACAGAAACGCTGGGGTGACAAAAGTCATGGGTTAATATCGTGTCGGTCCTCCTTTTGCACGCGTAGTGCTGTAACTCGACGTGCCATGCACTCAACAAGCCTTTGGAAGTGACTCTACAAATACTGAGCTACACTGCCTGAATCGCCACCCATAACTGCGAAAATATTGCCGGTGCAGGATTTTGTGCGCCAAGTGACCTCTGGATTATGTCCAATAAATGTCCGGTGGGATTCATGTCGAGCGATCTGGGTGGACAAATCATTCAGTCAAATTGTTCAGAATAATTTTCAAACAAATCGCCAATAATTGTGTTCTGGTCACGTGGCACATTGTCATCCGCAAAAGTTCCCTTGTGGGATGGCCACAAATGATCTCCAAGTAATCGAACCTATTTCCCGTTAATGATTGGTTCAATTGTCCCAGAGGACCCCGTCTATTCCACGCGAACACAGCACACAGCTTTAGGGAGCCACCACCAACTTGTACAATCTTGTTGACAACTTGGGTCGATGGCTTCGTGGGGTCTGCGCCACACTCGAATATTACCATCAGCTCTTACCAACTGAAATCGGGAGTCATCTAACCAGGCCATGGTTTTCTGGTCGTCTAGAGTCCAGAAGATATGGTCACGTGCCCAGGAATGGCCCTGCAGGCGATGTCGTGATGGTGGCAAAGGCATTCGCGTCGGTCGTCTGCTGTCATAGTCTATGAACGCGAAATATCGCCACACTGTACTGATACGTTCGTCGTCAGTTTCACATTGATTTCGACGGTTGTTTCATGCAGTGTTGCTTGTCTGTTAGCAATGAAAACTTTTACGCAAACGCTGCTGCTCTCAGTCGAGCCGCTCGGAGTGGCCGTGCGGTCTTAGGAGCCATGTCACCGAGTGTGCGCCCCATCCCAGAGGAGGTTCGAGTTCTCCCTCGGGCATGGATGTGTGTGTGGTTCTTAGCATAAGTTAGTTTAAGTAGTGTGTAAGTCTAGGGACCGATGACCTCAGCAGTCTGGTAGCTTAGGAATTCACAAACACACACACACACACACACACACACACACACACACACACACACACACACACACACATACACACACATTACTCTCAGTCCTTAAGTGATGTCGTCGGCCACTGTCAGGTACGTGATGAGAGGTAATGGCTGAAATTTGCTTTTCTCGGCACGCTCTTGACACTGCGGATCTCGGACCACTGAATTCCCTTACGATTTCCGAAGTGGAATGTCCGATGCATCTGCCTCCAACTACCAGTCTGTTAATTCCCGTCGTGCGGTCATAAACACTTCGAAAACCTGTTCACATGAATCACCGGAATACAAATAATAACTCCAGCGCTACTAACACCGTCTGTATGTGCGCATATCGCTATCCCATGACTTCTCTCACCACAGTGTATTTCACGCCGACTAACAACCATGCACAAAAGGTTTCATCTAAATACGAGTGTTATCCAAAAAGTAAGTTCCGATCGGTCGCGAAATGGACACCACAGTGAAAACCAGATGAAGCTTTTCACAGATGTGTTGGATAGTGTCCGTACGAGGTGCATTCAAGTTCTAAGGCCTCCGATTTTTTTCCTAATTAACTACTCACCCGAAACCGATGAAACTGGCGTTACTTCTCGACGTAATCGCCCTGCAGACGTACACATTTTTCTCAAAACTGACGCCATGATTCCATGGCAGCGGCGAAGGCTTCTTTAGGAGTCTGTTTTGACCACTGGAAAATCGCTGAGACAATAGCAGCACGGCTGGTGAATGTGCGGCCACGGAGAGTGTCTTTCATTGTTGGAAAAAGCCAAAAGTCACTAGGAGCCAGGTCAGGTGAGTAGGGAGCATGAGGAATCACTTCAAAGTTGTTATCACGAAGAAACTGTTTCGCAACGTTAGCTGGATGTGAGGGTGCGTTGTCTTGGTGAAACAGCACATGCACAGCCCTTTCTGGACGTTTTTGTTGCAGTGCAGGTAGTAATTTGTTATTCAAAACATTTTCGTAGGATGCACCTGTTACCGTAGTGCCCTTTGGAACGCAATGGGTAAGGATTACGCCCTCGCTGTCCCAGAACATGGACACCATCATTTTTTCAGCACTAGCGGTTACCCGAAATTTTTTTGGTGGTGGTGAATGTGTGTGCTTCCATTGAGCTGACTGGCGCTTTGTTTCTGGATTGAAAAATGGCATCCATGTCTCATCCATTGTCACAACCGACGAAAAGAAAGTCGCATTCATGCTGTCGTTGTGCGTCAACATTGCTTGGCAACATGCCACACGGGCAGCCATGTGGTCGTCCGTCAGCATTTGTGGCACCCACCTGGATGACACTTTTCGCATTTTCAGGTCGTCATGCAGTATTGTGTACACAGAACCCACAGAAATGCCAACTCTGGAGGCGATCTGTTCAACAGTCATTCGGCGATCCCCCAAAACAATTCTCTCCACTTTCTCGATCATGTCGTCAGACCGGCTTGTGCGAGCCCGAGGTTGTTTCGGTTTGTTGTCACACGAGGTTCTGCCTTCATTAAACTGTCGCACCCACGAACGCACTTTCGACACATCCATAAGTCCGTCACCACATGTCTCCTTCAACTGTCGATGAATTTCAATTTGTTTCACACCACACAAATTCAGAAAACGAATGATTGCACGCTGTTCAAGTAAGGAAAACGTGGCCATTTTAAGTATTTAAAACAGTTCTCATTCTCGCCGCTGGCGGTAAAATTCCATCTGCAGTACGGTGCTACCATCTCTGGGACGTATTGACAATGAATGCGGCCTCATTTTAAAACAATGCGCATGTTTCTACCTCTTTCCAGTCCGGAGAAAAAAAATTGGAGGCCTAGAACTTGAATGCACCTCTTAGTATGACCGTCGATCGTGCCAAGACGCTCTTTTCAGTTGTGAGCGTACTGTGAGCAAGTAAAGGTGCCGAGAACAACGATGTCTCCCGCCAAGTAGGAGGGCCCGCTGAGAGGCTTCGCCTTAATGAATGCAGCCCACGTAACACAACTGCCACGCACTTCCTTCTTCAAGGCAATTCTCAGCCGCACTCTGCAGGGGCAGTGAAGACGCAGCCTTTTCGATGGGAAGTGTTCGGTCACCAACAACACAGCCCCAATTGGCTCGCCCTGAGTATCATCTCTGTTCACATTAAACGCTGGATACGAAGACAACCTTTGGGCGCATGCTATGCGCTATAGAGCAGCGTAGAGAATTATCGGATAGCACAGGTGGCTGCCTCCTATGTCAATGCTGTAAGAAATTTGCTACAACGCTCCGCAAAATGTCTAAGTCGAAGCGGCGACTATGTAGAGAAGTATCTGGAAAGTGTAGCTAACTCTTGCAAATAAAATGTTTCTAATTTTCATTGTGGTTTCCATTTAGCGACAAATCGGAACTTACTTTCTGGACAACCCTCGTATGTCATCCATTTAACTTGGCTGCATACTTTATTTTTTGAGAACTGTGTTTCCTGTTGCGCAGAAGGTTGTATAAATTAAAAACGCTCAAATTATCAAGAGTCCAACTTACCCGTAAGTCGCAATAATTTCTGGTGCTCGTAAAACGACCCTGAAACCTGATTACAATTAGGTCTCGTTAAGGCGCTGCATGAACTCGACAACAGCGCGTGTCTCATTTCAAAGTGGCCCGCTGCGCTGAGCAGCAGGAAGGAGAGCAGGGGGAGGGGGCAGACCCGGTGCGGGAAGTTGCAGCCAAGTGCGCGCTCGTCGAAGAGAGCCCCGCCCACCAGTCGCAAGAGAGCGCCCGAAGCACTGTTTCGAGTTCTGACAGACGTCTCCAAAGTTTTAATCGAGTTTCGAAATGGCTGTTAATGGCAGAACGAGTCTGAATCCTGAATATTTCATTACTTTGTTAAAAAGAGCCTTTGTGCGAGGCTACCTAACCACACGGTTAGGTAATTTACGTGTGTGGAATGTGCTCATGGACAGGACGACCGAGGGAACATTTGGAAGGTCAAAGGTCCCAATTGTACTCGAGAACAAAAAAACTTAACGTTAGTAAGTCTTCTTTAATATTAACTACACCCGTATATTTCTTTAAATGTTTTGGGCGATTTTGGCTAACAGAAAGCGCAGATGTAAGATACTGAGGTACAACAAGGTTAGTTCAGAAGGTCGAACTCTTTTTTACCTTTGATAGAGAACCACGTTGCGCAGACAGAGTAGAGTTTTTATTAAGTAAACCGTTAAACAGAGGAAACTCAACTTTAATATTATTGCTTTCTTCCGAAAGTATACGAGAAAGTACTGCATAGTTAGGATACATACGGTGATTGTTGAAGTAGTTATTACCTGAAACCTATGTGCATAGTTAGGATACATACGGTGATTATTGAAGTAGTTATTGCCTGAAACCTATGTGGAAGGTATTGTAGTTATGAATGACCTATGTTTAATACGAGGGTAGGAACTTTAATAGTGACAACTATTTATTTACAGCTCGTACAAAATAGATACGTGTTTCAAAGTTTTACTGGCCTTCAAAGTAGTCGCCAGCATTGTGTATAGCCCGTTGACAGCGATGTGGAATTCGTAGGACACTCTTAGCAGTCTCAGTTGTGTTGACAGTTCGAGCGGCCCGGTATATCGCCCGACTAATTTGGAGCATTTCTGAAGCGAATGCCATGAAGTGATACCTTCAGTTTAGTTTGTGTTCAAATGTGTGTGAAATCGTATGGGACTTAGCTGCTAAGGTCATCAGTCCCTAAGCTTACACATTACTTAAATTAACCTAAGGACAAATGCACACACACCCATGCCCGAGGGAGGACTCGAACCTCCGCCAGGACCAGCCGCACTGTCCACGACTGTGGCGCCCTAGACCGCTCGGCTAATCCCGCGCGGCTCAGTTTAGTAATCGAGTTGAACCCTCGAGGGCTTAAGTCATGGGGCGCAGTAGGTGGTATAGCACTTAGCAGCCTCATCGATCAAATAAATCAGTAACAGCCTGCATTGTACGTGTTTGAGCATTGTCCTGCAAAATTATGATCAGGTTCTGCAGAAAGTGCCATCAGTTCTGTCACTAAGCTGGTCGTACGTTGTGTTCCAAAAATGAACAGCATTTCTAAACTGAAGGAAATCCTTCACGACATTCGCTTCAGAATTGCTACATATTCGTGGAGCAATAGACAGCGCCGCTTGAACTGTCAACACAACTGGTACCGCTAAGAGTATCCTATGACATCCACATCGCTGACAACGGGTTATACACAACGCTGGTGGCCACTTTGAAAGTCAGTAAAACTTCGAAACACGAATCTATTTTGTACTAGCTGTAAATAAATAGTTGCCACTATTAAAGTTTCAACCCTCTGAAATACGCTGGCGTGCAAAATTTAAGGATGAAAGTAACTTCCGCATGATGTGTCTCTGTCTAGTGACACAACTCGATGAAGTGTGGACTATACATAGTAAGAGTATAGAAGGTAACGGAAACAATGCACAATCAGACATTTCAAAGACTATATACATACTGAGGAAAACACTCAAACAAATTAAAATATATTGACGTTCTGAAATGCTAGTTATATTGATTAGGAGCGCAATTTGCTGCGTTAGCTATTTTATTGTAGTTACTCAGAGACTGGTACAACCGGTTTCGTACCATGCAGATATATCCTCAGGTGTATTGCTGCGTAAAAAATTTTTGTGCAAACACTTTATTAGAATAGCACTACTGACTTACTAAGTTCAGAATTCTCAACGCTAAAAATTGAAATCATGGAACGGGAATCATTAATGAAAGGAATGAGCCACTATCACAAAATTACTTCAAGATCCAATATCCCGTGTTATCTGAATGGCCTAATGCGTGTTCCAAGACGCTTTGAGGATTAATACTGACGAAATCAGCAACGCAAGTCAGACTTAATGAAGCCAGTTGCCACTGACAGTTCACTTTCGGATAATAATGACATTGAAGTCACAGCCGTTTATGGTGGTCCCTTGGATATTACAAAAGGCGGGCTGTGGTCCTTAATAGTGTGAGATCACCACAGATGGTAGTGCGTGTTCTGCAAGACGCTCTCTTGTTTGCTGCAAGGTTGAGCGTGAGTTGTTGTGGTAGGATGAGGGTGTTCCATTAATTCACCATCGCGATTGACAAATGTCGGACAGTCGTTGGTGGATGTGGATGTGCTGCGTTACGTTTTCCCAAGGCATCTCACAAACGCTCGATGGTACAGTTTAAGCCGGAAAAACAGGCCGGCTAGTCAAGTTGCAGATTGTGGTGTCACCGCCAGACACCACACTTGCTAGGTGGTAGCCTTTAAATCGGCCGCGCTCCGTTAGTATACGTCGGACCCGCGTGTCGCCACTATCAGTGATTGCAGACCGAGCGCCGCCACACGGCAGGTCTAGAGAGACTTTCTAGCACTCGACCCCAGTTGTACAATCGACTTTGATAGCGATGGTTCACTGACAAAATACGCTCTCATTTGCCGAGACGATAGTTAGCATAGCCTTCAGCTACGTCATTTGCTACGACCTAGCAAGGCGCCGTTATCAGTTGCCACTGATCTTGTGATGCATGTACCGTCAGACCGACGTTCACCATTAATGGATTAAAGTTAAGTATTCCACCAGCTACGTCCATTTTTCTAAATTCTAATTTGCTTGACCTGTTCCAGACCTCACGCCAGCCTGCGTGAGCTAAAACGCGTGCCTTTCGGCTTCCTCTCGTATCCCGGTGTTGGTTCTCCTGACAACCCACAACACAGAACATTCGAAAAGCTCATCCATCTGGACAGTTCGATACGGTCGCGCATTGTCATTCATAATAATGAAGTCAGTACCGAATGCACCTCCGAAAAGTCGGACGTGGGGAAGGAGTACAGTGTCAGGATGACGTACATCTGTTGGCATTGTGTTTTAAAAAGATTTGAAGTCAGTATGCCCATACAAGATTATTTCTTCCCACAGCAACACACATAGCCAACGAAAACGATCTTGTTCGAACTATATTGCAGGTACTGTCATGTGCACAGAGCATGGACTAGGAGTGCAACAACTTAAGCCAATAGTAGTGTGGACTTTCAGAAATGAGAACAGCGATAAATCTGACAGCAAAATTTGCGATCATGCAGTAGGCAAAGTGAAGGAACTTTGTTACCTTACAGGTCAGGTATCGCATGACTGACGAAGCGAAGAGAGTCTAAGAGACAGAATAATACATTCAAAGAGGGAATTCTTCACTAAAAGATTTAGTCTGATGAAGAGCTTTTTGGTAACGAACGTCTGGAATACAGCAGTTAATGGCTGTCCATCGTGAACTACGTGGAAACTGGGAAAAAGAACGAAACGTTTCAGACGGTGATGCTGTGGAAGGGTGTTGATAATGGAGTGGACCAACGTGATCATACATGAGGATGGCCTTCGTAGAACCTGTGAAGAAAACAACGAGTTTAAAATATTGAGTGAAGTATCGGCAGGGTGGTAGATCATATATTGGGACATCAAGGAATAACGTCTTTCGCTCCAGAAGTGGAATCCTGGACCTGTTTTTCTTGAGACGTCCTTTTTTTTGTTGAAGATATTGTCCATCTTCTGAATTTCTGTGACTTTCCTGAAATATTAGAAGAAGAAATCTCAGATGCGGAATTTCTACCAAACATCACCAGGATAGCAGACACAAGCGACCGTATATTGTGCAAATCAACCAATAAAATCAGAGAAAATCTCTGTTCGAATATATCGCTTACAGAGTACGTATAGAAATGTATTATGCTGAAATGACAAAAAGTATCACCGAACAATAACCGTGTTTGAAGTTAGGAGAGGTGAAGAAATCGGCAGTGCTTGAGCACCTGCTGCTCGGGACAGAACGCGTTATGAAATTAGCAGGTGCTCTGAATCTCGCTGTGGAAACGAGTTACTACGTAATTTGTTCTGGGAAGCCATGGAAATTCAGAAAAATGACAATAGCTTAAAAAAAAAACAATGTTCCAAGATGAGAGCATCGTGGAGTCTCCTGCAGCAACGAAAGGCCCCTGCAGGTAACATGGGGAGAAAACAGCGGAGAATAGTGGGCTTTGCGAGACGTAATGTCAGCTTGGTGATTCCGACGGCAGATATTTTAGCTGTGAGCTATCCGCCCGTCAAAGGAAGCCGCAACAGTTGGGGGAGGCTTCACCGACTGTGTATTAATTTGAACATTCCTTCACGTTTTATAAGGACTGGCTACGCACATTACACAAAGGCATCTCTAAAGTTTGTTTAAATCATTTTGTATTCACGTTTTTTTCTTTCTACGGTGTTACTGCCGCAAGTGATTACAGTGCTTGTCTTATGTTAAGAATTTTACTTTTTCACTTATTTTTATCAAAGAAAGCCAAATATTTTAAACTAATACTTAAGTCCTCCGTGTCATTATATACTCCGATGAAGTCTTTTAACTTCATGTCAAGTTCCAAGTACATTTTTCCAAGTTTTTGGGGAAGCAGGCCAAATAAAGGATATTATCTGCTTCCTTATCTGATAATATACGTTCGGAAGCCTTTGATTCATTGAAGAGATTAGTTCTCTATGCCAATTTTCCACATCATTCGTGGTCCTGTGCCGGTGGTTAAAAATATTTCACATTTCGGTCGGCGTAGTAGAATTTTCCATCCACTGACTCACAATACAGTCTTCTCCATTGGTTATTTCTTCCATTATTTACATATTTGGTGGAAGATGTATCACTGCAACACACACATGGAAAAACAATCGAACTTATTCTTTAACCCTGAATTCCCCTGTTAATCCCAATTCTAGCATTTTCTTCCACACGTATTGGTTGAAGTGGAAATATTGCAGTCGGCAATGGATGTTTCGGGAGAGCCCTCTAGGGGTAGGGAGCCCCAAACTGAAGTACACCAGTTTTAAAGTTTTCTAGGAGGTTGGCATCTTCCCAACTAATATTCTCGTACTCGAAATTCATACAACAACAACCGGACGGATAAAATTACGGCAAGTACAAAAATGATGAACGATTTTCAGTAGCCCTAGTAGGTAGAGGTAAGCCTGGAGAATTGGTTCTGGACTCGCAAGAAATACGGATAGAGCGCTTCTGCGTGGCCGGCCAGGTCCTGGGCTGTGGTGAGCCGTGCGCAGCCTCACTTCCTGCTGGTCAGTGAGGCCACGCCACTGGTGACGCCTCTAGACAGAGCTGTAATTACGCTGGGCCCCCGCCGTCCCGGCCTGCGCTGACGCGACAATATTGCGGGGGCGGCGCGTGTCGCGCGTGTGAGAGGCGGCGGTGGTGGAGGCGGCGGCGGTGGCGGAGGCGGAGGCGCGACGGACAGCACAATATCTGTCTGGCCGCCCACCCGCTAATCCCGGTCTACACGGCGGTTCCGTGTCTCTGCTGAGGAGGCGCGGTACGGTGATAGGTGGAGGCGGCTGGAGCACAAAAAGCATTGGCTGGGGCCTAACGGTCAATCTTACAGCAATCCATTTAGTAGTTCTTGCATTCCGCACTGAGGCTGGTTTCTTTACTGATGTGCTGCTCGCCAAATGCTGGTGGCCGTGATGAATGACGGCGTTCCGGCCGACATCAAACACTTCTCATCCGATATTTCGAAAACTATCAGGTGAAGAATTTCATTCTTGCACCTCTTACAGTCTGGTATCTTCACTCAATAAAGAACTGAATCTATTTTCGTTATCCCTCATTCACATTACCCTGCGTCAAATAAGCAAAACAGAGCACGAAATTTTATTTGAAATTAGCAGAACGATGTCTCATTGCGTTCTCGAGTTATTGGGTGTTATATCAGATGGCGATCGGCTGTGACGCACCCAGTTCCGTCCATGGAAACTTGCCGATGGCTATGAAATACTTATCATCCTTTTTAAGAAAACTATTATGTAAAAGTATTTGATTTTTTGCACATATTACAGACTGATATCTTCACCTTCATAGTTACTGTGCTGCAAAAAATTATGTAAAACATTGCTTGAAATTTTATATATTTTCCAGAGAGAAAAATGCATCGCGTAAACTTTTTTGTGTGGTTTATTTTTGCTCATACATTGCACTAAACGAAATGTAGATAAGATATCGAAAGTTTTTCTAAAATGGAGAGCAGGAGGATACCTCAGTTCTTTCTAGAGTTATTGGGTCTTATAACTCATGGACGGTCTCTCTCGAAGCGTCAATTCACGTCCCTGCGCGTTGTTAATCGTTGGGTCATAAAATCGTCATATCTCATAAACGATTGAAGATACCGAACGGAGGTCCCGTAAAAATGATTGGAAGTAATGAAACACATGTGTTGTATTATAAATACTCAATCTCTTTTGTTCACCGAGATATGGCAGCAACTCGTCCGCAGTAGTGAGAGGTCGGTGGCTCAGGACGCATTCAGACGGCCATAGTACGGTAGGAAAACCTTGGTGGCGTGCCTATAGACGTCCACAGCACCTAGGGAGCGGCGTAGTCGCACGCGTATTCACGCCCACAGTATCGATATGGTTAATTAAGCTGATGATCAGATATATACGGCCCATCTAAATGGTTTTAAATAATACGCAAAGTGTCGTATGATTTAGTGTTGTAAAAAGGTTTACATATTTGTAATTTCCTTACTCTAATGATACGTTTAATGTATTGCTTAAAGTATTTCTCAACCATATATAATGACACAAAAAACGACTAGCAGCCACAAGGGTAGGAGGAAACTGAATAACACTTCACAGGAAGAGAGGGTATGTGCTATTTTTGCTGTGAATTCAAAATTGAATTAAATTTACAAAGAAACTGGCAGCATGCGCCCGCTTATTATAATGGGTAGTCAAATGATAACGATACAGATGGGAAAAAATAAATAAACTATTTCTTATTCCAGAACTTGTAACCTCCCCCTAACTAATCGGCCTATCCTGCTTGCGATATAAAATATGACCATGGATCGCGTGTATGCCTAATGGTGTTATATCCTAGCCAGTAATGCCACCCGAGCCCGCTGCCAAAAGGTTGGCAGCATCAAAGTCCGACGCCGTCCGCATAAGCAGCGCCAGCGAGACAGGAAATCGCCGCAAGTCTACGCGCGCCACCGCTGGCTTCTGGCTTTTTAAGCGCTGGAGTCGCGAGCGCTAGGACAGTTCTGTATTCGCCGCTCAGTTGTATACTCGCCACCGAATTGTGTACTTGCTAGTCAGTTGTGTGTTCATCGCAGCAGAGTTGTTGTTTGTCGTCAGCCGACGCTGACCTAGCCGCTCCGACTCGAACTAGACATTTCTGTAGACACGGAGTTCACCACTGTGTTTCTGTATCTTCGTAATAAAGATAAGTACCGACTTTTATTTAATCAGAGTGTTTGGGTTTTCATCTTTCTGTTTACTGTTCCAGCGGACCGGTCGGCCCGCTATTAAAAGTGTGGCGGTGACTTCGTAAGCCGTTTCTACAGCGAATTGTTTGTCGCTACGAACACCGCCACAAAACTGGCGACGAGGTCTTCCGAACTCGTGTGCATTGCTGGTTCAACTTGTTTCTGGTTATACTAATTCTAGCGATAAAATTTTGGGGTCTGGTTTAATTTGTGTTCACTATGTCTGCCGAATTACAACAGTTGATCTTGTTACAGAGTCAGCAAATACAAAGTTTGATGGAAGCAATCGCCAAACAAGCGGCTAATCCTCCAACACAAAAGGAACAAGCACAGGCAGCACCACCCTTCCGTGCTTTTGATGCATCAAGCGAAGAATGGCGAGAATATTTCGCGCAGTTGCAGGCGCACATGACAGTCTACAGAATCACAGGTACTGAGCGGCAGCTTTATTTAATTTCCACTGCAGGCGTGGAAATCTATCGACTACTTTGTAAGTTGTTCCCGGAATCCCAGCCAGAAGCTTTAGACTATGACGTTGTTGTTAACAAGCTTGCTGAGTATTTCGAGTCGCGAGTTCATGTGCCAGCAGCCAGATTCAAGTTCTTCAGATTAAAGAAACTGCCACATCAATCTAATAAACAGTGGTTAACAGATTTACGGGGCCTCACCCGTCAGTGCCGATTTAATTGTGTGTGTGGAGCTTCCTACAGTGATGTCATGTTACGAGACGCTATTACTCAAAACATTGCAGATTCTCGTATTCGTGCTGCTATCTTGAAGTTGCCTGACCCGTCATTAGAGACTGTGATGAACATCATTGAAGCCCAAGATACTTTTGACTATGCTGAGTGTGAGTTAGATCAGCCATGTATTTCTCAAATTGCCTGTGCTAAGCAAGTTCTGTCACGCCCGCGGCCCCACCGGCAGAGTCAGACTGTAAACACAAGCCGGCCGCGTCATGTTAAACACATTCGTCAGCCGCGTGTGCAAAATGATAGAGTTAAGTCTTGCCCTAAGTGTGTTCTTGCTCATCCTCGTGAACGTTGCCCGTTAAGAAACGCGGTTTGTCACTTTTGTCAAAGGAAAGGACACATCCAGACTGTTTGTTTGCGTAAACGCAAGAACAATTCTAGTGCTGCCCAGCCCATGGATATTCATGTTCTTCAAAGCCAGCCCGCCCAGAAGGTCGCGTTTAAAGACTCTTCCACAGTTCGTGTGGGTAATAAACTTGTTCGCAATTAGCCACCCACCCAGCCCTCTGCTATGCGACCCAAGCGTAATTCAAACGCTGTGAAAAGTGATGTACAGACTGCAAGTGACGCGGGAGTTGTTGTTCCACCCGCCCAACCCACGAGTTGTCGTAAGCAGCGAACACGCGCTAAACGCGCTGATTTTGCGTCTTCCGCCTCCACTGCACCGATCCAGAGACAGTGTAATAAACTATTTGTGAAACTACGCATCCAGGATAAGACCTTCAATTTTCAATTAGATACTGGTGCGTCTGTGACTCTCATAAATAATGCTACGTATGCGGCTATCGGCCGCCCTAAACTTTCAGCGGCAAAACATTCTTTGGCTACTTATAGTCGAGAACAAATTCCTGTGTTAGGTGTATGTAGCGTGCCAGCCACATTCCGTGGCAATACAAAAACAGTTTCATTCACAGTGCTCCGCGCTACAGACAGTGTAAACATTTTCGGATTAGACTGTTTTGACTTGTTTGGCCTGTCTATCCAAGACAATGTGTTGCAAATTAATTCTGTTGTTGTTCCTCAAGACAGCATAACCGATTTGTGTAAACAATACAGTGACATATTTAAAGACGAACTAGGTTGTGCTGCGAGCTTTGTCGCTCATATTACGTTAAAAGATAATGCTCAGCCTCGATTTTGTCGTGCTCGTCCAGTGCCTCACGCCCTCCGGGCACCTGTAGACGATGAACTTCGTCGTTGGCAAAACAACGGTGTTATTCAACCCGTTTCAGCGAGCCAGTGGGCTTCTCCCTTAGTTATTATAAAGAAACCGTCTGGCAAGTTACGTTTGTGTGCTGATTTTAAGTCGAGAGTTAATCCTCAGACTGTCATTGATTCTTTTCCTTTGCCTAGAGCGGACGAGCTGATGGAGAAGTTAGGGGAAGCTCGTTTCTTTTCCAAAATTGATCTCCGTGAAGCATATTTGCAATTGCCCCTCGACGAGCAATCACAACAGTATTTTGTCATAAACACGTCGTTGGGGTTGTTCCGTTTTCTGCGTTTGCGTTTTGGTTGTGCGTCAGCTCCAGCTGTTTTTCAGCGTTTTTTGTCACAACTTCTGGCTAATGTGCCATCGTGTTGCAACTATTTAGACGATATTGTTGTGTCCGGTCGGACGCCTGCTGAACATTTCCGTGATTTGGAGTGTTTGTTTACAGTGTTGTCTCAGGCAGGCCTACGTTGCAACATCGATAAATGTTCATTTTTCCTTACGGAGATGGAGTATCTGGGACATGTTATTAATGCTCAAGGCATTCATCCCTCCCAGTCACATTTAGCAGCTATTCGTGATTTGCCCGCCCCTCGCAATCTGCATGAATTGCAAGCAGTTCTTGGCACATTGACATATTATATTAGGTTTATACCTAATGCATCACAGATTGCTGCACCGTTGCATCGTCTCCGCCGTAAGAATGTTCCGTTTGTGTGGTCAGCTGATTGCCAATCAGCCTTTCAGCAGCTTAAAGAGGCTTTATTGAATGATCGTTGTCTGGTCCATTACGACCATAACAAGCCTCTGGTGTTAGCTTGTGATGCCTCTTCTTTCGGCCTCGGTGCTGTGTTGTCTCACCGAGTCGGTAACACCGAACGTCCTATTGCGTTCGCATCTAAATTGCTAAACAAAGCTCAGTGTAATTATAGCCAATTGGACAAGGAAGCGTTGGCTATTGTGTTCGGTGTCACAAAATTCCATCACTACCTCTATGGTAGACCATTCTATTTAGTAACAGATCACAAGCCCCTGACGTCACTGTTTCATCCGTCTAAACCAGTTCCTCAGCGGACAGCTCAGAGACTACAACGTTGGGCTCTTTTGTTATCACAATACCAGTATGAGATACTGTATCGCCCTACAGCTCAGCATGCAAACGCTGACGCGCTTTCTAGATTGCCGATTGCTGCGGATGATGTCTTCGATTCCTCTGAAGACTCTTGCCATCAGATTGACGCCGATGAGCATCAATCCCTCCGGGATTTTCCGATTGATTATCGTCAGGTGGCACGTGAGACAGCTACGGATCCTCATCTGAGTTTACTATTACGTTTTGTTCAACGTGGTTGGCCGTCCAAGGCAAAGAACATATCGGATCCTGTGGTTCGTCGCTATTATCCGCAACGTCATCTATTGTCTGTTTCGCACGGAGTTTTGCTGTTACGCACCGAGAATGACCAGCTTCGTGTAGTGGTTCCCCAAGTGCTCCAATCCAAGGTCCTCGACTTGTTGCATCAAGGTCATTGGGGAGTGGTCCGCACCAAGCAGCTTGCCCGCCGTCATTGTACATGGATCGGCATTGATAAGCAGATTACGCAGATGTCTACAGATTGTTCGACGTGTGCCGAACACCAAGCTGCTCCGCCTCAACGCTATTTTGAGTGGGCACTCCCTGCCGGTCCCTGGCAGCGAGTACATATTGATTTCGCTGGTCCATATTGGAATTCTCGTTGGCTCATCGTGATAAATGCATTTAGTAATTTTCCGTTTGTTGTGCCCATGCAGTCTACAACGTCTGCACAAACTATACAGGCGTTGACTTCCATTTTTTGTATTGAGGGTCTTCCAGAAGTTTTAGTGTCTGACAATGGTCCACAATTTACCTCTGCTGAATTTGAAAGTTTTTGTTCTGCCAATGGCATTCGCCATGTTCTTACTCCGCTGTTCCACCCTCAATCGAATGGTGCAGCGGAAAGTTTTGTACGCACATTCAAGGATCATATGGACCGCCTTCGTGCTACGCACTCTCGTCAGCAGGCCCTCATCACGTTCCTGTCGCCGTACCGGACCACGCCACGCGACGGCCCTTCGCCTGCGGAGCTTCTCCACGGCCGTCGCCATCGCACCCTACTACGGTTGTTGCACCCCCCGGATCGACCCGCCGCTTCTGAGCATCGCACGCGTTTTCAGCGCAACGACGCCGTTTTTTTTTTTCAGAGTTTATCACGGTCGCCGTCGTTGGTACGTGGTACCGTGATAAGTGTCCAGGGTCGCGGTTTTTATGCTGTTCAAGATGCTACTGGGGTGCACAGGAGGCATCAGAACCAGTTGCGCCGCACTGGCCGCCCGGATTCTGCCGCTCGTTCTTTGTCCACAGATTTGGTCCGCGGCGGGTTCCAGCCGCGCCTTCCGACTTCGCTGCCGCCCCCAGGGCAGCAGCAGCAGCCGTCGCCGCTACCACGCCGACAGCCCGTCCCGTTGATGCCTCCCGCGCAGCTTCATCCGGGAGCGCCCCAGGTGGTCGCTCCGGCGCCTGCGGTCCCTCTTCAGTCGCCACCGCCTTCAGAGCTGATGGACGTCGACCCCTCAGCCGGGCCGCCTTCCCAAGCGGTGGCTGTGCAGCGTGTCCTGCAGCCGCTTTCCTTGGGCACCCCCAAGGAGTCTGACACCGCAGCGCCTTGTCCGGCGCCCACTCAGCAGCCGTCGACGCAGCGTCAGGAGACGCTGCCTCTCTTCGTGGGTCCCGACGCCCCGTCGCGTCCAGTACCAGAAGCTGCGCCCGTGGTCACAGGCGTGCACCCTGACCTTGGTTTTCAGTCAGTGTTTCCCGAGGCCCCGCGCAGCCAATGCTGGGGTGCGGACCGGGGACTGCCACCGACAACAGTCTCCGCCCCAGTCTCTTCTGCTACGCCTGCGGCCAGACCCCTCCCCCGCCGTCGACGCTCGCCACGTCATTATTCAACGACGGTGCGGCGATTTGGGGGGGAGGAGTGTTATATCCTAGCCAGTAATGCCACCCGAGCCCGCTGCCAAAAGGTTGGCAGCATCAAAGTCCGACGCCGTCCGCATAAGCAGCGCCAGCGAGACAGGAAATCGCCGCAAGTCTGCGCGCGCCAACGCTGGCTTCTGGCTTCTTAAGCGCTGGAGTCGCGAGCGCTAGGACAGTTCTGTATTCGCCGCTCAGTTGTATACTCGCCACCGAATTGTGTACTTGCTAGTCAGTTGTGTGTTCATCGCTGCAGAGTTGTTGTTTGTCGTCAGCCGACGCTGACCTAGCCGCTCCGACTCGAACTAGACAGATTTCTGTAGACACGGAGTTCACCACTGTGTTTCTGTATCTTCGTAATAAAGATAAGTACCGACTTTTATTTAATCAGAGTGTTTGGGTTTTCATCTTTCTGTTTACTGTTCCAGCGGACCGGTCGGCCCGCTATTAAAAGTGTGGCGGTGACTTCGTAAGCCGTTTCTACAGCGAATTGTTTGTCGCTACGAACACCGCCACAAAAAATGGATTTTAAACTAGTTGCATAAGGGTATCTCCCCCGAAGAAGTAATACCGATACGTAGGAGGAAAGTGTACAACCGACCCTTCTGAAGTAAAAGTCTACGAAAATAAAATAAAAAGGAGTTAAATCACACAGGGCTATAATTTGTAAGAAATGAAAGCTATTTTGTGCATTCACTCACGAACAACACTGGACAGAAATGGGGTACCATGGTCATGAATCCAAAAGTTACACTAATGAACGAAAAGGAAATAATTAACGATCGCCAGCCCACTAGGGCAAGATGATGGGAAAGAAAAGACATGTATTATTGAACACTGACGTGGCAACTGAAGGTTGTCACTTTTTTTTAACACTAATTTTAAGTGGGCATGTAATGATAAAGAAAACTGAGAAATCACACTTACGTTATGTTTTGGCATTAAATTTTGAAAAAGGCAATTGAAAATATGCACTTAAACTGTATGTTAGTATTGAATCGTTACGTGAACAATGACTTTCAGGTACCTCAACATAACATCATGAAAGGAATTTAGAAAAAAAGCAAGCACTTTTTACTTTGCAGTTACTTATTTTGCAAATTGGATTTCAGATTATTGTCTGAACATCTGAGCCTTTTTTACTGACTTGAACAGAATTATATACTAGAATACATGCCAAAATAAACAGCCATGTGCTCCAAGTTATACGTAAAATAAATAAAATTTCGGCACTCATAATTTGTGAATTTCTTTAGATTTGGATGTTTTTTGAGTGATTGATTCTCAAACTTGAAAAATGAAATTGTTTTACTTTAGTCATATACTAAAGCCTCTGTTGTACAACAGTTAATTGAAAGTAGACTGAAGTAAAAATATTAAAAGTGAAATTATTCGTTAATAAACTGGCTGAAACCATTCAGTTTGCTTCTTAAGACACTCAGTTAGCATATAGGAAAAAAAGAAAAGGAACAAGAATCCTACTTGGTAACAATGTCTGGGGGAATGAGGACACAATCGCCCTTAGTTTAACTGATTATTATTTAAATAAATTTTATCAATCAAATCACATTCAGTTGTGCTGCTGGGTTAGCCGTTAATTCTTTCTACAAATGTGTGATGTCCTTAGGTTAGTTAGGTTTAATTAGTTCTAAGGTCTAGGCGACTGATGACCTCAGAAGTTAAGTCGCATAACGCTTAGAGCCATTTGAACCATTTGTGGACGCGTTCTATTTAGCGACGAAGCGTCATTCACCAACAACGTTAACGTAAACCGGTATAATATGCACTACTGGGCAACGGAAAATCCACGATGGCTGCGACACGTGGAACATCAGCGACCTTGCCGGGTTAATGTATCGTGAGGCATTATGGGAGAAAGGATAATTGTCCCCCATTTTATCGATGGCAATCTAAATGGTGCAATGTATGCTGTTTTCCTACGTAAAGTTGTGCCGATGTTACTACAAGAGGTTTCACTCATGACAGAATGGCGATGTACTTCCAACATGATGGATGTCCGCCACATAGCTCGCGTACAGTTGAAGTGGTATTGAATAGCATATTTCATGACAGGTGGATTGAACGTCGAAGCACCATACCATGGCCCGCACGTTCACCGGATCTGACGTCCCAGGATTTCTTTCTGTAGGGAAAGTTGAAGGATATTTGCTATCGTGATCCACCGATAACGCCTGACAACATATGTTAGCGCATTGTCAATGCATGTCCGAACATTACAGAAGGCGAACTACTTGCTGTTGAGAAGAATGTCGTTACATGTATTGCCAAATGCATTGAGGTTGACGGACATCATTTTGAGCATTTATTGCATTAATGTGGTATCAACAAGTAACCACACTGTAACAGCATGCGTTCTCAGAAATGATACAGGGTGTTTCAAAAATTACCGGTATATTTGAAACGGCAATAAAAACTAAACGAGCAGCGATAGAAACACAGTTTGTTGCAATATGCTTGGGACAACAGTACATTTTCGGGCGGACAAACTTTCGAAATTACAGTAGTTACAATTTTCAACAACAGATGGCGCTGCAAGTGATGTGAAAGATATAGAAGACAACGCAGTCTGTGGGTGCGCCATTCTGTACGTCGTCTTTCTGCTGTAAGCGTGTGCTGTTCACAACGTGCAAGTGTGCTGTAGACAACATGGTTTATTCCTTAGAACAGAGGATTTTTCTGGTGTTGGAATTCCACCGCCTAGAACACAGTGTTGTTGCAACACGACGAAGTTTTCAATGGAGGTTTAGTGTAACCAAAGGACCGAAAAGCGATACAATAAAGGATCTGTTTGAAAAATTTCAACGGACTGGGAACGTGAGGGATAAACGTGCTGGAAAGGTGGGGCGACCGCGTACGGCAACCACAGAGGGCAACGCGCAGCTAGTGCAGCAGGTGATCCAACAGCGGCCTCGCGTTACCGTTCGCCGTGTTGCAGCTGCGGTCCAAATGACGCCAACGTCCACGTATCGTCTCATGCGCCAGAGTTGACACCTCTATCCATACAAAATTCAAATGCGGCAACCCCTCAGCGCCGCTACAATTGCTGCACGAGAGACATTCGCTAACGATATAGTGCACAGGATTGATGACGGCGATATGCATGTGGGCAGCATTTAGTTTACTGACGAAGCTTATTTTTACCTGGACGGCTTCGTCAATAAACAGAACTGGCGCATATGGGGAACCGAAAAGCCCCATGTTGCAGTCCCATCGTCCTTGCATCCTCAAAAAGTACTGGTCTGGGCCGCCATTTCTTCCAAAGGAATCATTGGCCCATTTTTCAGATCCAAAACGATTACTGCATCACGCTATCTCGACATTCTTCGTGAATTTGTGGCGGTACAAACTGCCTTATACGACACTGCGAACACCTCGTGGTTTATGCAAGATGGTGCCCGGCCACATCGCACCGCCGACGTCTTTAATTTCCTGAATGAATATTTCGATGATCGTGTGATTTCTTTGGGCTATCCGAAACATACAGGAGGCGGCGTGGATTGGCCTCCCTATTCGCCAGACATGAACCCCTGTGACTTCTTTCTGTGGGGACACTTGAAAGACCAGGTGTACCGCCAGAATCCAGAAACAATTGAACAGCTGAAGCAGTATATCTCATCTGCATGTGAAGCCATTCCGCCAGACACGTTGTCAAAGGTTTCGGGTAATTTCATTCAGAGACTACGCCATATTATTGCTACGCATGGTGGATATGTGGAAAATATCGTACTATAGAGTTTCCCAGACCGCAGCGCCATCTGTTGTTGAAAATTGTAACTGCTGTAATTTCGAAAGATTGTCTGCCTGAATATGTACTGTTGTCCCAAGCATATTGCAACAAACGGTGTATTTCTATCGCTGCTCGTTTAGTTTTTATTGCCGTTTCAAATATACCGGTCATTTTTGAAACACCCTGTATGTTCTCAAAGGTGCGTGTATCACACTGGAACAACTGAAATAAAATGTTCAAACGTACCTAGGTTGTGTATTTTAATTTAAAAAACCTACCTGTTACCAACCGTTCGTCTAAAATTGTGAGCCATATGTTTCTGACTATTACAGCGTCATCTATCACGAAGCGAAAAAAGTGGTCGAACTAAAACATTCATATTTCTTTACGTACTACACGAATATGTAATAAAAAATGGGGGTTCCAATTTAAGAAAATGCAGATGATATCCGTTTCACCTATGGCATCGCCACCTAGCGGGCCAACCATACCGCCATCTGGTTTCCCCTTCAAGCTAGATAAGTTTCGTTCTTTGTAGTTTTTTCGTTTGTCGCTTATTTCGTGAGATATTTGGCCCGGTCACGATCAGTGGAGCACCCTATTGTATCCCCCTCGCCTGAATGCATGCACTGATTGAGTTCTATCCTCTCCTAACGCAAGCTTGCCCACAACTGTTGTTAACTGGGCTTTGATAGCGTAGATACTCGCACTTAAATACAGTCCCGGGTGATCAGACACGTGTTCTACTGGGGTACGGATCTGGGGAGGTTTCTGGCCAGGGAATATCTCACCATCAAGTCGACAGTTCACCTGCCTATGTGAACAACTACTGTCATGTTGAAAAAAAGCACGACGATATGGTAGCATGAGAAGTAACGCTTTAAGGGGTTGGATGTTCGTGACGTACTGTTCTGCCGTCAGGGATCCCCCAGTCGCTACCATCCTTGACCTGAAGACATACCCGATGGCTCCCATCACCATGACGTAATGAGTAAAACCGCTGTGTCTCTCCAAAACATTGGAAGAACAGGACTTTCGCCTAGGGCGCCGCTGTACTCGCCGACGATGGTCATGTGGGGAAGTGCAGAACCTTGATTCAACGATGAACACAATACGACGCCATTCATCAGAAGTCCATGCTTGCCGGTCACGACATCACTCCAAACTTATCTGTCTGTGTGTGGCGTTAGCAGTAGCCGACGCAACTGACGGATTATCGTTATCCACCTGCTGCTAGTCTACGACAAATGGTGCGGGATGACAGAGAATGTTGCTGACAGTCCATTACTTGTTCTCTGTTGGCGGGAGCAGATGTGCTTGGTGCTCAGTACGGCGATCCTCCTGTGAGGTGGCAGGCACGGCCGACTGGACATCGACAGCGAGTATGTCTGCTCTCATGTTCCCATGCGGTCCAACATTGGGTCACTGTACATCCCAGTTCACTACAAATCCGGATATTGCACGATTCGACCGTCCAGCTAATTGTAGGCAACCGTGAGGCCACTTTCGATCTGAGCCAGGTGCTCAAAACACTGTCTCACACGAGTATGCACCGTGTACGACACCTTCACGGTGATCATTCACGTTTGACACCGTTACACTCTTTATATACATTACCAAGCCTAGTAAGAACTGTAAACACGGACAACACTTATGCGCTCTGATGGCCGATCTACTGTCACATACAACTGAAGTCTTATCATTAACATACATCTACAGCTACATCTACATAGCTCTGAGCGCTATGGGACTTAACATCTGAGGTCATCAGTCCCCTAGACTTAGAACTACTTGAACTTAACTAACCTAAAGACATCACACGCATCTATGCCCGAGGAAGGATTCGAACCTGCGACCGTAACAGCAGCGCGTTTCCGGACTGAAGCGCCTAGAACCGCTTGGCTACAACGGCAGGCTTACATCTCTATGAATGCTCTTCAATTCACACTTAAGTGCCTGGCAGAGGGTTCATCGAACCATTTTCATACTACTTCTCTACCATTCGACTCTTGAATGGCGTGTGTACAACGTTCCGTTGACATATCGTCGTGTTTGTCTTCTCTTTTCCGTTTTCATTAAATTTTCTTACAAAATTATAACATTTACTACATATACGCTGTTTTCTAAGTGTGTCGAAGTGCTGTGCTATCGAAGGGAATGAAATAGTGCAATAACGGAGTCGATATTGCTGTGTGATGGAAGCGCTATGTCATTCAAATTAAAAAATCCGAGGGCAATAAATGTAGAACGTATTACCTTGACGAGATTTAGATTAACGGAGGATATGTGAGACTTGAAGTGTAGGGACTAACAATGACCAGTGATGAGTGATTAGAGGCAAGACTTTTCTTGTAGATTTCTCAAAGGGTATGTAAGAACCCTACGCGAAACTACTGCAAGAACGGAATGATACTGTCATGCTCTACTTCGCTGCACGGGTCTGGTGCGTTAGTACGATCACGTTGACGCCAGTTGGTAGAATGGACACAAACTGTAAGCCTGGTTAGAAAAAAAGTTTTGTTGACGTGATTTCTGCTGAGCAGGCAACCCTGCGTACGTGGCCGTAGTGCGGAGGTAACTGTGTCCCTTTGATTAAATGTTCAAATGTGTGTGAATTCCCAAGGGACCAAACTGATGAGGTCATCGGTCCGTAGATTTACACACTACTTACACTAAGTTTTGCTAAGAACAACACACACATGCCCGAGGGAGGACTCGAACCTCCGGCGGGAGGGACCGTGCAATCCTCAAACCAGGTGGCCGCTACACGTGGCCCCTTTGATTAATCTCATTGTCTTATTCTACTTTTTATTTTTCTGTTTTTATTTTCATTTATTTACTTTCTTCATTTTTGCCGTCCCTTAACCCACTTTTTCCGCTCCGATAGCTGAGTGGTCAGCGCGGCGGTGTGTCACGCCAAGGGGCCCGTGTTCGAATCCCGGCTGGGTCGGAGATTGTCTCTGCTCAGGGTTGGTGTTGTGTTGTCTTCATTATCATTTCATCCTCATCAGTGGAACGCAACGGGAAACCACCACTGGAATCACTTCCCTAGACGCTCATGGGGTGGACATCTCTGACGATGCTTCCCCCATGACGACACCTGCCATAAGGTAGAACAGAAAGGTTTTTTCCCCCTTTAAGTTGTGCGTTCTGGCTGATACCCATGAAGTGTGTCACTGGAGGCTTACTGTACAGCATTTCATTTTAAATTGCGCATCGCGGTTAAAAGTTCACCTTGACGGCAGCTGTAAGTTGTCGGTTCATGCAATTGCTGGTCGTGCTCTGCCTGGTTCATGTAGATAGCTCACTTGCTCGCCCTTTCGATAGCCATGTGTGCCGAGTGGCGACGGTGCTAACACAGCGACAAAAGACGTTTCACATCCTTCGTTTGAGCAGACGAAATTCCTAATAATTTTGCGATATTGTTTCCGTGAGAGTAAGGCATTACACTTCCTATGGTTCAAAGCATTCGATAACGCCACGATCGGTTTATGGATACTCATTGTTTATGCAAGGGGAAATCCGCAGGTTGTAGCCATGTGCTCACTTAAGGCGTAGAAAACATACCAGAGTTTTGCACGTAGGTACATAAAAGTCTGCTTGCCGTGTCAGCCTTGAGTTATCCATTTCTCAATTGTACGTCTGGTGTGTTCTTTGCCGATGTGATTGTTTCAAAGTCCTCACAAATCAATGAGTCCACATTTCATAGAGTGGCTATACTTCCACCATGTTTGAGGAAAATTGAACTGCCATTTCTTCTGTGGTAAAAGGTATCAGCTAGCCACCTAAAATATTTTATTTACTTCCCTTTTAAAAACATTTATTCGAATTAAATAACGATTGATTATTGAATACTAATATGCGTTACGATCGGTCGGTGTGGCATACTAGCTGATGCCTTTTTTCCCCGTAAAAAAACCACTTCAATTTGAATCATAAATGGCGGACGTATAAGGACGTATAGCCACTCCACAAATTTTAAACTCTTTGTCACAATGTAAGTTGACTTGGCTTGGTGGTTAGTGGGATCACTCACAAAGGCATTTCCCATTTATAGTCGCTCCCATAAGTCACTACGCCGAGTTTCAGCTTAGTTGGGTGGACAGTGAACATTAGGGGCTATGTATGCTACATGACATTCGTTACGATAGTAAAAAAAGGATTGATTTTGCAGAATTCATCCTTGGCTTGAGGGTCAACCACTTCCTTTCACTTTCAGCTTTCAGCGATGAGACGAACATGACATTGGAACCTCCACGTAAGAGCATTTCTTAAGAACGATTTATGTAACTATAGGTCGGCTTCGTTCGTAAGGGGCGAACTTACGACAGCGTGCTCAAAAGTAATGCCTCTGAATGGTTTATGTGAAAATTCTTAAAAGTTTTAAAAATAGAACTAACTTCATTAACGTTGTGTTTGGTGTTGTGGTATACATTTATATTCTTCACGTCTACAAATTTGCCGGCCGAAGTGGCCGTGCGGTTCTAGGCGCTGCAGTCTGGAACCGCGTGACCGCTACGGTCGCAGGTTCGAATCCTGCCCCGGGCATGGATGTGTGTGATGTCCTTAGGTTAGTTAGGTTTAACTAGTTCTAAGTTCTAGGGGACTAATGACCTCAGAAGTTGAGTCCCATAGTGCTCAGAGACATTTGAACAATTTTTTCTACAAATTTATTTCTGAACATAGTCACCCAGGCGACGAACACATTTCTCCCAAGGACAGACCATTTTATTGATACTGGCACTGTATAATGTTTGACTTTGTTTACGGTGCCACAACCTCACCTCCGCGTTTTTGAAACAGACGAAAATCGGATGGGGCGAAGTCGGAATTGTATGGAGGATGATCGATGACAGTGAAACCAAGACGTCGGGTTGTACCACATGTCGCAGCACTCGTGTGCGGCCTTACATTGTCATGCTCAAGGGGAGGGTGCCTCATGTGTGGACGAACTCTTCGGATGCGAACTCGATTATATCGCGCTATTTCTCACACACTGATATAGTTGCTTCATGCTACAACTCGGGGCTTCTAGCGACAGAGGGTTGCAACTTGCCTCAGGAAAGCGGGGAAGTTGACCGAGTAATATGCATGACATGTAATACCTTAACAGATATTGATAAGAGGATAAAAAATTCAAAGGCATTACCTTTCAGCACGCTGTCGTACACTGATCAGCCAGAACAATATAGGGTGGTCCATTGATAGTGACCGGGCAAAATATCTCACGAAATAAGCGTGAAACGAAAAAACTACAAAGAACGAAAGTTGTCTAGCTTGAAAGGGGAAGCCAAAAGGCGCTATAGTTGGCCCTCTTGATAGCGCTGCCATAGGTCAAACGGATATCAACTGGTTTTTTTAAAAATATGAACCCCCATTTATTATTACATATTCGTGTAGTACGTAAAGAAATATGAATGTTTTAGTTCCACCACTTTTTTCGCTTTCTGATAGATGGCGCTGTAATACTCACAAATATATGGCTTACATTTTAGACGAACAGTTGGTAACAGGTAGGTTTCTTAAATTAATTAAAATACAGAACCTAGGTACGTTTGAACATTTTATTTCCGTTGTTCCAATGTGATACATGTACCTTTGTGAACTTATCATTTCTGAGAACGCATGCTGTTACAGTGTGATTACCTGTAAATAAAACATTAATGCAATAAATGTTCAAACTATACGTGTAACGACATTCCTCTCAACAGCGAGTAGTTAGCCTTCCGTAATGTTCGCACATGCATTGACAATGCGCTGACGCATGTTTTCAGGCGATGTCGGTGTATCACGATAGCAAATATCCTTCAACTTTCCCCACAGAAAGAAATCCGGGGACGTCAGATCCGGCGAACGTGCGGGCCATGGTATGGTGCTTCGACGACCAGTCCACCTGTCACGAAATATGCTATTTAATGCCGCTTCAACCGCACGCGAGCTATGTGCCGAACATCCATCATGTTGGAAGTATATCGTCATTCTGTCATGCAGTGAAACATCTTGTAGTAACATCGGTAGAACATTATGTAGGAAATCAGCATACATTGCACTATTTAGATTGATATCGATAAAATGGGGGCCAATTATCCTTCCTCCCATAATGCCGCACCATACATTAAACCGCCAAGGTCACCAATGTTCCACTTGTCGCAGACATCGTGGATTTTCCGTTCCCCAATAGTGCATATCATACCAGTTTACATCACCGTTGTTGGTGAATGACACTTCGTCGCTAAACAGAACAAGTGCAAAAAAACTGTCATCGTCCCGTAATGTCTCTTGTGCCCAGTGGCAGAACTGTACACGACGTTCAAAGTCGTCGCCATACAATTCCTGGTGCATAGAAATATGGTACGGGTGCAATCGATGTTGATGTAGCATTCTCAATACAGACTTTATTGAGATTCCCGATTCTCGCGCAATTTGTCTGCTACTGATGTGCGGATTAGCCACGACAGCAGCTAAAAGACATACTTGGGCATCATCATTTGTTACAGGTCGTGGTTGACGTTTCACATGTGGCTGAACACTTCCTGTTTCCTTAAATAACGTAACTATCTGGCGAACGGTCCGGACACTTGGATGATGTCGTCCAGGATACCGAGCAGCACACATAGCACACGCCCGTTGGGCATTTTGATCACAATAACCATACATCAACACGATATCGACCTTTTCCGCAATTGGTAAACGGTCCATTTTAACACGGATAATGTATCACGAAGCAAATACCGCCCGCACTGGCGGAATGTTAAGTGATACCACGTACTTATACGTTTGTGACTATTACAGCGCCGTCTATCACAAAGCGAAAAAAGTGGTCGAACTAAAGCATTCATATTTCTTTGCGTACTACACGAATATGTAATAAAAATGGGGGTTCCCATTTAAAAGAAAACGCAATTGATATCTGTTTGACCTATTGCAGAGCCATCTAGCTGGCCAGTCATAGCGCCATCTGGTTTCCCACTTCAAGCTAGACGAGTTTCTTTCTTTGTAGTTTTTTCGTTTGACGCTTATTTCGTGAGATATTTGGCCCAGTCATTATCAATGGACCACCCTGTATAGCCACCTACGTAACAGCCGGCGTGTCCACGTTTGCCATGTATAACAACGGCGACGCGATGTGGTATGGAAGCAATGAGGCCTTGGTAGGTCGCAGGAGAGAGTTGGCAGTGACGTAGCAGCGACGTAACCAGCTGCAGTTCACAAGTAAAAAGAGACGAGCAGAGGAGCAATGTCATTTAATTTCTAAGCAAAATGAAATAATAAATTGCATATCTCCCACAATACGCTCTTTAAACGACTGGACGAAAACATGTTATCATTTATAGCTAACGTACTATTCTAATTAAAAACAAGAATGATGACAATTCTTGACTTAACCACAAGGTAATTTTTCTGCATAAGCTGTATGTAACGTAAGAGACTATTGAAGGATTTCACCATACAGTTAAATATTCAAGCCACTGAAGGTATTACTTATAGCTTCTTCCTTATCCGAATCCGAGAAACACATTTCAGTTCTGGAAGCATCACCTGCAACGTTGCTAACGAGTCTATCAACAACAGAATCCACCAATCCAACCAGCCGCACCATTTTCTCTTCTTATTTTATGACGAGCCGTTCTATATCCCGCAAGCGTTCGGCAGTGGCGTGTGAAAAAGCTGCGTTCGTCAGTTCCAGCACATATGGCAGCTTAACAATCTTGTTACTTCTCGGGCCAAATCCCGCAACTTGGCTCCAGATCAATTCTGTTGGGTTCATATTGTAATGGCACAGTAGCAAATGTAAAAATGCAACATTTGTATGATGTGCTCGATGCTGTGAAAATGATTGTTTTTCGTGTTTTTACGGTACTTACCCACATTTGTGGTATAAAACGATGAACATAGTCCAATAAAAGAGGATTTGGTTTTTCATTTTTGCCTTGGAAAATTAAATTGTTTTGTTTCCTTAATTTAAACAACTTTTATGAACACTCTTTCGTAAAACATCGATAATTAAGAATTTATATTTGAAATGGAAACAGGAATTTCGCTTCCAGTATGTAATTAGGAAAAAGTAGACGTGCATTATTCATAAAAAACGATGATGCGTTTTATAATTACGACATTTAGGGATTTGGAATTGAACGAGAAAATAAATGATACTGGTGAGATTTGAACCAAACTCCGTAAATTTATCAAAAACATTAAGAACAGCCAATTTCTCAGCACTTTTTAACTGTATGTCAAGCGCGTGTTTCACTACGGAACAGAGAGCAGCCTCAGCTGTTTTAATACTGCGCATTACCAGCGTGACAACCAGAGCACAACGCTGGAGAGGCTGTAGCTTTACACGATTTTTGAAATAAACACTACTTAGCTAAAGCGTAGTTAAGAAAAACTTTGATGGCTGTTAATGCATTTGAATATCTTAAAGTTTCATTTAATGTAACTGAGGAATAATATATCTAATACATAAGTAGGACCTACTTTCAAGAGCGTGACAACACCAGTGTACGTGTGCTACGACTTCTGACCAATCAGAGCGTTTGTGTTGCTTACATCTGGTTTATTCTTGTGATGGACGGAATATAGCGGTCAGTCGTCCCGAGGTGACGCTGCTATCGACTGGACGAATTTATACCGATAGTAGGTCGGTGGTCGTAATGTTGTGACCGACCAGTGTATATCACACATCATCGTTAGGATCGAAGGTCATTGAACCTGATGTCGGACATGGTAGTGCGACGTTAAGGAGCGTGTCTGGAAGCCAACAGGTCGCGGGATCAACAGCCTGTTCGGACGTGAAAATCTTTAAACCACCTTTCATCTAGTTTTAATATGTCAACTATGTGTGGAGTTGCCAGGAATGACATGTAGGTCGGATTCCGCGTCGAATGGTAGGTATACAGTACCTGTTTGGATAAATGGGTTTGTTTAGGCGCCGGAAGTCTATGAATTGACGTCGAATGAAAGAGTTACATCCTGTCACTGAGTCACAAACAACTTTTATTATGGTGTGTGATTTTCATGGATGATCTCGCATAGCATCAGCAGTGAATACAATAACTGGAGATATCTTTCCAAAATTGTAGAATGAGTTTGAATTTCACCGGAATGTTCATAGTACGTCTGGTGAAGAGCTCACTGAACGTTCGTGATGGAAAATGGTAACTTTGATACTAAAAGTAATTCCGAGACGTTCGTCAAGGCCGTATGTCTTTGTTTGTAGAATAAATACAACTGTAAAATCGGACCGTTCCTTTGAAAACAAAAGCGTTGCAGTACAGTGTAAATTTAATATTCACCCCAAGTTTCTACCTTCATTCATGCAGAATGTGTAGCCTTGTGAAATCTGATAAAACTTTTTGAAACAATCCCCCACAGAGTTATTAAATGGTCCATTTCATTTCCACGTATAAATAGGGTTATAGTAACGGTCACTGAAAAGGTATCTGACTGCTGAACACGTCTGTCAAATAATTCTTTATATTTTCATTCAGTTACTAGCAAAAGTTTGAAATTCCACAAAACTGGTGCACCTGCCTTCTTTTGTAGTCGTCAGACGTAGCGGTATATACCATCTGCTGATGAATAATTTTCCCCGTCCGCAATTTGCTGATTGTGACATTAGCGATTTACATCAAATACCGGTAGCGGTAATGCCGACGTCAGTCAAATTGGGTTATCCTCGAGCAAATTGAGTCCATTCGTGATGAAATGTAACAAGATATATGCGTCACGTTTATCGATAATAGCAATGGAAAATGCTACACATTATTAATATAGTCACAATGAAAAAGTAGTCACGTGTTGTTATTTTATAGGATGTGATTTAGCCTCCATCATAACGAAGTTTCTTCTCTTGATAGGAATACACACTATATCATCCATCTCTTTCTTTTATTTATCGAACCAGCATTTTAGTGAATGCTTAAGTGTTGCACATTGTATGTTGTAATCTTTAATCCAAGAATTTTGTTGATGCTGTTTTCCACACTAGTGTATGTTGTGCAAACCTTGTAATGTCTGCGTAACTAGCGAAACCTACATGCACTTGAACCTAGTTACTGTGTCACGCCTTCCTCTTCCTCTACAACTTTTACCCACCATATTTCTGTCCACCAGAAAACTGACGATGTATTGGTGCCTACCAACCAATCCCTTCTTTTTGCCAAGTCGTGCCGCAGAGTTCTTTCTGCTCTACTCCATCCAGTATATCTTCATTAGTTATCCAATCTACTTACGTATCCTCAGCATTCATATGAATAACAACATTACAGAAAGTGCCTTTTCTTATCTGTGCAGTTCTTCATTCACATTTCACTTCACATTCCAGACTAGTACTTCCAGAAAATGCTTTATAACACTGAAGTTAATATTCGACGTCAACAAATTTCTACTTTAAACAAAGCTTTTCTTGCTATTTCCAATCTGTATTTTATAACATGATTATTTCTGCTTTCGTCTTATATTTTGCCACCCAAATACTAAAATTCGCCCATAACGTTTTAGAGTCTCATTTCCTAATCTGACTACTTCAGCATCATCTGTCTGAACTTAATTACACTCGGATACTCTTATTTGTTTTTATTGATGATTGTCTTACTATTCCTTTCCGAGACAATATCGATTCTCCTCGGCTGATCCTCCATGTCTTTGCAGCTTCTGGCAGAGTTTTGATGTCAACGGTCGACGTTATTTCTTTTTGAATTCCTTCTCTGTTACATTATGCATATAAATAATATGATGAAATAGGGTACAAGACCTTGATTGTAAAAGTTATAAAGTCATATATTGTTGTATGGGTTGTGTAATAAAAAGGAGCTGAGAACCGAAAAAGGGTCAACTCAGCTGTTAGTATCCATTGCATAAGTTACCACAATTCATCGCTCTATATGAAAAAACTTTTTCACTTATGGAGAGTATTTGATATTTTATATCCTCGTATTTATGCAGGAATGTGTATTTATATCATGGTGATTATATTATATAGATTATATAATGGTAAGACAGAGATTTAGGAACCAGGTTTTAAATTGTAAGACAATTCCAGGGGCAGATGTGGACTCTGACCACAATCTATTGGTTATGACCTGTAGATTAAAACTGAAGAAACTGCAAAAAGGTGGGAATTTAAGGAGATGGGACTTGGATAAACTAAAAGAACCAGAGGTTGTACAGAGATTCAGGGAGAGCATAAGGGAGCAATTGACAGGAATGGGGGAAATAAATACAGCAGAAGAAGAATGGGTAGCTTTGAGGGATGAAGTAGTGAAGACAGCAGAGGATCAAGTAGGTAAAAAGACGAGGGCTAGTAGAAATCCTTGGGTAACAGAAGAAATATTGAATTTAATTGATGAAAGGAGAAAATATAAAAATGCAGTAAGTGAAACAGGCAAAAAGGAATACAAACGTCTCAAAAATGAGATCGACAGGAAGTGCAAAATGGCTAAGCAGGGATGGCTAGAGGACAAATGTAAGGATGTAGAGGCCTATCTCACTAGGGGTAAGATAGATACCGCCTACAGGAAAATTAAAGAGACCTTTGGAGATAAGAGAACGACTTGTATGAATATCAAGAGCTCAGATGGAAACCCAGTTCTAAGCAAAGAAGGGAAAGCAGAAAGGTGGAAGGAGTATATAGAGGGTCTATACAAGGGCGATGTACTTGAGGACAATATTATGGAAATGGAAGAGGATGTAGATGAAGATGAAATGGGAGATATGATACTGCGTGAAGAGTTTGACAGAGCACTGAAAGACCTGAGTCGAAATAAGGCCCCCGGAGTAGACAATATTCCATTGGAACTACTGACGGCCGTGGGAGAGCCAGTCCTGACAAAACTCTACCATCTGGTGAGCAAGATGTATGAAACAGGCGAAATACCCTCAGACTTCAAGAAGAATATAATAATTCCAATCCCAAAGAAAGCAGCTGTTGACAGATGTGAAAATTACCGAACTATCAGCTTAATAAGTCACAGCTGCAAAATACTAACACGAATTCTTTACAGACGAATGGAAAAACTAGTAGAAGCCAACCTCGGGGAAGATCAGTTTGGATTCCGTAGAAACACTGGAACACGTGAGGCAATACTGACCTTACGACTTATCTTAGAAGAAAGATTAAGGAAAGGCAAACCTACGTTTCTAGCATTTGTAGACTTAGAGAAAGCTTTTGACAATGTTGACTGGAATACTCTCTTTCAAATTCTAAAGGTGGCAGGGGAAAAATACAGGGAGCGAAAGGCTATTTACAATTTGTACAGAAACCAGATGGCAGTTATAAGAGTCGAGGGACATGAAAGGGAAGCAGTGGTTGGGTAGGGAGTAAGACAGGGTTGTAGCCTCTCCCCGATGTTGTTCAATCTGTATATTGAGCAAGCAGTAAAGGAAACAAAAGAAAAATTCGGAGTAGGTATTAAAATCCATGGAGAAGAAATAAAAACTTTGAGGTTTGCCGATGACATTGTAATTCTGTCAGAGACAGCAAAGGACTTGGAAGAGCAGTTGAATGGAATGGACAGTGTCTTGAAAGGAGGATATAAGATGAACATCAACAAAAGCAAAACAAGGATAATGGAATGTAGTCTAGTTAAGTCGGGTGATGCTGAGGGAATTAGATTAGGAAATGAGGCACTTAAAGTAGTAAAGGAGTTTTGCTATTTGGGGAGCAAAATAACTGATGATGGTCGAAGTAGAGAGGATATAAAATGTAGGCTGGCAATGGCAAGGAAAGCGTTTCTGAAGAAGAGAAATTTGTTAACATCCAGTATTGATTTAAGTGTCAGGAAGTCATTTCTGAAAGTATTTGTATGGAGTGTAGCCATGTATGGAAGTGAAACATGGACGATAAATAGTTTGGACAAGAAGAGAATATAAGCTTTCGAAATGTGGTGCTACAGAAGAATGCTGAATATTAGATGGGTAGATCACATAACTAATGAGGAAGTATTGAATAGGATTGGGGAGAAGAGAAGTTTGTGGCACAACTTGACCAGAAGAAGGGATCGGTTGGTAGGACATGTTCTGAGGCATCAAGGGATCACCAATTTAGTATTGGAGGGCAGCGTGGAGGGTAAAAATCGTAGAGGGAGACCAAGAGATGAATACACTAAGCAGATTCAGAAGGATGTAGGTTGCAGTAGGTACTGGGAGATGAAGAGACTTGCACAGGATAGAGTAGCATGGAGAGCTGCATCAAACCAGTCTCAGGACTGAAGACCACAACAACAACAACAACATCATGGTGGTCATTTTTTGGGGACTACATGTGTCAGAAAGCGGTGTAACTGCGTTGTAATGGACTACGAAACTTAGGTAGTTATCTATACACCTGGGGACGCACGAAGCTCAGTAGATAGCTAAACAACCGAAGGAAGTATTAGAACAGAGACAGACCACCAGTGGGACCTTCCAGCCTTCTGTCACTTTTGTAAGCACTTCATTAACTTTTGTAACCACTTATTATCGAACTGGTATTCCGAGGATTTATTATTGCAGATTTCAATGTGTCGTAAGAGCCTACATTTACTTCAGGAGGAGGTCAAGTGGATACCACAGAACATAAAATATTAGTTCATTGTACTATAACTCTTCAATATGAATGCCTAATTTAGATAAATTCCATGCCCACTCGAATGAAAATATATACACTGCCGAAACAAAATTAATACACTCTTTTGAAGGTTTCCAATTCACTCAAGATTTGTTGTTATAACAGTGCATATGGAGTACATGAAATGATTACATTTACAGATCAACAGCTCAAGCGATTCTCAGGTACCAGTTATCGACCCATGCTGGAGCACTCATATTAGTAAGTTTTGTAACCTCCACAGGTGGCAATGCAAGCACTGTCCCAGACATCCCGTCGATCGTGCTGATGGAGAATGCTCTTCTGCGATACGTTATGCCACGTCTTCGCAACCTGTTCACGAAGTTCAGTAAGAGTTGTTGGTTAACGAACCACACCTGTCACTTTTCATCCCATCATATCCAGCACTTACTCGCCTGGAGACAAATCTGGAGATTTTGCTGGCCAGCGAAGTTGCTGCACATGTTGCATAGCACACTGAGTTTCACGAGAAGTGTGTGGGTGAGCCTTATCCTGTTGGTACAACTCATTATCTTCATGTTGCAAGAACAGCAAAAGACAGGTCTAACAACATTCTGCACGTATCGGGAGCTGGTTAGCGTCCACTCCATAAGCACCACAAGCGAAAGAGAGTTATAGCTTATCGCACCCCAGACCATAAGGCTTAGGGTGTGGCCATTGTCTTGGACGAATGCACTCTATGAAACAGTGCTCACCACGTCTACATCGAACTTACAAACAACCATCACTCGCTTGCTGGCAGTATCTGTTTTCATCGCGGAAGACTTTTCCATATTCCAAGTGATCTTCTGACGGCAATAGTTAAGCGGTGCACGTCGATGATTTGGTGTGATTGGAAGAGAGGCTGGAGGTGTGCGTGCTCATAGTCCCAGTGCTATTAACCAGTTTACAACAGCCGTCTTATCTCTGCTGTGGTAGATGAGCGATCTACCACCACTGCCCTTACAATACGACGATCCTAGTGGTCATCTGTGCAGTGTGAACGTTCACGTGACCACTGATACCAGCACTGACGCAGCACTTCCAACATGTGAGCCGATTCTTCGAAAAGACCGTCCCGCCACGCGGAGTTCCACAAATTGACCCCTTTCACACTGTCTCACTTGGCTGTAGGAAGCACGAGTGCGTCTCCTTGGCATGGTTACCTGCTTGCTTCACACGTTTGCGCCACAGTGTGCCTTTTGACTGTGAGAATTTCCTATTAAACGGAGACACATAAGGTGCTCTGGTAGCTACGTCGCGCCGGCCGAAGTGGCCGTGCGGTTAAAGGCGCTGCAGTCTGGAACCGCAAGACCGCTACGGTCGCAGGTTCGAATCCTGCCTCGGGCATGGATGTTTGTGATGTCCTTAGGTTAGTTAGGTTTAACTAGTTCTAAGTTCTAGGGGACTAATGACCTCAGCAGTTGAGTCCCATAGTGCTCAGAGCCATTTGAACCATTTTTGGTAGCTACGTCACTACTGTATCTGTTGCCGGACGACGTTGAAAACATTATCAGTACATCTACTGCCCCCAGGTGGCATATGTCGTCGTCGGATCAAAGTCTATGTCGTCTTTGCAGATGTATTAATTTTTTTCCCGGCAGTATATTTATCACCGTCGCAGAGTACAAGAAAGACCACTTAAATTTGATTCGTACGGAAGGACAGACACATTTGGACAACTTTGGTACACAGTTCTGACTAATAATACTAGCACTGCTAGATCTGAACTGAGCTGATGCTGCTCTCTTAGTCGACCATCACATAGTGGCGCGAGCGGCTTTGTACTCTAAGTAGGCATCCAGCAGCGGGTGTCATCGCCGACGTCTCTTATACGTGACTGCGTCTGATAGCGATAGTATTTAGCTTCTGATACCGCCATGAAGTACCAACTGTAACCTCTGACCTCACTCTCCTGACGACACCTCGAAGATCATTATTGCCAAAAAAAAAAGTGTACAAACGATTGCATGTTTTCAGAAGTTGTTCGTGATCAAACACAACAGCGCATCCTGCAGATTTGCCTAGCGTGTGAATTTATGTTCAGACATGTATTCCACCGGGTGTTTTTATGTTTTTGCCCAAACCCTTCAATTTTGCAATGGAATAGGGGAAAACATAAAGTCATATTGCACTGTTTGTTAGAAGTTCCTTGGGAATTATGTATCCAACAAACTGACAAGCCTTTTCGAACTCAAGTACAATGGTACCTGTCCGCAGGCAACTGTGAGACATTTATTTTAAGTGTATCTGTGTAATATGACAATGATGAATCCATGTGAAGATTTAGTGGAGTGTTTGTAATGTTATATCTATGACAGACACAAGGAATAGTGTGAAAATTGGTACCCACGAATAGCTTATTGTTTTCGAGAAGCATCGATGTAGCCACCACTCTTAACCCAATAAACAATGTAAAATTCACCGCCCCCATGAGACGTTGCAGAGACGCTCGTTACTTAATCGAGGACATTGGTACAAAGTTAGGTGATCGGAAATTTGTGCCACTATCTCTCCTCAACTTATCAGCGAAATAACTTGGGGGAAAAGTGTTTTCATCAGCAGAATACTAACTGGCTTTCTCTGACTCCATTACCACTGCACAAATGTATATGAACGTCCTCATCTACGGAGGTCGGTTAGTGTGAGGGAATGTTATAGGCACAGACAGTAGTTTGTATAAAATTCATTACATATGATAACTTTTGGTAGGAGGTAGGAATATGAAGGAATAGAACTATTATAACGTTATATGTGTTGACAGACACTATTTCGGAATGGATACCTATTATTTGCTGTTTCGTCAGAAGAGAAGGACAATGCAAGTTTTTCCTAGGAGAACAAATTATCTGAAGATAATGATTAATTAAAGAGTTAAATCAAATTACTGGTGTTTGTCCTGTACACAATATTTCTCTACAACTACATCCTGTTTCTAATTTCTAAAGTGCCAATTAGATTGACAAAAGTTAAATTAACTGAGGTGGTAATTGTGGATCGTAAATTAGATTCCAAACACGGTGGCCATCTAAGACTGGTAGTGGCGAAGAGATTTCGAACTCGTGACATGTTCATGCTGCTAGGCAGGCTTGCTACGCAACAAAAACTGACTCGAGTCTCCTAAGAGATGTATGTATATTCACCTACAGAAATAAACCCATAGTTTAATGATATAGTTCAAATACAATAAGCTTATTGTTTCCCCAAATTTAACTGTTTGTACCTAACTTTGTCCATTGTCCTAATTGTTACCTTTTTTTTTAAAATTTCATCTCTTATTTTGGTGGCACACAAGTTCTGTGTACAGGTGGTCAACTGGCTATAGACTTCCATGACTATCAATCACATAATGCAGTAAACTGTATGATTGTGTCAGTCTTTAAAGAAACTGAAGACAAAATATTGTTGGAAGCATAGAACATGTTCCTTCCGTGGCAGTCAATGTGTAGCACTTCGTAGCCTGCAAGGATGCAAGAATTATCACAGAATATAAACACAGACAGGGCTACATTCACTTAGTCGATACACTGAAGAAAATAACAGACAAAATTTAGATGAGTTTGGAAATGGTTGCTTAGGGATTACTATTTTCTAAACGAACGCAGAGACTGTTGACCATTTCAGTGCAGACTTCTTACCAAGATTAAAATATAACGTGTGAGTGAGAGGTCAAGCGGCAGAGGGAACTATCTCACAGAAATTACAAAAAAAATGTTTTGGGAAGTGTGAACCACTCACTCCATCTGTGAACAAGTGTCAAAATCTCTGGCAGTTGTACATTCCAACTGCCGTCTACAGTTATTTACAAAAAACCGCTCACTGTGAGTTGGTTAGACCCTGTGACAGGTGGGGTTTGCAATGCAGCATGAAATCCGTCTTATGTTCCAGGACTCTCTCTCAGTCGCCTGCGGGGACAGCATGAACGCGCTACTGCTGTATTGGCGTTGACCACCGCTTGTGATCGCTTCCACTGCCGCTCGCTGCTCATCGCGTGAGAAAGGACCGCTGCTTCTTCAACAGTAAGTCAGTACTGCTTCCACTAGCTAATAACCTCAAATACACATAAATTTCCATGTATATGGGAAAAATCCTGTGCATATTTTGAACGAACAGAACGAAAAATAAAACAAAAAGTTATTGAAATTTTCACTAATATTCCTGCGAGCCTCTAGTTATTAAGAACATTTTTATGTTTTAGATATTTCAATTACAATACTAAGGTAGGAAACAAAAAAAATTATATAATCTTTGGTATCAACCACTCATTCATATTACTTATATGTACGAGTAAAGCACAGTGCTCTTGCCAATTGCACAACATTAAAATTTATGTTCTGATAACCACGGTCATGTAATTAGATAATTACCTGAATGTTATCAGCATACGTATTTTCCATTTGCTAAAAATCTGCTATGTATAAGGCGAGTAAAATTATGATATGTGAAAAAATACGTCGTATTAACTCGTGCGAAATATACTGCGAATGTATTTTGTCCTCCGTAACATAGACAAAATATAAAAATAAGAAATACACTTAATTGGGCCGCTTATATGTATAAGTACCACATTAAAAACTAAATTCAGATCACAGTGCTATAAAATTAAAAGTTGATCTTCTTCCTTTCACATAAGAAATCAACTCGGTATGGCATCGTGCCAGCTATAAGTTTTACACAGTCCAACTGAATTACGAATAAATAATATACTCACAGCAAGTACGCCAAAACGATTGATATCCGTGAAGTCTCCAACACAGCGTGACAATCAAAGTACAGAACCCAGTTTTGACATTATTTATATGAAGCCATTCCGAATTTTTTTGGTTGAAGTATCTCACCCTGACACATCCCAGCAACGCACATGCGTTGAACCTGGCTTTTTGGCGTTAAAATCTGACTGTATCCCCCTCCAATTAATGTTACAAACACAAACTGCTTTGTGCTTGAGTATTAAGCTGTTGCAACGAGTATAACAACGTTGGTCAAGGATCCAGGTGGAATACTGTTCACCTCATACATCACCCGAACACTATCGGCTTCACATGTTTAACAACAGATTTTTGGACCTTGCAACAGGGAAATTATGTACCTGATGCTGTGCTGCAACAAATGTGAAACGCTGAGGGAGCTTATGAGTCAAATATTATCTGTTTCTGGGCCCTCTGACGTTGCGTCGGTTGATGTCGAAACTTCACGATATCTCGTCATATTGATGCTACGACATCGATATTGATGGGGAGCGAGCTGTACGGAATGTCTCACAGGCAGCAAAAAATTAGGAGATGGATTTTTATGTAAACTGTGTAGCAAAAAATGAAAATGTTTTCAAATTACTACAGCAAAGGCGAATGGTTGGTAGTCTTCCACTCGCTTTCAGTAAACAAAACATTTGCATTCTCATTAACTGCGTGAACTTTACATTTGTGTGTGTGGGGGGGGGGGGGGGGGTGAGGGTGTGTGGGTGTTTGGTGTGTTTGTGTCCATGTGTGCTTTGTAGTTGTTGGTTTTGTTGTTGTAGTCTGTAGTAGAACGAATGGTATGGTGCAGTTCTCAGTGCTACTATATTATGTGCAAACTTCTTCATTTCCCAATAACTGCTGCAATATCCAATTCCTTCTTTTAGCCAAGTTGTGCCACAAATTTCTTGTCTTCCCAGTTCTATTCAGTACCTCTTCATGAGTTACTTGATATACCGACCTAATCTTCAGCATTCTTCTGTAGCAACATGTTTCAAAAGCTTCTATTCTGTACTGATTTGAGCTGCTTACCGTCCATGTTTCACTTCCATATGTGGCTACACTCCATGGAAGTACCTTCAGTAAATACTTCCTAACACTTGAATCTATATTTCTCTTCGTTAGAAAGGCATTTCTTGCTCTTGCCAGTCTACATTTTATATCCTCCCTACAATTGCCATCATCAGTTATTTTATTCCCAAAGCAGCGAAACTCAGTCTCACTTAATTTAATTTGACTGCATTCCATCATCATCATTTTGCTGTCATTGACGTTTGTCGTATGTCCTCTCAACACACTCTCGATTTCTTTCTACTGCTCTTTGAAGTGTTTGTCTCTAACAGAATTACAGCGTCGTCGGGAAACCTCAAAATTCTAAATTCTTCACCCTGATCTTTAATTCCTACTCCAAATTTTTCTCTGGTTTCCTTACCTGCTTGCTCAATGTATAGATTGAATAACATTGAGGGTAGGTAACAAACCTGTCTCACTCCCTTCTCAACCACGGCTTCCCATTCATTCCCCTGTTTTCTTATAACTGCCATGTTGTTTTTATACAAGTTGTAAACAGCCATTCGATCCCTGTGTTTTACCTTTACTGCCTTCAGAATCTCAAAGAGAATATTTCAGCCAACATTGGTGAAATCTTTGTTTAAGCCTACAAATGCTATAAAAGGTCGTTTGTCTTTCCTTAACTTATCTTCTAAGATAACTCGAAGGATCAGTATTGCCTCGCTTGTTGCTACATTTGCCCGAAATCCAAACTGATCTTCCTCGAAGTCGTTTTATACCAGTTTTTCCATTCTTCTGTGGAGTTTTAAATCCACCAGACAGATATCTGCAATTTAGCCGCGTATTCATCTCTATACGTTCCATAAACTGTAAATCAACATTATGTTAAGCATCTGACTAGACGTTGAGTTGTACAATCAGTTACTGACCTTCTTATTAAAAGTGTTACAGGCTAAATAAAACAATAGTTTGGGGCAGGATTTTCTTGCGGCCTTTGTACCCGAAAAATTGTTTCGGTAGCAGAACAGAATACAGTGTATGACCCTTTACAAAAATGTCTGTTGAGCATGTCATCAGTATTCTTACACAAGGAAATGAACAAGCTGTTTCATTTAAACAAATATAGAGGACAGATCAGTAACGCAAAAACTAGCGATAAAAATTAGGTAAATACGTCTGGCAGAGTGAATCGAGTGACTAAATTATGAAATTGTGTACTGCTACAGTTATACGTAAAATTTTGTCAAAGTCTACGACAACGGTATAAGATTTTTTCGTGACTGTACGTTCCTGCTGTATTCAAACCGGCAAAGACGCGGTATTACGGGTGAGTATAGAGTTCCAGGACTGGGTATTCACAGAAACCTAAAATATTAGTAAGATTATTTAGATACGTGCATTTATTTACACGTGTATGTTCTCAGGCTAAATGCAAGATTTGTGCAAGAGTAGGAACAAAATCAAAGCGTCTGTACCCGAATACTTTTCCCGACGTCATTAAAATTAAGAAAATTCACCATACACTGAGGTGACAAAATTCAGGAATACCTCCTAATATCGTGTCGGACCTCCTTTTTCCCGCTCTTGTGCATCAACTCGACGTGACATGAAGTCAACAAATTGTTGGAAGCCCCCAGCATAAATACTGTGACATGCTGCTTCTATAACCCTCCATAATTCCGAAAATGTGTGGCCCGGTGACATGGCACATTGTCATCCATGTCGGTATGTTCTTGAGACTGTGGCTCTCGGAATATTGATGTCTGCAACGATTTCCGAAATGGAATGCCCCCTGCATCTAGCTCCAACTACCATTCCGCGTTAAATGTGTTAATTCCTATCGTGCGCCCATAATCACGCCAGAGACCTTCTCACATGAATCACCTGAGCATCAAATGATATTTGTGCCAATGTACTGTCCATTCAATCCTTGTTTACGCGATATTGCTGATATTACCGCCATATTTGTATCTGTGCATATCGCTATTCCATGACTTTTGTCATCTCAGAGTAAGTAGAAGAAGCTCTCCAACAGAAGTGGAATTCTCTCATTTTTAACACGTCTCAACACTTGTAGTTCTTCTTATTATGATTGTTATCTGATTGAACCCCAGTGACGGAAATCAGACCCCCTTCCCGCAAGTACAGTACAATACCAAATTTCTCGTATACATCACTAATACTCGTATCTGTTTTATCAACATTAACATCCGTGAAGTCAGATCAGAAGAAAAGTAACTAGCAGCTTATTTCAAGTTCATTTACGTCAGGACTCGCGTCGAGCGTTCGCTCGTATTCAGTTGACGTCATACCGTTCCATATTTTACGTCAATCTGCGACTGAATTTTGATTGTTGTACAAATTAACAAATCCTTTAAGCTCGAAACATTTCTCTTCGTACACCAGTGTCATATTTACAGCTAAGGTGCTCATACTGTCATTACATACTTGTTTTTCCATTTTAATCACATTGTGGAAACGTTGAATAACGTTTCACAGAGTCTGGTATTTGCATATTACAGCAACAGCGATCCATTTCCCACTTGGCAGACTGCTGTATTTGTTTTTCACTTTAGCTATGAGTATAACTGAGGTGAAACACTTTTAGAAATTACGTCTTAGATCTGTTGTTGTGTTAATAGAATTTGATACTGAAGAAATTCATACTTGACCCGAACATATTATATGTCTCGGCATGCGAGTACTGAAACAACAGCGCGTCTGTACGCCTAGCTATACGCAACACGCTACATTGATTGATGTTGCGGATCAACTGACAGTTCCTGCAACCAGTGTCGATCTTCCGCAAATCGTCCTCGACTTCACTATGGTTTTCTGGCTCTGGTACCTCGCTCTAAACAGTAGTCTAATCAGTGACAAACCCTGTACAGCCACTGAGGTAAAACAAAGTTGATTTATATTTATCACGAACACAAAACAGGATAAAACTCCCTTGGTGTTCACACGAATCTTACACTTGACGGTTACTTTCAGCTAATAACGCTATCGCGCTCTGTCGTATTATACAGCTCTGCTAATGATTACTACTAATTTGATTGTGTTCGATATTCTTATACACTTTTTGCAAGATGAACGGAGCACTCTTTGCGACTTCAAATTCGTCCAGTCTCTTGCGGTGAAATGACATTAGTACATAACAAGTATTGGTTGTGAAAATTTCTTATTCCAGCGCTTCGTCATTTGCAAACAGGTCTAAGAAAGCAAACCAGGCATTGGCGGTATGTGATAAAGAAATACATATCGGAAGACGTCTTCCTGTTCTCCATTTCGGTAGGTGGGGGCCACTGTTCGTACTGAAGGTGATACCGATAGATGAACTAAGTCACAACGATGTAGGAAAATATAGATAGCTACCTACCAGCGCTACATCACAATGAGATGTGTCGCATGTTACGGTGACGTGTCGTGTGTCGATACTGGAACCTCCTTTGACAACTTACAGAATGCGTTCCTCCCGCTCAAGAGAGACAGAATATTTTTATGCCTCGACGATCTTTCATGATGTTACGTCCAGGGGCTGCACAGAAATGTGGAAGCACGGCTAGAATTGCACGTTTGAACACAAACTCAGATGCTAACCAAACCTGAAGGTTGCTCTGTTGTGATTAACCACGAACGGCTCCTGTGCATTGCCCTCCATTCGTTGCAAGTGCCAGTCGCGGTCTAATAGTGCTCTATGTGGTTGTGGGTGCTTCCGTAATCAAGGTAGCTGGAGTCCTTGATGTTCACGAGACCCCATATCGAGGATTTATACCGGTCACCGGGAAAAAGGAAAAACATCGTCTGACCACTCGTAATCAGTTACACCGTTGACGAAAGTAGTTATATTAAATTTCAGCCTCCAGTTGGATAAGCAAAGAAAATTTTCCTAGGTGTCGGATATAACAATGTAGCGTTCTTCAGAAATGACACAATATAAAATTAAATTAAAACATTCCAAATATTGGCCTTGTCAATTTTTATAGCCGTAACCTGTATAAAGTTTCTTTGCTTTTGCAACTGGAGGCTGAAATTTAATAGAATTGCATTTCACAGTCGCTGATTCTGCTGCACCATGCTAAAAATATTCAAAGTTGATGAAAGTGTGTGCCAATAGATCGTGAGGGGTGGTTATGGAAGGGAATTAAGACGAAAAAAAGAGGAGGATATCTGCAACACTCTCAGCGTAATTGGTGTCTCACTCTCTAACCTTGTCAGCACCAAACTGTCACGAAGGCAACTCTATAAGCAGGGAATTTCAGGGACAGCTGGAATTCCAAAACCACTCGTCGTTGACACAACAGCCCATAACAGGATAAACGAGATGCCGAAACCATAAAACCTGGACTACAGAGCAATGGAACAATGTCATTTGCTTGGATGAGTCTTGTTACACAAAAAAATGGTTCAAATGGCTCTGAGCACTATGGGACTTAACGTCTGAGGTCATCAGTCCCCTGGAACTTAGAACTACTTAAACCTAACTAACCTAAGGACATCACACACATCCATGCCCAAGGCAGGATTCGAACCTGCGACCGTAGCAGTCGCGCAGTTCCGGACTGAAGCGCCTAGAACCGCTCGGCCACCGCGGCCGGCACAGTCGTGTTACACACTGTTTCCAGTTCCTCGCCTAGTTCAAGTCCCAAGAGCGAAATATGGTAGAGGCTCCATGATTATTTGGGCAGCGATATCATGCTACTCCACGGGCCAGATATTACTCTGCATGTTCGCATTAGTGCAACGGATTATCTGACCAGAATGAGATTTTCACTCTGAAGCGGAGTGTGTACTCATATGAAAGTTCCTGACAGATTAAAACTGTGTGCCGGACCGAGACCCAAACTCGGGACCTTTGCCTTTCGAGGGGAAGTGGTAGAGCACTTGTCCGCGAAAGGCAAAGGTCCCGAGCTCGAGTCTCGGTCCGGCACACAATTTTAATCTGTCAGGAAGTTTGATTATCTGACCAGTTTCTCTGATTACGTCCATCCCAGAGTGTAATTTGTTGCCCAATGGTTATGCTGTGTTGAAAGACCCCAGAGCCCCTGTTCACAAAGCCTTAATCGTCAAGGACTGGTTTTGCGAGCTCAAGGTTAAATCGTCACTTCTCTCCCAGCCATCACGGGCACCGATACAGTGCCATTGAGACTCAGTGGCCTACTTTAGAGAGAGGGCTGCGTGATCGCAACCCATTCCGTCATTGTTACCTGAAATTGCCACTGCTTTGCAACAATGATGGTATAAGGTCCCCTTGGAGACCATATAGTACCTGTGTTATCCATTCCTAGACAACTGGAAGCTATCTAGACGCATGAAGTTTTATTTACGATTGGTGCTCTTATTGCCAACAGTCTTATCAGTGAGGCACGAACATTTACCCTATAGTATTTTGTCAGGTGGTTGCGATTCTGTAATCGACTTTGAAAACGGCACCACGGCTATAGCCGAAATATCGAAAGATAACAGAAGCACTCTCGAAAGATAATGGAATAGCCTATCAATATTTTGCTACATCCACTCTCTCTGTGGTAGTTTTTGAGTACAAACGTCATGCAATGTTACGGTGCCACCTAGATCCTCTATACCAGTAAAAGAAGCGCCTTTGTAATTTTATAAGTACATGCAGCCTGTTGCCTCGGCACTACAATCTTGTGCTAGATGGAGATGGCCCTACAAGTGTCCGTGTCTCATTTATCTACAGTATTGTATTGTGAGTGGTTAAAGGGCATTGGCGGAATACCTCTGATCAATGCTGATTCTTGCTGAGTCTGCCAATTCTTAAACAACTTTAGAGAGATTAGCTCATTTTTTTTTCTGTTTCTGTAGCGCCCTCGAAATACCATTTAAGGGTTCCGCTTAACTTTATATTCTCATTAGAACTAGCTTAATGTGCGTAGCAACAATAATGTTTTTAGTGGTACACACTAGTGAGGCAGAGTTGGTTTTTCTTGTAGCTTTCTATGAAAACGATAACAATCAACTATAGCGATAGTTGATTATGCAACAAAATGTACTTGGTTTCTTTTGTAGCTTTCTATGAAAACGATAACAATAAACTATAGTGATAGCTGATTATGTAACAAAATGTAATTGATTATTTAATAAAATGAATTTTAGTTATTTTTCACAATATTCTAATGAATAGCAATAGTTAAACTTTATCTTTTAAAAAATAAAGTACAAAGTAAATTGGAGTACAGAAAAAAATGCTAACTGAAGTCTCTTAACAATTACTTCGATTTACGGATATAGAGTACGGTTATTTCTTTATGCAACCCTCTACGTCTTTACTGAAATTGAAAAATAAAAAAATTCTACACTGCAACATAAAATCAATTACGAGTAATGTCACGGCTCAAGGAATAAGATTAATGCTTTTGTACTGATCGGCATATAATATTTTCTATTGTTCTTTATTCTTGATTCCAACATCTTTGCCGCAGTGGTAACACCTGTTCCCGTCAGATCACAGAAGTTAAGCGCTGTCGGGCTGGGCTAGCACTTGGATGGGTGACCACCGGGTCTGCCGAGCGCTGTTGGCAAACGGGGTGCCCTCAGCCCTTGTGAGGCAAACTGAGGAGCCACTTGACTGAGAAGTAGCTCTGCTCTCGTAAACTGCCATATGGTGGGGAGAGCGGTGTGCTGACCTCATGCCCCTCCATATCCGCATCCAGTGACGCCTGTGGTCTGAGTATAACACGGCGGCCGGTCGGTGCCGTTGGACCGTTCAGGCCTGTTTGTACGCAGTTTTTTATTTATGCCTGGTACAAAATGGTGACTTAATCGAGTGAAACAAATATTCAGATTTTGCCAGTACAGTCACTCAAAACACAATGATATAATTTTTGTGTTCTTCGATGAGACTGAAGTCAGCGAGAGGAAGTATACGCGAAAGCAGAGATTTCAATTGTCGTGTAGCGTTTCTGGTGAAGTAGGAAAACACAGGTAGCTACTAGACAAAATTTACGAACTTGCGGTATGTTGCAGGTGAAAAATAGGTCCGCATCTTGTTTTATAATCGATATAAATGGTTGCAATTCAGTCATAAGTTGCATTAAGAAGTATCTTTCTTATTCAGTGTTGGTGACTAGTTTCGAACAACTATGCCCATTTTGAAACCATCCGTAACGTAAGAGTGACAATATAGGCGATAGTCTATGCACAAAAACTGCCCCTGTATTGATGATGAAAACAGCACCATGGCTGCTTATAGCAGCGCAGGTACAGCAACACTACTGAACTGCGCGGACGCTATTCAGCAAAAGCTGTCCATTTCTTATTGCGCATATTGTTTGATTTTCATATAATAATGACGAAATTTCTTACACTAATGATGTACAAACTGATACTATACACTACGTAGCGAAATTGAACTTCCCTAATAATATTTATACTAGACATGACGGTATACATACTGAACCCTAACAATAAAAATAGCTGAACTTCCAAACTAAAGCAAAGTTTAACCAAAAAATATTAAAAATGAAAAAAAAACGTTTCTAATGACTAAAAACATAAAAGCCTGACTGTTCCCAGGACTGAATGATTATTGCACTAACTCGGACTGAAAGAAAAAAAAAAGTAAGCAAGGTCCGGGAATGGTTCTGTAATAGTATTCTATGACGTGTACTGAGGTATAAACAAATGCCAGTCAAATTTTCACGCGGTTTATAGGTCTCATCAATGAAAATCTACGTTCTCTTTCCTGATCGGTCGTGGCCAACTGGCTTAATGGCGCACAGCATCCGACACGAATATTTTACTAGAACACTGCCCATAACAGCACAACGTCCGACATTTAATCTGGATAGACATGAGAAGGAAAGAAGTAACTCAGGCACTGCTGTTATACATTAACATGTAGGATGAAGGAAACATAAAATAAAGAAATTTGCAATAATGCAGTCGAATGTATAAGACATATAAATGCTACAAGAATGTTGACCACATCAAAAGAAAAGGTATTAACAAAAGTGAACACGAACCACAAAGGAATGACCAGAACTGGACGGATTTCGATGGATGTGATATATAAGTAGAGACATACCAATGATCACAATTTGAAAAAATTGGATGATTAAGTCAAGAGAAAGATCTACATAAATCGAGCAAGCCAGTAACGCGTCGTCCCTAATCTGCCCTTATACAAGCAGTTATTGATAGAATTGTTGGATGCCCTCCTGAGGGATATCGTGCCAAATTCTGCCCAAATGGTGCACTATATCGTCGAACTCTCGAGGTAGCTGAAGAATGTAATAAAAGAAGTTAATCTCAATTTAAGATTTTTAAATTATTGAAAGAATAGTTTAAAGTGCCTGGAAATTTACGTACGTGAAAGGGGTAAAAACACTTAGAAGTTGTAAAAGTAACTTCAGGAACGAAATTATATGTTTACTACATGACTGTTTTTTAAACTAATTTTCGGGAGGAGGGCTGCCTAACAGTCGTATTGACCAGAGAAGAAAGTCTAAGTTGTGGGAAATGCCGTGTCGGCACCCCACGTTGGCGGCACCATAAACCATATTCTTCTAATCCATATTAAGAACTGCCACCGGACTTCTCCTCTTGAAAATAACCATTTGTATGGAAATGCAGTAGTAAGTGAATTACCTACAGTCTCCTCGTTGACTGAAGTATCTGCAGTCGGAAATATAGAGCAAACGTGCTTCACGCAGCATGATCCTTCCCGACGACACTGTGCTGACTAAATATTTAATACCACTGTTCGACATTTCCACTTTTCATGTTACTTTCTCAGATATTACTTTGTGGTGAGCAGCACTTCAATAGATTTATATTTATAGTTCACGCTATGCATCGAAAAGTGTTCACTTGGTAAACACGTTATTCCACTGTCCAAACATCGTAGCTTTCTATTATTTTATGAAATGTTACTCCGTGACCAGAAGCACATTTACAGTTTAACCGTCCGCTGAGCAAACTGTCTCTCCCCTGCCCAAACAAGAAGCTTTCACAGGTTCTGATATAATATGTTATAACAAAAATCGTTTTGATCTATACGCACATTACATTCAGTATCTGCGTTGTACGCGGAAAACTGTCTGCTCAGCAACCACATTACTCCACTGTCCACACATCGTAATTTGTAGAGTGCTTTCTGAGGTGATAGTCCATCACGGGAATCATTTCAGTATACACCGACGAAACAAAATTGTCACAATAAAAAATAAATAGTGTAGAATAATGAAATTTCTGGAACACACTTATCTAGGTAGCGTATGTCAGTGATTAACATTGTAAGATGATAGGTTAGTGTAAAAGCGAGATAAGCCATTGCAAATGTGAAACACTGGTACATTAACAGCCGGTGTGACCTCCAGAATGTTGAATGCAAGCATGCAAACGTGCTTACATTGTGTTGTATAGATGCCGGATGTCGGTTTGTGGGATGTAGTCCCATGCCTGTTGCACTTGTTCATTACGGTGATGGTTAATGCTCTTTGTGGATGACGCTGGATTTATCATCGGATGATGTCCCACATGTGCTCGACTGGAGACAGATCTGGTGATCGGCCAGGCCAAGGCAAAATGTCGAATCCTGTAGAGCATATTGGGTTACAGCAGCGGAATGTAGGCGAGCGTTATCCTGTTGGAAGAAACCTCTCGCTATGCTGCTCATGAATGAGAGCACAGTTACGGTCGCAGGTTCGAATCCTGCCTCGGGCATGGATGTGTGTGTTGTCCTTAGGTTAGTTAGGTTTCAGTAGTTCTAAGTTCTAGGGGACTGATGGCCTCAGCTGTTAAGTCCCATAGTGTCCAGAGCCATCTGAACCATTTAAATGAGAGCACAACAGATAGAATCAACAGACTGACGTACAAATTTGGATTCAGGGTGCTTGGGATAACTGCGAAAGTGCTCCTGCTGTTATAGGAAATCGGACCCAAAGCTTCAGATGAAGTTCCAGTGTATCTGGCACGAAGACAGGTTGGTTACAAGCCCTCAAGCGGCCTCCTAACCGACACACAGACATTGTGGGCACTGAAGCAGAACCAGCTTTCATCAGAAATCACAACAGACTTCCACCCTGACCTACAATGGGCTCTCGCTTGACACCTCTAAAGTCGCAGATGGAGGCGGTCAATGGCCAGTGGAACGCACGCTAAAGGGCGTCTGGTTCGGAGCTGTCCTTCTAGTAACCGATTTTTAAAACTTCATTATGTCACTGTGGTGCCAACTGCTGATCAAATTGCTGCTGCAGATGCCGTACGATATGCCATAGTCATACGCTGGACATAATGGCTTATTTCTCGGTAGTGCCACGTGGCCGTTCGGAGCCCTGTCTTCTTAATCTAACTTTTCGTAGCCCTATTACACGACCTCGTTCTAACTCGTGAGATGTTTGAAATGGGAAATTAAGGTCTCTTAAGTGCCAACAAGACCTTACGGGAAGGAATGGGCCTGAGGGGTGTCTAATGCCTCATTCACTGGTTTAACACACATAATTTATGAATGAATCTTAATTACAAATTACATAAGCTTTCCGTAACATTTAATATAAGATATGAAATACACTCTATCAAACGGAGCAATTACCTCAAATAACAAATTACTTTTAAAAATGTTTTATGAGCAATTATAATAGATATAATTAAGATCTTTAACAGGAGAAATCACGTAGAACTGTTGGATTACCAACATGCGTATGACCGTGGATAAAGTGAACACACATTCTCTAATAATACACAGTACAAATTTGAAAACTTACTTTCAAATAACAACTAACATGAACTGTTCTTTAACAAAGCCTCAAAAACAGAAACTTTCGTTATTTTTTTTATTTTAAATGAGTAATAACTTACACTGAATTTTTAAATCAACAAGGAATTAATTTAAATTTTCCTACCTTAGAGAAAATATCCAGGTATATTTTCAAAGAAGTATTAATTTACTAAAAATAAACTTCAGCAGCTATAGAACTGCAATAAGAATGACTGTGGAATCACTTAAACAGGTTAATCTACAGAGACCTCAGGAATCCCTGAGGGCTGACTCTCATGGCATGGAGTGCCTAGAAAACCATTATGTCCAAAACGTGATAAGCTGTCCTTCACGTCGCGATGTTGACAGACGTCCTCGCCTATTGCACTGAGAGACCGGACTTCTCTAGAAAACTTGTTTTTGGTTCCTCTCCACAGCTCATACTGCCCCCAAAGACAACCAAAACCCTAGTTCGCTATGGACCTGCCAGAGGGAGGCACATTCGTTTCCTAGTCCTGCCGTCGCAGTTAAGTGGCGACTACCAAAGTCGATATCGCCCGACAAGCCGAAACAGCTGTTGAATAATTTCAGCTCACCACGTCCACTCTCAAAGATAACTAACGGTCACGACCATTGCAGCGTGTATTTGAAGTATCCTCATAGTAATGCTACAAGAGCCACTTTTTGTGACTGGTGCGAAATCGGAATAGATATCATCTTACAGATGTACAAACCCGCTTACCTACTTTTCGTTCTTGTAACACAATTCCCCTTGGTGTTGCGATTTTTCTGTCAGTCTATTTGTATTTTACCTACACAGTGGACAATATTCATAGAAAACAGTCCGTAGTTTAAATCGAAAACACAGTCTGAGCCGACCGCAGAGCCCGAGCGGTTCTAGGTGCTTCAATAAGGAACCGTGCTGCTTCTACCGTCATAGGTTCGAATCCTGCCTGGGGCATGGATGTGTGTGATGTCCTTAGGTTAGTTAGGTTTAAGTAGTTCTAAGTCTAGGGGACTGATGACCTCATATGTTAAGTCTTATAGTGCTCGGAGCCATTTGAAACATTACCCTACTCACGCAGGCCTGATAGGTCCGCACAAGATATATCCAAAGCATAGGCTTGCAGCGATGCCTTCACTTAACTATTGACGAAATGTAATACAGGGGGTGGACAAAAATATGGGAACATCAAAACCACTACACGCAATCCCATGGCTAATACTTTGTAGGTCATTAAAAGGAAGGTCAGCGTTGTCCGTAACATTGATGTTTTATTGATAGCAGAATCTATTTTCGAACACACGATGATCATCTTCAGTGCTGTACAAATTAAACAAATTAAAACATCAATTTTACGGCCAACGCTCACCTTTCTTTTAATTTAACATATATGGTCGTTGTGAACAAAGCACTCCATGGAGCCGCCAATCAATAACTTTGTATGTAACTCTTCAGGCTTTCCCGGCGATCTAATGACATCTTGGGTTGTCGGGTGTTCTGCCGGATATCAGCGTCGTACTTGCACGATATTTCGGTCACGTAGCTCGAGACCTTCATCAGGTGCGACCTGAGACCGTTCCTCGAGTGGACCTGGTCCAGTATTTATGCCTATGGCCTTCCCCCTCCACCAACGGCTGCAGGCGCTTCCTCTGTGGTCCGCGCCCATTCCCTGTGGCCTGCTGGAGCATTGCTGCTCCGTTTTCCGTCCGCTGCGGTTCTAGGTGTTCCTTGTCAATGTGGCATGTCCTACATTGGCCAGACGACAAGAACTGTGGAGATCAGGTGCAAAGAACATCAGAGGCACACTAGATTAAGACAGGTGACTAAGTCAGCCATTGCTGAACACTGTCTAGAACTAGATCATGCCATGAAGTATGAGGATACCAAGATTCTAGCACAAACACCCAGATTTTGGGACAGTGTTATAAGAGAATCGATTGAGATTAAAATGGCTGACGATCTTATGAATCGTGACACAGGGTACCAGCTAAGCAGAGCCTGGGATCCGGCTCTGGAATTGTTGAAGGAGCAACGGGGCCAGCTGCAACGCTACACAAACAGAAGAACCAGAGACATGGAGATGGTAAACGAGCCCCTGACGGACTGCCAGGAGCACCAGACCGAAGATGGAACACCCAGAAGTAGGACTGGTGGGCGCGGACCGCAGAGGGAACATCCAGAGCCGCAGCAGACGAAAAACGGAGCGGCAACGCTTAACAGGTCGTGGTGAGCGGGCGCGGACCGCAGGGGGAACGCCTGGTACCCCAGACCGTAGCAAGCGCCCATCCGCCAGTCGTATGTCCCAAGGAGAGGAGAGTAACACAGGATTTACCTGACAGCATTGCCTGCAGTCGTCAGAGGTGAGAGATTGGGTTGAACTTCTTTATTTGTGGTATGGCATCAGGGTATGTGGGATTATAAAAAGTTAATCATAGGGACGGAGCTGCAAGCAGTGTCCGCTTGGAGCACCCCCAGGTTCTCATCTGTCGAGGAGTGCAACAGGCCGCTGATAGCGGTCACGAACATCTTGAGGAGCGCCAATGTCTCGAATGAGGGGATTGGCAGAGGCATGCGACCGTCGGTAAAAACGGCTAGCAGTCTGCTGGATGCGGAGCATCACGTCCAGTTCATCAGCTGCTTGGTGTAGGTAGCGATGCGGGAACTGCGGGTGTACATGGAAGACCCGCCGGAGAATCTTATTCTGTTGCGCCTGAAGACGCTGGATATGCGTGGGGGCTGCATTGCCCCAAGCCTCACACGCATAGTCAACAATCGGCCGAATAAATAATCGGAAGATGAGGAGGCCATTCCGGATGGAGAGGTCAGCCTTCATTAAGGAATGGGTACAGTGCGCCCATCCGCTGGTGGACTTTAGCCTGGACGGCGTCGATGTGCGGCTTCCAGAGTAGGCGATCGTCCTTGATGACGCCCAGGTACCGGACAGTCTTCTGCCAGGGGAGAGCGGTCCCGTAAAGTCGAAGTGGCGGGGCCGGCATCGTCGTTTTCCTCGTAAAGACGATGGCCTGTGTCTTCAGGGGGTTGAACCGGATGCGCCAGCGAGCTGCCCAGATCTCCAGATCGTCGCACGCCTGCTGCAACCGGGAATGCATGGCTGCATGCCACCGGCTCCTGGTGTAGAGCATCGTATCATCGGCATAGACGGCTTTCTCCACACGGGGCGACGTCGGAAGGTCCGATGTAAAGATAGTATAAAGGACGGGGCCCAGGACGGAGCCCTGCGGCACCCTGGCGACGATGGGCCTGGCAGTGGAGAGGGCTGCTTCAACGCGGACAGCGAAAGTGCGGTGCTGCAGGTACGACGCAATGAGGCGCACGTATGCCCGGGGAAACCCAAGGTGGTCCATCTTCCACAGAAGTCCAGCATGCCAAACACTGTCAAAGGCCTTGGTGACATCAAGAAGAACCGCTCCACAGTACTCCCGGTTATTGAAGGCACGAGTGATGTACTCCACAACACGTACAATCTGCTGGGTCGTGGAGTGGCCACGGCGGAAGCCAAACTGTCCCGGGGGGAGGATTTCCCGAAGATCCAGGATGGCCCGGAGTCGCTGAAGAAGAAGCCGCTCAAACAGCTTACTGATGTGTGGAAGCAAACTGATAGGACGGTAGAATTTTGGGTCTTTCCGATCCTTGCCCGGCTTGGGAACAGCAATAACGATGGAGTGCTTCCACGCTGCAGGGTAGGTGCGAGTCCGTAGAACCCAATTGAAGATGGCAGTGAGACGAACAACTGCCAGGAGCGGCAGGTTCTTAAGGACCTGGCCAACACCTGGAGCCTTGGACGCCGGGAGAGCCGTGATGCCCGCACGGACTTCAGCCACGGAAATAGGCGGGATGCCGACGTGGTCCTCCTCCCCGTCCTCGTGGAGGATGGTCTGCACTTCGGCGTCAATCTGGTCTACGTGCAACTGGTCCACACCATCGTGAAGGGGGGTAAAATTCTCCTGAAAGATGTCCGCAAGGAGATTCGCCTTATCCGCATGTAGACAGGCCGTCCCAGTCGGTGTTGCAAGAGGGGGTATCCGTGTCCTGCGTTTCGTAAAAAAGCGGACCGCATCCCAGTGCATGGGGTCGGGGGTGAACGCCTGCAATTTCGCAGCCCAGCGTCGATTCTTGTGCTGGACAATCGCCGCGTTGATGTCACGGCGCAGGCTGTTGATTTGGCGCTTCAGCTGTGGGTCCCGGGTCACACGCCAATCCTTGCAGAGGCAGTTACGAGTGCGGATGTCCTGGAGGATTTCCGCTGGGAGAGCGGAAGATGCGAATGTGCTGGGGCGCGGGCAGGGAGTCGCTCCCTCCAAAGCTGCGGTGAGAGTATCAGCAAACTGGTCGACAGAGGCCTCGTGAACGCCGACGCCATCCACCTGTTGCTGCAGGGCTGCAGTAACTCGTCGCTGGAAGCAGGGCCAATCCGTGCGGTTGAAATTGAGGTGGCCCGGACTCTGCGCCGGGGCGACGTCCAGTTAAAGAGAACGGGCAGATGGCCGGAGTTCAGTTCGTGAAGGACTTCAGCAGTCAGGAACTGATTAAGTCCCCTAGTAATGGCGATGTCAAGAATGTCGGTCCTCCCTCTGCTAGGATAACACGTCGGCTCCACGGGACCACAGACATACGCATTCACCTCTTCAGCGGCCTGGAGAAGAAGCCGCCCATTAAGATTGGTGACCAAGGAATTCCAGGCGGCGTGTTTGCAATTGAGGTCACCATCGATAAAGTATTTGCCAGGAGTCCAGAGAAGGAGATGGGCATCATCGATGAGGAGCTGGAGACGAGGGCTCCGGTAAACAGCCATAAATGTGACCGGTCCAGTAGCTGTTTCAACCTGGACAGCAGTGACTTCTATAGACCCGATGGCAGGTGGTTGAATTTGACAATGCGGGATGGAGGAGCGGATGAAGATTGCCGTGCCACCCCCCTGTGTCGGCCTGTCGTTCCGAAAGCATCGGTAATTTGCGATGTTGGAGCGGATGCCTGGTTTGAGAAATGTCTCATTGACCAGACAAATGTCCACGTCGTGTTCAAACAAGAACTGCCGGAGCTCCTCAAGGTCGTAGGTGAGGTTGGCGGCGTTATAAGCCACTATGCGGAAATCATCCAAGCGGCGGCGTCTAGGCATGCTAGGCTACTGAAGTGTCGGCAGTGGGAGCCCGAAGGCTGCGTGAGATCGTCGCCTCCACTGTGGCGGCGATGGTTGCAGGCAGGTCGACGATGACGGTGGTCAACTCAGTCACCATCGTGGTCAGATGCTGCAGCAGCTGGAAAACGTCGTGGAGCCCAACAGTAGACACTGCTGTGGGCGAAGGAGAAGCTGGCTGGCGGTCCTGGCGTGGAGGAGGCGGCGGGACGCTTGGCACCTCGGTAGCCGCGGTTGCCCGTGGGTGGGAGACACCCTTTAGTGCATCTGCCACTGTGACACCGGGCTGGATCCTCGCTGACCGGCGATCCATGAGGGAGGGCCACGTACGCTTGTCATTGGCCGGCCGTGTGGGCGGCGGTTGGCGCCTCCGGCGGGTATCAGCACGTCGGGAGGGCGGGACAGGCGGAAGACCCCGCTGCCGACGGCTAGCCTCCTTATGCTTCGCGCAGGAACGAAAATTGGCAGGATGGCTGCCTCCACACAGGCCACAGACGGGCGGCTCATCCTTGCTTCGTGGACAAAGGCGGCTGTCGTGTCCACCACCACACTTGACGCACATAGGCGGCATAGTGCAGTGACGGGCCACGTGGTTGAACCCTTGGCACCGGAAGCATTGGACCGGGCCACGGGACTTCCGCAGACGTTCCACGGTGATGGAGAGATCGTAAATCCTGGTTAGCTGGAATATTTCCCGATGCCGAGGAGTGTCCTGCAGGACGACGACGCGGTGGCCAGTAAGCTGATTGGTCCCGGGCATACGATGGTAGTCCACCACCGTCGCCACAAAGCCAAGGTCCTCCAGTTCCTCCTTCAGGTCGTCATGCGTGAGAGACGCTGGAACGTGCTTCAACAGCGCCTTCAGAGTCGGTGGACGGACCGCCGGATAGGTATACATGGGGGATACCCTCTCGCCCAATCATTACAGCCACATAATCCTCAGTACAGGAGAGGCTGAGTTTGAGGGTATCACCCCCTGTCTGCTTGGCAGTAAACGACTGCTTACAATGTTCCTTTAATCACGTGTGTAGTTGCTTGTAGGAGTTCTTAAACTGCAACACAATGGGAGGCACCTTCCGCTGCAGTTGAGGCTGGGACGGTTGCTGCTGCGCCACTGCCGTTGCTGTTGCTGCTGGGGCGGTGGAACGTCATCCGCGCCATCCTGCATGACGTCGTAGCGGTTAGACGTTGGCACCGCGTCCGTGTCAGGCCGCTGCTGCGGCTGCTTCGAGACCTTCTTCTTTGGTGGCTTCCGGAAACCGTCATCTGCCCCGGTGGCGGCGTCGCCGGTGCGCTTACGACTATGCTGCTGGTGGCCGTCGTCATCTTCTCCCGACGACTCACGAGTGCAATCCATACCGAGATCCAAAGTCCTTGCAGAGGTCGTCAACAGATCGTTCCCACGGTGGCGTTGCCTGGTCATCATTGGTGGGGGGCCGGATGAGGCCGCCGACGAAGTATCCTCCGCCGAACGGCGATCCGCCACACCCTCAGCCGAAGTAGCGTCCGTAGACATAACGAGCTCTCGCGCGACACGTCTGCTGTCGACGGAAGACTAACTCCGAATGTCCAGACCGTAGATGAAACCCCCAGGAGCGGGTTTGGTGGGCGCGGACCGCAGAGGGAACACCTAGAACCGCAGCGGACGGAAAACGGAGCAGCAACGCTCCAGCAGGCCACAGGGAATGGGCGCGGACCACAGAGGAAGCGCCTGCAGCCGTTGGTGGAGGGGGAAGGCCATAGGCATAAATACTGGACCAGGTCCACTCGAGGAGCAGTCTCAGGTCGCACCTGATGAAGGTCTCGAGCTAAGTGACCGAAATATCGTGCAAGTACGACGCTGATATCCGGCAGAACACCCGACAACCCAAGATGTCAATAACTTTGTAGGTCATTTTAAATAACTTCCATTCGTTTCGGAATGGATAAATTCAACACTATATGGTTTCCAAGGGAATCTTGTACGAGTCTTCCGGCAAAACAGTGACAAGTTCAAGTAACGATAGTGGAAGTGGAGAGCTGTCAGCAAACTTCTCTCCAAAGTGCAACTTAAAGGCTCAGTAATGTTGAGATCTGGTACCACTGTTAATCAGGAGAGATGCCACAATTCAGCCTCGTACTCACAGAAACAGACATGGACAATGTCAGCTGTGTGAACAAAGATCCTGTTGTCTTAGAACACAGCATCACCATTGGGGAACAAACATTGTACCGTCAGATCGTCAGATAATCCCTTGCAGTAATGCGAACATGCAGAGTACTCATTATTCCCATAGAATATCGCGATATGGTTGCCCAAATCATCACAGGATCCCCGTCATGTTTCCTTCTTGGGATGTAATCTCAGCCAGAAGTTGTAAGTAGTAGGAAACGATACTCACCTGACCAACTGACATTCTTCGATTACTCCTTCGTTCAGGTTTTTTTTGGCTTCGGCACCACGTATCCTTTTACGGGCATTTGTATCACTTGCCTTACAATTCTCTACTTACAAAGCTCCATCCGTCTTGTTTTGCTGCTGACAGCGTTTGTGTGTGAGACAATCGCTTCTGCAGTGACTTTTGCACTTTTCGTCCTCTTACATTTCGTCATAATGCTCTTCATATATATGAAGATAGTATCTCTTTTTCAGACATGTCCGTCAACGGGGGCAGTCGAAAATGTGTGCTCCGACCGGGACTCGAGCATGGGATCTCCTGATTATATGGTAGACGCTCTATCCAGCTGGGCCACCGAGGACAAAGAGGATAGTGCCACTACATGTCCGAAAAGACAGATACCAACGGTGACCATGCAGCCCGTTTTTAAAATGAAATTACAATGAAATCACTACGCTTAGCTGCATACAGTATGGGATAATACGTTGGGAATGTGGGTCTCACGGGAGGCGTGCCGGAGATAAGTCCCTGCAGCCGCACTATCTTCTGTGTCCTCGGTGGCTCAGATGGAACTCTGTCTGCCACGTAAGTAGCAAATCCCGGGTTCGAGTCCCGGTCGGGGCACACATTTTCAACTGTCCCCGTTGACGGATATCAACGTCTGTATGCAGCTAAGCATAGTGATTTAATTGTAATTTGATAATGTTCTTCAGTAACCGTCCATCACGATCACTCGATACCCACTTTTGTCCACAATGTGAATCAGCGAATGATGTTTTTCCGCCATCCCTGACTGTAGTATAAAATTTCAATATGGTTCCTCTTGAACACCAAACACTCCGGCTACCTTTTCTTACAGAAGCACACACCATACGAGTATCACGTTGGATTTCACAAAGTTCCAGTATAGTGTTCTCACAACTACACAGCATACTGTTCCGTCCACGACTGTCATTTGCAACGTATTGAGAACACTGCGCAGATAGAGGATCGTGGTTAAACACTGCAGCGTCACCTCCAGGCTTGGCTAGCACTTGCATTGATGTTGAAGCAAGCAATTCTCGCACTGATTCCATATTTTTGTCCAAACCCTATATATTGAAGTATCGTTAACCTGGCAAAGGACATCATCACAACAGACTTGTGACCCGGAACTCTCTTAGGAATGAGTAGCTTGACAGTTCTCAAGATAATGAACAATGTTTACAATACGTTTGCAACTCTCAGAGTCCATTGTCGTAGCAACATAATGAACATAAACCAAGGTAATAAAATTATCTGCCGCGCTTAACTTTTATTGTCAAGGAAAAGACATCTATTTAGTCGAGTAAACACATAAATTTCAACTTGCGTTTTTTTTTGCATCCCAAGAAGAAAATTGTTAACCCTCTGAAGTGACCAAGCACTAGCGTGCGTTGATTGTGAGATCGTAGGGTCAATATGATCCCTCAATGCGATCTCAAGCCCCTCTAAGTTGGCTCTTCTGGTTAACCTCTGTGTGGTTTTCAGGGGCACACGTCTAGGTCCTGGTGGGCAGGATAAGCGGTTCCACATCAGCTATGCTTCGCACAAACAGAAGGAACAAGGAAAAAATGTGTCTAAGAGAGGACACTAACAAGCACACTGATTTTGCTGTGTCCGACGGATCCAGCGATTACTAGCCTAGCTTCGCTACCTATAAACACGGTTCAGCTGCCTGCGCTGGAAAACCCCGGAACCTGGAGGAAGCGACGTCACTAGCGAGCCAAATCCCTGAAGAACCTGGACAAAATGGAAACAACAGAAGATGCGCATTCCGTCTTTACTCCCGTGATATCTTGTGTAAATGACACTGGTGCATATCTGTCCAATACTGCGGTGGCATTACTGTCACAAATCGTTATGATACGTTTCTTGACAGTTGTTGGTAAGTAATGAGTCGGAGAGTGACACATTTTTCGGTTACTCTTTGTGCGACCTTTTGGACATATGACAGTGATCCAGCCCAGTTGTCAGGATAGAATAAGATGGATAGCACTCCAAAAGATACTTTTATTGCATATTTAAGAGGTGAAATGATGTATATCTACTTAAAACTAAGTTACAACCGATGCTAACCGAAATCGTTATCTAAAACATTTACTCTTCGTGGCTCTGCATTTGTGAATGGTTCTTCTACTACTAAATAGCATAGTTTATGAGTTCAAATGTATTTTCGTGCGCATACTCTCGCGTTTTAATATCCTGTAATTATTCTACCGTGTGGCAGTACAATATGGTAGACTCTTGTACAATAATGCACAAAATTTTACAATAACGCTCAATCGTGTGTAGGTTATAGAGAAAGACTGTATAGTAATTGATAAATGAACTAACAATCAATTAAACCATTCCTTAATTGATACTCTCAAAATTAATAAGCAGTTAATGTATTGTGGATAATTCCATGATGAATAATTTGACAGATTTTTTCCCAGTATCTACTCCGCATTCAAAAACCTACAAAACTGAGCGAAAGCAAGGGGAGCAATCAAGTCGCTGCTCAACAGTCAAAATTGTCTGAGGACGTAGGCAGTCTGTTTCAGCTGATTACTGGTAATGGAAGGGGATTGCTATTAATTTTGTCGAAATTGTGGACAAAGTGAAAACGCGACGAATTTGAGGATACGAATATATAGTGGTTGCACGGATCAATTGGATTTGACACTTTGTGCTTTGTGTTAGTGTAATGACATCAATTTTGTATTACATAACAGCGATAATGACACAAGTGACGAATATGACTACGATTTCGAATGTAAAATGTAAAATGTCGAAAAACAGTTCAGTACGCAGTAATTTCTAATTCGTTATTAGCAGTGTCAAAATATATCCGAAGATGTCATCGAACCACCAAGTTTACATATTTTCATCCGCCATGTTGGATCCGCATTTTAAAATTTTGCAAATCTGACATTTGATCCGTAATCAGCAACCCAAAAAATATAAATAGGACACAGTTTTGTAGGATTTTATATCAAATTTTTCATTATGTGCAGGTTTTGAAGTAACTTGGCCCACCGTGCGGGGGCCTCTCAGTATCCGCCAATAAACCACAAACATCTGTTCATTTAGGTGTGGGTCGCTGCTGACACCAGATGACTTCTTTGGGGAGTTTTCTGGATTTTGACCGTTGTCCGTTATTCCATATGCCCAAAATGCTTATGACTATGTTTTAGGATTTGATAACATATTATCCTCGTAGAGGACGTCGCCTTCCGGCCTGGAATTTTCCGTGTCGACTCTGATTGTGTGCCACCTATATACTATGCTTTTGACAAACCGGTTAGATTACGTTTTATGTATTCTTTCGTCCATTGAGGATTTATTGTGAACAATACTTGTTTATGTGCATGGAATGACATTTATACAAACAATGATTACACTGTATTCATATGGCAAAGATTCAGCACGGTACTTGTAAAGAACAGCATCTATTTAAAAAGCATTAAGAGTTTTCACATAAAGAATTCGGAGGCATATTTCAACACGCCCTCCGATATTAATAAACGGTTAAAATGGTCACAGTCACCTCGCCCCACTTCGGGCTTGTCCATCTAACGACTTTTAAAGACAACAAAAATTTTATTTTCAGTGTTTAAGCTAGTTATAGAATAAATATAAAATGGGGTCACCATTTCCTCACTAAGATATAAAATCTTACACTAAAGATTTAACATACTAAGTCAAGTAGTAAAGTTAAAAACTGTTTATATTTGTTGAGGAAGCATAGATTACAGCGCGCAAATTACCCGGATTATATACATCCTGCATTTGAAAATAGGAGTCAAATTCAGAAAACGTTACATAATTTATAGTTTTTCTAAACATTTTCTTCCTGACATTCCTCACAAAATAATAAAATAAGAAGACTTTATTGGTAACTAAATATTCGTTGTTCACGCAGTAGAACTTCAGATCAGATACGAAAGTTTGAATCATTATTGCATTGGACTGGTTTTATTCAGGGTGGCTCTTGCAAGAGTCGTCAGGTGCATATTCTCGGATTTTCCCTCAGCTACACGCAGTTTCAGTTTTGAAATGCGTAGGAGGAGTTGGCAATAACAACTATTGCTGATCACGTCTTCTATACGACACCCAGTGCAAACGTAAAGCGTCGATTTTTAAAGCAGAATTTAACGTACCCGCTCGATAGAGCGCTCCCAATTTAAAGCGATATTCGTGCTATCGATATATGTTAAAAGGGACTGTAAAACACAGGGAATAGCCAGCACTCCAACAACGACCGTATCTTCCTGGCTCATGCTGATTGCTACCGACAGGCAGCGACGCTGCAAATATCCGTGGGCAAGTGTCTGTGGAAATATCGGAGAAAATGCGGCTTACGACTCTTATGAGGGGCACTGGCTACGTGGGATTTCGACACTTTGGAAGATCGACGGTGGCGGGTGGGTGTCTGATGTTATCATAAATGATTAAGAGTGCCCCAATTTCCGTATTCATCTGTGATTTTAGTTCGGTTTCTACTCTTTGTGCCCTTTACTCTTGAAAGTAACTGTTCAGAAACGTATGTGATTCCAAGCAAAGATGACGTATATAACGCATGACTGTACAGCAAGGGGTATTTGTCTCTCGGCATGTATGACTTGTGTAAGTCCATTAAAGAGACATGATACAACTTTTCTTTCAGTTGCACGTGAGACTGCAATTCCATGGATTCCATCTGCAAATCCTCTGGCAACGTATCTTCTTGTTTGTGAAAGATGTCGCTATAAAAAAAATTGATTAGTCTTTTCGAAAATCCAGAGATGGAGTTTCAGATTCTTACATCAGATCGAAAATTCTTTCTGCGTATTTCATCCACCTTCAATATTAATTTTCAATGTATTATAACCTTACATAAACGGAATAGTTTTTTATTCTCCGATCGTGTGAAAGATGCCCCTTCTTGGGCGGCATTAGTACTTGCTTTGGGAAGCATGCGGGTTGGACACCCATAATCTACAAGTTTATTCAAATTACCTTTTACGAGTAAAGAAATTTGTCAATCACAAAACTGAAATAAAATTTCTGGAGCACTAAGTTTATAACGACAGTGACACGACTTTGATTCAATCACGGGACATTCCCGCAACTTCTATACCGCCTCGACATGATCACGCCTTCTTTATGTCAATGCGACAGTGTGGAAGATGTTTCGCAATTTTTTCGGCTGCCACAGAAGGGATCAAAAACCTACGAAACTTATAAAACATCTGTTGACCTCTGGCCATGTCTTACCAACAAAAATTAGAAGTCTTTTAGCAACGAGTTTGTTTCCGTAGCCATACTCCGCAGCCAGTACAGAAGTATATTTGTTTTGTAAATTAAAAAGAAAAAACCTTCTGTTGCTGCAATTTATTTTATTCTGACATATCGTTTCGTATTATTTCACTTTAAGGGGTCATCAGTGGGATCTATAATGATGCAGTTATGATACACCTTTGTTTTGATATGTGTTACTCGTAGATTATAAAACAGTTCACTTCTCGCTTTTTCCAAAAATCGTTCAAATGGCTCTGAGCACAATGGGACTTAACTTCTGAGGTCATCAGTCCCCTAGAACTTAGAAACCTAACTAACCTAAGAAATCACACACATCCATGGCCGAGGCAGGATTCGAACCTGCGACCGTAGCGGTCGCGCGGTTCCAGACTGTAGCTCCTAAGCTCCTAGAACCGCTCAGCCACCCCGGCCGGCCTTTCGCTTTTTATGTAAATAAATAATTACTTAAAGTCGGCGTTTCCTCCCATCTGGTCACACTGAGGTCTCAACTATCGCTCTGTTTACGAAACACATGCATGTTTTTATGTTTCTAACATTTTTTTTTCGGAATTTAACATTCTGTTTGCCCTTTTTGTTGTGATACTATGTCAGCAAGGGCAAATAGAATGAAAAGTAGAAAGAAAAATATTCTAAACTGAAAAATATGTTTCGTAAACAGAGCAATAGTAACACATTATGGACCACACTGATGATGCCTTAAAGTGAAAAAAGTCGAAAAGCATTTGTGAGAATGAAATGTATTGCAGCAAGAGATGTTGATTTCTATTTACAAAACAAATATTTCTTTTGGCAACAGATGAAATAAAAGTTCTTAAGCTTCTAAACGATTTCATAACAAAAGATCAATTAAGAAATAGGAAGAAAGAATTTCTTTACATTATGGTATAGTAAATGTGTTAATTTGCTTGCATCACTCAGTTAAGTTTACTTCAGATGAATGCAACAGAATATTGTGGTTCTTTCTCGTAATGAGGCTGGCTGTATGGGTGATGCCCAAATGCCGTTAAGACTTAAAAAAAAAAACTATTTTGACTGTGCAAACAATGTAACTGACCTTATTCTCAGTCATTCTGCAGGAGTAAAAATTTCCATGATTCCCTCGAATTATCGGCAACTACAGCTGACAGTTGTCTGCCGTTTCAGAAGCTGACATGTAAGGTCCGTTTCGAAAGGACGGAACCCCCGATAGGCGATAGCATATGGCACACGTGTTACGTGCATGAAGCGCATGGGTCGAGGACCTTTGCCGGATGTAATCCAGTTCCAGCAAAATCCTTCCTGAAGTTGGTGGTCTGAAATTTGTAAAAACACTATTAAAATTTCTACTTACGTTGTACTGTGTCTCTTTACAGACAGGGGCTGTTCAGACTACTGTATTATTTATGCTATAATCGCTCGTTCGTGAAGGAAACGGACAAGAAACGCGGCAAAAGTGCACATAACTGTTCTGAAAGGTCGTATTTGTGCCGTGAATAATTTATTGCTATATAGGTTTAACGATCTCCTTTACAGCTCGCAATAAAATATATTGCAGCAGGAAGTTTTATGGATCTCTCTAGAGATAAGCGCAAGTATAACATTCTCTCACTTCGCACGCGTCAGCCTTACCACCATAAACAGATTCTCATTAAACGAGCCATCTCGTGAAAGTACGCGTAAATCAAGGTAACAGAGCGATTTTCACTATGCACATTCTCGCCGTCGCTCGTCGTGAAAACTTCATGATGACCACCGGTTCGTAATTAATAGTTCCTTGGTAGCTCAACTAAGATTTACTGCAGTGTTACAGCTTGTCTGTTACAATGCCTTACACCTGTTTCCTTATGAAATTGTCGCGTATATTTCTTTAGTGCAGCTCTAAAATATTTAGCTGAAAAGTGAAATACACAGTCCTATTACCATCTCGAACAATGCGTGCGTTTATGTTCAAAGTACACCTATAATTATTCCATACCTGGTATCGAGGCTCTTGCAATACGGGAACCGCGACTGTGACACGTAATTCAGAAGTTTACCATCGAATAAAAAAATCAGCTCATAAACAAAACATAAAAGAAATATTTGTGTGAATTATGATATTTAATGTTGTTTGTTAGACTGTACCTACATTTCCTCTGAACCGCTTCTCACTTCTAGATTATCATCAGAAAACAACTGTATATCATCCCAAAAGACGAAAAAAATCTGCTGGAAAACGCACTCAGCGCTACAAGTTACCTTGATGACGAAACCATAACATTTAATTAAATAATGAAATTGTTGTACCGAGTTAAAAGTGGGAGAAACCTTACTTTTAATTTTTAAGGGCTTCATCACTACTCCCTTCCTCCACGTTAATCTGTTCCATCTATGCTCCCTCCTTCCCAGAGGTGATCATTACAGAATTGTTTTTGGTCATCGTCCTTGTTGCATTCGCCGTACATGGCCATACTATTGAGAAATCTTTTTCAGTTATTTGCATGAGTGGTTCTTACACATCCATTATTTCGCTCATTTCCTCATTTCCTCTCGTCTCTGTTCTGGATATCCTTGCTGACCTCCTCATTCCATCCATCTCTGCTACCTACGCTGTACCTCTCTGCTGTTCCCCCTGGAGTCCATAACTGTCAACCGTGTATCAGTATATTTCAACTGTATAGAATCCTCACCTTTGTTTCTTTCGTTACTATCCTGCTCCACAGAACTCCATTAACAACTTAATAGCTCCTCTTGTCTTCTAAGCATGCTTCAGAGCTTCTTGAGGTCTGGATAATACCAAGTATTTTAACTGCTTTATTATCCTCATGCTTTCTTCCTGCAATACTATATCTCTTCCACCTCCTTCCACTATCTGATATTCTTGTTTCCTGATACTTGTTCTAAGCCCACGCCTTTCAAATGCTTCCAATAACTTCGTTATCAATACTTGACTTCCTCCCTACTTCATGTTGTCAGTATTCAATCATCGGCGAATAATAATGAGTGGGTGGTTCCTTGCTGGAAAGGAATTCCCATGCATCTGCACGATTGATTCCACTGTTCCATTATATACTGCGTATACATTTTAAAGAGGGTAGGCGATGTTCTACAGCCCTGTCTCAGTCCTTTAGGTGTTTGGAATGGCTAGCTGAGCATCATCCCTACTTTAACTACTGCATAAAAGTTGTAGTATATTCAACGAGCCGGCCGCTGTGGCCGAGAGGTTCTACGCGCTTCAGTCCGGAACTGCGCAGCTACTACGGTCTCAGGTTCGAATCCTACCTCGGGCATGGATGTGTGTGATGTCCTTAGGTTAGTTAGGTTTAAGTAGTTCTAAGTCTAGGAGACTGATGACCTCAGATGTTAAGTTCCATAGTGCTCAGAGCCATTTGAACCATATTCACCTAATAAGGGATATTTGCTGCGCTTTCGCCCCTACGCATTCTATCGCATCGCATGATGTGTTCTGAGATTACAGAGGTATGCGAAGTAGGAAAAGAATATTCCCTGCAATGAAATATGGCCGAGTTATTGACGAGTGTAAAACAATTAACCCTGAATCATAAAGGATGAAATGTAATTACTGTAATTTACAGTTCAGGGTGAAAAGGAAAAGAGGAGTGATGCACAGGACTAATGTTGTCATCTGATAAAAGTAAACACATTGACTACAAGAGCAGCACAGAAGAACTACAATTGAACTAGAAGACGCTGGTTGTGTTGGGTCTAGTTAGGAGTTCAGAACAAACATAACAAAGAAGACTCATGAGTAACGCAATCGAGGAAACGAACAATAGCCACAATTACAAGAAGGTAAGAGAAGATTTGGGCAAAAAGAAATAATAGTCAGAGGTGTTATCTGTGCACAAAATTAAGTTTATACTACATATTAGGGTGATGGAGTAACAACAATAACTGCAGAAACAAATACAAAGATAATTAATTGCAAGGTAGTATTTCAGAGTATAAAGGATTTTGCACTAGATTAGTAACAAACCAAGGGAAGTAGTATTAAATTTACAGTTTTTATCGTGTAGTTACACTTAAAGGTGTTCAGTTGTGTCACATTCGTAAATATCATTTTTCAGTTGTAGTCTAAATAATTGCTTTCTGTCCTGCGTCCACATATCTCGAAGACCAAAATGGGGTATGGGGTTGTTCAAAATTCTTGGCCGTTCGTGTTTCAGATGTTCTGTTATTGTTAACCGTGTCTTTTCTAATTTTCTTTTAGTTCTGGCTCAGTGTAACCACGCCTTTTCGGTGTGAGACGAAATTTACGATTACGAGCCGAGGTCTGATATCACATTGTATTCTTCGTCCAACCTAGTAGCTCATGTCAAGTTCTATTCTGCTTACTTCTACATCTGCTTTTCCGTGCGAAATAGTCAAGTTGTCTGTGTTTTCTGTCTCACTTCATGCCTGTTGCACAACTGCAGGCTGTATTGCTTTTGATAACCGTTCCAGCTCGTCCGTTGCAGCAGCCAATTTTTCTCTCAAATCTCACGTATTCTTCCGCACTCTCTCTTTGTGGCATTTATTGCCACCGTTTTGAATTCACAAACTAAATGAAATTAATCTTGATGAACATGAACACATAAGAACCTTTCAAAAGCGTTCCTACATGAGAAAACAACCCCACGGCGTTACTTAGAATACAATGATCACAAAGCAGTTTACCCTACAAAATATTACACTCACAACACTTCGGTGTGCCCTGTTGTCTATGCTACTTTATCTGTACAATAACGTATATTTGGAATACTTTTCCTGACTTTCGCGCCCTATGAACACACACGCAATATGTGGCTAACATGGACACGAGGGAATGAGAAGAAAATACCTAACACAATTCCAGTCTCCAATAGAACTGAAGTGCACACACAAGCTAGTTGCAGGTCCTCACTAAAAAACTGTTGAAGACCGACATAACGGGCAGTGTTGCATCTACTCACGGCCCCGGTCTGTATATCTTTTTTGTTCCTTCCAATGTACCTTGTGTTCATCCCCTATCACAAGTCGTAGAGGCCAGTGCTGATTGTAGTACAACTTGCGTCGTATCTTGGCGCAATGAAGTTTGAGAAGCGTATTTCCTTCTGGCTTGTAGCATTCATGTTTCGCACCTATACTCTCACAATCCCCCCATAAATGTGCTGTCGACGTGCAATCTCGTATTCTCCAAGCCTTCATCACGTGACATGCGAGTATTTGTTAAAAATAGCGGTGTTTTCCACTGTGGAATGTTTTCTGTTTCGAAAAAAAGAAATATAGCGGCAATGTTTTTCGTGCTTTTCAGAGACTTCTCGTTGTGATTCTGAAATCATTCATTTCCTAGAAGCTTTCCAAGGCATCAGATGTGATCCTTCTATATGTGTTCTGTCCAGTTGACTCCGTTCCACTGTTAAGTTTATTTTATGTGACTCAACATTTTTCGTAAATGCGAATTCCATGTATTGACCCTCTGCTATGCTAAGAGTTTTCTTTCCGTTCCACGCAGATGTGAGTCGGAGAAGTTCGCTTAACGGCCTATTGTTAGCTAATGGTGCCTGCCTCACCGCTGAGAAGGGTCGGATTTTTTATAGGCCCTCTCAAAATGCGTTCCATGTTCTACTTCTCACGACGGCTGGGAACTCTTTGCGTCTTCTTCAGTTCAAAGTGATTGCGATACCACGTGACTATTAACATGCAAAGTAGGGAATTCTTGCTAATATAGAAGTCATGTCGGCCATTATGAATGATTACTCTCCTTACTATGCAAATTATTATCACTTTACTTGAAGTAGGGCATGCCTTGTATCAAACTCCTCGACTTGACTTGATGAGTAGATTACGTTTCTGTATTTAATACAGTATGTTAAGGGCAAAATTATACAGCCACCTTACAACACACACACATACACACACACACACACACACACACACACGCACGCACAAACACAAGCTGGAAATACCAGAGACATCACAGACCAAAGTAATAATAAATGGGTAAAGTAGCATGAACTCTGTCCCTCAGCTTTTAAAATGCCGTAGAGCAGGATTCCATGCAGAACTGAAACAAAAACCAGTATCTGTATTTGTAAGGTTACTTGCTAATTTAATTTCAACAGCTTCCATAACCACACTATCCCAATAGCTGGTAGGGCATGCTAGATTCTCCGTAATGTTACGTTCTGTAGGATGGCCAGTGTCAATTCAATGTGCTGCAGTTGCGGATTGGCTCTGTTTTTGTAAGCGTGTTTGTCGCTTGCACTCAGTACACCGGTCCGCCACAGTGTTGATAATCTGACGAGTATGTGACATGCCACAACTGCAAGAATTACCCCGCGCGGGATTAGCCGAGCGGTCTAGGGCGCTGCAGTTGTGGACTGTGTGGCTGGTCCCGGTGGAGGTTCGAGTCCTCCCTCGGGGATGGGTGTGTGTGTGCTTGTCCTTAGGATAATTTAGGCTAAGTAGTGTGTAAGGTTAGGGACTGATGACCTTAGCAGTTAAGTTCCATAAGATTTCACGCACTTTTTTTTTTTTTTGCAAGAATTACGCAAACCACAATCATCCTTTACAGAACCTAAAAGGACCCTGATTTTAGACAGTGGTGAAAAAACACACTTCACATAATATTTCCGAAAAATACGGCCAATCCTGTTACAAATGCTCCCTGAATATAGCAAGAAAGCCGTAGAATTTGGTACCACCGTGATATTATCATGACTCACCTGGAGCCCAGTTGATCGATAGCGCAACACACGTCTAATCTGTCTACCAATATAACGATTCTGACGAAAGGTGACTTCGAAGTGCGCTAATTCAGATGACAAACTCTCAGGGTCCGAGGTGGCATGGACCCTGTGAACCAAGGTTCAAAGTATCCCTTCACCTTAATCCGGAGGGTGACAACTATCAGCCTACAGATACAAGTCAGTGTGAGTAGACTTCACATCGACGATATATCCAATCTTACCATTCACCTTCCTCCTTCCAACACATCAAGGAATGAAAGACTGCCATCCTTTTCCACCTCCATCGCGAAGGGAATATGCTGGCAGATTGAATTCAGGTGTTTTAAAAAGTCGTTCAGTTTCTCTCTGCCATGTGTCCAAACAACAGAAGTATCGTCTACACATCCGAAAAAAACATACATTTCAAACCCGCCGATTCCAACGCACGTTCCTCAAAATTTTTCATAAACAAATTGGTTACACCGGCCGTTGTGGCCGAGCGGTTCTACGCGCTTCAGTCTGGAACCGCGCGACTGCTACGGTCGCACGTTCGAATCCTGCCTCGGGCATAGATGTGTGTGGTGTCCTTAGATTAGTGAGGTTTAAGTAGTTCTAAGTACTAGGGGATTGATGACCTTAAATGTTAAGTCCCATACTGCTAAGAGCCATTTGATTTGAAATTGGCTATAATGGGTGACAATGGGCTTCCCATCGCAACTTTTTCTGCTTATTCCTGGTACTTGGCACTGAAAGAAAGGTAAGTGAAAGTTAACACATGTCGAAATAGGTCTGTTAAATCAGCACCAAACACAACCTCAATCAACCACAGTGCATCAGAAAAATTGGAAATTTGTGGTAAGTTCATATGGGACCAAACTGCTGAGGTCATCGGTCCCTAGGCCTACACACTACTTAATCCAACTTAAACTAACTTACGCTAAAGACAACACAGACACCCATGCCTGCGTGCAGGTCACGGTCTCCCATAGTTCTCCCCGAGTTCAGGAGAACGGGGTACCACAGGGATCTGTCCTGAGTGTCTGCCTGTTTTTAATAGCAATTGACGGGCTCGCTGGGGCGGTGGGAACGTCTGTCTCAGCTTCCTTGTATGCTGACGACTTCTGCATCTACTATAGCTCCATTGGCATTGCAGCTGCTGAACGTCAGCTGCAGAACAGTATCCACAAGGCGCAGTTTTGGGCTGTAGCGCATGGCTTCCAGTTTTCGGCTGCCAAGACCTGCGTTAGGCATTTCTGCCGGCGACGAACGGTTCACCCTGAGCCGTGGCTTTATATTGCTGGCGAACTTCTTGCTGTGGTGCACACATCGGTTTTTGGATGTGGTTTTTGATGCCCGGTTGACTTGGCTCCCACATATTCGGCAGCTTAAACAGATGTGTTGACGGCATCTTAATGCTCTGCGATGTTTGAGCCACACCAGATGGGGCGCCGACCTATCTATCCTCTTATCCTAGGCGTTAATCCAATCCCGTATAGATTATGTGAGCCTGGCCTATGGTTCAGCATCTCCATCTGCGTTTCGGGTGCTGGACCCAATCCTTCACAGCGGGATCCGACTTGCCCCTGGAGCTTTCCGGACCAGCCCTGTGGACAGCATACTTATGGAGGCAGGTGTCCCTTCACTGTGGTTACGGCGCCAACGTTTACTGGCCGCTTATGCTACACATGTTTGTAGCTTTCCCGGGCATCCAAATTATCGTCTCCTGTTCCCTCAGTCGGTCGTTCATCTCCCAGAACGTCGGACCCGGTCGGGTTGTTCGATCGCGGTCCGCGTCAGAGAGCTTCTCTCTGGGCTTGGGGTTTTCCCTCTTCCACCTCCTTTCCGGGCCCCTCTGCGTACACCCCCGTGGTGTGTGCCCCGCCCTTGCCTTCGGCTCGAATTGGCACAGAGCCCGAAGGACTCCTTCCCTCCGGAGGCCTTCCGCCGTCGCTGTCTTTCCATCCTTGCCACGTATCAGGGCTCTGGCGTTGTTTACACTGACGGTTCGGTGGTTGCTGGTCGTGTCGGTTATGCTCTCATTACAGGGGATCATTACGAACAACATTCATTGCCAGCTGGCTGCAGCGTTTTCACTGCAAAGCTGGTCGCCATCTTTCGTGCCCTAGAGTATATCCGCTCCTTCTCAGGTGAGTCCTCCGTTATCTGTAGCGACTCCCTGAGCGGTTTACGAGCTAACGACCAGTGTTTCCCTCGCTCTCGTCTGGTGATCGCTATCCAGGAGTCCCTCCATACTCTTGCCCGTTGCGGCCGCTCTTTGGTCTTTGTGTGGATCCCAGGCCATGTTGGGATACCAGGCAATGAACATGTTGATCGCCTGGCCAAACAGGCCACCAGTAAACCATATCTGGACGTTGGCCTCCCGGAGACTGATTTACGAGCTGTCTTACGCCACAAAGTTTTCGAAATTTGCGACACTGAATGGCACTCCTGCCTTCACCAAACAAACTTCGGGCCATCAAGGAGGCTAACGGTGTGTGGCGCCCCTCCTTGCGGGTCTCTCGCAAGGAGTCTGTTGTCCTCTGCCAGTTGCGCATTGGGCACACACGGATGACACACGGCCACTTATTGCGCCGTGAGGACCCACCTCTATGTCACTGCGGATCCGTTTTGACGGTGGTCCACATTTTGGTGGAGTGTACCCTTTTAGCTGTGCTCAGGAAGACGTTCGCGCTGCCTGACACGCTCCCTGGCCTTTTAACAAATGACACTGCCATGGCAGGCTTAGTTTTGCGTTTTATTCGGGAAGGGGTTTTTTAATCACTTAATCTGAGTGTTTGTTATGTTTTGTTGTTTTGAGTTTGGCCTTTGGCCTACGATTTTAGACTGGGTATTAGTGGGTTTCTCGGTGGTTGGCTTTTCCTTTTTTGTCTCCATGATCGGCCAACCGCTGTCACACTCCGTGTGATTTTAATTCCTTTTGTGTGGTCTCAGTCTGCGTCTTTCTTGTCCTGTGTCGTCTGTTGTCATGTCCATTGTTCGTTTTCCTTCTGTGTGGGTGTTTTTAAGTTTTGGAAAAAGGGACCGATGACCGTTGCAGTCTGGTCCCTTTAACACCACAAACCAACCAACATCCATGCCCGAGGGAGGACTCGAACCTCCGACGGGGGCAGCCACGTGTACCGTGGCAATGAGCCCTAGACCGCGCGGCTACCCCGAGCGGCAATGTGTCAGACAGAGAAATACAAGATGAAGAGAGAGACCACACCAAAACATACTAGAGTATCAAAAGTATTCCCAGTAATCGATACAAGAGATCCACCGACTGCTCAGTGTGGTGCTGACACAACAGGGTATCAAGTTGTTTTCCTACACGATGTGTCAGAGCACCCACGTTACTCACAATCGGACGACGGGGAACCCCTTCCTTGTGAACCTTATGGAGACTATATAACGTAGGGGGAGAAGCAAAATAAGAATTGAGACTCTTGATAGTCTCCTGCGATAAGTATCCTTAGGTTCAAATGGCTCTGAGCACTATGGGAATTAACTGCTGAGGTTATCAGTCCCCTAGAAGTTAGAACTACTTAAACCTAACTAACCTAAGGACATCACACACATCCATGCCCGAGGCAGGACTCGAACCTGCGACCGTAGCGGTCGTGCGGTTCCAGACTGTAGCGCCTAGAAACGCTCGGCCACACCGGCCGGCAAGGGTCCTTTCTTCTGGAGGCTGTTAATCTTCCTCTCAAAGCTTTTTGTGCGATACGTTGTATCAGACAGTAAACACAGCATCTTTTAAACATAATCCTGCTTGTCCTAAGTAACTATAGCTTTGTCATTATCCGCAGGTAAAGTCACAATATCCGGATCAACCCTGAGTTAACGTAAGGTAATCCTCTCAGCTGCTGTGAAATTACTCTTGGGTGTAAGTGCCCCTGTCAACACGCGACATGCCTCCCTTCTGCCCTCTTCTTCAACTTCGGGAGATAGTTGAGAAACAGCCTGTTCAAACAGAATTAATAAAATCAATCAGAGGTAAACCTTTGGGAGTCAGTGCAAAATTTAAACTTTTTCCCATGACGGATAAAACTGCGTCGTCAGACGCTCTCTGTGTGAGATTTATCACAGAACGTCAAGATATAATATTAGCCTACGATCCACTTAAATGTCATCGGCACATGTTTGCTTTGTATTTGCCGCAGTTCTATGAAAAAAGAGATTTTAAATTCGCTTGCACAGAGCTTACTTGCTGCAGCTTTGCCTTGAAAATTGCAGTTTACTCCTATCGGAACATCGGTGGTTGTCAACGCCGTCACCAGGCTGCATTCTCGTAAGTTATGTGAACGTTTGGTTTGTGTTTGTTTCTACTCTAAATAATTCACGACCCGCACATGTGGTGATTGTCAACGAGATAAATATTTATGTAAGGCATATTTGCCTAGAAACACCAATGCCTTAGACTGGTAGGAAACCAGAAGATTCCGTAACCAACGATGTATCAGATGGTTCTGAAAATAATTTGTATCTCAGCTATGTCAATGCTCTGCTAGTGGTCATTTTGAATAGTAAGAGAAATGTGCACCGGGCAACGAAACTGACTCACTTCGAGTAAACTACGTGTAATTTTATTTATAAATCATATTTATGATGACGTCTCCCTCTTGGGTGCATATACTAAAAGTAAATAAGGAATGTAGATGCTTAATTACATTTTGCTATATTTCTTTTATTGTATTTTGTCTTCAATGAAAGTGTGAAAACAAACCAATAATCAGTCTTATTTTTGAAATTTTCTCACTTTATTAAAAGTATTTGGGATATAGTTGTAATACTATGATTTTTGCAGCAGTCGGGATAAGAATACTGCAATCTCAAAACTACTTGGGACGTAACCCAAAACTTATTACTTCTGTTTCTATGATATTTTAACATAGGATTAAATCAAATAAAACTGTGTTTATAGCAACCTGAATTAAAAAGCAAAGTGACTTCCTTTTACTTATTTTTTAGTGAATTGTGAGTGGCTCTGAGCACTATGGCACTTAACATCTGAGGTCATCAGTGCCCTAGAACTTAGAACTACTTAAACCTATCTAAGTTAAGGACATCACACACATCCATGCCAGAGACAGGATTCGAACCTGCTACCGTAGCGGTCGCGCGGTCCCAGACTGAAGCTCCTAGAACCGCTCAGCCACAACGGCTGGCAATTATGAGTGCCAAATAATGAAAAGAAGCTCATTCGTTCCAGTGAGGTAGCAGTTCTGAAACAATCTCTGAAAAGAACTGTATTCATACCTGTAATATAGTGTGAGGAAATTAATATAGACCTGTGAAACATCTAGGCACCTTAAGAGTGGCAGTCCAGCTTACAGCATCGAACACTCGGGAAATATGATGCAGGTTGGGTTGGGTATTTTAAGGTTGCATGAAATATTTTCCAGACCTGTTTCATTTTGACCACCATGAACTGTATATAAGGAGAACTCAAAATTTTTCGTTCGAAGGCCATACAGTCTGTAATCGGGATGTCAATCAGACAACATGTCCGTGAGCGATAAGGTAATCATTCTACCAACGCACCAGGTTGAAAACACCCCTTTGTTGCAGAGGCCCGAAACTCTCTGCTACATATTTTCGTCCGATAGGAATCGCCGACCCTTCAAGGCATTTTTCAAGGGACCGAACGTGTGATGGAGAGGGATCAGGACTGTAGTGCGGGTTCTCGAGTGTCGCCCGTCATGTCCGCAATGGATGAGGCTGGCTTCCCAGATAGACCGGCGTCATGTGTCTAATCGCTACCAGCACCGAACTTGGCGCGCCATCCTACAACGGTGATTTCGAAAGACATGTCCGCCACAAACACATTCTTCATTTTCCAACCGATGTATAACAGTGTTTGTCCTTCCATGGTCAAGAAAAGAATAACATCACGTTTCTCCTGTCTGGATGCATTTCGTAATAAAGTCGCCATAGCACACGTTTCCACATTTACCGCACGCATATCGGAGAGACTCTCACGCTAGTCCTTCACCTCATGTCGATGCTTACATACCCACATTGTAGTCGCGCTACGTTACATATATGCAGCAGCAACGCCCTCAAACGGAAACTTTTTAATCGCCCTGTGTAGATTGACAAGGCAAAATATTATGACCAATGCCCATCCCCACGTTGGATACAGCCTGGTGATACTGCGCTCCCGTGACGCGTTATGAAAAGCATGTAAGCGCGGCAGACACGGCGGTGGGTCATCCTAGCAAAAATATGGGGTGCAAATGGGGAAATCCACTGAGATGAGTGACTTTGTCAAAGGACATGTAGTATTATGTAGGGCCTGTGAACGAATATATCGTAAACGGCGAAACTGGTCGAATGGTCACTTGCTACTGTCGTGAGCATCTACGGAAAAAGGTAGGATAGTGAAACAGCTGCTAGGCACTAAATGGTTGGACGTCCACGACTCTTCAGAGGACGTGGGGTTCGGTGGCTTGTCTGCTGTGTTAAGTAGCACACATGGTGACCTGTAGCATCTCTGCCGAAAATGCACAATGCTGGTGCACGCACAAGTGTTTCAGAGCACACCCTTCATGGTACATGGCGTTTCGAAGCAGACCACTCCTACGTATTCACATGTTGGCTCAGCAACATCGTCAATTACGAATGCAGTGGGTACGGGACATCGGGATACGACAGTTCAACAAATGGAAACGTGTCAGCACTTCGGGTGAATCACATTTTTTCTACACTAGGTCGGTGATCATCTCCACAAACGCCGTCATCGTGGCGAGCGGCGGCTTGAAACGTGCAGAGCGGCACGGATGCAGGCTGGTGGGAGCAGTATTGTGCTACGGAAGACATTCTGCTGGGCTTGCATGGGACCTGTGGCAGTAATCGAAGACACTCTGACAGCTACGAACCACCTGCATCCCTTCACGGTTGATGTCTTCCCCGACGGTGATGTCATCTTTGAGCAGAATAATTGTCCGTGTTTCGGAGCCACAACGATGCTACGGTGGTTTGAGGAGCAATGTACTGAACTCAGATTGATGCCTCGGCGACCAGATTCACCTGATATAAATCATGTGGAACACATCTGGGTAGCTATCGGGAGCCATCACCGGGTACGCAAATCAGCTGCCCGTCATTTATGCGAAATACATGAACATCTAATGCCACGTACCTCCACAAACGTAAAAACGAACTGTTGGAATCGCGATACGCAGGATCAGTGAAGTATTTCGTTCCAAAGAGGGACAAACAAGCTGTTAAGAGGTTGGTCAAAATGTTTTGGCTCATCGGTGTACATAAAATTCGAAGCAGACTATCGTGATGATAAAATAAATGAAACAGTAATATTTTTTACTTTTCCTGACCTAATTATAATTATAAATGAAGTTAAAACTAAAATTGAGTGGTAATAAAGCATAAAAATAGCTAGTCCACAAAGTAAATGCGGTTGGCTGCGTTTATCCTTCATTATAACTTAAACACGTTTGCTGAACGCCAGTCATATTCAAGATTGTAAGAATTAAATGAGAATAAATCGGAAAAAGTCGGGGTTGCAGGGATAAGCAATTTAGTGAAGTCACGGGAACTCTCAGTCTGGACGGCGGTAGGAACCATCCCTACCCGATACGAGTGCGGTGTATCTTACCACTGAGGACAGACTAGTTCAGTGGGTTTGCTTTATAGGTGAGTGTTAGGCAAGCTGGTCTAATACGCAGCTTACGTTTGCCTCAAAGGCAAATGAATGCCTTAATATAGACTGCGCGTCAGACATTCACAGCAACTGAAATTGCGTTTCAGCAGAGCTCAAGAGAATACACCTCCAGAAACTTGACTCAGTAAACACTGCTAGAGCGACAGCTAGTGAACACAGCTCTGTGTAGACTTGAGATTAATAATTCAACAACCGTAATGTCGACAAACAAGTTTTGTTTACAGAAAGCTCTAGGCTGCATCCGTCAACACCGCACCCCACCCGACTTACCATTTTCCTTCCTCCGCAAGAAACATAACGCTTCTGTTCTACAGCGTCATTTCATTAATAAATTTTTTATTGACTGCGTATCGCTTCAGAAACTGGTAAAATCACGTGGAGAGCATTCCACTTGAGGATACTCTAATGCTATTAATCATTCCTGACCTGAGTTTTTTCTGGCGGAAGGGAAATATTTCTTTATGCTCTAATGCTCTTAAGCGAATTTTTAATGATTTTAGGTGCAGGTTTTACATACATATATGTTCCCGTTTTCAGAACATACTTTATACACTTTCCTTCTTATTATGGAATAAAATAACTAATTTTGAAATATTCACTGTTATAATAAATAAACTGTTCACTCAATAATTACCATTCAAAACAAAAGTAATAATATTAATTTATACATGGGAATATACCTAACCAACCACTTCTGTGTATTCTGGCGGCTCTAAGCTGCTGTGTACTGGTACATTCAATTGTAGATATTTTTATAGTTATGCCCAACAGGTGGCAGCACTTGTGCTGGAAACGATTGAACATTCGCAAATGTGTAGATGAGGTTTCCACTGAGGAAAAATATTTCTGTGGTGGCTAATACACAGCAAACATTAATGAACAAAATTGTCAAAGGGTCTGGAACGGTTAATTTTACTATCTGTGAGACATGATCGTAGGATCATAGTGTAACTCCAATTTTTTTGTTTTTTTGTTTTATTTTCTGTTTATCGGAAGCTTAACACGAAAGTAATCGTTGGGCGTTGCTTTCCTCCACGTTTGGTGTCACCTCACTGCATTCTCGTTCTCGTGAAACGTGAGTTACACCCTGGCTAGGAAAACCCAGTACGTACGATTGTTCCGGTAGGCCTCGCACCTCACCGCCATATGGGCTGATGCATTCACTCAACCTGAAGCTGCGCTGCCCTCAAAGTCGCTGAGGTTATGCAACATTCGCAGCTGTGAAGTATCGCAACAGAGAAACAACAAAATGTCATATTATCGGTATATGTGATTCGCGGGAGCGATCGATAACACGCAAACTGAATATTTTAAAATTCCGCGCCTCTTCGTCATGACCGATTTCGTCAGATTTACGGTGTATGCAAGGCTCGTCCAGAAATGAAAGTGACGGAAGTGGGACGTCCACATGAGGGAGCGTTTGGAAAAAAAAAATTTTTTTGCGTGGATCGAACGAGACGAGCCATTTATAATGACACAGTGTAAAGACAGCGGAAAGAGTTCAGATTGGTAATACGAAGGTCGTGGGGCCGAGTCCCTATGTGATAACTCTTTATTTCAATTTTTGCGTTACTTATACTACAGAAAAGACGAGGCAATGTTCAGTATATTATACTTATTAATATTTTTTATGAAAGGCTTGAAAACGGAAAATCTAAGGAAACTTTAGGATTGCAAATAAATTTCCCAGATGGGATTGTAAGGCGGCTACGAGAACTTCGTACATGTATTCTTCTATTATTTTACCAGTACCTGCTCCCGGCCACGTGTTGCTGCGACTCACTCTGGTTACTCTAAGAGAAACAAAAGAGAAAGCACGCGTTTCTAATATGTATGGTAACTGGATGTTCGTCGTAATCTCCTTCTCTCTCCTGTCTCTGTCCATCACGTCCTCGCCCTTTCTTTGTCCTTCTTTTTTTCCCTCCCTCCATTTTCTCCCGTCCCCTGTCTCCTCCTCTCTCTGTCCATCACCTTATCCCCCCTTTCTCTGTATTTCTCATCCCTCGTGTCTCTCCATCTGCTCCTCCCGAACTCTCCGTCTCTTACTGCTCAAACTCTTTTCCTTGTCTCTAACTATTGTGTCCTCCCATCTTTCTATGACTATCTTCTCCTTCCCTCCTTTCTCCATTTCCTCCTCCCCCCTCCCTCTGTCCAACTCTCCTTCCCGCTTTCAGTATCCCTGTCTTCCCATCACTCTGTCTGTCTCTTCTTCTCCTGACTTTGCTGATCTTGAGTCTCGTGTATTGTTATTGCAAATTCAGATTATGTGATAGTCCTCTATCATAAGCCGATGAGCCACAAATACAAGTCTCCTGTTCGCTAACGACGTTTCAATATTATATATTATACGTATTAAAAATATATGTCCCATATGTGTCCAATAGTTTATTACAGGAATGTATAAAAATTTGAATTAAATCGGTCGAGTAATTTTTGAGATCTCTGGTAACAACGTATCTCCTTTATATATTATATTTTTATTTACACATTGCATATATGAGAAATAAGTACATAAAAATACTCCCCTTCTCGAATGCAATGTTTTGTCAAAATTTCGAAGCAGTCGGTAAAGAACTTATGGAGATTTAAGAGTTTGAACAAACGAACGTTTTGTATTTATTTAGTTTTCCTTGTTTGTGGTGCTCCTGCAGGTACACAAAAATACGTTCGTATTCTTGCTAGATCTTTGCTTTTACCTTTTCTTAAATATTATTTTCTGTAGTGAGGCAAGAGATGGTTACGATATATTTCACGTTTACTTGCAGAGACTATTCAACTGAAAATCACAAACACGTGTTTCTGTATACTGGTAAACAATAAAATGCCTTATACCTCCCCGGACTGCGCCAGAACTGCCCTTTTTTTCTTTGTTTCCTTATAAAAGGAAAAGGTTTGGAGCTCCGGTTTCCGTCACTTTCATCTTTGGCCAAGCCCTGATAACGTAATAGATCAGGTCAAAAGCACTGAGGACGAGAAGGCACGGCCCCCTTGTTTGTACAAATTGTGAAAAGAAACACGTAACTGCGTATCACGCTTCACAAGGAATCAGGCGAAGGGACAGAGTTCCGAGAAAGAGGGAGCGGCGGGAAAACTTGTACAATCATAGGTCATTTTATCTGTGCGAAGTATCTACATGTAACGTACATCTAGACAGATGAAGTGTTTCACAATTCTTATTAAAGTCTTATAGGCGTTAATAAGAACTTGGTGTGACTCAGTGGCCTAGTGAAAATCATTAGACCACCTGTTGTCCCTGGATACTCTTCGTATCACTGAATAGCGAAAGTTAGGTTAAAGGCAAAGTTAATAGTTCCCGTAGTTCGACTAGACTTCTATCCCCCGACCTCTCGCTTTCCAGGCATGCACGTTACCATATTTTATATAGATGTTAAATAAAATTAATGTATCATGATCAAGATGTGAATTTTAAAACTTTCGCAGGGAATTGAATGTTAAAACAAATTTCGGGCTTGCAGCTGGTCGTTAACGACAGAAAGCGTCATGTTCAAAGCAGTGGTTTCAAAAATGGTAGACCTCATCATCAGATTAGGAATGCTAATGAAAATTAATTATTTCCTTATTAGTTGTTTTAACATTGATGTTTCCCCTTGTTGGCTTTTTTATGGCGAAGTTGCAAGTTGTCCTTAACTGTTAAAACCGTAAGATACTAAAAAATAATTCAATATAGTAATTGGAGTAATTCTTGTAATTACTTGAAATAGTAATGTTTTGCTCGTACTATAAAATATTGTCGAAATTTATAGTTTGTTTGTGTCGGTTCCAGGAAGTATAAAATGATGTCGAAGTTGTTCTTATTGAGACTTGGCTTGTTGTCGTTGTTGTTGTCGATTTGAGGAGAGAGATCAAACGTCAAGGTCCTCGGTCTCGTGGGATTAGGGAATAATGGGGAAGGAAGGCCGTGCCATTTCAAAGGAAACATCCTGACATTTGCCTGAAGCGGCTTAGGGAAATCATGGAAAACCTAAATCAGGATGGGCTGACGGGGGATCGAACCGTCGGCCTCCCGAGTGCTGACCACTGCGCCACCTCCCTGTGTGAACCTTGGTTTACGTGCCAAAATAAAATGAAACTCATCATCCTTGTTTGACAACTAAGAACCGATTATCACCCAGATTCTATGGCTATTTAAAATTATGTCTTCATTATGTAGTAAAAGATGCATTTTTCTCCTTTAAGTAAAAATCATTGCATAAAAATAACAATAATGAACAAAAAATTGTAATAAAAAGTTCTGTGTTTACTTGTACTCTATTGTTTTAATTAAAATATTGGCATGACTTTCCTTATAATTTTTAATTTTCCCTAACATTTAATATTTGTGGTAAAGTATACCCAGAAGTATGCTACATTTGCATCTTCATCTAGACCACCAGGCTCACCCTCTATATGCTGCACAAGCGGCTTGGTAGGTGAAGTATCAGAGGCAAGATCTGCTTTCATTACCGAAGGCAACATCGTGCAATTCATTCCTGTCATTTGTGGCTTTACGTACGCCATTAAAAATGGACTGTACAGTGAGAAAAGAAGGCAGTTTGTACCCCAACGTCTGGTAAACTGTTTCTAATGGTATTATTTCACACTTTATTGAACCATGTGGAACAGCACTGATGCACATCTGACAGATCACTTTAAGTGTTTAGGGAAGTTTCATCTCATATGCTTCCACACTACACTGTCGCAACACTCTTAAAACATTGGCGGTATTTTCATTAGGAAGGCATCATTATAATTTCATTAATAACGGAAAATGATTTAGATTGCAATACAATTTATTAATCAGAGGTTCATATCATAAACGTAGAGTACGGTACAAGAATGAATGGTAATGCCAAACTTTCAATGTAGCGAAAACTGACATATATTTTGAAACACCCTACACTGAACAAATAAATTGTTTAAGATTTCATAAAACGAAATGAGCCACTAACAACTATACACGTGCAGGACACACTCCAAACGCTCGATTTGAAAGAGAACTTCGAAATATTTACTATAATGGTGACGGGAAACAGGTAAGTCTAGGACTGCCATTTGGGAATTTAAACATTTACAGACAATATGATGAATGACTTGCATACTGTTGTAATTCAAGAGAGCTTCTGTATGTGAATATTTTACTAGCTTCTTCCGTTTTCGGACGATAGCTTTTTCTCAAGTTGTACCTACAGACAATCAATATAGCTTGACTGATAGTATAACATTTACTTGCGTTATAAGATCTTAAGTGTTATTTTTCAGTTATAATCCACTTTTGTTTTGTTTTGTTTCTTCATGACAGACATAATATCAGTTTGCATGTGAGAGACATGGTTTGTTACCAATTTTATATCTTTGATAAAAATCGATGTATGTCGTACGTAAAATTTAAGATTATCTTTTGTTCTGAATGATCTATTAGTGATAACAGAAAAATACACAATAAACACTTAATGTAATATTGAATCATAAGTAAAATGTTAATAGGGATTATACTTCTCACTGTCCAGGGAGTTCAGTCCATTCCTTCTCTAGAGACTAGCCACAAATTTTCTGCCACAGTGCACGTACTTTTAATTTTTCATTGTCATTTGTAGTTTTTACTGTGTAATTAATATTCTACCACGGGAATAAAAATGTAATATCCTGTGTAATTACTGTTATGGACAAATGTTAGCTGCAAAAAGTTGCAAATGAAAATAGGCTTAACATAATAATCGTTTCAGCATTTCTGGCAATGGTTTTTTTTTACGTGCTGCGTTTCTAACATTACGTCGAAACCGACAACATGGCACTAGTGATGCGTTACACTGCTATGTCAATTATCTCTCTGTTTACATGTTACAAAGTTTTCCGGCGGGGCAGTTATTAAACATATTCATTCGCAACCACTGTTTCAGCCCATTATAGTGATCCCAGCTGACAGCTGCAACAACTTAAACTATTCAAAGACCAGTTAATATTTTAGAATACATTCTTTTCTCAAAAATGTATGTAAAAACCAAATTATTGTTTTTAAGAAGTTATGCGTTCTGCTTCCTCACTACGCGTCAGTACATAACCATTCCCTTAAAGAGGACACTGTCCTCGTATCAGCTATGTTTGCATATTTGACACGCATTTTAGGATAGGAGTCTTCGTCGTCTATGTTATAAAGGGCACAGGAATTCAGTGAAACGAAAACACTGCATCAAACCAAGTGCCTACGCTGAAGTTCACTCAACATATTACAAGCAAATTATATTCAGTAAAAATTCCTATCCAATTCGTGTCAAACCACGCTGTTGATTTCTACTGTGCCTGATGTGACATCTGGCAACTTACGTTGTACGACCGTATTGGGTGCTGCTACCAAAGATCGTACATGTAGTGTCAGAGATAAATTTTTACGTAATTTCTATATTCTGTATTATGTTATTTAATTATAAACTAAAACTACCGCTTTCAATTTGCTGTATTTCTAGGAGAGAAGGGGGAGAAGAAGCTTTATATCTTTTAAGACGTATATTCTACAAAATTAATATCGCTACTGACACATTCTAATGTAACTCTTCGTATATACTCTTGTAAGCAACACGATTTTTCATATTGTTTATGACATTACATATCAAAAAAATAGTCAGTTTGACTACGCGCCTCCCATAATTTCCACAGATCTCTTGGAAAGGAAAGAAATGCACTCTGCCTCTTCCTCCGCATCAGCCTGCACCCCCCAGCTCGGATACTGTACCATTTCATCCACTTATCACATCTTCTTCCCTTCCTAGAACACCTCCAAACTCAATTCATTAATGAAGAAACACAGTTCGTTACTAAAAAAAATTAAGTGTAGCAGTAAAAACCTTTCTTTGACCGGTAACATAAAATATTGTGTCAGGTATACGTAGATACGGTAATTAAACTTGTATTGACCCACTTCGTGGTGAGGCAGGAAGAGGTATACATTATTTAAAAACGATAATTCGGTGTTTACAAAAGACGTTAAAACCGAATGCTTTCTCAGAGTTGAATTGTTCCTTAAGCACTTTGTAACGTCCGCTTAGAAAAATTGTACACGACTGTGCTTAAACTGACACACAATATTTTTTAGCGCAACGCAATCTGACTTTCAAAAATCCCTACAAAAGAATGGCCCTGACTAACATTAACCTATGCCTTTCACAAATCACTTATCTCACCAAAAATCTTCGTTACTCGAACTACTGCTATTCAGCGAGCGCCACTACTGCCAGCTAAATAAAAGATTCAAACTACTGAAGGCACTAACTACTAATAGGCATAGTTAGCAAAAAAAGATTTTGATAGAGAACAAACAATGTATTTACCTCAATAGTGTTCAAAAGTCGTAATGTATATAGCAGTTCATGACATCCAGTCTTACAAATTTCCAAACTCCGCCATCTCTCTCCCCACATCCACCACTGCTGGCGGCTCACCTCCAACTGCGCAACGCTACGCGCTGTTCACATCCAGCTGCCCAACACTACAATGGCGAGTATTCCAACAATGCCAACCAGCCACAGACTGCTCACAGCACAGCCAGTGATTTTCAGAGCGCTACCTGGCGTTACCAATATAAAAACCTAATCAGCCTACTTACATTGCCCCCATGCTCCCCACAAAAAATTTTACAAATAGTTTTGGGCCATGGCCAATACAGATTTGAAAAAAATTTTCATAATTACAATAACAAAGATATCAAATGCACACACTTATTGATACAATGTTGGTCAAAAGCTAAAATTTTCTCACAGTCGATAGAGACAGTCCTGATCGTTCATCGCAGTAAAATTGCAGTGTTTTTCTCAAAGTCTGAGCAGTAAATGAAAATGCACACGGAAGTAGTGGATTTCCTTGCAGTCTTGAAGAAGTAGTGCTGTCCTTCCAACGGGAAGACAGTGCTGACTCTCTACATGCAGACAGGTAATGGGCCACAACAGAGCAAACCCACAGCAGAGTCATTCGAAGTTTTGAAGAATACTGGTAGGTAGGTCATCACAGAGCAGACCCACTGTAGTCCTGGTAGAGATAATGGTATTGGTGGGCCACCAGAGGTGCAGACCCACTGCAGTCCTTGTAGAAATAATGGTATTGGTGGGCCATCAAAGATGCAGACCCACTGTAGTCCATGTAGAGACGGCCAGCAACCATCTGTTGCGACAGTGCAGTTGCACAGTCACCATCGAAGAGTCTTTAGGACAATATAGCAAGTCCATAAACCACCACTTGTGCACTCACAAAGTTTTTGGAATTGGCCTTAGAACCAGCAATGCTGTTAGCCAGTCCCTTGCTGAATTATTAATACGCGTCTAAACACTAACAGTCCCTACTTCTCACATATTGTCCATATACTATGACCAACAGAAACGTGTGCAGTGAAATGTAACTTACAAGTTACTTAATTTGATGAACTGGTGTCAATAACAATTTTATAACATAAGAATACAATAACAAAGGTACAAAATATATCATTAAAGAACATAACAATACAGATAACATTTGTAGTAATACGGGCTTTCCAAAAGAATCGAAATAACGTATGCATCAGTGTTACAGGAATTATGACATAAGTAACTACACGAAGATCAGAATAACTTTTGAAACATCACCTTCACATATGAGCAACAAAACAGAATAAATAATGTCTAAACATCTTTACAAAGTAGATAACATAGCATTAGAAAAATTCTACAACATAGCTCTCATCAGCTAAACACATCAAGACAGGAAAAACACAAATACACAAGGGTACACAAACACATAGAGGGATGACACAAGGAAAGGACAGGGTTTGTTTTACTGCAGTATTTTGCAAACAAAACTTTCTTTACTTCTCAGAGATCTCCCTTCGTTCTTCATTATTTCCAAAAAGTCCTATCTATGCCTGCTTTCTGTACTTTTTTCGTATAACTTCTCAATGCATTTCTTCCAATGCATCGCAACTCATTCTCTTATATAGTCTACCCCCTCTTACGCTAACTTAAATCTTATGAGCTCATATGCTAAACTAAAGGACGAGGCAATGCAGCAGCACAAAACAATTAATACATTTAGCAGTGAAGGAAATGGAAATTGTCAAAGCAAGCTACAGTAAATCTAAATTACCAAGCAAATGCAACATTACAACTAATATGAGCCAATGTGCAGCAACAAGAAAAATAAATCAGTAGTAAAACTGGCTTAACTTAGTAATACAAAGTGAAATTTAGTAGCACTATGCCTGGCAAACAGCAGCAGCAAATGCAATAACTTATATCTAAACATGACAAAGCTCAAGCAGAAAAATATTACAGTAAAAATGGCCATGTTTAATACCTATGTCACATCTTAACACTAGAGTGATGCATCACTGTAACTTGCTCTAGCAGACAAGTTACCAAGTCACTGACAAAAATTATGTATGCAATTCCTGCAAAGTGGGAATGTCTTTTTGTGCTCCCTCATTTTTTTGGAGTACATCCATCATAAAGTTATTTTTTACTGGATCTGTAGGCATAAAATATTTATATTAGTACATCTATAAAATATTATTTTAACCAATGCTGCAGTGCAGCTAGGAACTAGATATTAAACAAAATAGGCAAAGCAAGGTGTGAAACGTCATTCACTTGCCATATGGCATTTCATAATGCAGTAAAAAATCTTTCAACTAGGAAGACAATAGACAGGAAATGTTTCTCATCATTTCATTTCAGTAAATATCATAAATTAAGAACTCTACAGTGTAATCAAGTTTTCAAGTTTGAGGGTGTCGTATTTACAATGCGTTCTACAGAGGAATGTCAATAGCGAGGATAATGGCCTCTTTTTTTTTTCTCCACCTGTGCCTCTGAAAGGCACACATTAATGGCTTTTTTCAAGGCATCTGTCACGCAGCTGGGTGCCCACGACGCATTACGTGAAGGTAGTCACTTAACTTTCTTACCGAAATATTTACGACAGCAGTTTCCGCTACAGTGACAGTCTCATATAAAAATTATTCACAGGTCAAGAATTGGCGTTACAAATCTGTAGAAACAAAATCCTATTGATATAACAGTGTCCAAAAAATTTTCGTCGGCATTGTAATACATTCACACATTTACATACATTTCATAGCTCTTAAAGTACGATTCTTAGTTTCCAACAACCTTTTTCACAAACCAGAGTCCCTAAACACTACTCATTAATCCTTACCTTATTCCTCGACACTTCTTCAATATTTCATCATAACAGATACATAGCATAATCAAATAACTCATAGAGCATCAGCTTACTGATCATAAACATACTGCAACAGCATAATACACATAGTCATCGTAATAATAACATCATAACACCTCAATCAACTCTCAAAATCGTCGTAGCGTCCTCCAATAATTTCAATACCTAAAAAAAATTCTCTGCTCATGTCAAAAGTGTCATCTGCCCCAAACGTACTTTAAAAATCGTGATCCCATACCAAATATATCATTCAAAGCTCTCATAATATCACAATGGGTCCGAAAAAATATGAACAGTTCACAAAGTACAGACAAAATACAATTTCAGAAGTGTGAAGTTATCCAACGGTGTAATTACGTAAACATCTGTCACCGCCGTAGTAAAAAAGTTTGTCTCTCTCAGTTAAATGATAGATACCTGTGTAATTATGTGTAAAATATGGTACCGATGTTGTAAAGTTGTGTAAGCAAATATCATATTAGCTAGGGCTCCTTGTGCTTGCCAAACACATGATACACAAACTAAGCATGTACCATCCTGAGGATTAATGTAAGTATACCCTCAGGTGTTACAGATTACGGCAATGGAATGAAATGTATCACGGAAAACCTTTGTATCATTGTACTTCAAATATCTTTAAAAATAAATGTTTTAAGTACAAAATTAATCACTCAAATACGTGTACTGTAGCGCTAAACTGTGCGTCATGTTGTAAGATGATCTCTGTGGAAGTCTCGTAGTTATCGTCCTCTGAAAGCTACGTTCTGCAGAAGTCAATGTACTTACCTCATGATAAACAAAAGTGAAATGCTTTGCGTATAGATATCTTAGTTATTACGCTTATTGTTGTGATGAAGAAAGTACTGTGCTTTAACGTACTGTTGTGCTACTGAAAAGGCTGTCTCCTTGTAGCTATACCACAAAAGTTACTACTAAAACATTTTTTACTTTCCAGATATAAAACAGATGCACCGCAAAAGCAACATTGTAAATTGTCGCTCATTAGTAACGTTGTGATATAATCATGTAGCTGTCACATAAACTAACCACTATGTCATCTGGTATCTCACAGAAAGTACTTTAAATCCAGAATGTATCTTCAAGTAAACCAAAATGTTGCATTAAAATCTCATTAGCAGTACCAGTATATGTCCTAAGTGTGTAAGCCTGACAGTCGTTACGTAATCGTGCAACTAACAAGCAAGAATGTACAAATACAACACTGTGTCGTCTGTTCACTATAACAATGCATTCGTAATTTTTGTTTAAAAATGTTCCCTAGGTTCTAGACTGGATATTTAACTTCAAACATTGTTGCATGTTAACAGTTTCTTAAGTCTGACAAAGCATACTAGAAATGTGAAGTGAAAAGTTTTATGGCAAAGACAAAGTTAAAAAGCAGATTATCTTTCAATAAACGGTTTTACATGTGAAATGTGGTGTAAACCTTCACTCTTCCTAGTACGCAGAGTTTCAACTTCAACGCAATTATCATGTGGTATACGTCGGATTCTGTAAGGGCTATTGTAAACTAGAAAGAATTTGTGACTCAAGTGTTTCTTCTTATGTGACAATGAATGAGCTTTAATGAGAACTTTTTGACCAATATATAATTTCTTTGCATTTGCTTTGTCGTGTAGTTTCCTCCTTTTGTCTGCTGCAGATTTTATATTTTTAATAGCTAAATCAATTATGTCTTTGTGTCGAAGTTTACATGTATTCGGAAAAGGTACAAGCTCTCTGATTCTGTTCGGTGGTTCTTCATTCTTTAGTACAAGAGTAGGTGGTAAAGCAATGGAGTCGTGAGGCATTTCATTCAGCACGTTTTGAAATAAGTGTAAATATCTGTCCCATTGCTGATGCTTTCTGTGACAATAAAGTCTGCAAAGCTTATTGATTTCTTTCATAATCCGTTCAGACGGGTTACAATGTGGTGAGTACAATGAAATAAAAACAGGTTTGATTTTATGATTCCGAAGCATGCATGATCAAACAGCAGATCTGAATTGCGTTCCGTTATCTGAAATGACTTTACTAACGTGTCCAACTTCGCGTAAGAAATTTTTAACAAAGGAGTTGGATACAGACCGTCCAGTGGCTTTACGTAACGAAGTGAAAAAAAACAAATTTTGAAATAAATTCAACAGCGACTAGAACGTACGAAAATCCATTCGATGTTCTGACAAGGGGTCCCAAGAGATCAACAGCAGCAAATTCTTTTAATTTAGGAGGAATGATAGGAAACAACGGAGTACGATGTGAGATAGTAGATGGTTTCGCCCTTTGACACAGTTTACAAATAGACAAGACTCTTCGAATTCTCTTTTCCGTATTGTTAAAATAACAAGTCGTTCGAAGAATATGATAACATTTTCGTGGACAAAAATGTGCGTAGCTGAAATGAATGTACCAAATGAACTTATTAACAAAATCGTCTGGAATGCAAAGTACCCATAGCTTGTCATCAACAGTGCAGCGTTTGAAGAGTATGCTGTTTCTAACCAGATAATAATGCCGAATCTGAGTGTGCAGCTTTTCATGCCATTTACTTTTGATGTCTTTGCAAATCGGATCTTTATCTTGTTCATGAGCAATGTCCTTTAAAGATGTGGTGATGAAGTTTTCAAAGGCGACTTTCTGAATGTAAAGAATACTGAAATTTTTCTCGAGGTTGCCTTCTGTGTTACTTGTCTCAAGCCCAGCCGGTGCGCGTGACAGTGCGTCCGCAACAATGTTCTCCTTGCCGGGAATGTAGAGTATTGTGAAGTGGAATTCTTGAAGAAACAATGCCCAACGTTTTAACTTGTCATGATTTAATTTTGAAGACATAAGAAATTGCAATGCACGATGATCACTGTATACTTTTACGTGCTTACCAGAAAGAAAGAAACGGTATTTGTTAAATGCCCAAACGATAGATAAAGCTTCTAATTCAGAAACGGAATAATTTTTTTCAGATTTTGTTAGCACTCGGCTAGCAAAAGCAATGGTTTTCTGAACAGTAGTGTCATTTTCTATGGCTTCTTGAAATAAGTGGGCACCAAGACCGACTTTAGAAGAATCCGTGCTAAGGCAAAAATCTTGTGAGAGATCTGGGTGAGCTAGTAGTGGCGCGTTAAGTAGCGATTCTTTCAAAGAATTGAATTCGAACTGTGCTTGTTCGTCCCAGTTCCAAATAGTATTTTTTCTAGTGAGAGAACAGAGTTTTGGTGTAACTAGAATTTGCATATTCAGAAAACGACGGTAAAAATTTACGAGAACTAGAAAACTGCGGACGTGTCTTTTTGTGGATGGAACTGGAATGGCTCTGATTGCTTCTAACTTTTCAGGATCCGGCTGAATGCCTTCAGAAGAAATAATATGTCCCAAAAACCTCACCTTTGACCTACTGAATTCAGACTTTTCCAAGTTAACTCTAATTCCAGATTCTGCAAAAATACGTCACAAACTGTTGAGGATGCGATTATGTTGTTCCCATGAGGCTTCTGCTATTAGAATATCATCCACATATAAGGTGATGTGATGTTTTAGGAAATCAGGTAATATGTAATTTAGCCCGCGAATGAACGGTGCCGAAGAAATGTTCAAACCAAAAGGAAGTTTCCGAAACTGATAACAAACGGCGAAACAAAGGAAAGCTGTGTATTTTCTACATTCTGGATGAAGTTCGATCTGATAAAAGCTGGATCTGAGATCAATAGAAGACAACACTCTTACACCATTAAAATTTTGAAGAAGTTGTTCTAACGTTTGCGGCCTGTCTGTTTCAGGAATGATGATAGTATTGATTTGTCTCGAATCAAAGACAAGCCTGATCGATCCATTTTTCTTCTCAACAACATGTAATGGATTGTTGTATGAGCTTACTGCAGGCTCAATAAAGCCCTCATTAAGCATAGATTGTATTTCTGTTCTAACACGGTCCCTATAATGCGCCGGAATTACATATGGTCTAACACAAAATTTAGTATGCTCACGAACACGGAATTGGTATTGAAATCCCTTCATTGTTCCTGTTTTATGAGTAAAAACTGTGGAATGTGCTTGTAAAATCTCAAAAAAGTCTTGCCTATCAGTGTCATTACAATTCTCAATTGTTCGAATTTTATTCTGAATTAACTCATTAGTATCAAATATGTCGTCGATATCATCCCTGTCAGTACTTGCAGAGTGATTGTTAGTGTCTAGTTCCGTAGAAAATTCCGAACTGTTGTCTAACAGAATGTAAAGCCGATTAATTTCCTCGTCATGGTTTAAGAGCCAATCTTCAAATTTCAAAGCTATTGACTTACCTTCTTTCTCTAAACTTATTTCAGCATCGTGAAAGTTTAAGATTGCTTTGTATTCATTCAAAAAGTCTACTCCCAATATAATTTCCGTCGACAGTAATGGAACAATAAGAAAGTTCATAGAGAAGCTGTGGCTTTGACAAAAGAATTCTAAGTTGGTTTGTTGGCGTACATATACACTTTTTCTAACGATTGCACCTTGTAATTTAATCTTACGTGTGGGGCAATCGTTCGATTTGTTGCATTTGCTAAAGGCGGTTTCACTAATTACTGAAATGGGACTGCCAGAGTCAAGTACTGCAGTAAATTTTACGTCATTTACTGTAATGTGAATCACAGGATATGCAATGTTGTTATGTTTTACGTCGTGTTCCTGGAGTAAGATGTCCCTAATGTCTTCCATTTTTACGTAATTACTAGCTACGGCAGCTGCGTCGTCAGTTGCATACGTACGTTTCGTGGCTGCCAGCGGTATGAGTCATTGCCTATTGTCTCTTTGTTGGCGCGCGTCGTTATTGGGATTTGGAGACCTAACTTCTACAAATTCACCTTGTCGAGAGGGCCCTGCTCTGTCTGAATCCCGCCAGTTCTGATGCAATTCAGGTCTGTCGTTACGATCATATCATCTGTCGTCATGTCGGTAGATTCCATAGTTTCTTTCTTGTCGGTCACGTTTTGGAGAATTTCTCCCTGAATCGTAACTGCGAGCTGGACCGTTGCGTCTAAAGTTATTCTGTCTCCCCTGATAATATTTACTTTGGTTCCCATATTGTCTGTTTCTCTGATTGTCTCTGTGATAGTCATTACCGCAGAGAGGTGATCTTTCCCTGCAATTATTACTACTCTGCCAACGTTTGTCATACGGGTGGTGTCTGTTTTGGTCACGATTTATGTTGCGAGAATAGCCTTGTCGCGTCCAGTTATTATTTCTTTCATCGCGGAATTGCGGCGGATGTGATCTGTAATTGTTGTGTTCCTGTTTTCGCGTTCCGCGATTGTCAGTGTCAATTTCTAATTCTTGTAAGAATCCCGAAAAGCTTCAATGTCGTCTTTGCAACGTCCTGCCAAAATATTATGTCGTAAATGTTCAGGCAATTTGATTAAGCAAATGCGGATGAGTTCTGAGGGGCTGTATGGGTTTGACAGGTGATTCCTGTGCAACATGTCTTCAAAATATTTCACAAGACTGGAAAATTCAGATTGTTCGAAATGTTTCATCATTATGATGCCATGTTTTACTCGATCTTGTATGTGGCTTGAGACCAATATGCTGAGAGGAAGGCATGGTAAAATTCTCCTTCACTGTGGCAATCGTGAATGACCGATCGCATTCTTACAGCTGGTTCATTCTCTAAGTAGCCACATATAAATTCTAATCTGTGTTCTAATGACCAGTTGGGAGGAAAACAATGAGAGAATTGATGAAGCCACGCTTGTGGATGAATGTCGTATCCCGAATTCTTAAATGTTTTGAATTTACGCATGGTAATGAACAGCTTATAGTCAAAATCATCATGTCGGCGAGTCGCATGTTAGTCATTGTTACGTCGTTTCTGCGGTTCCATCTCAAAATTCGGTGTGCCTTACCAATTTCTTTCATAATTTCCGAAGTGCCCTGTGTTATTATTTTGTGGCTGTTCTGTATTTCTATGTCTCTCTTCCCGTATTGAAGTACGAGTGTCCTCTGAAATACGTAATTCTTGTATTACCTGTGTCAGCTGATCTTGTACTTCCCGGATTTCTCTTTGGTGTTGCGTATTAATTTGATTCTGATTTTGTTTGAATCTGTGTCGTTAAAGACTACCGGTTTTGTGTCATTCAGATTATCATCTACCTTCGTAGATAAATTATTTAGCTGATCCGAAAGTTCAACTACGTTCTCTGATAATGAACTAATTTCCTCCATGTGTCTTTCTGAACCAATTTTCAGAGTATCTACTGTGTCCTTCAAGTTTTCTTGAATTTTTGCAAGTTGCGTAACCGAATCGGTAGATGAAACTGAGTCAATTTTAGCTTGCAAGGTCTCATGATTTTCATGAACAATAGTTTGCAGTTCCTTTATGGCTGGTTCGTGATTCTGTAGTACATTTTCATGCCGCGAAAAAATAGGTTGAAAATGCTCACAAATCTGTGTTTTTACGTCATTACAGACTTTTTGGCATTTCTATTCAATGTTATGTAACTCAGTAGTTAAATTTTCACGTGTTTCTTCAAGTGTGGTGTCTAACTTTTGAAGCTCTTGCTGTGTTTGTCTCTGATTTTGTTCCATTGTGTCTAACTGTTGCTGTGTTTGTCTCTGATTTTGTTCCATTGTGTCTAACTGTTGCTGTGTTTGTCTCTGATTTTGTTCCATTGTGTCTAACTTTTGAAGATTTTGTTCCATTGTGTCCAAATTTTGAAGATTTTGTTCCATTATGTCTAACTTTTGAAGCTTTTGTCCCATTTGTTGCATTAATTGTAATAGCAATGCACTGGTGTCTGAAACATGTTCCTCAGTGCTATTAGGCAATGCATTTGAACCGGCAATAGTCGCAGTTTGAAAAGTAGAAAATGTGTCTTGACTTATTTGAGAAAACGGTGAGGACGCAAAACCTGAATCTACAGTATTTGCAAGATTGTGTCCTGTCATTTCGGATTCCTGAGGCAAGCTGTTGCCAACCGATCGATCGATAATGCTTCCCTGTTCACTAATTGTTTCACTGTCTACACCATTGTTTGCAGCCCGCTCCATTTCCCTATGAACAATTACCAAATTACTACTTTGAACATTAGTTAATTCATTACTCGGTGGCGCTAACACACTGCTTTCGTCTTCACTGTGATTTCTCAGTTTACTTTAGAGCCTAGTATTACGTTTTTCACACGCCATTATTGTCACAATATTTCACACGATAACACAGAAAAGCTTAATTTGAAGAGCAAAAATAAGAGAACACATTAACGTAGCACTGAAAATAATATCTCGTTAATTGCAAGCACAGCTGCGAAATACTTGCTGCAAATCTACATGCATGCCACAACTGTTTTACTGTACAACAATGAAAAACTACAACTACAAAGGAAATTCTCTCTATAATTATGTGCTAGCAATAAACAAACGCTACACTAATTACACAAGCTACAAGAAAAAATCAGAAGATTCCAGTGAGGTATCCTGGCAGGGTCGCCATATGTAATGTCCCCTTAGAAAAATTGCACACGACTGTGCTTAAACTGACACACAATATTTTTTAGCGCAACGCAATCTGACTTTCAAAAATCCCTACAAAAGAATGGCCCTGACTAAATTAACCTATACCTTTCACAAATCACTTACCTCACAAAAATCTTCGTTACTCGAACTACTGCAATACAGCGAGTGCCATTACTGCCAGCTAAATAAAAGATTCAAACTACTGAAGGCACTAACTACTAATAAGCATAGTTAGCAAAAAAAAGATTTTGATAGAGAACAAACAATGTATTTACCTCAATAGTGTTCAAAAGTCGTAATGTATATAGCAGTTCATGACATACAATCTTACAAATTTCAAATCTCTGCCATGTCTCTCCCCACATCCACCACTGCTGCCAGCGCACCTCCAACTGCACAACGCTACGCGCTGTTCACATCCAGCTGTCCAACACTACAATGGCGAGTATTCCAACAATGCCAACCAGCCACAGACTGCACACAGCACAGCCAGTGATTTTCAGAGCGCTACCTGGCGTTACCAATATAAAAACCTAAACAACCTACTTACAACTTTTTGTTTTAACACTGTCACTTGAGAATCGCATAATAGGTCGAAGTCTTGATTATGAGTGAACAGATCTAGTAGCAGTCCATCTCTCGCATACTGCAGAACTGTGGACGCGAGTAAACAGTGAAACATAAAGTCTGCATTTGAGATAACTTTTTAATATAAAGCGAAGTATTCGCTGAGCCATACTGTGTCAGTCTCGTCTCCAAATACGTATGGAAATGATGCTGTAGAGGACGGGAGATCGGAAGGGCACTGCAAGATCTAAATTTTGAGTGTGGTTGTGAGTCGCATAAAGAGAGCTCAGTCGACAGCAGTCTAGTCCACAGTAAACAAATCATAGGCCTGGATTGTAGTTACAGCAAACAATGTTAATTTGCCAGGGAGCAGGCGTGTACCACTTGCATTGCATGTGATCTTTTTATGAGGGAGCAATACAATCCCTCTGAATAAACACGAACTGGCATGAAACTCACGTTACGGGAATGCACATGAGTGATGTCTTCGACAAACGCGGTGTGCATGCCTTTCCTCGTATTCTGCAAAGATATACGACATGTTTTACGACCACCATCTAAGATTAGGATCCTTTTACGACCCGTAAAGGACAGGTGTGTAACGTATTCCTGGCAGCCGTGGCACGTCATACATTAATCAGGCCATCAATACCGTGGAGGACTGGTGTGTTGACGATAACTATTATACACACATCAACAGCTGAGCAAATCTTCTACTGCAGGACATTGCCTTGGTATCAGTCGTCCTGTAGAATATAACAACACGCAGATTCTGACATGCACTTGCAGTAATCGGATAGTGATTTTAAGGAAGCAGTTGAGATTAAATTTGTAAGTCATCTTATCGGGAAAAAGCGCAGGTGCCTCCAGTATACAGGGTTTTAATTTTAAGTCGACAAACCAGAATAACTCAAAGAATAAGCTTCACACGAAAAAATGTGTAGAATCCAAAGTTGATTATTTTCGAGGGGCACATCTGCCGGTGCTAAAATTAGCCTGTCACCCCAGCCCCTTGGGGCTGTGGCGGGAAGCAACTTTAAAATTTCTAATGGGAACCCCCCCCCCCCATTTTTATTGCAGAATCAGATTCTACATAAAAAAACTACGTAAATTTTGTCTTAAACAGTTCTTTTGATTCTGGGTAGCTGTCACTGTAATTCAAGAAAATCCATGTTCTCATTTTCTCGTGGAAAATGGTTATGGATAAATAAAAAACACTTATTTCCTTCGTAAATTTTGATTCGCTAAAACTAAGACTCTCCCTCTCTCCCCATAGGATGGGGTTTGAGAGAGAGGAATTAGAGTTTTACAAATATTGACCCAATCCGAATCTGCAGAAAAACTTAATATGATATGAATATGTTCGTAAATGCAGAAATTATACATCCATGTCATGGTGTATAAGAACAAACATCATGAGTAGTTCATAGTGTGAATCCATCAATATGTGTGTTTAGAAGAACGAACAAATGTATCAAACAAAAGAAGTGAAAATTTAATTGTGTTTGCATGGACTTAAATGTCATCAGTGACTGAATGGCCGATGTATTTGTAGGAGAGTTAATTCTCATGCACCATTTTATTTGTAGTAAAGGGCCTCGTCTGTTGTGTCACACCCCTCGAAATTGCCTTTGAATTGTGGTTAACTAACAGAGACGGTGCCGGGTGCAGAAATTCTGTATTTTTGTTCGTATTTTGAGTAGAGTCAGACTGTCAGACACTAGTACACTATGGACGAGAATATTTTTTAAAATACTGTGCTACAAGTAAGTAACACAATTAACTCACTAATAGTAACGAGTTTGAAGACAATAAAATTATTTATTGACATTTCATTTTTATAATGTTGTCACCGGCATTTCCTTTTTGACACTCTATTTTTGCAATATATTCACGGACCTAGAATTAAAACAAGCTTGTTATGCAACTGTCCAACAGCTTTACCTCTCTGCTCTGAAGATTTAGATTTACATATACGATTTATACAGCACGTAAAATAATGCATGAGGAGAGTTTTAGGTCGATAAATTTCACTATAGCCTTTTTTCCCTAAAATGCAATTGCTGTGAAAAAATGGTCACTGTTTATAAATAAGGGACTTGTTAGCAATTGCAGTAAAGTGTTTCTGGGTGAGACAATTTCACAAACTATTGTAGTTAGAGTGACTGAAAATTTTATTATTTGCTGAGAGTATTGTGAAACTTTACCACTAGCTTGAAGTTACAAAAGCTTGTTCAGCAGATCCTTTACATTTTCAGTATTATTTATTTCTTCAAAGCATCAGCTAAAGTTTGTAACGCCCTGACGTTCTTTTTCGTCGCACACTGTGTCACTTTACATATTTCTTCTGCAGCACATACTCTGGCTGTACTTTTTCATATAGTGTTTAAGTTTTTTTTTTACTTTGAAGACAGTAACTATGACTATGACCATCATAAACAGGTGTTCTAGGCAACACAGTAATATTATAATAATAGTTATAATTCACAGATAAAGCGTGTGCTACAGGATTAAGATGAGGCTGATTTTATTTCGTTTGACTCCTCTTAATGTTCTTACCACCACGCGAATGGTGGCCGAGTTAACGCTGTTCGCCGCAAGGAGCGCAGCGCAGTAAATCATCTGTAATAACACAAATTTCTTAATTTTTTACCTTCTTAATATAATACACATTACAAATAGCTGCTTATCGGTACACGTGATCCGCCTGGATAGCCACTCTATGAAACGTTAACTCCTCAGTTAGCAGATAACGCCTACACGGGAAGCAGTGTACAAAACGATACAAATTTTTTGTCAAGTCGACGTTAACTTTTAGTCAAGGCGCACATATTACAAAAAGACATTTACTTACTCGAGTCTTATGTACTGTTCCGCTAACTTAAACAAGAACTGCTTCTAGATAGCGCTCAAAGGCAACTGAGAATAATTCCTGCCTCTTCAGACCTTTGAACTTTGCGAAACGCTTAATTATCAGAACCACTGTTGCGAGAGATGCTATATGAAAAATATGAACAAAGGAAACAGAGAACAGCGGTCGGTGGCAGGTTGAAGAACTTATTCCTCAAGCAAATCTGTATCTCATTCCTAATGGTATAAATTACGTGCGCCAGTTTCATTTGCCATTCTCGTTGTCAGCTGCTATTTTTACGACACAGTTACCGAGAGAGATCGGTCAGTTCTCAAGACGCCAGACACGCAGCAGTGAGTAGGGTGGTTCAGATATACTACACACATTTAAAAAAAAAATGTTTTGTATCACCCCGGCTCCCAGAACTCCTGAAGATAGACTTTAACTGCGGATATTGTATTTGAATGTTCAGAGATGTCACTAATTCTGGCCAAATATGTAAACAAAGAAATGGTTCAAATGGCTCTGAGCACTATGGGACTCAACAGCTGTGGTCATCAGTCCCCTAGAACTTAGAACTACTTAAACCTAACTAACTTAAGGACATCACACACATCCATGCCCGAGGCAGGATTCGAACCTGCGACCGTAGCAGTCGCGCGGTTCCGGACTGCGCGCCTAGAACCGCGAGACCACCGCGGCCGGCAATATGTAAACAACCATGCATGAGCAGCGCCTATTAGACGGAGCATGAGGGTCTAACAGCCGATCAGTTCCAGTCATTCCACCAGGAAGGAGGTGCACGGCACGTGCTGTCTATAGTTCAACAATGTCTAGACGTTCAGTACCGCGGTTCGATCGCGTCCGCATTGTTACTTTGTGACAGGAAGGGCTCTGAACAAGGGAAGTGTCCAGGCGTCTCGGAGGGAACCAAAGCGATGTTGTTCAGACATGGAGGACATACAGAGAGAAAGGAACTGTCGATGACATGCCTCGCTCAGGCCGCCCAAGATCTACTACTTCAGTGGATGACCGCTATGGATTATGGCTCGGAGGAACCCAGGCAGCAAAGCCACCAGGTCGAATAACGCTTTTGGTTCAGTCACAATACGTCGTGTTACGACTCAGGCTGTGCGCAGTAGGATGCATGATGTGCAACTTCATTCTCGACGTCCTCTGCGAGGTCCATCTTTGCAACTACGACACCATGCAGCGCGGTACGGTTGGGCCCAACAAAATGCCGAATGGACCGCTATGGATGAGCATCACGTTCTCTTCACTGATTAAGGTCGCATATGCCTTCAACCAGACAATCGTCGGAGACGTGTTTTTAGGCATCCTGGTCAAGCTGATCGCTTGAGACATACTGTCCAGCAAGTGCAGCAAGGTAGAGGTTCCCTCAAGTTTTGGGATGGCATTATGTGTGGCCGACGTACGCCACTGACGGTCATGGAAGGCGCCGTAATGGCTGTACCAAACGTGAAGGCCATTCTACGACCGATGGTGCAATCATATCGGCAGCATATTGGCAAAGCATTCGTCCTCATGTACGACCCTCCCCCCCCCCCCCCCCCCCCCCATGATGTTTATGTGGATCTCTATTCCAGGCTTCTATACGGGTTCCGCCGGAACCCTCGGAACCGAGGTGATTCTTTTTTTTTTTTTGGTGTGTGTATATACGGAGATTTTCCTTTTTCTGAGTTTCCGTAAATCGCTTAAGTAAAATACCTGCCTGCTTCCTCTGGATATAGGATGTGACTGAGCCCATTACCCTTCCCAGTCTCCAACCTTCCCCATGCATTTCTAGTCCACGTTTCTGCTTCGCCTCTAACAACACTATCGTCGACAGTGCTTTAAACTCACATCTGTATCCCTATCTTACTTTCGTTACCGGTTTTATCTTCATACAAATATGAGAAGTCTATTTTACAGACAGTTATAAAAATAAGGCGTAACAGCCACAGGCAACCATGGCGTCTTTCAAACTTTTAAACAACTCATTTTACTGCCAAATAATCAAATTCGGCACAGTCTTTTCGAAGTCTCACATCCTTGCATAGATGTGACACCAAAAACTGCTGCTTGGTGGTGTACAGTAGTGTATTAGGGCATCCTTTGACAACGCACAGGTTATGACTAATATCAGTGCGCTGCAGTTGTATGTATTTATATTCACCACATTTAAAGTGATTATGTTTTGTATCATAATAAATAAGCACAAACTTGTTCGACAGCGTACCTGCACTTTATTTCTTCTGACGACGAGAAAATGACAAACTTCTACCGGGATTCTGTAATGTGTATCGAGCGTCTGAGGTTATTTCATAGGTACATTTATTTTGAACGTGGTCAGCTACCCATAATTTTCTTAACTATTGACACACTTTTCTTCTGTTTTTCATGACAATGTGATTCGTTCTCTTGATTTTTGTGCCTGACGATGAGAGGGGCTACAAGTGTGCCAGTGACGTTACACCCTGTAGTAACTTTCGTCGTTGTAATACAAGTCAAATTTGTCTAAGTATAGTCTGTAGGGTGCACACAACGGGATGAATCAACCGTCAGACTACTGAAGATCTTATGACCCTGTTTTCCCAGAATCTATGAATTTTTCAGCTTATGAACAACTTACTTATCAGCTAGGAACAGACAATCGTGCAGGGATAGAAGCTGTCTTTAAAAGTAGATATAAAGCAATGCACCATATTCAAATCACAGACGAATTTACAGAACGGATGTAGCATTTGAATTTCCATTGTGCCTGGCATTTCTAGATTGTGGGAAAACGTTTGGCACAATTTCAAGAAACTCTACTAAAACACCTTTGCAAGGCATGGAGTCAGTCTGAATTAATATAATGAAAAGCATATTCCCCGGTGCTATAGGTTCCATAGGATTACATCCAGATGCTGAGAAATTAAGAATTGAACGACTAAGCAGAAAAGAAGATTGCACCCCACAAAAATTAATTTCAGCAGATCCACAGCAAAAAGATGATGTGGTACAGGTTAATGGGAAACACGTGAAACACCTGTGAGATAGTCAGAATTTTATTTTAATTCTGACTATCTGACGCTGTCAGGTATGACCGCGGCTTTCGTATTTTTTGGTACGTTATGTTGTAACATTTAGTTTTAATTTTGTCCGAAGAAGGTGTCCCTTGTGACACCGAAACCTAGGTCACAAACTAATTTTGTTCGCGACTGAGAGCTGTGTTTTTCAAAATTTTGCAAGAGTAATCACTTTACTACAAATAGAATATATTTTTCTCACAAACAGTCTTTCCATCATACACACATCCAAAAATGTTTTCATCACCCCGGTTTCCAGAACTCCTGAAGAGACGCTGACAGTGGATATTGTACCACAGATACAGTCCCTTTCACTGTTCAAAGATGTCACCAATCCCACCCAACGATATAAACAACCATGCATGACCAGCGCCTGTTAGACGGAGGGGGTTCGACAGTCGATTAGTTCCAGTCATTCCATCCCTCCGTACACGGCTCGCGTTGTCTGTAGTTCAACCATGCCTAGACGGTCAATACCGCCGTTCGAACGCGTCCGCATTGTTACTTTGTGGCAGGAATAGTCATCAACAAGGGACGTGTCCCGGAGTCTCGGAGGGAACCAAAGCGATGTTGTTCGGACATGGAGGAGATACAGAGAGACAAGAATTGTCGAATACATACGTCGCTCAGGCCGCTGAAGGGCTACTACTGCAGTTGATGACCGCTACCTACGGATTATGGCTCGGAGAAACCCAGACAGCTTTTCGTGCAGCCACAGGACGTAGTGTTACGACTCAAACTGTGCGCAATAGGCTGCATGACGGGCAACTTCACTCCTGACGTCCATGGCGAGGTTCATCTTTGCAACCACGACACGATGCAGCACGGTACAGTTGGGCCCAGCAACACGCCAAATGGACCGCTGAGGATTTATATTACGTGCTCTTCACCGATGAGTTTCGCACATGCTTTCTACCAGACAATCTTTGGAGACGTGTTTGGAGGCCACCGGGTCAAGCTGAACGCTTGAGACACACTGTCCAGCAACTGCAGCAAGGTAGAGGCCTCCTGATGTTTTGGGATGGCGTTATGTGGGGCCGACGTACGCAGCTGGTTGTCATGGAAGGCGCCGTAATAGCTGTACCATACGTGAACGCCAATCCACGACCGATAGTGCAACCATATCGGCAGCATATTAGTGAGGCATTCGTCTTCATGGACGACAATTCACGGTCCCATCATGCATATCTTGTGAATGACTTCCTTCAGGATAACGACATCGCTCGACTAGAGTGTCCAGCATGTTCTCAAGAAAGGAATCCTATTGAACATATCTGGGATAGATTGAAAAGGGCGGTTTATGGACGACGTGACCCACTTGTCTGAGGGATCTACGCCGAATTGCCGTTCAGAAGTGGGACAATCTAGACCATCAGTGCCTTGATGATCTTGTGGATTGTATGCCACGACGAATACAAGCATGCATCAATGCAAGAGGACGGTACAGCAGTCTGGACCACCACCTCTGAAGATCTCGCTGTATGCTAGTACAACATGCAATACGTAGTTTTCATGAACATTAAAAGGGCGAAAATGATGTTTATGTTGATCTCTATTCCAATCTTCTGTACAGGTTCTGGAACTCTCGGAACCTAGGTGATTCAATACTTTTTTTGGTGTGTGTATCATCCGTGAGTAGCTGATTGCTGTGTCATGAGTTTGAAATTTTCGCTTACAAATCATAATTTCCACTGTCTTAAGTGCTGAACCCCGTTATCTCTACACATTTTCGTTTATCGTTCGTTTCTTTGAAGGCAGTACTCACATAATGACTCCCATCGTCTTGTAAAAGCTGTATACAAATAAAGAAGAAAGGAAAACTACTGTTCGTTTCTCATTCCGTCCCCTGTTCTTATTTAACTTAACTTAATTTTGCCTCTACTTTAGTATCTTTTTTATAATATTTCAAGGTATCAATTTGTAACACATTCATGTTTGCGAAGAATGGAAATAAGAAAAAAAAAAACTGTGTGTCTACTTGCAAATCTTGTTATTCCATCCCAGGATAGAATATGCCCTGACAATACAAAAAGTTATGTAGTTTTTATGAGCGTTACGCTATAGATCTACTTTCTACATGAATAAATAGTTGATCGACATTAATTAATAGTTTCCTTATATGATCGTCTGTGTATATGACTTTTTTACTATACGCGCCGTGTAGGTTGGAACATACTATCTAAAGTCAATTAGGATACAAAACAAATATGTACTGCATCAGTGTTTTTTAGAAAGTGGAGGAGGTATTTGGAAGTAACTAATTTGCAAAATCGCTACTATGCAATACTGCTCCGTACAGCGTCATTTGCTCACTAATGTTGACACCGAGCAGAAACAAGTGAATATACGCCAGCTTATAAAGATACCTCCGCACACACAATCCTGACGAAAATGTTTCAAGCTGCACTGTGAGTTTGAATGCCCAGTAGCTGGTCAGAGTTAAATTTGATGATGTTCCATACTGCATTTGTAAAAATGAATATTTTGCACGATCTTACGGTACACCTTACTAATGTAACTATCTTAGGTGTGGCTCTGATATTTAAAAAATGCTACAGACTGAATGATGCCTTAGACATGTAATTATCTAATCAACTTCCCATGTGTTCTTGTTTCAGCGAACAAAGCCTCTGTCAGGAAGTTGATTATGTTCCATTGTGCAATTAATATGCGTGCGAAACTTCTAACATTTTATATAAGGTACTGCACGGATATTGTTAAAAAATTTTTAACACTGTGTAAGTTTTTCCTTATATCATAACACTTAAAATCGTGTACTAGAGGACATGGCGAGGAAAGGAATGCTATATTTTACTATCTCCTATGTCGTAAAGCGGAAGACTCCCCACGGATTTATCACAAGGCTGGTACCTTGAAGGAATTTACGATGACAGTAAAAGGGTAAAGAATGTCTCAAGCAGAAATAAAATTTTAATTAATCTCAAGGAGAACAAATTGCACGGTTTTAAGTTGCTCATTACGTCTGGCATTGATAAGAAAGTTTATTCCACGAAGAATTAAATGAATTTGTTGGACTACCCGGGAAAGTTCTACTTTTATTTCGTTAACTACGTAATAGAGATGTTAGTGCTTCGAGACAGTATCATCACAGATGTTTAACTGGGTTAATAGAATGTAACTAAAAATTCAACAATATCCTTACTTTCCGGAGTAGAGGCGCACTGGAAGTCTCACTTCGGTAGCGGAGTCAACTTGAAACTACATCACGGAATTCTTGTTATTCTGGCTTGTATCCAAAGTAGAGCAGCATATTTGTTCGGAAGTTTGCTGTCTCTGTGTGCGCTCTTTGCTGGATCATTATTTTTGTATTCTTTGCCTCTGTCTTCACCGTACACTCCACACGTGTTATGAATTATTCATTTGTATTATATTCTGCACGTCTTCAGGTCTAACCCCCATTGTCAGAAACTCGAGAACGACACAACTACAAACAAGGTACGATTATTTTCTATCGTACCGCTGCGCATCATCTACAATTGCTTAAAATTAAAATAACTACTCCTCCTGATATTGACTATTAGTCGCAAATAATTCGTATTCCATTACTTGGCAATTTTAAAATTTACGAAATAAACAGCTAGATGAAAGTCTGAGTAGCGTGTTCGACTTTTTTTAAATCGAAAAATCGACCCCACACATTATGTGTGCAACCATCATCGTATTGGTAGTATTGATCCTCACGTAACAGTGGAGGATACAACGTTTCAATAAAATCGGAAGAATTAACTTGTGGTACGGACATGTCAGGTAATATCGGATAGCAGAATGTATCGGAGAAGAGATTTTTCTAAATGTTGTTTTGGCGGAAGCGCCCAACACAGTGTGAACTATGGCGGAGTAAAACCGCTCAAAGTTTTTGAATGAAACAAACAGTATTAACACGAGTCAAAAATACTCTTACGGGAGCACAAAAAAATGCGAATATCCTCCTATTTTTTTAAAGATTCTGCATGAAAAGAGGGACACCAGCAGCCTCGTTCTACGTTCCTCAGCAACTAAAAAAAAAATTTCCCCCATGTTTTGGCATGCGAATCTATTAGCGCTTTTTTTAAGATGCAACACTTCTCTCACTCCCAGAAGCTCCCCTAACTATAACTCACCCACTAATCTATCGCTGTAACGCGCTCATACCCACTCACTCTCACTTGCGCATTCTCACTCATTCATCAACTCAACTCATTGTCATTAGCTCTTTGTCTCTCTATAGCTGTCACTGTCTCTTGTCTCATAACCACAGTATCCTTCGTTCTTTCGTACCACTGCTGTCCCCTCTCGCTGTCACTATCTCACTGCTACCAACTTATTTATTCCTTTCAACTGCTGCGGTTCTTTTCACTGTCACTATTCCTCTCTACCAAGTTGTCATTTTCACTCGTTTCCACTCTCTTCTCCTTCTATTTATTCCTATCCCACTCTTTCCCTAGCCTAGTTCTGTCACTTTCAGTATTGTTCCACAGCCATTGTGTCCCTCTATTTCTATCACACCACCATTGTCTCCTTCGCTCTTGCTATACGACACCAGTGCCGACTATCTAACCTTTTTGTCTCTTTCCCACTGCCATTGTCTTCTTCTCTCTTACCATAAAAAAGCGCTTATATGTTCGCATGCCAATTTAAAGCAAATTTTTAAAGATGCTGAGGAATGTATAATGAGGCAGCTTGTAATTCTCAGCCAGAGCCTTTTAAACTAACAGGAACGTAAATGAGGCGACTGGTAATTCTCAGCCAGAGCCTTTTAAACTAACAGGAACGTGCTCTCATTTATTGTTTTCGCTGGTTCCCTTCTTTTCCCTGCAGCAGCAGGAGATGTAACTGATATGAAAAGAAATTTACTGGTGAGCAAAGTTTACGTAGTTTACTTATATGGAATTGACGTAAAACTAATTTTACAACTCATACCGAACTTTACGCGCACAATAATTCTGCATATGCTTTCGTACTGCAATATGAGGTTCCCTGATGGTAGCGGAGACGGTTTACAGCACATTTCTCCGTGCTAATTTGCTCTATAATCTACGTTTTTGCCTCACACCGGATCTTACATGTGTATTTTCCATGTACATGTAGGGTAACTTTGAACTTTTGGATCTCGGAAATGGATAAATATATGAGTCTCTCCGCTTTCAAAAGTTTTTATCCATTATCGAAAAAAAACCAAAACTTATTTTTTTGTTGCCAAAACCCACCCGCGGATTCCTAAATGGTTGTACACGGCAAATGACTGTAATTTTTACGATGTACTCCTAAGATCCTGGTATCGAATAAAGCTGATATGGGTCTCTCATCACCCAGCACAGAAGCTCAAATGGCTCAAATGGCTCTGAGCACTATGGGACTTAACGTCTGAGGTCATCAGTCCCCTAGAACATAGAACTACTTAAACCTAAGGACATCACACACATCCATATCCGAGGCAGGATTCGAACCTGCGACCGTAGCGGTCACGCGGTTCCATACTGTAGCGCCTAGAGAGTGCTGAGAACACTCGTACACCGAGCCAAAACACTCTCTGACTCAGAGAGCCTGACAGCGGAATTAGAACATCTACGAAGAGTGTTCACAGATAACGGATACTCCACCAGGGACATCCGCAAAGCTCTCCATCCCACCAGAAGACCTGAGGTCACAGGAGAGGAGCAGGAAGAAGAGACCAGGAAAGTAGCTTTTCTACTCTATGCTGGGCCTATATCTGCCAAGATCAGCAAAATCTTGAAGAAACGCAATATCAAGAGTGTGTTCTGCCCACCTAACAAGATAAGGACGCTCCTTGGAACTGTCAAGGATGATTTGGGGTTAAGGAAATCTGGTGTCTACCATATACCCTGTGAATGTGGGATGTCTTACATCGGTCAAACTACCAGAGCAGTTGAAATAAGATGTAAAGGACGCCAGAGACATACCAGGGTACGATAGGTAACTAAATCTGCTATAGCAGAACATTGCCTGGAACTTGAACACACCATGGATTATGACAAAACCATGTTCCTGGCTCAGACCCCCTGATTCTGGGCTAGTGTCATTAATGAAGCGATTGAAATCAAGATGGCGGAAAAGTTGATCAACCGGGAAGCAGGATATCAGCTTTTTCATAAGTTTTAATTGATGAAGTACGACTTAATCACAGTAAAGAATACAGTGATCCAAAGTTCAAAAAATCACGAATTGAAAATAGTCTTTGACATCGTCTTTTTTCCTGTACTTTATGACCGGTTTTAATCTATGACACCAACATCAAAAATACGTCCGTCTTACTTAAGTAGAAAACTAATCATGAAAATACTAGCCGAGATAGGGGCATCCAAATCGGGTAAAGACGTGATAAAACTGTGGTAAAACATAATTTACCCCTGATGTATGACCTCTGTCGGCATACTGTCACAGAATACATGCTAATGGTGACGATACATTACGTATCAATAGTTTCATTACGTTTTTGTCACATTTGGCCGTAGCTATTTTAGTTAAACGTCCCTTTATGACTTATGCACTATATTGTAACAAATAAGCCCTCGGTCACAAATATTAAGTCAAAATTGACCTGGTTTCGACGCTACTATGAGCGTCGTCTTCAGAATTAGACTAACTGTACTAAAACATTAGGTATATAGTACATTAATAAAATTAAAGTTTGTACTGACTCGAAAAGATGCAGTCTTGTTGCAACCCTTGTCCACAGTACGAGCAGCCTTTAGGGGCTCGCCATCTGACAAGTGTTCATGACGTCGCCTTTCCGGCTGAGATCTTTTTTTAATATGTGACTTGTAAGTACTGCATCTTTTCGAGTGAGTACAAACTTTAATTTTATTAATGCACTACATACCTAATGTTTTAGTACTGTTAGTCTAATTCACAGTGGTTTGCGGAGTACAGATGGAGAAGTAGATGTAGATTTACCTCAATGTCGATTATCTGGTCTCTAATTGTTAGTTTGAGACAAACGAGACATTGGAGATTCGACGTTTTTCGTGGATACTGCAGTGCTGTCTTTCGAAGGCGCAACAGTTGGGTTCCACAGTGTTAAGGCACTGGACTGGTATTTAGGGGGAGTGCCGTTCAAGTGCCCGTCCGGAAGTCTTGATCTATTTTTTGGTGGTTTTACTAAACAGTTTGTGGTGAATACTGGGATGGTTCCTTTGCAAGGGCAGAATTGGATTCTCTGCATCCTTTTGAAATCTAATCTTACCGTCAACAGTACATTATGTTCAACAGTACATTAAATCCAAGTCCTCTTTTCCCTTCTTGCCGGTGGCGTGGACATTCTCCGATGTTTATGCAGTGCTATGGAGAGAGATGACCTGTATGGAACACTGACAGCTGAGTGTGTACAAGCCAGCTCGTATATTAAAAAAAAAAAAAAAGAAAAGAAAAATTAACCTAAACTCCTCCCCCACAGGCCATGAAGGCCCAAAGGTTCCGACTGGCCGCCGTGTCATCCTCACCCCACAGGTGTCACTGGATGCTTATATGGAGGGGCATGTGGTCAGCATATCGCTCTTCCGGCCGTATGTCAGTTTTCGAGACCGGAGCCGCTACTTCTCAATCAAGTAGCTCCTCAGTTTGCCTCACAAGGGCTGAGTGCACCCAACTTGCCAACAGCGCTTGGCAGACCGGATGGTCACCCATCCAAGTGCTATCCCAGCCCGACAGCGCTTAATTTTGATGATCTGACGGGAACCGGTGTTACCACTGCGGCAAAGCCGTTGGCCCTCGTATATTTAATCTCGCCAATCAAATCATCTGTTAGCAACTTTTGTAACGGCTATATAATGTCCTATTTCCTGCGCCGAGAGAAATACCCACTCATCAACAATGTTCCTATCTAAAAGAATTTAAGCGGAATCTTGTGTAAGGTTTAATTTATCTTATATCTGCAGATTGTGTACCTTGACAGTCCGCCTCCATAGCCGAGCGGTCAGCGCGTCTGACTCTTAGGTCGAGCATCTGAGTTCAATTCCCGTTACTGTGAGGGATTTTTCCGTGGTACGAGAACTGAAACGGGATCAGCTTCTTGATACCAACTGAAGAGCTACTTGAATGAGACGTACCGGCACCAAGGTGTACATAACAGACAACGGCTGGGAGGTAGCCCATTCTTCTCCATACTGTATCCTCATAACGTTACATGGCAGAGGATGACGACATTGCGTGACCTTCAGAGCCTCGTCGCAGAGTTGGTTTAATATTCAGGCGAGTCATAAATACTGTCCTGTCCATCTCCCCGTCTCCTCCACTGTGTTATTGTTACTCTGTAGTTGAAAATAGACCCTGGGTGCCGTCCAGTACGACCAGCACGGGGGAGGGTCATACGGCGAGACGTCTGCCGGTGGCCTGGGGTTCTCTCTTACAGCCTGTGACAGCCTACACTAATCTTTGTAGTTGAGGACGCTGAAAAACTCCTGCACAGTGACATTCGCTTTCGACGCTGCTGGTTCGAATCATGGGTATGGAAGAAATTTTTACTACCAGCATCTGGCTAGCAAGGACGGATACATTTTGGCTTAAATTCCTTCAGCAACAGATTTCGCTCCAACTTCCTGCATTAAATTAAAAATTTGTCCATAGTGTGTCAAGAAGAGAGAGCGCGTCTCACTGTTGATGTTGATCCAACCGCCGAAGGATCAAGTTATGTCTGGCAATCCCGTCGATACTAATAAAGTGGACCAGACTGTGTCAGCACTAGAATTCTTTCACTCTCTTCTCTCATCACTGTCCATTAGAATCATACGTTTTCATTTTCGTCTGTTACCTTTCATATGAATTGGCATGAAAACAGCGCATAATCTGAAACCTAATTGTCAAGTGAAGGCAGGATTCTGTTACGATTGCGGACGGGGACGCAATCTGCCTTTTACAGTTACACACACTTATTTTTAAAACAGTAATTCCAGACTCAACAATAAATAAAAAACACCACACGTTATTAATGAACGAATAAACAACTGTGCAAATAGTAGTGCTTTCAGTGCATTACAATTTAGCAAATCACCATAAAATGCATATAATGTTAAAAAAAAAAAAAAAAAACAAGCCACTGTGATCACGGTTGAAGGCTTTACACGCCAAGAATGGCAATAAATTAAGAATGTTTAAGAACTCTCTTCAATTACAACTTACAGGTATTGAAATATTGAAAGGTAAGTGGCCAAAAACACAGCAGAAGGTATCAGACGCCAGGAACTGTAGTAAATAAGATTTTAAGGCTTATTGCTAAAATACAAAATCGGTTTATTTTTTTAAACCAAATGACAACAGTCACGGCTGAAGGCCTTTCACGCCAGGAACCGCAATTATATAAAAAAAATTTAGAAACCTGCTGTAAAACAGCAAATACAAACGAAGGTTAATTAAAATAAACAAGCAACTGCCCACCAAACGGGTGAAATAAGATGATACACTAACCCCCAGGGCAGGTAACTGGGACGTTAGCGGCCACCAGGCAGGAAAAATACCGCTGGTTGAACTTAACAAAATGTAACAAGCTGAACGCAGTAAACAGTAATAAGAAGCCGAGGAAAGCTAATCAGAACAGGTTTCCCCAAGCACTCCTCTCGCTGCTCTTCGCCTTGGCAACACTACGAGCAGCAACACGAACCCAAGTCACTGGGGAATCACGAGATGTCACAATGGTGGAGGCTGAATCCAAATGAACTCATTTTAAAGCCTGCAGGATCTGGTTGATGACGATGTCGTGCACACTCGTGACCACAGCCCTTCCATCCGGCAGCCCATGCGCTCCACCTGCGGTCCCGGCGTGTTCTCTCACTGCACGGACCTGGCTCCTGGTTGGGCTGGATTGGTTTGAGGGAGGAAACCAGACAGCGAGGTCATCGGTCTCATCACATTAGGAAAGGATGAGGAAGGAAGTCGGCCTTGCCCTTTCAAAGAAACCATCCTGGCATTTGCCTGGAGCGATTTAGGGAAATCACGGAAAACCTAAATCAGGATGGCCGGACGCGATGTTGAACCGTCGTCCTCCCGAATGCGAGTTAAGTGTGCTAGCCACTGCGCTACCACGCTCAGTATACCTGGCTCCTCCTGAGTCCCCAGCCAAACTGGCACACTCACACGTCCCAGAAAAACAACGCCGCCGCCCCAAAGATAGGGCAACAGTTACTACATATCGATAACCGCCAGTCCTGCCACTAGCGATCGGGCATCGCTTGCGAAACCGAGTGGCGCCAGTCAACACGAGAAGAAGACAAACAACCACAAACATGCCACCTAAACGATACATCTGGCCTGCAACAGCGGGCAGAAACATACAAACAGCACTAACTCGAGCCGCAGCACGTCTCATAAGCATTATGGTTCTGAAGGGGAAAAGAAAAATACGCATAAAATACACGCAAAGACAGAAAATGTATGTTATAAAATAATAAAGAAACCGATGCACCTCGAAGGAGTCATGCGAATAGGGCGAAAATCGGTAGATGTGATGCACTCAAACAAACAAATGACTACAATTTCAGACAGATTGGACGATTTATTCGAGAGAAAGAGCTTCACAAACTGATCAAGTCTACAACGCGTTGCCCCACACATGGACCTTATACAAGCAGTTACTCGGCTTGGCATTGAGTGATAGAGTTGTCGCTTGTGCTCCTGCGGGATACCCTGCCTAATTCCGCGCAGTTGGTGCGCTAGATCGTCAAGTTCCCTAGCTGGTTTGAGGGCTCTCCCATACTGCTCTATATGTTCTGAACTGGGGAGAGATGCGGTTTGGCTAGCAGAGACACAAGCAGTAGAAACTCCCATCGTGCAGGAGGGCATTATCTTGCAGAAAATTAAGCCCAGAATGGACTGCCATGAAGGGCAACAAAACGGGGTTAGTCTATAGTCGACGTACCACTGTGTTGCAAGGGTGCTGGCGATGACAACCAAAGAGTTCCTGCTATGAAATGAAATGGTTCCCTCGAAATTCGCTGTTTGGCTGGCAACAGTGAGCTTGCAATCACACCGCTCTCTTCGCAGCTCACGGAGCACAGTTCAAAGCAGGAATCATCATTGAAGACAATTTTTCTGCACTCAATGAGAGTCCAGACGTAATCTGCGCATGGGGTTGTTCCTAAACAGAAGTCAATGGTAGTCGTCACAAGAGATGTTGTGAGCCCAGCCCCCTTTCTGTTAGCCGTCTGTTAAGGGTCCTTGTGATCACTGAAGCACCAGTTGCAATTCGGATCGATGATGATGATGATTAATCTGGCGCTCTGAGTGCCTGCCTGACGACTGCTCGTTTCTTAGGCTCTGTCGTCTCTCTAGGTCGAGCAATTGCTTCTTGACGCTATTTTCGGCCATGGTTCACCCAATTATGCCAACATCGTGGAATGGTGGTGTCCCCCGTATTCAACTGCCAAGCGATTTGCCGATTACTTTAACCGGCTCCTTTGAGCCTCTACACGTCTTCCATCAAATATGAATATAAATCTGTGGCCAGTTTGCCTGCTATCTTTTTTTGTCTTAGAATGTACCTACATAAAAAATTATGATTTTTTTTGAAAATGTACATACTACTCTTCGTTCACACGCCTGTCTGCTAGGGATAATTACTGTCCAGCTCAGTACACGGAATGATGTTCGCATATCGACATGACCCCGGTTTACTATTTTTCCCAGCTGCGAGGTTAAGTTGCACTGCAGCTTTGAGTATTCATTCATCCATTGGCCGACAAAGTTTACAGTTTAACATTTTCCATCGCGACCTGTATGAATATCAATTTCTGACCAGTTTGGGTGTCTGGTTTCTTTTCTTAGAATGTACCTACATATAAATAATATTTTTTCTAAATGTACATACTACTCTTTAGCCGTCTGGCGCACAGAAATATGTCTATCCAGAATCCAAAAGGCACGTGCCACTAGTTCAACGCAAAAGAAAAACGTGGTCTGTAGTAGGCAGTACTGTGATTTTTATTATTACGTTTATTTAACAGATGGAGACTGTGGATCCCCACAAATACAAAATTCTAATGCAATATGCTGCATTGCTACATTATAAATTTCGTAATTTATAATTCTGAGCTACACTACCATAAAACACTACACTACACAGCACTATAATACACTACACTACTGTGGTTGGCAGCAGACATAAGCTACATTTTGTCATTTGCCTCGATATTTAACCCCTGGAACACTGAGGCACAGCTAAATATTCACACGATTGTCCTGTTGCGCCAGCATAATCATATAGCAACATATCTCACACATTACAGTCCCATACACTCTGCAGTTGCACTTGACACGAAACTCTCCTACAGCGCAAGAGAAGGCGCCATTGAGGACTGGAGAGGAAAACTCTCTCCGATTAGGTGACTTAACAACCTTCCAGCGTGTTCCAACCAGCGGCGACATACGATTCTATCTGTACCACAACTTCTACTTATTCAATTGTGATCCCCAACAGTTCGATGGATGAAAAAGTTTTGGCGCTCAATTTTGTTCTTTGTTCATTTGCGTAGCGACTAGTAATTTGTTCGCAACAAGACTTTAACGTACCTGTTGAATAACTAGTTTTAATATCCAGAATGAGATTTTCACTCTGCAGCGGAGTGTGCGCTGATATGAAACTTCCTGGCAGATTAAAACTGTGTGCCTACCGAGACTCGAAATCGGGACCTTTGCCTTTCGCGGGCAAATGCTCTACCAACTGAGCTACCCAAGCACGACTCACGCCCCGTCCTCACAGCTTTAATTCTGCCAGTACCTCGCCTCCTACCTTCCAAACTTAACAGAAGCTCTCCTGCGAACCTGCAGAACTAGCACTCCTGAAAGAAAAGATATTGCGGAGACTTGGCTTAGCCACAGCCTGGGGGATGTTTCCAGAATGAGATTTTCACTCTGCAGCGGAGTGTGCGCTGATATGAAACTTCCTGTCAGGGTAAAACTGTGTGCCGGACCGAGACTCGGTTAAGTTTGGAAGGTAGGAGACGAGGTACTGGCAGAGGACGGGGCATGAGCCGTGCTTGGGTAGCTCAGTTAGTTTTAATATGTTTGTCATCGACAGTAAAGTCGAATCTTGCTCTCCTTCCAACTCTCATCCTTTTCTGAATGAGCTATCTATTATTATAACAGTATTTAATATATCTCTAATAGAAAAGTACCCGTGGTCTAGGGGTAGCGTCTTTAATTGATAATCAAAATGCTTTCGGTTCAGGGTTCCATCCCCGCCACTGCCTAAATTTTGATAAATAATCAGCATTGGCGGCCGAAGACTTCCGGCATAAGAAGTCAGCCTCATTCTGACAACGGCCTTGTCAAAGAGGGCCCTTGTCCTAGGGGTGGGAAATTGCCCCTAAAGACGGAAGAATCAGCAATGATCAACGACATGAGGATGCAGAAGGCAATGGAAACCACTCCATTAAAGACACGTAACGTGTATCCACAGGACATGTGGCCTGTAATTGAAGAAGTGTCATGATGTTCTCTCCATTGGCAAAAGATTCCGGAATAGTCCCCCATTCGGATCTCCGGGAGGGGACTGCCAAGGGGGAGGTTACCATGAGAAAAAGATTGAATAATCTACGAAAGGATAACGTTCTACGAGTCGGGGCGTGGAATGTCAGAAGCTTGAACGTGGTGGGGAAACTAGAAAATCTGAAAAGGGAAATGCAAAGGCTCAATCTAGATATAGTAGGGGTCAGAGAAGTGAAGTGGAATGAAGACAAGGATTTCTGGTCAGATGAGTATCGGGTAATATCAACAGCAGCAGAAAATGGTATAACAGGTGTAGGTTCAAATGGTTCAAATGGCTCTGAGCACAATGGGACTCAACTGCTGTGGTCATAAGTCCCCTAGAACTTAGAACTACTTAAACCTAACTAACCTAAGGACAGCACACAACACCCAGCCATCACGAGGCAGAGAAAAGCCCTGACCCCGCCGGGAACAGGTGTAGGTTTCGTTATGAATAGGAAGGTAGGGCAGAGGGTGTGTTACTGTGAACAGTTCAGTGACCGGGTTGTTCTAATCTGAATCGTCAGCAGACCAACACCGACAACGATAGTTCAGGTATACATGCCGACGTCGCAAGCTGCACATGAACAGATAAAGAAAGTGTATGAGGATATTGAAAGGGTAATGCAGTATGTAAAGGGGGCGAAAATCTAATAGTCATGGGCGACTGGATTGCAGTTGTAGGGGAAAGAGTAGAAGAAATGGTTACAGGAGAATATGGGCTTGAGACAAGGAATGAAAGAGGAGAAAGACTAATTGAGTTCTGTAACAAGTTTCAGCTAGAATCACAAGAGGAGGAGGTATACTTGGAAAAGGCCGGGAGATACGGGAAGATTTCAATTAGATTACATCATGGTCAGACAAAGATTCCGAAATCAGATACTGGATTGTAAGGCGTACCCAGTAGCAGATATAGACTCAGATGACAATATAGTAGTGATGAAGAGTAGGGTGAAGTTCAAGACAATAGTCAGGAAGAATCAATACGCAACGAAGTGGGATACGGAAGTACTAAGGAATGACGAGATACGTTTGAAGTTCTCTAACGCTATAGATACAACAATAAGGAATAGCGCAGTAGGCAATACAGTTGAAGAGGAATGGACATCTCTAAAAAGGGTCATCACAGAGGTTGGGAAGGAAAACATAGGTAAAAAGAAGTTAGCTGCGAAGAAACCATGGGTAACAGAAGAAATACTTCAGTTGATTGATGAAAGGAGGAAGTACAAACATGTTCCGAGAAAATCAGGAATACAGAAATACAAGTCTCTGAGGAATAAAATAAATAGGAAGTGCAGACGAAATGGCTGCAGGAAAAGTGTGAAGACATCGAAAAATATATGATTGTCGGAAGGACAGACTCAGCATACAGGAAGGTCAAAACAACCTTTGGTGACATTAAAAGCAACGGTGGTAACATTAAGAGTTCAACGGGAATTCCACTGTCAAATGCAGAGAAGAGAGCAGATAGGTGGAAAGAATACCTTGAAAGCCTCTATGAGGGTGAAGATTTGTCTGATGTGATAGAAGAAGAAACAGTAGTAGATTTAGAAGAGATAGGGGACTCAGTATTAGAATCGGAATTTAAAACAGCTTTGGAGGACTTACGGTCAAATAAGGCAGAAGGGGTAGAAAACATTCCATCAGAATTTCTAAAATCATTTGGGGGAAGTGGCAACAAAACGACTATTCACGTTGGTGTGTAGAATGTATGAGTCTGGCGATATACCATCTGACTTTCGAAAAAACATCATCCACACAATTCCGAAGACGGCAAGAGCTGACAAGTGCGAGAATTATCGCACAATCAGCTTAATAGCTCATGCGTAGAAGCTGCTTACTAGAATAATATACAGAAGAATGGAAAAGAAAATTGAGAATGCGCTAGGTGACGATCAGTGTTGCTTTAGGAAAAGTAAAGGGACGAGAGAGGCAATTCTGAGGTTACGGCTAATAATGGAAGCAAGGCTAAAGAAAGATCAATACACTTTCATAGGATTTGTCGACCTGGAAAAAGCGTTCGACAATATAAAATGGTGCAAGCTGTTCGAGATCCTGAAAAAAGTAGGGGTAAGCTATAGGGAGAGACGGGTCATATACACTATGTACAACAACCAAGAGGGAATAATAAGAGTGGACGATCAAGAACGAAGTGCTCGTATTAAGAAAGGTGTAAGACAAGGCTGTAGCCTTTCACCCCTACTCTTCAATCTGTACATCGAGGAAGCAATGATGGAAATAAAAGAAAGGTTCAGGAGTGGAATTAAAATACAAGGTGAAAGGATATCAATGATACGATTCGCTGATGACATTGCTATCCTGAGTGAAAGTGAAGAAGAATTAAATGATCTGCTGAACGGAATGAACAGTCTAATGAGTACACAGTATGCTTTGAGAGTAAATTTGAGAAAGACGAAGGTAATGAGAAGTAGTAGAAATGAGAACAGCGAGAAACTTAACATCAGGATTGATGGTCACGAAGTCAATGAAGTTAAGGAATTCTGCTACCTAGGCAGTAAAATAACCAATGACGGACGGAGCAAGGAGGACATCAAAAGCAGACTCGCTATGACAAAAAAGGCATTTCTGGCCAAGAGAAGTCTACTAATATCAAATACCGGCCTTAATTTGAGGAAGAAGTTTCTGAGGATGTGCGGGTGGAGTACAGCATTGTATGGTAGTGAAACATGGACTGTGGGAAAACCGGAACAGAAGAGAATCGAAGCATTTGAGATGTGGTGCTATAGACGAATGTTGAAAATTAGGTGGACTGATAAGGTAAGGAATGAGGAGGTTCTACGCAGAATCGGAGAGGAAAGGAATATGTGGAAAACACTGATAAGGAGAAGGGACAGGATGATAGGACATCTGCTAAGACATGAGGGAATGACTTCCATGGTACTAGAGGGAGCTGTAGAGGGCAAAAACTGTAGAGAAAGACAGAGATAGGAATACGTCAAGCAAATAATTGAGGACGTAGGTTGCAAGTGCTACTCTGAGATGAAGAGGTTAGCACAGGAAAGGAATTCGTGGCGGGCCGCATCAAACCAGTCAGTAGACTGATGACCAAAAAAAAAAATGTCGGTCTAATGATTTAGTGACGACAAATCTAATTCTAAGGGGACGACAGAAATATTTCACCCTGTGATAAATATTTGGATCACTATAAACGCTAAGAATGGGGTGAACGTACTGATATTACTCTTTCTCTCTCTTCCTGAAGTCTCTTACTCTAGACTGATAGACACTGTTCTCTTGTATGCAGTTTGCTTATCCATCGAACAAGTAAGTTTTACAGTCGTCTCCCCTATGACTGTTTGCCCTTGTTATTCCTATCTCACGTCGGTTTGTAGTAGCTAATAGCCTTAGGTATTTAGCAGACGAGACACGTTCCTGTACTTCACAGCGGATCTTGAACTCGGAAAGCATTGTGCTCTCCCACCCTCGTGTCTCTCTCTCTCTCCACTTCTTTTCTTTCCTGCCTTTCTCCCCCTTTCTCTCCACCTTCTTGGCGTACCTAGCGGTCAGTAACATAAAGAGCTGCTTGTACCGATGGGTTTTATGCAGTCCGCAGTGCTTTCAAATACCACACGCAAGATTTTCATATTCTCTTGCGTCTATGTGCAACTATTAGTCCTACAGGAAAAATGAGTAGGACCTTTTCTTAGGGAATTAAAATTTAATGCAGTCAAATATTTTACTGTAATTTGTTTTTGCTAGAGGCTGTAGTTTCTAAAATATTCAACGAACCCCATGAAAGTGACCTTCGACTGCGTTTTCCTTGAATAACTCAGAAACTATGCCCTCCAGCTAAAAAGCATCCAGTACAAGATTTAACTACTTTAAATTTTCTGCGAAATGTCCTGTGCCTTTTTATCTGTGGGAGTAACAGTTTGCACGTAGCAAGTGAGAAAATATGAAAATCTCAGATATGTTTTTAAGGCGTTGTCGGTTGTATAAAAGCCATCATTAGGGGCAGCTGAATCGCCCGTATGATCACAGCTAATATTTATTGTGTTATGTAGAAAATACTCTCTACCGCATTCTACACTTCCTTACAGTCATTAGATTACAATATATCCCTGAGGACAACAGCATTGTAGCGAAAATCGGATTTGTCCCATCTGTTTGAATGCTACGGACAAAACGATAATTGAGTAGAATGAGCAATTCACCTGATAGTTCTGTATCTAAAAACTGTGTAGTTTCTATTTCACCCTTGGAGAATTGGTAGAGCGAAAATGAGCGAGAAGGAAGACGATTTCTTTTCTCATAGATTCTCTCTTCGGTTTATCAAAATTTAAAGAGAGCTGCCATAATTGAAAACGCTACGGTCCTTATTATGAGAGAAAATTTCTTATACACAACAGTGACTAACGTTACTAACAGCTTCACCTTCCAGCGGAGTGGATCCAAGTGAAGAATGTCAGGCATCAACAAACAGGACCAGCCACGGATATTACTGTGAGGAAATCCATAGCCCAAACTACAGTGAACTTCTTATTATGTACGCTATTCAAAGTATACTGAATCATGAATTTTGTACCCGTTACATCACCTGATTCATCCTAAAACTTTTTCAACAAATTCAGATTAGTGTTACGCTCCAGTAGGATAATGCCCATGTACATCCTCCCTGCATTACCCAACGCTTTGCCCAAGATGTTGTCAAGTTTCTCCCGCCCAAGGCTCAGCAGACTTCTCCCCATACCTCCTCCCGCCCCAAATCGGGTTCGTTGCCAGACACTATGCAACGGCGTCTGATCCTGTCAACGTTGCCGGTGTCGCTTCTTGATCACGGTGACAAGAGGTATAGTTGAATAACCGAATTTCTTGATAAGTCGAAATTTTGGCAAGTCGCGTGTAAAAGGAATGAATAAATGGAAGAAATTCAGTGTGTCTTTGTACAGTCGATAAATCAAAGCGACTGTCATTAAGTCCGCCTCGCAGACACTATACTTCGTAGTCAGTGGTCATCTACAAATAATTATTAATAGTTGCGATTGTTTCGTCGGTTGCTCAGGTAATTCGTCATTCCAACCATGACGATACCCTCTCCTTTTCTCAAAAATTCGTAACGTACTACAGCACATAAAAGGGTTGCAAAAAATCTTGAAAAATTTCGAGGTTCGGCTTTCGCAGAGAGGATTTGGATTTTTAAGCCAGTGGAACGTGTGAGGGTAAAAAAAAGAATGATGTAACGAAATATTTTGGAATTTGTCATTGACATGGTCGACAAAACTGAAGTAGAAAGATAATATGGCTGTAAAACAAGGCGGAACACAGAAATCCTGGAGAGATGAGTTCCATCTTCTTGAAGAATACTTATTGAAGTAGCTTAGTCAACGTGGGAGAGGACAGGTATATGTTGGAGATAACAAGCTTATAAAAAGGCTACGTAATTCACTATTAGCGACATCATTGGTTCTCCGCAAGTATGGAGTGACTCACTAACTTTAAAAATTCGTTTGTCAGAAGATTACGGGAGTAAATGCGAGCATTGATAACACAATTTGTTCATCATGGGGATCCGAATGTTTTCTTTTGTGTTCTCGCAAATTTGTTCGTTTGAAATATGGAAATAAATATAAAACGATAAAACGGATAAAAATTAAATTTATTTTGAGTTGTAATTCTTGGTTTCCATATTCCTTGTGCCAAGAAGCATGTATATTATTAAAATTGTAGAACAAATTTGATCATCAAACCCGAAAGTTTTGTGAGTTGCCTTGGATTTCGAACTAACGGGGGTTCGCAATAGATGTAGGTTAGAGAATTGCGGCTTGGAACAGTTTAGACGTTTGCTCATAGCCATCTTTGGAATAGAAGTTTAATATATTTTATTATTCCATTTTTAATTGATAGCATTCACTTTTTGTGTGCTGCATTTCTTCTGAAAGATCAAAATTTACTCTTGAAAAGTAAGGCTTTTTAAAATGTGAAAATATGTTACACGGTACAAATAGCGCCATGAACCTAGGAAGAAATATTCTATTAAAATGTGAAAGCCTTGAAGTCGAGAGAAGCGTGTCACCACTCCTTTTGGAAACGAGCACAAATTTCTATTTCTAAGTTAAGGAAAATTATCAGATCGTTAAAAACACGCTGTTTATTTCCAAATATCACATGTTCTGTGTTACAAGACATTCTGTTTCAAGGTAGAAGATAGTGCCAGATCGAGGAAATTTGATTAGACTGCCCAAACATTATATATTTGCTTTCAAAATACACAGAATTTTACTCATCATAAAATTCTGCAACCGAAGAACTAAGAATACATTACAAATAGCTTTGATATGTTATGCAGGACTTAAATATGTAGAACACAAAACATTTACATGTGCTGCACAAAACACAATCTCATGTTTCACAACAGAACCAGTAAAAAAACGGTAGAAAATATTTGTGGCGATCTCGAGTACGCGTCCCTTCCATTGATTTCAAATTCTGTCACTAGACTGGATCACCGACCAGGAAGCATCGTATATTACTACAGAGTGGCACAAATAAAAATGACCCGGTAAAGAGTTGTAGGGTACAAAGAAACACGGAGAGGCAAGGAAATACAGTACTAACCTGACTATAAAAGACGCTGAAGGTGAGCACGATTCGTCTCTTGACACTTTCGGACTCTGGTCAGAATGTTATTGAAGGCGGATCGAACCTTCTGGAATTGAAGCAGACTCATGCGAAACGTTCTTCTGCAGTTATTGAAGACTGTGCGGGTTGTAGCAGTACGCCTCAGACTTGAGGGCTCTGCACATAAAGTAATCACGCACGGACAGATCAACTGACCTGGGTGCTCAGCTAGGGCGGCGACCAAACTGACCTCTGCTAACAGCTGAGTCAGACGTGAAGATTGTTTAAATGTATTCCAAGGTTCGGCCGGCTGTGTCGGCAGTTGCTTCATCCTGTAGAAAGTAGCTGTAGGTCCTTTCCTCCTCCGTTAATGCTCACACAAAAGGTTTCAAAATGTATCCATTCGTCCGGGTCCCTTTTATTTGCCCCACCCTGTGGGTGTACTGTCCTCAAAGTACAACACTCTCTCCTAACACAGAATACTTTCTACCAAGATGATTTATTAAACCTTTATGATCTTCCATAAGTAGGATTGGAGTACTGACATGTCCTGCCGTACCACAGAAATCGTTATCCAACACGGTATATGGATGCCCGTCAAGTCTCTGAGATTATCGTCGAACAGAGCATTGAGCGTAAAATTTTATTCCTGTGCAATCATTGTTTCAGCACGTTTCTTCTTAAACATACAGAAGTCTATCATAGCATTCGGATCTACCAGGTTCCTGAAAGGAAAGTTGCGTATTTTCACTAAATCCACATCGTTGTCAACTGAACAGAACAAGAAAGTATAGGGCAGTTAAAAAAATGGTTTATGCTGTGAAACCACCAGGAGTTATGCATTTTACTTCCATAATGGAGCTTACTGACTCTTTTATTTTCCTTAAGCTACAGTAATAAATAAATTGAATTAGCATGTGGAGTACACACTTTGCACCTTTTGATGCCTATGGCACACTGATTACAAATGTGTACTTTATTGGAGTTGGATAGAAAGTAATGGTAACAAGGCTATTATTCTTACCATACTTTACTGACAAACGTTCACCATAATACATGCCCTCAATATAATCTACCCGCATCTTGATCATCTTCTCCCTCACTGGAGGAAGGCGTCATGTACCGTCGGCGCGTGTATCTCTGTACTTATCTCGCATGGACTTGTAATGTGCGCGTGGGGCACACAATACTCGTTAAAGCCTGTACTGTGGTAAGTGAGCGGCGTTCACCTTATGAGAAATATTTTCGTATAGATATCGACTACGTGTACCTGAATGGTGGCAAATCAGACTTACACCCACTCTGTAATAACAATGATCCATCAAGCAAGTTCGAAATGCAATTACACGTCAGGATGGACCAAAAGCAACACTGAAGATGCTACCAATTTGATAATAATACGGTCGCCAGCCTAATTAGGCATTAACTGAGTTTATTCCCTGTACAAGTTGGTATATATTCATGCAAAACAAGTTGTAACACTGCATAATATAGTAGAATTTTAGAACCAAAAAATCTATTGAACTGATAGTTTCACGTTCCGTACTGATATGGAAAAAATCATGAATACATAACACTGCACTATAATGTATCCTACAAAACTTTTTACTGTCTATTAATCTGATTAAAATCGGGCATAGGTTACCCTAGAAATAGCACTTTCGTACCACACACAAAATGTCAATTTTGATAAATATAAAACACTGATAAATTTTGTCTCTTATATTGACTTTAACTTTTGCTGGTCAAACAAATTTAGAACACTTCAAAATTCAAATGAATAAAAGAGGGGGGGGGGGGACCCTGAAACTGTTATGATCGATGTATTAAAAAAAATGATTACTGAATTTATTATGCGTTCAAGATTTCCAGTATATAAGTTACTACTCTTTTCATCTTATTTACTGCTGATTTAAATACCTTTATATGTGTCTCGAAATAATAAACTTCATTACTATATCAATATTAAAGTTATCTTTCAACTTCGTTAGACCTTCGTTATTCATTTACTAGTTCACTAACAAAACATTTCTTTAAACACCATTCTAACATAGCTAGTTCTGCAAATAATTATTATTAACACAAATTTTAATTTTCTTTTTGGGATACTCGGATTGCACAACATTTGGAAAGGACCCTCTCTAGGTTAGTTGAGGGGATAATTAAATGATGGGAAAGTTCTGGTAAAATTTAGGTTATTATTGCACAGTTCACTCTCTGATCCATACGAATACAGTACTAAAAGTTTCAACCTGCTAGTATCGATGCGGCGGTTGGCGGGCGGCGAGATGACGAGGCACAGAACACACATACAACCACAGCTATGGCTCTTGATGTATCGGCACTTCAATTCTTCTTAGCGTCGCAATACTTTTCCATTTAGTGCCTATGGAATTTTGTCATGCTGTGTGGGCGTTGGAACAGCATACCCGAGGCTCAGGGAAACTACGTCTTCCAGGAGAGCCTCCTCGCTCCAGCAGGTGTTGCTCAGACCAATACCAAACTCCAACTAATACCGAGCCCGTTGTGCCGTGCAGTGCGCGCGTGCATTTTCCCGCGCTCGCCCGCCATCCACCTTTTACCGCTCTCTGACAGGCCGGGTATTCACCCGAGGTTTTGATTTCTACATATCCTAACACATTGGCTACGTATGGACCAGGTCCACAGTTATAATTTTAAACACCTTACAACAGTCTCAACATTTGTTACATTTCAGTTCTATCACAATATTACTTGACATTTTACATAAACATTAATATTCACATCGAAACTTGTTTACAGTTTTCTTAACACAATGGCATGAAACAAAAAAAAAAAAAAAAGAAATGAAATCAGAACATCATTTACACAAGTTTATCGAAAAATCAGAAGAAAAAAATTACTTATATGTACAAGTACAGCGTCGTTGTTGTTACAGACTGTCCTGTGGTATCGGTGATTTCTTCTCTCGTGTTGTAGCGCGAACCACAGAGAGATGCTTTCATTCTGACAAACAGATCTTAATCGCATGCATTCATATATCAGGTGAATATGCTGAATGTTCCAGTATCTCCCAGTTCCCATGCACAGGAGCTTCTGTACGGGATTTGCCATGTGGCATCATGCGTTATCATGAAGGACGTTGGGATACAGTGGCAGGAAGTGTAGTTGCTTTCTTCTCAGCGTGACACGAAGCTGATATCGCAAGTAACTGAGATATTAAGCTGCAGTGACCGTCTGTCCTGTGGTACAACGTCGATGCTGGATTATTTCATGCATACCGTAACTCACAATAATCATCACTTTGTTACCAGTTCGTTCATGGTGCACGTTCTGTGGGCGACGATAACCAGGGCGCTTCCATTTATTGGACTGCCGCTTTATCGTGGTTCGAACGACCAAGGCCGTGTTTCAGCCATCGTGACGATTCTTCCAAGAAAGTCTTCACCCTCCCTATGGTAGCGATCAAGTAATTCCTCTGCAAGTGCAGAACGACGCCACTATTGCACATCGGTCATGGCATTCAGCACCCAAGGCGCTGCAATTTTGCGGAACCCAAGAACACTGATAGGTCGGCTGAAATTGTCTCCCCCATTTTCAGACAGTGCACACTGCAACTAACTGAAATACAGCTGTCGCCGTTCACCGCACGACGTCAGCTCACCTTTAGCTATCATCTACAGACAGCACGCTCGCAATCTGAGGCACATGCTTCATGTTACGGCAAGGCTGCCACTACTTTTTATCCAAACCTTCGAACGCTTCACAGTAAATTATGACAATATGTACACTCAAAATAAGACTGAAAGCTGGAAACGAAATTTTAGCCTTAGGAAAACTATTGATTAGGTGGCTCTTGGAAAAATTGTAATTACTGTTACTAATTCTAATGTTTGGCTCACAGTAGCCGTCCCCTGCTATTTAGTGTCGGAAAATACGTATACAAAAACATAAATGGAAGATCACCCCTAAGTTGTTTTAGTTTTCGTTTTCATCACTGTGCTAATTCAGTGGAGGCAAAATGCAAAATACAGGGGTTGGATGTACACAAGCGCAAGTGTATCACCTCTAGCGCTCACATTACCAATTTGTTTCTCTCTTTTCATCGGGACGTTTTTCGATTGCTGGTAGCCTACCACGGACGGCATACTGTGCAGGTAGAAGCGTTTCCATTACCTGCAATCGATACGGGCGGCACACACCCACAAAGGACCAAACCACTCACCGGCTGATGGGCTGGCACTACTAAAAAGCATCTCACTTAAGCTATCCAACAGTAACCGCACTAATGGCGCGGCTTCCCTAATGGACTCTTTGTTTTCAGTGTAAAGTAGGAGGCACTCCAAATGTTGTATGCCTTTGCTTCCATGCTGCGGGTGTGCACAGACGTAAATTTATCTACCCCACCAATTTCGTATCTCCGCATCCATTAAGTCTTTCCGGCCGTGCTCCAGTCCCTCCGTCCCATATTACAGAAGGGTTAATTTACGAGTAAACCAATCTGTCACTGACTGACGTCGACGGATGCTACAAATGTTCAAACCCCTAAATGTTTTATCTTTGGCACTGGTTCTGAAACATTGAGCTAAGAAGCAATTCAGTCCAGCTCAGTTAGTTCTTGCTAAGTTCAGTACATAATAAACATGTTATCAACTGACATGTGACCAAGAAATGTAACGCTTGCGCAATGAACGCTAAAACGTAAATGAAAATGACAACTACTGTTAGGTTCTAGAATTAAAAGTCCATCGAGATTAAAGTGCTTTACTAGAATCAACTAACTACATTTGGATGCTCACTCATGCACACATACAGAGGCAGACACACACACACACACACACACACACACACACACACACACACACACACACACACACGCACACACACAAAATGTGGAGGCACAGGGAGTTTCTACGGAGTAAAAATTGTGGTTCAGATACAAACATTTCTGCAGTAGTTATTTTGACGTTTACCTCTGCCAATGCTATGGCACGTGGAGAATGCTAAATGGCACTTCATATCGAATTATACCTTAAATTGTGTTATGTCTTAAGCCGGCTAAATGAGGCTGTTCAGTATTAGGACGTCGAAGCCATTGTCACCTCTACAGGGTTATGTATAGAGAAGCAATGCGATGTGAACCTAGACTTCTTGAAAACTGCTTCACGCAGTTTGAAAATAAACATTGAACCCCTAATACTTCAAATGTGCCACTATTATTGACCGATTCTTATGTACACCCTCTGCATAAGAAGTATTTAAGCGTGAAATAATTTCATTGGAAAGCTAAGCAGCGCGATGTAGAGAGTTGGCGATAAACAACATAAAGAAGTGCGCTGACGACAAGAGAAATAAATATAACAGTCAAGAGTCAAAACACTTCCCCGAAATCCTTGTGGACGAATGGCACATGTCTCACTGGTGTACGAGGCTGTGTTACAGCCTACTGTAGAAATATCAATGAGTTGTGCATCACCGTAATCAAACGATATGTTGAAGTGTACATACTGTTACAAAACATGCTTAACATGGTTAACAAAATGGACCATCAAAATCTTTAACGAATTTTCGAAGTTATACAGGGTGTTACAAAAAGGTACGGCCAAACTTTCAGGAAACATTCCTCACACACAAAGAAAGAAAATATGTTATGTGGACATGTGTCCGGTAACGCTTACTTTCCATCTTAGAGCTCATTTTATTACTTCTCTTCCAATCACATTATTCATGGAATGGAAACACACAGCAACAGAACGTACCAGCGTGACTTCAAACACTTTGTTACAGGAAATGTTCAAAATGTCCTCCGTTAGTGAGGATACATGCATCCACCCTCCGCGGCATGGAATCCCTGATGCGCTGATGCAGCCCTGGAGAATGGCGTATTGTATCACAGCCGTCCACAATACGAGCACGAAGAGTCTCTACATTTGGTACCGGGGTTTCGTAGACAAGAGCTTTCAAATGCCCCCATAAATGAAAGTCAAGAGGGTTGAGGTCAGGAGAGCGTGGAGGCCATGGAATTGGCCCGCCTCTACCAATCCATCGGTCATCGAATCTATTGTTGAGAAGCGTACGAACACTTCGACTGAAATGTGCGGGAGCTCCATCGTGCATGAACCACATGTTGTGTCGTACTTGTAAAGGCAAATGTTCTAGCAGCACAGGTAGAGTATCCCGTATGAAATCATGACGGTGAATCGAGAAAGTACTGTCATACTGACGAAACTAAAATGATCTCTAACATGGAAATTAAGCGTTTCCGGACACATGTCCACATAACATCTTTTCTTTATTTGTGTGTGAGGAATGTTTGCTGAAAGTTTGGCCGTACCTTTTTGTAACACCTTGTATATTTGTGATGCACCATTTACAGCTAGAGGAAAGCAGGAGAAATGCTCGTAATGTGGGCGCGTCACTTTGAAAAAAAAAAAAGAAAAACATATCAACACCGAGAAGGAGTTTTGCAACATAAACGAATGTTGGTAGGCGTGTTTCTGCATCTGAAAGATGATGTCTGTTAAAATTTCCCGCCAGTCACAGAAGACTGGTACTAGTAGTATCACTATGAGAATGCAGATCAGTTTTTCCTTAAATACACTCATTAATGATCGTAAGTGCTAGTTACTTTTGAAGTTGGATGTGATGAGACCACGCAAGTCAAGAATGCCTTTAAGGCAACAAAGGCGCCGTTATCAACACCTCACTGACTCTGAATGAGGTCGTGTAATGGGGCTACAAGAAGCTGGTAGTTCCTTCTGAGATATTGCAAAAAGACTAGGAAGGACTGTAGCCTCTGTACATGATTGCTGCAGCGATGGTCACGAGACTATGCGGTCGCAGGAAGAAGAGGATCCAGACCGACATGTGGCGCTGCCGAGAGGGAAGACCATGGTGTTTCTTCGTTTGGCCTTGGCGTATCGCACTGCATTTGCAGCAATAATTTGCGCAAAAGTTGGCACCTCAGTGACACAACGTACTGTTACAACTCGGTTACTTCAAGGACAGCTCCTAGCTAACCGCCCCATAGAGTGCATTCCACTGAGTCGAAGTCACCACCACTTGCGAATTCGATGTGGTCAAGCGAGAGGTCTTCATAGGGGAGAATGGAGGTCAGTTGTGTTTTATGATTAAAACTAGTTCTGCATCGTTGCAGTGATGGCCATGTGTTGGTTGGAAGGTGGCCAGATAAGGGCCTGCAATCAACACGTCTGCGTGCTAGACACACTGGACCTGCACCTATAGTTATGATCTGGGGTGTGATTTCGTATAATAACAGGAGCACTCTCGTCGTTATCCCACGCACCCTGACTGCAAAATTGCAGAATTCGACCTGTTGTGCTGCCATTCACGGACATCATCCCAAGTGTTTTCCAACAGGATAACGCTCATACACCTATTTCTGAAGTAAACAAGCGTGCACTACAGAGTGTTGACATGTTGCCTTAGCCTGCTGGATCACAAGATCTGTTTTCAATCGAGCACACATGTGACATAATCGAATGACGACTGCAACGTAATTTACAAACAGAGCCAGCCGTCTCCGTGTTGAGCGACCAAGTGCATCCCACAAACTGACAACTCAACGCAAGCAAGTTTGAACGCTTGCATTCAACAGCTTGGGGGTTATTAACGTACCAGCATTTCACATTTCCTATTGTTTATATCACGTGTGTATTAACCCGTAATCTTGCAGTGTTACCTAGAAAACGCAGCGTAATTTACTAACAAAGCCAGCCGTCTCCGTGTTGACCGACCAAGTGCATCCCACAAACTGACAACACAATGCAAGCAAGTTTGGACGCTTGCATTCAACAGGCTGGGGGTTATTAACGTACCAGCATTTCATATTTGCTATCGTTTATCTCACGTGTGTATTAACTCGTAATCTTGCAGTGTTACCTAGAAAATGTATTCCCGAAATTTCATTAGTCAGCATTAGTTACTTTGTGGTGTTGCGATTTTTCTCCGTCAGTATAAATAGGAGACGATCAAATAAGTTCCCGTTCTAAGGCCGTAGAGAATAGATTCAGTATGCCACTCAGGCAAAACTGCTGTGAGCATTGGGGCAAACACTCCTCTGATGTTCCAGCTTGAAGATACCAATTTGGTAAAACATCGTGTCCTGCTGCGTGAAGAAGTTCATAACTGCCTGCTGCACATCCTCGTCCGACAAGAATCTTCGGCCCTTTACAGCCTTTTTTAAGGGACCGAAGGCGTGGTAATCGTGTGGGGATACATTAGGACTATAGGGCGGGTGCTCAAGTGTCTCCCACTTGAGTCAGCGCAATTTCTCATTTTCGACATTGATGATATGAGAACGTGCATTATCGTGAAACAGCAGCACCCATGTGGTGGGGTGATTTTCGACAGGCATACGTATTTCATGCTCTGTTTGGCGGCTTAGAAAAGAATAACAGCACGTTGACCCTGTCGGAACCGTTTGCCAATAACGACGCCATAGTTCACGTTTCAACATTTGCCGCACGCACGTCGGAAAGACAAATACCACACTAATCCCTTGCCTACATATCTGTGCTTATTCGTGACCATCGGAGCCGCGCTACATTGCATGTAGGCTGCAGCAATTGTATTAGGCGAAATGTTTTTGCTCGCCCTTTACTGTAGGTGGCCGCATGACACACTAAAAACCGTTGCGAAGTGTAGGATATTATGAGGTAACCTGAGAAACTTTTGCAGAAATTTAACTAATCTGCCCGATGTGTCACCTTCTTACTACTGATCATACTGCGTCTCAGAGATGAAGAAGCTTGTACTGGGCAGACTAGCGTCGAGAATTTAGCACTGATAAGTCAGAAAGTTATCAGAGTAATAGCGCTTTGGTCCACATTTGGAATGAAATCACGGCAATGATCTGCTTAGCATGGACGCGACAAGTTCTTCGTAGGTTTGCTGAACCAGATATGCACGTCCACCTAGCTGGCACTCGACTGCGTCGCAAATGTTTTTCCATCGGTTTCAGATCCGTCAAATTTGGTCCCCAAGGTATCAACGTTAGTTCACTTCCATGCTCCTCAAACACTGTAACGCGACTCTGGTTTAGTGACGTGAACAGTTACCGTGAAGTAAGATGCCGTCCCCGTTGGGTGAGACATCAGACTTGAAGGCATCTAGGTTGTCCACAATAACGTTCACAATATTGAAATGGTACTTTTTATTGCTAACGTTCCAAGAAGGCTCAGGTTAAACCCCCATAGCTCACACCTCACCAACCAACCCGCGTCCCAAGCGCGGTGCAATTTTTGAGCGGAATTTGGCCTGACTGAGGGTGTTTTTAGACACATCTGCCGATCTCGTGTAACGATAAAAGTGATTTCCTGCGACAAGGCAGCACGACAATTGATCTGTGGTCTAATGTTGGTAATCCCCGTGCCTACTGCAGTCGAAATTGACGATATGGCATAGGAATGGTGGCGGTCGTTTCAAGCGGTGACTTATCTTCAGTGGTGTGTGGTTAAAGGTGTGCTCCGAAAACCTTTCCCCTGCACCAGCACTGTACTCTGTCGTCATATCTAACCACAGATCGCCATCTACCCTGCCTTACAAAGCGGACATGCATTATCTAGTCCTTGTCCCGTGTTTCCACAGTTTCGTCATGTTAAACTGGATTTGGCAATGTAGAGGATGACCGTATGTCCACCCTGCCGTCACCTCTTTGTCTCTGGGACGGAAGTTTCGTACCCTAGGTGTCGGCGATTACTGTTATCCCACGTTAAATTATGTGAACGTTTCTCAGATGTTTGGAAATCTTGTAACAGAGGAGGGGAGACGAGGATATCAGCCAGATATTCACCTACTAGGCTGTGGGAAACCACCTAAAAACCAAATGCATTTTAATTTACACTGCCAGAAATGTCACAAGCTATTATACCGTGGTCGATTAGGTTTCACATTTAAACCCAACGGTACCTCGCCATCCACGGAGGAAATTTTCAAGAGGCGTCGTAGCGTGTTTGACTGTCAGACTCACAGTCCGGCTCACTACTGACTGCAGCAAAATTCCAGTTCTGCGTGCTTCCGCGCTGTGGTATGAAGTCACATGCTCTGAATAGCGGAGCACAATTGGCCGTTGTCGAATGCTGTCCTCCGCTGTTGCTGTCACCCCTTGGCGGAAGAATGGTTCACACCTTTCTCAGCACCGGGATCCAAATGTCATTCAATTTCACGCCTTCCTCTTTCCTACTGAACTCCCTGAGTTTTTACAACCTATGTGACCTTGGTATTCGCTTGTGGCTGCCAGTACTGGGGCCCTATCCAAATGAATGTGGAGGTTTCTTGGCTGCAAAGGAAGTTCCTCAACAGCTGATCTGCCTATTGCCCCCCTTCTGAAATTACCCTTATGCTCTTTTAGTCATTTTTTGACTATTATTTTTTTAATACTCACGTGTATCTTCCCGCCATTACGTGGAATCCTATAGATTCCTGCTTTTTCCACAGGTTTGCTAGCACCCTTGGCCTGTCTTAGGTGATCTTGTATCTACCGCGTGGGTTTGTAGATTATAGCGATGTTCCGTGTTTTCCAGAATTTGCCTATGCTGTCAGTAACGTCCTTAATGAGAGGCAGGTAAACTTCTGACTTCATACAGTCTTGTGCATTGCTATACTTTCTGCAACGTTGTCTTAACGCTCTTTTTGCCTCAGCGGACGAATAATTATTCCTGAGCAATGTAATGGTGAGATGTATTAATTGCCCGTCAGGCAGCTCTGGTTCGCAGGTGTTCCGTCCTCCATCCCCGTAAGCCCAGTTATAACGAAATTCTTAACGGAACAATTCGAGGAGCAAGTGCTGGAAACTGGCAACAAGAAACCGAATATTTCTTTCCGCTGCGTGGATGACATTTTCGATTTGTGGAGGAGTGACAGACAGGAACTATATCGTTTTCGCAAGCATCCTCACGTCATTAATCCGAAGATTCAGTTTACCTTGAAGGAGGAGGCTGGTGGGAGATTAAATTTTCTTGGTGCGCTAGTTTTCAAGAAAAAGGTCGTAGCTTAGGCTACACAGTTTACCGAAAACCGAAGCACGCAGGTCTTTACTTAAACCGGGATTCGAATCTTTACTCACAATAAGATTGGCTGATAGATCAAGGAACATCTACGAACCGGAGTTGCGTGATACGGATTTAAAACATCTCACCACTGCAATGCACAAGAATGGTTATTCGTCGATGAAGTAAAAAGAGTGTTAACACCACTGCGCAGAAATCATACCAATGCACAAGCACCTCTGTAACATTTTCCTGGTCTTTATTAAGGATGTTATTGAAGCCAAAGGAAAAATACTGAAAATACATAACATCGCGGCAATCTACACACCCAAACGGAAGAATCAAGATCATCTTAAGCAGGCCAAGAATGATTGCAGAGTGATTGGAAAAGTAGAAATTTATAGGATTCCATGTAGTTGTGGGGAAGTGTGCCTGGGTACAACAAAAAGAACGGTCAAAAGCGACAAGAATAGCAAAATGGTTCAAACGGCTCTGAGCACTATGGGACTTAACTGCTGTGGTCATCAGTCCCCTAGAACTTAGAACTACTTAAACCTAACTAACCTAAGGACATCACACACATCCATGCCCGAGGCAGGATTCGAACCTGCGACCGTAGCGGTCACGCGGCTCCAGACTGTAGCGCCTAGAACCGCACGGCCACTCCGGCCGGCTCAAGAATAGCACAGGGGCAACTGCAGAAGGAGGGAAAGTGACAGATCAGATGTTGCAGAACATCCCTTGCAGCCAGAAGACGACCACATTCATTTCCATAGAACCCAAGTACTGGCAGCCACAATCGTATACCTTGAAAGGCTATGCAGGGAGGCCACAGACATACTCAGGAATTTCAATAGGAAATAGGAGAACGTGAAACTGAATGACATTTGTATCCTAGTGATGCAGAAGATGTGCACTAGCGTTCCACCAAGGGATGATAGCAACAGCAGAGGACGGCATTCGACAACGACCAATTGCTCTCGGGTATTCAAAGCATGCGATGCTACGCCACTTCGCCGAAGCACTCGTAAATGGATTTTGCAGCAGCCAGTAGCGAGTCTCAAAACTATATCTAAGCTTGCTGTCGCGGCACAAGAAACCCCATTCATCTCTTACTGTGCCACTTTAATATACATTCGACGACTCTCTCGTAAGGTACTTCACTCGGGCTCTGCATTCGGTGCTGAAATTATTGGGTTCACGTTTCTTTTGAAACATGCAATAGCGCCATCTGTAAATAACAGTGTCAATAAATTCAGCGAACCGTATTAATCTCTGCCCTCAGAGAGGAATATCGATTGGGCGAGTTCCATATGAAAAAGGTTTCGATATCTTTGTAGTTCTGAGCCAGCATTTCGTGTTCTTGTCCTATGAAAATAATGGAGGGCAGCAGTGTACTTAGAGGCAACGTCTGAGTTTCATTATAATTCTCACCCACGCTTCATTTCTGCTTTACAAGCTTCAATAATGTCCTAGTCTGTAATCGACGCAATGTAGGTGCTCTGTTATTTCGGTATAAGCTTGCGTTCTACTCCGAAGATCCTTGCGTTCACTACTGAAGTATGAAAACAACATGATTTCTTGCATAATGATAGCTAAATTAACTGGAAGTTAAACTATATCTGTATCTCCATCTAGACTGTATCGCTTGCACGTGCTAGCCAGGTGGGACATTCAGTAGTACACGCATATTACCTTCATTTTCCGTCCAAACAGGCCTCGAAGGGCCCACAGTACTGGCCAGCCGCCTGAGCCATATGCCATCAGTAGCACCGGCTGCGGATACGTTGGGGCATGTCGTCAGCACACCTCTCTCCCGGCGGTTTTCATTCGTGACCGGTGCCACTATTTCTCAGTCAAGTAGCTCCTCTTTTGGCCTCACAAGAGCTAAGTGCATCCCGCTTGTCAACAGCACTCGCCAGACCTGGATGGTGACTCATCCGAGGGCTAGCCAAGCTCGACAGCGCTTACATCGGTGATCTTACTGGTGTAGTATACAAAACAAGTGTGAGGAAAATGGAGGGCTCAATGTGAGTTACTGTTTACATGCTTTTATGTTTATGGCCCGACAGGAACTAAATTTAGAGCACTAAGGAATATTCAGTCTTTGCCCCACTGGGCTCGGTCAAGAGCTGTGAGTGATTAAATAATACACAAAAAGCAAGTATTACTGTCTTTGTGTTTTAAGCACCACTAAGCATTTACACTGTCATACTAAGAGCACCAAATGGTCTAAGATGACTACAAGCACATTCCACGAATTAAAATGTCTGCTACTGGGTAAAGGTTCTTCAAGATATTTCCATGCATTACTAATTTCATTTAAAGTCCTGGAAGAATATGCAGCAACCTCCGATCAGTTTATGCATTCTGGAGGGCAAATAATACAGACGAAAACATATTTTGTACCGCTCTCTCTCTGCGATAACTAGAAATGAGTGTTGAATGGTGAAATGGTAGTCAGCTGTGCCATGATCAACTCAGAGAAGGGATGCAGCTGTGTGTTTTTGACTGTGACACCCGGAAGTGCGGGAACTACGTTCTACATCTACATCTACATCCATACTCCGCAAGCCATCTGACGGTGTGTGGCGGAGGGTACTTTGAGTACCTCTATCGGTTCTCCCTTCTATTGGAGTCTCGTATTGTTCGTGAAAAGAAAGATTGTCAATATGCCTCTGTGAGGGCACCAGATCAATTTTTCTTTGGAAACTGTATGTAAGGAATTGTGCAAGTGTGGCGAATTAGGGATTTTTGAGGAGCAGTTGATGTATTGGTGCCGTTGGCCTATGGTCAAAAAAACCGACTAGTAATTCTCAGCTCATGGTTGATTCCATTGCTATCACTATATCTTTCATTTTCATTTTTCTTCGCGGAGTTATATAATTAGTTAAAAATGGAAATATATTTAAACAGTTCATTTTATATGTGTGAAATTAATATCATCAATTTAGTTGTAATTACTACCTTATTAAGTGGAAAGGGAGGAGCACACAAGGAAATTTAGTAGGAAAGCGTTTTCTGCAAATGATCTGTTAGAGAGGTCGTTTTCCCCTAGATATTTGGAGGAGAGAGTTAAGAGATAGGTAGGTCTACTCCAAATTTAGATCTAACAACTAATGGCTTGTTTTGAGGCTCACTAATTTGGCTCATATTACTCGAGTATAAACAGGTAGATGCGTCTTTCAAGGCGCTGCAGTATTTCGTCTGAGTGGACCACAGGAAAACGTCAAACACTCCCTAAAGAATTATGAATGCAGCACGAATGATTTTTGAGTAGCAGTTCACGTATCGGTGCCAAAAAAAGGAAAAAAAAGGAACACCTACTGGCCAATTGTTGGGTCAGGTTCAAATCCTGTTGCTACTGTAATTTAATTTACACTCCACCCAATATATAAAACAGTTCAAATGGCTCTGAGTGCTATGGGACTTAAATATCTGAGGTCATCAGTACCCTAGAACTTAAAGTACTTAAACCTAACTAATCTAAGGACATCACACACATCCATGCCCGAGGCAGGATTCTAACCTGCGACCGTAGCGGTCGCGCGGTTCCAGCCTGAAGCGCCTAGAACCGCTCGGCCACACCGGCCGGCTAAAACAGTTCAATTAGTATATGTAAAACTAATATATTTAATATAGTTACGATTACTACCGTTAAAAGTCAAAAGGTTATGAGTGGTGGTAACGAAATCACGAATATGAGGAAATTTATTATGAAAGCGTCTGAAAAGAATTGGATCTGCAGGTATGCTGCTTGCAGAGTACTTCTTTGCTTTCGGGACGAGTGATGCGCGAGGTACAGGACGACTGAAAGATCTAGGACACATTAATGCGTTAACTAAACACATAGCGGAAATCATACACATATAAACAACACAACTGATTTTAGTGCATCAGGTAAAGCCAATATCGCAACAATATTAAATGGTGCTTATCAAGACAACATAGTGAAGCACAATCTGTTTATTTTTGTAATATTGTAACACATTGGTAAACTTTTGCACTAGATGCCATTGATACTCAGTGTCTCTGCTTTAATTTCCAATCTGAATATGCACTTTTCACTGGTCATTGGGGCGCATTTAGAGGCGCATTTAGAGGTGAGAACTATCTATGAAGACAATTCTACTCTAGTCAATGAGATGCCAAGCCGAAGACGTGTCTGGAGACGCACTGAACATTGGTGGGATATCTACCTGTGGGCCATCTACCTGTGAGTCACGCGCTATACCGCCAGACAACCAGAAGTGATGGTGTGGGATGCGGTATCCTTACAGCAGAGTAGTACGTCGACGATATTCTACGCCCTGTTTTGTTGTCCTTCATGACAAGCTATCATGAGGTTACATTTCAGCAAGATATCTCCCCGCCGCACAAGGCTAGAGTTTTCACTGCTTGTCTTGGCGCTTGCCGTACACTGTTTGGGCAGCAGGGTTGCCGCATTTCTCCCCAGTAGAGAATTTTTGTAGTATTATGGGCAAGGGCCTCCAACCATTTCAGAATTTTGACGACCCAACGCGCAGGTTAAGTAGTATTCGGTACGATAACCCCCGTCCCTTCGGAGGACATCCAGTAACTCTATCAATCAATGTCAAGCCAAAATAATTGGCTGCGTAAGGGCCAGAGGTGGGCCAATGCGTTATTGACTTGTTTAATTTGTGAAGCTTTTTCTCTTGAATAAATCATCCAATTTTTCTGAAATTGTAATCATTTGTTTATCTGTACCGATTTCCGAAACATTCGGATAATTCCTTCATTGTGCATCGTTTTCTGTTGTGTATGAAAAGAAATGTTAATAAATAAAAGTATGTGCGCACATAATTACACCTTCTATGTCAGACCTGAACTAATGTTTACCTTCTTTATTATCAAGTGAGGCTTAGCAGAAAATATAATGGTTTACGGATCCAGAAACGTCACACAGTGTACAGAAGATCCATAAGAAGACCGGTGAAGAGGTGGTACGATCAATAATTCCAACTGAGAGGGTGTAACAGCCAACTGTCTAATACGAGGGCTATTCGGAAAGTGAGGAACGATAGGTCGCAAAGTGGAAACCACAGTGAAAATCAAAACTGTTTTATTTGTAACAGTTAGCTACAACTTCCAGCTATTTATCTCCATAGTCACCGATCCGACTCCGACGTTTGTCGTAGCCTTGAACCAACTTTCCAATACCCTCGTTATAAAAGGCAGCCGCCAGTGCTTTCCACCAATTCTCTACGCTGACCTACAGGTCGTTGTCCGTGCCAAAATGTCTTCATAGCCAGCGGTTCATGTGAGCAGAGATGAAATTCATAGGGAGACAATTACGGGCTGTATTGTGGGTAATCAAACATTCTGAATTGAAAATGATGCAGGAGCATCTTCATTGCCCCTGCAGAATGAGGCTGAGAATTGTCTTGAAGAAGAAACAGCACGACAGTTATGTAATGTTGGCTGCATATCTTCAGGCGAAATTTCTCACCAGGTCCTCGTACTTGGCGGGAGACATTATTGTTCTAGGTATCTTTACGTGCTCCCTGTGTGCTCAAAACTAAAAAGAACGACGTAACGCGATCGACGGGCGTACTAGGGACACTGCCCAACACACCTGTGCAAAACTTCATCGGTGTTTCACTGTGGTTTCCATCTCGTGACCGATCGTTCCTTAGTTTCCGAATAACACTCGTACATGATGATGGAAGAAGACGAGGAAGAAGAAGAAGAAGAAGAAGAAATGAAGATACAATGGGCTGTCAAAGTGGAAATCTTACGCATCGTGGAACATTGCTCGGAACGGTTTTATGACTTCTGAAGGAATGCAGAGCGAGCTGTGACACGTCGTCTAGAAAGGAGACCCACCCTCTCTCTCCCTGCAGTGCGCGCCACCCACCCAGAGGCAACCGGCGGGACGCAGATACCAGGGGCTGATCGGGCCGCGTCGGGGAACGGCTTCGCCCAGCCAGTTTCACGGTCGGTTGGGCAGTCGGCACCAGCGTGCCTCGCGCGCCTCCGCTCTTTCCCTGGAGCCGGGAGCCTGGAGCCTGGAGCCTCCACCTGATTGACACTCCGGAATCCGGGTGGCCCCTGACGTCACTGCACGTGCCGATCACATTTTCGAGAGGATGACGCCGGCCGTAAAAGCTTTGTAACGTAGGCGACTTACCTACGACGCTGTCGTAATAGCGATCTACATTCCAGTTAATTCCCAATGTGTGATATATGGAAAAAAGAGGACGAGGGTAGACTTAGGATTCACGAGTATTATAATAGTAAACTGTGGTAGCAGTGTTCGGAAAGAACATGAGCTCGAAGTGCTAATAGAAAACTGGAGGTAAGTTCAGCCAAAGTACCCTAATGGTGTTCACAAAACAGGGATTAAGTCGAGTCGGTGGTGACGTGTTTCCTGCTGTGAAAGGTAGTTTATCTTGTTGCGAAATGAAAGTAGATAGTTCCTGTATGTTATTATTGAAAGAGGTTATACTTGACACTAGAAATCCAGACATATTATGAAAATATATTTTGTATGCGTGCTTGTGTGTGTGTGTGTGTGTGTGTGTTTGTGTGTGTGTGTGTGTGTGTGTGTGTGTGTGTGTGTGTGTGTGTGTGTGTGTCTGTGTATCTACGTTCCTAATCTCCTACTAAACCACGGCAAACAACCTTGGTACACACATCCTTTACTGTGAAGCAGCTGTCATAGTAGGAACGGCAATGCACGCTCTGCAACGTTCTCACACGCTGGAAACAGTGTTTCTAAGTGGTAGGAGGTTCCATTCCTTCAACAGCACGGTTGACAACTGCTAAATAGGTATCAGTGCCTGTGGACGTGCTCCAAGAACCACCTCAACGCACCCCATACGTTATCGATGAGATTTACACACAGGTGATTAAGTCATGGAATAATTCGTAATGGCGTAATGCAACAACTGGACGTGCCACTGACTCAACACTTTCTTGGAAGTCCCCTCCATAAACAGGGAGCCATGCGTCTTCTAAAGCCAGCCGTAACTGCGAAAGCATTGCCCATGCACATTTTGTGTACGAATTCGGTTACATGCCATAACTGTCCGATAGTATTCACATCAGGCGATCTGGTTGGCCATATCACTAGTTCGAACTGCCCAGAAAATTCTTCATACCAGTCGCGATCAAGTGTAGCCAGTGACATGGCGCATTGTCACCCATAAAAATTCCATTGTTGTTTGGGAACATGAAGTCCATGAGTGGTTGCAAGTGCCGTCCGAGCAGTCGAACATAGACATTTGCAGTCAATGGTCGGTTCAGTTGGACCAGAGGATCCCGTACATTCCATGTAAACACCTTTACAGAGCCAATACCACCTTGCACAGTGCATTGTTGACCACCTGGCTCCATGGGATCGTGGGTTCTGCGCTCTTTCCAGCCGAAATCTGGACTCATCTGACTGGTCCACAGATTTCCAATCGTATACGGTAAAACCGATATGGTCACTAGCCCAGAAGAGGCGCTGCAGGCAATGTCGTGCAGTTAGCAAATGCACTTGCGTTGGTCGTCTGCTGCCATAGCCCACTAACGCCAAATATAGACACACTGTCGTAACGTATACGTTCGTCTTACGTCCAGCACTGATTTCTACTGTTATTACACCCAGTTTTGCTTGTCTGTTAGTACTGACAACTCTACGCAAATGCCGCTACTCTCAGTCGTTAAGTTAACGACGTCGGTCACTGCGCTGTCTGTGGTGAGGGGTAATGTGTGAAATTTGGTATTATTGGCGCACTCTTGACACTGTGGATCTCGCAATATTGAAGTCCTAACGATTTCCGAAATGAAATGTCCCATGCGTATTGCAGTGTCTAAGAGTCCTGCTTACTCGGTTTGCTAGACAAATATTCTAACAAATCGTGTTAATAAGTTTTATTACAAAATGAAAAGATACAATACTTAACTTTTCCAGCTACACAGATGTATCGCAAGCAGAGAACAACATACAAAAGAAGGTATCTTCTTCAGTACAAACAATTCCAAATCTCTGCTACATAGAGTGTACAAGCGAGATGGATAGAGTTGACGCTGCTATATAAATGGGGCGTCGCCAGTCGGTCGCGGCCCTTATGTCGTCTTCATATAGCGCCGCTGCTGTTGTATTGTCGTCCTGGAGAGGGGTTGGTCAGTATGCGATTGGCTGACGTCTTCTCACAGCCATTTCTTTTCTGTCGTTCCCGACTGGCCTGCCGGCGCTTGACTTTACGCCGTAGCACGCACAGCTCTAATTACCACTCCGCATTCAGATTATTTTAAGTTTTGTCGTCCGGTCATAATCATGGTCGGAAACCTTCTTACGTGAATCACCTTTGTAACTTTTACTTCCTGACTGGCTGCCGATAACCGTAGTATCTTCTCTATCATTCCTTTAAATGGATTTATGTGACTGACGTATATAACAGAAGTTATTGTGGGGGACTGTATCTTCGTGTTGACAGGTGCGGTCATTTCCACGACCTGGTATGGTCCCTGGTATTTTTTTAAAAATATCTTCGTTTTCCCCTCTGATGTATAGGAACTATTGACGATTGACCATTGCCTCACGTGGTACTGCGGCGTTCCAGTGACTTCGAGTCACTACGATTTCACTGTGACTTAAATGTCCGACACTCCTTATCCTTTGCCTGTGCCTGCTGCCATGTCAATGCTCTTCTTTAGCATACATAACATTGTTACCCCGCGGCTTACCGACGTACATTTACGTTGAATCTCCCTGGCATATGGATGACCTCTTACTCGAATTCAATAAGCTTAAGTAACCCCCTAGTTAATCTACCAGATGGATCTCTGAAACCAAGCAATCCGTTACGACATTGAATTTCCTAATATGCTGTTAGCACCGAAAATATGTAATACCGTATATGAGCGCCAAAATCTCTTTCTCTGTTGTTGAATAGTTACGCTCAGCCTTGTTTAACCGTCATAAAGCGTAATCTACCGGATGTTCCTGACCATCTACTATTGGTCGCAAAACACAACGGACTGCCTCATTTGAAGCACCACACGAAAGGATTATCTCTGTCTCGAAATCCAGAAAAACCAATACTGCATCTGAAACTAATATTTATTTCACTTTTTAAAATGCTCCCTGCCATTACTACAGCCAATGGAATATCGTCCCCTTCTTCAGTAGCTTGCGCAAGATTCTGGCTATTTTGGCAAAGTTTTTCAGAACCATCTGTAAAACTTACTTGTTCGATGGATAAGCAAACTGCATACAAGAGAACAGTGTCTATCAGTCTAGAGTAAGAGACTTCAGGAAGAGAGAGAAAGAGTAATATCAGTACGTTCACCCCATTCTTAGCGTTTATAGTGATCCAAATATTTATCACAGGGTGAAATATTTCTGTCGTCCCCTTAGAATTAGATTTGTCGTCACTAAATCATTAGACCGATATATTTTTTTTTTTTTTTGGTCATCAGTCTACTGACTGGTTTGATGCGGCCCGCCACGAATTCCTTTCCTGTGCTAACCTCTTCATCTCAGAGTAGCACTTGCAACCTACGTCCTCAATTATTTGCTTGACGTATTCCAATCTCTGTCTTCCTCTACAGTTTTTGCCCTCTACAGCTCCCTCTAGTACCATGGAAGTCATTCCCTCATGTCTTAGCAGATGTCCTATCATCCTGTCCCTTCTCATTATCAGTGTTTTCCACATATTCCTTTCCTCTCCGATTCTGCGTAGAACCTCCTCATTCCTAACCTTATCAGTGTACCTAATTTTCAACATCTCAAGTGCTTCGATTCTCTTCTGTTCCGGTTTTCCCACAGTCCATGTTTCACAACCATACAATGCTGTACTCCAGACGTACATCCTCAGAAATTTATTCCTCAAATTAAGGCCGGTATTTGATATTAGTAGACTTCTCTTGGCCAGAAATGCCTTTTTTGCCATAGCGACTCTGCTTTTGATGTCCTCCTTGCTCCGTCCGTCATTGGTTATTTTACTGCCTAGGTAGCAGAATTCCTTAACTTCATTGACTTCGTGACCATCAATCCTGATGTTAAGTTTCTCGCTCTTCTCATTTCTACTACTTCTCATTACCTTCGTCTTTCTCCGATTTACTCTCAAACCATACTGTGTACTCATTAGACTGTTCATTCCGTTCAGCAGATCATTTAATTCTTCTTCACTTTCACTCAGGATAGCAATGTCATCAGCGAATCGTATCATTGATGTCCTTTCACCTTGTATTTTAATTCCACTCCTGAACCTTTCTTTTATTTCCATCATTGCTTCCTCGATGTACAGATTGAAGAGTAGGGGCGAAAGGCTACAGCCTTGTCTTACACCCTTCTTAATACGAGCACTTCGTTCTTGATCGTCCACTCTTATTATTCCCTCTTGGTTGTTGTACATATTGTATATGACCCGTCTCTCCCTATAGCTTACCCCTACTTTTTTCAGGATCTCGAACAGCTTGCACCATTTTATATTGTCGAACGCTTTTGCCAGGTCGACAAATCCTATGAAAGTGTATTGATTTTTCTTTAGCCTTGCTTCCATTACTAGCTGTAACGTCAGAATTGTCTCTCTCGTCCCTTTACTTTTCCTAAAGCCAAACTTATCGTCACCTAGGGCATTCTCAATTTTCTTTTCCATTCTTCTGTATATTATTCTTGTAAGCAGCTTCTATGCATGAGCTGTTAAGCTGATTGTGCGATAATTATCGCACTTGTCAGCTCTTGCCGTCTTCGGAATTGTGTGGATGATGCTGTTCCGAAAGTCAGATGGTATATCGTCAGACTCATATATTCTACACACCAACGTGAATAGTCGTTTTGTTGCCACTTCCCCCAATGATTTTAGAAATTCTGATGGAATGTTATCTATCCCTTCTGCCTTATTTGACCGCAAGTAGTTCAAAGCTCTTTCAAATTACGATTCTAATACTGGATCCCCCATCTCTTCTAAATCGACTCCTGTTTCTTCTTCTATCACATCAGACAAATCTTCTCCCTCATAGAGGCTTTCAGTGTATTCTTTCCACCTATCTGCTCACTCCTCTGCATTTAACAGTGGAATTCCCGTTGCACTCCTGATGTTACCACCGTTGCTTTTAATGTCACCAAAGGTTGTTTTGACCTTCCTGTAATGCTGAGTCTGTCCTTCCGACAATCATATCTTTTTCAATGTCTTCACATTTTTCCTCCAGCCATTTCGTCTTAGCTTCCCTGCACTTCCTATTTATTTCATTCCTCAGCGACTTGTATTTCTGTATTCCTGATTTTCCCGGAACATGTTTGTACTTCCTCCTTTCATCAATCAACTGAAGTATTTCTTCTGTTACCCATGGTTTCTTCGCAGCTACCTTGTTTGTACCTATGTTTTCCTTCCCAACTTCTGTGATGGCCCTGTTTAGAGATGTCCACTCCTGTTCAACTGTACTGCCTACTGCACTATTCGTTATTGCTGTATCTATAGCGTTAGAGAACTTCTAACGTATCTCGTCATTCCTTAGTACTTCCGTATCCCACTTCGTTGCGTATTGATTCTTCCTGACTAATGTCTTGAACTTCAGCCTACTCTTCATCACTACTATATTGTGATCTGAATCTATCTCTGCTCCTGGGTACGCCTTACAATCCAGTATCTGATTTCGGAATCTCTGTCTGACCATGATGTAATCTAATTGAAATCTTCCCGTATCTCCCGGCCTTTTCCAAGTATACCTCCTCCTCTTGTGATTCTTGAACAGGGTATTCTCTATTACTAGCTGAAACTTGTTACAGAACTCAATTAGTCTTTCTCCTCTTTCATTCCTTGTCCCAAGCCCATATTCTCCTGTAACCTTTTCTTCTACTCCTTCCCCTTCAACTGCATTCCAGTCGCCCATGACTATTAGATTTTCGGCCCCCTTTACATACTGCATTACCCTTTCAATATCCTCATACACTTTCTCTATCTGTTCATCTTCAGCTTGCGACGTCGGCATGAATACCTGAACTATCGTTGTCGGTGTTGGTCTGCTGTCGATTCTGATTAGAACAACCCGGTCACTGAACTGTTCACAGTAACACACCCAGGACCTACCTTCCTATTCATAACGAATCCTGCTCCTGTTATACCATTTTCTGCTGCTGTTGATATTACCCGATACTCATCTGACCAGAAATCCTTGTCTTCCTTCCACTTCACTCACTGACCCCTACTATATCTAGATTGAGCCTTTGCATTTCCCTTTTCAGATTTTCTAGTTTCCCTACCACGTTCAAGCTTCTGACATTCCACGCCCAGACTCGTAGAACGTTATCCTTTCGTTGATTATTCAGTCTTTTTCTCATGGTAACCTCCTCCTCGACAGTCCCCTCCCGGAGATCCGAATGGGGGACTATTCCGGAATCTTTTGCCAATGGAGAGAACATCATGACACTTCTTCAATTACAGGCCACATGTCCTGTGGATACACGTTACGTGTCTTTAATGCAGTGGTTTCCATTACCTTCTGCATCCTCATGTCGTTGATCATTGCTGGTTCTTCCACCTTTAGGGGCAATTTCCCACCCCTAGGTCAAGAGTGTGCCCTGAACCCCTATCCGCTCCTCCGCCCTCTTTGACAAGGCCGTTGACAGAATGAGGCTGACTTCTTATGTCGGAAGTCTTCGGCCGCCAATGCTGATTATTTATCAAAATTTAGGCTGTGGCGGGGATCTTTTTTTTTTTTTTTTTTTTTTTTTAAATAAATCATTATTAAGGAACTACTAAAGTATTTTTAAAACTAGATCTATAAAGTCAGGTATTTGAGTTTTCGCATGGAAATAAAAAAAATTACTTGTTTCAGTGTTCCTGGAAATTCAACACCTAAGGGGGTGAAACTTCCTGGCAGATTAAAACTTTGTGCCCGACCGAGACTCGAACTCGGGACCTTTGCCTTTCGCGGGCAAGTGCTCTACCAACTTTTTTTTGTTTTTTTTTTGTTTTTTACATGAACTGAAAATAAAAAATTAAAGTTTTCACTCGATTGAAGATTTGAACCAAGGACCTTTTTTTTTTTTTTTTTTTTTTTTTTTTTTTTTTTTTTTTTTTTTTTTTTTTAAGAATGTGTGGGTGTGGGAGGGCGCGGAAGGCAGAGCGATCAGGGGTCGTAACCCGAGGCCTGGTCGCAGTGTCCCCCTCGTCCGTCAAGGAATCAGGGATGGGAAGGGGAAATCTTTTGTAGGAATTATTGTTTATTTATTTATTTTTATTTACTGTTTTAATACATTCGTAATGTGGTTTTACTTTATACCACAACAAAAATAAATGTATCTAGCACCGCATCGTGCTCTGAGAAAAAGAAAACAATATCTCGGCACGTTCCTACACCGAGGTAATGTATATGGGGAAAACGAAAAAAAAAAAAGTGCTTCATACAGGATACAGAAGGGTGTGTCGCTACACTCCTTACGCTTCATCATCCAGGTACGTCTTCACGTATATCATGTTGTTCCACCGAGAATCGAACTTAGTCATGTCAGCTCACTCTATGGGTATCTTCTCCTACCTGTTGATGATCCAGCTGCGTGGAGGGTCGCGTAGGGCACTCCCTAAGTAGTTAGAAAAATACTGTCTGTATTTTGGGTTCCGTACGATCTTGCAATGACGTTCTTGTAGGTAGTTCCAAAAGTCTAATACATCTTTAGGTCCATCGTGAAATAAGTAGTGTACCGCATGCGCACGGATCCACGTGACAGCGTTGGTCTTGGCGCGCGGGAAATACTGTTGATCCGGAAATAGTAGAAACCGAGGTGTAATGTGTTCCGGAGTCACTCGTAGAAAATACGACAAAATTTGTCGCACCAAGCGCCATACGTCTTCTGCCGCGCCACATGTGAGACGGTGTTCGTCCGTGTCTGGTATCCCGCAGTCTACGCAGAGAGGCGATTCCGCCATGTTTATCTTGTGGAGGCGTGATCGGGTGATCTGTTTACCATTGACTGTGATGTACCATGTGGATCGGACGGCTGTGTCCAGTGGAATTGCGTGAATCGTCTTCCACACCACCTTCCAATGAACCTGAGGGCTTTTCGTCTCCACGATGTTTGGTGGGCGCCTCTGCTGTAGGACATGATATATATCCCGCGCCGACGCCTGTTTCGTCGGTGGTACTGCGATACGGAAATAGCTGTGTTCAATGTAAAAGTTCCCGAAGTAGTAGAAGGGTGGGGGTATGTCTTGCGTCGTCAGTGGGGGCATAATGGACGGCGGAGCTAAGGACTCCAACAGCAAACCTGTCAAACTTTCCGGGTGGTGGCGCCACAGCTTGATGTGTGAGCTGACATACAGGGACACAGCTCTGTCGTGGACATGGACTAGGCCAAGACCTCCCCTTTCTGGGGGAAGGGTCAGTGGCTCATAACTGACTTTGAAGAGCATGCCTGTACTGACGTAGGCTCCGAATGCCGCTAATAGACGTCGAGCCATCAGTAACGGTATTGGGAGAACACGCGCTATGTGTGGAAGGCGCGATGCGAGGTAAACATTAACGAAGTGTGTCCTTTGGAGAATGTCGAGGGTCCGCAGACGAAGGTTGAAGATCTGGACCCGAATTTGTTGTAATAAGCGGCGGTAGTTAAGAGCCGCGGTGCGCCGTATGTCGTCATGAAACTCTATTCCGAGACATTTGATAGTGCCACGAAGCTGTAGGGGTTCGACACACGCTGGGGTCAACCCGTCTCCTATGGCCATGGCGACTGATTTGGCGACGTTGAGACAGCTGCCGGAAGCCACACCGTACGTGGTAATCCATTCTAGTGCTCTGTTGACATCATCGCGATTGCGGAACACGAGAACTAGGTCGTCTGCATATGCTGTACAGCGAAATGTGACGTCACGTAGGGTAAGACCGGTGAGGCGTTGACGGAGACCACAGAGGAGCGGTTCCAGTGCCAGAGCATATAGTATCGTCGACAAGGGGCAGCCTTGACGGACGGAGCGGAAAATCGGGAGGGACTGCGAGAGACGCCCGTTAACGAGCACTTTGGAAGTCGCTCCTAGGAGTAGGCGCATCACGACGGCTGTGAATTGCTGTGGGTACTGCATGTGCTGGAGAACGGACGTTAGGTATGCGTGATCCACTCGATCAAACGCTTGGCTAAAATCTAGTGATGCCAGCGCTCCCGGGACGCGGCGTGCCCTGGCTAGGGCTATTAAGTCACGGTATCGACACAGTGCTGTGTGGATGTTGTTGATACCCCCTAGGGAAGTCTGATCTGGCGAGATGACGTAAGGTAGGGTCGGTCGTAGACGGTTTGCTAATAGTCTGGTGAATATCTTCATGTCGCAGTTGACGAGTGTTAGCGGGCGGTAATCTTGTATCCGAGCCCCACCTTTAGGCTTGTGAACCGGTATAATTATTCCTTCTACGAAGGCCGCAGGGAGCGGCACCGCGGGGGACATAAGCTCCCGACAGATGTCTGTTAACTTGGGAGCCAGTAAATACTGAAAAGTTCTATAAAACTCCACAGGGAGCCCGTCGGGGCCAGGAGACTTATTCGCCGCTCCTTGACCGATGGCGTCGATAACTTCGTCTTCCGTAATGTCGTTCAATAATTCAGTTTGTAAATCCTGTGGGACAATGCCGTAAACCAGTTGTGAGACTACTGTCACCGTCATCGGGTCGGAACATTGAGCAGAATAAAGTCGTGCGTAATGGTCGAAGAAGGCTGCAGCAATATCGCGTTGTGTGCTGTGATGAAGGCCGTCCTCAGTGGTGATGGCATGTATCAGCGCCCGTCTTCGCAGTGTGCGTTCTCGGATGACGCGGTACATGGTGGGTCGTTCCGTTGCGAGTCTGTCTGGTGTCCGCGCTCGGACGATCGTCCCTTCGAGGTGTCGGCGCATATGGGCTACGATCTGTGCTTTCGCACGCTGAACTGTCAGCTGTCGTTCCGGTGTGGGTGGCAAGGAGGCGCATTCGCGAAGGACGGTGAAATAAAAATCAAGGGTCTGCCGCCTCCAAGCAGCAGTCTCACGACCATACGTAATAAAGGTTCGCCGTAGGGCCGGCTTGGCGCAGGTTAACCACCAACTAATCGACGTAGGATACGTTGGGAGGCGGCGGACGCACAAACTCCACGTGTCTTCGATGGCGCGTCGACAATCCGGAGAAGCGAGATGAGCAAGGTTTAATTTCCAGGGATGTCGGCTGCGCCACACCCGTTGGCGACGAAGGGTGACGGCACATATATAGGCCTCGTGGTCAGAGAAGGCTACTGGCCACACCTCCGCGTCACTCACCGTTGCCGCGAGAGAACGGGAGACGTAAATCCTATCGATGCGACTAGACGAGTGACTCGTGAAATGGGTGTATCCCGGTCTATTTCCTCGGACATGTTCCCATGTATCTACCAGCTGGAGATCGCCGATGAGTGTCCCAAGTTCGGGGCACGGTGAATGGCGTGGCAGCTGATCTTTAGGTGCTTGGGTGCAATTGAAATCGCCCCCTAATATCAAGTCATCGTGCCTGTCCTGAAAAAGCGGTGCTATTCCTTCTGCGAAGAAAAGCGATCGGTCACGACGGCGATTCGTTCCGGAAGGGGCGTACACATTGATAAACCGGACGCCTTGCACCGTTACGGCCATTCCTCTAGCGTCGGGGAGATATCGGACTTCGTCCGCCTCGAGGCCCTCTCTGAGGAGAATGGCGACTCCACTGTTAGTTGGCGAGGCGTGGGACACATGAGCCGTATAACCATACATACCCGGGAAATCTTCGACGAAGACTTCTTGGAGAAAGACAATGTCAACGTCTGCGGCATTGAGCATGTCTTGGAGCAGCGACAACTTCGTACGTGTCCGAATGGTGTTAATGTTGATGGTCGTTAAGCGATAGGTTTGTAGATCGTCTCCTGCGGTGGGGGCTGCCGTCAGTGTCGCCGTAAAAGGTGGGGCCTGTGATCTGCTGGCCGCGTCCGCGCCGTCATCTGTTGCTACTCGGGAGGGGCCGAGGTGTGGGAGGAGAGACCCCTCTCCTCATCCACCACAGCGGCCGTAGAATCGTCTTCAATGTCATCCGCCCAAGGTCCGCAAGTTAACGGTGGCTGCGGCAGAATACTTGTGGGCTGAGTGACTAAGGGTGAATCCGCAGTTGTTTCCGGTTGTGTACCAACGGCGGGCGCTGTGCTGGCCATCCGTTTGTCCGAGGGAGCGGAAACGGATTTGTCAAAATCAGACAAAGTGACAGGTGAGGGCGATCTCGTGTCATCCATTCTCCTCGTCGTTTCGTCGGCCGTCCGGTCGTCAACTGGAGAAGACGTCCGCTGGAGGCAATCGTCTGAGGGTGTGCGACGTCGCTTTTTATGTTTTCTCGGTGACCTTTGTTTGCGGACGTGGGTTTCTGAGTCCGAAAGAGTTTGTGGTTCCCGTATAGCATCCCCCTCAGGGAGAAAGGCAGAGGTCGGTACAACCTTAGCGTCGAGTTCCATTCTCTCGTCCGAATCTTCTTGTGGAGTCGATGGGCGGCGTTCTTCAACCCCTGCAGACACCGTAATGGTGTTGGTCAATCCAGGACCGGCGACAGGTGCGCATTCTAACGCTTCCTGTCTTCCGGGGGGGTTGTCGTCTGTCATGACGGTCGATCGTGTCACCTCTGCGTAATTGAGGGGGAGGGCCGTGAGCGTAGGAGGTGGTGTCGTGTCATGCAATGGAAGTTGTGTAATCCGACGTTGAATACACGCCGAGCGGACATGACCCTCCTGACCGCAACCAGAACAAGTACGAGGTTGGCCGTCGTACATTACAACCACCTATGACTAAGTAGGACGGCACATGTTTCTTTAATTCAATTTTCACTTGTCGGACGCCGTTGAGGACTTGGTACGTCTCGAAGGTGTTCCATTTTTCGGCCACGTGGCTGATTACCGTCCCATAAGGGCGGAAAGCTGAGGTAACGACGTCCGGTGGTACTTCGAAAGGGAGTTCGAAGACTCTTAGTGTGCGTAATCCTAGTCCAGCATGGTCAACAGTAACCTCTCCGATGTGACCATCGGAGTGTTTGAACTTGAGAGTGTTCGCGCATCTGTTCACAACTGCGTGACATAACTCGTCATCGACCATCTTGACGTAAACGACGCTGCTTGTGATGGATAGGTGGATACCGATGATGTGCTGTGTTGGTATTTGAACTTCGTCACGGATAAATCGTTCGACTTCAAAGGCTCGTGGTCGTGCGTAGTCGGGCTGGAAGCTGATCTTGATGGTAGCTTTTCTGTACGAATGAGCCATGGCGACTCAGTGTTAACGGACGCGAGTATTAGCTGCGGCGAGGAAGTAAACAAACTACGCGCGCTCGCGACTCTGCCGACGGGACCGCGACACCGCGGACGGGACGTAAACAAGACGTCCTCGCCGCTCACCGGCCGAAAGCAGACTGACGAACCCGGGACCAAAGACTTTTTGATTATGAATCAAAGACGTTACCCCTAGACCACGGTGTCAACTCTGCAATAATTACAGAGGCAAATAAACGAATGTATCTGTGTAGATGTTTGTGGTATCGGATAATTCTGAACTGCGTCTGTAAGACGAGGATCGGTTTGTACACCACGTTCACTGGTCACATGCCCCAGACAGTTTAACTGAGTTTGCGCAAAATGGCACTTGTGGACACGTTAAGTTATAAGTGCCAATCGCAGTCTACTAAAGACATCCTCCAAACGTCTTAGATGCTCCGGTATATACTTCGGAGGACAATTATCGATATAGACTAGACAAGTTTCTGACTTTAATCCTCTCAGTACTCGATCTAAGAACCGCTGAAAAGTTGCCGGCGCAGTCTTTAGTCCAAATGGTATGCGTTTGTAAAGAAAATGGCCTGCTCAGGTGGTAAACGCTGTTTTCGGCATATCTTCAGGCACTACCTACAAATGATGGAATCCACTCCTGAGAACCATAGTTGTAAAGAACCGACACTCACGCAGATTATCCGAAGTTTCAGTGATGTCTGAAACTGGATAAGCATCCTAAATGGTTCAAGCGTTTCGATATTTGTAGTCACACAAAATTTGTATTTCCGCGTCCCCGTCCGCCGACTTTTTCAGCACGATGACAATACTTGCACTCCAGCCACCATCACTCCGTCTCTGATCTCATCCCGTAGTTGTTCAATAAATACTTCTGCCGAAGGTTGCAGCTGCTTTGCTATACGGTATGGCTTCCTATAAATTGTCCGCACAAAATAAAATGTCAACAATAACTTTTCCATATGCATTTGATCAGTGCCCTTCAAACGATCTACTTTCCCTCGTCACGCTTCCTTAACTGCGGTTTGCTTGAGGCTTTCCTCTAGGCTCGACCTATCGGAGTCCCCATCTTCCAAGACTTCCAGAGTGGCTATTATTGCACCCTTCGATAGAGTCACCTCCCCTCCTCCAAAGTTACCCAATCACCAACCGAAATTATCTGTTCCCAATTAATGTCACACACATATGCTAAACTCCTGCGGATAAAACAAGGAGAACTTTCCAACTCTTTATTGTTTACGAACGTTTGAACCACATGCAATGTTTCCCTCGGTAAATCGGTATCCACTGACACCCATACTGTCTTTCCTGTACATGCTGGTAGTTAATTCTGCTGATTATGATTTACTGAAAACGTACTTAGTTGATCTCACCCCCATTATAGGTGAACCTTGCGCCTTTGTACCAGTTGCAACTGTTTTCCTCAGTTGAAACAAGGTCCCACTGAGCTCCACTGTGCGTTGCAAAACATCAGTCTTAGTGTGGTGTTTGTCGAGGAAGTATAGACCGAGAATCGCTGAATAACCTTCACCTACACATGACAACGCCTCCATGCGTTCGCTAAACTTAGTTTTCCCGACTGAAAACTCCAGTACCGCAGCATCCAATGATTCCACCCTATTATCGACAATTCCACATTACCTACACCGAGGTGACTCAAGTCTCCGCTTTCCCGCGAGGTCCTGACTTATAACGGACACATTCGCATCCGTATCAATCAAATATATCTGTTTCCTGCCACCCACTATATTCAACAAGCTACATCCCGTCCGTGCCGTGTTGCGATCTATCAGGGCTGCCTTCCCACGGTTGAAGCAATCCCGTTTGCGTTTAATGGCTGCTTCCCTTGCCGCTGCTTTCCACTCTTCCTCCTTCTACACTCAAATGCCCGATGGCCCATTATGTCACACGCATAGCACTCTGGCTGCTTACGCTGCTTCCTTACATGCCCCTCCCGACAACGTGCGTAACACTTGACTTTATCAGCGAACACGTTGCTGTGCACTCTCTGCTTTGTGGCTATATCCACCTCCTCCATAAGTGTTTCGATCCTAAGACCTGACTCCTCTGGGTTATCCATCTGTATCCTCCGTAACTATTCAGACGGTATACCACGCAAAAAACATCCACAGCTCTATTCTCTGCACTCTGTATCAGTATCCCAGTATCTTTTGCATTTTGAGGCTGCACATGTGTCTTTGTGTTTAGCTTACGGATTCTATCCGAGAATGCTTCCACAGACTCATTGCGATGCCTCGACAACGTACTTAATTTCTCCCGAAAAAATCGCGCACTGTTCTGTTTTTGGGACCTCTGGGACATTCCACTAGTCAACTTCTGGAACGTATGTGTTTTATTCAATGTCTCGTGGTAGACAACATATTCTTTGGTGTCCCTCGACAAATCCATATTAGCAACATACAGGGTTACTCGTCTGGCCACCCATGTGCTTGTGCAGCTTCCCTAATATCCTTAACTCATAATGACTCTCCTTACGAGAATCTAACTCACTATTAAGTTTTAAATTTTTCTCCTTCATGTTCTGAGACACCTCTGTTAACGCCTGCACTTGCTGCGTTGAAGCAGCAAGACAAATGACCAGTGCAACTACGTACAGAAGAAACAGCTGCTACAGCTCTGGTACACAGCAACTCGTGTCCAGACAATTTGCAAAATGGACACATCACTGGCACTAAATTATCCCGTCCACCATTACTTCTAAACAAAGTAAGTTCACGGGTTCTTGTGGTTTCACATAAGTAACTCTAAACATCTTGTACCACAGCTCACTCAACTAATTCTGACACCGATAGACCTTTATTTTCGACACATCAGCTAAAATTCACCTCAGTTTTCTATCCTCATTCTTGTAGAATCGGGTGATTTTTTTAGAAACAGCCTGTACAACTTGTATTACTGGGTGGTTATACCGATATTAGTCGATGACAAGAAGCAATTTTCAACTTCAGTTTCACAGTAAATGAAGGTGTAATGAAAACAGTCCTACTAATAAACCTGTCTCCTCGTTGTTCAGGTTTTGTAGCTTTCACGTTAATATTTTCTGACACAGCAGGTTACAAAGAAAACCACTTTGACCTATATATTCATTAAGCTGGTAGTCCGCGCTTCACACTGAAAACAGTGCACGCAGCAAACACGTTACGTCACTGTCCATACATCGTCTTTTTCAAGTTTGTTTTGTGAAGTGGTAGTCCACTACAGCAGATACTGTGATGTATTTACATTATAACATCACAGTCCGCGATATGCATCGGAAACAGTCTGTATTGTACACCGAATGCACAGTCCAAACTGCTACTACAAACACGCCGTTCTTTCGCTTATGTATGTCAACAATCGGTTCCTCCCTTATAGACTTATTTGATACTGCTACACACAGTGAGGTATTGATTGCATTTCAAAGCTCGTCTCTTTCGTAACACATTACAGTAATTACAATATCAAATTAGCATATAATACTAGAAATATTTTAAGGAAACATTAATAAATATTTAAGCACATAAGAGTAGAAAATGAAGATTTATAATTCCTTTGATGGCAGTTGTAAAACTATATAGAAAGAAACACAAAACTTATTGCCATTCTATTTGATGTAAAAGGAAAAGAAGAAAAAAGAAAAGTGTCGGACTGTAGTATAGGGAGGTTATAACTGAACTTTCTCAACTGCAGAGGGCCGCCATGACATACGAGCGATCATAGGAGAATGGAGCTGTGTGGAAACATTTGTAAGGGCACACGGAAGAGGAATAATGAACAAACCATTGAAAGAAACACCTTTTAATCTCCATATGACAGGGTACCATTTATTAATTTTATCCTCTGTTTACGTTCCAAGTTACAAACGTTGCTCAATGTGACGACTATCTGTATTCACACCACCTTGCAACCGTACCACCATTTTACAGTTGTTCTCCACACTTTTCGAACGGTGGACCGTCCAATGTTCAGCTGTCGTGACACAGGTCATGCACTGCTCGAAGATCGCACACTGCGTCCAGCATTCTCAATCGTGGAAACAGTAACTTCTTCAAAAAATTGTGGTGGAGTGATTGGTCGTCGGTCTCTCCCAAGAGCAGTGCTCATATCGCTGTTTAAATAGAACTTCCGAATCATATTCTTCAATCGTGGTGTGGAAAGAGGACCTCTCCGTATTCCCTTAGTGCGTCGTTATTCGCGAAGAGTGACAGCACTGTTGCTGTTGTTTTGATAAAACAGCTTTACGAGTAAAGTCCTGCTCACTTTGTCCGGAACCTTGTTGCCTGTCAGCTCTCTGTCTACACTGTCTAAAAGACTAATTATAGCTACCCAGTCATAAAAGTCGTACAGGCTGTTTCTAAAAAAATTCATTCGATTTCACAAGAATGAAGACAGAAAACTGACTTGAATTTTAGCTTATGCGTCGAAACTGAAAGTCTACGAAGCCAACATTTGTAGGCTTCTGGCTGACGTGGTTGCCGGTTGGGGTCTCCATGGCCCAGACAGCTCGCTCGCTCGCGTTCGTACTCGTTCCTTATCCTTCTTTTTTTTTAACTTATTTAAAAATTTCATGGCAGCCAACAGCGCAGACGTATTCACTGACACTCGTTGTGATGAACAAACAGCCGCTATACTTGCATAGTCGAAAATTATTTATCAGTATCTAATTTGGAACTAAGAGCTCTTCACCAGCGGTAGCTACAGATGGCTGACAAGAAAACAAACACAGGAATTACTTTCATTCAACATGGTGATAAACAGTAGCGTATACTAGTAGTACCAACGTGAGTCCGTAACTTGATACTAGTTCAATGTTTACAAGTGTTGCTTGAATTGAACCAAGTCGTATAGAAGCAAATGTTTGTATGTGATATTGTTTGCACCCACATTGAAATAGTGGTAGCCTGGTGTTTGATTCTTAACTGAAAACTTTTTTTGTGAAGACTCTCTATACCATTTCAGTACTGACAAATAAAGTTCCATTGGGAAGCAACAGACGATGTTTATTCAATACCATGTTTATCAGCGAACAATGTTTTTCGATAGGAAATACATAATGAGTATATATATATATATATATATATATATATATATATATATATATCATAAATCATGAAAGGATTAATCCAGTTTATGTTTTCCTTCCGTGCTGATTCGCCGAGCGATATTCTTAAGAGGCAGCAGTACACAAGTCACAAAATCTTGGCATCCATGTTTTAGCATTTGTGTGGGCCTGGGTCTTAACAGAAAGATGAACAACTTTGGTGAACGAGGTGTCTGTACACGAATTCTGAAACAACAGAACCTACATGACGCTGAGGCTAACGATCGTATAACACCCAGACACATGGCAAGCAAGCATGAGGTTAGCCAAAACGTAACGTTGCGTATCTCATAAGAAAACCAGTACTATCTTCATCACTTGCAATATGTGGAAGGAGATTCAGCTGCGGATTTTCTTCCACAAGAAATGTTTTCTAGCTTGTTGTTGCCACAGACCACAAGCAGTATGGGATTTCTGCTGTCAGTACTCTTTAATAATGAGGTGATCTTTGGTGGAGATATCACCTATGACCTAAAAGAATTATTGCAGAATTGTTGAATCATCGTTTCAGGAACCGTTGGAAAATTGGAAATTTCTGGTAAGGCTTTACGTGACCAAACTGCTGAGGTCATCGGTCCCTAAGCTTACGCACTATATAATCTAACTTAAAGTAACACACACACCCATGCCCGAGAGAGGACTCGAAACTCCGATGGGGGGAAGCCGCGCGGACCGTGACAAGACGACTAAGATCGCGCGGCAGGAACGGTTGGACATTATCTTATGTACAAAGATTACTGGCGAGCACCTTCTTGTAGCACATCTTTTGTCACAACATCTTAACGGAAATTGTATGTGGAATTCAATCTGAACTCTCTCCGCCTTTATCTGAAGAATTTGCAGTACCATACGTAATTTAGCTAGTGCATGACGGAGCCCAAGTCAATATCTGTAGCACTGTTTGTAACTACAACAAAACCTTCCACAGGAGATAGACCGGACAAGGAGGGACGTGTGCTTACCCACCTCTGAGGGCACCAGGGAAGTGTTGTCTGTCCAGCACCAGATGTTCAGATGCAGGTCGTTGAACTAACTGTCCGTGTGGACTGTGACACTGTTCAACTACATCCTGGAACTTAAGTAAGAAAGAGAGAATGTATGACAAGATGCGTGACACTTGCATTGCGTCCCATTATGACCCCTTTGATATACACAGAAGGAAAAAGAATCGCAACACCAAGAAGTTGTACGACATAAACAAATGTTAGTAGAAGTCGTTAGTGTTTCTGCATCTTTAAAAGTGATGCTATTCAAATTTTGCGCCAGTCGCGTAAGAGTGGCGGCTAGTGGCGCCATTATGGAGCTGCAAATCAGATTTTCTTTAAATATACACTGTAACGGTCGTGAGCGTTAATTACCACTGAGATTGGGCGTGGTGATTTGATGTTAAGTCAGAATGCTCTTAAGGCGACAAAAACGCTATTATTATCACGTCACTGAATTTTAACAATGCCGTGTAATAGGGCTACGAGAAGCTGGATGTTCCTCCAGCGATACTGCAGAAAGACTTGGCAGGAATTTAGCCATTGGACATGATTCTTGACAGCGGTGGTCACGAGGTTTCATTTTCACAAGAAGACCGGGATCCCGACGCCCACGTGGCACCACCGAGAGGAAAGACCATGGTATCCAACCTATGGCTCTGGTGCATCATACTGATATTGCAGCATCAATTTCATCAGCAGTTGGCACCACAGTGACACAACGAACTGCTACAAATCGATTACTGGCATTTGCGACTTCAGTGGATTGAAACGAAAGGCCATTAAGGAGCATGGTGGAGGTCTGTTGTGTTTTTTAATGAAATGTGGACGTTTAAGACAATTCTCATTTATTGTTCCGTCTCTGTTGAACATTTTTTAATTAGGTTACATGTTTCGATCACTCTGGATCGTCTTCAGATCTAAGAGGTTGTGACAGCAACCTGTCTTGTGAACTTTGAGTCACATATCATAGTACTAAATAACAATTATTTTAAACATCTATACAACTACTGAAACTCTCAAGATGATTATACCGACTGCAGTGAAATCTCGATCTGCCTCGGTGCCAGGGATGACATGCGTTGGTTAGAAACAGCCAGTTGAGGGCCAGTAACCTACCTTTCTGTGTACTAAACACACTGGACCTACATTTGGAGTTATCCTCTGTGCTACGATTTCGTATGACAGCAGAAGCAGTCTTACTTACTCAAAGTATGTTGACTGCAAAAAATGTACATCGGTCTGGTGATCCGACCCGTTGTGCTGCTATTCATAAACAACGTTCCAGTGGGTGTTTACCAGCAGAATATATGCTTCCCCACATACCTTTGTGGTTACCCAACATGCTCTACAGTGAGTCGACATGTTATCCGCATGGCTGTAACGGATCGTGCAGCCACGTCTCGATTCCTGAGTCAACAGATGGGGACGTTTGCAATACAACAACCATCTGCACGAACAGTTCGACGACGTTTGCAGCAGCATGGCCTATCAGCTCGGAGACTATGGCTACGGTTACCCTTGACGCTGCAACACAGACAGGGGCGCCTGTGATGGTGTACTCAACGACAAACCTGGGTGCACGAATGGCAAAACGTCATTTTTTCGAGTGAATGCAGGTTCTGTTTACAGCATCATGATGGTCGCATCCGTGTTTGGCGACATCGCGGTGAACGCACATTTGGAGCGTGTATTCGTCATCGCCATACTGGCGTATCACCCTGCGTGATGGTATGGGGTGCCATTGGTTACACGTCTCGGTCACCTCTTGTTCGCATTGACAGCACTTTGAACAGTGGACATTTCAGATGTGTTACGACCCGTGGCTCTACCCTCGATCCCTGCGAAACTACATTTCAGCAAGATAATGCACGACCCCATGTTGCAGGTCCTGTACGGGCCTTTCTGGATACAGAAAATGTTCGACTGCTGCCCTGATCAGCACGTTCTCCAGATCTCTCACCAATTGAAAACATCCGGTCAATGGTGGCCGAGCAAGTGGCTCGTCACAATACGGCAGTCACTACTCTTGATGAACTGTGGTATCGTGTTGAAGCTGCATGGGCAGCTGTACCTGTACACGCCATCCAAGCTCTGTTTGACTCAATACCCAGGCGTATCAAGGCCGTTATTACGGCCAGAGATGGTTGTTCTGGGTACTGATTTCTCAGGATCTATGCACCCAAATTGCGTGAAAATGTAATCACATGTCCGTTCTAGTATAGTATATTTGCATTTCTTCTTGGTGTAGCAATTTTAATGGACATATAGGAGGCTCATACAAACATACCGTCATTTGACCACTGCACAGACTCCCGTCTGAACAAGTAAGTCTCCAGGTCCGGATGGAATCACAGTTCGGTTCTACCAAGAGTAGTCTACAGCATGGGCCCCTTACCTAGCTTGAATTTATCGCGAAACTGTCGACACGGACAAAGTAGGAAGGCACTGGAAAAAGCGCAAATATCTTCTATAAGTGAGAAGCGTAAAAGATCCGACTCTCAAAATTACAGGCCAATATCGCTAACATCGGTTTGTTACAATATTCTTGAACATTACCTGAATTGGAATATAATACATTTCCATGAGATCGAGAAGCTTCTGTCCACGAATCAACACAGCTTTAGAAAGATCGCTCTTGTGAAACTAAGGTTGCCTTTTTCCACACGGGATACTACGAACTACAGATGAAGGGCAACAGGAACAGATGGAATACGTTACCAGATATGTAAGTGGCTTGAAGACTGCTTTAATAATAGAACCCAATATTTTTTCGTCGACGTCGAGGATTCATCAGAGAGAAGGGTAGCGTCAGAAGTTCCGCAGAGAACTTTTATACGACCAGTGTTATTTTACATGTACATGAACGATGGGGTGCACAGGGTCAGCAGTAATCTTCGGACGCTTGCTGATGATAAGCTGGTGTACGGGAAGATGTCAGCGTTGAGTAACTGTATGAGGATACAAAATGAATTATAGAAGGTTTGTTGTTGGTGTGATGAATGAAAATTAGCTCTAAATGTAGTAAATGTAAGTTGACGCAGATAAGTAGGAAAAACAAGTCCAGTGTTCAAATACAGCATTAGAAGTGTCCAGCTTGACTCTGTCATTTCGTTTAAATATCTGGGCGTAGCGTTACAAGAATGTATGAAATGGAACGAGAATATGAAGGTTGTCGTGGTAAAGGCAAATAGTTGACTTCGATTTATTTGGAGTGGACCGCAAGTAATACGGTACTGTGACCTACTCTTGAGTACTCCTCGAGTGCCTAGGATTCTAACCACGTCGGATTAAAGTAAGACATCGAAGCAATTCGGAGGAGAGCTGTCATATTTGTTACTGGTGGGTACAAGCAGTATGCGAGCGTTACGCACTTGCTTGGGTAACTCAAACGTTAGTCCCCGGAGGAAAGTCGACGATTTATTCGCAGAAAACTAATGATAAAATTTAGAGAATCGTTATTTCAAGTTGACTGCATAACGATTCTACTGCCGTCCACGTACTGTCATACCCAAAAATATCTGAACGACCTGAATTGCGTTTCGCCTGATTGACATGCAGCCCACACAACGTAGCTGTCTTGCAGGTACTTCCGTCTCTTTGCAGTACAGTCGTTTGACTATACAGCGGATACCACAAAATATCACGAGAGAACAGTATTCTTTAAGGTAATCAGTCCAGATGTAAACCGAACGCGCAATATTGAAAATACTAGGAAATGCGTCATCAGATATGATAGTCCTTAACACTTGTAAACTCAGTTTTATTACAGTAAATGACATACCAAAATCACTACCACACTCATCAAAATTTTAGTTAACTAAATCCCTCACATAGCTCATTCCAACAATTTTGAGGCAAAATTTAATATTTGAGACAATGTCTGGACGCATGTTCTATGGTCTCCGTCTGGTCGTGTAACTAGAGCCTCCCGTCGGGTAGACCGTTTCCCGGGTGCAAGACTTTGGAGTTGACGCCACTTCGGCGACTTGTGCGTCGATGGGGACGAAATGATGATGATTAGGACAACACAACACCCAGTCTCTGAGCGGAGAAAATCTCCGACCCAGCTGGGAATCGAACACGGGCCCTGAGAATTGACATTCTGTCACACTGACCACTCAGCTACAGGGGGGACATGTTCTATGGTAAATCGATGTCTTTCTGATCTTTGAAATGTTTTTCCAAGTCTGTGAAACTTCGTTGCTGATACGAATGGTTTGCCGCAAACTGGACATCGAACTAACTAGTTAAATACAATGAAATTAACATCGGCAAGCTCTTAATGGAAACGACAAAATTAACAACGAGTCGCCAGTAATTTTTCAGTTCTCATAATTAGGCAATTATTTGTTCACATGTTAGAAGATTATTCTGCATCCCGAAAATCTGTGGTGAACAGAAGGAAGCATTCCGTCCTCCAGTATTTTGCAGTAGTAATGAGGAGAAAGAGGACGGTCCAGTTGTCACAGAAAGTTGCAACCATTTGCTGCAAACTAAACACTTCTCTGTGTCTGGGCCATTGTTTCTAAAACTGACCAAGAAGCATTAAATGTTTCCTTCAAGCACGCATATAGCAGCACCAGGATGAAGAAGTTAATAGCGGTAATGAAAGCAATATCGAAATATTTGGTAGTTTTATACTCTTGAATGCCATTTCTAGGTCTAACAAATTTCTTGGACGTAGTGAAAATTTCAAACTGGCTTCTAACTGACGTTATGAGGGCTGAAAGCATGTTTACATCCCGATGACATGAGACTAGCATAATTTTTAAGACAGATAAATGACAAGTTGGTAGGGAAATGAATTTTTTCACCGTATTTAATTTGTAAGCTGAGGGTATCCAGTGTTACTACACAATCATGAGTGTAGCACCTGTGAGCTTTAGTGGCCTGCTGGATTGATTCTGGTTTCAAAGGTGTGAAGTTCCCCACTTTCTCTATGTATTTTAAACGCACGCTAATGTATCTCCATCACTTCTAGTAATGCCAAGTCAAGAACATCATGGTATACCATAGTTCAAAATACAAATTATAAACATCAAATCCCTTCGCTACCAGATGGGGCAGAGCTGGTTTAAGTTGGGTCTCAGCAGAGCCCGAAATTGTGGCGAACAGAAACTCTGTCACGAGTGAGTTTCCTTACACTGGAAACTTAATTATATTTAATGAGGCAATGGACACTTAAGGCCACATGGCTCTAACTTTGTGTGAACAGCATTTGGAACGTCGAAAAATTTAGTCTGGTCTGTGACCCGAATTCGTATCATCTCTTTCGTGGTATCTGACCCAGACGGAAAAGTTTAGGGGACCTAAATCGTTAGTGAACAACTGACATATAAAAAGTACATCAGACGATATCACACCATAATAACTGCTGTAAAACTATGTTTCCTATATAGGTTATGTGTCAATTACAACGAGACACAACTCCATGCCAACAGAAGGCACCACTGGACGTTGATTTCTTCTCACCCGCTTGCACCCCCATCGCAAATACTCCAAAAGCCGCTGCAGCATAAAACAATGAACAACACAGTTCTGTGTTAGGTAGATTGAGATAATTTATATTACAGTTGATGATGAGGAAAACTCGCCTGAAATGAGTTGCAATACGTTAAATTAAATATAAAATAAATGACTAAACTTCTTCTCTCTGCATTACTCTGTACTACACCAATGAGAGAATGTTCGTCACGTTTTTGATTCCTTAGTAGCTTGAGTGCTACTAAAGGTGTAGCCATAGGCTCAAATCCCGCTGGAATAGTATATTTAATGTCAGGCTTTTTCCTCCTCCTTTATCTTAACTGATAAAGACCGCAAAGAATTTAAGTGACAGATTCCTACTAAACCCTTAAAGTTCTACTGCAGTGCTGTGTGGATCAAAATGTAGTTCTTCATAGTCGTCAGACGAACGATGAAGAATGCCACATTTCAATGATTATTACTTAAAAATTCATATGTTATTCTGTGTCACTTATTTCCACAATTTTTCGAATAATGGGTTTGGAAGAATGCAAACACTGGATGATCGCCATATAGAGCAACAGCAGACAAGCCAGACAGAAAAACTGGTAAGAAGCTGGTTAATTTAGGTATAAATTTACGTTCGGTGTCACAATTTATGATGCATCCACAGTGGTTGTGGCGGATTGCGAGGAGGGAACGGGCGTGAACGATTGTGTGGCTGACCACAACACTTGATAACGCCTCGGCAACTGGGTGACATTCGTGTGATAGGAATTAAGTCATTGGCAGAAAGGTGCGAGCATAGAGAATTATGCAGTCATTAACTGGCCTTTACTGGAATAGTGTTGTGTGTAGGGCGAGAGCTTAGTGGTGCTAACACTATGGGCAATTCTTTCACATATAAAAATTAAGTATGGCCTATGATATGATGCAGTGGTAGTAGTTTGGCAGTATGATTCAGCACCATATAAATAATCTCTGCTAAATCCAGAACCGTCTGCCCATCTGTGCTCCCGTAATAGAACTCGATGATAGAGATAAGATTATTGTGGGACTGAAGGGGCGCCGTTTAAACTAAAACGTTATGGGCTAAATTAATTATACTCTGCCTAGAATCTCTATTATCTCAGCACCACGGTCGGCTTGGTGGACCTGTTGTTGTTTCGGGTTCTCTCTGTCTTAAGCATACTGCACGTTGAACAGCTCTTCAACATAGGCGCTACTCGCTTTCATTGACGAAGCATCAGCAGCCGATATGTTTAATCGGAATGAATGGATGATACGTACCTTTTTTCCGTATTTATGGACTGAATGGCAGTTTTACTCACTAATGGCTCGTTCTACACATTACTGTGAGCCTTTTGTGCTCCCTGTTCCACTTACTAACAGCAACTCTTTCTTCTTTCGCGTTAGCAGCTGCCGGAATCGAAGTTACGATGCATACATTCGCTAGTTTAATTTTCAACGGACTTTCGAGACTGCATTATCTGTCATTTCTTCAGGTTTACTGCATAGCAGCAATTCCTTATTTGGAACTTCATGTTATAGGTACCTTACGAAGTCTCCCTGTTGACATTACCTTTTGCAACCAGCATAGATTTCAAGAAACATATACTCCAAGTATATTGTCCGCCCCCGGTAGCTGAGTGGTCAGCGCGACAGACTGTCAATCCTCTGGGCCCGGGTTCGATTCCCGGCTGGGTCGGAGATTTTCTCCGCTCAGGGACTGGGTGTTGTGTTGTCCTAATCATTATCATTTCATCCCCATCGACGCGCAAGTCGCCGAAGTGGCGTCAGATCGAAAGACTTGCACCAGGCGAGCGGTCTACCCGACGGGAGGCCCTCGTCACACGACATTTCATTTCCAAGTATATTATCACAAAAAGATGTGTTGTTTGCTATAACTTGTCTATATATTCTAAAAATGTGAAACATGTCTGGCAATGAGCTTTTTAGTTTTCGTACGCTTAAAGCAGAAAAACAGAAATAATTATATTTTTTAATGACTTGTTTTGTTTAGTTCGTAGTCGGTGCCTTTGAGTACTACTAGTGACGACGCTGTAATCCCTAAACCCAGTTATAGAAACGCAAAGAAGGCTCATTGACATTTACCTCTTCGGGCATGGGTTTGTGTGTTGTTCTTAGCATAAGTTAGTTTTAGTAGTATGTACGTCTAGGGAGCGATGGTCACATCAGTTTGGTAGCTTAGGAATTCACACACATTTGAACATTTTAACATTTACCGGGTGCTTATAATTAAACTTGCCCTATTTAACACGTTATAACAAGGTAGCTAATTTCCATACGAGGTCCGAATTTGGTAGCATTAATGTCAAGGACATGAGGAAGAGAAATAACGTCCAATTGAAACATTGTAAATGTGCTGCTATGGTACATCATACCATTACAAACGGGTACCATTACTGCTACGAAAGGGGCTCCATCAGTGTCCAGAAGCGTCTGAAAGCGTGGGATTGAATTCTGCACAGCAGAACGAAGCATGTCCGTAGGTATGCTGGCTACCTCTCTTGATATGCTGCCCTCGAGATCAGCACATGTGTGAATCATCTCCTGGTAAACCCTGTCCATCAGGTACCTCGACAACCAGAAATCACAGGGAGTGATATCAGGTGATCGTGCTGGCCAAGCATTTCGTAACGATCGGCTGATAATTTGATCGTTTCCAAATGTGTTTCGGAGAAGCAGTGACTTTCACAAGGTACGTGCAGTGGGGCCCCATCTTGCATGAAAACTGTTGAGTTCAATGCGTCTCTCTACTGTAGGACGGGTATTTCATGATGGTGAAACATATCGCAGCTACGCTGGCCAGTCACACTGCACGTCTTTAGCCCTTGAGCGCCAACCTGTTCAAAAAAGAATGGGCCAACGATGAATGTAGCCGTGAAGCCACACCTATTGGTAACACGTTCACCATACAGAGGAACTTCATGCACAGTGACTCGAGGTGAATATCCCACCACTCGGCAGTTCTATGTTTTCTCCTCACTCGTCGGAGAAAAATGAGCTTCGTCTGTCCATTGGATAATACTAGCAAGAAAGTGAAGAGCGAAGTCAACAAGTCGTTGTGTGTCCTATGGTGCAAGCTGCTGTACGATATGGATCTTGTACGGATACCATTTGAGAATGGTTTGAAGCACCTTCCATGCAGTGGACCACGGAATGTCCAACTATCTTGACTTGGCATGCGCACTGCCTGACGATCAGGAATTGCTCGCACCGTTGTCTGCCATTGCAAAAGCGATTTCATCAACCACCTGTGGTGCAACCGATCGTCGACCTCTTCCCGGAGCGACTTCCAGTTTTCCAGTTGGTTCTACTTTCTTCATCCTGCCCCACACAGCAGTTGGAGAAAGAGGACCCTTTCAGCCGGCGATATTCTTGAAGTGCAGCTGCTGAATTACTGTTGTTTTGACAACAGAGTTTCATCAATAATGTACTGCTCATTTTGCCCAACCTTATGCTGACACGTGAACAAGTGCACAGCGACTGGTCAAGTGTGTGAGACTATGAATCACGATGACTGATCGCGGCACCTGGTGGCCATAGTTCGAAGTAGACGGTGGCGCTGTGACACATGTAAATCACGTACTCCATACTCCTGACATCAATGTTACCAAGTTTGGTACTCGTACGGTAACTAGTTTCCCTGTTCTGATGTGTTAAATAGACCAAGTTTAGTTATAACCACCCTGTAATTTGACTATCTCTGTGCTCCGGCGCCGCGTCTTTGAGACGCGAAATGTAGTCACATCCTAGACCACTCAAGGTTGGTATTCCCTGTTAGAAGTATAATTGAATCTCGGCAATATCGCAGGATCTATTTCGAAACATTGTGAAGGACGAGTCACTTTCTGGATAACACAGAATTAGTCTACAAAATTCACATGATGTATTCGTGTAAATGTTCAGTATTTTCACATAAGCTATGAAATAACGCCCTCAATTTATGTTTTGGAGTCCAGGAACGTCAATCGGAAATTGGAATGAATCACGTCTTTTAAGCTGCGAACTTATCTGTCCTAACGAGCACTGGAGCAATAAGGGAGAGCACAACGTTGGATTCCGCTGCCTGTAAGGTAACGTCGTAGCTTGGAAAGTGAGAGGTACTATGGTTCCTGGTTCCTGTCGCGCTGGAGGTTACATTTTTAACAGTTTGGCGTCATAGCTACAACCAGTCAGACCGAAAATCAATGTGGAAATTTTATTTATGAAATTTATTCCTATATTGATTCATTGTGACACAGGACTGCAAGTAACACAGACCGTTTCGCGTACCAGACTGAGTAATTCGTGCTGATATAGGCACGCTCCTGTTACAGGCACTTTATGTTTCATTAAAACAGGCCTTCTTGGTAACATGAATTTCATGTGAATTAGTAAAGTACATATTTGAAGAGTGCTGTCCATTTTTTATTGAACACAGCAGTAGACATCAGAGAGAAATTTATCATCAACACTGTATTCTCTCGCATTATCTAAAATAGTTTGACAGCACTCAAATAGTTTATTAATTCCACGGCTGTAGCAATATACTCTATTTGCGTCAAAGATATTGTAGAACCAGGTTTGAAGTGCATTTTCATTCAGAGAGATACTTTCTTGCCTGTTTTTCGATAAAGAGCTTTAAAGGTAAACATTTAGGTCATAAGTTCAGAAGAAACAGTGAGTTGTTGATGACTTTTCAGACTCTTGGATAGCTTTGTTAGCGAAATCGCCAGAGTGTGTTATCGCGTAGTATCAACACTTGATGAAGTTTTATAGGTCGTTCTTCTCACACTGCGACCGATACGCGTCTCAGTCGTTGGAAAAAAATACCAGCTTCGGTATACTCTCCTCTGTGGAGCATTCGTAATGCACAGCATCACTTTTGGGTCACCACAGGCAACGTATTATGTTCTGACTGCCCTTTCCTGAAGTAGGCCTATATGTCTGTTGGTAGAGCTTAGCCATTAATTCTTCTTAAGAAGTTAATACAAAGCCATCATAGGTACTCACCAGTAGGAAAATTGCATTGGGGCTCTCATTAAGTCAACTGATGATGATCAAGTAAAAATGCATTAATAGTCACCGCTTCGACTTTTCTTTTGTTTAAAATTAGAGCATGCTCCCGTCTTATGAACATTGCCTAGCGGATGAAAATGTCACATGACGCTTAAATAGTCGCACTTCCTCACATATGTCTGTTATCAAAGATTCCTGAATGTGCAAAATCATTCATGCCAGAACGATGATTCCTGAAGCATAAAACTATTTTCCGGACGTGTTTTGACCAAAAATAAACGCCCCACACGCAATTCAAAGGCTCAGAGCTGCCTCACATGCTAAACCCAAAACAAATAATATGCCACAAATGTTAGACCTTGTATGTATGTATTAAACCAGCGACCTAGAAACGACGGAGAGGCTTCGTCCCACCGTGGACCACAGTGGTTCACAATCCCAGAACAGGCCACAGCAGTCCACCCACCCCACCGCCGCCTCACACTGAACCCAGAGTTATTGTGCGGTTCGGCCCCCAGTGGACGCCCCGGGAACGTCTCATACCAGACGAATGTAACCCCAAATGTTTGCGTGGTAGAATAACTAAGCTGTACGCATACGTGGAAACGGTGTTTGTACAGCATTCGCCGACACAGTGTAACAGAGGCAGAATAAGGGGAACCAGCCCGCATTCGCCGAGGTAGATGGAAAATCTCCTTAAAAACCATCCACAGGTTGGCCGGCACACCGGTCCTCGACACTAATCCACAGGGCGGATTCGTGCCAGGGACGGGCACGCCTTACCACTCGGGAAGCAGTGCATTTTTTTTGCAATAATCTTTATTGAACAAACTAACAGAATATATATATATATATATATATATATATATATATATATATATATATATATATATATATATACAATGCAACAATTCTTCAAGGTACACTTTAAAAATACAGAAATGATTTTTTTTAGTTTAACAAAATATTAGAAAGGCATTAAAAACAACAAAATATAACACATTCTTTTTTTGGTCGATGCATGAGAACGTGGGTAAGGGTGTGGCATCATGGGACGGGTAGGCATGGCACACCCCAACTTTGAGGGGTGTCAAGGAAGACGCTGCGGAGATAACCGGCAAAAGTTTTTCGGTAAGGTGGTTTTCGGGTGAGGGTGCTATGCGCGGTCACAACTTTGTGCCTGAAGTCGAGGACTATGCGGACCATTCTGAAAGAGGTATTATAAAGCTTGTCCTCGAAACCAGGTGAGTGTATGATGCTTAGCAAGAGGGTAGTGAAATGTCTGGGGCAACTACAAGAAATCTGTTACCGTCGTTGGCCGGGCACGGAGGTAAATGCCCACGATTCATTTTAGGGGCACGGAAGACGGTGCTCGTCGGTGTCTTAGGGCTGACAGGGCAGAGTGGGGAAGTGGTCAGTCCCATGCGATAAAGTCGACTATTAGTCGGGATTTTGCCATATACTAAAACATGCCAGAGTGCAGACACAGACGACGGTGAAAAGGGTGCATGCACACACCCCCAAACCGTTCACCAGTTAATGTTAGGGTGCTGTAGCACCATGGAGTCGTAAAGGGTGGACAGCATAAACAAACGATAATAGTCTTTTGTACGGGGAGGACGGGTGACTGGTAGATCGGCCCGAACGCAGCTGAGTTGTATGAAACAATTGGCGACATGGTACTATAATGGAGAAATAGGTGGCACATTGATCGGTGGATCAAGAGAAGCTGGTCGGAGGATAACTAAGAGACTGCGTGTTAAGGATGGGACCTGCCCCCGCCAGTGCCACAACATAGTATGGACAAAGAGTGCAGAAGATCATGCCCGCACGTTGACGAGTCCCAGGCCCACCTTTTGCAGCAGGCAGTGTAAGAGTGTTGTAGCGGACTTTGAAAAGTGCCCCTGCTGACGCGAAATTCTAAAAGCTAATTGGATGCGGCAGCCAAGGAGTAATGGCATTTCGAGGATCTGGGCAAGAGGAGACTAGTTTTAGTACGCTGTCGTTCCCTGTGGGTGTCAGGTGATGGAGAGAGCGCATCGAGGAGGGGCGACTACATGTTGACATAGGACACACGTTGGAGTTGGATGAAGTTACGGTGCACTTGACCGCGAGCATGGTGCCGAATCGACTGCGAAAGCCGCCGGTAAGCGAGGGCCATTGTGCGGTGTGTGGAGCTCGTAAATTCGATACCCAAGTAACGAAGGGTGGTACTGAATGGGAGTGGGGTCGGCGCCATAGCCGGGAGGCCACGCTCATTGTGCATCATAGTCGATTTCCATACATTAAGAATGCTACCCAAAATATGTGCATACTGGTGGATCCATTGGATGACGTCGTTGAGTTCCGTGGAGGAGCAGGTTAGAAAGAGGAGGTCGTCCGCATAAGCCCTGTAGTGAAAGGTGCAGTCACGTAAAGTGAGATCCTGCAGTCCAGTGCTGAAGGGCTCAAGTGCAATGGCGTGTAGTAAAGTAGACATAGGGCATTCTTGATGCACAGTGCAACGTATAGGAATCGGTCCTACAGACCTCCCATTGACTTGTACCATCGAAACCGCGGGAAGTAGTAGCCAGCGAATGGCATCGACAAAGAGAAATGGGAACCCCATACGTGTCGCCACCATGAGGAGAAATGGGTAACGAACGCGATCAAAGGCACTGGTGAAATCAATGGGTACCAGTGCTGCACGAAGGCGACAAATTGCCGCCAGCACGATGAGGTCACGGCATTCGCCTAGGGCAGTTTGTAGGGTGGCCGCATAACCACGTGCAGTCTGCACCGGTAAAAGGGCCGTAGTAAGACGGTCCGTATGCGTGCTGCTAAGAGGCGTGCATTCATTCATTAATGTAAGGGGCGATATACAAAAACATGAGACCCTCCTTTCGGTGTAGGCACAGGTAGAAGAATGCCAGTGACGAATTCAGGTGGATTTGGGAAGGACGGAATAAAGAGTTCCTGAATCATTTCTGTCCAGCGGTGAAGCATTAACGTGGTGAACGCCCGGTAAAACTTCACTGGGAGACCATCCGGCCCTGGTGATTTGTCCTTGGCCCCCTTGTTAATCGCATCTACCACCTCTTCTGCGGTGATTGCACACATCATGGACGTTGACTCCGCTACGGCGAGGGTCAGATCTGGGGGAGGATGGGGATAATCAGGAATTGGCGTTGCCATCGGTACGTCGTCATAAAATTGGTGGCAATGTTCAGCAAAGCCCGACACCACTGCCGCCTGTGTTGTGTGGTGAACACCGTCGGAGGTCGTGATGTGGGGACGAAAATTCGACGTTGACGACCATGGTCGGATGCGACATGGATTGTGGATGGCGTTTCGTCTTGATGGAGGTCCTGTGTAGTCGGGAACGCACCACGACACCATATAGTCTTGCACGTTGGAGAGAGAGAGGAGACTAGTTTTAGTACGCTGTTGTTCCCTATGGGTGTCAGGTGATGGAGGGAGCGCATCGAGGACGGCGTAGTGAAAGTTTGTGGTGTCTCGATGCCATGCTGCTGCTTCCTTGCCGCATCGCATGAATACCTTTCTGATCACAGGTTTGGCACATTTGAGCCACCAATGGAACGTGAGTGTGTACTGCGGGAGTCGTCGTTCGCAAGACGCCCATGTAGTGGCAATACATTTTCGGCAGTGTGGATCACTAAGGTCGGAGGCATTAAGCTTCCAGTAACCTCTGTTGCCCTATATTGACTGAGGTGGCAAAGCCAGGGAGCAAATGACGGCTCAAGGGTCCGAAAATGCAAGGGACCATCGTTCTGCTCGTAGAATGTGGTGCATAATGGGTAAGACCGGGGGTAATGCAATGAATTTTCTTCCAAACGGCCACTAGATGAAAATCTTCTATTAAGGTGAGCAGCGCCGGACATGATGATTAACCAGGCATTTGATACTGCGGATGGAGGACGCATTTGAAATCGCCTCCCATGATAAGGGGTCGGCAATTGTGGCCGAGCGGTTCTAGGCGCTTCAGTCTGGAACCGCGCTACCGCTGCGGTCGCAGGTTCGAATCCTGCCTATGGCATGGATGTGTGTGACGTCCTTAGGTTAGTTAGATTTAAGTAGTTCTAAGTTCTAGAGGACTGATGACCTCAGATGTTTAGTCCTCAGAGCCATTTGAACCATTTGATAAGGCGATCATAGAGCCCAGAAAACAGGGGCGCCACATCATGTCCGAAAGAAAATTGATCGCTGCTGACGGTTCGTCGAGCCAGATACTGATGACGCGCTTGTCGAAGATGGTAACAGCCATGCTTCTACCAGAGGAAAGGATTGTCGTGTCCGTGAGTGAGATTGCTTCGCGTATGTAGCAAGCCACTCCACGCCATGATTGATCACATATGGACGTGTATGAGCAGCACCCCCTGTAAAAGGAAACTTGTCCACGTAGTGCGTGACGTCACAACATGGCTACACATGTAGTCTGGCTAGTCTTCAACAGTTTTATGGGACAGTGCTTGTGAACAGTCGTGCGGCATGTTTTGCGTCAGTTTACTGTTATAGTGAATGGTGTTCCTGCGTTAATGTACGTGATTTGGTTGTTTACTTTCTGTGCACTAAACTGCCTGTGAAAATTTCGTTGCCTGCAAAATGCCGTTTCGATGCTCTGTAGAGGAAATTACGACGGTGGACCAAAAGTAACTGTGTTTAAATTTCCGGAGGATGAAGCAACGAGGAAGAAACAGTTGTTAAGTATTTGCAGAGATAATTTTACTCCTTCTTAAAGTTCAAGAGTGAGTATTTGTTTTGTTTATTTCTTGAAAGAGGTTACGTGTGCTAACAAAGAATAGGCACTTACGCAGTGTGGAAGGTCAGCGACATTTTGACTAATATATAAGATCTTAACTGCATAAGTGCTGAAGAAAACAGTGTTCAGTTTTCTTGTCCTGGCAAATCTACAGTTTAGCTGGTTTAGGTTGTATGAATTTTATATTCTACAGGTTCAAGCAGTATAGCCTAAGCACATTCATACTTAAGTAGTTAAATATCGCACTATATCTTTATACTTACTGTTTGTTGTTAGGAATAAATGTCGGTACATGCAGATAAAGTACGGACGAGTTTCGATGTATTCTGGTTCTAGTATTTAATTCTGTTTTTTTCTGCTGTAAAAGTCTCCAGGAAGATGCCTGTTCAAAAACAAGGAATGTGGTATACCCAAAAATTGAAAATTAAGTAAATGCAATGTTTCAGTCGCTTGTTATTAATAAATTATGGATGGAAATTTGAAGTTCAATGCAAGGAATGTTACTATTAGTGATTATAGTAAGCTTCCGACTTTATAATGCACGAATAAATACTTTGCTTTAAAACCATAGAAAGGAGAAATGAATGAGTACATGAACGGATCAATTGGCTATCAGAAAATGCAAAGGGAGAAACTGTGAAAACATGAAAAAATATTAAAAAAATACTTCTATATTTTACAAATTCTTACTTTCTGTGTTTGCAATTTCGGATAAATGTCAGTGGCCTACACTGCTGTCTTATAGATACACAACTGAAGTAGTTGAAAACAATTATGTGCTCATGTTTAGCCTAATGGGTAGCACATAACTGGCACTGTATTAGCTTTCTTACATTGACAGTTTTTATGTAAGTTATGAACTGATACGGAATAGCAGCTTAAATGCAAAAGCAAAACAGTGTCTATCTCATAAAAGGCACTACCATTAAGTATTTCATAGTTCTGCAGGATACACAGTCCGAGAATTACTTTGAATTATTCTGTTACTCTGTTTCACAGTTGCTTCTGTGGACCACACCTGTGTGAGTTTGGTGCCGTCATGCTTTTGCGTATCCGAGGTTTTTTTTACGAATTTTCGTCGTCCGGTTCCCTTTACAGTTTATCGCTGTTGCCAAACGGACTGCGAGCACCGGCACCAGACTCTGTGCTTGACGTCACTGAGCGGGCGCAGGCTTTCCTCTATAGGGGGTGCAGGTATGAGTCGTAGCCGTAGACCGGTGATAGTGTGACAACGCGAACTTCCTGAAGAATGGCGACGTCGACTTCAGAGGCCCGAAGCATGTCACATAGGAGCTGCGGCTTGGGCGCAGTGCCGATCATGTTGATGTTCAGTGTGGCGAACTGGTGCGTTTGTTGCATTAGACCGCACGGCTAGCCAGGCGGGCATGTCAGACCTTATTCCACTTACGACAATATTTTATGACACTTGAACAACGTTCGTAAGTTTCAGGCACGCAAAATTCAAAGCGTTAGTGCGAGATAAATACGAGAACTGGAAATAAGAAAATTAGCGTTGATAAATAGACAAACAGCGTCGTTTCACGTTCTACTAGTTGGGGGCACATGACGTTGGCGGTGGTTGATGTATGGCCGGTATCCGGTAGCTGCTGTGGGCGAGGAAACTCTCGACCGTAATCTGTTCTTATCTTGAAGCAGCCACGAGCTGTTTGGCGGAGATTACAAAATGAAATGGATTACGTTTGATATTACATCAGGCCGATAACTTACGTACCGCATAGTGTCATGTCGGATTAGTGAGTTTCAGTGCGCTGGTTGATATGCGAGTCGGTTTGGATTGCGTTGGAGAAGCACTGCGGTTTGTATGTCGTTTTCTCGTTGTCTGTGTTCGGCCTGGAAACGGTCAGAACGATGTTCAGTAACAAAATCGTATGACACGCTCTGCATCATCAACCTTCTCACAAGCTCAGTTCAATACATCTGTCTGTTTTGGAAATAATGAGTTACTTCTTGTAGTGCGATTTCTGCTTAGTATTAAAAGAAAATATCTCTTTCGTACTTTTGTCGGTATTGCCGCCCTCCTTACATGTAACTAAAGAGGGCACAAATTAATATGATGCTTTTTCTCGAGGTAAAAAACAGAAAAGTAAATAGTTTTCCTTTGATGGCTTCATCGGTACTGACGTCATGCGCCACGGGCCAAAAAATGTTAGTTTCGTGTTTGTCTCATTCTTTTTGAACAAAATCCATAAAATATTTTAAAATATAGAGTCCATTGAATGACTGAAAAGTGCGACAAAGACATTCTAATTTTTGTGTATAATGTGCTCCTACTTTTTAACAAAAAGAAAGAGACAGAACGAACGAATTTTCCTCTTTTTCGAAGGAGAGCAAACTGTTCGGTTATTGTAAAGAATCTTCCCCTAACAACACAATAATTCAGTACCGCGTCCAGCTTCCATCCTGCTCTACAACTGCATTTAGGCGCCGGGGAATAGAGGCAAGACGTTTCCGGATAAATCTGTTATTCTGCGACAGCTCTTCCCATGCGTCATGAACTGCATCGGACAGCGCTATGTTGGTTGCGGTGTTGGTCTTCTACACTTAATGGTGTTCTCTGCCCACACGTTCTTTATGGCACTGAACGGAAAGTCTAACGGCTCAACGTCTCCGTTTACATGAAAGCAGTGTTTTACACAGATCGCTGTAGAGTAAAGAAATTTGAGAAAACATTTGTCAAGATAACGTATTTAAATAGTTAACATTGTAAGATCACAGGTTAACAAAAGCGCGAGGTAAGCCATTGCAAGTGTGAAATGCTGGGCAATAGGCTGGATAACCGCCAGAATATTGAATGCAAGCAAGCAAACCAGCATGCATTGTGTTTTACAGGTGGCGAATGTCAGTTTGTGTAACGGAGTTCCATGCCTGTTGCATTTGGTGAGTCAATACAGGGGCCATTAATAGTATCTGTGGATGACGCTATAGTTGTCTTCCGATGATGTTCCGTATGTGCTCGCTTGGAGACAGATCTCATGATCGAGAACTCCAAGGCAACATGTCGGCACCCTGTAGTGCATGTTGAGTACTACAGCGGTATGTGAGCGAGAATTATCCAGTTGGAAAACCGCTGGAAATGATGTTTATGAATGACAGCACAACACGTCGAATCACGAGACGTACAAATTTGCAGTCAAGGTGTGTGGGATAACCATGAGTGTGCTCCTGTTATGCGAAATCACACTCCATACCATAGATCCAGGTTTAAGTTGAGAGTGTCTACCATGCAGACACGTGGGATGCAGGTCCCCTTCCTAAACAACACACGGGCACTACTGGTACATGGGCAGAATCAGCTTTCATCAGAAAATATAACAGACCTCAACCCTGCCCTCCAATGAGCTCTCGCTTGACCACACTGAAGTGGTTGTTTGGGATCAGTGGAATGCACGGCACAGGGCGTATGGCTCGGATTAACCGATTTCTAACAGCTCGTTGTGTCACTGTGGTGCCAACTGCTGCTCAAATTTCTGCTTCAAATTCGTTACGATGCGCCAGAGCTGTACGCCGAACTCGATGATCGTCGGTAATGCCACGTGGCAGTTCGGAGACCGGTCTTCGTGCAACCGTACATTCTCTTGACCACCACTGCCAACAGTCATGTACAGTGGCTATATTCCTGCGCAATGTTGCTTCAGTATCGCAGAAGGAACGTCCTGCTTGTCATAGCCCTCTTACACGACCTCGCCCAAATTCAGTGAAGTACTGATAATGGCGTCTTCCTCACTTTAGAGGCATCCTTGACTAACATCAACATCAATCTCAGAGGAACTGACAGTCACGACCGTTACAGTGTGTATTTAAAACAAACCTAATTTTCATCCTCGTAGTGGCGGTGTTAGCGTTTCTCTGATGCAACTGGCGCGAAATCTGAATAAACACTTTTTTTAGAGTGTATAAACACGCCAATCAACTTTCGTTTCTAGCACGACTCTTCCTTGGTGTTGTGAGATTCTTCGTCAGTGTATTAGAATTTAAAGCAATACCTCCGATCTTTGGAATAATTTTGTCAGTGCTCCAAAATTTAGTTGTTTGCTTAAGATTTGCGGTAAATAAAGACATTATCTAGTGATTTATATGTGTATAATACAGAAATAGAAATTAGATCTCAGATATAGTTTCGTAGAGGTGTCCCTTAGTTCCCTTTCCCTTAAAGACATTAAATTATTCGATTATGATAATAAAGTTGTCTAGGAAACTACCACTTACTGAAAACGCAACACAGCTTTCTCTGCTGTTAAATGCGTTGTGAGATACTAGAGTGTATGTCTCTGTGCCAACGACAGATTATGTCTGTTAAGTTTTGACATAGATCATATAACGTCCTATGTATTTGAGCAAAAAAATTCCAAGTATACTGAATGCTTGCTTTAATGTCTTGGAAACGGTAGAATGTTGTACCTGAAGTTAAAATGCAACTCGTATGCGTTTTTTATAGTTGATAGGTATTTAGAAGAACACTTTTCACGACAAATTAAAAATTAAGTAAATGACTGTAGTCATCAAAATGCTTTCACTTTTCTTGCATTAGTGCTATGGCTAATTTTGCGTCAGATATTGTTGGATGCAAAAATTTATTTCGTTAGTCCTGCCTGAAATATTCTTGGACCGGACTTAGGACACAGTTAAACTATTCAATATTTAACCCGAAGAACTAACAGAACTTTTCTTCATGTACTAAACGATGACTTATACCTATTGCAAAAACGTTTTGTCCTAACGTGTCCTACAGTTGTGATGTGTTTCAGCTTCTCCTTTATCGAACTGTTGGAATAGTGTGTCTTCTTCTTCTTCTCCATCATCATCATTTCCTTCCATCAGTAAGCACAACAATATGTGGCAATCACTAATTTGAGAACGTGCGCCTCGTTCCATGAACTCTTCACGACTGAACTGCAGGCTACTTGCATGTATCACGCTCAGGTAGCACATTCGGCACCAGCGTGCTCAAATAAAATAGTGTAACTTTTATTTCCTCTGTACTTTAGTGAGAAAAGGCTCCAACTTTAAAAAAAACAATTACAATATTTTAGCTGTATTTAGGACGCAACATTGTATGACGTAAAATTAAGCAAATTTAAACTAGCCACCGATCACGTTTTTCGCCGCAAAACATTCGTATTTCATGCTAAGGAGCACTTGGAAATTAGACATCATAGTAACAGCGACCAACACCGAAAAATAGACATCTTATCACCAAGATGTGATATGAAAGTACAAGACACGAAAAAACCAGTTCTGTATCCAGTTAGTTTCCTCAGAATTGATTGGGATGTATTATACGGCGGACAAAATGCGCAAATTGGAAAGGAGCTACTTTTAATTTTTTAAAGGAAAAGCAGATCCTCCACCGAGAAACTAACTCCGGATGCTGACGTAGATTTGCTTCTTTTACATACAGTATTTTTATAACAAGTAAATCGGAAAACTCATTTTTATCCTGTACTGCTATCAGCCACTTCGTGGGAACAGCCCGTCCTTTGCAGCTGAAAACCGTAGCTACCCGCCTAACATGTCAGAACGCTATAACATGAGCTGGCTGCCACCATCACCCCACATTGCCAGCGCTGCCACGTCACCTTCAGGCATGACGGCCAATGCTGAACCAGGTACGGAGACACCATGGATCGACACCAAGCTGGACGCATCGGAAGAGGGCGCCCAGATCGCTGTAACAATCGAGAGTTTGTCTGGCTGTTGTCACCCTCCCCTTCGACGAATTCCAGTCTTCCCCGACCCAACGAACGAACTCACATCTAGGACGTAGAGTCACCCTGACAGACCGAAGAACGCTTCCCCAACTCTCTGCGACGGATCGTAAAAGTGGCCTGATACAAAGCCATGGAATGCAAGGAGGATCAGGGATTGTGCTAACTATTTTCATTTAAAATCTTAGATTTAGAAAAGTTTTGTTCACCATTCCAACACAGAGACCAATTTCTCTACAACTGATGCTCTGAAAATAACAAACGAAACATTGAACTCAGTCAATAAAATTTTCCTGCGTTTGTGACCGCATCGTCAATACATAAACAAAAACTCCCTGAAGGAGGTCACTTGCAACAATGACTGAAACGTCGTTAGTTTTTACATACTAACAATGTGGCCACAAACCCAGCACAATAATTGACTGTGACAATGGCCGTGGAAGCGTACGTTTAGAAACATTGAACTTTTCCATCCGACCGCTGTCTCTATAACACGTTTTTGATAGAGGCAATTGTTAAAAATGTTCAAATGTTTTCGTATGTTACTCTCAATCTAAGATAAAGAGCCCTTGAGCAATGTTGGGCATATCTACAGAAACGTATGTAATGGAACATTAAATCAATGTCCGTAATCATAGGCTTTGTTTGTTGTTCCTCAAACTTGTAATGATCTGACGGCCTTTCTTGTGAAGTATTGACTTAAGCTATAGCTCCAACGTCAGAGGGATTCAGCTAACTCGAGCCATATTGGAATATTGGTTCTACAAGTATTAAACAATACATCTCTTCAACAGATAATTTGCAGTGCCTATCCGCAGTGCATAATTAGAAAGACTCTTTGAGTTTCACAAGAACCAAACTTCAGCGTGCATAAAGCAAAGAAAATATCTATATTATCGAAAATCTCACAAGTAAAAAATTATTAACAATGTGTTACAACGTTCCGTAACGACGATTACTTTGGAAAGGTGCTTGAGCCTCATAAAGAAACCTCAGTCTGACAGAAAAGTGAGAACAACATCCTGAAAGGTTTACATCTTGTGACTGGGCAACATGTGGACTGAAATCATTAAATATCCAAAAGAGCGAAAGACACAAATTTATGGACCGCACAGGAACTGACATTATATCAAAATTCAGTGCATCAGTCATCTGGAGAAATTAATTACTGGCCTTAGATATAATTGCATTTCAGAACGGTTCTCGTGCCAGTATAGATTAATATTTCTGATTTACTTGTGTGCTTGACTGTAGTCATCAGTGTAATGTAGTACTGTACGTGGTCTGTTTTGTGTGGCTTTCGTTTCAAATAAAATGCACACTGTGAGCCATTTACGAAATAATAAAATGAACAGAAATTACTGTCAACTGTGGCGTAAGCGACTTGTTCTTTTTCTGTGGTCACTATTAGCGACTGTGGAGAAATGATAATCATGAAATAAATATTCCTTTCACACCAATAGCGACGACTTGGTATTTCACGACAAGCAAGTCCGTGCGTAACATTTCATGTGGGTGTCATAAAAGGTGAAAAAGTGAAAAATTGTTGGAAATTGCGCTTTTGGACTAACATTGAAACATTTAGACCTGTAGATTTACGGATTACGTTAAGTTTTGAGGATTTTGTTCTGTTCAGTTGATCTGCTGTGCACTATTGCTGCGTCCTAATATTCAATATCAGCATCAGGACATGTTTCATATCATATTGAGAATAAAAATCCTATTTTCAATTCACTTATAACATGTCTTCTTTACTAATATACTATATACATAATTTTATTACCAGGTATCGAAAACAGTTCCGTATTTCAAAGAATTTTACAATTTTTATTTCAGTTAATGTGCGCTTTTCATCAACTTATAGGAGTTAGGTAAGAGTAATTGCACGACGCAGGAGCTGCAAGAAAACAATTTACTTTCCACACCACTCAACAATAAACGTATCATATGTAATATGCAGTATTTCGATTAAAATACCAACTCTATGATTTCAGTTAAATTAACCATAACGCATTCTTACCACACATGACCAGTACACAAGATGTGCAAACTTGAAACATCCCCTCGCCATCCCTCTACAAGTAGTAATTTGTTTAAAGACCGAAAATCCGTCATCGCAGTTCGTTGTAAGACGCGACGTCAATATGTCAGTAATGTCTGATAAGGTGCAAAATTTGTGTAGTATAACGCAGTTGTGTAACAGAGACTGTTGGCAGATCATTCCAGATTTTCACTATAACTATAGCTATATAGCTATATGCAGCGTGTAAGCTCGATTTAGCAAATACTATTGCAAAAAGAGGAAATAGATACTGTTGTCGGTTAAGTAATTCTTTGAGAAATACAGCTGATCGTACTAGAGCTGAGAAAAATTGATCCCGGCTTAACACCAAAGATAATACTAGCTACTCAATACTAAACCATAATTACAGCATGCAGACAGTATCAACTTTTCTTACAGTTATTTCTCTTAAGCCTCCAATCGCACCAAAAAGTATTGGCACAGTTACATTTTAGTGGTTGTAGGTTAAACGAAACATATATTTCAGAACAGAACCCATACATGTGACACCTTACATTACATAGTTTACAAATATGTCAAAATCACCTGTCCTTAAAGTAACATACAGTGTCATGAAAAAAAACATCGCTCTTCTGCACCCAAAAAAGTATTGGCACACGCATATGAATCGGACAGTGTGTTCGTTTTCTTCATTGATGTTCACCATCTAATAGCTAGTGTGCATCCCTTTAGCATCTATAACAGCACGTAAACGCCTAGGAATGCTTTGTATTAAATTCCGGGTGATATCAGGGGTAATTTTCGACCATTCCTCCAGGAGCACTTTCTCCAAGTCGTTTTTACCGGACGGACGCCTTTTTCTGACTTGTGTGTCAAGATGAGCCCACAGGTTCTCAATGGGGTTCAAATCAGGGCTCTGAGGTGGTGTTAGAACCCTTCTGGGGGCATTGTACAGTAACCACTCCCGGGTTTTCATGGCGGTATGTTTTGGGTCGTTGTCTTGCTGGAACTGAAACACCCCAGTAAGGCCCAATTTCTGTGCACTAGCGTGTAAATTACCTCGCAACACGTCAATGTATCTCATATGATCCATTGTGCCGTGAATTACAGCTAGATTTCCAACGCCGGAAGCCGCCATACAGCCCCAGACCATGATACCGCCCCCACCGTGTTTGACTGTGGGATGCATGTGTTTGATGTCGAGGTGCGTATTCGGCTTGCGCCAAATTTTCTTTCTTGCATCAAATCCGAACACATTGAACTTCGATTCGTCGCTAAATATCACAGTGTTCCAAAACTCCATCGGCTTGCTGATGTAGTCCTTGGCAAACTGCAGGCGTTTCTGCCGGTTAATTTCCGAAATGTATGGCTTCTTCCTGGGAGAACGTCCATGCATGTCAGCCTCATTCAACACATTTCGTATAGTCTGAACACTAACCGTCTTGTCGGACGTTGTCTGAACAATCTCAGCAATAGTTGCTGCACTTGTAGCAGGTTCCTTCCGAGCAAGTGCGATGATATGGCGACGCTCTCGGGTTGTAAGCACTTTTGGACGTCCAGGACGACACTTATTCACTGTTGTTCCAGTCTCTTTATATTTCTGAATGATGGCTCTTACCGTGGTGTAGCTCACAGACACCTCTGCTCCGATTTGTCGATAGCTTCTCCCTTGTGAATGGAGCAATACCACTCTCTCACGCAACGCCACTGAATGTTCCTTCTTCTTCGGCCCCATGCTGACCACTATCGCGCACTACAGCAACATACTGGCGACCGGGCCGTCAACAACACGCAGTGTCTAATGTGTCAGCAGATGGCGTTCCGGTACCTGAAAACCCAGCAATATACCGAGATGCCATGCTCTGTGCCAATACTTTTTGTGTGCAGAGGAGATACGTGTTTGCCCATAACACTGCATTTCTTTGTTAATGGTAGGCACTATGGGCAGAATTGTAATGTCTGGTATGTGAGGTAGCACGTACATGTACTGTGTACCGGAAAGTGCGGCGTTTGTAACCAGCAACGATAAATACGCACGTGTGCCAATACTTTTTGGTGCGATTGTCTCTTTGTCGAGATTTGCATAGACATCACGTATCACATTCCACGGCGATGCTAGTTTCCGCGAAGAATTGTGTAAAGTTCCTGACGGCAGTCTATTCATACGACAACAACAACAGCACGAAGTTCGCCGTATAGTGTATTTGTACTCCATCATCTATTACATCTACACTAGAGTTATATAACTGCAAAATTGTGCGCTAGAAAAATTCTTATGACGGATACATTTTAAAAAAAGAATTCAAATGAGCAGACAGGACTATAAGAATCAAACATTCATAGTCTGAACCATTTTCTTGTTAGGACAAAATTAATATAGTCCTTGCAGATGGTAGAATTTAGTTAGAACCATTCATTATGGAACAAGAAATTTCACGGTTTCAGAGAAATTAGTCTGAAGATACTAGTTGAGGATACAAAGATACGTTTGAAAACCTTCCCGAATAACGCCACAGTACGTTTACATCAAATATTTCAGACGCTCACTATAATCATACAAATCGCATTAGAAATTATTAAACGTTCAAATTACCGGTGTATTATGTTTTACAACATGGTCTGAAAGAAGTTGACTGATTATTTCACACTAAAAACACAGCACAAAGATTTTCAAAAGTTTGCAGTAAAACCTATTTAATACCTACGACGGAATTTGATGATTTTCAACGATTAATAGTCGACTAGATTCTCAGATGTTATTTTAATAAGATTGTGCTATAATACTTACTCATTGCTACAGAAGCAACTGTCAATTAAATTTTCTTTTCTATCGTGTGTTACATTGGAATGCATGTTAGAAGGCTCAGAGTAAAAGTGATGTGTAAGCCAGAATATAACTTTTAGTGCCGGAAGTTACATCCTTCTTACTTCAAAACCTCTGAATTCTACGTCATGTGATGTTGTCTAGGTAATCAGTTCATTTTTCGTACTTAATTTCATCGCACCATGTAATAATCTTTTCACATTTTCCTTTGTTGTCTGCATGTTTCCGTAAATATCACGATTAACGAACTTCAAGTGTATTCAACAGTAGACTGATGCTGAAGGAACCATATCAATAAAAAGTATAAACTTCAGAATATGTTCGTAGCTGCAGCAGATACGTGGTATGGTAATGATTACGCTGGACTACTGTTACAACCACGTAGAGCAAAATAGCAACTAATACATGTCAGCCTGTTAATAATTGATATTTTATATTTCAATTGTTGAAAGCAACATTTATTCTATTTATAAAATGTTTGTAGCCCTCTCTGGCTTTGCACGGGTAACACTAAATATTTACAGCTGGATGGATTGTCTTCCTCAGCCTTAATTTTGTTTCAGGTCACCGCGCAAAGCTATGATTAAAATTCGGAGAAGAGTGTTAGGTGACTGAATATCAACCCTTTCACGATAGTTGAATGGTTTAAGCAGCACATACCAGGAAAGTTCGAAGGAGGCGCAAATGTTATCTTTGACACCTTTAATTAGCGTTTGCTCCATTACTAGTGTTACATATTCTGTGTGATATCACCCTACCTTTTCCTTCTCAGCCCTTAAACATTAACTCTACACACACCAGCCGGCCTGGCTCTACAGTCATGAGATCTGCCATCGACTGCTATATACGCTATGTGATCAAAACTATCCAGACACCAGGCTGAAAATGACTTACAAGTTCGTGACGCGCTCCATCGGTAATGCTGAAATTCAATATGGTATTGGCCCAGCCTTAGGATTAAGACAACTTCCACTTTCACAGATATACGTTCAATCATGTGCTGAAAGGTTTCTTGGGGAATGGCAGCCCATTCTTCACGGAATGCTGCACCGAATAACAGTATCGATGACGGTCGGTGAGGCCTGGCACGAAGTCGGCGTTCCAAAACATACCAAAGGTATCCTATAGGATTCAGGTCAGGACTGTGCAGGCCGGCCCATTACAGGGATGTTATTGTCGTGTAACCACTCCGCCACAGGCAGTGCATTATGGACAGGTGCTCTATAGTGTTGAAAGATGCAATCGCCACCCCCGAATTGCTCTTCAACAGTGGGAAGCAAGAAGGTGCTTAAAACATCAATGTAGGCTTTTGTTGTGATAGTGCCTCCCAAAACAACAAGGGGTACAAGTTACCTCCATGAAAAACACGACCACACCATAACACCACCCCTCCGAATTTTACTGTTGGTACTACACACTCTGGCAGATGACGTTCATCGGGATAAGCATTACCCTCACCACGCCTTCGGATCGCCCCCATTGTGTACCGTGATTCGTCACTCCACTCAACGTTTTTCTACAGTTCAATCGTCCAATGTTTACGCTCCTTGCCTCAAGCGAGGCGTCGTTTGGCATTTACCGGCGTGATGTGTGGCTTATGAGCAGCCGCTCCACCATGAAATCCACGTTTTCGCACCACCCGCCTAACTGTCATATTACTTGCAGTGGATCCTGATGCAGTTTGGATATCCTGTGTGATGGTGTGGTTAGATGTCTGCCTATTACACATTACGATCCTCTTCAACTGTCAGTGGTCTCTGTCAGTCAACAGATGGGGTCGGTCTGTACGATTTTGTGCTGTACGTGTCCCTTCACGTTTCCACTTCACTATCACATCGAAAACAGTGAACCTAGGGATGTTTAGGAGTGTGAAAATCTCGCGTACAGGCGTATGACACAAGTGACACCCAATCACCTGACCATGTTCGAAGTCTGTGAGTTCCGCGGGGCATCCCATGCTGCTCTCTCTGGATGTCTAACGACTACTGTGGTCGCTGATATTGAGTATCCTGCAGTAGCTGGCAGTACAATGCACCTAATATGAAAAACGTATGTTTTAGGGGTGTCCGGATACTTTTTATCACGTAGTGTAGCAGAGGCAATGTTTCTATAGGGTTAGGATTTTATCTCATCATAGTTCAGTCAATTTGCGCGTTATATTTCTAAATTATAGACGCAAAGCTTCCTCATGTACATTCTATTTATTAGTGTAAAACAAAACAAAATACTCGTAGTAGATCCTGAGTTTCGTCAAAACATACAGACGAAAACCATGGGAATGTGGTGTAATTTATATATGCACTGATTTCTTCAGTGATTTCGAGATTTCCGAAACAGTACTATAGGGATATTTTTTAATCTCCCAATCATACTTTTGCTGGACTGTTAGTATTTTTACACATTCTGCCACTTTTTCAGGTTATAGTATCTTTGACGGAACATGACTTACGAATGTCTCATAAAGAGCTGTCCTAATAAAACATTAATGAGTTTATACTGAAAATACTATGCCTGTCTTGATCTCTTATTTAATCATGGAATTAAGCTGTATCATACTTGGAGCTTCTAAATTTTTCGATTCCCTGCGTGGTCAGGGATATTCACCTGCCTCGAGATGACTGGGTGTTTGTGTTGTCCTCATCATTTCATCATCATTCATGAAAGTGGCGAGATTCGACTGAGCACAGGTTGGGAATTTGTACGGGCGCTGATAACCGCGCAGTTGAGTGCTCCACAAAGCAAACATCATCATCATCATCATCATCTAGATTTTTCAGCTTCTCGCACTTATTCATGTGCCTGGGTTATAATTAGGTTCTTCATCCTCTACTGATACTGTACAACGTTCATAGAAAATATCGGACTGCACTTGCGTATCTCCCTTAAAATAAAAGTATCTAAGGTATTTCTGGTAAACTTGTAATACCAAAAAAAGGTGTCATCACTCAATATCTGCATTAAGTGGAAAACCGTTTTATATGTGAATCAATTATCCTCATGGTAACTGTAGAACGTAAAATCCGATATAAAAGGTTATACAGAGAAGATAGTTACTTTTTACGCGCAACACTGAAGATAAGTGAATGTGTTAGATTGTATTATAAGCATTTCTTCAACACCATGAGGAAAATATTTTTTTACGTCAACAAAATATTTTGGGGTTACTGTTGTAAGTAGGGAAGCGATAAAGCAAAGCAAGCATTCCGTCTGATTTCGTGTCGATGTAGCAGGAAAATCATTTCTTTCCCTGTCGTTTCATTGCATGCTTACCAGTGTCAACCTGAGATTCCTCCTATTGCATTCTAATCCGCGATTTTCCGTTACGAATTAGGGTTAAATAAGAATTTGTAACATACAGTCTCTGTTTCAGAAGTTTCATCTTTTCTGAGAGACTAAACAGAAATTATTTTCACCTTCTGTGGGACCCTCGTTCTAACTAAAAGATTTCGCCTAGTCTTCGCTAAAATGGGAATACGACGCTGTGCCTAGAATGGTGAGGTTTTCAGTGAATAGCAGCGGCTCTACACTGGAAATCGCAGTGGAAATGTGAAGGAACAGCAAAAGTTACTTAAAACAAAGACGATACTCGTTGGCAGCTTTCTCCTGCCAGGTGACTCCTCGTTCTTTTTCACCTTTCTTCGGTGCAACGTAATTGCTACGGTCTGTATGCAACAATGTCTACGTTTTTTTCTTTTTTCCATTCTTTTTCTTTAGGCAAGGCAATATGCTTATGCAAGCGACGTCATTTTTACTGCTAAATTTTCTCATGTTTGCATATCTGCGAATGTCTGTTTTGAAGGGTACCTTCGGGCACTCTGTTATGTTTCTCTTCAAAGGAATCTCGTTCAGAACAGACTACTCTCGCTTTGAAGAAACGTACTTTGCACCCATCTCAGAGTTATCTTTTACATAGTACTGCTGCAGATTTGTATCCAAACTGTGTACAGTAGAAACATTTCACTATACGTAATTAAAATGTACGCACCCTGTGATGTTGCAGCTTGTGATAAAATAGCTCAAGTGCTGCTCCACATTTTCGTCGTCTTTATTTACTGAGGGATAAAGGCGACTGATTATTTTCGTTCTGCTTAGCTTCACATCGGACGACGTCTCCCCCTCTATAGGTACGATTAAATATCTTTCTTCAACATTAGGAGAAAACGTAGTGTAGCGGTACTTTTTTCAGTGAATACGCTTGTGCTGGGAGCTGTTTCTAGTGAAAAGTGATGTAAACATAATAGGTATAAATGTTGTCAGCGAGCGACGGTCTTTACTCAGATAGGTTATAGGAGAGAGGTAATATATCACACTGGTGTGAACGAAAAAATTCATATAGCTTTTGGATCGTGATTACAATCAAAATTCTAGTCATCTTGTCTGCTACATTGCAATCCCAATGTTCTGCATCTAATGACAGGGAAGGGGAGAACTATGTGAAAATCTGATTTTAGTATATGGAACGTATTGATAAACGTACGGAACTGATTTTTCACATCCTTATAGCTTTATTGATTGACATGATTATCCACATGTTCATTTACTTCGAACAATAATGGGCTTTAAGTAAGAACGTGTTCATTCCGGTGTTGACGACGGACAGAATTTTATGTGGGCTACAACGCTTGTGCTGTGAATTCCAACATCTTGTCTGATAACTCAACAGTAAGGTCGAACGTTACCGAAAACATAAAAGGCAGCAAAATGTTGTTTTAAGGCGGGTCAAACATCAGTGATCGTGGAGGTTGGGTGTCCAAAGGGAACACAATGTAACATTCTGTACTCTACGAACACCTCACGAGGCTTCGCAGGTGTAGCAGTTATTTCAGTTACACTATATCACAGGTACAGAAAGCTGTCATTAGTATTTACTAAACAAGTATCAGGCACCTAAACGCGAAGTACTTCACAAAGTAAGTTGGTGGTGTTTCATTTAAATCAATATATATGGTGGTCTGCACTGGGATACGAAAATCCTAGCACAGCGATATGCAGTGGCGGTAATATAGCGGACACAAAGGGCAGTTCATGGCGGAGGTGTCACTTGTACCCAGATGGTTTACATGAAAAGGTCTGCGACTTGTTTATGGCCCCACGACGGTAACAGAGTTTGAAAGCAGAATTGTAGCTGGAGCTAGACGTGTGGTACATTCCATTTCTGAAATTATTACGAAATTCAATATTTTGAGATCCGCAGTGTCAAAAGTATGTCAAGAGTACCACATTACAGACATTACCTCTCACCATGGAAAACGCAGTGGTCGACGACGTTCACTTAATGACCGAGAGCAGCGGCGTTTGCATAGAGTTATAAGTACTAACAGACAAGCAACATTGTGCGAAACTACTGCATACGTCACTGTGGCAGGTACGACGAGCGTATCACTTAGTACAGCGATGACGAAATTTGGCAATAATGGGCTTTTCCAGGAGACTACTGATGAGAATGTCTCTGCTAACAGCATGACATGGGCCTGCAGAACCTCTTCTAGGCGATATCGGTTTGACCCTAGACTACTGCAAAACCGTGGCCTGGTCGGATGAGTCCCGAGTTCAGTTGGTAAAAACTGATGGTAGGGTTCGAGTAGTGGTGCGTACTCCACAAAACCATGGATCCAAAATGTCAAGAAGGCACTGCACAGGCTGGTAGTGGAACCATAATGGCACAGAGTGTGTTTACATGAAACGATCTGGGACCTCTGGCCTAACTGAACCGATCATTGACTGTAAAAGGTTATGTTCGAGTTCTTGGAGACCACTTGCAGCTATTCATGGACTTCGTGACCCAAACAACGACGGAATTTTTATTGGTGACAGTCCGCCATGTCTGAACAGCCTCGACAATTCGACTGAATGATTTGGACGACGAGATCGCCCGACATGAATTCCATCGAACACTTATGGGACTTAATCGAGAAGCCCGCACCGGTGACAGTTTCGCAATTACGGATCGTTACAGAGACAGCATGGCGCAATATTTCTGCAGGCGACTTTCAAGACTTGTTGAGCCCTAGCCGCGTTGAGTTTATGCAATAAGTTGGTCAAAAAGAGGTCCACAACGATGTTAAGAGGTATCGAATGGCTTTTGTTGTTTTGTCATCTCAGCATATAACTTAATGCGTGGCCTAGGATACCTATCTAATAGAGGGGGAGGAGGGGGCAGGAGCACTGTGATCACCTAGCAACAAGAAATTCTCAAAAAATACAGCCGCATAGTTATTAATTTTATTACTATATTTTTAATTTTCATAATAAACTAGCAAATCCTGCAACTACTGGATGTATATATGGGAATTGGATGTATGTCCTAACCTCCTCTCTCTCTCATCTCTCTCTCTCTCTCTCTCTCTCTCTCTCTCTCTCTGTGCACATCTCTTCCTCCACCTTTCTTTGTCCATCCCCTCGTTCTCCTTCCTCATCCTCCCCCTCCCTCTGTTCATCTCCTCCTTCCTCCTGTCTCTATGTCTCTGTGTCTATTCCCCCCATTCCCCCCCTCCCCCATATTATGCACTCTTTCACTCTCTGATATGGATTCTTGTTTATTGTTGGTGCTAATTCAGATTCCGTAGTACTCTTCTAATCATGAGGTGGTAAGCTGTAAATACAATTTTTCTGTTTTCTGTGAAAAATGACTGCGAAGAAGAAAACAAATCAGCACATTTCATGTATAGAATTTTTCCTTGAATATATATATATATATATATATATATATATATATATATGTATAATGAGAAAGAATATCTGTGGACACATAGTTTCTCTAATGGCTTAAATGCCCTACAATCATAGTTAAAGCTGGTGGGGAGAAAGAAAACAAAACGGCCCATTTTCATAACTGAGCAAAGCAAAGCGTTTTCTTTCTTGCAGTTGGCTTTAACAGAAAACGGTACATTGTTGTTTAAAAAACTGTATAGCTTATGCCCAAATGAATATTTGCTAGAGAATTCCTTAGAAATTTGAAATAAATAGTTCAAGAACCTTTCGAGATTTTTGCGAACAACTTTTCCCTGTTATATATTACACATACATGTATATATTTTAAATATTTCAGAGATATGTAATCTGTGTTCGCCCGAATACATATTAAGGTAATGTGTAAAAATTGTAAGTAAATTGGTCAAGAGATTTTCGAGAGTTTTTGTAATAACGTTACGCCTTTCCATATTAAATGTGAATTTACGTATTATAACATGGCGCCCCAGTAGATGTATAGAAACACATGCGTATTCGAATGCAACGTTGTGTCAAAATTTAAGTGCAACCAGTGAAGAACTTTCGGAGATTTCAGATTCTGAAAGAAACAAACATTAACATTTCTATGTATGTAGAGTGCTGAATGATAGTCCAAAGTTTTCCCTGAGAAGTTACACTGGAATGAATCCAGTCTCACTACCTGCATGGACAAGAAATAAAGGTTGATCTGTAATTTAATTTTTCGCGAACGCCTGTACCAAGAGGCATATCGACGAGAAGTGGACTAGACTTTAAAGAACGTCTGTATAATTCACCGATAGCCAAAACGAAGGGTGATTGGAATCTGGTTGAATCTTGTATACAGACTTTCATATTCATATTGATCTCAGGAGTTTTGTAAGAATTTCTTTTAAAAGCCTTATTCAAAATCGTGTTTCAGCTTTGTGGGAATCGGTTATATCCAGCATCATTCAGGAATTAAACTTTTGGAAGAATTCGCATTGTTATAAAAGGACGCATCCACAAAGCCTGATACCAGTTTTTCATACTAATCTTTCTACTTGTGGAATGCAAATGCAGGAAGGCGTTATTCAGTCCCATTAGCTTGGTTTCGTCCATTTCGCAGCTATAATAGCCTGTGTAAACACTTCTAGCCCGAAAATTTATAGCTTCGAGTATTGCCGGCAATACTGGCCGGCTATGTTGTAAAACAAGGGCTGCAATTCCTATGGCAGGAAACGTTGCCAGGCAACATTGCCTCGCTCAATTATGGAGACCCGCGTTAACGTAGTTTTAGGTAAGCAGGTCCAATGGTGAGCTCTGCCTAACCAGCTTGAGTGAGATACGGTGGCGTCGTCCTTATCTATTCTGTGCGTGGCCAAGTTAACCGGCGAAGGCGTACGCCTCGCCCCGGGCTGGCAGACAATTACGGCGGCCGACGGCTGGCTGCGACGCGCCCCGTAATCAACTTGTAGCGCCTCCAGCAGCCAACCGCCACTGTGCAGTCTGTGTGCTTTGTTCAAAGGCGCAAACGTTGCATACGTACACAGTGGCTGGCGTCCGGGAACCGCCCCTGCAACTACGCCGTATTGTGTAACATGGAGGAACCATCGTAGTCGGTTGTAGGTGCGACAAGCTGTTCAGCATTATTTTTCTTCAGCCTCGTACCAGAGTTGGACAATAATAGGTTTACCAAATGTGAATAAAGCATTATTTCGCCTGTTAAATGTTACTTAACTGCATGGATATAAAATAATCCATAAAGCAAATTAAACTGTATTAACCGTTTGAACATATTACATTACCCTTAATACTTGTTCCATAGATCATAAATGCGTCATTTCGTAATTGTGAAATGTCCCAGTTCAACGTAATGTTTCTCTATACGACTTACTTCTTCACATCAAAAATTGTATTTAGTAGAAGAAGTTGTCATTCAGAAATTCCTTTAATTTGTTTTCATATGCTGGTTGGCTATCTGTGAGGCTTTAAATGCTATTGACTAAATGGCAACAGTCTTCTGTGGCAGCACAATTCATCCCTATTCGTGCCAAAATCATATTTACAGTAGTGGAGATCACCGTTTCTTCTAGTATTGTAGCTGTGCACTTTGGTACTATTTTTGATTGGGTTATTTATAACACATTTCATAAGTGAATACACTTACTGTGAAGGTACTGTGAACGTCCCTAGTTTATTATATAAATGTCTGCAAGATGATTTTGGGTGGGTTCCAGCTATGATTAAGATTATACGCGTTTTTGCCGTGAATACTTTTCCTCTTAATGATGAATTATCCCAGAATATGATGCTATATCAAAGCAGTTAACGAAAATAAGTACAGAAGACTAATTTACTGATATGTTCGTCATCAAAGTTTGCAGTAACCTTAATTATATTCCAAAGTGATACTACCTTTTTAAAACCATTCGGTGTTTACATTTTGCCATTTCTTTCTTTTATTCGTTAGTTACTGTCGTAAAAAATTAATTTTGTGACCATCTAAAATATATAATTTTCGCACTGATGAGACAGATGTGAAAATTACCGAACAATCAGTTTAATAAGCCACAGCTGCAAAGTACTAACACGAATTCTTTACAGACGAATGGAAAAACTAGTAGAAGCCGACCTCGGGGAAGATCAGTTTGGATTCCGTAGAAATACTGGAACACGTGAGGCAATACTGACCTTACGACTTATCTTAGAAGAAAGATTTAGGAAAGGCAAACCTACGTTTCTAGCATTTGTAGACTTAGAGAAAGCTTTTGACAATGTTGACTGGAATACTCTCTTTCAAATTCTAAAAGTGGCAGGGGTAAAATACAGGGAGCGAAAGGCTATTTACAACTTGTACAGAAACCAGACGGCAGTTATAAGAGTTGAGGGACATGAAAGAGAAGCAGTGGTTGGGAAGGGAGTGAGACAGGGTTGTAGCCTCTCCCCGATGTTATTCAATCTCTATATTGAGCAAGCAGTAAAGGAAACAAAAGAAAAATTCGGAGTAGGTATTAAAATCCATAGAGAAGAAATAAAAACTTTGAGGTTCGCCGATGACATTGTGATTCTGTCAGAGACAGCAAAGGACTTGGAAGAGCAGTTGAACGGAATGGATGGTGTCTTGAAGGGAGGATATAAGATGAACATCAACAAAAGCAAAACGAGGATAATGGAATGTAGTCGAGTTAACTCGGGTGATGCTGAGGGTATTAGATTAGGAAATGAGACACTTAAAGTAGTAAAGGAGTTTTGCTATTTGGGGAGCAAAATAACTGATGATGGACGAAGTAGAGAGGATATAAAATGTAGACTGGCAATGGCAAGGAAAGCGTTTCTGAAGAAGAGAAATTTGTTAACATCGAGTATAGATTTAAGTGTCAGGAAGTTATTTCTGAAAGTATTTGTATGGAGTGTAGCCATGTATGGAAGTGAAACATGGACGGTAAATAGTTTGGACAAGAAGAGAATAGAAGCTTTTGAAATGTGGTGCTACAGAAGAATGCTGAAGATTAGATGGGTAGATCACATAACTAATGAGGAAGTATTGAATAGGATTGGGGAGAAGAGAAGTTTGTGGCACAACTTGACCAGAAGAAGGGATCGGTTGGTAGGACATGTTCTGAGGCATCAAGGGATCACCAATTTAGTATTGGAGGGCAGCGTGGAGGGTAAAAATCATAGGGGGAGGCCAAGAGATGAATACACTAAGCAGATTCAGAAGGATGTATGTTGCAGTAGGTACTGGGAGATGAAGAAGCTTGCACAGGATAGAGTAGCATGGAGAGCTGCATCAAACCAGTCTCAGGACTGAAGACCACAACAACAACAACAACAACAACGAGACTCAAATGATTAAGTATACAATCTACACTTACAACAGCTGAATATCGCAGAACAAATTATTTTGAAACTGTCTCAACTCTTATCTATGGTAATGTGCACATCAACGAGAATATTATGGCAGTCTGATATGTCATGCAGATGTGTTGCTATTGTGATTATTCCTTTACAGAATAGAAGGTCACGCCTGGCGTTGTTTGTAAATATAAATACAGTTATCATGAGCTCCACCTATTGCTAAAACGCCGCATTAGAATGAATTGCAGCATTTCAGCTGAAAGTAAAGTGCCAATAGGGACGCAGTTAGAGACGTCTGTGCAACAGTAGAGTGCCCGTTTATCATGCAACGAAGGACAATCACCACAAATGATCAGATCCACTTCACCACAGTACACGTAGAAGGCTTGTCAAATAGGGAAGTTGTGCATTGGAGTCAATGTGACGTGGTGCGTACATGGAATCGGTTCCAGTTGAGAGGTAGTGTTGAGAACTAACTCCGCACAGCCCGTCCATGTTCACCTGATACATGAGGTGATCGATATCCATGGCCAGAGTTCTCCAGACCTGAGTTCGGTATTCGAAGAGGCCACCGACGTCATGTGTCGCATGAATGTGTTAGGGCACGATAGCATGACTCGTGGGGTGTTGATTACGGTCGAGATTCAGTTCTGTGTGTGCCCTGATAATCATAGGCAACGTTTCTGGTGACAAGAAGATGATATTGAACGCCTCTATTGCTGTGCCCCTCATGTGCAAAAAGATAGTGCTAGAGTAACGTTCCAGGGTGGCATTACACGGGACCACTGCACACCTCTCGTGGTTGTTGAGGGCGGTCTTGCTGCTCTAAGTTACAAGGGCTTGATTATCCAATAATGGGACCGTATCGCCAACACCCTGGTGAAAATTTTATGTCCAAGATTGATAACTCGCGTACCTGTCGTGCTTTTCTCGTGGACACTTTCCCCAAGCATGCCAGAATCACGAGAATGGAACAGCCCGCCTATTCTCGGACTTGATTCCAATCTAGCGTGGGCGAGATCGACTGAAACGAGCTGTTTTTCGACAACGAGTAAGTACTGTGCATGACTTACTCAGAATCGCCATTCAAGGATGGGACAATTCGGACCAGGACTGATTTGATGATAACGTGAATGGTATGCCACGACGGATTCAAGCCTGCAACCTTGAAATAGGACGTTCCACCATGTTTTAACGTTGTGCAGGAGTGCTGCCAAAAAGCTCTCACGGGAAACAGACGGTATTGTAGATATACAAATGATTCCAGAATGAGATTTTCACTCTGCAGCGGAGTGTGCGCCGATATGAAACTTCCTGGCAGATCAAAACTGTGTGCCGGACCGAGACTCGAACTCGGGGCCTTTGCCTTTCGCGGGCAAGTGCTCTACCAACTGAGCTACCCAAACACGACTCACGCCACGTCCTCACAGCTTTACTTCTGCCAGTACCTCGTCTCCTACCTTCCAAAAAGTTTTGATCTGCCAGGGTGTTTCATATCAGCGTACACTCCGCTGCAGAGTGAAATCTCATTCTGGAAATATCCCCCAGGCTGTGGCTAAGCCATGTCTCCGCAATATCCTTTCTTTCAGGAGTGCTAGTTCTGCAGGGTTCGCAGGAGAGCTTCTGTAAAGTGTGGAAGGTAGGAGACGAGATACTGGCAGAAGTAGAGCTGTGAGGACGGGGCGTGAGTCGGGTACCTCAGTTGGTAGAGCACTTGCCCGCGAAAGGCAAAGATCCCGAGTTCGAGTCTCGGTCCGGCACACAGTTTTGATCTGCCAGGAAGTTTCATACAAATGATTTTTTAATTTTTATTTTTTTATTTTATTTATTTTTTAATTGACGATCTGGGCACATTGCAAATCAATGTACGACCCCGCATGTTGAAATAAATGACGATGGAAAACTTTTGTTAATGTATGTAGTTGTGCTCTTGTTTCTGCCAGACCCTTGAAAGAAAAGTGCACGTCAGAAACTGAAGTTATTTGTAAAAAGGAGATTTGAGGAATAATGACTGTTAAATGATAGCTTAGCATCATGAGTTTAATGTGAAGAAATCCACTTACATTGTAAAATTACAGCAAAAACAGCAATGAAAGGGATATCACAAAACATGTGACCGTAAGCACTTTCTTAAAATTCCAGTTGTGTCATCAAGTGTTCGAAATACTAACCGTCTACTACAATATACGTACCGCTCTCTCTGATGCAAGGACATATGGACAAATATTCAATCTCGCGGCACCAATGCGATGTTCCCAATCCTCTTGGATCGCCAGAACTTATGTACAGACTTCATCTTTGAGTCTCCCCTAGGGAAAAAAGTTTAATGTCGTCAAATCAGGCAAAAGTGCACCAAATGTTAACGCCTTCACTACAGGCAGAATGAAACTACATTTCTTCTGTGACCGTTTTATACTAGTATCGCGCCGGTGAAACACACTATTTCCTCCATAACTGACATTGCGTATATCCTTATTTTTGTATGAAACCACGAAGTTCCACATAAATGATCACAGTCAGCTGCTTGTTCAAAACAGGAGAAACCTTACTTGTAAGAACTGTAATACTCGCGAAACTAGTGAGCTGATTTTAAAAAGTGCAACGCGGAGGACATTGTGTTTTATAGGGCGAGGACACTACGTTAATACCTTTTCATAAAGCGAAATTGATACCTACATATACAGGAAGAAAGGTTCGTTGTTTTGGCAGGTGATGACATTACTGATTCTGAACAAAATACTTTATGTGAACATATACCCTATTCCGAATGGTTTCCGATGTAGAGCACTTTTAATGTTCATTAATATTTATTTTCTGTATTATTCATTGTCATTGTTTATAACTTACCGCAGTAATATAGAGGAAGTTGAGACGAAGATTTTTATACAGGACGCTTGTTGTCCATCAAGTCGGAAAACTGCCTCAAACTGGCCTTCCAGAGGTACCTCAGCTACAGCGCACGCGTATCGCGCGAGGTTTCCAATATTCCCGCGATCTCTGCGAGCAAATTGTTATTCCTAGACAAAAAATAAATAGTACTTATTTTGTACCAAATTTAATTTAGTTTTATTGTGTACGGAGACACGTTTTCGTTGGAGTGTGCATTTTTTGAGTTATTAAGGAAAAACGTACAAAAGTGATATTAAACGCGTTCTATCTCGGAAACCATTCACAATAGGGCATAATTTCGCTCAGAGTCACAAATACTATCGTGTCTCAAAGCATGTACCTTTACTCCTGACTCATGCTGAATAATTGTAATCAATATATAAATTCAGGATGAGTCAGGAGGAAAGGTACATGCTTTGAGGCGCGATAGTATTAGTGATTCTGAACAAAATACTTCATATGGACATATGCCCTACTGCGAATGGTTTTCGAGATAGAACACGTTTAATATCGTGTGTGTGTGTGTGTGTGTGTGTGTGTGTGTGTGTGTGTGTGTGTGTGTGTGTGTGTTCCCCATCTCCTCTTAAACTACTGGACCGGTTTCAACAAAATTTGTTGCACATATCACTTCCACTTTCAAAATCATCGCTAAGGGTATAAGAACCAACCACCTATCATGGGGACGGGGGTTGGGGGAAAAATCAATGTAGTTCTCGACGCGTTAGTAACCATACTTTATTCATCCAGTATTTCAGAATAAGAGCACTTAGTGACTTGAAACAAACTGTACACATAATTTGAAACGTTTGCGAAACATTTTTTCGCTGACAATGCCAATAAAATTATGAAAGAAATCAAGTTTATCGCTGGCAACATTTTCGCTGTTCGTGCAGTGAAGCCGTAGCATCAGGCACGCCGTTTCAGTTTATTTCTTCCTTACTTCTAGCTCTATTCAAAAGATGTTTCTCATACAATAGCCACATATGCCACTTGATGTACCTGCAAAAGTATATCGCTCTACAGCACATAGTTCAGGAAATATATCGTAATAAATATTAAATTGCATGAAAATGAAAGAGCAGTTTAAAATTCGATTGAGATACGAGTGAAATATTTGTCTTATCCGTATGAAATATGTTACACATACGTGAAATATGTTTGAGGTATGCGTACACAGGCAAAACCAGGGGTATAAACATCATCCTAATACCCTAGATCGATTTCAACCGAATTTGGTACATACATTAATTATGATCTGGAAATAAGTACTGTGGGAGTGAGAACCACCAGCGTCCTGTTGGGGTGAACGTGATAACGTGGAGCAAGCAAGAGGGAGGAGGAGATGTATAGAAAGCAAGACGGAAAGACGAGATAGACGATATGCGCACTGACAGAGGGGTGGAAGAGATGAACAGATAGAAGGGGAGGGAGAAATTTACAGAGAGGAAGATAACAGAGAGAGAGAGAAAAGAGGAAGAGATGGACAGAGATAGGGCGCGGAAAAGATAGGAGGAGAGACAGGGAGAAGGGGCTGAACAGAGAGAGGGGAAGAGGAAATGGACAGAGAAAAGAAAGAGGGGAGGATGAACTGAGAGATGAGAGGAGAAAGCAGACAGAGGGAAATGGACAAGGAGAGAGACAGAGAGAGAGTGAAGAGTGATTTGGACAGAGACAGGGGGAGAGAGGGGATGGATCAAAAGAAAGTAGCAATAAATCCGTAACCAAGCAACGCGGGCTATAAATACGAAAAGAGACTATACGTCGTATAGTGAAGACTGTCTCCCAATACTCACGGGATGAAAACCGAATTACGATACCTTAAACGGATCTGGAAATATTTGATATGCTCAGCTTAGCTTAATCACCTGCATCTTCACAGCAATGTCGTGTGGGTGTTATATGACCGCGATTCCTTGCTAACAGTTATAACTATAGAGGTTATTCAGAGACCGCTACCAGTCACAGTGTTTTGCTCATTTCAGTTCCCCTCTTCTAATCTCTGTTTCTGAAAATACCTGAAAGTCTCCACCGTCTCTGCTCTCTTTATCTGTGTTTTTAAAAAATATCTGTAACAGGAAGAGAGAGCCGATTTTCCCAAGTTTTAAATAGTCTAACACGAACGTTAAAACAAACTTCGCTAAGTTATGATTTCCAAGCACAGCGTAAGTTTTGGAACTCTAATATCTCGTACCTCCATCTTAATTTCTTTACACTCTTCTTATTTCCATGTCGTCATGCTTTTATACTAACAGATACATAACGCTGCGTCACTCTCTTACTATTATATTATGTAAATAATTCTACGTTGCTGTTGTGAAATATTTCCCGAGCACTTCAAAATTTTTAAAGAGATTTTGCTGTTGATTTCATTATAGTCCATTGTATCAAAATATTGCCAGATTTTGCTTCTAGTAGGGACCAAACTGATGATTCAGTAACTATAGCATTTGAACTTTTTAATCAACTACACAAAGCCAAAGAAGTAAATCTAGTATTGAGAACGCGGCTATTACAAGTGAACGAACCGCGAACGGAACGTTGCCAACATTGGCGAACCACCACAAGTATTTTATGAATCACAATCTGTTGCTTGCAGCCACAACGCAAGTTCAGTTGTCGAGTGTATTGGAATCGAGATATGCTGCAAAAATTTTGGCTAAATAATAAAAGTGTAAAATGATCTTCCGATACAACACCTACTATAAAGTACTGACAAGAATAATGGCGTCAATTGGAAAGCATCGAATAAAAATACCAAGATGTGTCCTAATTGCATCGCTTATCATGATCCTAACAAGAATTATGCAGCATTCTTGACGGTTGTCCACTTCTATCATCGCTTCTGTAGGCGTTACAACCTTTGCCATTTGGCATTAAATGGAATGCTTTCCATAAATGAGCAGTTTTATACATTAAACCACTACATACTCACACAGAAACACACACACACACACACACACACACACACACACACATTTCGCTATACGTTACGGAGAGTGCTGCTTCGCTGCAGTACAGAATACTCGTGATGCACCCACCCGCAGAGTGTCTATTTGCCACAGTTCGCCGCAACATGTAAACAGAAGTGATAAACACGACTCAGGCGCCTCACCGAGGCAAGTGAAAAAAAAAAAAAAAATTCCACCGAGCAGCTGGCCACTAGAGGGTAATTGGATTTTAAAAATGGACAGCGGTTTTTCAGGGCAGTTTTCTTTAGCTCGTTCTCGCGGTAACGGGCGCTGTTAGTTTTCTCTATAAACACCTTTGCATCCCAGATGCTTGCCATTGTTTGCAACGTCTATATATCTAAACTTATTTTTGCTAATATCTCTTTAGAACTGCTTCTTTGGCATTTCTCTCATAGAAAGAATATCTTCTTGTTAGAATCAAGCTGCGATGCATTTTTAGGAGCTAACTACTAACGAGGATGCGTAATAACGGAATAAATGATTCCTTCAGCTAACACAAATTTTCAGCGGGTTTGACCAGAAAAGAGCCTGTAGGATGCATTTCCACTCTGCAGAGGAGTGTGAACTGATCTGAAATTTTCTGGCAGTTTGACACTGGGTTCCCTAACAGTATCTGAATGTGAGGCTCTCGCTTTTTGCCGGTATTTTGCCTTTCTCTACCAAAGTTTTTTCCCATGTCCGATCTGGCACATCCTGTCTGTCTCCAAAAATGCCTTCCATGCCTAGCTTCTTGTGCTATATTCCTCAAAGTTTTGTTATACTCGTCGTCGAAGCAATTCAGACTGGAGCCATTAGATTTGTTACTAGTAGGTACGATTAACATGTATTACGAGGATGTCTGGTGAATGCAAATAGGAATCCGCGGAGGAAAGACGACGTTCTTTTCGCAAACCTCTATTGAGAAAATTTACAGAACCAGCATTTTAAGCTGACTGCGGAGCTATTCTTCTACTGCCAGTGTTCATTTCGCATATGGACCACAAAGCTAAGGTGACAGAAATCAGCGATGGTTTGGAGGTACATACAGGTAGACAGTCGTTTTTCCTCCACTCTCTTAGCGAGTGGAACAGGAAAATAAATGAAACTTCCTGGTAGATTAAAACTGTGTGCCGGACCGAGACTCGAACTCGGGACCTTTGTCTTTCATTCAGGAAAGGAAATGACTAGCAGTGGTATATGCTACCTTACGGCTTTCACCATGCGGTGGCTTCCAGAGTATATATGTAGATGCAGATGTAGATATTTTAAAACAATGACACTCCTCATTTAGAACTAATGGGGCATCTCTTCTGAATTTCAACCAAAACAGGCTTCGATTTTGAACAGATGGTGTTTGAAATGGATGCACATTAAGTGTATGTTCAATCTATTACATCTGTGGCAGTACCGAATTTCAACCTCCTTTCGAGTACTGCCGCATCACTCTGTTTCATTCGATGGATCAGGATGGTGGTACAACAGTCAAAAATTGGGCAAAGTTATCTTTATATTTCTTGCGTTTTAGCAATTTATTGTGCTCTACTGTCAGGTGACACCGACTGGCCAATCCAAGCATGACTCACAACCTGCTCTCTCAGCATCACTTCTGCCTTTACCTCTTCTCCTATCTTCCAAGCTTCTCTGATCCTCCTGCTTACTTTGAGGGACTAGTAGTCCTTAAACTAATAATATAGTGACGCAATGGCAAAGCCACAACCTAGGGCATTGTTTATATGAGACATACTGTGTGTAACAGGTAAAAGTGCAGAAATTTTTATATTTCGTACCCTAGTAGGTATACACATCAGTGTGATGGGTATTTTTTATATGTGTCTTCCTACTGCCTTAATATCTATAGTTTTTAGTCTCCAAATGAAGTAAATACTGAAAAAACATTATTCAGGGCACTGTTATCAGTCTCCCTGCAATTTTGCCCCAATATATATATATATATATATATATATATATATATATATATATATATATATATATATATAATTGTTCACCTCTTACGAGAAACGAATATTGTAGCCTAGCATTCCGTCAAGAACTGAGCTCAAATGCTATTGGCTGTGACATTTTCATAGGAACCATCCAGGCATTTGTCTTAATTAATTATTTATTGTAACCAAGGGCAATCAAATTCTGGGTCGATGGAGGGAAATTTGAACGCCACTCCAGCCGAATAAGGAGCGTTCCCGTGCCAGGTACGTTCAGTTTCACTTGAGTCTCGTTACATCCTAGATACCCTTGCCACAATAACCATCCGTCTCTGTCGGTCATGGCGTTATACCATTTGAAACAGTGAAACGTACAGTTGATACACACAGTCAGCTCACTACTTGCGGTATTGTAGTGATGTTCACTTCACCTTTTAAATGGGTCAAAGTAATAAAATCAAGAAGCTCTGTCACTTAGCAATATTAGGCTCCAACAATTTTGGTGACAGACGGGATGGGCTATAATGGTAGATGGAAAAAAAAGTTTGGTAGAGAAAGGCGAAAAAACCGCAAAACGAATAGCGTCATCTTGAGGTCCCAGTTGGGAATGCAGTTTTAATAGGCCAGGATGTGTGTGCTTCATTTTGCTACACTTCTAATATTCTTGCTGTACATCATCTGATGGTGTATAACTCCTCTTCCGACTTCATTAAACCAGGCTTTGAATGCAAGAGTTCCGCAATTTATTATTTCCAAAGAAATTTGCTTCAAGAGCCCTAAACTACAGTCTTTCTTAAACTCCTTACCAGAGCAATACGTATTTATAGCACATCCAGTACTGCGTCATTCTGCTGATATCTTGCATAACGTCTTTGTGCATGCATGCTCTCTATGCCGCAGGTAACTCCTCTCTGCTTTGGCTCTTGAACAGAAAAGGACGTATTGTCTTAAACTTCTTCAGACTTTACAATCGTACACTCCGACGAACTTGGATCTCCAGATTCTGTTCCCGTCTTGCTTCCGATAAGTTTCCATTCCATCAAGTAGGGCGCCCTTAATCGAAACCAACGCAACCGGTACCGACTCCGCCATCATGGAGCGAGCTGAATTCACAAGTTGTTTGCAAGCTCTGCAAACTACCTCCTGAGTAACAAGAAATTCCGGACTTTCCAGTATTAAGCTGAAAGAGGTTTACCTTACACAGTTCGGTTCTCTGCGAAATGAGAAATGTTGCATCGCCTTCTAAGGAAATGAATAATTCGAACGACGTGTGTGTGTGTGTGTGTGTGTGTGTGTATGTGTGTGTGTGTGTGTGTGTGTGTGTGTGTTACTAATTATTATTTCAGACATTAACTTATTTACTCTGATGTGTTATGATCTCTTTATTTTTGTGAGCCCAATGTGCCAACTGTGGCTGTCGGTACTGGAAGAAGACCGTGTGTTCGTGATGTTGCGTATGATTATAGAAGTTAAATAAAATGATAGGCTGGTGAGGGGAATTACAGTTCCTTGTTAACAATACGTATTACGATTCTTTAAATATCTTCTGATAGAAAACTCTGTGGATGTTCCATACAGTAATTGGACGAACTAAAGAGAATGTGCCAATGTACACCACTTTATTATGAATAATGCTTGAAAATTTACTGGTAGGAGGATCATTCTCATACTTCTTTATTAAAGTATCTAGTTGTTTACTTAGTGTTCAAAACTGGTTCAAGTGGCTCTGAGCACTATGGGACTTAACATTTGAGGTCATCAGTCCCCTAGAACTTCGAACTACTTAAACCTAACTAACCTAAGGACAGCACAAACATCCATGCCCGAGGCAGGACTCGAACCGGCGACCGTAGCAGTCGCGCGGTTCCGGACTGAAGCGCCTACAGCCGCTCGGCCAACGCGGCCGGCTATACACAGTGTTGTCCAGGTACGTATTTCTTCCAAGCTTCTGTTAGTCAATCGCCTACTGTTCATCTTCTCCATCCCCCACTCATTGTCCAACTGATACATCCTACTTTGGCGATTGCTCCTCCTCCCACCTATGTCCATCTGTTACTTCCCCCTCTGTCCATCGTCTCCCTCTTTCTATCTCCTTTTCTCCCTATCTCTGCTCATCTCCTATTATTCCCTTTCTCTGTCCAATCCCCCCTGCTCCCCTCTTTGTGCAACATATCTTCCACATTTCTCTCCCCGTGTTATCAGCCCCACGACAATAGGAGGTTGCTGCTTCATAATTCAAAAGAATTTCTGTCTATATAGTAATATGTGTACCCCGATTGGCAGAAATCGATTCAGAGGTTTAGGAGGAGCTTTTTCACCGCGCCATTGCCAGAGCACCTACATGTCATATATTTCACAAATCTCACACATATTTGTATACATCTTTCACACATATCTCTAGCGAATTTCCCCCATCAGTTTAGTTTTCAAGCAGCTAAATACACTCCTGGAAATGTAAAAAAGAACACATTGACACCGGTGTGTCAGACCCACCATACTTGCTCCGGACACTGCGAGAGGGCTGTACAAGCACAATGATCACACGCACGGCACAGCGGACACACCAGGAACCGCGGTGTTGGCCGTCGAATGGCGCTAGCTGCGCAGCATTTGTGCACCGCCGCCGTCAGTGTCAGCCAGTTTGCCGTGGCATACGGAGTTCCATCGCAGTCTTTAACACTGGTAGCATGCCGCGACAGCGTGGACGTGAACCGCATGTGCAGTTGACGGACTTTGAGCGAGGGCGTATAGTGGGCATGCGGGAGGCCGGGTGTACGTACCGCCGAATTGCTCAACACGTGGGGCGTGAGGTCTCCACAGTACATCGATGTTGTCGCCAGTGGTCGGCGGAAGGTGCACGTGCCCGTCGACCTGGGACCGGACCGCAGCGACGCACGGATGCACGCCAAGACCGTAGGATCCTACGCAGTGCCGTAGGGGACCGCACCGCCACTTCCCAGCAAATTAGGGACACTGTTGCTCCTGGGGTATCGGCGAGGACCATTCGCAACCGTCACCATGAAGCTGGGCTACGGTCCCGCACACCGTTAGGCCGTCTTTCGCTCACGCCCCAACATCGTGCAGCCCGCCTCCAGTGGTGTCGCGACAGGCGTGAATGGAGGGACGAATGGAGACGTGTCGTCTTCAGCGATGAGAGTCGCTTCTGCCTTGGTGCCAATGATGGTCGTATGCGTGTTTGGCGCCGTGCAGGTGAGCGCCACAATCAGGACTGCATACGACCGAGGCACACAGGGCCAACACCCGGCATCATGGTGTGGGGAGCGATCTCCTACACTGGCCGTACACCACTGGTGATCATCGAGGGGACACTGAATAGTGCACGGTACATCCAAACCGTCATCGAACCCATCGTTCTACCATTCCTAGACCGGCAAGGGAACTTGCTGTTCCAACAGGACAATGCACGTCCGCATGTATCCCGTGCCACCCAACGTGCTCTAGAAGGTGTAAGTCAACTACCCTGGCCAGCAAGATCTCCGGATCTGTCCCCCATTGAGCATGTTTGTGACTGGATGAAGCGTCGTCTCACGCGGTCTGCACGTCCAGCACGAACGCTGGTCCAACTGAGGCGCCAGGTGGAAATGGCATGGCAAGCCGTTCCACAGGACTACATCCAGCATCTCTCCGATCGTCTCCATAGGAGAATAGCAGCCTGCATTGCTGCGAAAGGTGGATATACACTGTACTAGTGCCGACATTGTGCATGCTCTGTTGCCTGTGTCTATGTGCCTGTGGTTCTGTCAGTGTGATCATGTGATGTATCTGACCCCAGGAATGTGTCAATAAAGTTTCCCCTTCCTGGGACAATGAATTCACGGTGTTCTTATTTCAGTTTCCAGGAGTGTATTTATGACATCATACCTGCTGAAATGTGTGTTGTACAATCACATAACTTTGCAGTTACCTCCAGCGGTATATATGAATAGTGCCTGGAAAATCTGTTGAGAGTAATGTTTTACAGAAGTAATAAATTTAAATATAAAGCCTGATACGGCAGTTTTACTGCATTGACAGTGGATATACACTGTATCAGATGGACAGTGAGTTTGGGGTGGGGGTGGAGGCGAAGGAGATGAACAGTAGGCGGTGGACTAATAGAAGCTTGGAAGAAATACGTATCAGGGGAACAGTGGGTACACAACTACTGTAGATCTTTTAATAAAGAGGTATGAGAATAATCTTGCTACCAGTAAACTTACGAGCATTATTCAGAACGAAATGGTATATATTGGCACATCTCTTTTGTTAGCTCAATTACTGTAGTACCAGTGTACATGGAACATTCGCCGAGTTTCCTATCAGAAGATATTTAATGAATCATAAAACATATAGTTAACAACGAACTGTAATTCGCCTCATCAGCTTATTCTTTTCATTAGTTTCTATAATCAGGCGTAACATCACGAACACACAGTCCTCTTCCAGTACGGATAGCCATAGTTGACACATTATGTTCAGAAAAATAAAGATATCGTAAAAATCAGAGCAAAAAAGTTAGTGTCTGAAATAATAATTAGGCACGACCGCAGCTGTTGCGCGGATCCAAACTGTAGCGCCTAGAACCGCTCGGCCACCCCGGCCGGCCAGAATTATCGAGCCAAGGTGACTATTTAGCCGTTAATAATTGCGAAAGTGTTGCTAGTGAAGGATTTTTCGCACGAACTGACGTCTAGATTATGTCCTGTAAATGTTGGATGGGATTTATATCGGGCGATTTAGGTGGCCAAATCATTCGTTCGACCAGTCCAGAATGTTCTGATATGGCGGATTGTCATCCATGAAAATTTCGTCATTGTTTGGGAATATGAACTCTGCAGGTGGTCTCCATGTAGCCAAACATAACCATTTACAGTCAAAGATTAGTTCAGTTGGACCAGAGAACCGTGTCCATCCAATGTGAACACATCCCACACCATTAAGGGGCCACCACCAGCTTGCACGGTGCCGTGTTGACAACTTGGGTCCACGGCTTCGTGGGGTTTGCGCCGCACTCGAAGCCTACCATCAGCTTTTACCAACTGGAATCGGGGCTCATCTGATCAGGGCACGGCTTTCCAGTCGTCTATCCAACTGATATGGTCACGAGCCCAGGAGAGTCGCTAAAGGCGACGTCTTGAATTTGCAAAAGAACTCACTACAGTCGTCCAATGCCACAGCCCATTAACGCCAAATTTCGCCGCACTGTCCTAACGAAAACGTTCATCGTATAAGTACCACGAAGATTTCTGTGATTATTTCACACATTGTTGCTTGTCTGTTAGTACTAATAACTCTACGTAAGCGACGCTGCTCTCGGTCGTTACGTGAAGGCAGTCGGCCATCTTGGAATAATGAATTCTCTAATCATATCCGAAATGGGATGCCCCATGCGTCTAGCTCCTAAGTACTATTCGGCGTTCAAAGTTAGATAATTCCCTTCCTGCGGTCCTAATCAGGTCCGAAACTTTTTCAGATGAATCGCCTGTGTACAAACGACAGCTCCGCTAAGGCACTGCCTTTTATACCTTGTGACGTGACACTATCGCCATCTGTATATGCACATGTCGGTGTGGTATGACTTTTGTCACATCAATGCATAGTAAGCGTTTTATCATTTCCTGGGATACCAGCGAGAAACACTTTCGCAAAGGTTTAAAAATGGGTGTAAAGATGTTTTCAAGGAGGGACTAAGTGCTGTGATTTTCAAAGACTGGACGAATGTAATCTGGCTATTTGCGCGTCATGAGAAATGCTCCATTTTTACCCCAGCCCGACCCACCCTTGGGAATAAGGTGGTTCTTTCCAGACAGTAAGTGATATGTATACCAGTATTGGTTAAAAATAGTCTTGGTCGCAATTTTATTTTATTTATTTATTTATTTTTTTTTTTTTTTAGTTTTCAACGACGCGTTTCGCCTTATTTAGGCATCTTCAGGTCATCTTTTCTAGATGGACACGAGAGACACCAAGATCTGCATAACTCGTTCCCGTTCACAGGCGCGAGTAACAGAATAAACTGGGGGCATTATGCTTACTACCTGAACGTTGGTATCTCTCGCGTCCATCTAGAAAAAGATAACCTGAAGATGCCTAAATAAGGCGAAACGCGTAGTTCAAAAATAAAAAAAAACTAAAATTGCAACCAAGTCTGTTTTAACCAATACTGTTAAGCACTGGTTTGCTGTATGCCACATGTGGATTGGAAGAATTTCGTTATGTATACCATGTTTGTTCGTAATCGATAAACTGGTTTCGGCGGAGACTTGGGGAACATAATACGCGTATATACATCCACTTTTATAATATGTATGGATTACCAATAGCGCTTGTGACCTCGGTTCTACCTCTTAATAAAGCTGCCAATTTTTCCCACGTACGCTGCCAGAAGAACCTGCTCTACATACACCGCGTGCTTCGCAACCCGACGCTGGTCAGCGCACAGCGTGCTGTCGCGTACAGGCGCGGGTCACCGCCCGACTGTCCCGCCCGAGTACCCAGTAACCAGCAATGCCAGGACGCACCTAATTGGCCAATTTGGAGTGGAAGCGCACGGCGCACCGGAAATCTCCGATAATGCCAGTCCGAAACCTCTCTCAGCCATAAACCGATTTCCCGGAAATAAATCGCAGGTCACACGCTCTCCCCCGTAGAATTTTGTGCTCAAAGATTCGCAATTTAAAGTGTTCAAATAATTCGTAGATCTGGACAGTCCTAAATCAATCGCATCAGTAGCCACTACAGATCTTCCAATAAATTCAACTTCACTAGGAGATCTTTCTCATTTCGCTTTACCTTATATGTGGCTAGCGCCTTGTCAACAATACATCTGCATTACGAGCCTCTTCAGTTTACTTCTGTCCAGTACACTGTTTGCCCATTTTGTGTTGATGTTCACCCTAACTGTGTCCACCCGGATATTACCTCGTCACGTTATTTTGGATACTCCATTTAATCCCTTTCCCTCTGTCATCCTGCAGAACATTTTTTTGAGTTGTCTGTTCTGTGTCGTTCTTAATCCGTGACTATCACAGTTCAACCGACTCTTCTTTAAAATCTCTATAAAGTTACCTTGTTAGTACAGCTCTCGTCGTTCTTAATTTTTTTTCTATGTACATCATTGCATGTTATTGTGATCAATGACAGCTCCAAAATTTGTCTTTAGTATTTTCCTTGCGAATATTATGTCGACAGAGCACAAGTAGACTGACAAGCCAAATCATTATACCACGCCTGGTGGCGTTGCGGGCACGTGACGCTGTAACTAAAGTATGTAAGTGGAACAGACACGGAGAGGGATCAGCCTAGCGAAGATGGGGGCTGCAAATGGGGAAATCCATTGAGATAAGCGACTTTGACAAAGGTGATATTATTATCACCCAGAGCCTGTCAACGAGTATCTCGAAAACGTCACAGAAGGTGGAACTTTCACGTGTTAATGTAGTAAGGATCTATGGAAAGAGGTAGAAGGACAGTGAAACTACCACTGGCGCTAAATGGTTGGACGTCCAAGACTCTTCAGAGAGCGTGGGGTTCGGATTATTCTTGTCTGCTCTGTAAAGTAGGATAGGTGGCGATCTGACGCATCTCTACGGAAAGAGCACATTGCTGGTGCACGCATAAATGGTTTGGAGCACATCGTTCATTGTGCATTGCTGAACACTGTGCTCCGCAGCAGATGATCCTTGTTTCTTCACAGCCGGCCGGAGTGGCCGAGCGGTTCTAAGCGTTACTGTCTGGAATTGTGTCACCGCTACTGTCGCAGGTTCGAATCCTGCCTCGGGCATGGATGTGTGTGATGTCCTTAGGCTAGTTAGATTTAAGTAGTTCTAAGTTCTAGGGACTGATGACCTCAGAAGTTATGTCCCATAGTGCTCAGAGCCATTTGAACCATTATTTCTTCACACGTTGGCCCAACAACATTGTCAATTACGATTACAGAGGACATGGGATCCTCGATCGTGGGTCCTGGATCGTGGGTCAACGGAAACGCGTCACCTTGTCAGATAAATCACGATTTTCCTACACCTGGTCGATGGTCGTCTCCACAAACGCCGTCATTCATGCAGGTTGTTAGGAGCAGTATTATGCCTTGGGAGACATAATGCTGCGCTCACGTGGGACCTGCGATAGTAATCGAAGATACGCTAACAACTGTGGACCACCTGTACCCCTGCATGCTTGATGACTTCGCCACCGGCGATGTCATTTTCCAGCAAGATAATTTTCGGTATCTCAAACCACGAGGAGCGTGATAGCGTACACTATGTGATCTAAAATATCCGGTCACCCCCCCAAAAACAAATATTTTTGATATTAGGTGCAATGTTCTGCAATCTACAGCCAAGTACTCCATATCAGCGACCTCAGTAGTCATTAGACATCGCGAGAGAGCAGAATGCGACCCTCCGCGGAACGCATGGACTTCGAACGTGGTCATGAGATTGGGTGTCAGTTGTGTCTGTACGCGAGATTTCCACGCTCCTAAATATCCCTAGGTCCACTGTTTCCAATGTGATAGTTAAGTGAAAACGTGAAGGGACACGTACGGCACAGAAGCGTACAGGGCGACTCCCTCTGTTAACTGATAGAGATCGCCGACAGTTGAAGAGGGTCGTAATGTGTAATAGGCAGACATCTATCCAGACCATCACACAGGAATTACAAACTGCATCAGGATCCACTGCAAGTACAATGACAGTTAGGCGGGAGGTAAGAAAACTTGGATTTCATGGTCGAGCGGCTACTCATAAGCCACACATCACGCCGATACATGCCAAACGACCTCACGCTTGGTGTGAAGTGACGAATCACGGTACACAATGTGACGATCCGATGGCAGGGCGTGGGTACTGCGAATGCCCGGTGAACGTCATCTGCCAGTGTGTGGAGTGCCGACAGTAAAACTCGGAGGGGGTGGTGTTATGGTGTGGTCGTGTTTTTCATGGAGGGGGCTTGCACTCCTTGTTGTTTTACGTGGCACTTTGACAGCACAGGCCTACATTGATGTTTTAAGCACCTTATTGCTTCACATTGCTGAAGAGCATTTCGGGGATGGCGACTGCATCTTTCAACACGATCAAGCACCTATTCATAATGCACGGCCTTTGGCGCAGTAGTTACACGACAATAACATCCTTGTAATGGACTGGCCTGCACAGAGTCCTGAACTGAATCCTTTAGAACACCTTTGGGATGTTTTGGAACGCCAACTTCGTGCCAGGCCTCACCGACCGACATCGATATCTCTCTTCAGTGCAGCACTCCGTGAAGAATGGGATACCATTCGCCAAGAAACTTTCCAGCACCTGATTGAACGTATGCTTGCGAGAGTGAAAGCTGTCATCAAGGCTCAGTGTGAGCCCACACCGTGCAGAATTCCAGCAGAACCGGTGGTGGACGCCACGAACTTGTAAGTCATTTTCACTCAGGAGTCCGGAGACTTTTGATCACATAATGTACTTACATTCATGCCTTGGCCACGAAATTCAGTTGATGTGAATTAAATGGAACCCATATGGGTCGCTATCATGCGCCATCACCGCGTACACAAATCAGGAAGCCGCTGTTGAAGGAAATTACACTTCTAGTGCGTGGACATCTGGTACGACATACCTCCACAACCCTACCGCAAACTGTCGGATCCATGATGCATAGAATGGATGAGGTATTGCGTTCCACAGATGAGCCAACCAACTATTAAGCAAATGATCATAATGTTTTGGCTCATCATTGTAAATGTTATGTACAATCCTTTGGACATATGGACTCATGTAATCCTCATTGCGTAAAAGCCGGCGAGCTACCACAGAAATTTAAGTTCAGCGCAGGATTGAGACAAGAATTTTATTTGGCGCCTACCCTCCTCATAATGATTTTAAATGAAGCCAATAATTGGAAAATGAAGTGGATAACTTGGGAAATGAATATATGATGACACTCTGTTCTCCCTAATTTTCGCCGAAGATCACGAAATTTTCGATAGTTAAGAAGGGAATATATAACGTACGTTAATAAAGCTTAAGAAGAAATATGAACAGTAGGGTATGGAAGTAAACTTCACAAATACGGAATACTTGGTAGTCGGAGGTGTAGGCGGTATGGGTTCTCGTTATGGATGATTCACTTGTAATAAAGTGTTGTCCCCATACAAATATTTATGGATAAAGCAACGAGACACTGTAACACGGAATCGGAAACGGACTGATGACACTTAAGCAGCTGTACTCCATTATTAGAAATAACAATACATTAAATAATTTGGCAAAAGGAGGATGTATGAAGCTGCAGTTGTGAACATTGCTTTCTATGGTGGTGAACTCTAGAAAGTATCCAGGGTTAATAAGAATTTGAAGGTAATGAAAATGGAGCTTTCAAGACAAAGTTTTAGAGTAACAAGAAGAAACAAGAAATGAAGCTCCGCGAGAACATATCTGGGTTACCAAGGGCAGGGTGGCCAAAGGCGTTGTAGCCACACCTGAGAGCAAACACTTAATATGATACGAAAATCTTAGAAGAATGCCAGAGGAAAAATGGCCTTCTAAATTATGTCACTGGAGACCTTCATCTCACAGAGCAAGTGGGAGTTCCGGCTACCTAGGGACAATGGTAAATGGCATGCTGTGCAGACATAGCCACGCAATAAGAAAAGAGGCAAGATACAAGGGGATTGAAGCCTGAGTATGAGAGACGACGCACGCTCAGGAAACCTCCAGAAAAAGGAGGATATGGTATTAAGTTTTTCTTCAACTTCCTTTATAAATGTTGATGCTTCACGTCTTTGAGATGTTACCACTGAAGGAGGTGATTCACACAAACGAATTCCAAGTTACTACTAAGTGATCGTTATATTAAGACAGTGGTCCAGCTACAAAGTATTTTATTCGCTGCTTGAATTAGAGCATCTTTTTCTATATATGTTCTGTTGTTTTCCCTAAAAAGGCTCTCTAAGTACTTGAAGCAGTCAACTGTCTTGAACTGGAATCCATCTGCAGTCAGGAGCACATCAATTAGCTTCTCTTTATCTATGGCCATATATTCTGTATTCTTTTCATTTACACGTAATCCTGTTCGCGTCGATATTTGCAATAATTTTGCACCATTCTCACTAATTACGTTTTGTAACTACTTGCTACATCATCTTCGTAGGTAAATCTGGTAATGCTCACCCCCGGCAGTTGTATCCCTTGTGAATTAGAGTTAGTAAACTCTCTATCTATCTTCTCTAAGGCAAGCTTCAAAACAAAAGTTCAAATGGCGTCCCATTTTCTCTGTTCAGTTTTAATGGGTTTTTATACTACCGAAAATTTCGTCTATACAAGTTTTAACTAATGTGATCATTTTAGAGATTATGTCATATTACCTCGTTATGTGGAAGAGCTCTGTCGGTGTATTACATAGGCCTTGCCGCAATCTACAAACATATGCAATTCCCACGCGTTCTCAGTTACTTGCCTCAGAGTGGTAAACGATCCACTGTGCTCCTACTTCTGCGGACATTGCATTGGTATTCTCCGAATAGTTCTTCAGTTGTGGGAGTTAGTTTGCCTAGTAAACAAACTGATAGGATTTCGTTTCATCCAGTAAAGCAGTTCCTCACACGACAGTTCATCAAGCTAATCGAAAAGTTATGTCCAGCTTTTCGTACAAACCAATGCTTTCAAAGCAATCCCTAGTTCACGAACGATACGGCGAACAAACATAAGGCAAAGTAATTCATACATGATGGATTTCATAAGCTGGCTCGCCCGAGCAAAGCACGTTGGTTGAAAAACGTACGTAAAGTTTCTGCCATACAGCAAACGGAAGAGGGTTGTAACCTTGGAAACATCTACATGTTCATCATTCACACTTAAGTACCTCGCAGACGATTCATCGAACAACTTTCGCAACATTTCTCTGCCTTTCTCCGTAAGCAATGAGCGCCAAAAAATAGTTAAGAACTGGGGGTAGAAATTTGGACTAATCTTGGCGGAACGAAGAAACTTTTCGTTTAAATGATTACGACTTCAACTCGAGTATCATATCCGTAACTCTCTCTCTCTCTCTCTCTTTCTCTCTCTCTCTCTCCGTCTGTCTCTCTCTCTTATATTACGACATTGCAAAACGAATTTCCCTCCTTTGACTTTCTCGATGTCCTCCGTGAGCCCTGTGTGGTAAGGATAAATACAATGTAGCAATACTCACGCAGAGAACGGACAAGTATAACGTAGGCAGTGTCAATATTGGGTTTGTACCTTCTTCTGTTTTGTCAATAAAACGCAGTCCTCATTTCGCCTTTCCCATAATATTATGTATGTGATAGTTGTAATTTAGGTTGTTCGTAATTGTTATTTCCAAGTATTCAGTTGAACTGATAGCCTTCATATTTATGTGATTTTCCATGTAAACGAATTTTAATGGATTTCTTTCCTTTCTCACGTCTGTCACCTCGCACTGTTTATTATTTAGGGTCAATTGCCGCTACTCTCACACTCGGATAACTTGTCTGAATCACTTTGCCATTACTTTTATACTTCTGATGACCTTACTAGACGGTAAACGAAGGCCTCATTACCAAACGATGTAAGAGAGCTGCTCAGATTTTTTCCTCGACCATTTACGTAGATTATATTAGAAACAGTAGAGGGCCTATAACACTTTATTGGGAAGTGCCAGATGTCATTTCTGTTTTAATGGATCACATTCCATCAGTTACTACGAACTGTGACCTTTCTGACGGAAAATGACGAATCCATTCGCACAACTGAAATTATACACCATATGCACGTAATTTGATTAGATGTCGCTTTTGACGAACGGTATCGAAAGCATGCTGGAAATCTAGAAATATGGAATCATTTAAAATCTCCTGTTGACAGCACTCACTGCATCATGAGAATAAAGAGCTTGTTGTTTTGAACATGCTTGTATTCTGAATCCCTGTTTACTGTATGTCAATATATCGGTTTATTCAAGTAAATACATAACACAATACATATTCTAAAATTCTACTGCAAGTCGACGTCAGTGATACCGAAGCTGGAAGCAATTTGACAGCGAGTGTTTCCGTACCGAGATTACGTGGAGACCGACGTGTCTGCACTCAGTAAGTTAATCGATCGCCGTCAGTCACATTGATTGTGTTACACTCCGCTACACAAAGGGCCGCGATTCTGTCCGCTTCCGTGTTCGCTTAAGCATCGAATAGTGTCAATGACGACTGACATGATGGTTTCTTCGATCGAATCGATGCTTGGAAAGGCCGTGATTCGTTTTCAATGTTCGTAACTCCCGCCATTTTAAGGGGAGTAATTAATTTCACTTTATTTGGAACAAAGATTGGATATTGACTCGGAACTGTGTCCAGTGCTGAGTACTTTAGGACAAGTCTTCATGATTTTCAAGACTATTACTTCTGCCTGTGAATTGGTCTCAGACTACACTGCTCAGTTAAACTACATCAGAGCTTTCTTTATCGCCCTGGTTACTGACAACTCTGTATAATTCTTAAAGAGTTAGAGCATTTCATTTTCGGCGAGCTGAAGTGTCAACCTGTGGACTGAAGATTATTGGACAGCGCGTTCTCCATTACTTTCTGGCTGTACGCACAAATAGGTTTCAGGTCCTTGTAAGAGGCTGTAATATCCAAAAATCACACAAAACTACCAAACATTTCAACGTATATGACTATAAATAACAAACTAAATATTTTGCCCCCCAAGTTTACTGCCTTCGGCCACCATCAAAGGCTTATGCACTCTAAAAATGTCGGGTATGTAGTGTTCCCATTTAGGTTGTAATGATTTGTATCCATGTTCTAGATATGTAAGAACATATATTTTGCAACAGTAAAAAATGGTTCAAATGGCTCTGAGCACTATGGGACTCAACTGCTGAGGTCATTAGTCCCCTAGAACTTAGAACTAGTTAAACCTAACTAACCTAAGGACATCACAAACATCCATGCCCGAGGCAGGATTCGAACCTGCGACCGTAGCGGTCTTGCGGTTCCAGACTGCAGCGCCTTTAGCCGCACGGCCACTTCGGCCGGCTTGCAACAGTAACTTTCCATGTTCAGTATTGACGTATTCATGGCTCGAAGCTTTTTGATGTATGTTAATAGAAGATATCAGAAAACGTTCCACAGATAGAAATACCTTAGTATGAAATGAAAAAAACGATCTACATAGTTTCTTAACAACCTAATATTCCATTATCTTTGTATCAGGAAAACTTATAAGAAAATATGTATTCACCGGAAATATAAAGTTGGTTATTCTGAATTTACATACGTGATCCTACGTTAATAAGCGTTCTTATTCTGATACATATTGCTCCCACAATGATTAAAAGGACAATACTTTCTTACGTGCCTTTAAAATTACATATTTTTAAACGAGTTGTTTCAGTTCTTAATTTGTAGAGACGCATAAAGGCTTTCCTAATTTTCTCGAGTTTGCAGAATATATCTTACTGAGTTACAGCAGGTTCACTTTCAATAAAAGTGATAAGATATTTTGTAAATATCTATGATTCAAAGAAAACCGTAGTCATCTGAATAAGTTAACGGAGACACTCGGGGACGTTATTTGGAAAACAGAAGAGTGCTGGGCCTAATGAAATGGAAACGCGTCACCGAAAATGTAATTGTAGCCCTGTGGCGCAGCGAAGCGTAAACTAATTTCACGGGCCACTGCGTTCAAATTTTAACGAAATCTTTTGTTGATGGTGTGCCCTGGTGTTGCGCTTCGCAGCTGGTGGAGCGAAAGAGCAGGTGGACTACATTAACGAAATACATTTCGTCTTTACTTTAAGGGTTTTTTCACTGATTTGGTTGCATGCTTAACACTAATAGTAATTTATACTATAACAGCTGCAGCTATCAGAAAACATTTCATTTGCATGGACTGCGAAATGATGTGCGAAGAAATAGCTCCACGAAGGGCATATTTGCAATTTGGAATTAAATATTATGTGATTGTGTCAACTGAAGCGCAGTCAAAAATGCAACTTACCCCAGCTATGTAGCCAAAAGCAAAAATTTTCAAAATAATAAATTCCTACATAATTCTATAACGTTGTTGTGAGTCAACGACGAGTTTCGTTATTTATTTAATACCCTTTTATGTCCCAGTGTATGTTGTATTATGTAGATTTTGTTAAAACGCCTCAAAATCTTTAAAGTTTTTTGCAGGGTAGATTGAGCTGAGAAATAATTGCTAAGAACAAATGTCGATATATTTCGCTGCTTCACAGTTATTTTACATAGAAATTAGCCAATCAAGCCGTTGCTTGTGCAAATTCAAGCGCCATTATTGTCAGTTGTTCTCCTAGCGCGAATGATAGCGCACGAAACAGCCCGGCCTTTGGCTCGGGTTCCACCCTTACTACAGTCCAATGTCCAATTTTTGTCTCCTTTCCTTGTTTGGTTTGAGGAAGCCAAACGAAGAAAATGTTTGGCGGCACCGTCTCTGCGGACCTCTTGAATTTGGGAGGGCAGTTGGCGCATTGGCTAACTTCAATGCTATTTTACTGGAAAATTGGTGCTACATACAGAACTTTTTTCTTAAAAATTATTTCTCAGCGCAAGCTGGGTGTTTACCCAGATAAACTTTCCAGACCGTATCAGACCATCCTATATACAATACAATGAAGTAACTTCTCCAAGATTTAACAAAGTCTGCATATGTTTATAAGCAATTATGCACATGTTCTACGACTGTTTTCAACTATAAATGCAGTATAACCTCACACAGGTACAAGTTTCTGTAGTGTTGACATCTCTGTAACAATGATTCCATGTGGTTTAACGGCCTGGTGAAAATCTTTCAATTTTAAGCCACTTGTATTGACTTTTATGTCCCTAACCTACATCTTAGCGTGGAATCAGAATCACGTGTCATTCCTGCCAAATTTTCGCATCACTGAAAAGGGAGAAGCGTGCGTTAAATGCAAACTAAAAGTACCAGGACCGGCTGTAAGGCAGTGGAGGTCCTTCAATAAGCAACAGAAGCCCTGATAATAGTGTTGGGCTTCGAAATGTGTACTGGCTATCTAAAAACGCTGTTTCAAAGACGGTAAGTGAATCTTATTGATTTCTACTCATTTATCCATCTGGGTTTTGCTGAGAACATCGACTGTGATTACCGTGAACTGAATGTATTTTTCATTGTTTCCATTACAAGCGATTGAGAAGTTAATAAGATTACCCCACTCCACTTACGATTGGTATATCGACAGAACTAGCAGAACAGCAGAGCTATATACCATCAAGCAATGTAATACATCATATCGAGGTTTTCTTCTGAAAACTCATCATTGGCGGAAAATAGTGTTGGGGAAGGAGATATATTGTAACTGCTATTTTACTGGAACCAGATGAGTGCTCACAAAATATTTACAGTCATCAGTTTTCTCGACACACTTCAAGTTGTCTTATATCTCTATCGTATCTCATTGTTCTTATGTCTCCAGATCTGCTATGTTTAAAGTCGTCGACAGTGGGTTTTGTAATCTCTCTCAATCCCTATGATCATTTGTGTTCCGCGTAGTCAGCGTGTACACAACTTTCCCAATAGAGCGCGCCCTGCTAAGCACAACAGCGCAGGCGCAACGCTCATCTGTCTCCGCACTACGAGATGGCGCTGTCTTAGAGACGGACCAAATTCTGCTTCCGCCGATCCGCGTATTAATATGTCACGCAGCCAATGAGATTGCTGTTAATGTAGAACCTTTTCTCCTCGCGGATCACACTCGCGCGGTGATACCTGAACGCTCGGGGTATTATAAAGAGTGTGCAGACCTCCAATTAGTCCATCTGCATCAGTCTGCATTGGTCTGCATTAGTCTGTAGTCAAGTTTCAAAATGGTTCAGATGGCTCTGAGCACTATGGGACTCAACATCTGAGGTCATCAGTCCCCTAGAACTTAGAACTACTTAAACCTAACTAACCAAAGGACATCACACACATCCATGCCTGAGGCAGGATTCGAACCTGCGACCGTAGCAGTCACGCGGTTCTGGACTGAAGTGCCTAGAACCGCACGGTCACCGCGGCCGGCAGTCAAGTTTCAGTCTGCGCCTAATAAGATAATCATATTCCTGTACATAGCCATGAAGAGAAATGTATAGACACTTTGTCAAGTATCAGAGATATGTGTGAATAAGATTAACATACCAAGACCAAAGGAACTTCAGATCGTCAATTGTAAACAGCACCCACAATCAAGTTATGTAATAGCTATGATTTTTATTATTTTAATAAATGTGTGTGAAAATTAATCAAGTTCTGTTTAAAGTTGGTCACCGTCAATCTGCTACTCTAAGCGTGCAAGTGGCATTTCTATCGTCTGACCTAACAGCAGAAGAAAAAACGCCACGATAAGACCACGAGACATATTGCTGACACTCGCCTACTTCCTTAGAGCGACAAGTCAAATAATCTGATGGTGTGTGTACCGAAGGTCTTACAGTACGCACATCACAATTTGTTTCAGAAATAAACGATGAACTCTTCCTCGACGCCTTAATACACTTCCCACTGACGATTTCCCTGAGTGAGGTGATGTACTTAGTAAGACTCTGTGACCATGAGCAACATCTTAAAGAAGGACTTTTCTGAGAGTTTCACAAGGTTGTACGAAAGTTTTGTGCATTGTACTCAAGTAGGAAGGACACAAAGTGCAACACCATTTTAATTTTCCTCAACTTCTTTTTAAATTCAGCCTCGACACCTTTTGGACTGATGAGGTGGAACTGGAATATACCGGTACATGGAGTGAACATGAGCTGCACAAAATGAAACTTCTGTCTTAAGCGTAGAGTGGTTCCGAAGTGACTTATCTATGCTATGGCGTAAGGTTCAGCCGTGGGCGCACTACATATTTTGAGTGTCCTTACATACCTAGCCAACACACATACCACTCGAATGGCCAGCGGATGTTGCAGACGACATTCTTAGGCATCCAAGCACTTTGCATTTAATATCTAGAAAGAATTTCGCTTAAGGTTTTGAAGAGATTAGCGCATGGCCGTTTGGCTTGTTTACAGCAAGTTTCACGATCCAGATTCACTAGCTTTAGGCTATATGAAAAAATAAAAAAAAATCAGGTGCAAGTAACACCCATACCATGAGGGTTCCGTGCAAACTTAATTATGTATACAGACAGTTCATACATTCCGGATATGGAGTCTTTATGATATTTGCCTGTTATCGACACTGAACTGGCAAGATATCGGTCCCAGGGATTCCAAGACTTTGGAGAACGTTTTAATTTCAAGTTTGACGACACATAACAGATGACAAAAGAATTATTTTTTCATGTAACATAACAACAAATTCACAATTTTTTTTCATTTCCGTGTACTTTGAAACCTTGCTTCTTGCCAAATTTCATGTTTCTACATGAAGTACTGTACAGATGTAAAAGATTGAGTTTCAAAATTTGGGACGTAAATGGTCGTATCTCATGTTACATTGACTTAGAAGAGTACTTTTCTTACACCACCAAAGCACTAGTGACCTCATTATATAACATAAATTTCAGATTGATACGTCTACCCCTTCCTGAGAAAATGGGGGCCAAACAGGCGATGGGCAGACAGAGAGATAGCAAATGCCATTTTTTTTCGTGCGACATAATTAAAAATGCACAATTTTCGGATAGTGTATTTTACTTGCACAGTTAAACCTTGATTCTTGCCAAATTTCCTGATTCTAGTTCAACGGGAAGAACCTATAGTTTTGGATGAATGTGTTTGCAGATATCAAAATATATGATATAAATGGTCATATCTGTTGACTGCATTGACTTAGAAGCTAATGTTTATTGTATCTCCAATGGACCGTACACCTTAGTATGTGATATAAATTTCAACTTGTTACATCAACCCGTCTTAACAGACGAAAGGATAGAAAGTCAGATAATAAATGCCAAAATCATTTGTGCGATATAGTTACAAATTTAGAGTTTTCGGATTTTTTCCTTTGGTTTTACAGGGAAACCTTGCTTCTTGCCAAATTTCATGAGTCTAGATCAACGCTGTAAGTTGATGAATGAGATCTCGAGTATCAAAATTTGCATCATAAATGGCCGTGCCTTTTGACTGTGTTGATTTAGAAGCTTACTTTTATTACACGGCCAAGGGATTACAGATCTTAATATATGACGTAAATTCCAAATTGATATGTCTATCCGTTCCTAACAAAAAAGATGCTTAAAGGCGGGTCCACACTGAGCGCGCCGCGCCGCGTTGCCGCGCCGCGCTGCTGCCCCACCGCGCACAGCTGTAGCACAGAGCTGTGCGCCGTCCGCGCCGCTCCGAGGCGCGCACTGTGTTCCAGTTGGAGGGCGCGCATCGTCAGAAGATGGAGCGAGCCGAAGCCCCGTCTAAACTGAGCGCGCGCAAACGCGCCACTTCCTTTGATGTACCGACAACAGCCGGAAAGCTGCGCAGCGCGGCGCGGGACGACGCGGCGCAGCGCGGTTCGCCGTCCACACTGAGCGCGCACAGCCGTTTTGCGCAGCGCGGTGCGGCGCGCTCAGTGTGGACACGCCTTAACCCTAGGATGCATGGTGCCGAAAACACACATGAATGCATATGCAGGGCCTCCAAGGCCCTGCTCTAATTTAAAATTTTCCTCTTTTCATATAATCGTTCTTTGGAGTTAAATTTATTTTTGTCAAATTTATTGTGACATTGAAAGATTCCTAAGATACATTAACATTTTATTAATTTTTTAAAAAAACTCTAAGAGTGGATTTTTATTAGCTACATCCATTTACATACAATATATACAAATAATTTTATTAATTCACTTATAAGTTGCAGTTTACATTTTATAACACTTATTACAACCAATTTCTTCAATTAAAACATACTCATTATTCACAATATTATGTATATAGGCAATATTTTAACAAAAAGTTATCATTCATTGTTCACATAAAATTGCATTTTTCTTAGTTTTCAACATGTGACAAACAAGAAGCACAAATAACACCACTATGTTCCTTACAAATGTGGTTTTACACTTAATGCATGTCATAGCACTTTTCCTGTGTTTATTATATGGACAATAATTGCATCTTCTTCTTTTTCCTGAAACAGGTAGTTGGTTTTGCAATATGACATCTTTGCATGGCATCAACAATTTTCTTTGGAAGATGAGGGATCTGAATACGAAGCTCCATTAGTGGTCTTACCATTTCCTCTACTAAATCTCTTAGGAAAAAACGCCTTTTATCACTTCTTCCATTATGGTATGTCAGATGTTGGCTCAAATGGCTCTGAGCACTATGGGATTCAACTGCTGTGGTCATCAATCCCCTAGAACTTAGAACTACTTAAACCTAACTAACCTAAGGACATCACACACACCCATGCCCGAGGCAGGATTCGAACCTGTGACCGTAGCAGCAGCGCGGTTCCGAACTGGAGCGCCTAGAACCGCACGGCCACCGCGGCCGGCTGTCAGATGTTGGGCGGAAAATAAAATTTCACTGTTCATTGCTGCGACGTCCATAATATTCATCCATAATGAAAACGGCCATCTTCTTGTTTGTCTCTTGCAAGTGTAATAACGAATTTTCTGGTCCATTTTATCTACTCCACCCTTCGTAGAGTTATAGAACTTCATTATATCTGGTTTCTTTTTTGCATGAGTTTCATCAATATTTCTGTCGTGATGCATTGTGCTAATGAGATCTACAGACTTTTTCTTTTTTAAAACATAACTCACCATTGTAATGTCACCTCTAAATGCAAACAAAGAGGAATGAATCGCTCATGAGGCAAATGGTTTCATCTCATTGGGAATTTCTGGTTTATTTTGTTTCATTGATCCCATCACTGTAATTTGCTTCTGAAGCGTCTCTTCTGTCAGCTGCACACTGGTATACAAGTTCTCAACAGTAATATTTTTTGATGATCCTTCAATGCTTTTAGCAAGATCTTTCACCACATTCAATCCAAGATTTTTCTGAATAGGTCATGGGGCTTCCTTCCCGTGTAAACAATTCCGTCTAAAGCATACGCAGATGTAGCATCACATAACCAAAATATTTTTATGCCATAGTTGGCTGGTTTAGAGGGTATATACTGGGTGAAGCTGCATCTTCCACGAAATGGGACTAGCTGTTCGTCAACTGTGAGCGAATCATTCTATTTCTACACCTGTCAAGAAATAGTTCTCATACATAGCGAACATCTGCAAGTTTGTCATCTGCAGATCGAGGTTCACGGGTACGCCTGTCATCAAATCTAATCATTCTCCTAATATCCTCGAATCTATTTACTGACATGGTGGCCTTATATGTAGGATCTGCCTTTTCATCCAAGAATAATTCTCTAATAGGGACATCCCAACTCTTCCCAACACCAGAAAGCAGTAAAAGACCAAGAAAACCCTCCATTTCAGCAAGCGAAACGTTTTTCCACGTTTTACCACGTAAAGCAGCCACTCTTCTGCCTTCAATATTTGTGCAGTTGATGATTTACTCTAGTATTTCCTTGGAAATGAAATAGTCCCAGGCATCCTTACAGGTTTACAGGTTTTCAAACCACAGGCTGGACCAGGTGCCTTCTTTACGACATTATGGACAGGTGTACGAAAAGTTGCAGGAGGATCTAATTTCCAAATCGTTTCATTCCGACTAATCTATGTGTGGTCTTCTATACCTTTTTGTGGTGGTTCTTCATTTTCAGACTCTGATGAAGTAATGTTATCGGAAGGACTGTCATCTGCCTCAATATTCACATCTGCAGGTTCATTGCCTGATTCTTCACTACTTGCATCTTCAAAAATATTTCCTTCCTTGAAAGAATCATCTTCTTCAAGCCACTGAGCCACAACACTTTCAAAATTAGCTGCATTTGCACGTACTGACTCTCGCTTTGCGTGTCGAAGCCATAGCAAAAGGCGTGTCTCTGGAACAGCAGCTTGTACAGCACTAAACGAGTCATACTCGTAACAATATGGGCCTTGCAGCAACAAACAAACTACAGTTACACTGAGACTGACAAGAGCAGCACAGGATAACAATACTATGCAATAATAAAACATTTGATAGAAAAAAGATCAATAATACAGCGACATTGCCAATATGTGGAAAGTAGTGTGTATTATTTTTTAGTTATACTATTAATATTACAGCTACTGCTGCTGTTGGTACTCCTGTTGCTGGAAATACCACTACAGTTATTGTTGGATTAATAACTGCTGCCAAACAAATGTTGAAGACAATATAGGCTAAAGAACATTTATAAATGTTTGAGGGCTTCTGAAGCCCTGCTTACGCATTCACGGTGTATGGGTAAACGTATTGAATTATACAAAAAACTTAAAAAGGTATCTCACTCAGACTGGATAGGTGGAATGTCACAGTGTTAGTGAAAGAGTACTGGAAAGCAGTTTGAAATCAAACAAAAAATTACAGAATATTTTTAAAAATGAAGACACACGAGGGCCTCAGAGGACCCTGTATATGCATCCTAGGGTTAATAATCGGAAAAACAGATAGGCAGCCAAGCAGACAATAAATTGTTTATATAAGGTTTTCTTTCTTTATTGACTGAGTCACAGAACCGTAAAAATGGATAAATACAGAAAATTTTAGGTTTCATTACCGTGCTACGTCATATTTCTGGGTCTGTTTTAATAAGTTACACTACGGCGGCACTGTGGAATCCTTTTCCTAGCACACTAATGTGGAAGTGTCACGACATACTTCGAATTTGGAGCAAAAAATCAGGGATTTATCACACTTTGAAATATTTTTAAGGAAGAAAGTGTTCGGGTTTTCACTTCACATATTATCTTTTTAATCTTTGTTCATTCTTACGTACACTAAAATGTTAATCATTAATAATTATTACCCATGCCGTAGGTACAAGTAGTGCAATTTCATATTTGTTATTAGTCTGAAATAAGCACAGTGATTTAGAGATCTGTATAATACAGTGATAATGAATGAGATTGCCCTACGTAAATCTCATCTCATGGTATAATCAGCTCGAATTGTGTATACATTCTCTGGAATGATTGACAGGTCGTCCAACGTTAACAAATAGATTATCTAGAACTTACCTCAAACGATATAAGTATACAGTCAGATACTTTATCTCTAACACCATTAAATCTTTACGACTATATGTCTCGATGTTTCTCAACACGCTGCATGTCTCTTATTAGTGGGGTAACTACAACTAGACATTCGCGGTACTTGCGTACGAGAAGTAGCTTTTCCTCATTTGATTTATTTTGCTTTGAATCTGTAACCGCACCGTAACAAGTGACGAAAAAGCGTTATGCGAAGAAAGTGTGATATTATCCGTTTGTTTTTGGTGGCTTACGCAGTACGCTGGTCTCACCACAGGTATGCGTGCTCTATGATCGGCTAGCTACCGTGATAGAGCAGCATTTATTGCTCTGCTTTCAAAAATGAATGTGAGAATATTTACTGTAAGGGGGTAATAACCTTATTAAAAAACTTTTGATGTAAAATGTTAGCGAGTAAGTCACTAGCATACTGTTTTGCGTAACGAACAGTGAACCATCCCGTTTAACAATTACGTGAGTTGCGAACAGCGAGAGACGATTCTGGGATTACAACTGTCCAAATGAGACAGGAACTATAAAGCACATGCATCTGCTTACGTTTTCCGTGTAATTGTACTTTATTTGAAAGAACTATCTGCACGCAAACGTCTACTGACCACAACAACAGTAGGTCGACAGACTTGAGAATTCTGGCTGTGGTAGAGTTATCAGGAGATACGGATACTTCAGTAACGAGACTGGCCATGCTCGTATTGCGACTACCGAAAAAAAAAATACTTGAGTACATATCTTTGCTTCTTTCAAATACTACAAATAACATACAGGAAAGAATCGTTTTATTATATTTGTTACAATAGCATCAAATTTATAAAATTGTAGTTATGAAGAAATTTCTCTATCAAATACACGCTCACAAAAACAAATATATGACTCAAATCCTACAGAAATCAGGATTTTGAGGAAAACTGGACAATTTACGCATGGTATAGAGTCATTGGAGAAATTTTTGAAGCACACAACAAACTGTCTGCATACGAAAACATAGTATTTCTTTTTTTAATCGAACTTAAGTTGCTGGCTGATTAGTTTTATTTTCAGCAAAGTACCTCTTATCTTGATTGTTGATTCTCTCCTCTGATGTTGGTTAAGGTGCAATGGGTGATACACAGGTGGTAGGAAAAGAAGCAGTTTCTTAAGGCCCTTTACCTTTGCCCCTGTGGTTACATTTCCTTCTAGATACACTGCCATATGATCAGGCACGCCTATTGGCAGAGAATGACCCGCCTTGTGCCTATCAAAAGTCACACTCGTAAACCCTTCCATCTGACGCGTGGAGAATACGAATTTGGTTTTTATCAAATGGGTAAATTCTATACGAATCCTCTGAATTTTCAGACGATTTCATACGTTCAGACGTTATTTACTATCAGTAGTCTTCTGTCAGGGATCGATCTGATCTTTAAACGACTTGAGGAGTAACATAAAGTGATTTTTCTGCATTTTGACCGCTTGAATTCCATTATTGTTCTTCCGTCCAGAGGTCAACTACAGAGACATTATTTTTGATGCGGGCTTTCTCAGTGACAGAAAAATGTGCATAATGTCATCTGCTATAAAACATACTCGTTGCAAACTTCTCGTCATTTTGCTAAAAAGATAACATCCTACGACAGATATTAGGAAATTCACGTACTTTCTCTCACAACTGTTGGAATATGTTGTAAGACGGGTTCCGGAACAAGCTGTGCAGTGAAGAACATGTATTATCCTTAACAGTATTATTAACTTTATTACTACAATATCAATCTATGCCAAATGCAGTTTTGTTTGGCAAATCCTTCATGCCACATAAAGATCAAAGCACATTTACTTTCGCGCTAAATAAAGCAGTTTCGAATTCGTTACAAAATGCTCTATGCGGAGTTAGCCCTTATTTACACACATTTAAATCTGTATCATTACGACTATTTTAGTACACAAGGTGTCTTACGTTAAGTCAAACAGAAAATGACTATAAGTGTGATGATCTCACGTGCTAAAAATGTAGACAACGTTTTAAATGTAGAAGAAGGTAAAACTTCTTTTATGTATCTGTGATTTGGGGACTAAGGGCTTGGAGATATATATATCGTATTGCGGATTTAAAGCTCTTAATTTTGTAGCTGCTGCTGTTTAAACAAGAGGCATCCTTACTGCCGAAGTTTGTGAGCGTATTGGTCACTGTTTGTATTTTCAGTTCCGTCCACTGATCTGGAACAGCTTTAAGAATGTGTATCATAACATACTGGGTCACAGAGGTCGACTGGCAACAGAAATCAATGCTTGAAGTGGACCATAAGTGGACGAACGGAAAACTGCAGCAGCAAGTCTGAGGGGCAAGCGGACTGAAACTTAGTGGCGAGACGAAACTTCTTTCTCAGATGTCAAACATAAAAGTTTTCAGGGATAAAGGCTAAGCCCGAAGAGCTCCTGTTCTCTCACGTTCTTCTTTCCGCGTTGCAGTATAACGGAACATGCGCCGTGTTCGCTCTTCTGGAGACCTACACTTCATCGAGGCTGCAATTTTTCTGTGTATAACCCCGCGACCCGCCTACTGCTTTATTGCGTTCTTCCCTTCTCATGTTCCCTGTATTGCCACATTGCGTCTGATTCACGCGCAGATTTTCATCATCCGAGGCCGATCTCGGATAGCAGACATAATCATGAAATTCTTTTTTTTTTTCTTTTCCTGAATTCCTCTTCTTTCCTCTGCCCTTTGCAACGAAGTACTGCACACATAATTTACGACTCATTTAAAAATAATAAAGTTGCGCTAATTGGGGAAGCACTCCGTGTTCAAGCCACAAGTGGCCCATCTGGACTATCCGACCGCCGTGTCATCCTCAGGTGGCGTGTGGTCAGCACACCGCTCTCCCAGTCGTTATGATGGTTTTCTTTGACCGGAGCCGCTACTATTCGGTCGAGTAGTTTCTCAGTTGGCATCAAGAGGCTGAGTGCACCCCGAAAAATGGCAACAGTGCATTGCGGCCCGGATGGTCACCCATCCAAGTACCAGCCACGCCCGACAGCGCTTAACTTCGCTGATCTGACGGGAACCGGTGTATCCACTGCGGCAAGGCCGTTGCCTCTGATTTGGGAAAGGACGGAGATAATTGTTAGTAAGCAAGGAAAAAATATTACACTGTCACATGTCTGAGAGATACAAATGGAGAGTGTCTCCTTATATTGATTACCGTTCATTACAGTAAAATACTAATTACAACGTAGGAAATAGCACTGCCTAATGCTGAATTGAGAGCCTAAGACATTCTTACCTAAAACAAAAGTCACTGTGGAATCTGATAACACGAAGTGCGTCCCTTAGCTGAATTACACCCATCCGGAAACTACAAATCAAAAAATAACACATTCTGATACTTTTCACCCAACACCAGACAGAAATGCTCTGATAACTACCCAGATCAGTTAGAAATTATTCGAAGACACCACTAGCAGCGAAATACTTCTCTGTTCTTAATAGTAGAGGGAAGGGTTCATTCAGTTTAAAAATGACCAACCAAAATCTCTCGCTTCAGTTCTAACTTTATCATCGCTTTTTGGATCTGTTTCTTTCTGCGTTGTCTTTATCCCCGCACTATCCAGAGAACGGTTCGTCCGGCTCAAAAACCTTTGGAGCGAGGTTTATTGGTCTTGAAGTTTCCAACCACTCTCTCTCTTCAGGCTTCGCTTTCTTTATCTTTCTCATGGCTTATCGTGTACAAAACGACGTTAATCAGAGACCGGATCCTCAGTTTAAAAAACATTCCTTGGGTTTCACACTCCCAGCCGACTTTCTCGCTTTATGCCTGTTATGACCCGTCCCTTCTCTGTCTCCACGGTACGTTAATTTTCAAACTGCACAATCATTCAACGACAGTCACACACGAAAGATAAAGAAAATTAAATAACATCAACACCATTAGGAGTAAATGTAGTAAAACACCAAGCTGGGACCATCGCCTCCCCAGAGGTTTTCGGGCAGTCTTTCAGCGTAAAAATTTAGTGCGCCAAATTCGATAACGGCGCAACACACATGACGCCCAAGTGACAAATTTAGTCAAGTTATATAAAACGAACCGATGGGCACGTTTCACATCTAATGAGATTATGTTGATACTTCTATGGTATTCTGGTGATGCTGGTAGTAAATTAAAAGGTCTGTGTTCATGATAAGGATGAAATATCGAGTATTATAATGAGACCGAGCGGAACCGCAGCGAGCAACTAAATAAGAACATGGAGGATGGAGGAAAGGGAAGAATAGGATGAGGTGAAGCGTTGTTGGGTGCGACGGAAAGAGTGGCATATCTTGGGATGGATTTCACCATTAGGTAAGAAGAGTTAATTGAAGTTTCGGAGGGTGAGGATGGATAAAGTATGGAGATACGTGGAAGTTAAGATATGGATGTGGTGGCGCAGAGGGGTACCTGGGTTGCTGATTAGTGCGTAGGGTACTGGGTACTTTGACTAGATTTTCCTATTAATGTATTGTTTCGCAGTTGCTAGAAGAAGAGAAGAAGGTGTGGAAATGGATGAGTTGGAGTAGGATGCGAGTTAGGTTAGATAGGTGGATATGGCCGGAAAGGTGGAGTACATACGCTTCGTTTCGATGGATTAGTCGAATCTAGAAGAGGGAAAGCCAAGCAGTTTGGTATACTTTAGTCAAACTAATGGTTTACTTTATCTTGATTGCGAAGTTAATTTGGATAAAATGTGAACTCCGACACTTTAACTAGTCAGTTCTCAAACAGAACGGTACAAAATCCCTATCGTTAACGCCTATTGTTTGTAAAGTAGAACAGTGACATGATGCGGTTAGGGGAGAGCGTAACATTGGCCTACATATCTGCCGACTGAGTTACACTGTTGCAGTTATGATGGTCTGTTTTCGTATGCACAACACAGCGAGCAAAGTGTTTGTTTATGAGGCTGGCAAGAGGTCTACAACGTCAGTCTTAATCCTCTTTTCACTAACGACTCACCTGTGTCAGTAGCTTACTCGTGGGAACTGAATCTACTGTAGCACTCCAGACGTATTAATCCCGTACTGTCTCGCGCGTATAACGATGGTTAGTTTTGATTTAACATCGGGGTCCTAACTGCGTCTGTTGTGAAAGCTGTCTGGTGTGTTAAAAAGTGAAATTGTGCTTGTAAGGGACTATCCCTCTTACAAAAGATCGAAATATAATAAAGAAATTCAGGAACTAGCAATGACAGTAGAGGTTGTTAATGATCAGAGCAAACTTTGTATTGGATGTTCTTGGCAGAAGCCGCATAGTAATTTATCCACACTATTAAGAACTGAAGGAATATGAAAAATTTTATCCAAACATCTCAGAACACCAACATTTATTTACTCGAGAAATTATATACACACAAACATTTCAGATAGTATATATTCAACGAAAAGCGCCTTTTTGCTTCATCCTTCTTATTTTTATCTCTCTCTCTCTCTCTCTCTCTTTCTCTAAGTGCCAGATACATCAAAAACTAGTTTTCTCGTTACGGTGACTTAAATTTTTTTATTAAAACGGATACTTTGTTCAGAAAGAACGAAAAGTTGACAGAAGAAAAGAGAAGGAGGAAATCTATAAAGTATATCTAATAAATGAGAAAATTATACCAAATCTGTACCAGAATAGAATTAAACAATAACTAGAGAAGAAAGAAGAAGGGGGAGAAATGGAGATGAAATGGAAAAATATTGAAAGTGCAGTTAAGAAAGCTAATGAAGAAGCCTTGAGAGAAAAGAAAAAGATCAGAAACAATAAATAGCTAAAATTTGGACACCAGAATTAAATAAAAGTAAAAAGAAACTACAAGAGGCTTACATTAAGTATCTCAATGAACAAACATATGAGAATCATCAAATTTATAAACAAGAGAGCAATGCATCTAGTCGAACAGTGAAACGAGCTCGTCAAGAAACTTGGGATAGGCTTATAATCATAATAGAAGACGATTTTCACGGAAGGCAAATGATATGTTATAAAACAATGCGAATTCTCAGTTAAACAGAACAACAAGTTGCTCAAATAAATAACATCCAACAAGCAAAATGCACACAACGTTACAAGAACATGAAGAAATGTGCTCCACGGAGAATGTAGAAGATGAAATTGATATACGATATGTAGACGACTTACGTATGGATGAAGCAATAGAAATCCTAACTTAACAAAGGAAAAAAAAAAGGATTAGTATTGATGGTAAAAACGTCGAACTGCTAAAATATCAAGGCTCCCTACTACAAAAGAGCTTACTATATCTACTTAGTATGTGCTGGAAACAGGGAAGCTATACTAGAACCGTGGTCACAAACAAAGGTGATATCACTATTTAAAAACGGACACGGCAATTGCTGCGAAAACTATAGAGGAATTAGCTTACTGGACACCACATACAAAGTTTATCTAAGCTTAGTGAACGAAATGTTACAGGTTATAGCAGAGAGTTTATTAGTCGAAGACGAAATGGGATTTCGGAGTGGCAGATTCACACCAGATGCAGTATTTACAACTGAACAAATAACCAAAAAACAAGTATAGTACAATAGGGAAATCTATTTAGGATTCATTGATTCTGTTAATGCTCATAGAAAAAAACTATGGAGACGTATAAGGAAACGAGGATATTCACAGTACATAATACATGTTTTAAGAAGTCTGTACGAACACACGACTATAATTTTACATAAAAATGGTACTCTAACACAGCCTATAGCAACAAACAAAAGAGTGAGATACGGGTGCACCATTTCACCATTCACCAATTCTTAACATTTAATTAGATGACACAGTTCGGAAATGGAAAGAGATTTTTAACGGGGGAATTAAGATTACAATGATTCCCGCTTGAATTATCGCTTGTATGTAGACGAAGCCACACTGCTGTCGGACAGTGAAGATGACCTAAAAAGGGGAATAGATTTATTAGGCAAGGTTTGTGAAGAGTAGGGAAACGGATTAAAGTCATATCCAGAACCACACATATGGACTAGCAACGTTGGAAATCTTAAGCAACTTCAAACGCTGAATTAACGTCGTGAAACCTGTGCCGCAAAAGTTGTTTCAAACCTGAAGAACAAGAGGAAAGCATAAGAAAACGTTACATGGTTATATACGAGTACTTGTAACTATAGCATACTGCATTTAACGCACATATAAAAACAAACGTGTATTACAGGTCACTGAAGATGCTTCATGAATAAAAGAAGTGAAACGCGTAGGGTAACAAACAAACTTCCATTCATTTACTAGCAAATTCGAAACATAAGTCCATGAAAAGTACTTTACTTGACAGAAAAAAGAGAAGAAACCCGAAGAGAAGGAGGAAACGAACTGAAACTTCGTGGTTAGGGAGGGTATGCGATGTTATTTTGGTGATCACAGAATCGAGTCAAATTTATGTAGAACCCGATCTACCCGTCCGCCGACGGTGTGTACGTGTACGATGCTACACTGACATCAGAGTTTAAATAAATTAATCAATAAATAAAAAACTAAAAAAATAAATGTCTATTATGTGATTCACCTATTTTTGGCATGCAGTGTGAATAGAAGCATATAAATGACCTAGAGTGCTATTGGTGAACTAAATAAATTTCAAAGTTATGTGTTCAATGTGCAAGTAACTGAAATTTAACAAAGAGTTTTCATGACCAATTTCTGCTCTTGACAGTGATAAGTGGCCTTTAACAAAATTGAGGGTGCTTCAGCGACCAATGCAAAGCTTCATGTTGAAAGTTACTGTTAGACACAGTTATGGAAGTAAATACGAGTAGGTTAGGGGAATGAGTGGAATGGAAGACGTAACTTGATTGTACTGAAAGTAATTTGAGATGGGTTGGGAAAGACATCGGAAGGTGAGTGGTATACAAGTAAAGGAAGCTCTTTTCTGGATTTTCAGGAAAAAAGGAAAGACTGAAGAGACAAACTAATGGAATGTAGGTAGATGACATTGGAAAATATGCGGGAATACCAGAGATTCGAGTCGCTGAAGATCACAAGGCATGGATGTACAAACAGGTATCGGTTATCGGTAAGCGTTTGTCAAATTGTTGATGATGTTCTGGTGTATATTTGGGTCTAGCATACTAGTGATAATTTATTAAAAAGAAATCGCCTATCTGGCTTAGAGCTAATTTTTAATTAGTAGAATTTCCGAAATTCATAGAAAGAACAGTTCACGGCTCTTATTAAGATATTGTCGACCTTCAAAACGGCACAGCATGTCGCTTCTTTACCACTTAATATCCCTTCCAAAGGCTTACACGGCAGTGACTATGTAATCTGCGAGTAAGGGAATGTAGGGGGTGGGGGGGGGGGGTAATAAATCTCTCATTTTGTGTCATTGTGCTACCTCTTCGCAGGTAGCTAAGGTGTCTTTCCAAAGGTGGTCACGATTCATTAGATTTATTCATCCGGTGTCATGCCATTTCCTTTTTATTTTCGCTGATTGTGTACAGGAGACCGGTGCTGCAGGAAAAAGGTTACTCCCTCAGAATATACTTGTCATACCCATAGGAGCAAAATTTTACTTCTAACTCCACAGCGTCAAGTCAACCATCTACCCAGTGAAACATATCAACTTCACGGAAACAAAACCAACCTCAAGGTACCTCAAAAACATGGCCATTGCGAGATGACTCGTGGCTGTATTTGGAGTCGAAACAGGCAACTTGCTGCCTGTGCAGTCGTACTGGACATCATTTTCAGAGAGCAGTACCCAATCCGCCGGAAAATATCACGTTCTGCCAAGCGTGATTCACTCTGTCGTCAGCAAACACTAATCGCTAGAGTGGAAGACATGAATAGCCCAAAGGAGGTTAGACGTGGCGCATATACACTAAAGAGCCAAAGAAACTGGTCTCCTGCCTAATATCGTGTAGGGCCAACGTGATCACGCAGCGGTGCCGCAACACGACGTGGCATGGACTCGACTAATGTCTGAAGTATTACTGGAGGGAATTGACACTATGTGTCCTGCAGGGGTGTCCATGCGAGGGGGTGGAGATCTCTTCTGAACAGCAATTTGCCAGGCATCCCAGATATGCTCAATAATGCTCACGTCTTAGGAGTTTGGTGGCCCGTGGAAGTGTTTACACTGAGAAGAGTGTTCCTGGAGCCACTCTGTAGCAATTGCGGACGTGTGGAGTGTCGCATTGTCCTGCTGGAATTGCCTGAGTCCGTCGCAATGCAAAGTGGACGTGAATGGATGCATGTGATCAGACAGGATGCTTACGTACATGTCATCTGTCAGAGTCGTACCTAGACGTATCCGAGATGCCATATCACTCAAATTGTACATGCTCCACACCATTACAGAGCCTCTACCAGCTTGAATAGTCCCCTGCTCACATGAAACGTCCATAGATTCATCAGGTTGTCTCCATAGTCGTACACGTCGCTCGATTCAATTTGAAACGAGACTCGCCCGACCAGGCTACAGTCAAGTCATCAACAGTCAAACGTCGGTGTTGACGGGCCCAGGCGATGCGTAAAGCTTTGCGTCGTGCAGTTTTAACATCCACTTTGAAAAATTAATGAATTACTGTGCTGATAAACCTCTATGTTATTTGATTTTCAAACAGTTGAGCAAATCTGAACGTACGCAGACATTACCCTCTTTACTTATTCTGATCCATACTAAACTGACACACAATATTTTTAGCGCAACGCACTCTGGCTTTCAAAAATCCCTACAAAAGAATGGCCCTGACTAACAATAACCTACACCTTGAATGAACCACTTACCTCACAAAAATCTTCGTTACTCGAACTGCTGCAATACAGCGAGCGCCACTACTGCCAGCTAAATAAAAGATTCTAACTACTGAAGGCAGCACCTACTGATAGGCGTAGTCAGCAAATGAAAGATTTTGATAGAGAACAAACAATGTATTTACCTTAATAATGTTCAAAAGGCATAACATACAGGGTGATTCAAAAAGAATACCACAACTTTAAAAATGTGTATTTAATGAAAGAAACATAATATAACCTTCTGTTATACATCATTACAAAGAGTATTTAAAAAGATTTTTTTCACTCAAAAACAAGTTCAGAGATGTTCAATATGGTCCCCTCCAGACACACGAGCAATATCAACCCGATACTCCAACTCGTTCCACACTCTCTGTAGCATATCAGGCGTAACAGTTTGGATAGCTGCTGTTATTTCTCGTTTCAAATCATCAATGGTGGCTGGGAGAGGTGGCCGAAACACCATATCCTTAACATACCCCCATAAGAAAAAATCGCAGGGGGTAAGATCAGGGCTTCTTGGAGGCCAGTGATGAAGTGCTCTGTCACGAGCCGCGAACAAATGCTTGCTGGATGCGTGCATTTCGAACGAAGTATGGTGTTAAACCTCCTGATAGGTGGTGTATTAAACGTTGGTATAAACACGCTGAACAACTGTCGTCGATTCACTTCTGCCGTACTCACAAAAAGCTTTCTGTTGAGCGGTCGCCATCTTAGCATCAACTGACGCTGACGCCTAGTCAACAGCGCCTCAAGCGAACAAATGTACAACTAAATGAAACTTTATAGCTCCCTTAATTCGCCGACAGATAGTGCTTAGCTCTGCCTTTTGTCGTTGCAGAGTTTTAAATTCCTAAAGTTGTGGTATTCTATATATATATATATATATATATATATATATATATATATCAGTTCATGATACCCAGTATTACAAATTTACTCTTTGTGGCGGATACACGTCCAGATCGTCCGCTCTTAAAATTCTGCCATCTCTCTCCCCACATCCACCACTGCTGGCGGCTTGTTGATCCCGTTCTTGCAGGATCGTTTTCCGTCCGTAGTGATGTCGGGCATCTGATGTTGCACCGGATTCCTGATATTCACGGTACACTCGTGAAATGGTCGTACAGTAAAATTCCCACTTCACCGCTACGTCGGAGATGCTGTGTCCCACCACTATAACACCACGTTCAATCTCAGTTCAATGTGGATAACTTGCCATTGTAGCAGGAGTAACCGAACTAGCAACTGCGTCAGATACTCGTTGTCTTATATAGGCGTTGCCGATCGCAGCACCGTATTCTACCTGTTTACAAATCTCCGTATTTGGATACGCATGCCCATACCAGTGTATAATGTGACTCGATTGATGTATTGGACCTTGGTCGTGTGTTGTCACTGGCTATTACAGAACGAATGTTGCAGATGTAACTCACCGGAACGAACTGACAGTCTACTACCGTGTAATATCAATGAAACAGTGTGAATAATTCTGATTTTCTATGCCAAATATAGGTGGCATATTTAATTTTTCCACTCCAGGGAAGCCATTCTCGACCAGAAGTGACTATAACTGAATTATATCGAAAATTCCGTCGCATAATCCGTGTTTCGTATAATACAATAAAATTTATAGACAACAAATTGTTGAACCAGAAGAAAGTGTCTGTTACGACAAAAAAGTAAAAATGGATTCGAGCATGAAAGACTTTACATATAAAGCTTATTCAGTTCACATGCGCTATACCTACAATTAATACCAGCATATTCCATCTGCAGAGAAGATTTTGTGACTTCTTGGAACAGGTCTGGAATGTTGACAAGATTAGTTTCTTCTAATTTTTGAAGTAATATTTCTTCTTCTACAGGTAAATAGACAACTATGGTGTGACGAATTTCATTCACTTTAATGCATTACCAGTTTCTGCTCTGGCTGCGATTTCCGACGGCCAATTTTTGTGATGTCAGGTAGTATATGTTTGTCTTGAAATTCCAACTTCCACTTTTCCTTGGATTTCATTTCTTTTTCGAGAATTTAATAAGTTTTGAGATGTTCTCACTGTAGGCACTAAGGCGGCGTCCAAAACATTCTAAAGCTAAGTAACAAATCCTCCAGTAAATACAATACAGCCATTTGACGATCAACGATACATCCGATACAGGTAAAATCAAGAAACAGTAAAAACTTTTAAAGAAAAATATCATGAAGTTGCTGTTTGGTAGCTGTTTCTGTATCACTGCGAATGCAACGATATTACTTACACGTTTCATCATAGTTGCCTAACTTCCAGAGCCTATGGATCACGTTATGGACGTTGATTCTTGTACATTTTTACGAATATGTGGGTACCTGAGAGGGTCACTTTGACTAAAACTGGTTGCCGGTGAATAAATACACATGACAGCAGCTTTTGGCGCTTTCCATTATGCATTTCTTAAACTAATCCAGTAGCAATTGATGGCGTGGACTTTAGGAAATCACCTGCTAGATGGGGGGTTAGGGTCCGTGGTATCACACCCTGCAGTTATTCAACCTACTGGGTCTTCGTTTCCGAATAATCGACGAAAAATAAGTTCAGAAATTCTTGTGATACACTAGAGGCCTCATTTCTAAATGGTATCGTAGACTAGATTTTCGGATATTTCTCTGGTAAACTGAAGGTTTTGGGTGCGAATCTCTGTATCGAAAAGAATGTTATTATTAGAGATATTCAATTAATTAGTTTAAGTATGTACTTCTCATTTGTAATCCGTCCCTACGTCAGTTTAATCATCGTATGAAGTTTCGTATTTGCTTCAGTTTTTCGGCCTTTTAATGGTTTTTTCGTTTTCATTTGGAACCATCACCCATATGTTTGTAATTATTAGTATGTATTAACTTAGATTTAATTTCTTCGTTTTCATAACCTTATGTTTTTGTCCACATATAACGCATTTTGTTTGAATTTTGTATCAATTACAAAACTTCTGCAAGCGTACTGTTCCGTCTGTAAAACCCATCTTGGTAGGAAATGTTTACTGAAAGTACGTCTGTTGAATATGTGCGGTAACGTGTTCAGAGTAGCTTCTACTGGAGTAGGTAAAGTGGAATGTTAGACTTCTGCATTTTTCTCCAGTCCAGCTTACTTCCTGCTGCTTAAGGAATTGTTAAAGGGAGCAATTAAATCGTGGCCGAGGTAATAATCATCGACCGCTGCACAACGTAGACGAATTCTGGCGGAAAGACGGCGAAAGTGGCTTGGCGGTTTGCTTCTGCATTAATGAGGGGACATTTGCCTGTGTTACACATGATCTCCATGTCGCAAGACGTGATGAACCAGTTTAAACACATGAGCAATCAAAGGAAGATCGCAAACAATTAATGGTTACCAAAACATTACACGACAAGGTATGGTCTCCTAACACAATAGTTCTGTAAAGACATCTAGAATACGTTCGTTTAGGGAGATGGATAGGGAGATCTTCATGTTTAAGAAGGGAAGAGTATTACTCTATCGTATAGCTTGCAGATTCGTGTTTCTCTGCTAACTACCGAGCCCTATTGCAATCAGTGGTAAGAGAGTAGGGTATGAATACAGCGTGACGGGGAATGGACACCTGGTGATTCTCTAATTGAATTCAAGGGATAACTCAAAACATTCCCTGATTTCACAGAATCAAACAAGTCAGCATCAATTTCAAGCTCCTAGTGAGTCACAAGATTATCTGAAATTCTTTAAACAATTACTAGCAAATGAGGGCCCTCGAGGGTAAATAGCTGCGCTGTGAGAAACCCAGACCCTAACCTACATCGCTGTCCAGACGCTTTCAATCGTGGTCCCACAACTGAGGATTTCTGCATCTATATCTACATATGTACTCCGCAAGCAACCATATGGTGCATTGCGGGGGGTAGCACTTAGCTCTCCCAGTCACTTTTTCCCGTTCCACGACAGTCCGTACGGGCCCTAATTTCTCGAATCTGGTCTTCGCGGCCCTAATGCGAAATGTAAGTTGACGGCAGTAGAATCGTCCGGCAGTCGGCTTAAAATGCCGGTTCTCTAAATTTCCGCAATAGTGCCTTGCAAGAAGAACAGTCTTTCCCCAGGGACTCGCAATTGAATTCACGAAGACTTCTATAATACTGGGGTGTTGTTCGAACCTCCAGATAACAAATTAACAGCCTGCCTTTGAATTGCTTCGATGTCTTTCTTTAATCCAACCTAGCGAGGAGCCACAAACACCAGATCAGCACTGAAGAATGGGTCTCACAAACGTTCTACAGGCCGGCTCATTTATATATGACCTACACATTGTGAAAATTCACCCAATAAAACGAAGTCGATCATTCTCCTCCCCTACAACCAACATGACCAGTTTATTCCATTTCATATCGCTTTGCATCTTTACGCCCAGATAGTCGATGTGACTGTCATGCAGCACTCTAGTGATTCTGAGTTTCAACATTATAGGATTGTATTTCCTACTCATCCGCATTAATATCCATTTTCCTACATTCTGTCTAATTCATCTCGTATCCTCCTACAGTGACTCAACGACGACACGTTGCCGTACACCACAGCATCATCGACAAAAAGCCGCACTCTGCTGCTTATCCAGTCCGCCATATCATCTGTGCATATAGAAAATAACAACGGTCCTATCAAACTTCCCTACGGCTCTGCTGATTATGCCCTTGTCTCTGATGAACACTCACCATCGAGGATAACGTACTCGTTTCTATTACACGAAAAATGTCCACGCTACTCACATATCTGGAAACCTAATCCGTATTCTTGGACATTCGTCAATAATCTGTAGAGGGGCAAACGTGTCAAACACCCTCCGGAAATCGTATACCGAATCTGCTTGTCGCCCTCCATGCATGGTGCCTTGGATGTCACGTGAGAAAAGGGCAGGGTGAATTTCGTACTAGCGATGCTTTCTTAATCCGTGCTGCTTTGTAAGCAGAAGCTTCTCTGTCTCAAGGAAATTTATTTCCCCTTGCACGTTCGTCAAACCTAAGTTGCACTATTTACAGAATATATTACAGGCATTCCCTTACAAGAGATTTCCGAGTTGGTGGGAAATGACGCTTCGCTGGATAAAAATAAGCGGTTCAAAACTGAGCTTCGGCACGCAAAAATCTCCCTGCGGCGCACCCTTGAGAGGATAGCAGTGCCGACGCGAGGGCGGCTGGAGACGGACGCCACCTGCTGTTTTGGTGCTAAACGATGCAGAAATGCATGTTAATGAGAGAAGAAGAAGAAAGAAAGAATGGACGAAAAACTGGATTAAGAGGAGAAACGCTGGAAAAGGTATGCTCATGCTTCATAAAGAGTTCAGGTTAGTTTGCATAACACATACTTTTGTGTGCTTTCAAGAATCGGGTGAATATTCATTGTGATATATCTAGGAAATAATCTTAAATGTGGCCGATTTTTGCAAGTAGTAGGTTTCTACATTCAACACAAAATTCATAGTTTTGTACTTATTTCGTTCATCCCAGCGCCACTGCTTTTCGATGATTTTACTTTGGCGTACTCCACTTTAAATTGAGTACGTAAATTGTGCATTTTGCTATAGCACTCCTTGCTCGTCGTATATGGTCGAACAAGACACACGGCACTTGCAACTCTTTCGAGTGCTTCTGCACGCAAGTGTTTATTATAATAGTTTGCGCTTTTCACGACGTACAGACACGGTTCTTCCCTATAAGTACATATCAATGCTTCAGTCGCATCCTTGGACCACTGCGGTGCCATTATTTAATAATTATAAGAACTTCCTACCGCACCTCACAATAGCGGAAAAGCGACTATCAACAAAGAGTTCCCGCCCAAGCTTCCCACATCTGGCGTCACAAACGAAACGCCTCATGATTGGCCAACGCAGGTAGCACGCAGGGAACCTTGCAAGAAAAATAGCACCGGACCTATCCCGGAAATCTTACAAGGTTCCCAGCAAGGTAGCCCGCTAGCAGACGACGGAGCCCGCAAGGTAGCCGTCGCGCGAGCCAGCAAGGAAACTTACAGCGAATCTGGCTCCGTGTGAGACGGGCTTTAGGCGGGTGAGATGGAGTGCCGCGGCCAAAGCGAGGAGCTGAAGTCGAGCGCGCGGTGTGAGATTAGCGGCGCCTGCCCGAGCTGCTGGCAGCGGCCGGCTGAATAGGCCGGGACGAGCTGCTAATGGCGGGGGCGCGCTATCGGGGCGGTAATTGGCCGAGCCCCGGCGCTCGTTAGGCCCCGTGCTCTCCTCTGACGTCGCACGCCGAGCCGCGGTGCCGCACCTCATTTCCTCGCGCCGCTGCACGTGAGCCCTCGAGGTCACCATTCCGCCCGCCGTCACCCACCGAGTACGCCAGATTCCCTTTCCGCAGCTTGCAGGAACATGTTCACCGGTTACAGCATACACCATTGTGCTAGTACTAGACGTGAAAGGGTACACTGCTAAGTTATTTCGTTTGGAGACGGCTCAAACGAAATTACCAACACTACTGGCCATTAAAATTGCTACACCAAGAAGAAATGCAAATGATAAACGGGTATTCATTGAACAAATATATTATACTAGAACTGACATGTGATTACATTTTCACGCAGTTTGGGTGCATAGATCCTGAGAAATCAGTACCCAGAACAACCATCTCTGGCCGTAATAACAGCCTTGATACGCCTGGGCATTCAGTTAGACAGAGCTTGGATTGCGTGTACAGAGCTTGGATGGCGTGTGCCCATGCAGCTGCAACACGATACCACAGTTCATCAAGAGTAGTCACTGGCGTATTGTGACGAGCCAGTTGCTCGGCCACCATTGACAAGACGTTTTCAACTGGTGACAGATATGGGGAATATGCTGGTCAGATCAGCAGTCGAACATTTTCTGTATCCAGAAAGGACCGTACAGGACCTGCAACGTGCGGTCGTGCATTATCCTGCTGAAGTGTAGGGTTTAGCAGCGATCGAATGAAGGGTGGAGCCACGGGTGGTAACACATCTGAAATGTAACGTCTACTGTACAAAGTCCCGTGAATGCGAACAAGAGGCGACCGAGACGTGTAAGCAATGGCACCCCATACCATCACGCCCGGTGATACGCCAGTATGGTGATGACGAATACAAGCTTCCAATGTGCGTTCACTGCGATGTCGCCAAAGACGGATGCGACCATCGTGATGCAGTAAACAGAACCTGGATTCATCCGAAAAAATAACGTTTCGCCATTCTTGCACCCAGGTTCGTCGTTGAGTACACCATCGCAGGCGCTCCTGCCTGTGATGCAGCGTCAAGGGTAACCGCAGCCATGGCCTCCGAGCTGATAGTCCATGCTACTGCAAACGTCATCGAACTGTTCGTGCAGATGGTTGTTGTCTTGCAAACGTCCCCATCTGGTGATTCTGGGATCGAGACGTGGCTGCACGATCCGTTAGAGTAATGAGGATAAGATGCCTGTCATCTCGACTGCTAGTGATACGAGGCCGTTGGGATCCAGCACGGCGTTCCGTATTACCCTCCTGAACCAACCGATTCCATATTCTGCTAACAGTCATTGGATCTCGACCAACGCGAGCAGCAGTGTCGCGATACGATAAGCCGCAATCGCGATAGGCTGGAATCCGGCCTTTATCGAAGTTGGAAACGTGACGGTACGCATTTCTCCTCCTTACACAAGGCATCACAACAACGTTCCACCGGGCAACGCCGGTCAAGTGCTGTTTGTGTATGAGAAATCGGTTGGAAACTTTCCTCATGTCAGCACGTTGTAGGTGTCGCCACCGGCGCCAACCTTGTGTGAATACTCTGAAAAGCTAATCATTTGCATATCACAGCATCTTCTTCCTGTCGGTTAAATTTCGCGTCTGTAGCACGTCATCTTCGTGGTGTAGCAATTTTATTGGTCAGTAGTGTATGTAAATGCAATATTTTGTGACTTCCGAAAGAAATTACATTCCGTGTCCAGTAGCAGATCGAAAGGGGAGCGGGAGGGGTGTGATCGGTTGTGTAGATAAAACTTAAAAATAAAAATTCTGGACAAGTGCGAGTAGGACTCGCCTTCTGTGGGCTCCATACAAACTTACTCCAATGCAGAATACTAATAATTTCGTGGTGATAATTGCCTGGTGTGAGTATTTCTATTGGACACCATTTCGGCGATTTGAGTGTCCCTAACCAACATTAGTAATCCTACCGAGGAAAAGGGAGATACAGTTTTATGAGGACCACAATCACGTGTTGTTTCTGGCGAATTCTCACATTGTGAAAAGGTAGCTTAAAACGAAGACTGAAAATTCGTAATTTTGACCGAGATTAGATCCCACGATCTCTCGGTTTCCAGGCAAGTATTTTATCGCTGGACGACCAGGCCAGATACATATATCGAATAGTACATCTATCTGTTTTGACGAGTGATGGTTCAAATGGCTGTAAGCGCTATGGGACTTTAACATAGGAGGTCATCAGTCCCCTAAAATTAGAGCTACTGAAACGTAACTAACCTAAGGGCATCACACGCATCCATGCCTGAGGCAGGATTAGAACCTGCGACCGTAGCAGCAGCGCGGTTCCGGACTGAAGCGCCTAGAACCGCTCTACCACAGCGGCCGGCTTTTGACTAGTGAGTTTGTATCAAAGTATGTGACATACATATGGGCGTATCTTTGATTGCATTAACGTAACAGCATAAACTATTTACACCAACAAGGACCCATAGACCTTTGGATTTAATATAAATTTCAGCTTGACACCTCTACCTTTTCCTGATGAAATGGGTTCTTAACTGACAGTCAGTCAGATGGACAACAAGTGGTAAAAAATGTTTTGTGTAATATTGTTACAAATGAACTATTTTTTAGTCTTCTTCCTTTTTTGTTCTCTGAAACCTTGTGATTCTATGTATACGAGAAGTACCCTACAGGTTCTGAGGACTAGTCTGCGAGTACTGCATTATGTGACATAAGTATTCGCTTCTTTTGATTGCATTGACTTAGTTGCTTAAATTTTTCACGTCACTAAGGGACCATGTGTCGTGAGTTTCAACTTGGTGCATCTATCCGTTTCTGACAACAACATGTTTTGGTATGATGCATCGATACCACCCTAACAGCGTCTTTAAGTTGGCAGTTGAAATGCAAGTTCCTGTCAGACACTGAGAGCGACTGTGCGCGATCCGGCGGACCCAGTGGCACCTGCCCACTGAACCACACCTCCGTGGTTCTGTAATATGAGCGTCCTCCGTTGCCGGGATGTAGTACAGGCAGTGGCAGCCACTAATACCATTTGCACTTGAAATATATTCGCTACGAAACCCTCGTTGGCGTTTACCCTTCACAGCGGGCGTCTTCCTTGTTAACATTGACAGATGGACACTGTTTCTTGCTGTATTACTTGTAATTATGCGTTGTTTGCTTGAAGAAATGCATGTTAGGAAAATTTCTGTTTGTTTTACTATCTTGTTCGCTTATCATTACTGGTCCTGACAGCTTTCCTATGACGACAGTTGCTGCATCACACTGTAGTCAAACTCCTCTTACGACTGGGGCTTAACAGTCGGAGAGACAGATGGAGAGACAGATAACAAAGTGCTCCTATGGGAGTTCCGTTTTTACCGATTGAGGGACAGAACCATAAAAAATACTGAAATCTTTTATTTTTAAATACATCAGTTTCCAGTTTTATCAGATTTCGAAGAGTAAAGTAGCACAAATTAAGTTCCAAAAAGAGCTAACAATTCTAGAGAACAGCAACCGATATTTAACACAAGATACTTTCAGCTGTTTGTCCAGTTGAATGTAATTCTGTCCCGACCTCCACATATGGGGCATGGTGGAGTGTATTTTCTTCCAATTCTAGTCATTTCCTTTTCCATTCCATTCCATTCCATTCCATTCTGAGATGAAACAATGGAAAAACGACTATCAACAGGCCCTCGTATGAGCCCTTAGTTTTCTTACCCTGTGTTCACTATTCTCATGTGCGAATGCCGATTCTCTAAATTTTCTCACTGTTATTTTGCGGGAAGGTAGATATCTTCCCTTTAGGAATTCCCATTTGAGCTCACCAATCATCTACATAACACTCGCATGTTGATAGATTCTACCGGTAACAAATCTAGCAGCATTCTTCTTAACTGCTTCTGTGTCTTCCTTTACTCCAATCGGTTGGATATTCTATCTCTTGAAAACTACTCGTGAATGGGTCACATAAGTGTGTTATAAGTAGTCTCCTTTTGCAGATGAGGCACAGCTCTCTAAAGATGTAGCGTCGCGTGCCAGTCGTCAAATACTAAGAAATTTTAATCAGGATGTGATGTACATTCCCTAAATAACTATCCATCTCTCTGCCTTGTTCTACGGGGTAGTCATTATGTTTTAATTATCACATGGGAAATATACACATATATAATTATTTTTTAGTTTGTGCACAGGTACTTGGCTACAGCCTTTGTACACTCTGAAATCTGCTCGCGATTAGAGGACTAAAAGGAAAATGACTCATCTAACTGATAAAACAGAGAATCGTGCAATAAACGTCTTCTTGCGTTTAAATGGAACAGCACAGAAATTGTTCATGGTGAGCTGGTCCAAGTGTACTCCAAAAATGCACCATCATTCGTCACAATGGTTAGTTGATGCAAACGCTTCCGGTGTGGTGGAAGAAATCTATAAGCCCTCCTATTTCTAGGTGACTCGTGTTTTACAATTTCATTACCATATCCTTTAAACCATTTAATGACACCGGACCTCTGCCCAGAGCTTTCAGTCGGCGATACTGCCGCAATGCACCAAGGTGGTTGCTGCCGTTCGCATATAATTGTTTCACCAACAGCGCACGGTCTCTTTTCTCGATAACCATACTGTTCACTCACGTTACTCCTTGTCAATTGGCAGCGTGGATTTCATACCATCATACACTGTGTAGCTCCAGACTGTATCTGGTGCCCACAATTCTAACTAATTTGTTCTCCAGCTTAAATAGGTTCCACATAATGATTTAGCATATCCACCAAGTTTCGTTACCGTATGATAATTACAGCCCACATGGGACCTCACTGATTAGCTAGAGTTTAATCATAACCACCCGGTATTTAAAATTTACCGCCATCTCTAGCAAATTCATTTTCTTGAAGTTCCTTGTAATTGCAAAAAGGCAGGCTACTAATTTTTTTTGATTTGTATGCTAACTATTCATAGGAAAAGCAACAACCACGACTGTATGCAGGCAGTAGTGCCTAATATTGTGATATCTTTTCTTCGATAAAAACCAATGTAGGAACGGCATATTATATAAGCACGCAGGTTTGTGTACACTAATTTCTTCTTGCAGCAGGGTGTAAGCAAAAACTGTCATGACGTCACAAACTTGAATTTTTCCACGTACGTCTACTGATATATATTCGGTGCGACATTCAGCTGTCTGTACAATACGCAGATTCATGAGGCGGCCGACGTTCTCAATGGAATACCGAACGAATGGATTTTGATTTGGGACTGAAAAAGCCTTGCCACGTGGGGCTGTAACAAAGCAGTGACGGCTGAATAAATGATGCAGCCTTTTCGTACCATCGGATACAGGTTCAGTTGCTATTTTCGTCATTTTATTGAATATACAAGGTGTTTCAGTATAAATGTTTGTCTCTGTAACTTAAAAAGTAATAGAGGACGGAAAAATTTTTCGCTGTAGGTCAACGTAAGAAACGCAACCGCGGCACTCTGAAGCCCGTTTCTTTGTGTGGTCTGACCTGTCGCGTATACAGCAGTGTACGGCAACGGTCGTAAATCTAACAGCGTGTCGAGAAAGCTTGTCGCTCTACGGCACCGGTGACGTCACATCTCTTACATAGCACCTTTAGAGAGCGCATTGCGTAATGTGCAGTGTGCGGTATCCGGCCCTGAAACTTTGAAAGGTTATAGCTTCCATGTAAAACGAGACAAGAAAGTGATTTAAATTGACTTGCACACTGTTGGCTTAAATACTTACAGTGCACGACAAAAAACTATTTTTCCACTTAAAAATTTCATATTTCTGCTGAAGCTCTTTGGAAAATAAAACAATAAAGTATGTTGAAAGCTCCGTAGAAAGTGGAATGCTTCTTGTCTTGACCTACCGTAATGAATATTCCCGTCACCTATTACTTTGCAAGTTACAGAGGTAAACACTTTTAATGAAGCACCCTGTGTATACAAAACGGCGTTAAAATAGATTGATTTCAAAAAAATGGTTCAAATGGCTCTGAGTACTATGCCTAGAACTAATTAAACCTAACTAACCTAAGGACATCACACACATCCATGCCCGAGGCAGGATTCGAACCTGCGACCGTAACGCTCGGCTCCAGACTGCAGCGCCTTGAACCGCACGGCCACCCCGGCCGGCGACTGATTTCAGTTTTTACTTCTTCACATACAGCTTCCGTTCTGTATTATAGTCACTGAAAGAAGGTGGTTCTCTCCTCCATATGCCCCCATTCTTCTAAGTGACTGTAAGTAGCTATCACAGTTCGTATGGCGGGCACTGCGCCAATACCTGTGTGTGCATGTTAAAAGGTTTTAGGCGCTTAATTGATCTAGCTACACACGACCAAGAAAAAACAGCCCCCTGCTATGTACAGGGTGATTATAATTAAAGTTAAACTTTCAAATCGCTGTAGAAATAACACCACTGGACAGAATGACGTCAAATTATAACGGAATATAATCGTACAGGAGAAGAAAAACAAACCGTTTCAAAATGCAGCAATACATGGCGTAGTAAGCATAATTTAATAGTGGTCGACTACAAATGAATCATACAACAATATTAAACAAACTCTACTACTCAGTGTGCATGGGTGTATAGGTGTGATACCGTTCGTTACGTAAGTCCATCCACCACGGCAAGGCATATCACATCGGATGGGAATAATCGGTTTTTAACTGTCCTGTGGGCAAAAACCTCACAAAAAGCATCACTCACATCAGTTTTTAGTTGTCCTGAGGCCAAAAACTGCATAAAAAGCTTCAATTAAAATCAAATGGGATTATTAATTTCCGTACGACTGGCGGAAAACATGTTCAATGTACTGTCCACCGTTTTCTGCAACAAGTTGAAATCGAGAAACAGCATGTTCCACAACTGATCGAAGTGTTTCCGGGTCACGTTCTGAATGCCTTCCTTCAGTGCAGTTAAGTCCGCATTCGGAACGCTGAACACAATATATTTCAGATAGCCCCACAGGCAGAAGTCACACGGATTAAGATCAGGTGATCGGAACGGACAGGCTGCAGGGAAATGGCGACTGATAATTCTAGAATTTCCGAAATGGCGCTTCAGCAGCTGCTTGACTGGATTTGCAATATGCGGAGATGCGCCATCTTGCATAAAAATGATCACATCCACACACCCACGCTGTTGCAGAGCTGGAATCACGTAGTTGCGCAAAAGACATTCATAGCGCTTACCAGTGACTGTAAAGGTAACGGGACAGAAGTACCTGTCTCTTCGAAATTATATGGCCCTATGATAAACGATGCCGTAGACCCGCACCACGCAGGGACCTTTTCAGAATCAAGTGGTACTGTTTGTTTTGCTTCTGGATTTTCCGTTGCCCATATTCCACAATTCTGTGTATTGGCATATCCTGACAGATGAAAGTGGGCTTCATTCGTCTGTCCGCAAAATCTTCCACAGTCAATCATTGTCCACTTCCATGAGAGCAAGAAATTCTGAAGCTAAGGCGGGTCAAAAGGAAGCAACTCTTGCGCATGTGTAATTTTGAATGAATACCAAAAAAGGATGTTTCTTAACATTTTCCTCACCGTGCTCACGGGTACGTCCAATGCTAGGGCAATTCTCCGTGCACTACACGCCTACACTCCACCAATAGTCTTCTCCTCCTACATTGCCGTGGCCACTGCTTCCATTAACGTCGAATCAATTCGTTTCCTCCCTCTACCAGGTTGCACACCAAAAGAATCCGACTTTTCGAATTTCCGAATCATTTTCTCCAGACCCATGGCAGTTATCCGACCAAAGCCTTTTTCGAAACCCTTCAGTTTCCGGAACTTCTGCAGACCAACGTGTGCATAGTCATCATTCTTGTAATACAGCTTTACAATCAGAGCGCGATCCGGCATTGAAACATTCATGGCGCCGGCCGCGGTGGTCTAGCGGTTCTAGGCGCTCACTCCGGAACCGCGCGACTGCTACGGTCGCAGGTTCGAATCCTGCCTCGGGCATGAATGTGTGTGATGTCCTTAGGTTAGTTAGGTTTAATTATTTCTAAGTTCTAGGGGACTGATGACCACAGATGTTCCATAGTGCTTGGAGCCAATTTTTGAGCCATTCATGGCGAACGTCGCAAACACGAAAGGAGGAAATGCTGTGCACCCGGCGTGTTTATACTAACTTGAGTGGGTCGTGTGCATGACAGATGTTTTCATTTACGTATTATGACACATACAGCGTCATCTATTGATCAATTTAACACTACTGTTTTTTCTTCTTCCTTACGTTTCCTCCCTTCCCCGATAATATTCCGTTACAACTTGACGTCATTCTGACCAGTGGTGTTATTTCTAGAGCGTTTTGAAAGTTTAACTTAATTATAATCACCCAGTACATTCCAAATGTTAACGATTGCTAGATTGGACGTAACGTATTGAAATTCTTTCAATTATAAAGAATGTTTCATAATTCGTATTGCAGACTTAACTGGTTGTAGAGAGGACTTAATAGCTTAGTAAATAACATTTTGATAAGGAACCTATCTCTGAGAGTGCATCGTTTGGAGGCAAAATTAATTTGGAGATTTGATCGGTTTCAGCTTCCCCCTTGATTGTACGTACACTGCCGTCGGCAGTCTCTTTTGTAATTATGACATTATTTATCATCTTATCCGATTAAAACAACTAGTACGATGGACTGGTACATTCGCGGTGCTCCACGGACGCGCCACGTTCTCGACTCTAAGGAGGACGTCCTCCACTACGCAGAAGAGAAACCAACGACGAGTCCTCGAAATATTGTCCACGTTGTAGGCTCCTGTAGAGCCTGTAGGTCAAAGCTCATTGTCTTCTCTGCGTGCGTGCCGTGAAACTGTAGATCTGTGTAGTAGCCAAAACCAACCGCGGGAACGCCTTGGGCTGCCGGATCGAAGCCGCCAGGCGGGGAAGCCGCCGGCGGTGGAGCACGCACCACCGGGTAAACACAGGACGAGTCGGACGACAGACCAACGACAACCGACAATAACCGACAACGACCGACGCTGACCGACACAACAAGGAAGAGATAAACAACGGAGGCTTGTGGAAACCACAACACCAAACACCAACAATAAATCCACTCGGAACCAGAGCCAGGCAAATGTCAACAACGAGCAACGACCAGAACGCAGTACCGCCGAGATAGAGGCGCAATCCAGAGTGAGTACCAGACTGACTGGACTAGGGCAGAGCGGATCTTTATATACGAAACCGGAGGGAGCAGCTATTGGCCGCGGTCTGCACGTGGTGTAGAAGTGGCGCCCTCACTGCGCAAGAGGCGCTGCGCGGAAGAGCCGCCGCGGACGCTCCCTCTCCCCCCGCCCCCAAATCGGTACACAGGGGCGGAAATGCCCCTGACGACGCCGAGGTGGGCGGAACAAGGGCACGGGTTGTGATACGAGCGGAGGGATCACTGGGGGAGGGGAGGGAAGACTGTCTGTGGCATCCATCAAGGTGTCACCAGAGGGCAGGGGTTCAGAGGGCGTCTCTATACCCTGGCGAGGCGGAAGGGGTGTCTGCAGAGCCGGCGAGGAGTTGGAGGTTGAAGGGAAGGGCTCCACCTCGAGGGACGTGTCCGTGCTAGGAAGCAGGGAAGGCGGTGGGGGAGGAATCAAGGCGGGGTCCCAAGGGTGGAGTTGGTTATGATGGCGATGCTCGAGCCCCCAGTATGTCTGTATGGTCGTGAAACGCCGCCCATGAGCCGCCGTCACCGTAGCAAGCGTCCATGCAGGTGTGCTGCCATAGGAGCAGGCCCACATTGTCATGCCCGGAGCGTTGCGCTGGGTGAGACAAGATCGGGGCCCAGAAGGGGATGGTGTCAACAGGTGGAGGAGGGTCCGAGGTTGTCGCCCGTGAAGGAGTTCGGCAGGACTATGACCGGCCACTGGAGTAGTGCAGTAGGTGCTTAGAAACAAGGTGAGCGACAGATAGGGGGAGAGCGAATGTGTTTGATACCGTTAGCTGAGCAGCAGTTCTGGAACGAGGATGCCGTGAATTGGGGCCCGTGATCTGTGATCAACGTGCGAGGACGGCCTTCAATGGCCAACACCTGGGCCAAGGCAGTGATGGTGGCGTCAGTGGTGGTGGACGCCATGCAGGCCACATATGGGTATTTGGAATAGGCATCAACGATGAGGAGCCACATGGAGCCTAAGAAGTGGCCTGCAAAATATAGATGGATCCTGTCCCATTGGTGGCTGGGTGTTGGTCAGGGTTGGATCCTGTCCCATTGGTGGCTGGGTGTTGGTCAGGGCGCGAAAGATTGTGGAGGCGCACACACTGTGCAACCACGGACCAGGTGCTCAGTCTCCTTTGATCCCTGGCCAATAGACATGTCATAGAGCCAACACCTTCATGCAAGACATCCCCCAGTGTCCGCAGTGTAATAAGTGCAGGACTCGGTGGCGTAAGTCCGGAGGGATGACCACCCGATGGGTGTCCGAGTCCGTAGACAACAGGAGGACGTCCTCCATTACCGAAAGTCTGTGTGAGACGTGACGTCACGGGCTGAAGTCAGTTTTCAAACGTCAGATAAGGTAGGGAGGCCAACCATGGGTCACATAGCGGAGGACTTGCCGCAGAATGGGGCCCCTGCGCGTGGGAGCGGCGATTTGCATAGCTGTCAGAGGAAATCCATCGAGAGTCTCCCAGCGTGCTGAGGCGATGTGGAAGCACAGGACTTCCTGCCGGTCGAACGCCGGATCGTGTCCTGCTGGGAGACGTGACAAGGCATCTGCATTAGTGTGTTGACTGGTGGGCTTATAAGGGATGGTGTAAGTGTAATTACGCAAGAACAACGCCCAGCGCTGAAGACGCTGAGCCGTCCGTTCCGGGAGGTGCGAATGGGGCCCAAAAAGCGACACTAAGAGCTTGTGATCTATGAGCAGAGTGAATTGCGCCCCAAACAGGTATGTGTGAAATTTCTGAACTGCAAAAATACTAGCAAGAGAATCCTTTTCGATCTGAGGGTAATTCCTTTGCGCAGGGGTTAACGTCTTGGATGCATATGCCACAGGTTGTTCTGACCCATGCTCATTCTTGTGTGCCAAGACTGCCCCAATCCCATACACTGAGGCATCGGCTGCCACCACGAAGGGACGATCCGGAGAGAAAGGTGTAAGGCAAGGGGCCGTTTTCAGCATCTTCTTCAGGCGGGTGAAAGCCTGATCGCAGGCAGAAGTCCACGTGTAAAGTACCCCTTTGCGACGCAGGCGATTTAGGGGATGCGCGACGTGTGCGGCTTGGGGTAAGAACTTTAAGTAATAATTTACTTTCCCCAAAAATATGTGGAGTTCGGATAAGTTTTGTGGATGGGGAAGGGCATCGATGGCTGTGACATTGAGGTCCGAAGGGCGAATGCCATCTTTACTGAGCCAATGTCCTAAGTACTCCACTTCCGGTTGAAAAAACAGCACTTCTCCAGCCGACAACGTAAACCCGCAGCCTGCAGGGCGTGAAATAAGTTACTGAGGTTGCACAGATGGTCCTGGCGCGTGCAAACCGTGACTAAGATATCATCGAGGAAATTGACACAAGCCGGTATAGGTTGCGTAAGTTGCTCGAGATACCGCTGGAAAATTGCAGGTGCAGAGGAAATGCCAAACGGAAGACGCTTGTATTTATAGAAAGGCGTGTTGATGACGACGATGGCCTGGAATTACTCATCCAACAACAACTGGTGATAGGCTTCTGCCAGATCAACCTTAGAAAAGTACTCGCCACCTGCCAGTTTAGTGAGAAGGTCTTCCTGTCAAGGAATGGGATAAGTTTCGACCAAAGACTGAGCGTTGACCGTAGCCCCAAAATCCCCACAAAGCCGAAGCGATCCATTGGGTTTCTTGATGACCACTAAGGGTGTTGCCCAGGCACTTGACTGTAATGGCTCGATAACCCCCGGAGCCTGGAGCCGATCGAGTTCCTGCTTGACGGCCGCACGCAAGGCTACCGGAATAAGCCAAGCCCGACAAAAGCGAGGCCGTGCGTTCGGCAGTAAAGTGATGTGTGCCTGGAAATCGGAAGCGCAGCCCAGGTCTGCCGAAAACAGGGAGGAAAAGGACGCGCACAGATCGTCTAGGTTCTGAAATGGAACCGTAGTTGAAACGAACTGCACTTCGTCTTGAATAGAAAAGCCAAACCGTGTAAACGCAACTAGTCCAAAAATGTCCGAAGCCGACGGGTGGTCCACCACAAAGAAGGTAAGGGGCCGAACGTTTTTGTAGACGGCCATAACAGAAAACTGTCCACGGAGAGGGATGGAACCGTCGCCATATGCGACCAACCTTCGAGAGAGTGGGGACAATTCTGGAGACCAGAAACGTGCATACGTCGTCAGACTGACCAAAGAAACGGTGGCCCCCGTATCGACCTGGAAACGGACGTCCACGTTAAAGATGCGTAGGGTGAGGAATAACATTTGAGCCAATGTGTCGGTCCGAGGGGCGAATGCGTGTAAAGCATGGACGGCCTGCTGTTGGCCGGCAGGGGCGTGACGGGGGCGGGTCGATCGGCTACGACAGACTGATCGAAGGTGGCCCTCTTTCTCACAAAGCGAACAGGTTTTCGTGCGATGGGGACCGTCAGCTCGAGTGTGGGCCGAGAAGCAGTGGGGGCACGACGGGAGGGGGCCACGCGGCCGACGTCGAGGGGCGACCGGCGGTTCGGACGCCAAAGAGACGTCAGACAGCGAGGAATCTCGACGGCAGTGCCCTCTGGAGACTGCGCCTCGTCGACGGCGGGAAGGAGTGGATCGGGAAGGGGACTCGACCGCTACCACCTGGGGCCGCGCCATGAGACGTTCGTTCCCCACTTGAGCAATTTCGAAGGAATGGGCAATACGCAGAATGTCTTCGAACGAGGGGTTGTCCAACTTTAACGCCGCAGTGCGGACCTCTGGATCGGGCGCCAGTTGAACGACCACATCCCGAATTAACGAATCTGCATATGACGCGTTGCATTGCTGATTGGTGCACGTGAAGTTGCATTTGCGGCTGAGGCCTTGCAAACCCGTCACCCAGGAACGGTAGGACTGACTCGGCTGCTTCTGGTATTGATGGGATTCTAAGCGAGACGCAACCATGTGGTATCGCTGGGAATAATAGTTAGTTAGCAACACACAGATCTCGTGAAAGGAGAGAGCCACGGGGTCGGCCAAAGGTGCCAACTTGCGGAGCAAAAAAAATGTGTCCGGTGAGGCCCAAGACAAGAACAACGACCGCTGCAGAGAGTCATCCGACACCTGAAAGGCCGTGAAACGTTGTTTCAGACAATGCACGTACGTTTCCCAACCCTCTTTTGCGTCGTTGAACGGTGGGAACAACGGCGGACGTGGGAACGTGTCTGAAACCGGGGCACCTGGGAGATGAGGTGGGAGGTAATCCGGCTTATTGACCTTGTCCAATAGCAACTGCACCGACGTCTGTAAGACCTCCAACTGCTGCTGCTGCTGCTGTCGCATGAGCTGCTGCTGTTGCTCTAAGAGAGTGAGTAATTTCTCGTCCATACTCTTATGTTCCATTCACCTCGTCGCCAATGTAGTAGCCAAAAGCAACCGCGGGAACGCCTTGGGCTGCGGGATGGGAGCCGCCAGGCGGGGAAGCCGCCGGCGGTGGAGCACGCACCACCGGGTAAACACAGGACGAGTCGGACGACAGATCAACGACAACCGACAACGACTGACTATGACCGACACAACAAGGAAGAGATAAACAACGGAGGCTTGTAGAAACCACAACACCAAACACCAACAGTAAATCCACTCGGAATCAGAGCCAGGCAAATGTCAACAACGAGCAACGACCAGAACGCAGTACTGGCGAGATAGAGACGCAATGTTTTTTTTTTTTTTTTTTTTTTTTTTTTCTTTATTGAATTTCAATTCCCCCCAAAGGGGGCGGGCTGGCAGCAGCTTAGGACGCTGCTCTGCAGCCTACAGATTTTCTGACAAAGAGCAGGAGAATAAATAATAATAAAAAACAGGCGATAAAATCGGGGACTTAGTGAGTAACAAGGTGAAAAGAAAATGGGGAAATTAAAACAAGCAACAGAGGGATGATGAAGCGAATAAAAATACATACGGAGCAGACAGGGAAAACAATAGACAGTTAAAAAAACATGGCGACAGTCTGGATTCTGTTCGCAAAGTATATAAAATTCACACCCAGCGACAGCATGGTTTCTGTTCGCAACACAACACTGAATAGGCACTAGAACACAGCACGAAAAAGTCGGCAAAGGTGACACCACAGTCGAGAGCAGGTGGGGGGAAACTGGACAGGAGATGGGAAAACAAAAAGGGGGGAAAGGAGAGTAAAAGCGAAGGGGGGGGGGGGAACCGGGAAAGGAGCAGATGGAGGATGACGACCCATAAGAGGGGTAGGGGGCAGATGCGACAGGGAGGGGGGTAGGCAGAGGAGGGGAATACAAAGGGACTGGGGGGGAGAAGGGAGGTAGGGAGAGCTGTAGTGGGGAGGAAACATGACGGAAGGGGGGGGGGAAGAGGGAGCCCAGGGAAAGGACAGAGGAAAGGAGGGGGAGGGAGGATCAGAGTTGATAGGAAGGATAAATGGAGGGAGAGAGGGCATCATCCGGGAGGGGGAGCTGATGGAAGCCACCTTGGGAAAGGAGATGGAGGGTGTAGAGATGGAGGGTAGGGGGGACACAACGGTGAAGACGTGGCAGGGGGCAAGGATGGGAGAGGAGAGGAGCAACCAGGGGGTGAGGGGGTTCAAGACGGCGGGAGGTGTAGAGGATGCGGATATGTTCGAGGAAGAGGAGCAGATGGGGGAAAGGAATGAGATCATAGAGGATCCGCGTGGGGGACGGGAGGCAGATACGGAAGGCGAGGCGGAGTGCATGACGCTCAAGGATCTGGAGGGACTGATAGAATTTGGGGGGGGGCAGATATCCAGGCAGGACTGGCATAATAGAGGATGGGACGGATTAAGGATTTGTAGGTGTGGAGGATGGTAGAGGGGTGCAACCGCCATGTCCGGCCAGAGAGGAGTTTGAGGAGGCGGAGGCGGTTGTGGGCTTTGGATTGGATGGATCGGAGATAAGGGATCCAGGTGAGGTGACGGTCAATGGTGAGGCCAAGGTAGGTGAGGGTGGGGGTGAGACGGACAGGACGTGCGCAGACAGTAAGGGAGAAATCCAGGAGCCGAGACGCAATGCAGAGCGGGTCCCTATATATGAGACCGGAGGGAGCGGCTATTGGCCGCGGTTTGCACGTGGCGTAGCAGTGGCGCCCTCACTGCGCGAGAGCCGCTGCGCGGAAGACCCGCCGCGGACGCGGAGCCCTCTATGGGCTGGCCACGTCCATTGGTTCTGGCACGTGTTCGACTTCCGCGGCAGGAGGTACTAGAATCTGAAAGTGATTCGATCTTAAAACTTAAGTACATCGGAACGGTACATATGTTGTCCAAACTTTATCAACAGAGACCGCTCTACAACCCCTATAAGCCTGTAATACAAATTGTGAAACAAACTGTTTAATTACTTCCAGTGTCTGTGTACACGGTGAACGACTGAGGTCCATCTATTTACATCTACATCAGTATCTAGATGCACAAATCACAAGCCACCGTAAGGTGCTTGGCGGAGGATATCTCGTACCGCTACAAGTCATTCCCTTTATTGTTCCACCGGCAAAACAGAACGAGGGATAAATGACTGTCTATATGCCTCCGTATGAGTTCTAATTTCTGTTACCTTATATTCGTAGTCCTTACGTGAAATGCACGTTGGCGGCAATGAAATCATTCTGTGATCTACTTGAAACGCTGATTCTCTAAATTTTCTCAGTAGTGGAGTAAGGGATTAGCTTTTAACGTTCCGTCGACAACGGATTAACGAAGGATTAAGAATGAAATCGGCCATGCTTCTTCGAGAGAACTAGCTGGCTTTTGCCTGAAGTGATTTTAGGGAAATCATGGGAAACCTAAAACAAGATGGCCTCCCCTAATGCGAGTCCAATGTGTTAAACACGGCGCAACCCTGCTCAGTTTCTCAATAGTGTACCACGAAAAAAACGTTATCTTCGCCGCAGGGATTCCCACTTGACTTCACGAGGCGTCTCCGTAATACTCACGTGTTGTTCGAACCTACCGGTAACAAATCTAGCGACCCGCCTCTGAATTCCTTCGAAGTACTCCGCTAATGCGAGCTTATGTGGACTCTAAATAAGTACTCGAGTAATATTCAAGCATTGGTCACACTAGTGCCCTATTCACGTTCTCCTTTACAGGTGAACCACCCTGTCCTATACGTCTCCCAACAAAACAAAGTCATCAATTCGCCTTCCCTACTACTGTATTTACGTGCAAGCTCCATTTCACATCGCTTTGGTAAGTTACGAATAGATATTTAATCTGACTGTGTCAAGCAGTACTTTCGAACGTTATGGGATTGTTTTTCCACTCATGTGCATTAACTTACATTTTTCTACATTTAGAGTAAGCTGCCCTTTGTCCCGGCAAATTAATATTTTAAGTCATTTGTGTGCTCATATAGTTCCTCAACGAGAATGCTTTCCTGTATATCACAGCTCCAGCAACAGTGGCCAACATGGCCATTGGTTCGGTAGCCTGGACCTTTCCAGGCGCTACGTGCATGCCACAAGATAAAGATAATTTTCCACACATCGTTATTCCACGTTAAACTTCACAAGGCACTTTCGCTGAACGAACAATCCTTATTTAACCAGTGTTATTGTCTATAGTAGTCCCTCTAGACAAAACGATACTTGTTCAAATGGTGTATTGCTTACAGCTTGCTTAACACGAAATGAGCTTCCTTAGGAAATTAGTCACTGGGTGTGTAAGTGTCATATTGGTTTCCAAGAACCAGGAAATTGTGTACATTTCTTACATGCAGAATTTACTTGCCACGAAATGAACATCCGTAGGAAATGAACCATTGGTTGTGTAATGGAGGTACTGAATAATAACGACCGGTAGACTGTATAGACATCAAACAGGCAATTACCTGATTAAATTCTCTGAGGGAATAAAAACTGTTTTACAGCTGTTAACCATTTATCTTGGCTGCGTAAAATGTAGCTTTGTATATGTGTAAGAAATTTTGTGATCGACACTCTCTGTCCCGCTGAAGATCAACATAGGGCTGATACCTTGGATTTTGCTACCTGTGCACACTATGCTTTCGTTGACTTCAATCTCGTCCATATACCCATGTACCACGAAATCGATGTAAGGCAGTAAACGAGACAGAAGAAACGCACAACTATAGCCCAATCCACCAATACACAGACAAAAAATAACACACACGCACGCACACACACACACACACATACAGGTGGATGTGTGCGCACGCACGCGCCATCATGGGCTCGAAGTCTCCATATCGGCTCCAGCGTAGGCTCAAATACCTTCATTGACAAGCGACACAGACAGAAATTTCTGAGAATGGGATACTCATAATTAGTTGAATCACCTCCTCTAACTCTCGTAAAATGACAATAATAATAATAATCGTAATAATAAAGAGAGAGGGAGAGAGAGAGAGAGAGAGAGAGAGACAGACAGAGACAGAGAAAGAACGACTGAGCGAAATTCTTCATGTAAGTGTTTGTCTGTGTGTGTCATTACTTGCCCGTTACAAAGTCAGATGGAGTTTTTCTTTCTTCTCGTTTAATTGATAAACCTGTCCTGGATTCTCCTGCGAAACTATGAAAGAGCTCGAACTTGATTCACATCATATTTTAAAGGTGACCTCAGTTCATCTGATGGTTTCTTAAGTAATTTTTTTTTTTAAGACGACAGAATGAGACACAGAGTGACGTATACATTGTGTCGTTATGTTACCTAAAACAGTGGCTAATTAAACGGGAGACCCCTTCGGTCGACTTACATATCCAGTGTTACCATTGTCTAATGTTTTTATCTTTTAACGCTTCTTACAGCCCTACCCGCTGGTTGCCGAGAAAAAGGAATAGCGAGGTTTGGGCCTCGCGGTGGACGAAAGGACAACGCTAGTCATTAAAATTAGAACACTAGGAAAGCCAGCAATTAAATGATTTAATCTACAGTGAGTATGCAGCATACTAGACAGAATAAACGATTAAATTTGCAGGTGATTTGGGTTTATAGAAGCTGCAGAACTTCGACTTTGAAGTAAAATAAGACATATTGTGCTGGAAGGAGAACATGCCGTGCTTACGTTAATGCAAGCACTATATTTGTGGTGCAATGCGCCGCACAGTAATCGCCATCATTCCTGTTAGCAACCTACACGTTTACCGTAGGTGCACGTACTCCGTGACACATGGCCATGAATTACCGCTGTCGCGCACCTAACGCCGGAAGTTCCAGAGCAGCTGTGCGCACCAAGGGAGGCTGACCGCGCGCGAGCATGAAGTAGTGCTGTGACGTCACTGGCGGCCGTCTGAGGCCGTGGCCCGCCGTCAATTATGCACGGCTCCGGTCCCTGTGGCGCGCCGCCATCTGTCAGCTGCCACCAAGAGCTTCAGTATCTCCTTTGCACATAAATTCTGGCAGTCCTCAGCTTCGCGCCGGAGAGGAACGTGCTCAGTGTGATAAGGCCGGCGCCTGTCGCAGGAGCAAGTGAACTAACGTTATAAAGTATTCACTATTACTTCCATGGCACTGGACGAATGGTCAAGTTAGAGTACGTTACACAGACTGAGTTTCATACATCCATAGTAAATGAGATACTCAAGGACGTAGAACATATCGTAAAACGTGAATATTACATGTTACGAGAAATAACTAGGTAATGCCACTATAACAGATCTGAAGTGAAACTGTCATCGTGGATGAGGAGTAACTAAAAAAAAAATTCAAACATACTTTCAGTTAAGGAATGACAGCGAATATGTCACTAAACATTTAATGTACAATATCTGAATGCATATAATAATTCTTAGGCTGTGGCTCATGTTCGTGCCGTCTATTATTTAACATCTTGTTTACGGCCGCCTCGTCATTTTAATTTAAATTACTGTTGCCACTGAATTGCTGCCTTGCCTGCCCGTGAGTGGCAGCAGCAGCGCGTATCGATATTAGCCCTGCCGTATTATCTTTGCTGGACGACCATACTTCCCGGTCGTCGTGTGTAGGGGGGTCTGATCTGATCTGATCTGGGAGTCACTGAGTCGGAACGTGGCAGAAGTGCATTCGGGACGTAGCAGCAGTCGGGGACGGAGCGCTAGGGAGAAGCGCACAGCCAGTACTCGCCGACCGCTCGCGACACAGGATGAAGTGGCCGACGGACGGAGATGGCAGCGGGATCGACCGTTGGTTGGTCGTTCAGTTGATCGCGTCTTTGGGCGACGTGTCTTTGGTGTTTTGACCGTATCTGGGTCTCGTCACTGGATCATCTTGCTGGACTTGGCTCGGTTCCTTCTTGTGCGGAGACCTCGGGGCCAATGGGCAAGAGTTACCTCTGCATGATTGAGTCCGAGCCATTGTGCCCGGATCGTCGTGTCTCCCAGTTCCCGACTGACAGCGGACACACATGGTTTGACTGCCAACGACCTTGGTAGGTTGTTGGTCGGTCGTCTGGCCAAGCGACGTGTGTTTCATCACCGACCGTCCTTCGGGTTTGTGTGTGTGTCCACCCGTGATTTGTTCTAGTTGTTCATCAGTGATTCGTTTTACGAGTGTTCGAGTTTCTTGTGGCAGCGTGTCGTGCAACACTGTGGACCCTGTGTCAGTTCGACTGAGCAATGCTTTAAATGCTGTCTGCGTACTGCAGTAGCCAGTTGGTCGGCTGCGACAGAGCAGCGAGTGAGTGTTTTCTTACCGTGTTGATGCTGTTCACCATGTTCCACAACCGTTGCGATGTTCATGTATGTCAGTAGTTATTGTGCCTTGGTTAATTAATATTTGAAGACGAGTGTTACTGGTCTCTTCCCCTCGCTGGCATTTTGGATGTAGTGTTTTTGGTCTGGTGACCGAAATAAGGTTGGTTCGTCGCCTGTCTGTCGGCTGGGTTGCCTTCCGATTTACAGTTTGCTGGTCAGGCTGCCTGTCTCGCCTGAACGGGCGTTAGTGTTACAATTTTAGGCTGACCCTTGGAAAATTCTGTGCGCCGTTCTGTGTCTGTTAGATAGTAACTTGCCTGTTTGAGTTTTAGATATCTGGTTGATGTGTGGCCTTCAGCCGAGTTTTTATATATCCTGAATTATTGTTCCTCTCTTGCCCTTTAGACGTAAGATTGTTATTCCTTATTTCCTTATATGGGGCTTTCAGACGAATTTTACATCAAAGCTTTTAAGGTCTTAAGCCGTTAAATTATTGTGTTGATGTGTGACCTTAAGCTGGGTATTAATATCTCTTAAATTAATGTACTTGTCTTGCCCTTAAAGCATGAGATTGTTACTTTATTTTATATGAAATTTTTAAGATAAGGCCTTCTGTCTTTTGATTGAAACTCCTCTTATTGCTTAATATGAGACCTCCAGCTTAGTTAAATTGCTAAGGCCTTCAGCCGATTAGATTGAAGATTTAGAAAATATTCTTTGTTGAACCTCCAGAAGAATCTTGCAATTCAATTTTGCCTCGGCCTTGTGTATTGGATTTTGAATGTGGCCTTTAGCCGATCTAAGGTTAATCAAAGGAGATCGATTAAGGTATTGTAATATTGTGTGTTAATACACGAAGTTGTATGTTGAGTGCAACTAACAGGAACTCATTTTGTCCCCTTTCCACGACCTAATCCGCTCTGTCCTGCTAGCTCAGGAATTTCACATATATTTTTTACAAGTTGCAGATTACTTTCATGTTCTCTTAAGATGAGCTGTACAACAGAAAGAAAAGGAGGACAGTAAAATATCACGAAAATAAATTTAAAATCGAACTTGTATATGGATTTACATGTAGCTAAAAACTTTATATATTAACTTAAAACTGTTAAAAAATAGAGTATATGATGGGTAATCAAATGAAAACCGACACACCCGTCACAACCGAACCTTGGAATGGTTTCATTAGAAAGTAATCACCACTCGCCTTGGACATTTACGTGACTGGGAGACGAGACGATCGATTCCTGTTTGGTAGAACGCGGTCGGCCGCTGACGGCTTCACAACTGCGCCAGTCACCGTCCACCTGAAACCTACGTCCACAAATGTCAGCTATGCTCGGAGAACGCTGCATTGTTTCCCCACCAAATCGCTGAAGCGTAGTATTCGTCTTACTGGCAGTGTGGCGGCAGGCTTTACCGTGCAACGCGATAATTCCGCCCGACAGCATTCTGACAGACCGAGCCCACTAATGGAAACATCCTACAGCTCCCCAGCAAGAGAAATCCAAAGGCATTCACATAAGTTGCTTCCTTTTTCGGCTTCAGGGGCGTTTGGTCTAATTCCTCGAGCGTGGAACCACAATAAATGCAGAGCGCTGTGAAGACACATTGGAGGAACTGCGACACCATAAAGTCAAAACGCCCATGAATGATATCGGACAGAATCACCCAGTTGCAGGATCACATACGCCCACGCACTGCCATTCGGACGAAGTCCACGCTTCAGCGATTTGGTTTGGAAGCACTGTAGCATTCCCCCTTCAGCCCGTGTCTTTCACTGTGTGTTTCACATCTGTGACGACCTGACAAAAGACATGCATAGACGTCAGTTTAAGTCGGACGAGGAAGCGCAGAAGGGGGTGCGGTTGAGGTTTCGTCAGCGGCCAACCGCGTTCTACGAAACAGGAATTGGTCATCTCGTCTTCAGTCGCATAACTGTCTTAACGCAGTGGTGATTACTTTTGTGTGGAACCATTCCATGACCCTCTGTGGTGAGTTTTCACTTGTAATTTGACTGACCCTTATATTGTCAAGTGTCCATCAAATGGGCTGTTCAAAAATTAATAAATGGATAAATAAAAAATGGCAGTAAAATACTATGAACCTAAAATAACAAATATAATATCTACACTCCTGGAAATTGAAATAAGAACACCGTGAATTCATTGTTCCAGGAAGGGGAAACTTTATTGACACATTCCTGGGGTCAGATACATCACATGATCACACTGACAGAACCACAGGCACATAGACACAGGCAACAGAGCATGCACAATGTCGGCACTAGTACAGTGTATATCCACCTTTCGCAGCAATGCAGGCTGCTATTCTCCCATGGAGACGATCGTAGAGATCCTGGATGTAGTCCTTTGGAACGGCTTGCCATGCCATTTCCACCTGGCGCCTCAGTTGGACCAGCGTTCGTGCTGGACGTGCAGACCGCGTGAGACGACGCTTCATCCAGTCCCAAACATGCTCAATGGCGGACAGATCCGGAGATCTTGCTGGCCAGGGTAGTTGACTTACACCTTCTAGAGCACGTTGGGAGGCACGGGATACATGCGGACGTGCATTGTCCTGTTGGAACAGCAAGTTCCCTTGCCGGTCTAGGAATGGTAGAACGATGGGTTCGATGACGGTTTGGATTTACCGTGCACTATTCAGTGTCCCCTCGACGATCACCAGTGGTGTACGGCCAGTGTAGGAGATCGCTCCCCACACCATGATGCCGGGTGTTGGCCCTGTGTGCCTCGGTCGTATGCAGTCCTGATTGTGGCGCTCACCTGCACGGCGCCAAACACGCATACGACCATCATTGGCACCAAGGCAGAAGCGACTCTCATCGCTGAAGACGACACGTCTCCATTCGTCCCTCCATTCACGCCTGTCGCGACACCACTGGAGGCGGGCTGCACGATGTTGGGGCGTGAGCGGAAGACGGCCTAACGGTGTGCGGGCCCGTAGCCCAGCTTCATGGAGACGGTTGCGAATGGTCCTCGCCGATACCCCAGGAGCAACAGTGTCCCCAATTTGCTGGGAAGTGGCGGTGCGGTCCCCTACGGCACTGCGTAGGATCCTACGGTCTTGGCGTGCATCCGTGCGTCGCTGCAGTCCGGTCCCAGGTCGACGGGCACGTGCACCTTCCGCCGACCACTGGCGACAACATCGATGTACTGCGGAGACCTCACGCCCCACGTGTTGAGCAATTCGGCGGTACGTCCACCCGGCCTCCCGCATGCCCACTATACGCCCTCGCTCAAAGTCCGTCAACTGCACATACGGTTCACGTCCACGCTGTCGCGGCATGCTACCAGTGTTAAAGACTGCGATGGAGCTCCGTATGTCACGGCAAACTGGCTGACACTGACGGCGGCGGTGCACAAATACTGCGCAGCTAGCGCCATTCGACGGCCAACACCGCGGTTCCTGGTGTGTCCGCTGTGCCGTGCGTGTGATCATTGCTTGTACAGCCCTCTCGCAGTGTCCGGAGCAAGTATGGTGGGTCTGACACACCCGTGTCAATGTGTTCTTTTTTCCATTTCCAGGAGTGTATATATGACTGAATGTAACTAATTTCTTTATGTAGTATCTTAAAATGGTTAAAATTTGTGAATATATATATATATATACAGGGTGCACCAGAACACCATAGCCAAACTTCTCTTAAGGTATGCACATTAATGTGCATGTTTATAGAGTTTTCACCTTCTCATAGTTCTCAAGGTATGCCTTTAGTGTCCATATTTGCGGAGTTTTTTCGTTCTTTTCGTCCATGGTACAACCTCTCAAAATATGGAAAGTAAAGAGTTTTCAGTTGAAGAGATGTGTGTGTCACACACCGAAGGTGAGCTAGTGCTCATAGTTCTTAAAATAAGCATTTTGGAGCCCATTATTACCTGATATTTTTCGCTTCTTTTTGCCCTTAGTACCAACTCTGAAAGTTGGTCGATGGTGTTCTGGTTCACGAAAAAGTTTTCGTTCAAAGGTCGTTAAGTCCAGCATCGGTATGCCATTCTGGGAAAATCGACGTGAGCATTGAGGTAATCACCCCAACGACGCACCACGTTGAAGACACCCGTTTGGAATGATACAGTATCCTGCTGCATGAAGAAGTTAATAACTGCCTGCTGGACATCCTCGTCGACAGGGATCGTCGAACCTTCCCCTTTACGAGGGATCGATGGCATGATAATCGCACTGGGAGAGATCAGAATTAGAGGGCGGGTGCTCAAACGTGTCTCATTTGAACTGTAATTTGGGACTTACAGCGGCACCCGTTGCCGCAGTTTATCACAGACGTTTCGGTTAATTTGCAGACATGCTATTCCACACACATTATTCATTCCCTGATGGATGTCTATATGTGTTTCTGCTTCGGCAACCTAGAAACGAATAACAGTACGTTTGTCCTGTAGGGACGCATTTGATAATAACGTCACCATAATTCACGTTTCCGCATTTACTGCACGCATGTTGGAAAGACACGAATGTCATACCAAACATGTCGGTGTTTACATTACCGCATCGGAATTGTACTACGTTGCATATACGATGCCGCAAAGCTTTCCAAAGGAAATTTGGTGATCGTCGCTTGTATGAGACTAACCACCTAAATAATATAGTCTGTCCTGTGGCAATATAGATGAATACTGCTCTCCATGATACTGATTTGGAGGACAGCCTAATCCACTGCAAACTTTCTCTGTCAGCAGCGAACACTCGATATCTTACTACCAATCAGGCTATTCAGTACTAGACCAATGCTTTCAGCGAACCTGTGCGTGGCTAGCCTTACTTCTACAGTTAACTGTGATGGGTCACTTAATATTACACACGCATATACTGAAACGTAGTAGCTAGGGAAAGCAGGAAAGATGTGGACGGGGCCTAGTCAGTTACCGTTGGTTGCACAGAAAACACATATACTTTATTTTTTAAAAGATTTTACTTCACTGCCGGCTGCAATCCTTATTACAAGAATTGCAAATTATTGTCGGATGAAGGGCACAAGCAATGGTACGCACAATCAATGGCTGAAGGCCTGATTAAGAAGGTTCAATATTATTCGTGGGCTGAAGGCCAGACGCAATTTCAAAAATACACAAAGGCTGAAGGCCTTAATTACCAATAGGTGGACGATTAAAGGCTAAAACTACCAAAACGCTTTTAACAATCCTAATAACTGTAACAAGTTATAGTGACGGCTGAAGGCCTTATCAAGACAGAAGTGAAACTATTTGTCGGCTGAAAGCCACAAGCAATGTTACAAACAATTAACGACTGAAGTCCAGCAGCAATTTCAGAATACACAACGGCTGAAGGCTTGGATTACAAGTGAGGAAGGCGCTCACACATTAACAAATACTAAGATTTTTCTTCTTAACAATCAAAAACGGTAACAAGGCCTTATTAAGAAAAAAATTGCAAATTATTGGTCGGCTGAAGGCCACAAACAATGTTACACACAATCAACGGGTGAAGGCCTGATTGAGAAGATTGAAAATTATATGTGGGCTGAAGGCCACAAGCAAGTTTAGAATACACAAGGGCTGAAGGCCTGAATTACGAATAAAGTGAACAATTACACTTTAGAAATCCTAAAACCTTTTCTAATAATCTTAATAATTTGTAACAAGCTATACTGACGGCTGAAGGCCTCACTAAAACAGAATTGAAAATTATATGTCGGCTGAAGGCCAGAAGCAGTGTTACAAACAATTAAAGGCTGCAAGCCGGAATTACAGGTGGGGAAGCAGTAACATGTAAAAACATTAGGGTAAATTTTAAACAATTATGACTACTTTTCCAAATAATATGGACTGATCCCTGGATGTACCTGAGGAAGGTGACTACAGCTGTGTAAGCGGTGAGACAGGCAGCCGAGAGTTGTATTCACGTCACAGTATGTCAACTCACACTAGGTGTAGCTTAAGCGACGACCGACCGACTAACCAATTCGCCTAACATCCGATCACCCCTACAACAATGGAATATTTTTAGGTAAGGGTGAAGAGGCAGACAGCACTACGTCTTCAGAAAAACACCCGAGGCTGAAGGAAACATTAGAATTACAGTAGACCTCCCAAAAACATATGCACAGTACAATTCATGAGGCTGGCGAACAACACGCCGTGTCGGACAGCATCAACACGACGAGGAAAGGTACACTGGCAGAAAAGTACGCTAACCACCAGGGCAGGTAACTGGGGCGTTAGCACCCACAAGGTAGAAAATACCACTGGTTGCACTTCACTAATAAGGATAATACTAAATCCAAACAAGGAGTAGAAGGCGGCCAATAGTTTCTGCCAACCTGACAGCCGCCACTTGTTGCGGTTGGTCTCACTAACCCTCGGAGCAGCAACACGCAAACAACAGCGAAATCTCAAACAGTGGAGGATTGAGTACTGGACACGATTCACTCAAGTTCAAACGTCCTGCGTTCGGTCGTCGGCTACAGCCCCAGCGGTCCTGGCCTGTCGTCGCGCTGCGGACCTTCTCGCTGCTCCGTACGAAGCCCAACTGCCTCACACACACGACGACCCAGAACGCAGACAGCATATAAATAAAAGCACATTAAAAGCCACACAAGATAAACGCAGATCGGCGAGGACAATTCTCCATTGTCTCAAACAATACTAAAACCGGTCACTGTGAAACAACATGGACGAATCATAAGTCGGCACAAACACAGAGAAGCCACAAACGGTCGATAAACCAAATGCACGTCGTCCTCTACGACGACCGACCGAACGACCAACCAACGGTCATCGCCACTCGAGTCAGGCACGGAAAAGATCCCAGTATAAATCGTCAACTGACAACTTATTGCCATGAGGGCACTTCGACGGACACACACACACACACACACACACACACACACACACAGGTGACAGTTGCACTACTCGAATATCCGTCGGACATTGTATGTGTGTCGCCAGCGGCCGGGCGAGTACTGGATGTCCGGCCCTCACTGCTGCTCCGTCCCAACTCAACTCCCTGGACACTCGACGACCTGGAAATACTAGAGGCCGTTCCAAAGATATTAACACAGTCCGCGCTGTCGATAAGCGCTGCTGCTGCCACTCACGGACAGACAAGGCGAGAAAACGTAGTGGTGCCAGTGAACGCACTAAGAAAACGAAACGCCAAAATCGCTATTACACGATGCCAACCTATGAACGGCATCAACGCGAGCCGGACACGGCTCATACACACCGCCAAATTGAGATAAAAGTGGTATAAATGGAAAATCTCAGCACTTAGATCGGTAAGTTACTTGCCTGTTTTGAGTGATTGTTTGTCCATCAAGGTAATCAGAGTAGATTTTCTAGTGTAAAACTGTGGATGTATAAACTATTACGAACATAATGAATCAGTTGAGCTCCCTGTAAACGAAATAATAATCAGGCGGAAACAGTAACATAAAGTGTCTTGGGCGCCTTGCCACGGTTCGCGCGGATCCCCCCGTCGGTGCTTCGACTCTCCACTCGGGCATGGGTGTGTGTGTGTTGTCCTTAGCATAAGTTACTTTAAGTTATATTATGTAGTGTGTGAGCCTAGGGACCAATGACCTCAGCGGTTTGGTCCCTTAAGAACGTATCACAAATTTCCAAATCAAGTGTCTGCCGTCAGATTACTACAGCAATGTAGAACTTGGTATCTGTCATATTAACGTTCGTTAATATACGGTGTGAACCGGAACTGCACCGACAAACTTTCAGAGATGGTATGTTGAGTCAAGTATACACGGGCTCTAAAATGCATACTGGTATCTTAAAAGCTATGAGCACTTGCTCATCTACGCTACTGTGTTAAAAGAGGTTTAAATATAAAATCCCAGCACTTAGATCGGTAAGTTACTTGCCTGTTTTGAGTGAGTGGTTGTGCATGAAGGCAATCAGAGTAGACTTTCTTTTGCTGAACCAAGGCTCATATCTGTTAAGGTTTTTTAAAGCTCGTGTTTACTGCACATTTTATTCTTGTTTTGGTCGATACTACCACCTCTGAATTTCTGGTCCACCTTGTATATTCATGTGAAATGGTACAATTGAACGTATTTCTATAACCCAAATTTAAACTGCAAGGTTACTGAAATTACAGAAAATAAAAAATGACATTCAATTCCACACTTTACTATCAAGTAAGTTATGTTTCATAAGTCGTGTTAAACAGCACAGCGGATCATTTAACAGTGAGGAAAAATGTACCTTAGCATCTAAAATAGAATGTATTTAGATTTATTACTATTATTGTTATTCTGACATAACTGTTTTGATCACAGCGTTATTTGCTGTTATCTGTCTTTACATTGCAACGCAGTGTTTAGTTCCGGTATAAATAGTCACTGATGAGTCCAAAGTAATGGCTGTCACCAGAGAAGTATGCTTACTTCTTCTTCTGAGGCGTGTCTTGAGTAGCAGATGACAGTCACGGGAGTTTCAGCTATCAGATGTTCTGCAGCCCACAGGAAGCAGCTAAGCAAAGCAATGAGGTATCTAGTACATGAGCAAGTTAATTAAAACCGTGCTATTAGTTTCCACTAATGCTCTGGTGCACCGTCAGGCTGTGCAAAGTTCTTTGGTAAAGCTACTTAAAACTCTCTAGAGTAGGGATTCGAATGAGATGTGCTGAGCTGAAAGTACAGTTTTAAGCACAGAAATTGGCTCGCATGGAGTTATGTAGTACAGCCGTGTGACGCCAAATTTAGTATTTAAGCTGTGATTATTGAATAACGTATGCTTTGACCTTCTCATTTCATACTTTGGCAATAGTTAACCCGTTCTGTTCACCCTCTCAGGCAGAAAAGTCCGATAACATGTCCTTTTATTTTTATAACACAATCCTTACTACTGCTGTCGTCCGCGTATTCTCTGCCTCTCACAACGAGCCCCTTGAGTGCGATGTCGTAAAAGGCCAGTTATGTTTACGGCATTCGAGGCCCGTTGTCTACAACGCAAACACAATATTGGCTGCGAATGGGAACAAGGTTCAAAATGGTTCAAATGGCTCTGAGCACTATGGGACTTAACTTCTGAGGTCATCAGTCCCCTAGAACTTAGAACTACTGAAACCTAACTAACCTAAGGACATCACACACATCCATGCCCGAGGCAGGATTCGAACCTGCGACCGTATCTGTCGCGCTGTTTCCAGACTGTAGCGCCTAGAACCACTCGGCCACCACGGCCGGCGTTGGGAACAATGCATTCGACTGGACGTGTCCTGTGGTGAGCACAGCATGAAGCTACGGAGCATATGTGAACTGCTTAATCGAAAAGTAACTCACAACAGTACTACAGTGCTAGTGGTACTGATAAAAATCAAAGCAGTGGCAGCGATAAACAAGGCAAACATTGCATTATAATCCAACAACAGTTTCTGAAATTGACATTTCGTCAGAAAGAAACCCGAGGAACTTCGCAAACTGAGAAAGAAGCGGCAGATGAAACACTAGTGTTTCAGCAAGATCAATAGAATATGTGGTTTCGCATATGCTCCACATTGCGGACAATACACATGAGGAGTATAATGATGACGATATGTGCTTAACAAGTGGAATTTATACTGAAGCAGGTGTCGAGCTATGTAGTTCATCATGGTACTATACATAATTTCGTACATGGGAGATCACCCCCCCCCCCCCCCCAACCCCAAAAAAATCTAGTATGTCAACAGTCTAGAGCATAATAAAGACTACTGCTAAATAGGCGCACTTGTTATAAGAAGAGGTGTTCGTGCTTTTCAAGACTGGTCGATGATGTTTACAGGATGTGCATCATAGTGACCTACTACGTTATGCACATCAGATTGCGCTGACATAGATTACAGTGATTTCAATGGGAACAGTGGTTCAAAATTGCTCTGAGCACTATGGGAGTTAATATCTGACGTCATCAGTGCCCTAGAACTTATAACTACTTAAACCTAACTAACCTAAGGACATCACACACATCCATGCCCGAGGCAGGATTCGAACCTGCGACCGTAGCAGTCGCGTGGTTCCAGACTGAAACGCCTGGAACCGCTCGGCCACAGCGACCGGTTGGGAACAGTGGTTGGCTGCATAACTTCAAACAGCGCTACATAGTTGGAAGACACATGATAATGAAATTTGAAAAGAAGCGCTAACTTGACGACACATAGCAAACAGTGAAATAGGCCCAAAAATTTGTAGATGAGATAAAGAAACTTAACCCTCGTTCAATAAGATATTTGTTTTCAATTCGACCAGTCGCGATTTGAAGGGGGAAGTGCATGTGAGAGGAACCCTGGAAATTTGAGTTTACAAGAGAGTTGTATCAAGATCAGCTAACATCAATGTATTAATGCATTCGTATATAATTATGCCGACTGTTAATCTGGATGGTAAATTGGCTGGGAAGCGATTTATTGTGCTGCGAGAAGTTGGAGGTGCTTTGCCCTCTACGATTCTTTAACGTGTACGTGATCTTGCAAGGGCAGTAGTGAATGTTCATATCATAGTAAGCAAGAGTGGAAAAATAAGCACAAGAGAACTACAACAGTGTATGAGCCCTGCTTTTGGCGAGTACCTGGGCAAAGTAACACGCTTCTTCTTTATTCCTGGTTGCGTAAAAAAGCATACTCCATTAGAGCAAACTATCCGTCCTGAAAAGTTTGTGACATTGCAGTTCATACCGCCTACAACCACTGCACAAATTCAGCCTCTGGATGCTCGTTTTTTCCGTGCCAATAAAACATGTTAACACAGTGTCTGCAGCTACGGCTTAAAGAATACTGAGTTTCGCGATAAGCTCGACGAAAGACTTTTTCGCATCACAAGTCATCGCTTTCTGTCAGTTCTCAATACTCAGTGACACCAATATGATCCTGTATGCATTTTTTAAGAGTGGGTACCTAGCTGAACGTCCCGTACGATTTATAACGCCCAAGGAGTTCGTCTTCGATCTAGATCGTGCAAACCTTTGTGATAACTGTAGCGTGCCACTTTTCATTCTGTGTTCATGGTCTAAGTCAATCGTTTGTTTTGAACACTTGTTGAATGTTGACGCAAGTCCATCTTTTGAAGTGCCATACGGCCATACCACAGAAGGTTGTTCTCTTCACCTCTCGGACACTCTTTTTCCACCGCACTCCTGATGAACATGGTCAGTCATTAGTAGCTAATGTATTTCCCTTCTCAGTTGTTAACTAAACACTTTCAAATTAAACTTATTGAAAAAAGGACTCGTGACCTCACACTCAAGGTGTTCCTTGTCAAAGGAAATAACGCAGTTGTCCTCTTCATACGTAGTGTGTTGATTCACCAAGTATTCACGTTATCGCTATGAAATCCGCCTGTAATCCTTTTCTTTCCAATGGCTTGAAAACTTTACTTGTCTTCTGCGATGAACTCTTGCTAATTCTCCAGTCTTAACTCTTGCAAACTTCTCCCTCGGTCTCCTCTTCTTCTCTGACAATTTCAAAGGCGGTGACGCTGCTTAAAACTTAGTAAATCATTTAAACAATGCCACTATGATTATATGCTGGCTACCTTTTCGTTTCGCTCTTCTCTGCACTCTCATGCTGCTTCCACTGTGTCCACACTATAATTCTCTTCTCCACGATACACCTTCCGAATTCTATCACATAGAAAATTGCCTACTTGCCAGCAAAATTATCACTGTCTTGCACTAATAAAACGAACGACCGTTTTCAAATTTCAGTATCTCAGCTTCATTTCTTCGTTTCCGTTGTCACTTCCTTCTTAATAAAATTTGCTCAAATTACATTTCTACTATCGGACCAAAGCAATCCCTTTCCATTAAACATTACAGAGAAATAATATAAAACATGGTACACAAACATATTACATTTTCTTTACATCTGAGTTGATCTATACATGAACTCCCACAAAAAAATAAGATACAGTTTACACGGAAGCAGTTTACATTGAATGAGAGCTGGTAAATTAATGTAATGCTTGTTCTTGAATAATTGACAATTTTCTGCATCAAAGAAAGTGACTTTAAATTTTATGAATATTATTCTTAATTCTACGAGGAGGCAATGCCTCCGAATTTTTATATGAAAATTTTAAAGGTTTTTAAATAAAACAAAGTTTATTGACATTACACATCTTCATTCTTCATATTTCAATATTTATTCCTCAACTTAGTCACCATGGCGATGAATATATTTCTGCCAAGGAGAGACCAGTTTGTTGACACCGTCACTGTAGAATGTTTGAGTTTGTTGACGGAGCCACAATCTCACCTCTGCTTGCTCCGTTTCATCACTATCAAAGTGGTACCCTTAAAAGTATTCTTTAAGGATTGGAAACACGTTAAAATCGGATGACGCCAAAGCGGAATTGTGCGGAGGATGATCGATGACAGTGAACCCAGGGTGTCGGTCTGTTGCGGAAGACGAAGCGCTTGTGTGTTGTCTGGCATTGTCATGCTGAAGATAAAAGCGCTCCATGTGTGAACGAACTCTTCTGTGTTTGAAACTTGATTAAAGAATTCTTTTTTTCACCTGATGACATAGTTATGTCATACGCCACAATGCTACACGCTACTACTCTGAGCCCTCTAGGGGCAGAGGGTTGTAAGCTGCGTCATCCAAGCTGGAAAGCCGACCCAGTAATATGCACGACATGTAAAATCTCAACCAATACTGATAAGAGACTAAAAATTTGGTTTTCAGCTCGCCCCCGCAGTGTGGACTCCATGACCAGAGTTATTGGTTTGAAAATATGAGATGCAATTTTTAAAATTTTTTGAGGTAGTAAATGTATTGGAAAACGGTAGTTAGTATGCCGAGTTCACGAACACACACCTGCAGAACGTCCTTTAGTTCGCACAACACACTCTGGAAAACTTAACTTGGATTGATGAGTTAACCCAATCAGTGATGATGTATCGAGTGAAAAGAAGGAAAGTATGCTAGTTTTTTGAATTTTAATATCAATTTTTTCCGACAAAGTTAGTTCTGAAAATAAATGTTTCTGTAGATGTCGTGCCAGTTCTGTGGTATACTCCTCCCAATCAATTTTTTTTATCAATCTGCACTTCTAAGAACTTAACACTTTCACTGTATTGTATTTGCTGGTCATATTTTGGAAACTCTGGCGGAAACGTCAAGTTCTGATGTGCATATAGGGTGTCTTTTCAAAGTTTATTTATCACAACTGGTGAGAAACATTAATTTCAATGAAAATTTCATTAATCTGTGTTTCCAAAACTACACCTGATTTGCTATTTATAGCAACGTCTGTGACATCTGCAAACAAAAAGATCTTAGAATCTGCTAATGTTATGAAAGGTCATCAATAATCACAAGAAAAAATAGGAATTTTGTGGGACTTCACATGTAATTACTTACCTGTTAGATGGTGACTGATGCATCAGTACAGCACTCCCACCTGAGACCCTTTGTGTCCTCTCAAATAAATAGTATCGGAAACTTTTGTTGTATTTCAACTAATATACACAAAATAATGTCGTGATTTACACAAGAAAATACATCCGTAGATTACAGTGCAGTCAGAAAGTACGTATTTCGCTTTAGTACCACTACTAGAAATATTTTAGTTCTTATTTACTTGCAGGTCAGATAACTAGAGAAAAATTGGAAACCGTTGGTTTTCCCACTGTTTTGCCATCTAAATGTAGTTGCAGCGTCATAAACACTGCCGCAGCATTAATGTACAATTTATAAACTACTTTAATTTTCTAGCTGATATTAAAATCGGGAGGAATCAGTCTTTGTGTTTATGTTTATTTGTAGCGAACATTAAAACAGACATTGAATGTTGCATAACTTAACGCCAAAGTGATATTCTCTTTAATCCTGTGGTACTGTTGTTAGGTATACTGTAATGTCTTCACAAAGCTGACCATGAGTGTCTGATCGCGATCTCACATGACGAAGCAATTCAAAGGATCAAAAATTCAATGTTCCGTTTATTGGAGTCATCCTGGTGTGTGTAGACGCGGCGACGGAAGGGATTATTAATACTCTCCGAAGTGGTAGAATCATTCCACTACAGAAGTTAGCATGCATGTGCACACAGAGACTGGCCAGTATTGGCCATCTTGCCGAGAACTTAGGACGTCGTGTTTTACCAATATCGTGTTTGCTTCGGTTATTTTAATTCTTATGGTAGTATCGATTATTGGCTACGAAGGCTTTCCCGGCGCAATAATTGATAATATTCTTCTCGGGTATGCAGCCGGATCATAACGTCTTCATGACACAATATTTCCGCGGTCCATCTGGCCGCCATCTTCAGGTGAGAATGCTGGTGCACGAACTCGCCGGAACTGACTTCCTAGCGCAAGCTGCGGCCCCTATATATGCCAGCAGAAGACCCACAACGCGTGCGAGAGAAGATGCCGTAACTGCCCTCTAGCGCAGTAAACATACCGCGCCGCCAGTGGTGGAAATAGGCGAAATCGAGATATCGCACTGTCTCACCGAAGGACACAGAATGCTCTATGACAAGACACAAATGGTTGCCCCTGCATCTCGCTATTGGGACTGTGTTTTAAAAGAATCCATAGAGATTCGTTTATCTGACAATCTTCTTAATAGAGACAAGGGCTATCTTTTAAGCAAGACTTGGGACCCGCTGTTATCTGACATCAAAAAACAACGGTCTGTGTTTCGATCGTCGGAATAATTTTTTTTTTTTTTGCGATATCTCGATTTCGCCTATTTCCACCACTGGCGGCGCGGTATGTTTACTGCGCTAGAGGGCAGTTACGGCACCTTCTCTCGCACGCGTTGTGGGTCTTCTGCTGGCGTATATAGGGTCCGCAGCTTGCGCTAGGAAGTCAGTTCCGGCGAGTTCGTGCACCAGCACTCTCACCTGATGATGGCGGCCAGATGGACCGCGGAAATATTGTGTCATCAATTATTACGCCGGGAAAGCCTTCGCAGCCACATCAGAAGCCTCTACGGGGAGGAGATGGTGGAACGTGTGAAGAAGTTTGATAAACTTCGTAAGAAGAAAGGCAAGTTGCTGAGTGCCCTCGCCTTTTTGCTGAGATGCCGCGATGGAAGAGTAATACCTAAGTTTGCTAGATTTGTGCATTTTATTGATACGAAAACGGCCAACAACATCAAGAAGCGTGCCAGTTTCGCCTTAGCCAAGGAGCGCATTCGCTTCACTCGAAGACAACTGGATCTCATATCCAAGGATTTACTTTTCTTGCACTTGGAGTTATCGTCGCTGCTGTCGGATGCATCCTGGGAATGGGTGGATAGTTCTTCTTGGGCACTATCAGATTGGACGCATAGGAGCGCCGTCATGAAACAGTCTTCGAAGTTTCAACGGCTTTCTTCTCAACCCACGACATCTGATGACGACAACCGTCGACGGACAGTGATTAACCTCACGAGTAAAGAACTGGACGACGCCACGCTGTCAGTGTTGGAGAGAAAGGCCTTAATTTTGCCCCTACACCGAGGAATGTGCCTATCACCGAAATCATCTGCGCAGTCGAACAAGCAGTGTCCAGCTTTTCGGAGGACCAAGCTGAAGAGATTAGGCAAGAGGTCTCACATACATTGCGGCGGGCGCCGCCTCCACGGAGTAACATCTCCTCTCTCGAAAGGGCAGCCGTCCGGTCCATTAGAGAAGACGGAGATCTGATAGTTCTACCAGCAGACAAAGGCAACGCAACGGTTCTTCTGTCACGTGATGACTATCTGGGAAAGATGGATCTCTTACTTGAAGACTCAGCATACAGAACATTGCAGGAAGACCCAACTGAACGGATAAAACGGAAGACGCTTTCACTGCTGAAGAAGAGTTCTTTACCTGACGACGTTCTTAAAAAACTTCGTCCTGGTGCTGCCGTGCCACCGAGATTATACGGTCTACCCAAGATTCATAAGAAAGGGGTCCCGCTTCGTCCGATCGTGAGTAATTTGGGTGCTCCTACCTACAATCTAGCCAAGTATTTAGCATCTGTTCTTGGCCCTCACGTCGGTAAATGCGAACATCACATTTCCAATTCTATGGTGTTTATTCAGAGATTGAAGTTCTTGTCTCTTAGTCCCTCGGATTTACTTGTGAGCTTTGATGTCGTGTCGCTTTTTACCCGGGTTCCTCTGGAAGAATCCTTGCAATTAATTGGTGAGAAACTGGATGAGGAAACAACCAGGCTTTGTCGCCACGTGCTGACGTCGACGTACTTTTTATTTAATGACAACTATTTTGAACAGACTGACGGAGTGGCTATGGGGAGCCCATTGTCCCCAATAGTCGCCAATCTTTTTATGGAAGATTTTGAGGTCATGGCGCTGAAGACGGCGTCCTTAAAACCAACTTATTTTTGGAGGTACGTTGACGATACGTTTATGGTGTGGCCTCATGGGAGAGAAGCTCTTGACCGCCTCCTAGATCATTTTAATTCCCTGCATCCTAGCATCAAGTTTACCATGGAGGTGGAAAGTGATGGGAAGCTTCCGTTTCTGGATGTTCTGGTGTACAGAAAGGATGATGGGACACTGGGACACAGTGTTTATCGAAAGCCTACGCACACGGACCGTTACCTGCATGCTTCTAGCTGTCATCCATCGTTCCAGCGTACGAGGGTCCTGCGGACGTTGGCGAGAAGAGCTTATGCCATTTCAGATGGAGAAAGCTTGACACAAGAATTGGACCATCTTAAGGTTGTGTTCAAGCAGAATGGCTATACAGATAAACAGATCCGTCGTGCTTTCCAGTATGGACCTTCGCCTGAACCACCAGAAGATACCTGCAAATCGGTGGCCTTTCTGCCTTTGCTGGGAGCATTTCCTCGAAGATAGGAAGAATTCTGAAAAGATACCATATCAAAAGTATTTTTCGTCCGCCAGCCGAGATTAGAGCGCTCCTTGGCTCTGTAAAGGATGACTTGGGTATGAGGAAGCCCGGTGTGTACAAGATCCCTTGCCACTGTGGGAAGGCTTACATTGGGCAGACAATCCGGACCATTCAGGACCGATGTGTTGAGCATCAGCGGCACACACGGCTGCTTCAACCTGAGAAGTCTGCAGTGGCGGAGCACTGTCTCACCGAAGGACACAGAATGCTCTATGACAAGACACAAATGGTTGCCCCTGCATCTCGCTATTGGGACTGTGTTTTAAAAGAATCCATAGAGATTCATTTATCTGACAATCTTCTTAATAGAGACAAGGGCTATCTTTTAAGTAAGACTTGGGACCCGCTGTTATCTGACATCAAAAAACAACGGTCTGTGTTTCGATCGTCGGAATAAATTTTTTTTTTTTTTTTGCGATATCTCGATTTCGCCTATTTCCACCACTGGCGGCGCGGTATGTTTACTGCGCTAGAGGGCAGTTACGGCACCTTCTCTCGCACGCGTTGTGGGTCTTCTGCTGGCCTATATAGGGGCCGCAGCTTGCGCTAGGAAGTCAGTTCCGGCGAGTTCGTGCACCAGCACTCTCAGCTGAAGATGGCGGCCAGATGAACCGCGGAAATATTGTGTCATGAAGACGTTATGATCCGGCTGCATACCCGAGAAGAATATTATTAGTATCGATTATTGCCTCAATGCTCTGAATACCAACTTCGAGGCATATGTAATATATACGCCCCTTGTCACTGCTGCACGTTGTTAGATACTTTCACTTCATGTATTTAACATAAAAGACAGGAATCGCTTTCATATTTTTTAAATAATAAAGTGAAAATTATCATTTCTGTTCCGTTTTCATTACTTCCAGAAGGTCAAATTACTTTATAAACTCATTCAAAAATTCTGTCGTGCGGCAGATTCACGGCAGGCTGTTTCATTTACTCTCGCTCGTAAACACATGACCTTATAGGGAGGTGCGGGCTTTATCTGTTATCATATACTGTATGCTGCATTGTTGCCACGTATCAAACCCATAGTCAGTAGGTGGCAGTATCCCTCCCTGCGACACTGCCCAATTGTACACCGTGGTTAACAGTTTCCTAAAACATGGTGGCTGTCGGAATATTGACCTTGTAACGATCCTTACAAAATATAACCTTGTGTTAGCTATTTTTACTGGCCGATGTGTTGTTGAGCAAATGGTGTGCTTAATCAATTTCTCTGTAATCCAAAGAGAAATTAAACAACTTAACCAGGAAAACCAGTATGTAATCACTATAGTGAAATGAGACCCTCTGAGATTTACTGTCTCGTGAGCACCGAGTTCTATGGTCCTGTGCAATAAACTGATAAAATTCCCTATGCAAATAAACAATGAAATACATTTTTTTTTGTTCTTGAGTCGCAACGGATGTAACCTTGGAATTCTGTACTCTCCACAGTACACATACAAAATATTCAATCCTGGTTCAGCTAAGTGCAATTTTGGTCGTAGAATAGCTTCTTACAATATTTTTTTATGATTCTGTCACGTTAATATTTTTCTGAGTCTGATTGAAAAATCATTTATTTAAAAAAATACTAACTGTATTTAAAGAAACATGACATGAAAGAGGATGAGGTACTGATATCGGGATATGCTAAGACTTCAGTTTGAAAATTGTATTCCAAATAAAGTTTCTCCTTCACAAAATCTAATATGAAACATTTTACATTAACTTCAAAATGAGCGGCCTTCTCAACTGTTCTACAACTGACGTACTTAAACACACTTGGATTATTACATGACAAAGTCTAACATCTTTCAACAAAATAGATACCAAAATTTAACTTGCCTGTGTCAGGATTACAAAATACACAAAATATCACAAATTGGGTACAGCTAATCAAACTATACATTACATCTGATGGAAGATACTTTTTCATGAAATATGTAAGAAAATTTGGCTCCACGTACAAGTGGATCCCCCAGAACCTCACTACACTACATATCTACACTCTGTAAATCAATGTGAAGTGCATGAAAGAGGATATTTAGCCAGTAAATATTTTCCCCATTCCATTTGCGCATATCGGCCGGATTGGCCGATCGGTTCTAGGCGCTACATTCTGGCACCGCGCGACCGCTACGGTCGCAGGTTCGGATCCTACCACGGGCATGGATGTGTGTGATGTCCTTAGGTTAGTTAGGTTTAAGTAGTTCTAAGTTCAATGGGACTGATGACCTCAGCAGTTAAGTCCCATAGTGCTCAGAGCCATTTGAACCATTTGCGCATAGAGCGAAGGAACAATGATGGCTGTAACAAAGTTTAGTTATTCCAACACAAATAAATGTAGCGTGATTTTGGTAATGGAGATAAAGTTCAGGGAACAGTCCTTGAGGTGATACGGAGTAATAACAGTCAAAAGGGAATGTGGACAAAATTGCGTTCGAAAGGTTGTACACGGACATGTGTGTGGAAATAAAGAAATTTTGACACCATATATTTCAATGATTGAAAGCCCACATGGGAACACCCAAGGCAGGTGGATATATTCTGTCTGTACCGGTCCTCCCCAGGCAAGAGGACAATGAGCTGGAGCACCATTATCTAGAAAAAACATAACCCCTCATTCCTCGAAAGGAACGTCTTCCAATACAGGAGTAAGGATTGTCTGGAGGAAGTGAAGATTTAGACTCACCTGTGAGACGTTGTGGATGGATAAGTGATTTCATGAGGTGATCGTCAATAAACCTCGCTCACACAGTGAAGTTGTACCAGTGCAGACTGTTCGCTTCCACCATATCAAGGGGATTCTCCGTGACCAACAGGTGGGTTTCGTGAAGTTTGAAGATACTGCCCCTCGTGAAAGTAACCACAGCTGTGGTTATAATGAATGACGGAAACGCCAGCACTGTGGTGCCTGTGCGATGAACTAGCGACAGAACCGTCGCCGTGGATGCGGGTCCCTAGATAATAAAGCCTCTTTAAACGAACATAAAAACCGAGTCCAGAACTTCTTCATTTGCTTTGCAACGCTTGATTTCAATTTCTGTGTCAGCCACGTGTGTAGCGAAACAAACGTTGGTTCAACTAAAAGACGTTTCGTTTGATCAGAATTTTTCTGGTCTTTGTGAGAGATCTGTCCTTAACGTTTTGTTACAGTACGCATTGAGGGCCACCACACTGCGATTCATGCAGCAAAACATGGTTGGTTTAGGGTGTCTCTATCTACGATTGTAGGTTTTGTTTTACACCTTTCGTGCAGTAGTCTCTGTAGAAATTACTTTACAGCTACTGTATACTATGGAGGGTCAATCACGACCTGTTCTACTAGACAGAATTCTAACTAGTGCTTGATCAAAAGTTTTTTCTAAACTCCAGTTTCTCTAAATGCTTCTGCTCAGAGTGAAATGCGTCGAGGTCCCCCTGGCAAAATAAGGTACTGCCTCTTTTACCTAGTATACTAAGCATGTAACTTTTTCAACTTCTTTTAGCTGCTCTACGAACATTCGAAGTTATTGGTGATTTAACCTGTTCTTGGAGACTGATACCATTTCCACCAGGACATTCCCAAAGAGGTCAGATTTGTGTGTTGCCATTACATCTTGTATTTTCATCACAACTGCACTTCCTATGTGTTTCTCAGTATATGTATTATATTTATGTTAGGGCCAAAGGGCTGTCTCTCATATCTATCCAAGAATTCTACATATTTTACAACGAATGTACTACGAAAGCATTTTATCAGTTGCATACAACATACGAGAAGAATACAACGTTTAGAAATTACTGCAGTGAAAAATAAACACTCTATATTCTTTTTTTGAGAGGTACAGCAACAAATACAAGTTACAGGAAGGAAGATAAAAACTGTGAGTGCTATGAGCAATGGACTTATGGCAAAAAGATTGCTTCTTTTACAAAGAATAACATGCAAGGAGACGAAATACTACCACCATATTGACAACAGACGTGTACTCGATAAATCGTCTGAGTCTTGTAGGACAGTTGATTAACTTACCTCTTATGTTTATGTGTTGTGTTCATAGACTAAGAAAAATCTTTATTTAGTATGTACTGCACTATTAACCCTAGCATTACCAACGGGGGGGCCTCGTAGGCCCACTGACTCAGTTTTTCTATGTTGTATCCACACCCTTTGATATATGAACTTGAAAGCAAAGGTAATTGTTCGTTATTGAATGTACTATTGAGTCATTACAGAATTTCGGAATAAAAATGCAATTAAAATTCATTTACTTGATTTAATTCTCTGTGGGCCTTAGAAGCCCACCCGTTGGTAATAGCAAGGAAAGATTTACGAGGTTGAGTCTCTCGTTTCAAATTCTTACCATGAAACGAATTTTGGCATTGTTGCCTTCAGACATATTATTATGAAGCGGACCATTGTTATTTTCAGTGTTTCTGCTGCTGTTGAACCAGCAACATGAGTAGACATCGTTTACGTGATAGTTCCATTGAAAGAGTGCTAGAAGAAGTTTTGAACGAATCAGATTTAGAGGAAAGTGAAGTGGATGATGATGTGGAAGAAATTAGAACTGATTCATCGTCTGAGAATGAAGATGAGGTTGAAGCCAATCCACCAGATGATAATGATACGGAATGTGATAAATTCATTGCAAAAAGTGGACGAGAGTATATTACGAAGCCATCTCGACAATATCGGCGTTCTGTACAAAATATAGTGCGAGAAAGAATGGGGCTAGGACAACAAGGAAGAATTGCGTCTCCGAAAGAGGCTATAGAGCTCTTTTTTACACCTCAAATTATGAATCTAATAAAACTACACTCAAATGAAGAGGCTTCTCGACTAGGTATTCAGCACACAGATGAAGATGAGTTATTTTGTTATATAGGACTTTTGCTAATCATGGGTTCAAATCATGACAATAAGATACCTGTCCAAGATTTATGGTTTTTGCTTCAGGGCCGACAAATGTACTATGGATCAATGAGTCGGACCCGATTTTTCGAATTGACTAAAATATTGAGGTTTGATGATAAGAACACAAGAGAAATTCGTCGCCAGACTGACAAGTTTGCTCCAATGAGGGAAATTTTTGAAAGCTTCAATTCTTCACTTCCATTGTATTTCATTCCTGGTCTACATACAACAGTGGATGAGATGTTGTCTTTGTTCCGTGGTCGCTGTCCACTCAAGGTGTTTCTAAAAGAAAAACCTGGAAAATACGGCATTCTAATTCGAATGCTGTCTGATTCTGAGACTAGATATGTGATCAGCATGGACATCTATACAGGCAAGTCAGGAAATACACAGCATTCAAATGGACCGATGGAAATTGTAAAGAGACTAATAAAACCTATTGAAAAATCAGGCCGTAATGTTAGCACAGATCGGTACTATACTTCAGTGGAGCTTGCTGAGACTCTATGGAATGATTTTCACCTCACACTTGTTGGCACCCTACAGTCTAACAGACGACACATACCTGAAGAGCTGAAGACTACAACTGGCCGCAGTTTACACTCTTCCATCTTTGCTTATACTGACCCTCAGACACAGAGGCCACCAGTTACTCTTGCATCAACGCTAGTCCGCGAGAAGCCAAAACGACTGCTGTTGATGCTTTCAACTTATCACTCAGAAGGGGTGTTGAATGAAGACTCAAAAAAGACTAACATAAATCTTTTTTATAATTCTACAAAGGGAGGCGTGGACACCATAGACCAGATGGCAAGACACTACAGCACAAAGAGAGGAACAAGAAGATGGCCTTTGTCCCTCTTCTACACACTCATTGACATAGCAGCAATAAATGCATATTCACTCTTCCTCCTCAACTTTCCGAATTGGAAAAAGAATTTGCTAAACCGCAGAAGAGTTTTTATCACTAACTTAGGTCTCGAACTAATAAGATCTCAAGTAGATAAACGGGCACAAAATTTGTATGGACTTCAGAAGCCAGTAATAATGGCAATGGAAAGCATCACACAACGGAAGCTCAGCTGCTCTGTAGAACCATCATCCTCAACAGCAGAACCAGGAACACGTGGACGGTGCCACCTATGCTGCCAAGAAGCTGCATCTAAAAAGATCAAGTACAACAAGCTGGGAAAGTCAACTGTTACCTGCTCTCAGTGCCACAAACACGTCTGTGGGAAACACTGCAGGAAGACAGTGTTGTGTGAAAAATGCGTTGCAGAATGAGACAGTAAATTTTGTTTGCTTCATGTAGTGTATCGAATTAAAAAAGTCGTTTTTATAAGAAAACACTATTTTGAAACATTATTCCAAAAAATATATAAACTGAATCTCGTGATTTGTTCATTTTATTCCTATTATAATAACATCTTTTATTATCCAGTATACAAAATCAATGTCTAAGCATTTTGAATTGTTATTAGAGGTATCAGAAGTAAATAAACTTGATTTATGATAAAATAAATTGTGGTATTCTTTATGGGCCTTTGAGGCCCCCCCGTTGGTATTACATGTAACAAAAAATACGTTGGTAATGCTAGGGTTAACAATGAATTAGCACTCATCATAATAAAGTTACGTAAAAAGCATCTTTTTTTTAAAAAAAGTACCCCAAAATGTCACATAATTGTGGAATAATACGTATTTTCGTCTTTGAAACGGCCTGCGTCTACGTTCCGACCATAGTCTACTGAAGTAGTTCAAGAAGCACTACCACAGAAGTAAGACAATGTAACACTAGGTCTAGAAACGTAATGAAATACAGTTAACAAATCACTCAAGGCCAGAAATAATACTGAGAGAAGCAGAAAAAGCAGATCTTAACAAGTGTGCAGTGACGCAGAATTTTTCGTCTTTAGATCTGCAGTGTACAGAATCAAAATAACGACAAAACTTATGGGAGAGAAGTTGTCATGAGATTTCTTTACTGATTGACGATCTGCCTACTAGTGAAGAGGTGCCGTATTCTAACGCAGTCCTCACCTTAACCCTTACAAATTTATTAAATTACAGATGCAGTTTTGCTTGTTATTTACGACTGTAATTTATATTAGGCATTATGCACAAGTGTACGTTTCACATCCTATGAGAAGATATTCCAAAACTCTTTGAGGACCACCTAGAGGGAAGTGAAAGTCTGCCTGTATGTAGTGATAGTATTTACCACCCAGTTGAAATGCTCATCGTAGGTTACAATCAAATTCTTCACTGTCCTCGGGTGCTGTATGAAACTACCGTCGATAAGAATAGCAAGGAATTGTTTGCGGTAATCCGAAAGTCTTAATTTATGATGGGATACTTTGATTACTTCGGACTTTTCCACGTTTAATTAAATTCCCCGTTTTGCACACACTACTGCAGACAGATTACCATTTATCTCGAGGGTAACCACATTGATACCTTCAGGTATTAGCACTTAGGTAACGCTGAAGTGGGCCGTCGGAATGATATTTACAGTGCGACAGAACTCATGAGACATCATTTACATACAAGGAAACCAACTTTGTATCAGGGGCTGAACTTAAAACTAAAATAAGGTGCAAGCAAGAATTCAGTAGGTAATTATGCCCACTGCCCGCTATACAAGGTGTAATTATCGGTCTGTTCATAAACTTGAACTGTACATCTGATAATCCTCTATTAGCCAGCTGCAGTGCAGCTTGCTGGCAGCGCCTGCTAGCTGGCTAGCCCGCAGGGCAGTTTGGCGTTCATTGTCCCCTTTTGGAGCTGGCAGCCTCGGCGACCCAGACGGCCTGATCCGCTCTTAATCCGCGCCTCGCCTTCTTAATCCTCTTCCCTTCCGGAGCTTGCTGAGTCCGTATTCCTAAAGTCGTGACTGCTTCTCGTTGCCTCTCTCCAGTAACTGCCTCTCTGAATACGGTCGCAACACACGGACTTCCGACCCGACCAGTAGGCGGTTCGGAGGTGTGGGTTTATTGTACTCGTGTAAGTCTATAACTGTACTCAGCAAACCACATTATTGCGTGTGATGTATGTTATTTCTGTTATCATTATAACTTGCATTCGTGGATGGTGAGTGGAGCATGAGAACTGTCAATGTTATTAAGCATGAGCTCGTTTTTTTTTTTTTTTTTTTTTTCCTTTCCCGAAATCCTGAAATCGTACGTGGGACGAAGTAATTACAGGACTTCCCATTTATATTGTCCAAAAGTGAAATAAAAAACATTAATTTTCATTTTAACATTCCTACCATATGAGTGAAGCTTATTGCCAAGAGTAGAACGCATCCTCGGCAAGCAGAAAGGTTGTTTTAGTGCTGCACTTAATACAGGAGGGCTTTTTGCTTTCGTTCAAGATAATCTGATGTTCCAGAAGGCTGGAGTTTACACGGTACCCTGTGGGTATGGCCTCCCATACATTGAACAGGCGATTCGTTCAGTTAATAAAAGATTCACAGAACACTATACCTACATAGCGCTCTTACAACCCAGTAAATAGATCGAGGCAGAGCACTGCTTTGTCAGTGATCACTTTATACTTCACGAAGCTGTCGAAATTCTAACGTCGACGTCATTTTTTTTGGACTCTCTGGTGAAAGAAGGAGCTGAAATTTGTTTGGTGAAGAATTTGATTAATAGATAGGGCTGTTTCAGCTTAGACAGGTGAAAAAATTCGGCGACTGCTTTAATAAACTTGACAAGACGTTGCCACAGTGCAGCCCACGATGATACGTCGACTTCCCCTTGTGGATTGGCCACGTACTCACATACCAGAAACAGATTCAGATCATATAAATGTGTACTTCTCTTCCACCTATCAACCATTCTTTAGATTGTGTATCTGTGGCTACGTGCGCGGTGATGCGGTCCGCACGTTTGTAAGGGCTGAGCGAGTGCTGTAGCATCAGTCCTTCGACTCACTCTAAGAATGACTGAAAGGTGTACGGCCGAAATGTTAGAAGAAGTACTATTTATGCGGCTGGCTGCGCGAAATTTAATGGAGTAAGCAGATCTTGGTTACCAGGGATGCGCTAACATGATTGTCTTTTTTGTAATTTTCTTCGTTATCAAAATATTAAGAGCAGTAAATTTTTTTAATCTTCAATTGAGTACGGTTAACTGAAAAACCGGTTCCAATTTTTCATTTGTTTACATTTGTTGCATGTTAACTCCAGGCAGTGGACAGTTAAGCTAGTCCAGATAGCTACACAGTGTGCTTGTCACGTGTACATGAAAGGTACCTTATGTATATATCTTCTGTATGTTTCCGAACAAATCTATGAGAGAGAAAGTAGATTACCGAAAAAAATACAGAATACCACTTAAAAATTACACTGTTCACATCTTCGTAATAAAGAAAGATACACGAAAGAAAATCGTGGTGGTTAATGTCCACCTCGTAGGTAAACAACATTCATTTTGCAAATTCTAACAATTAAGTGTCTTAAGATGTTTGTACCGATTTATGCATAATACCTTCGATTTGTTTGTGCTCAGGGTCAACTGTGAGCACCTGCAATAAGCATCGATCGGCTGCAAGTGTTTCGGTATTTCGCTACAATTTTCGAGTTTTCCGACATCTCTGTATACAGCAACTGCATCCGCGTACAGCCTCACGGATCAGTCGACGTAATACATATCTTGGAATGTTTATCAACGGTTAACGACTGCTGCGTTTATCTTGTGTGGCGATGTTTTGACTTCTTGAGCAACATCTATTCTAAACTTTCTGCTTCATGCAGCTCCACCTAGCATTCCCGCCTTAACAATGTTTTATTAGGTTGGTGTAGAGATTCAGCCTTTCAACTCTTGTGATTTATCGCAGTGTCCAGCTATGCTGTGCTCTGTCCTTCCTTCCGTGCAGATTTATGTAAGTGAAGTGACTCCAAAACAAAGCACTGCTTCTCTACTTAAATAAAGTGTTGAGTGGTTGCAATTAAGTTTGTTTATTGTCACAAACTTTCGCAAATGGCTGCAGATTACATGGAAAGTTACTACTCCCAGAAGCAACTATTAATTGCTGTCTCAAAGCTATCTCATTAAGACGTATGAGGATAGAATAAAATAATACTCGCTTATACACATCATATTCGTCTTCCTTGGTGCTGGAGATCTTCCATGGTACCAGAGCTCGTTGATTCCTCCTTGCTCTTTTTTTATACTTTCAAAACGACTGGTTTCATTGAATGGCACAGAGGTGGTGCAGTGATTAAGATACAGGTCAAGCACACGAGAAGAACGGTCCTGCAATCTAGATCAAGGTTTCCTTTGTTCTCCTAAGTAACTTACGGTGGAAAGACACCACCGAATTCCTCCCATAGCTTTTGCGAGCTCTTGCCTCGTCTTTAATCACCTCGTAGTCCACGGGGTATTAAATTCTGATATTCTTTTCTTCTTCATAATCAAATCGTCTCCATGTGAAGCATCTTATCCAGAGTACCCCGCCTGAGTTACACCACGTACAAAACCTATATGAAGCTACTTGCGTACAAGAAGTATCATAATTAATAGCGAAGGTTTACGCTTGTGAAAGCGCACTTTAACGTAAGCAAAAAGTTCCGGTAATCGTGGTCTACCAATGAACCATTTACGAGATCAGTATGTACGTGTTGCTACGAGCGGCCACTGACATGAATTTCAAATATTGTCTTAGAGAGAAGTAATCCATTTGAAATGCTAACTTTTAGATCAAGTCATCATATAACTGAGCTCAAATATTACTAATTAAAGATGTCATCTGAGAGGTGCATTAAGCTACAGAGATTTACTATGGCTTCTCCAGAGGGTTTCTTACTCTCTCAATCCCTCAAACGATCTCCCTTTAAGGGTGAGGATAACCCTGTGCTTGAAGGCTCTGTGTTAGTGAACAAAAGAAAGAGAAGTATGAGGAGCATTCTATATCAATTTACGCCTATCGTTTCATCATTTATGATGCACAACTGACTCATCGTTAGTGTTAAAAGTATGTAGAGCTTAGAGTGTTATCATGTATCGATACCGTCCCTCTAGGATTCTACAGTTTGTAACAGTATAGCAAGTTTCCGTAAGATGCCGATAGCAGTCGCACGGGATGTGGCGAATACGATGGTGTGCGCCCGCTGACAAACATCTCCGGCATCTCTGGACTATGAGTGCTATCTGTCGCGGGAATATAACACAGGCAGCGGTAGGCTCACCGACCATTTGTGTTCAGTGCCTCACTCCTACAACACCATCGTTCGCGCTGAGTACAGTGAGCCTCCACGTAGCTGATACTGTGATAGCTGGCCTCTTAATTATTCCTTCTAACACTAGGAGAAATACAAGTTAAGTAAATCTTCGTGTGTTGTGTTAAATTTTTCGATAATCGTTTCTGCTGCTGTCCAGATTTTCCACGATGACCACAACTCTCTGTAGCCCACCTGTCCTCACCACTGTGTATGACGTCATACACAACACTTGGTCCAATTGTAGATGACAAGACATTCACTAGAGTGTAATCCCTGCACATTGCAGCCCATTGACCTAACTACCACCAAGTCTAGCGCTGGACGACGTGGTTTCTGTGAAAGAAGGTGTAAACACTTCGCCGGCCGACGTGGCCGAGCGGTTCTAGGCACTTCAGTCTGGAACCGCGCTACCGCTACGGGCGCAGGTTCGAATCCTGCCTCGGGCATGGATGTCTGTGATGTCCTTAGGTTAGTTAGGTTTAAGTAGTTCAAAGTTCTAGGGGACTGATGACATCAGATGTTAAGTCCCATAGTGCTCAGAGCCATTTGAACCATTTTTTTTTGTAAACACTTCGGACGTTCACAGGCGATTGGTGGCAGCATGTTGATATTGTGTACCGCCACGAAAAAGTGCCCTTGCAACACGACAACATTTGTCGATGCACGAGGGGAGAAATTACTGCTGTGCTGCAATTGCTGAAATGGTGTTCCAGATACTGCCACAACCGCCATGTTATCGTGAACTGGCTCCTTCTGATTTCCATCAGTTCGGGGCTATGAAGAAACACCTGCGTGGACATCATTCCGCAGAATACCTGAAACTGTGTGCAGCTGTCCTGCTATGGGGTCGACAGACTATAGAAAAGTGGTTTGAGGAGACCCTACAGAAGTTAAAGGAGCCAAGTCAGGAGAATATGGTAGGTGTGAAAATACATGGAACACCATTGCCGCAATGGCTGCCGTGGTTCTCCGACCTATGTGGACGAGACGCTAAGCACTACCTATACGAAAGCGGTTATGTTAATGTAATCACGGAATGACGGCCACGTGAACGTAGCAAGTTCTTTATCTTAGTGTAATTATAAAATTTAATACCTAGAAGACCTGTGCCTTGATTTTTAATCCTTTGTAACACTTATTAAAAACAACATATCTGTTGGTATACATCAGTTTCGCTAATTTATTAGTAATACGTCTTTTTGCCAAATCGTCAGGTATGGCCTCTTACAAATGCACTAATGAAACTCATCTCACAGGCACTGTCACTGACACTGAAGATTTGTTAAAGCTTGTGGAAACAAAGAACTAACTGCAACGAAGATTATTTTCGCCTTCTAATTCATTAGTGGACTATTTAAATGGTTTGGGTTAATCTGCAATTCTTCCTGCAAGTTAATTGTCACATGGCTGCTGTCTGTGAGCGAAATTCCTTCACGTCAGTAAAGGAACAACTTCTATGTAAGCACGCTGGCATGGTATACAAAATGTTCCATCGTGTGCTAATGTTTTGGTTTCGAGATGAATCCAAATATGATCAGAGGGTACTGTTCGTCAAGCATCCTAAAATGTATTTGGCAGTACTTCTTTATGCTGTAATGTTTGGGTTATCATTTAACAAGTAGCTACTTTTATAGAAAGTATGTCTAAGCACTGTGTTAATGTCATGTGCAGCGCAAGGAAGCCGTTTGTTATTTTCCTAAGTTTTTATGTAGTTGCCACATTCGTCGTTGACAAAAACGCAATTACGAATCTTGTTCCGCGGGATACCAGTCAGCCAACATGTCATCCATTTGTTTTCTAATATTCACTCTTGGTTCCTTAATGTCAGAGAGTTTATTTCCAACCAAAAAAGTATTCACAAGAGACCATTCTCTGAGTATGCATTGTTTACTAAGCGTACCCCAGTGAAGCTGACTGTCCGAAACGGTCTACACATCAAATGTCGCTACACATAACTTACTAGTGACTTCCGAAATAACAAAAGGCATTAAGCTGTTTTGAACTGCATCAGCCTGTTCCATGACATACCTACTTATACTAGAAGAATATACCGTAACATCGGAAACGCTGAACCTTCACCCAGTGATTTAAGAAATTGCGAAGGAATGTTATTTTCAACCTCATTTGATCATAAGTCTCTAATAATGTTTCTCCTTTGACTTCCACATTGACTCCCATTTCTTCCACAAGCATGTCGTCAGATAAGTACTCCGTCTTCAATGTAGCCTTCCCATTTATTCGCCCCCTCCCCTCTGTTTAACAGTGGAATTCCTCCAGCACCACATGTTGGCGCCATTGCTTTCAGTTTCACTGAACGTTGTTTCTGGTTTTCTATACGCTAAATCACCCTCCCAACGACGATTTCCTTTTAGATTTATTGACGTTTTCCCTGCCACTATTGCGACTTGACTTCCAAGCTCTTCTTATTTGATTCATTCCTAAGTTACCTATATTGCTCTTACTGTCTTTTTCTAAATATTTTTGTGTTACCCTCGTCCTCGATCAGTGGAAGTTTTTCTTCTTTTTCCAAATGTTTCTGCGCAGTTACTTTCTTTGTACTTTCGTTTACTTGCCCATCTCCTGTGACTACCCTTCTTAGAGATGTCCATTCCTCTTCCACTGACCTGTTTACTGCGGCATGCCTTATGTAAAGTTATGTATAGCATAACTTCAGATGCACGTCATCATTCATCAGTACATGAGAATCTCACTTTCTTGCACACTGACTTTTCTAGATGAGTCTCTCAAACTTCAGTCTGTTCTTTAACATTACTAAATTGTGACCTGAGTCCGTAGCTGCTCTTGTGTATGCCTGACGGTATCAAATTTCGCGATCTCTTTGTGATCATGATATAGTCTGTCTGGGATCTGTCATTACTGCCTATCTTTTTCAAAGATATCACCTCTTCTTCTAAACTGTGAATAGTTCATTCGCTGTTACTAACTGAAATTTACTGTAAAACTCAGTTAGTCATTCACACCTCTCATTACTGCTATCAACCCCACACTGTCCCGCAACTACTTCTTACGTTCTTTTCCTAGCTACCGAGCTCCCTTCCCCCGTGGTTATTAGATTATCATAGCTTTTTACGTGCTGTAAGGCACTATAGTCGGTATACAGATAGTATATATGCGTGTTATTCTTTGGATTCAAAATGTGCCACGTATTTAAATCCTTACATCACTCATAACTTCTCCACCCTCTGAACTACATTGCCGGGCACGCAGCAGTCAGCTAGCCGTTGGACTGCAACCAGCGGCAATCAACTTTGACATTATTATTTTCATCGCAGCATACCTAATAAACACAGTTTTAATCAAGAGCTAACTCCTGGAATCAAACGCATTTTAGCGAACAGCTCTATTGGAAACTGACGGGAAATTGGTTGTTAAATTACATCTCGCGTCACAAACTGCGGGAAAACGTAATCCTTTTTGTAGAACAGAAAAAGTACGAGAGCAGTAATGAAAAACTTCAACAGATAAAGCATGCTTAGTGACTCAGAGGTCACAGTTTGGATTCTTGTCACATACTACATGTTTGCGAACCAAGTTGTACAGGTCCTTCTCCAAAATTTACTAAATAGTGTTGCAAAGTAACTCTAAGTTACCAGTAGGAAGATTTTTGGCTATGACTTTCAGGCACACAGGTCGAGGGCTTCTTGTATCTCAAAAACTATTCGAAATTCCGTAACTGTACATTCATGTTGCATCTACAAAATGGCTCTGAGCACTGTGGGACTTAATATCTGAGGTCAATAGTCCCCTAGAACTTAGAACTACTTAGACCTAACTAACCTACAGACATCACACACATCCATGCCCGAGGCAGGATTCGAACCTACGACCGTAGCAGTCGCGCGGTTCTGGACTGAGGCGCCCAGAACCGTCGGCCACCGCGGCCGGTGTTGCATCTACATGGGACACCAGGATGAATGTATCTGCGTAGGAAAACACGAGGAGAACAATAAGATCATCTGTTATTTCGCTGAATGCATCAGCTTAAGGTTTGCATGAAACGTCAATTCGTATCACACTCGTGGCATTTAAGAAATGCGTCTCCACTGCATATCAAACTGGCTTTGTGACTGGATCGAGAATTTCCTAATACGGGGGAACAGGACCCCTGAACATTTTACATGTTCATCGCTGTTGAGCAAACGTTTGTTTCACGTGATTGCCACAGAGCACACGCATGGCTACTTACAAACAGGGAAGAGGAATAAATCCACAGAAGTACCATCCTATAACTTTTGCATCTGTTTGTAGCGGATTACTAGAACCATGGTGAGTTACAGACAATGACCTACTTGGGACGAAATGACGTTCTTCATGAAAATCATTATGGGTTCCGGGAACTTCGATGACATAAATTGCAAATCGCACTTTTCACACAGGACATGCTCGGTTCCATGGATAGATGAAGAGAGGTTGTTTCGGTGCTTCTCGATTATTGAGAGGCTTTTGACTTACTACCACATCACCTGGATCGTAAATCTCCGGACAGCAGAGTCAATTTCGGATCCTGAAGACGTATCTCATGAATTCCAGGGAATGTGACGTGCGCCATTTTTGTTAATGTTCCATAATGAGGGGACATGGAAACGGATTTTAGATAAAAATAACTAATATTTTTGCCATCTTAAGATGTTTTATAGGAGGTCCTCTTTGAAACGATGTATTTCAGGTGACTGTACTTCAAATGGAATGATATTAATCATCGGTTTTCTGTCGTAGTGCATACAGTTTCTGCCATTTAAACGTTGTGCATGCCTGTAAATCTATCAATATTATTTAAAGTCTCTTATTTCAAAGTCACTGGTTTGTGTTGTATTTGTCATCCATAAAGTTTCAATCATTGTCAACCTGGAGAATATGCTCTTGTTCCTGTTTATATCTTTGACTATAGTGTTGGTTTATGTGTGGTGAATGCGACTGTCATTTCAAGAATGTTCTCGCTTATGATCTGCATTTTTTATTTGAAGTACGTGTGAGGATAAAGCTGTTTTAGAGACAAGGATTGAAATTAATGCAGTTTCAGAAAATATTTTTAATTTATAAAACTGTCAATGAGATAGAAATAAAATTGTGTGGTATGCCACAAAGGGCAGGTTGAACCACCTAATTGTTAAAGTCTGTCTTGTACTTCGCTATCAGAGGCACCGTTCAATCGTAAAGTATGAGAGCTGTGTGCAGAAGTGATGATGATGATGATGATGATGATGAGAGAAGTGAAAGGTTTGAAACACAGTACCTACTCCTCTCAAAAATCTCCAAGGAAGGCGCCAAGCTCAACATCGCCATCCAGCGGACAGATCAGCATCAACAGTGTTGCATGCCATCACTCCACGAAACACTGTGCCGAGTTTTGGAGTTTTGGAGTTCATTACAGGTGATCGGGAACTTTATGCCACTATGTCTCCTGTCGTCTGTTCCATCCATAAGCCCGAAGAAAAATTATCAACAACACGCAGTGCACTCAGACTGTCACCCATCGAATTATTTGCTATTCCTGATAGTGCTTAACCTTGGTAATTTGATGGGATGCTATGTATCCAACTTGGCGTGTCATTGACTTAATGGGGTTATAGAAACATTTGTGTCCAGATTTAAAGCTTTGCTAGCTAAAGGAAGAATGAGTTAAATGGCAAAATGTGGAATGTGTTGGAATTTGGAATGAGGGGCATTATTTTGGCGAACTTTCTTTTTGTAATACCTGGATGGAGTACAAATATGATTTTGACGATCGATTAGTTGACTGGTAGTATCATAAAATTCCAGGTTCGCGAGGTACTGGGATTTCCTGAAGGCTCATGGATGGTGGGAGTGCCATGTTGGCCTTAGATCAGTCTAGGCTACAAAATGCAAACTGTTGTCTGAAATGATTAGTAGAGAAAACACAATAGGTAGATATAGGTGTCGTAGTAAAATTCCAGAATGCATTTGAAGTTGAAGACTATGCAGTAGGGAAAGTTTCCTATAAGTTTCCTTTCTTCATATTTAATGTAGCTCTTCTCAGCGTTCACTAAACGTAGACACATAAAATTTTCTGTGAGTGTTTGGACAGTTGTGTGTATGTACTGAAAAATATTATGTCGTTTACAATAGAAACTTACAAACGGTAAAAGAAAGAATTTTTAAAAAATGTATCTCTGGTGGCAAAGAATTTGCATCACGTTGTCAAAAAGACTATGAAATATAGTTGTTTATATGTTGACGCCATGCTGGTGAACATAAACTGTAAAAAAACTGGTTCTCTAACTGAAATAGATTCTTAAAAATATATCTTACATGACATAAAATTTTACATTGTGAAGACATCAGTTCAATATCCCCTTAAAGACACAGCCGATAGCATTAACTTTAATCTCAAAGTTCTAGCAGATGATACAATCATTCATTATGGAATTCTGTCCAGTAAAAATTCTAGTAATATCCACTTAGATTCTGGATGTATGTTAACCTTGTACTGTCAAAAAAGCTACATTTGGGCATAGTTGTAAGATGAATTGTATTCACACAGCAACAAATGCTCCTAGTGAACGGTGCTTTAATGACGTGGCATGTTGTTAACAAACCGCCGCAGCCAGCTACATCCAGGAATCGTCTGTGTTCTACTTCTGATTAACAATAATTACATAAACCTTCTTTCGGAATCAGCTGAAAACGGCGACAAGTTATGTCTGTATATTTGCAATTTTTTCATGTATTTTCTTCATAAAGACATTCGTTTGCTAGATTTCTTGGACAATGTTTATTTAATGTGTACCTAGTTTCTTATCACTCCTGTTTTTGTTGTACTCTTCAGTACAGAGACTGGTTTGATGCAGCTCTCCATGCTACTCTATCCTCTGCAAGATTCTTCGTCTCCCAGTACCTACTGCAATCTACATCCTTCTGAATCTGTTTAGTGTATTCATCTCTTGGTCTCCCTCTACAATATGTAGATAAAATGTACAGTCCACAAAGATTATTAACTCATCTCAGGATCTTTGCAAAACAGGCGGTCAATGGTTTCTCAGACGTTTCACCATCAGTCATGATTGGTATTTTCATTCTTCATTCCTGCCGGCTCATTTGAGTCGAGCCAGCTCGCAGACATTACTGATGAGCCAGTGTGCACTGCCAGAAAAAATGTAACACCTACTGCGACGCTGTCATTTTATTGAAAGTTGAAGTTTCAGGTAATTCATTATTGTGAGAGTGTATGGTACTTTCAGCCCAAATGGAACATAGATGTCACATTGACGGGTGCCCAGACGGTCGCATCAATACACAGTGTAGTCCCCTCTGGAGGCAACATTGGCGTATATTCTCACATACAAATGACCAAAATGTTTCCGAACAGCTCCTTGTGATAGACTGACACAAGTATCTTGCATATGTTGTTGCAATACGGCACTGGTCCTTGTTGGATCTGAAAAACCGCTTCATCATGTCCCATACGTGTTCAAGTGGCAAGAGATCTGGTGTTCTTGATGGTCAGGGCAATTGTAGTAAACCATGAAGAGCACGTTTGGTAGCAGCAGCCGTACGTGTACGTACACTGTCGCGCTGAAAAATCATGTACTTTCCTGTCGAAGGAACAGAGGTAACAGGCTGTGCAATGTGGCGGTAACTGGTTACTTTGCCCTCCAGAAACGCCAGATGTCTGTTACAGTGAGTTATAATTAATGCCCCCCCTTCCCCCTCCTTATTATGAAACCTCGGATGGGAGCTGTGTATCGTGAGCTAATGCACTCTGGAATACGCATCTAACCAAGTTTACGCAATACACGTGTACGACCATCACTCGCATACAGATAGAACCTATTTACATCACTGAAGACAACAGAATGCCATTACAGACTCCAGTCAACTATCTCACGATACCAGAGTAGCAATTTATTGTTGGTGTCGTGGTGTCAGTGGTAGCCAGACCAGAGACGCAATCTTCTCAATCCTGTTGCAAGAAGATGGTCCTCAATGGTCCCTGATCAAACAATAGGTGCAACATGTGCGCTGTTCAGCAGGAGTACTGGTCGGTGAGGCATGGTTGTACCCTAGAATGAATATCGAGAACGCTGTTCACCTCTAAACTCAGCAGTTACCGCTTGCAGAGTCAAAACCGAGGCAGGACAGGCAGGCTTCTTAAGCGCCATCTGAGCGCCGATGATCGTGACTTGCAGCAGCAAGTCGTATACCCCTAGCTTACATATTTGTTACATAGTTTCATTCTTAATTTCTTTGCGTGTTTTTGGGTACTTGCATTGTTTCATTCATAAATTTCGGGCGTATTATAGTATATGAGAGTTGTAGCATCGCGCTTTAGCACCTGAATAGTGTAAATTCGCGTAGTCGTCTGTCTTCTGTTTTTGTTTTGAACGGCCAGTGTCGGTTGGTCACAGCCAGTGTGCTCCCTGCCGCCGTTGGATAAGCAGCTGCAGCAGCAAGTCGTATACCCCTAGCTTACTTATTTGTTACATAGTTTCATTCTTAATTTCTTTGCGTGTTTTTGGGTACTTGCATTGTTTAATTCATAAATTTCGGGCGTATTATAGTATTTGAGAGTTGTAGCATCGCGCTTTAGCGTTTACTTCGTAGATTATTACTTAAATTGCGTGTGAGTTTCGTATAGGAGGTGTAATTTCGAGTTTTAGTGACTGTAATCGTAAATTCAGGCAGATTGTAGCACAGTCGTTGGGCATTTGTACAGGTTAGTTAATACATTCTTTACGTGTTTCCCTTGCGTTATCTAGGCACGGACTCGTGTTTCAGTAACTGTTGTTCAACATCGATTAGTATGGACAGGGACTGTGATTGCTGTGTTCGGATGAGGGCTGAGTTGGCATCCCTTCGCTCACAGCTACAAGCGGCGCTGACTTCGGTCGCGCAGCTTGAGGCTGTTACCAATGGGCACCACTGTGGGGAGCCGGACTTGGGTATCACAGGGATGTCAACCTCGTCCCGTCTGTCCCCAGATCGGTCTGCCGCTGTGGTTACCCCGGTTGCTGCCCGCAGTGGGGCTGAGCCCTCGCCTGTGGTTGATTGGGAGGTCGTTCCAAGGCGTGGCAGGCAGCGAAAGACGTCCCCGGAGGCTGATCAGAAAGCCTCCCCGGTGCGTCTGACAAACAAGTTTCAGGCACTGTCTCTGGCTGAGCCAGATGCAGCTGCCTGCCCTGTTTCAGAGGATGATTCTCAGCCTTCAAGGTCCGGGGAATCACAGGGGGTGAGCTTATTGGTAATTGGGAGCTCCAATGTTAGGCGCGTAATGGGGCCCCTTAGGGATATGGCGGCTAAGGAGGGGAAGAAATCTAGTGTGCATTCCGTGTGCATTCCGGGTGGAGTCATTCCTGATGTGGAATAGGTCCTTCCGGATGCCATGAAGAGCACAGGGTGCAGCCAGCTGCAGGTGGTGGCACATGTCGGCACTAATGACGTGCGTCGCTTTGGATCTGAAGAAATTCTCTCTGGATTCCAGCGGCTATCTGATTTGGTGAAGGCTGCTGGTCTTGCTTACGAGATGAAGGCAGAGCTCACCATCTGCAGCATCGTTGACAGAACCGACTGCGGACCTTTGGTGCAGAGCCGGGTGGAGGGTCTGAATCAGAGGCTCAGACGGTTTTGCGACCGTGTTGGCTGCAGATTCCTTGACTTGCGCCATAGGGTGGTGGGGTTTCGGGTTCCGCTGAATAGGTCAGGAGTTCACTACACTCAGCTGGCGGCTACACGGGTAGCGGAGGCTGTGTGGCGTGGACTGGACGGTTTTTTAGGTTAGAAGGCCTCGGGAAAGTACGGGGTGGGCTGCAATCTCAAAGGGTACATGGCAAATACAGGACGTGCTTGGATCAAGGAACAGTCGGAATTGTAGTTGTAAATTGTTGTAGTTGTGCTGAGAAAGTCCCTGAGCTTCAAGCGCTAATAGAAAGCACAGAAGCTGAAATTGTTATAGGTACAGAAAGCTGGCTAAAGCCTGAAATAAGTTCTGCAGAAATTTTTACGAAGTCTCAGACGGTGTTCAGGAAAGATAGATTAGGCAGAATTGGTGGTGGAGTGTTTGTGTCTGCCAGTAGTGGTTTATCTTGTAGTGAAGTCGAAGTAGATACTCCGTGCGAATTGGTATGAGTGGAGGTTATGCTTAACAGCCGAACTAAGTTAATAATTGGCTCCTTCTACCGACCCCCAGACTCCGATGATATAGTTGCTGAACAGTTCAGAGAAAATTTGAGTCTCGTAACAAATAAATACCCCACTCATACGGTTATAGTTGGTAGGGACTTCAATCTTTCCTCGATATGTTGGCAAAAATACTTGTTCAAAACCGGTGGTAGGCAGAAAACACCTTCCGAGATTGTCCTAAATGCTTTCTCCGAAAATTATTTCGAGCAGTTAGTCCACGAACCCACGCGAATTGTAAATGGTTGCGAAAACACATTTGACCTCTTAGCCACAAACAATCCAGAGCTGATAGAGAGCATCATGAGTGATACAGGGATTAGTGATCACAAGGTCGTTGTAGCTAGACTCAATACCGTTTCTTCCAAATCCACCAGAAACAAACGAAAAATAATTTTATTTAAAAAAGCGGATAAAGTGTCACTAGAAGCTTTCCTAAGAGACAATCTCCATTCCTTCCGATATGACTATGCAAATGTAGACGAGATGTGGCTCAAATTCAAAGATATAGTAGCAACAGCAATTGAGAGATTCATACCTCATAAACTGGTAAGAGAGGGAACTGATCCCCCATGGTATACAAAACAGCTCCGAACGCTGTTGCAGAGGCAACGGAAAAAGCATGCGAAGTTCAGAAGAACGCGAAATCCCGAAGATTGGCTAAAATTTACAGACGCGCGAAATTTGTCACGGACTTCAATGCGAGATGCCTTTAATAGGTTCCACAACGAAACATTGTCTCGAAATTTGGTAGAAAATACGAAGAAATTCTGGTCGTATGTAAGGTACACAAGCGGCAAGGCGCAGTCAATACCTTCGCTGCACAGTGCCGATGGTACTGTTACCGACGACTGTGCCGCTAAAGCGCAGTTATTGAACGCAGTTTTCCGAATTTCCTTCACCAGGGAAGACGAATGGAATATTCCAGAATTTGAAACACGAACAGCTGGTAGCATGAGTTTCTTAGAAGTAGATACCTTAGGGGTTGTGAAACAACTCAAATCGCTTGATACGGGCAAGTCTTCAGGTCCAGATTGTATACCGATTAGGTTCCTTTCAGATTACGTTGATACAATAGCTCCCTACTTAGCAATCATATACAACCGCTCGCTCACCGATAGATTTGTATCTACAGATTGGAAAATTGCGCAGGTCGCACCAGTGTTTAAGAAGGGTATTAGGAGTAATCCATCGAACTACAGACCTATATCATTGACGTCGGTTTGCAGTAGGGTTTTGGAGCATATACTGTATTCAAACATTATGAATCACCTCGAAGGGAACGATCTATTGATACGTAATCAGCATGGTTTCAGAAAGCATCGTTCTTGTGCAACGAAGCTAGCTCTTTATTCGCACGAAGTGATGGCCGCTATCGACAGGGGATCTGAAGTTGATTCCGTATTTCTAGATTTCCTGAAAGCTTTTGACACCGTTCCTCACAAGCGACTTCCAATCAAGCTGTGGGTCTATGGGGTATCGTCTCAGTTGTGCGACTGGATTCGTGATTTCCTGTCAGGAACGTAGCAGTTCGTAGTAATAGACGACAAATCATCGAGTAAAATTGAATTGATATCAGGTGTTCCCCAGGGAAGCGTCCTGGGACGTCTGCTGTTCCTGATCTATATAAATGACCTGGGTGACAATCTGAGCAGTTCTCTTAGGTTGTTCGCAGATGATGCTGTAATTTACCGTCTAGTAAGGTCATTCAAAGACCAATATCAGTTGCAAAGCGATTTAGAAAAGATTGCTGTATGGTGTGGCAGGTGGCAGTTGACGCTAAATAACGAAAAGTGTGGGGTGATCCACATGAGTTCCAAAAGAAATCCGTTAGAATTCGATTACTCGATAAATAGTACAATTCTCAAGGCTGTCAATTCAACTACGTACCTGGGTGTTAAAATTACGAACAACTTCAGTTGGAAAGACCACATAGATAATATTGTGGGGAAGGCGAGCCAAAGGTTGCGTTTCATTGGCAGGACACTTAGAAGATGCAACAAGTCCACTAAAGAGACAGCTTACACTACACTCGTTCGTCCTCTGTTAGAATATTGCTGCGCGGTGTGGGATCCTTACCAGGTGAGACTGACGGAGGACATCGCAAGGGTGCAAAAAAGGGCAGCTCGTTTTGTATTGTCACGTAGTAGGGGAGAGAGTGTGGCAGATATGATACGCAAGTTGGGATGGAAGTCATTAAAGCAAAGACGTCTTTCGTCGCGGCGAGATCTATTTACGAAATTTCAGTCGCCAACTTTCTCTTCGGAATGCGAAAATATTTTGTTGAGCCTAACCTACATAGGTAGGAATGATCATCAAAATAAAATAAGAGAAATCAGAGTTCGAACAGAAAGGTTTAGGTGTTCGTTTTTCCCGCGCGCTGTTCGGGAGTGGAATGGTAGAGAGATAGTATGATTGTGGTTCGATGAACCCTCTGCCAAGCACTTAAATGTGAATTGCAGAGTAGTCATGTAGATGTAGATGTATCACTAACAGTGCAGCCCTTCAGTATGCACAAATTTTATCCTCGTGCCACCAGACGCAGTCCTTGAGGTTGTTCCAAAGGTTCTAAAGGTGGTTCCAAAGGTGGTCCAACACGTTATTAAGTAGATGGTTATAATCTACTTAACGTGTTGGACCACCCTGGGACGTAACGTGGGAGTGATTCTTCGTGCTATGGATTCTTCAAGGCCTCGTCTGAGACAAAACTATTTTCGACTGTCCTGTCATATTACATTGTATAAGTGGTTGAGTTTATGTAACCAGCCCTCTTGCTGTAGCTGAGAGTAAACAAATGGAAACACAAGGAAAATGCAGATCGATCGTTCAGTCTTCAGTTTTAGGTTTGAGTGAAAACGGTATAGCAACGAAGAGAAAGTAAAATGCTATTCATACAGGGTGTTTCAAAAATGACCGGTATATTTGAGACGGTAATAAAAACTAAACGAGCAGCAGTAGAAATACACCGTTTGTTGCAATGTGCTTGGGACAGCAGTACATTTTCAGGCAGACAATCTTTCGAAATTACAGCAGTTACAATTTTCAACAACAGATGGCGCTGCGGTCTGGGAAACTCTATAGTACGATATTTTCCACATATCCACCATGCGTAGCAATAATATGGCGTAGTCTCTGAATGAAATTACCCGAAACCTTTGACAACGTGTCTGGCGGAATGGCTTCACATGCAGATGAGATGTACTGCTTCAGCTGTTCAATTGTTTCTGGATTCTGGCGGTACACCTGGTCTTTCAAGTGTCACCACAGAAAGAAGTCACAGGGGTTCATGTCTGGCGAATAGGGAGGCCAATCCACGCCGCCTCCTGTATGTTTCGGATAGCCCAAAGCAATCACACGATCATCGAAATATTCATTCAGGAAATTAAAGACGTCGGCCGTGCGATGTGGCCGGGCACCATCTTGCATAAACCACGAGGTGTTCGCAGTGTCGTCTAAGGCAGTTTGTAGCGCCACAAATTCACGAAGAATGTCCAGATAGCGTGATGCAGTAATCGTTTCGGATCTGAAAAATGGGCCAATGATTCCTTTGGAAGAAATGGCGGCCCAGACCAGTACTTTTTGAGGATGCAGAGACGATGGGACTGCAACATGGGGCTTTTCGGTTCCCCATATGCGCCAGTTCTGTTTATTGACGAAGCCGTCCAGGTAAAAATAAGCTTCGTCAGTAAACCAAATGCTGCCCACATGCATATCGCCGTCATCAATCCTGTGCACTATATCGTTAGCGAATGTCTCTCGTGCAGCAATGGTAGCGGCGCTGAGGGGTTGCTGCGTTCGAATTTTGTATGGATAGAGGTGTAAACTCTGGCGCATGAGATGATACGTGGACGTTGGCGTCATTTGGACCGCAGCTGCAACACGGCGAACGGAAACCCGAGGCCGCTGTTGGATCACCTGCTGCACTAGCTGCGCGTTGCCCTCTGTGGTTGCCGTATGCAGTCGCCCTACCTTTCCAGCATGTTCATCCGTCACGTTCCCAGTCCGTTGAAATTTTTCAAACAGATCCTTTATTGTATCGCTTTTCGGTCCTTTGGTTACATTAAACCTCCGTTGAAAACTTCGCCTTGTTGCAACAACACTGTGTTCTAGGCGGTGGAATTCCAACACCAGAAAAGTCCTCTGTTCTAAGGAATAAACCATGTTGTCTACAGCACACTTGCACGTAGTGAACAGCACACGCTTACAGCAGAAAGACGATGTACAGAATGGCGCACCCACAGACTGCATTGTCTTCTATATCTTTCACATCACTTGCAGCGCCATCTGTTGTTGAAAATTGTAACTACTGTAATTTCGAAGTTTGTCTGCCTGAAAACGTACTGTTGTCCCAATCATATTGCAACAAACGGTGTATTTCTATGGCTGCTCGTTTAGTTTTTATTGCCGTTTCAAATACACCGGTCATTTTTGAAACACCCTGTATATAGAGGAAGTAAGCAAGCAGAACAATTTTCTTATTTACAATCTGATCACATTTTTACATTTGTTATTTACATTATGGAAATTTTTTACGGTTCTACGGTACCTTTAAGCCGCATGTTCTTACTGCAAAGTTAGTTCTCGACAAAAAATGGCATCATCAATAAATTTCTTTTATTGAGGTGGAAGGTAGGCGCATTACTACTCAGGTAGAGGAACGTCAGATGGCCCGATATCCTGACAAGAGCCTGCCTTCACGTCGGAGGTTTTCTCGTGTTGTTTTAACGCTTCAGGAAACGGGGAGTTTAAGCTCAACGCAATGCAGTCATCGTAGACCTAACACAAACGTGTACGTCAGAGTTACTGTTCTCGCTTCTATTGCAGTGAATCCACACGTGAGCGCATGATAGCTTGAACAGGAGACTGGCACTTCTAAAACGAGTGAGCATCCCATTTTAACATATCACCGTTACATCCTTATCATATACACGTGTGTCCTGAATAGCATGAGTATGATTTTCAGGATCATGCACACTTCTGCCTCTCGGCACAGCAGGCAATTCTCGCTAACTGGAACTTCTTCGTAGATGTTCTCATTACGGATCAGTGTTCCTTCTCAAAGAAGAGGCAGGGAAATAGAAAGAAAATGCACTTCGGTCCATCGAAAACCAACGATGTCTCAGTGGAACATCAGCATCAATTGTTGCTTGGTACTACAACTTTTGACCCTTATTTCATAAATAGTAGTTCCATCGGCAGGGCATATGTCAACTTACACGAATTCTTCCTCGTATTCTGGATGATTTGCCGCTGAGAACCAGCATGCTTCTGTGGTACCAACACGGTAAATGTCGAGCGCGCAATGCCTTGTCTGAACACAGCGTTCTGAATAACCAATGTGCGTTTTCCTTGTGTTTCCATTTGTTTACTGACAGCTCCAGCAAATAGGCGAGTTCCGTTAACATACGTATTTGCAGTTTATTCCAGTGCGTGAGAGTAAGCCATTTGTGTTAGGATTTTAATAGTATCCTGACTTTCTCTATGGTACGCTGTAAAACGTTTGAAAGGTGGCTACACTGTGCCACTGCGCCAGAGAGTGCGCCAAAGAGTACTATTAAGCCGCCTCCTCAGTGCGTGTTTAGAGTTCGTGGCAGTCAGTGGTTGTCGAGAGTTCATAGCAGTCAGTGCTAGCAGAGAGCTCGTAGAGGACAGTGTGTGTTAAGAGCTCGTGGTTGTCGTGAAGTTGGAGTAAGATGTTGTAGTAAAGAGTGTTCCATGTTTTATGCAGTTATTTGATGGGAGAGATAGCAGATGTTATTGTAATGAGTGCATTTCGTCAATATATATGAAGGTAAAATTTATAATGTTCCTTTATTAGTTGTGTATCTGAAATAATGTGTCACTACAGGTTCAGTCAACAAAGCATCTGGCTCGTGTTCTTGTATTAGAGTGAATTTTGGTTTTCTTGCGTAATTATAGTTTTTCTAAATTTCTTTTGTCACGTCAGTATAATTGGTATCAAAATTCTTGTCTTGTTGGAAAAGAACCGTGCCAGATGTGGGCGTTGAGTCACACTCCCACATACAGAACAGTTACATTTGTGCTTGGATTTTGTAGGTTTTTTAGTTGCTGGGGACTTAATTAATTAACTGTGTTTACGAAAATTTTCTTACATTGTTTGTTGCAGTCAGATAGCGTAATAATACTAGTCAGGGCCAACCGATTACGAGACTTACGTAATCGGACATACAGCTACAAAAATTTAAAAGTATTTTCAAATTTATTTAATTATGCCCCCATGCACGTGGCGACCGCTGCTTCGGATCGTCCCTTGGATTCTTCTGATTGTGAAAATTGTAGACTGTAGTATTGTTGTAGTAATTTGTAGTTCAGTAATTGTAGTCTGTATTGAATGTGTAGATTTGGTAATTGGCATTCTTCTAATGGTATTTTTCAAAATTTAATTTTTATTGCCTTGTATACGCGTTTGACAATCTTGTGCAATTATTTCAATTGTTCGATTGATCGTGTTTGAGGGAGACATTGCGTGTGAATAGTATTGTTGGAGATAAGGGGTCATTGTGTGTGATTTTCGTACAGTGACGAATCTTTCGTATATTTTGTAAATGATTACGCGATCAATGAAAAAGGCAAAAATGATGAATAGTGAGAATAACGAAATTGTTAACATGGCGAACTCGCCAACAGAGGAAAACAGTATGATGGATAATGAAGTGGAAAACAATGTAATAAGTCGGGAAGACAGTCCGGAACCATTTCAAAATTTTTCTCAATCGGAAAATTCACAGAATCGGAGATTAACGACAGAAGATTCTGAAATAGTATCGAACACAGATAGCCTTACAGCTGTGACGAAGGAAGTTAGTTTTGCGGGAGATGTTAGGGGCGAAAAGAATTCTGAACAATTTAATATGGAGCAGTTGATGAGTGTAATATTAAATTTTCAATCTGAATTAAAAACACAAATGGGGACAATGGTAACACGAATGGAAACAATGGAAACACGGATGGGAACAATGGAAACTCGGTTAGGATCTGAATTTAAAACAGAGATGGGAACTTTGGAAACACGGATAGATTCACGAATAGGGACATGTTTCAAAAATATGAAAGATGAATTAAAGAAAGAAATCAGGGAAGAAGTACAACCGATTCTGAATTCTCACAATAATAGATTAATTGCAGTAGAAATCAGACAAAGGGAACAGGATAGAGAACAGGAAGAAAGAGATCGCGTGATAGTACAAAAATTTTCAGAGTTAAATTTACAACGTGCAAACGATAAGAAAGAAATATTTGAAAGAATCGAGGAATCCGTACCAAATGACAGATTAAATAACCTAACACAACAATATGAACAGCTAGCTACCAAATGTGACAATACTGAAACCCGAGTCGCGACACTTACGGAAGACGTAAATAAACAGAAAGAACAATTAGGTGACTTATCGGAAAGAGTTGAGGAAATTTCAGATAAAGTGACAAATCTTAGTTTACATGGGGACAGAGATTCGGATGATACAGCCCCATTACCATTTGCAGAAACCGAAGAGTATCAGAACATAAATAAGCATGTTGAGAATCAGGGAAAATTTAATGAACGCGTGAAAAGGGAATTTGAGGCATTACGAAAGCAAGTCAAGCAGATCGAAGGGGAAATTGTAGGAAAAGATAGCAGAAGAAATTTGGAATCACAGGTAGCAGAGGGGTTTGAAGAAAATAATTTGTTTCATTTACGGGATGCAACAAGAGAGCGCCAGGCGCGCGAACTTTACAATAATCGACATTCGGACCGGGACAGACGCGGTAGGTCTTTGTCGCCACGAGGCGAAAACTTTGATTATAAACACTTTTTGACTGTCCGGAAATTTAAGATCTTCCGCAATTCTAAGAATGACATACATCCATGTGCATGGTTAGATCAATTTATGTACGCACTTCCACCAAATTGGCCACTAAGTCACAAACTGGAATTTATGTGTGGATATTTAGAAAACGAACCAGCGACGCGGATGCGCGCACTCATTAGAGATTGTAATAATCTAAATGATTTTTATCATGCATTTCTATCGGCATATTGGTCCGAAAACACGCAAGACAGAGTCAAACACAGTCTTATTATGCAGCGTAATTTCAAACAGTCTGAGTTCCGCACGCCGGCAGAGTACTTTGAAGACATGATTCGAAAGAATCAGTTCCTGTCCAACCCTTATAGCCCGACTGAATTAATTCGCATTTGTTTAACTAAGTTGCCACAATCCATAAGACAAATTGCTTTGGCCGGAAGATGTAAAGATGACATTGAGACTTTTAAGACTTTGTTGCAAGAACTGGAGTATGACAACGACGACGGGACCTCTTGTAACTTTTTCAGTAACAGTAATTACAATAGACTTTCAGAGAAAAGTGATAGTGGTCGGAACGGGCGTTATATGGGTAATTTTGAGAATGACAGACGTAACAGACACGACAATAGATACCAGCCCTATGACAATAACAGACGTTCTAACAGAAATTACACAGACAACTATAACAACGGTAATTCGTATCGGAATGATCAATCATACGGAAACAGTAATCGGTATCATCAGGACAGAAATCATTCATACAGTAATAGAAATTCTTACTACAGAAATAACCAGGGTAGTAGGTACAATAATAATTTCAGAAATGACAGTCGAAATTACACAAGAAGTAGTTATGCAGACAGACAGGAAAACAGAAATTTTAATAACAGACACAGCCAAGAATTTGCATCTAACAGACAGGAAGGACCTAGTTGGCATCCTTCACGTGACAGAACTTCTGAGAGACAAGTGCAAATCGTAGAAATGGATCCGCGAAATGACGCGAATACTCAAAGACGTGACGCAAACAATCGACAATGACTTGTAGCTTCGGCTTCTGGCAGCAATATAGACGGTTCAGAAAGTAATGACACTACGACTTTACACTACGTACGCCTGGAAGACATGAGAGACATTTTATTAGACGAAAAGGAAAATAATGTAGACGCATTTTTACACCCTGTTATTGAAGTATGTGTGGGTAAGAATAAGTTCACTGCAGTATTAGATTCTGGGAGCCCATTGAATGTCATTAGTGAATCAGTTTTTCGTATATGTGTAAGAACTATCGCTTGTCCTGTGTTACCTATTTCTAAAACTACAATTCGAGGTGCGATTTCTGGAAAAAGTGTGGAGGTCAAACAACAGACCAATTTAAATTTCATTTGTCAAGGATACGAATTTTCTGCTAATTTTATCATTGTTCCATTACTCAGTACACAAATTATATTAGGTATGGAGTTTCTTAACGCACATAAGGCAATTTTGAACTTTAAAGAAGGAAGTGTAAATTTGACTGTTGCTGGAATGCCGAAATGTCTAAAATTCTTCGAGTGTTTAACAAGATCTGAGTCAGATACAAAATGTTTAAGGTTTCTTACTTCTGATGTTTTCGTTGAGCATTATGACGACAGTGTGTTTATTCATGATAATGACAATAGATACAGAGACGTGATGGATGATATAATTAATAGCGAAGAATTAATTAATGAAAAGGTTAAGAAAGCTGAAGTGCCAGATGACGTTGCAAGAGAAGAGCTGCACCACATTATGACTTCACATGCTACAGTGTTTAGTCATCACACAGGAACTATACAAGGCGTACAATATTTATTTAAAGTAAAAGAACACACACCATTTCGCGGAAAAACGTACGCTATTCCTTTGGCTTACAGAGACAAGGTTAAGAATGAACTTCAGTACATGTTAGATCAGGGCATTATTGAGCCTGCAGTCAGTCCTTATACTAGCCCATTACACGTTGTTCTTAAAAAGGATGGGTCAATTCGTTTGGTTCTGGATTCCAGACAGATATATAATATCATCATTCCTGAAACTGACCGCCCACAAAATTTAGATGAACTTCTTCAACATTTCCATGGAATTAAAGTCTTATCCACAATTGATATGCGCGCAAGTTTTTGGCAAATAGAACTCCACCCTGATTGTAGAAAATATACTGCCTTTTTAGCCTTTGGTAACTGTTACCAATTTCGGAAATTACCGTTTGGACTTACAGTATCTTCAGCAGCATTCATTCGTAGCTTAAATGAAATTTTACCTGTTTGTCTTCGTGACAATATTACTTCTTATGTTGACGACGTTCTTATCGCTAAACGTTCTTGGAGTGAACACAACAAAATTTTGGACTCATTATTACGTATCTTTGCAAAAGTTGGCATTACAGTAAACTTGGAAAAATCTGAATTTGGTCGTTCTCAGGTGAAATTTCTCGGTCACATTATTTCTACAGAAGGTATTCTTCCTGATCCAGAGAAACTAGACGCTATTCGTAATTATGCTGTTCCTACCACAAAACGTGATGTTCGTAGTTTCCTTGGTGTCTGTAATTTTCTTAGACGCTTTGTTAAATTGGACGATTTGGCCACACCTCGTTTATGTGAACTATCTGGAAAGAAATCTAATTGGTGTTGGGATGAGGAAGCTCAGTCAGAATTTGAACAGCTTCGTGATGCTTTAGTTGCTGCTCCACTTCTTTCACATCCGGATTTATCTAAAGAATTTTGTTTGGCAACGGACTCATCATACAAGGGCCTAGGTGCACATTTATTTCAAGAGATAGAAGAAAACGGCGTTGTAGTACAGAAGACGATTGCATTTGGAAGTCGTGTTCTTTCTAAATCAGAAAAGAATTATTCGATTACGGAACTTGAAGCTTTGGCTGTTGTTTGGGCTTTCACAAAATTTCGCACATTTTTGTTTGGCAGACATACTAAGGTTTACACCGATCATCGAGCTCTGGAATTTCTTATGTCAACGAAATTAACTCATGGCAGATTGTCACGATGGGCGCTGTACCTACAGGAATTTGACTTTAGTATTGTTTACATACAGGGTTCTTCAAATATTGTTGCCGATGCTTTATCACGTGCACCTATGGGTTTGAAACAAAGTGCTGAAGAGGACTGCAAGGAAAACAATTTTTGTTTGATGTATATTCAAGGTGTTGCGTTTGAGAACTTTATTTCGTCTTCGCTCCAGGATATCGCTAAGGAGCAAAATAAGGATCCAATCTGGAAGGACATTAAGGAGAAGTGGAGGAGAAAGGAAAGTGTGGCGATTAGACAGCATTATCTAGTTCGCAATGACATTCTTTTTAAACGAAAATCGGTCGACAACTCCGTTTGGTTAGTTTGTATTCCTGATGAGTGGGTCAATAAATTGATTTGGTATACGCATTTCAGTTATGCACACTTTGGTCCCAGAAAATGCTTTCATAAATTACGAGAAAATTGTTACTTCAGTAATATGGAAAAACGTATTCGATCTGTTCTTGCCAAATGTAAATTATGTCAAATGGCTAAGCCTCCAACGATTTCTCACAGAGCACCGTTGTTTCCCATCATTCCAGTGAAATTAAAGGAGATGGCTGCAGTCGATTTGTTCGGTCCAGTGGTTCGTTCAACTAATGGTTTTGCGTACATTTTCGTAGCAGTGGAGTTGACGTCAAAATATGTGTGTTTTACACCGTTACGCAAAGCAACAGCTCGTTCAGTATCCAACGCTTTCATCAAACATTTTCTTAAAGAAGTTGGTCATGTTGATAAGGTTATATCAGATAATGGATCACAGTTTCGTTCTAAAATTTGGCTTCGTACTCTACACCGTCGTAAAATTAAACCAATCTTCATTTCACTTTTTCACCCTCAATCTAACGCTTCAGAGAGATGGATGAAGGAAATCAATAAATTGTGCCGTCTTTATTGTCATCAGAATCACAGAACTTGGGATCAGTATCTTCATATTTTTCAAAACATTCTGAATGAACTTCCTAATGACTCAACTTCTTTACCGCCTCTATTGACATTAAAAAATAAAGCACCGACAAATCGCATATCTGAAATCGTTCCTTTTCCGCCTTCACGGAAACTACGGCATTCTGAAGTTGTGAACATGGCTCTACGAAATATTGCATCTGCGGCTGCTAGAAGAGAGAAATCAGCTAAACGTCCTGGTCGTTTAAAATTCTTGTCAGTTGGTCAGAAGGTGTTAATTAAGTCCCACCGTTGGTCTCATAAAGGAAAAGGCTTGTGTCGCAAATTTTTTCTGCTTTATAACGGTCCATATAGAATTCGCAAAATTATACATGATAACACTGTTGAAGTAGAAACTCTTAAATCTCGACGCTCTAAAGGAATACATCATATATCAAACGTAAAAATTTTTGTGGAATGACATACTTGTGAAAAACTAACAGCTAGATGTAAACACGCAGAGAGTACAAGGATACCGCGCTGTGTTTTGGCGGCGGCACATACTCAAAGCAACAGTCAAGTCTGCGCGCCGCACAAGGCAGTCGTTGACCGCGAACAATAGCTTCCTACGTCACGCGCCTACAGCTGATCGAGCGCTCAGTGCGAATGCACTGACAGCCGTAAACAAATACACAGTCTAATTTCTCCGACTAAATTCAGTATAAAGCTATAGTGACTTGATGAATTCTGTTATTAACATTCAGTATTTTTCAGGATACGGTTCTATAAAATATTTAAGAACTTCAGGTAAACTCTGTGTGTCTCCGACGTTAAGAGGACTTGCTATCGAGAAATTTTCAGGAAGAATGTAATTTCGATGAAGAAACTAATAAACTAAAAAGGGTAACTATTAATTGAGTTCATTTTTCAGGTAACATATTTCCACTTAGGTACGTACTTTAGACGTAATTTGCTGCTCGCGATTACGTGATTCATACTTTGTGCTAATTTTATGTTCTATGAATTTACGTGTGAAGCGACGCGCTTGCGCACAATTACTGATTTTGACAATTATTGATTAATGAACAGGGTTGTGACTTGTATATGATTATGCATCGCTTGGCTGCACTGCTATTTCACTGATGTCATATTTTTTAATTATGTGTCTGCTGTGCTTATTTATTTAAATTATAATTGTAACCTGATTTATTGTGCTGACTGTGGTTATTATGTAGGTTATACTTTGTGATTTATCTGCTTGCGCCTTCATGTTTACTTATTAAGATGACATATGAACATTTATTTGCTTAGGCTGATATGATGCTAATGACTTGTTTATTACGTAAGATATATGTTTGCTGCTTTTTGTATGGATTACATATTTACACATTTCTGTTTTGTTGCCATAACTGCTCTTTAATTTGGTATATAGAAATGCTGATATACTGTGTATAAACATAGAGTTTAGGTCACACTACTGTATTAATTATAGATTGTTCGCTTGGCAGAGCCTCGTTGTAGGAATTGTGCTGCATCCACTTGTTGACATTCTGTTCTCTACTGGTATATTTACTCGCTATTGCAAGTTTTGCTTACGCTCAGTGCCTTATAGTTTTAAGATAAAAAAATTAACTGCTATAATTCGACGAACGACATTAGTACAAGAAAGTCATAGAAGTCACATGAGCTGAGGTTTTATGGAAGCTGTATAAATTTATGCTAATAGGAAGGAAGCTAACGACATGACATACCAATACTAGGTTTAGACCATTAATAGTTATTACACTGCATTTTTCGTGAGCAATTGAAATAGGAAGTGACACTTGACACAAAAAATACTCCACATGTTTGCTTCTGCCATAATTCTTGAAGTGGTGTACACACTGTGAAATATTATGATCATTCACACTCCGTAATCGTACTTAATTACTGAGAGTTATTCGAACTAAGTCTGTTAGAGGTCAGGTATGCATTTCTTTTATTTAATGATGGACAAGGAACCAAAATGTATCTTATAATTTATAATGAGTAGAAAATTTGGGTCAGATGGATTACACAGAGGTTGTGTGTGGACACTGTGTCTTTGGATTGTATGGGATGCTGAATTGAAGTTGCATTAGGATTTTATCTGTACTTGTTCAAGGAGACTGACTAGAGGAAAGAGTTGTTATGGAAGTGAAATGATATTGGTGCTGAGGTTTATATGTAGCGACGTATTATTGAGGTATTGAGAGTATATTAAGTTGTTGATTATTGGAGTTTTTGTGGACAAGAGGTAAGGTAAATGATATTGATGATAAGACGTATTGAAGAGGTATTATTGAGGTATTATTGAGATTGTGTGAAGCTGATGATCATTGGAGTTTTGGTGGATAAGAGGTAAAGTAAGTGAGATGCATAATTTTTTTTTGTTGGTCTTATGGAACAAGGAGGATGAAGATAGCAGACTAGAACACTAAAATAGAAGGAAGATAGTCTATACACACACTTTGTTAAATCACTAAGCAGTATATACTTTTTTTTGGAGAGAGGAAGTAATTGCATATCTTGGCTCACTGACAGTTGTTCAACAACAGTACATTTTGATCTGGCTTGGCAAACATTGGTCTTGACATGATGACTATGACGTTGACTAACTATTATTGACTGTTATACATTGCTGCCAGTACTACTTGATACACATGATGAACATCAGATTTTGACAGAATTACATTTACACAATTAACACTATTCAATTACACAGTAGTACTTAATGTGGATGAAGGATGAGTGAGTGTGTTCTGTGTGTTTTCCTTTACTAATCCTACCCACCTATCTCCTAAGTATTATTTTATTTGTTGGTAGTGGCTTGCACTGACACCCATAAATATTATAGGTTTACTGGTATTTGTGTATTGTAATAGTTAATATGAAAATTGTCTGACATCATTTGTGTGTTTGTTATGATTTGTATGTTACTGTAAAAGCATTTGTATGTGCATTCAAACTATTGTTCATGCCTGGACTGTCTGATTAGTGAAGATAAATATTCTGAACTGTTACCTGCACTTTTCAACATGATGTGTGACATTTGGTCGTGTTTAATTTCTGCTGAAGAACTGTGTGATCAGTGATGGCAAAAAAATTATGGACTGTTATTTGTACCTTTTCTACATGATTGGTGCCACTAGGACATGTTTAATTTGTGCTCATAAACTCTGATGAACAGTGTGATCAGTGCTAGTGAATTTTATAGAACTGCTTCTGCTGAGAGATGTGACTTTTTGCTGTTTGCACCTGCACTCAACATTGCTGGGTGCAACTGATGAACTGTTTCTACTGAAAAGATGTCCCCTGTTGCTGTGTGCACCTGATCAACATTGCTGATGCCACTAATGGACTGCTTCTACTGAAATAATGTCACTTGTTGGTGTCTGCACCTACTCAAGATTGCTGGGTGCAACTGATGAACTGTTTTTACTGAAATGAAGTCACTTGTTGCTGTCTGCACCTACTCAACATTGCTGGGTGCAACTGATGAACTGTTTTTACTGAAATGAAGTCACTTGTTGCTGTCTGCACCTACTCAACATTGCTGGGTGCAACTGATGAACTGTTTCTACTGAAATAATGTCACTTGTTGCTGTCTGCACCTGCTCAACATTGCTGGGTGCAACTGATGGACTGCTCCTATTGAAATGATGTCACTTGTTGGTGTCTGCACCTGCTCAACATTGCTGGGTGCAACTGATGGATTGCTTCTACTGAAATGGTGTCACTTGTTGGTGTCTGCACCTGCTCAACATTGCTGGGTGCAACTGATGGACTGCTTTTACTGAAATGAAGTCACTTGTTGCTGTCTGCACCTACTCAACATTGCTGGGTGCCTCTGATGGACTGCTTCTACTGAAATAATGTCACTTGTTGCTGTCTGCACCTGCTCAACATTGCTGGGTGCAACTGATGGACTGCTTTTACTGAAATGATGTCACTTGTTGGTATCTGCACCTGCTCTCAACATTGCTGGGTGCAACTGATGGACTACTCCTACTGAAATGGTGTCACTTGTTGGTGTCTGCACCTGCTCTCAATATTGCTGGGTGCCACTGATGGTCTGCTTCTACTGAAATGATGTCACTTGTTGGTGTCTGCACCTGCTCAACATTGCTGGGTGCCACTGATTGACTGCTTCTACTGAAATGAAGTCACTTGTTGGTGTCTGCACCTACTCAAGATTGCTGGGTGCAACTGATGAACTGTTTTTACTGAAATGAAGTCACTTGTTGCTGTCTGCACCTACTCAACATTGCTGGGTGCAACTGATGAATTGTTTTTACTGAAATGATGTCACTTGTTGGTGTCTGCACCTACTCAACATTGCTGGGTGCAACTGATGGACTGCTTCTACTGAAATGAAGTCACTTGTTGGTGTCTGCACCTACTCAACATTGCTGGGTGCAACTGATGAACTGTTTTTACTGAAATGAAGTCACTTGTTGCTGTCTGCACCTACTCAACATTGCTGGGTGCCTCTGATGGACTGCTTCTACTGAAATAATGTCACTTGTTGCTGTCTGCACCAACTCAACATTACTGGGTGAAACTGATGGACTGCTTTTACTGAAAAGATGTTACCTGTTGGTGTTCTTTTTTTGTATAAACTAATCATTGAAAGCATTTTATGTGAACATTTGTATAAACTGATTTTTTGTATATTGTGTAAACTATTATGTAAAGCCACATGTATGAAAAGAAGTTGTATTGCTTACTGTATTTCATATGTTAGGTTAGTGAAAGGTCAGTGCAAAGCCAAAATTTTAACTAATTATGTGATGTTTAGGTATTAATATTATCTTTTATTTTTGTCTGTATTTTTGTGGACGAATTTGGTGGTATTTTCACCACCAATGCTGGCAAAAATACCATCAAATTCTGGCCTGTGGAGGAGGGGCATATGAAAGGTGGCTACACTGTGCCACTGCGCCAGAGAGTGCGCCAAAGAGTACTATTAAGCCGCCTCCTCAGTGCGTGTTTAGAGTTCGTGGCAGTCAGTGGTTGTCGAGAGTTCATAGCAGTCAGTGCTAGCAGAGAGCTCGTAGAGGACAGTGTGTGTTAAGAGCTCGTGGTTGTCGTGAAGTTGGAGTAAGATGTTGTAGTAAAGAGTGTTCCATGTTTTATGCAGTTATTTGATGGGAGAGATAGCAGATGTTATTGTAATGAGTGCATTTCGTCAATATATATGAAGGTAAAATTTATAATGTTCCTTTATTAGTTGTGTATCTGAAATAATGTGTCACTACAGGTTCAGTCAACAAAGCATCTGGCTCGTGTTCTTGTATTAGAGTGAATTTTGGTTTTCTTGCGTAATTATAGTTTTTCTAAATTTCTTTTGTCACGTCAGTATAATTGGTATCAAAATTCTTGTCTTGTTGGAAAAGAACCGTGCCAGATGTGGGCGTTGAGTCACACTCCCACATACAGAACAGTTACATTTGTGCTTGGATTTTGTAGGTTTTTTAGTTGCTGGGGACTTAATTAATTAACTGTGTTTACGAAAATTTTCTTACATTGTTTGTTGCAGTCAGATAGCGTTATAATACTAGTCAGGGCCAACCGATTACGAGACTTACGTAATCGGACATACAGTTACTAAAACTAAAAATATTTTCAATGAATCATATATTTAATTAAGCCCCCATGCACGTTTTGAACAGGTATTGAGGAGAGGAAGTGGATTACTGAATACAAAATGTTGGAAAATATTTACAGTGAAGAGTACTACTGTTCATATCTTCGTAACGAATAAAGTTACGAGAAATGCAATCATGCTTGTTAATGTTTACATTTACCTTTGGTCAGTGGAGCATTATCAGACAACATTGAAGGCTATGGCGGCTGCTACACAAGTGCTCCGCAAGTGACCATATAGTGTATGGTGGAGGGAACCTTTTACTACTAGCCGTAGCCTTTCCTGTTCCAGTCGTAAATGGAGCGAGGGAAATTGACTGTCCTTATGCCTCCTTACGAGCCCTAATTTCTCTTATCTCGCCATCGCAATCTTTACAGGGAATGTGCGTCGATAATAGTAGAATCGTTCTGCAGTCTGCTATAAATGCCGGGTCTCTAAATTAGGATTTCACGAATAGAACGTCGGGATCCGTCTAGGTATTACAATTTGAGTTCATGAAACGTTCCCGTAACAATCATGTGTTTTTTGAACCTACCAGTAGTAAATGTAATGTTGCTTTGCGAACATATGTCTAGGTACTTAATCGGCTTGACCATGTAAAACAGCACACCACTAACACTGTTATAGAATATTAAAGGACTGTTTGTTTTATTCATCAGGATTACCTTACAATTTACTACGTTTAGAGCTGGCTGAAATTCGTCGCACCAAATTGAATATCTGCCTAAATTATCCTCTATCCTTGTAAACTCACTCAACGATTACACTTCAGTGTGTAATTCAGAGTCATCAGCAAACATTTGCAGACTGTTGGTAACCTTGTTCGTCAGATCCCTTATGTATGTGAAGAAAAAGATCGGCCCTATCTCAATTCCCTGAAGACACTCTTGTACCCCCTGGTAGCTAAAGAACTTTCGTTTGATACATTTTTTTATTATTTTCTGGCTAAAAGTCATTTCAGGAGATCAAGACAAATGATACACCCTCCGTTGTATAACACAAAGTGCGACAATAATGTAATGAGACTGATTTACTTTGCAAGATGTGGCAACCGTGAAGACTTGCGTAGGCACAATATCTTTGACCTTTATCTATGAGCTGATTCTAGTCCAAGCAGCACATCGATGCAACTGCTCAGTCGTGAGTTGTGCAGTAATAAGTTAACAAATGTTTGTGCCTCTCGTCACGGAAGTGGAACCGCATAATATTGCGCAACGGTATGCAATTTCCTTTTGCGTTAAATTGGGTGAAAACGCGACGACAACTTACAGTAAGCTTCAGAAGGCTTTTGGAGAGGAGGTTGTGTCAAGAGCTGAAGTTTTTCGTTGGCATAAAATGTTTAGTGATGGCAGAACTAATGTTGAAGATGAAGACCGCAGTGGACGACCATCAATCTTGTGTGATTCTTTGATTCCAAGGGAATTTTTCATAAAAGGGGGGGGGGGGGGGCGGAGGGGTGCCTCCTGGACAAACAGTTAGCCAATATTACTACAGAAAAATTTTCTAAAGATTTCGTAAAAGAGTGTCCATGCCTACATTGCTGATAAGTGGATTCTGCATCATGATAACGCGCCATCCCATACTGCTCTGTCAGTACAGCAATTTTTAATCTCAAAACAAATTTCAGTACTGCCACAGCCACCTTATTCACCCGATATCGCTCCGTGCGACGACTTTTTCCTATTTCCAAGAGTCAAAACGGTGGTCAAAGGACACCATTTTCAAACAACACAAGATGTCCAAAAAGCTGTGACGAGGGTCTTGTAGGATATTACAGAAGATGAGTTCCAGGAATGTTACGATCAATGGCCGAAGCGCTGGAAAAAGTGTGTGCAATCAAAAGGGAACTACTTTGAAGGAGACAACACTATACCTGACTAAAACGGTAAGCAACATTTTTTTTCACTTCAGTCTCATTACTTTATTGTCGCACCTCGTACGTAACCTCCCCATATTGAAATTCGGCTCTCTCCAGCACAGAAGAAACCTGCCATCTATGCTACTGCAGCTGAACCTAGGTACGAGATGAGGGAAGTTCAGCCAGATAAAGCTGCACAGCGAATGCGGCTGACTATATCGGGGACTGGAAGTGGGACGGAGAGACCGGCCTCTGCAGACGCTGGAGGGCTCAGAGAGCCACCGCCTCCGGCCCCCGTTGTCAGGCTATTGGCCGAGGCGATCGGCTGCACTTGCACGGTTCGCTCTCCCACTTGCCGATCCGCCGTGTTCCTTGTGGGCGGGATCTCCACTCTCCAACTGCGGCACAAAGGCAAATCCGCCGGCGGCCGCGGATTAGCTCGGCGGTCGCTCCCTAAGCAAGTTAGCGCCCCGAGATCCAGTTAGTGGGCGCGTGGCTGTCCTGGGGCGCTGCGCTCGACGAGCCCTCGTCTCCATCTGCAAGCCTCGGGTTAAGGGGGCGTCACCTGCGCCTCGGCATTCACTGCACGTGGCCTCTCACACAAACAGCTCGTCTCTACTGACGTTGTAGAAGTCGTTCATGGCACCCATCAATCTCTAGCGGATAGACCAGAGTCTAACATATCGAGTCGCTATATTCAATGCTGTGAAACTAGTTACCGCCTGACAGTTGAAGACATACTAGCGACCCTGGTGATAACAAACCTATTCCCCACTCAACACAGTACGTGCCGTTTTGAATTCCTCTTGAACTCATTTAGGCAGTAGTTAAAATTTTGCATTCCACGCATTAGTAAAGTAACAAGAGACTTGAACATTAGTAATATAAATGTAAACACAGCCAAAACTCATGAACGAAATAACACAAGCAACAATTTTTTCATGAAAGTCTAGTCGCTTAACATTTATTCAGCCTACATCCACATCTACATCGATAACGCGATGTCCACAATAGCTAGGCTAAGCTCCGTGTTGACTGTTGGCTGCTCAGACTGGCCTGCCCCGCTTCACCTTCCTCTCAGTTGAACTTCTGTCTACTCTCTTGGCTAGGTCCAACAGCTGCCAGCGGCGCCCTTGATTGTGGTCTACCTGGCCTGTGAGTAGATAGCTCCTTAGTTCCACACGGACAATTAACCTTCTACCCACATGTATTGAGCAGTTATTTAATTTCTTCAATTTACTGAAAATGCAAATCATTGAAGATTTTGTTTATGTTAGTCTGCAATAGTGGAGACCGTAACATCCTGAAGAAGATCCCAGCAGAGGTGCGAAACGTCAGTTATTTTAAAAGGAGATATGACGCGTCCAACAACCCATAATATTTTAATTTAAGCATTGTTGTAATGCATGTCGTTCCCTAATAACCCTTTCCTGCTCAAAAAATCGGTTTCCAACCCGTTATATTTTATCAATGCCATCTTTCCTCCAATGGTCTACAGTCCAACAATCTTCGAAACAGTAACACAAGCAACTATTTTTTTAATGAACGTGTAGTCGATTAACATTTATTCAGTCTACATCCACATCTACTTCGATAACGCGCTGCTTCCTGGACTCGGGTAGGCGCGCCGGCCCCGGATCGAATCCGCCCCGCGGATTAACGACGAGAGCCGGTGGGCCAGCCAGCCTGGATGTGGTTTTAGGCGGTTTTCCACATCCTCCTAGGTGAATATCGGGCTGGTCAGCACGTCCCGCCTCAGTTACCCGATTCGCAGACATTTGTAACACATTTACACTATTTCACGATTTACACTAGACGCAGACAGATGGGGTACACTAATTCCGTCTCGGGGGGTATGGGGTGGCGGTAGGAAGGGAATCCGGCGACCCCTCCGAATTAACCATGCCAATTCCGTACTTAACCTTGCCGCCGGCTGTTGTGGACGTGCGGTTCTAGGCGCTTCAGTCTGGAACTGCGAGACCGCTACGGTCGCAGGTTCAAATCCTGCCTCGGGCATGGATGTGTGTGATTTCCTTAGGTTAGTTAGGTTTAAGTAGTTCTAGGGGACTGATAACCTCAGATGTTAAGTCCCATAGTGCTCAGAGCCGTTTGAACCATTTTTTAACCTTGCCGACCCTGCGCACAATGCGGGATAAAGGCAGTAGCAAAAGAAAGAAAGAATCCACATCTACTTCGTAATTCAACTAACCAGCGAGTGGCGGAGGGTACCCCGTACCACTACTAGTCATTTTATTTCCTATGCCATTCGCATATAGAACGAGGGCAAAACGACTGTCTTTATGCCTCCGTATGAGCCCTAATATCTCGTCCTTATATTCGTGGTCCTTACGTGCAATGTGTGTTGGAGGCAACATAATCGTTTCTGCAGTCAGCCTCTAATGCCGGACCTCTAAATTTTCTCAATAGTGTTCCTCGAAAGGAATGTCGCCTTCCCTCCAGGGATTTCCATTTGAGATCTAGAAGCACCTACCAATAACAAACCTAGAAACTCACCTCTGAAGCCGGCTGTGGTGGCCGTACGGTTCTAGGCGCTACAGTCTGCAACCGCGCGACCGCTACGGTCGCCGGTTCGAATCCTGCCTTGGGCATGGATGTGTATGATGTCCTCAGGTTAGTTAGGTTGAAGCAGTTCTAAGTTCTAGGGGACTGATGTCCTCAGCAGTTAAGTCCCATAGTGCTCAGAGCCATTTGAACTATTTCACCTCCGAATTACTTCGATGTCTTCCATTAACCCAAGCTGATATCGATCCCAAGCGCTCTAGCAGTACTGAAGTCAGAACAGAAGTCGGCCGTTTGCCTTTCTTGCTACAATACTCACATGTTCGTTCAATTTCATATGGCTTTTCAGGTATTTCAACGATGTGACTGCCTCAAGCGGGACATTAATAATGGCTACTTATGGCTGGTTTGTTGCGGCCTAATTGCTCTTCTGCGATAACCTCTTCGTTTCAGTGTAGCACTTGCACCTTACATCCTCAATTATTTGCTGGATGTATTCCAGTCTCTGTCATTCCTTGCAGTTTTACCCTCTAGTATCCTGGAAATTATTCCCCGATGTCTTAAGACATGTCCTATCATTCTGCCACTTCCTGTTGTCAGTGTTTTCCGTGCATTCCTTTGGTCGCCGATTCCGCGGAGAACCTCATAATTTCACCACTCTTCCGTAGCACCACATCTCAAACGCTCCTAATTTTTGTTCTGGTTTTCCCACACACTATGAGTTATTGCCGTACAATGCTGTGCTCTAAACGCAGACCTACATTCTCAGAAAATTCTTCCTCAGAGTAAGGCTTGTGTTTCATACGAATGTCAAGAGCGCCCTCTTTGCGAGTGCTAGTCTTCTTTTTATATGTGTTGCTTCTTCCGTGAAGGGTTATTTTGCTTTCAAGGTAGGAGAATTCCTTAACTTCGTGTACTTTGTGATCACCAATTTGATATTAAACTTGTCGTTATTTCTTACTTCATCTGCTTCTCAGTATTTTTGTCTGTCCTCATTTAAAGCTGCATCCGTTAGACTGTTCTTCTATTCAACAGATCTTGTATTTCTTCTTCACTTTCACTGAGGATTGCAATGTCACCTGTCGTCGGAGAAGCCAAATTAAGGAGATGTGGAAGTAAACTTGTCTAACGCTTTATCTAGCATTACTGTTTTCCAACTTGTTTAAAACTGACGTGAGTACAAGTTTACACGCAATCTGCTGTTTATTTACATTTTCATTCCTTATTTCCTGAAAAGGAGCAAGGAGGAAGAGTTTGATTCCTAGAATGTTATTATGCAGGTTTTGTTTACTTTACTTGTCTATAATAAGGCTCTGTTGCATAGCATCTACATTGTCCATGACAGGACGTGTTATGAATCGACGACAGGCCCATTCATTGCTCAGTACTATTCAGAGACGTAAAGTACAATACGATGGAGCAGTAGCGCTACAGCATTTCCTGGTCGCTGAATTTGAAGGGGATGTCCTGTTGCATGGACTGCGAGGTCACCTGACTTGAACCCCCTTGATTGTTCTCTATGGGGATATGTCAAGTGACTTATGTATGAGACCCCAATGGATACGGAGATGGAAGTTGCCAGAAGTGTAGCTGCCTGTGATGCGATTCGAAACTCACCAGAGATATTTGTCAGCGTGCGTCAGAATCTCTGGAGGGACCACATTCAACACATGACCAACAAAGCAAACACAAGGCTCAAACGACTCTACCCTATGCTTAACAGGCGTAGCATGCTGAATAAGAGGGTGTCCAGATCCATGTACACCACACTTATTAGACCTCTGATGACGTATGCTGCTCCTGTCTGGGGATACGCTGCGCCCACACGCCTGCACCGTCTGTAGTTCATACAGAACAAAGTACTCAGAATCGTAAGCAATGCTCCGCGTTACACACGCACCGCGGACCTTCACCAGGAATATCTGCTAGATACCTTCTTGCACGTATTCCAAAAACTCTCCACACGACTGTACAGAAACACTAGACACTCGCGTAACCCGTTTATCCTTTCTCTGGGGAACTACGGCCACAACCATTGATGGAAACATGATAGACCAAAGACACTATTAGCAAGAAACCAAACATCTATGGTCCATATGACGCTAACACATCAGTACTGCCGAGTCCCTCGAACACAGCTACTACTGGCAACCCCAGATTCTCGACCCGTCGAAAAACAGGCAATCGCAGGAAACCGTACTGTACACAACACGCAAACTAGCCACACACACCCCTTACACTGTAAGCTGATCTATGGCCGATCGCCCACTAATGTATGACGACGACGAACTGTTACAGGGACGCAGCAGCTGCAGCAGGCCCTACAACGTGCACCCGCAACGACAAAGGTAACGATGCGCGATACCTCGCACTGACACAACCACACCCTGCATGCACAGTCGTAGCTAGCAAGTCGCTACTGTCCTTACTACCCGTCCTACTGTCGCAGAAGATTTTTTTCCCCTGGCGCTTGCCTTGGCACTTTTTTTCCTCTGCCCTTACAAACCACTACCCTTCAATCGCTTTCGTCCACTTTCTGTCTCCTGATGGACCATGTCAATGAGTAATCCTACCCAGACGCATGGACAACATCACAGCCCACATCCGGTGACTCCTGATTTGAAAACTAACATGTCATACGGAGGTAACAGTAGAATTTTTGGTTTGGTCACCACGTTGGTATGGGCGTGGAGGAGCTCCATCCTTTACCCGGGACGATCGGGGTTCGACGGTCGAGCAATGGAAACGTGTCGGCTCTTCGGGTGAATCAGATCTTTGCTTCGTTAGGCCGGTAGTCGTCTCCACAAACGGCATCAACGAGGTGAACGGCGGCTCGAAATATGCAGCGCGTCATACACTCTGGCTGGTGGCAGCAGTTTTATGCTGTGGAAAAAAATCTCCTGCGCTAGCGTGGGACCTGAGGTAGTAATCGAAGACACGCTAACGGCATCCTTTCATGTTTGATGTCTGCCCCGACGGCGATGTCATCCTTCAGCAGCCAGCTACAGTGGTTTGAATACCATTATAGTGAACTCAAGTAAATGTCTCGGCTACCAAATCTACCTGATATAAATCCTATGTAACGGACATAAAAGTTTTCTGGGTATAGTACCGCGTCATAATGAATTAAAACTACTGCTACTGAAGAAAAAAAGAAAAGAAAAAAGAATAAATCCACCGTTTTGGCCACGTTTGTGGCGTGACCCAGGAAGAAGGCCGCGATGTTTTTTTTTCTTTTTTTTCTCCAGCAGCAGTAGTTTTATACATTATAACACGGTACCATACCCAGAAAACTTTTATATCGACAGACTCTGCCCGCGGAAGCCAACGCAGTCCGATGGAACCGATCTGGATTTCTATCGAGCGTCATCAGCTTGTATGCAAATCAGAGGCGCGTTATTTACATGAATTACATGATCTGTGCGTAGATGGTTCAAATGACTCTGAGCACTATGGGACTTAACATCTGTGGTCATCAGTCCCCCAGAACTTAGAACTACTTAAACCTAACTAACCTAAGGACATCACACACATCCATGCCCGAGGCAGGATTCGAACCTGCGACCGTAGCAGTCGTGCGGTTCCGAACTGAGCGCCTAGAAATACTCGGCCACCGCGGCCGGCTGTTTTCAGTAATTCAATAACTGCTCAATACATGAGGGTAGAAGGTTGATTGTCCGTGAATTGGTACGTGTGGAACTAAGGCACTATCTACTCATAGGCCAAGTAGAACACGATCAAGGGCGCCGCTGGCAGCAGTCGGACCTAGCCAATAGAGCAGACAGCTGTAGGCGGGTGGCCAGCAACGACGACCGAAGTTCAACTGGGAGGGGGATGAAGCGGGGCAGGCCAGTCTGAGTAGTCAACAGTCAACACGGAGCTTGGCATAGCTGTTGTGGACATCGCCTACCTGGAGGGTGGGCATGTCTTTACCCGGTGGCCAGGCATGAAGCCAACCACAAACGGATATACAGAAGAGTGGTTTAGTTATTACTGCAATACCCAGACCACAATAAGTACGCTCTAGTGGCCACAGTTTTGGTATGCGGCTAACAGGGCGATAGTGAGAATATTCTATGATCCACAGTAAAGACAATATTTGAACGTGTTTTGAACATGAAGGCTCCAGCACAATTTTCGTAATTACACGGTGTGGCTGTCGAGGACTCTAGAGTGTACTTTATATTGTGTCTTACCTCAGTGCCGAAGGCATGTTCTATTGTTTTGTAAAAGAGTCCTGTGTTCTCAAGGAAATTTTCTTATCAGTATTCTGTTTTAAATTGGGCTGAAGGAGTGTTCATCACTGTACACAGCTACATGTTCCAGTCACATCACTGTGACAACAACCTACATTCGACGTCAACGTGCGATAATCATTCACAGACAGAAAGTGGCAGCACAACCAGTGGAAGGTATTTAAAGTGTGTCCGAGGGATGCGTAAAACAGATGATCGTTGGCTTTCGGGTCAACGGCGGAAGCATTTACGAAACTGTCAGGCACCTGGTTCATGTACCGATGATGACTGCTGGTCATCGGCAACTGAACGACCAGTGACTAGCGATAGGCGGTCTTTATAGATGCTCCATCCAACTGACGCCTTGGCGTATACGGCGTGAAACGTTTGACAGTAAACACCCAGAAACCAGTTGGGAGTGTTATTGTCCGGGAAAGGTTTTCAAGGCATTGCCTGCGTGGTCATTTTGGAAGGCCGAACGGATCAATATATATATGCATGTATCCTTGGGGACTATGTCTACTCCTACGGGTACTTTGTTCTTCCTCGGCTCGATGAAATTTACCACGAGAACAATGCAACGTGTCACACAGCTCGCACTATACCTGTGTGGTTCGAAGAACACCAGAACGAGTTTACCCTGCTGCCTTAGCCAGCAACCCCCCCCCCCCCCCCCCTCCTTTTGTACATGCTTTTGAGTGACCAGTGGTGTATTCAAACACTTACCAGTGCTCCAGTCTCTGATCACTATGTGATGAGACATGGTCTGAAGATGACTTTTGATAAAATCGAAACCTGTTACCATTTCGATGTACGATAACTAATTTTAATAAATCCTTCGATTAAGAGTGATCAGTGTTTTAATTATCTACAGATCACTCATGCTTTCCAGCAAACTTTAGAAAATTATAATAGTTCAGTCATGTTTGATATTAAGTCCCGAATAACGAACGGATGAAACAACAAAAAGGACGCTCTAATTAGTCAACAAGATGTTTTACTTTAATTTACTGGATAACAACTTTATACTTTGAAGTAAATCGGAATAGTCCACTTACAATCCGAGCTTTAATGATAATTAGACCTAAACTGTACTTTACTGTGCCACGGTTTAATGATCACAGCTTCTAAACACTCAGGCTGAAAAACTGCCATCGTGGTTTGATGAGGGGTGCGTGAAATGGTGGTCTAAGATTACTGACAACTTCCACATAGGGTTTATCATCTGAAAAATGGAAGGTTTCGTTAACACCTAACACAAACAAATAATAAACGAAACTGGTCTGTGCTTTTTATATTAACGAAAATTTAGTAAATACACATAGACATGAGGCTTTTGTTTACGTACGTGGTCAATGAGAGTACCACATGACTTAATGGAATCAGGATATCAGGATGGGCACAAGGTAACGCTTTTGGTAGCACAGTGCGGAATGGAAATCAATCGTGTGTACATCCAGCATGCCAAACAAAAAATATTTTCTTAAAGACGTTCCACATGCACTACAGTGGGCTCTACAGAGAGGTAAACTATAGATATAAGAAAGATAATCACTAGCTCATAAAATATTGATCGTATCAGAAAAATCCGTAAATTTGGTGAAACTTATCATACATGAAGATGACTGATAAACTTTGGAAATATAACGCTGTTCAACTAGGAACACACTAGGGCCCGTCTCAATGACAAGTGGTCAGTAAAGAAGGAGAAAAAAAAAGGTCCCGATTATAACATCGTGACATTATTCGTGTTATCGGTGATCGGAAGATCAATAGACTTATAATGCTGTCCTGTTTTTATTCATGATAAAGCAAGGGATACCTGACTGGTCACTAACAAATAATGGACGATAAAAGTTCAAGTATTTCAAAATAGCATGAGAATATGAACATTACTCTTAGATTAGTTAACTGTGCCACTTGGAAAATAAACAGGCTTATAATATAGCATCCTGGCTAGTTAACAGTGGCAAAGGGGCCGACAGAGTGTCTGAAGGACTCGTGGTTGGTCACTAACGAGCAAGGGACAAGAAATGTCAAGTAATTCAGCAAAACATTGCATAAAAGTATCACCATCATGTACAGGTTAATTTACTGAGCCGCGCGGGATTAGCCGAGCGGTCTCAGGCGCTGAAATCACGGACAGTGCCGCTGATCCCGACGGAGGTTCGAGTCCTCCCTCGGGCATGGGCGTGTGTGTTTGTCGTTAGGATAATTTATGTTAAGTATTGTGTAAGCTTAGGGACTGGTGACCTTAGCAGTTAAGTGCCATAAGATTTCACACACAAAATTAACTGAACCATTCACTGATGATTTGCATTCACTCGGCATGGTCCCTAATGTAACACCGTGCATATTATCTGAATACAAACACAACTTCCTAAATTCCCTGTAATCCATCAAAGTGTGAAAATTTTGATGTCGCCTTACGCACAACTGCCCTCTCTAATCTGGTTCTCAAATATTATACTGAATTTACTGTGATGAAAATTGTCTGGACACAAAGCATTCCTCCGAATATGGAAGATCTCATTTAATTCAAACGTATGTCTACTATTAAAGCCTTAATCAGTCGCCCATGGTTGTAACATAAAATAAATAACTAGAATATTAGCACACTTTAAGAACATTCAAACCCCCTTCTTATACTCAGTATGGAGCGTGTTACTAGCAGTTCCATGTTACGTACAAACCGCACCTGCAGAACTTGTACGAACCCTCTGCCTTTACGTATCGCTAAAAAGCCGTGGTGGGGGAAAAGGCCGCCCTAAAGAGCGTAGCCATATCCTCCACCAACGCAGCGGATTGACCATACATCTGTCGATCGGTACAGTTAATCTCTCTGTCGACTCACTAATAACCTGAAGTTTGGCAAGACTGTTGGCACAAAACACATCTCTTCACCGATTCGAAATACGTTCCACTCATTCTGTCATGGCCTGCCTGCCAAAGTGGCCGTGCGGTTCTAGGCGCTGCAGTCTGGAACCGCGAGACCGCTGCGGTCGCAGGTTCGAATCCTGCCTCGGGCATGGATGTGTGTGGTGTCCTCAGGTTAGTTAGGTTTAACTAGTTCTAAGTTCTAGGGGACTAATGACCTCAGACGTTGAGTCCCATAGTGCTCAGAGCCCCCCCCCCCCCCCCCCCCAATTCTGTCATGGATTCGTATTCACACATGGGATTGGAGAAACAAGAATAATGCTGATGCTCCTCACACAGATAAAAATTATAGAGATACATTCTTCTCCTTACTCGATGTCTGCCCCAGCCACAGATGAATAGTTAGAGAAAATAAAGTCATGAAGCAAGACAAATGTAAATGTCGTGTGATTAGGGCCTTCCGTCGGGTAGACCATTCACCGGGTACAAGTCTTTCGATTTGACGCCACTTCGACAACTTGCTCGTCGATTGGGATGAAATGATTAGGACAACACCCAGTCCTTGAGCGGAGAAAATCTCCCACCCAGCCGGGAATCGAACCCGGGCCCTTAAGATTGACATTCTGCCACGCTGACCACATAGCTACCGGGGGCGGACATGAAGCAAGATGATTCATTATGAAAGCGACCAAGTAGATCTTTTTCAAAGGGCGTCTATCCCATGCTTTAGATAGACGCTGATGAGTATATCACGAGTACAGTCCCTGCTTCTACAAGTAGGTCCTGTTCCTTGAATCCAGGTGACCAGTGTTTTCCCACTGTAAATTCGCTTATTTCAACAAGTTTCTAGATATACTGCACACAGAATTGACCGAATGAATTATCTATTTCTGCAGATACGTGATGTATAGGCCTACGTTTTTCGCATCTTACCGCGTGCCCTGGACAACACAGCCGTGTTATTTCATTTATAATGGAGTGCATTTAGTATTCAGGCCTGTCGTTTCATAAATTGTTGACAATGGACAGTATTTACTGTCTAAAGGGAAAAAAATCTATTATTCTACTCATAAGTGTTTTGTGTGTGTGTGTGTGTGTGTGTGTGTGTGTGTGTGTGTGTGGGTGGGTGGGTGAGTGTGTACGCACGCGCAAAGATTATCATGCACCGTGTTTCTTTCAGTAGAATAAAAAGTGGCATACGAGATGTCAAGAAATTTAAACTAAATGTACAGTAGCCCTCCACAGACGATTTTCCTCACATTTAGTTGTGTTACAGGAGCCAGTACTTCAGAAGCGATGTGTTGGGGCTTTGTGGTATCGTCTGTTGGGACGGAATCCGATCTGCCTTTCCTGACGCAAGCACAGCACTGGCGTATCGAATGCATTCTATCCGCCCGAAAGAAGCTTTCAAAAAGCACGCCTCATACGTGGTAACCGTTCAGATATTAATGGCTTCTTTAAGCGGCTACTAAGACGCATTTATCTTCAATATGCATTTCCGAAAAAAGGTCATGATTTAATTGTGTCTTCTTTTCTCTCAGTAAAGTTGACCGAACTTGTTTGCTAATGTAAATTTCTTTGTGCATGTAAAGTTGCTTCCATAAACTATTAGTGTTTGTTGAAAAATAAATATAAATAGCGTTCAGTAGCAGCTAAGCTAAGTTGAAGTCATGTGCTAAGTTTAATAGTCATTTACAAAATCATCTGATGAGGATTACCACAAACTACTGTACTTCATAGACAGTCGTTCTACGTTCATGAAACGCCCATTTGAAACTCAGATGGCATCCTCCCAGAAAACAATTTACCATCAGTATCGAGTTTCAACAAAGAACGTCATGTCTCCAGATGTGACGTATATAACTCGGTCCTTGAGTTCGAAGAGGTAAGCACGAAAGTCAATGATACGATCTTGTAGACGAGTTGTGTAAACTATGAAATAAAGCGGAGAGCACTGAGTGGATCTCGGACTTTTGCTGTGGAACACACCCACATTATTGATAATTGTCCTCAGACTATAGTTATGCTATATCACAAATTATAGCTGCATAAGCCTAAAACACGTGAACAAATACTTTGTTTCAAAGCAGCATTACATTGATTTCCGCAACTGCTGTGAATACGGTCCCGCAAGCTCCTGGTGTAATAAAGTATTTAGCGAACGATCCACCTCTAATTATCTCTTATCTCCAACTAAATTTTTCACTTACGAAAAAATTGACACAGAGCCACACGTTTATATACAGGCATATTCAAAAATATGGATCCAATTTAACTGATTTGTATTTCGTGAAGAATAAATTGTGTATGAACAGTATACATTCCAGTGAAAGGAGGAAGTTTCAACGTTTTTGAAGATAGGTTAAAATGTTCGACTTGTCGCACATTTGCTGCAAATGTCACAGCGGTTGTCAGAGGCGGGACGAAAACAGCCTTCTTAACACAGCGCCACGGTGACTAAGAATGAAGAGCCAGGTCTTGATTTCCCATGCGACGTATCTATCGCCGACGAAAGGACTGATTTAAATATCCTCGTACACGACGGTGCCAATGGGGTGGAGCTCCAGCCTGCTGTAAAATGAATTCCAGTAAATCTTCAGTATGTTGAGGAAAGGATCATTGTTCCAACATGTCTAAATACGTTATTTCACAAAAAAAGAGTGGACCATAAACTTTTGTCCGTGATAAGGCGCAGAACACGTTTAGCTTCGCCGATTCTTTGTCTTAGTGGAATATTGTACGGGGATTTAGCGCACCTCATATGGGAACATTTTGTCTAATCACTTTTGCACTAAGATAAAACGCAGTTTCAAAGCTAAAACTTAAGCGCGGTAAAAATGTGTCATTCTCCATTATTTACAGTATATCACCACAAAATTAAATACGCTGTTGTTTGGTATTGTCAAGGACAGCATGCACAAGTCGTAAGCGGTAAGACTTGTACAGAAAACGCAGCCTGAAAACTCGCCACGAAACTCTCTTGTATTCGTCCGACGGAATCCTCTGATACACACGATTGGTCTGGGCTTCGTCATTCGCAGAGACATTCAGTTTGTAGAAAGTGTTTATACTTATGGTTTTTCTAGTTGGCACTTTACTTCAATTCTGAATGGTGCACTGTAACTTCCGACTCCCTCCTTGACATCTCATGAACGCAGAAAACCTTCCGCTGCATCGTAACTTTCTTACAACTAACTATTGGCGCACATTTCATAGTTATACAAAAATCGCTCCAAAAAATGCCGCAGCGCCACGCCAAAATTCGGCTCCATCAAAATACAGCATGGTTATCATTAAACTAAGGCGACTTGAGAGGGCCCCCACGCAAGCAAGTTATCGTAAGACACTGAAACTTCGTGGGAACATTTATAATGACATCCTAAAGAGAAATAACGAATATACTAATGAAAAAATATAATTTCCAACTGAGAGAGTAAATCTGTTAATTCCGTCTCATGTTTCCGTTCCAGGTTACAAAATTTGCTCAATATGACAACCATCTGCATGTACAACAGCCCAGAACAGCATTACAGATCTCATTTCAAAATTATTGTTATCTGCACTTTCTCAACGGTAGATCACGGAATGCTCAGACCCGCCAGGTTAGCCGAGAGCGCTAATGCGCTGCTTCCTCGGCTCGGGTAGGCACGCCGGTCCCGTATCGAATCCGCCCAGCGGATTAACGACGACGGCCAGTGTGCCGGCCAGCCTGGATGTGGCTTTTAGGCGGTTTTCCACATCCCACTAGGTGAATACCAGTCTGGTCCCCACATCATGACTCAGTTACACGACTCGCAGACATTTGCAACACGTTCACGCTATTTCATGGCCCACACTAGAAGCAGACAGCTGGGGTGCACTGATTCCATCCCAGGGGGCACAGCGTGGCGGCAGGAAGGGCATCTGGGAACCCTTTCAAATTAACCTTGTCGAATCCGATTGTAACCAAGTTGACCATGCGAAAAATGCGGGAAAAAGTCGAAAGCAAATAAAGAAGAAGAATCCCGGAATGCTCAGCTGTCGTGATGCAGTTCTTAGAGTGCTTGAACATATTGCATCCATAATTGTCAGCCAATGCACCAGTAACTTCTAGAAGAATTTTTGGCGCCATTTGGAAGTCTGCCTCTCCCAGCAGCAATTTCCAAATCACAAAATAATTCGAGCTTCCAAATCACGTACTTCAACCCTGGTGTGGAAAGAGGAACTCTCTGTATTCCTTTAATGAGTCAACACCCCTGAAGAACAACTGCACTGTTCCTGTTTTTTTAATAAAACAGCTTTACTACTAAAGATCTCCTGAGCTTGTCGAGACCCATGTTGTCTGAAACTCTAACTCTTACGTTTCAACCCTACGTTGATGTACTGGCTCGATTAGCGAATGTTTAAGCATAACCAGCCAGTACTATAAGGTTGGTATTGTTTTACAGATGCAAAGCTTTGACGTTCAGCTTGAAAAAATTGTTGAAAAGCTATTAACATCCGAAAGGGAATATTAAGAAAATTATGGACTTCTAATTTGCGAAAATGATCATAGATGCAATTCAGAGAGTGAGATTATGGAAAACACAAACCAAACTACAATTATAAGAGTCAAGCGGCAAGATAAGAGTGCTGTGATTAAGACAGACTCTGTTGTAACAAGCGTAATATTAAATATCGTAACATTTGATAGTGACACAAAGTTCTTTCAGTATTTGTTTCATTTAAAGCGGTGGAGAGAGTGTGTCAAACTATCGTCGTATCTTCGGAGAAAGCAGTACACGAAAACTATGAAAATGTTTGAGCAAGTCAGAAACTTTCGATACAAGAGTTTGACTATGGAATGAAATACGAATGCGGAAGGCTTGTCAGTTTTCCGTCTAGCGGCTGAAACGTGGGAGCAGCTGCACCGATACAACGTAGAAATAGTATCTACCATGTTTAGTCACGACCGAAGCACAAATGCGACACCACGTCTAGTGGGAACCGAAGCACAAATGCTGCACACTCATAACGAAAGCGAATTGTACCAAACCATCCTTGCAAAGGACAGATGTGGGTCTAATTTTTTTCTGGTCAGTGCTGACGACCTTGTATGCTGTCCGAAATTAATCTCGCACAGCACGATTGGAAAAGTTTGATCGAAAATTTTAATTACAATTTTACTCCGAGGGAGCGCTGTGTCATTCATTCAACACAACTCAACGACGATGACACGAAGCTACATGCCACATGTCGGAAAAAGTTGACATGTCAGTATATGGCACTAAAATTAATATGTGGGGCTGCCGGCGCTGTATAGCACTCCACGCGTGGAGGGAGTCAGGTAAGGTCAGCAGTCGCAGACCTGAATGAAATACTGCTCTCTCCAGTTGGCTCGGATCAACAGGGGAAGGAGTGGAAGGCCGAGGACTAGACAGAGACAGAGGAAAAGGGAGAGAGAGAGAGAGAGAGAGAGAGAGAGAGAGAGAGAGAGAGAGAGATATGGAGGAACCTGCCGTCGTTTCGAAAAGAGTACCCAAAAGCAGCTACGCGAAACTGTTGGCGTAATAAACTACTGATGTTCGAAATGCAGGACAATAGTAGTAACTGGTGAAAATCTGTGTCACTTAAATTTCACGCACTCCCATCTATTCCCATATCCCAAGAAAATCACTGGTCTCAAATTTAATAAGGGAACCCGAAATTTATGTACACACAGTAAAAAAGTTTTGCATCACCTCGGTTCCGAGAGTTCCGGAACCTGTACAGAAAATTGTAATAGAGATCAACCGCTTTCAGGATTCCTCCGATCCATAATCCGTAGGTAGCGGTCATCCACTGCAGTAGTAGCCCATGGACGCCCCGGGCGAGGCATCTCCATGTCCGAACAACATCGCTTTGGTTCACTTCGAGACGCCTGGACAATTCCCTTGTAGCAATGCTGACAGGATCGATCCGCGGTATTGACCGTCTAGGCCTCGTTGCACTTCCTTCCTATTGGAATGACTGGAACTGATCGGCTGTCGAACCCCCTCCGTCTAATACGCGCTGCTCATGCATGGTTGTTTACATCTTGGGCGGGCTTATTGACATCTCAGTCAAAGGTTCTGTGTCTGTGATACAATATCCACAGTCGAACGTCTGTCTCCGGGAGTTCTGGGAATCGAGGTGACGCAATTTTTTTTATGTGTGTATTTCACTGGGATTAGAAAATAATCTAGGAACTGACATATAGACATCATGGTTCACATACTAATTACGCGATAAAGGTGGTCTAATTAGGATGATAGTCCACAAATCATAAAGTTACAATTTCACTGACAAAACATTGTAATTAATATGATTGTGAAGTAAGGTATCTAATTGTAGAGGTTGGTAGGGGCAACAAAATTTGAATAACCTACTGGTGGCAAATGTGTGAATCTGCCACTAGGGTGCGATCTTTTTCGAGAATAGCGGCGAACTCGTTCACGTACTGAACTGCATTCTGAAGGAGTGGAGCTTAAATACCTGTGAAAACAACTAGTTTTTTATTTTTTTATTTACATATTTTTTCATGACGCTCTTCTGAATCGGTTGAGATGAATGTTAGGTTCGGTGGATTGAAGAGTATATGACTGATTTCCTGCCTGATCCGAATCTAGACCGACAAAGTGCTCCGTCACTGTGGACTTCACTGTCGACGGGATCATAATCCATAATCATTCTTTTGGTTTCTTTTTAGCATTATATTGCTCCTGCTAGATCCCATTACGGTGTCTATGTCTACTTCAACGTTTACAGATCCACTCTTCAAATTGGTGGGTGATCACAGAACCACTTTCTGATTATTACTCGAACGTCCCAAAGTCGAATACCGCGTAGGAATAATGAAGCCCTGGACACCATTATGGCGCCTACATCTACTTATATATGTTCATGATCACTCTTGAAATTGGCGGGAGGTCATAGAATCATTTTCAATTACTTCTTGAGCGTCTCAATGTCAAATACCACGCAAGAATAATGAAGCCCTAAACCTTCCCGTGTGAGCAATGATTTTCATCACGGTGGACATTTCCGCCATGTTGATGGGGCTCAACAAAATATTTCTGCATTTGTGGTAGAAATTTGGTGACTAGGCGGGAGGTACTATATGCGAATAATCACTCGCAAAAGACCTCATCGCCTTGAAAGACTCCTTTGTTTTAACGAATCTCACCCAAACTCACTTGTCATATGCATGGCAATCTACCCTATTTCACGATAATACAAAGCAAATTAGCATTCTTCATATTTTTTCAATGTGTTCCATAAGCCCTATTTCCTAAGGGTTCCATACCTCAAGGCAATACTCCAATGTAATAGAGGACATACAAGCGTAATGATGGCAGTCTTATTAGTAAATTTATTGTATCTCCTAAGACTTACGTCAATAAAATGCTGTCTTCGGTTAGGGTTGCACATAGGTGTTTCTACGTTATCGATTCAATTTAGGTTGCTGTTAACCGCTTTCGCTATGTATTTAGCTGAATCGACGACTTAAATTTGTGTGATTTGTTGTGTATCCGAAATCTGATGTCTTTCATCAGCGTGCATGTGGAAGACTTTTCTTTCATGGCCGACTGTCATTTTTCGTGCCATGCTGATATCTTCTGTAAATCATTTTGCAATTAGTTTTGATCTTCTTATAATCTTACTAAATGATAAACGACAGCTGCTCGGATTGTTCCTCAAATCGTTCATAAAGATTAAGAAAAGCACATGGCTCTTGAGACTTCCTTGCGGTACCTCAGATACTAATTTAGTTTCACTAAATATCTTCGCATCAGTTCATGAGAATTACAGCCTTCTTACACGAAATCACGAATCACGTTACATAGCTGATACGATGTTCAAAGGAAGGCGATTTGTTGAGACAACGCTTGTGAGGAGCAGTATCAAAACCCCTCTGGAAATCTAGACTTTAGATCTCCTGTCGGTAGCACTCAATACCTCATGCAGCTACAGAGCTAGTTGTATATCGAATTTAGTGTTAGAATTCGGAAAGAATTTGACAAATGGCACCCAAACAGAACCATCGTTGAAGACTATAAATCAACTCACTTCTTACCGTGGCGGGCGGCATCACATTTGGTACTCCGAACGTGAAATCCCAGGATTCTTTTTTCCAGATTATAAATGGCTTGAAACACTTCCTCGATTCTACGCATCGGGAAACTATCAACTGGCATCCAAACCCTCGCAACGATACCCACATGGATCTAAGCAAAATAAGACGGTCGTTGAAAGCACAGCCAGTAACTGCATTAATACGTAGTAAGAGAAAATTTCCGCAAGTATACAGGACTGTGTCGACGCTGGAAACGGAGTATATTCAGATATCAAAAGGGCCATGGGACTCATCACTAAGAAGACTGCCCCACTTAATGAGACCGATGGAACAGTCATGACAAATAGTAATCGACAATTGCAACGACCGGTAGAACACTGTTCAGACCTCTACTCAAACCCGGTTATCATCAGCTCAAAAGCAATTGTAGAAATTTCTCAGTTGTCAACATGCCATGAACAAGACTCTGTCTCTACTTATAAGGGGCTGTAGTACGGCTTAAATGTGGAATATGCACTGGCGAAGACAACATACGCATAGAAATTATCAAATTGACTCCTGCCTTCCCCGTGCTCCACAACTTTTTTTGAAACCTTAGGCTGAGGGTACTGTGCCGCAGGATACGCGCGATGCTGACGACGTCATTCTATGCAAAGATAAAGACGATCTCCTTAGTTGTAACTGTTACCGCAGAATGTCACTGCTGAATCTCGTCGGAAAAGTGTTTGCGAGTGTGGTGCAGACTGGAGAAACTTGGTGAGCGTGTGGAACCTGAGTGTGTTCTTCAGGAAAAATGTCGCAAGGAGAAGACCTCATTGTTCATTCTTCTTCTTCTTCTTGCGTTACGGCCCCACGGGTAACCCCTTCGTGGACTGCATTTTCCTCTTCTTCTCCCAGAACCTCTTCATTCTTTCTTTCTCTTCTCCTCTCCCGCTCTTCTTCCGAGATCTTCAGTTTCCGTTTCTCCTGCCGGCTCCACTGGTGACATTCTAATCTTTTCCTGTATTCTTCTCTGTCATTGATCTCCGGCATATTTGTCGGAGTATATTTGTTCCTCCAATTTTCCTTTCCTTCGACCTTGATCCCCAGTTCCAACCAGTCCTTCCGAAGTTCAACAATCCACTTGGATCCTGTCTTTCCCCTTGTCCTCCATGTTGTTTCCCACACTCTCTTTGTCATTCTGTCCATACACATTGTTCATTCAGAATGAGATTTCCACTCTGCAGCGGTGCGCTGATATGAAACTTCCTGGCAGATTAAAACTGTGTGCCGGACCAAGACTCTAAGTCGGGACCTTTGCCTTTCGGGGGCAAGTTCTCTACCAACTTAGCTACACATGCACGACTCACGCCCTGCTGCACAGCTTTAGTTCTGCTAGTATCTCGCCTCCTACCTTCCAAACTTTACAGAAACTCTCCTGTGAACCTTGCAGAACTAGCACACCTCAAAGAAACGATATTGCAAAGACATGGCTTAGCCAGAGCCTTGGAGATGTTTCCAGAATGAGATTTCCACTCTGCAGCGGAATGTGCGCTGATATGAAACTTCCTGACAGAACTAAAGTTGTGAGGAGAGGGCGTGAGTCGTGCTTGGATATCTCAGATGGTAGAGCATTTTCCTGCGAAAGGCAAAGGTCCTGAGTTCAAGTCTCGGTCCGGCCCACAGTTTTAATCTGCCAGGAAATTTCTTATCAGCGCACACTCTCCTGCAGAGTGGAAATCTCGTTCTGGAAACATCCCCGAGGCTGTGGCTAAGCTATGTCTCTACAATAACCTTTCTTTCAGGAGTTCTAGTACTGCAAGGTTCGCAGGAGAGCTTCTGTAAAGTTTGGAAGGTAGGAGACGAGGTACTGGCAGTACTAAAGCTGTGAGGATGGGCCGTGACTCTTGCTTGGGAGCTCAGTTGGTAGAGCACTTGCCCACGAAAGCAAAGGTCCTGAGTTTGAGTCTAGGTCCGGCACAGTTTTAATCTACCAGGAGGTTTCTCATAGTTCATTGCATTTATCGACGTTTTGCAAGCATTTGACCCAGTCCACAGGGAAGTACCATATACTTTACTAGTGCAGATAGGGTTCTGCTAAGGCTTTTGATGATGTACGGGGTTTTCGTGACAATTTTGAGGGTGCTGTGATAGTTGGAGAAAGCACGTCAGATACTTTTCTTGTGCTAAGAGGAGTTTGTCAAGGCTGCATACTGTTCCATACCTTGTTTGTTATATTCTTCATGTTACTCCTCGAAGTGGTTTTGGCGAAAGAAACCTGGGCATCAGGTATTGGGGAAATGCCAATTCTCGCACACTCTGCATTGTTGCCAGATGTATCCAAGATGGCGGCGGTGACGTCATACAAGAGGGTCATGTGTAGACTTGGCAACAGCACATGACATCACTTAAGATGTTGGCTGTGACGTCATTCAAGATGGCAGATATTGGCAGGAAGTTTGAATTTTGGTAGGAAGAAAGTCAATTGGACTACCTCCACTAACCTGACCCCCTCCCCTCCTCCAGAAAAAGTGCGGGAAGTTCAAATTCCAACAGGATAATGTAGACAACATGGTTATCTCTACTAACCTAAAAATATCGCTGGAAAGAGAGGGCACTTGGCCTATCTTCACTAAATCACCTGACAGCCACCTCGTCCTAGGAAATGGTGGGATGTTAGAATTTTGGCGGTAAATAAATGTCAGTTGGGGTATCCCTACCAACCTAAGAAAATGGAGGGAAAGAAAGGTGACTTGGGCTATCTCTACGAACGTAAGAAAATGGCGTGAAGGAAGGTCACTTCGACTATCATCACTAACCTAAATCATCTGACCTCCACCTCTTCCTAAGGATTGGTGGGAAAAGGACCCAGCCTCCACTGGGCTGCTGGAGAGAGGAAGGAGTGTACTTTATTTATTTTGGGACACTTTAATTAGAGGCGGATTTTGAGAGTTAGTATATTTATCACAGTGATACAGAAAGCACGCCCTGAAATGCCACACAGCCTACAGACCGGCAAACCACTCGTAAATAATGCAATACATTTGTGTCCGGACAGCCAAATAATTCATAAATCGTCAAAATAATAATCCATCAAAAAGAATCTGAAAACATGCTTGCTAATCGTCAAATGTCGAAATCATGCACCAGTCTTTATTTAAACAATTTGAGTCACTATATAAATCCACTGTGTTCGCCACGAGGTCCAGAGCCCAACTGACAGCACACAGTACCACCACCAGATGGCACTTACATCCATTCTGTGACTTAATCCAAGATGGCGGCCATGATTTCAGATGATGAAACACGTACCATTATCCAAGACGAAAGCAAACTGTGTTCACCATGTGGTACAGAGTCCAACTGCTCTAGTACAAAGTACTGTCACCCAACCCAAGATGGCTGTATGGAGGGGAAAACGACTCAGATTATGCTGGGTTGCCGGAGGGAGTAAGGAAGGAGTGTACTTTATTTATTCTGGAACAATTTATTTAGGTATGGAATATATTGATCAAACTCATACAAAACACACGCTGTTACATGCTTTGGATCACGCTACACAGCCTACAACCTCTAAACTACTTTTAAATATAGCTCTGCAGACAACTCCTAAATTCCTGAAATAATTTTGGTACAGACATGCAAGCTCCTCCTCAATAATGCAGTACACACATGTGCAGAAGCGAAATCTTTTCATAAACTGTCGAATTAGCGCATAACACACCCTACAGACCTGCTGGAAAAATAATGCAACAGACACACAGTCATTGACCGCCGCCTGCTGTCAACTAGACAGGATATTACCAGCAGTGGACCTGTGTGTGAATTGGTTGCTGACGGCCACGTCACTTTGCGGGGGCTGTCAGTGCATCTTGACTGCTGGAGATGCACTGACAGCTCCTGCGAAAGCATTTCCTGTAGAGTTGCAAGTCTAGTTCCTTTCCGATGGCTGCAGCTTCCATCATGTGGTTATGTTTTCTTAGCCTCTTCTGTGCTTGGGAGTTTTGCACATTCTTGACCATTCGAGCGATAGCTCCAGTAGCAACAGCGAGGGAACCTACCGCCGAGAGTGTGGAGAGGGCCAGGATGAGAAATGGAGTAAAACCGCCAAAGGACTGACTTTGTATGGCGCAGGATAGGAATTGTATGTTTACATTGACATGGTACGCAGTGATATGTTGATGGGTCAAACATCGGTTTCACATTCTAATATTCAAGCTTTTGCCCTCGGTGGGAGAGCAGTAAAATTGAGTACAGGTCTTTCCATCTTTGACGATATGTAGGACACTTTTGCAGGGTTTGATTGTCGATGGAATATGGCGATCAGTGTAAAATAGATTTTTACTGCTGAAAGTCATGCCTGCAGAAAGAAAAAGAAATGTTAGACTGTGCTTCCACACCAACGGCATCAGTAATTCGGCAGGTAAATTCGATAAGACCCAATCATAGCTCGATTCATTCACAGGACATTCTTTTGTGCAGGGATATAGGAGTCCCTACATAGCAGAGGAAATGTTTGTGAATCTGTTGAAAGCAGGAAGGGTAAGATGTGATGGAGAGGATGCCACGTTACGACCACTCGGAAGACTACATTCGATGTTACTCTGCGCTATTTTCGTAAACAGGTTCTGTTAGGGCAAGGATTTTCGTGCGTACAAGTTGAGATATGAAGAAAGTGAGCATTAACTATTTCTGGAACACTATACAATTTCCGAGATGGAGACACAGTTCCGAATTTCCAAGCCATGTGACATCAGTATAAGATTGAGATCCTTGTTGGATGTGCTTGCGATGGTTTGTAGCGAGGCGAATGCACTTCACGGTGTTGCATCAGTCATGCTGGGAAGCTAAGCAAGAATGTCCAGCTAAGAGCAATGCACACTGTGCCACTCTGTCATCAATGGTAAACACACGTGCTGCCTAGAGTTGTCCCTCATATGGGAGCAGCATGAGTGCGCCTTAGAGTTCTGTGACGTCAGTATACCTGACTGTATACTCGAAAATAGAAGCATCTTTCATCTATAGTGGCATGAGAGCAATAGGTAGCACTTGCTTGAATCCAGCAGTGGCTCGAGGCTGTGTCAGCGCGTCTGCCCCTGGAGCTTCTGCGCTCCCATCCTGTCGTGTCAGCAACGGTGAATTGTTGTACACATATTTCAATGGGAATTACTCAGGTAACAAGTATGAATGCGATATCGCCGCCTCATTCTTGCAGGCACCTGTGTGTGAATTGGTTGCTGACGGCCACGTCACTTCGTGGGGGCTGTCAGTGCATCTTGACTGCTGGTAGCCTCCTGTGCGGTCTAGTGGACAGGGTCAATAGGACAGTTTGTGAGTTGATTTCGCATCTGCACATGAGTGTACTGCATTATTTAGGAGGAGTCAGTATGTCTGTACTGAAATTATTTCAGTAATTTAGGAGTTGTCTGCAGGGTGATATTTAAAAGTAGTTAACAGGTCTGTAGGCTATGTGGCGCAATCCCAAGCATGTGAGAGCGTGTGTTTTGTATCAGTGTGATAAGTATACTCCATCCCTAAATAAACTGTTCCACAATAAATAAAGTACACTCCTTCCTTACCCTCTCCAGCAACACAGCACAGGCTGAGTCATTTTCCCCTCCATACAACCATCTTGGGTTACATCATGGAGTGAAGGACAGTGCCCTCTGGTGACAGTACTGTGTACTAGATTTATACATTGTGGTGACCACACTGTTTCCCACCATTTCCCCCACCAACTTAGATTATGTTGTGGAATGGATGTCAGTGCCCTCTGGGTGGCAGTACTGTGTACCAGACCAGTTGGACTCTGCACCACATGGTGAACACACTGTTTGCCTTCATCTTGGATAACAGTACATAAATCATCAGCTGACGTCATAGCCCCATCTTGGATTACGTCACAGAATGGACAACAATGCCCTCTGGTGGTGGTACTGTGTACTATGTCAGTTGAGCTCTGGACCTCATGGCAAACACACTGAATTGTGGTAGTGCCTCATATTGTTTAAATAAAGATTGGTGCATTATTTTAACATTTGACGATTAGCAAGCATGTTTGCAGATTATTTTAGATGGGTTATTATTTTGACTATTTACGAGTTGTTGGCTCTCTGGACATAAATGTATTGCATTATTTACGAGTGGTTTGCAGGTCTGTAGGCTGTGTGGCATGTCAGAGTGTGCATTCTGTATCACTGTGATAAATACACTATCTCTCAAAATCCTCCTCTAACTAAATTGTCCCAAAATATATGAAGTACACTCCTTCCTCCCTCTAGCAGCCCAGTGAGGGCTGGGTCCTTCTCCCACCAATCAATAGGAGGAGCTGGTAGTTGGATGACATACTTGAGTGGACATTGTGCAAGTGACCTTTCTTTCCTGATGTTTTCTTAGCATTGTAGAGACAGCCCAGGTCACCTTCGTATCCCTCCATTTTCTTAGGTTGGCAGAGATACACCAGTTGACGTTACTTTACTGCTAAAACTCAAACTTTCCACCATTTCCTAGGCTGAGGTGGCTGTCAGGTGACTTAGGTTAGTGGAGGTAGGCCAAGTGCAATTTATTTCCAGCGATTTTCTTAGGTTAGTAGAGATAACCATGATGTGATGCATTATCCTGTTGGAGTTTGAACATCCCACAATTTGTTCTGAGGGATGGGAGTAGAGGGGGTTTATGTTAGTGGAGGTAGCCCAATTGAACTTCTTTCCACCTAAATCCACTTTCTTGAATGATGGGACAGCCGCCGTCTTTTATGATGTCATGCATTGTTGCCAAGTCTACACGCCACCATCTTGGACGACGTCTTCTCCATCATCTCTGATACGTCTGGCAACAATGCGGAGTGTGCCAGAACTGGCCTCGCCCCAATACTGACATCCATCTATATACCAGGGCTGACAGGAAAATTTACAACATCTCGTTACTCAGATCCAGGCTATGTTGAGAGGACATACTTGTAACCATCCTTTGTTTTTTCGCTGAAGATGCAGCATTCATAGCACATACTGAAGACGACTTCCAAAGAATTATTTCCAAATTTTCTGCCGGATGCAAGCTCATGTTTGTGAGTGTAAAGAAAACTGTGATTATTGCGCAGGGATACAGACCTGTGTGTGCCATAAGATTAAATGGCTTCTTCTTGAGTGTAGTCCACAAATTCTGCTACCACGGTTCGATAGAGTCAGATCTTTTTCTAGATGACAAAATAAACGCAGGAGCTGGCAAATGGCGAAAACTTCTGGGAAGCTCCGCAGGAGAGTATGGGACTACAAAAACCTTACGGTGGCCAAAAAAAATGTTCCTCTGTGAAACATGCGTGCTGAGCGTCCTCTTTTATGGTGCTGAGACCTGGAGGTCATATGCCGAACAAGAACTTAAGCTCAACACCTTTCATATGCGGTGCTTACGAAACATCCCAGGCATAACAGGGAGAGGCAGTGTGACCAAGTATCACCGTCACTCTCAAGGAACGTCAATAGAGTGAATAGGACACCTACATTTCCCGACGTACCCTACTTAGTGACTTAGTCCATACCGAGAAACCCTTTGAAAGACCTGATTTGCACTTTAAAGATTGCGTCAACCGCGGCATGAACGGATTTGATATTGACTGCGGCAATGGGAGGAGATCGCGGAGGGCCACAGCAGTTGGTAGAAAATCATCAAGGATGGCAGCAAGCTCCACGACGACGCCTTACTCAACAACTTACCTGCGAAATGAACTTGTAGACGAACGCCGCTGACAAGATAAGGATGATGGTTCTCACTGTAACAACCGGTTATAACGGTTTTTTAAACGCCAGTTTAGCCTGAGTGTTATAATTGTTGAAAATAAGTAGTTTCTGAAATAACCGATGCCTATTATTTCCTGTAATAAGCACAGACATCGAATTAAGACAGAAAAATTTTTACTCCGTCAGTTTCAAGGCACAAAGTTTCAAAATATTAAATTAAAGAGAGAAGTAAAAGAAAACCTAATCCGTCTACGGTTCGCTGCTTTTCTCGAAAAGTGATAACTAGTTGAATACTACAAGCAACTACTGGTGTACTCCTATTGATTCAGTTACTTTCAAAACTCTGCTCAAATATCTTCTTGTAATCGAGGGCCATAAAACTATGTCGGCAATAGGAAACCACCGCTAAAAGATGAAAACCAAGGTTCAAGAACTGAATTTGCCCCGGGGACATTTCATCATCATCATCATCATTCGTGACAGTGGCTAGATTGCACTGTGAAAAAAATAGACTAAAATATTTTGACTTCGTGGGGGCGCTGATGACCGCGCAGTTGAGCGCCCCAAAAAAACCAAACATCACCAAACGTTAATTTGCGCGTTTTAATAAGACAAAAGCAGATATTGGCATATTATGTGGACACATATAACAGATTAGCTACTTTCTATTTTCACTGTACATGATGTCGAAAGTTTGTTGTCACCTCCTGTTCTTAACCTTTAAAACCAATTGAGCATTGTACTTCACTGACACTACACTCCGTAAAGTACTTTCAGACTAGGGATAGTGCCATTTTGCAACACAAGTAACGCTCGACCACAGCAGCGAGATGCTACCGTATAAACTATGTGATCAGAAGTATCCCGACACCACCCAAAACATACGTATTTCGTATTAGCTGCGTTGTGCTGCCACCTACTAAACGGTACTTCATATCACCGACCTCAGTAACCATTAGACATCGTGAGAGAGCAGAATGGGACGCTCCGCGAAACTCACGGGGTTCGAATGTGATCAGCTGATCGGGTTACACTTGTGTCATACATCTGTATGCAAGATTTTCACATTCCTAAACATCCCTAGGTCCACTGTTTCCGATGTGATAGTGAAGTGGAAATGTGAAGGGAAACGTACAGTGCAAGAGCGTACAGACCGACCATGTCTTTTTAATGACAGACACCGCCAACATCTGAAGAGGGTCGTAATATGTAATAGGCAGACGTCTATCCACACCATCACACAGGAATTCCAAACTGCATCAGTATCCACTGCAAGCACTATGACAGTTTGGCAGGAAGTGACAAAACTTGGACTGGTTGCTCATAAGCCACACATCACGCCTCGCTTGGTGTAAGGAGCGTAAACACTTGACGATCGAACCGTGGAAAAAGTTGTGTCGAGTGACGAAATACGGTACACAACGTGGCGATCCGAGGGCAGAGTGCAGGTATGGCGAATGCCCGGTGAACGTCGTCTGCCAATGTGTGTAGGGCCAGCAGTAAAATTCGAAGGCGTATGTTGTGGTCGTGTTTTTCATGGAGGGGACTTGCACCCCTTGTTGTTTTGCGTGGAAGTATCACAGAACAGGTCTACATTGATGTTTTAGGTACCTTCTTGCTTCCCACTGTTGAAGAGCAATTCTGGGATGGCAACTGCATTTTTCAACACGATAGAGCACCTGTTTACAATGCACGGCCGTGGCTGAGTGATTACACAACATCCCTGTATTGGACTGGCCCGCACAGAGTCCTAAATCCTATAGAACGCCTTTGGGATGTTTTGGAACGCCTATTTCATGCTAGAACTCACCGACCGACATCGATACCTCTCCTCAGTGCATAACTCCGTGGTGAATGTGCTGCCATTTTCCAAGAAACCTACCAGCACTGGATTGAACGTATGCCTGCAAGAGTGGAAGATGTCATCAAGGCTAAGGGTGGGTCAACACCAAATTGAATTCCAGCATTACCGATGGAGGGCGCCACGAATTATTTTCAGCCATGTGACCGGATACGTTTGATCACATATTTTAGATCAGATGAGGCAAGTCTCGCTCACCGCATGAATTGGCGTATCATCTAATATACTGCGCCACATGGTAACAGGTGTAGTATTGTCTCAGCCTGAGACTGATTTGATGCAGCTCTGCATGCTACTCTATCCCCTGCAAGCTTCTTCATCTCCCAGTACCTACTGCAGCCTACATCCTTCTGAATCTGCTTAGTGTGTTCATCTCTTGGTCTCCCTCTACGATTTTTACCCTCTACTCTGCCCTCCAACACTAAATTGGTGATCCCGCGATGTCTCAGAACATGTCCTACCAACCGATCCCTTCTTCTAGTGAAGCTGTGCCACAAGCTCCTCTTCTCCCCAATTCTATTCAATACCTCCAGATTAGTTATGTGATCTACCCATCCAATCTTCAGCATTCTTCTGTAGCAACACATTTCGAAAGCTTCTATTCTCTTCTTCTCAAAGCTATTTATCGTCCACGTTTCACTTCCATACATGGCTACACTCCATACAAATACTTTCAGAAATGACTTCCTGACATTTAAAGCTATACTCGATGTTAACAATTTATTCTCCTTCAGAAACGCTTTCCTTGTCATTGCCAGTCTACATGTTATATCCTCTCTATTTCGACCATCATTAGTTATTTTGCTCCCCAAATAGCAAACGCCTTTACTACTTTAAGTGCCTCATTTCCTAATCTAATTCCCTCAGCATCACCCGACTTAATTCGACTACATTCCATTTTCTTCGTTTTGCTTTTGTTTATGTTCATCTTATACCCTCCTTTCAAGACACTGTCCATTCCGTTCAACTGCTATTCCAAGTCCTTTTCTGTCTCTGACAGAATTACAATGTCATCGGCGAATCTCAAAGTTTTTATTTCTTCTCCATGGATTTTAATACCTATTCCGAACTTCCTTTTGTTTCGTTTATTGCTTGTTCAATATACAGATTGAATAACATCGGGGATAGGCTACAACCCTGCCTCATTCCCTTCCCAGGCACTGCTTTCCTTTCATACCCCTCTTATAACTGCCATCTGGTTTCTGTACAAATTGTAAATAGCCTTTCGCTCTCTGTATTTTACCCCTACCACCTTCAGAATTTGAAAGAGAGTATTCCAATCAACATTGTCAAAAGCTTTTTGAAAGTCTACAAGTGTTAGAAACGTAGGTTTGCCTTTCCTTATTCTTCTAAGATAAGTCGTAGGGTCAGTATTGCCTCACGTGTTCCAACATTTCTACGGAATCCAAACTGATCTCCACCGAGGTTGGCTTCTATCAGTTTTTCCATTCGTCTGTAAGGAACTCGCGTTAGTATTTTGCAGCTGTGACTTATTAAACTGATAGTTCGATAATTTTCACATCTGTCAACACCTGCTTTCTTTGGGATTGGTATTATTGTATTCTTCTTGAAGTCTGACGGTATTTCGCCTGTCTCATACTTGTTGCTCACCAGATGGTAGAGTTTTGTCAGGACTGGCTCTCCCAAGGCTCTCAGTAGTTCTAATGGAATGTTGTCTACTCCGGGGGCCTTTTTTCGACTCAGGTCTTTCAGTGCTCTGTCAAACTCTTCACGCAATATCATATCTCCCAGTTTTACTGTCGCTTTTCCAATTTTCTATAATAACGCATTTTTTTCCGATTTTGGCCGTCTAGGGACCGCGTTAAACAACTAGTTTTCAATGTACATTTCTCCTATTGCACTCCTCCTCTGTTCTCTTCTGCCAATATGTCTTCATCTTCCCTCTGTGCTGCTCCCTTCGGTCTTCTGTCCACACTGTTCCTCCAGTTCTTCTCTTCTTCACTTCAAATCCTTCAAAATGTTGAATTTTGTCTCTCATTAAGTCTCTGTTTGTTATATCATCTTCTCCTATACCAATCTCCTCTAAGTCTGCTTTGACATCTTTGAACTAGGTAATTTGGGTTCTGGGGTTCTTGTCAAAAAACATGAATATTTTCTTTGTCAGCCTTTCATCATTAATTCTTTTCAAATGGGCGTAAAAGCTTACTATTCTCTTCCTCATAGTATCTCCCACTTTCTCAATTTTGTCATACACTTCTCTATTACTTCTAAGCTTCCAAGTCCCATTCTCAAACCTCGGCCCAAGTACTCTTCTAATGATTTTTCGCTCCTCTTTTGCTATAGCTTCCATTTCCTTGTTAGTGTTCATTGCTAAACATTCAGATGCATACAGACACTCTGGCTTAATCACAGTGTTGTAGTGCCTTATTTTTGCGTTAATTGCTACTGACTTCTTGTTGTACACATTCTTTGTTAGCTGGAATGCCATTTCCATTTTTCTTGTTCTTGTTTTATTTCCTTCTTTGTCTGAAGCATTGGGCTGGATGATTTCCCCTAAATATTTGAAATGAGAAACCTTCTTTATCTGGCCATACTTTGTAATCATATTGTTCGGCGCCTCTTTTGCATTGGTTAGGTACTCTGTCTTTTCAAAGGAGATTTTCAGTCCTGCTTTTTCTGCTGTTTCATTCAGAATATTGATCTGTTTGACTGCTTCTTCAAAACTTCCTGCCAGAATCGCTAAGTCATCAGCAAAAACGAGGCAATCTACTTCTAATCCATCCTTTATTCTTCCTAATCTGATGTTTTGTATTCCTTCTTCAGTCGTTTTCTTCCTCCACTCTCTAATAACTTTTTCTAACACACAGTTGAATAGGGTAGGTGACAACCCATCTCCTTGTCTTAATCCTGTTCTGATTTTGAATGGTCTGGATACCTCACCACGGAACTTTACTTTTGCATAGGTATCCGTAAGTGTTTCTTTGACGATTGCGACTGTTTTCTTGTCTGCTCCAATCTCCCTAAGGATGTTAACCAAGGTTGTTCTGTCAACGGAGTCGTACGCCTTCCTGAAGTCAACAAACGTGATAAAGATGTCTTTTCCTCTTAATCGTCTATATTTAATAATTAACTTCAAGTTTAAAATTTGCTCCACACAAGATCTTCCCTTCCTAAAGCCTGCTTGGTATTCACCAATTTCTTGATCAAGTTGTTTCTCCAATCTGTTTTGTAGGGCCTTAGATAGAATTTTATACGTTACCGGAAGTAAAGATATCCCTCAGTAGTTATTTGCATCGGTTTTATCCCCTTTCTTGAAGATGGGGTGGATTAATGCAGATTCCCATTCAACCGGTATACGTTCCGTTCTCCAAATCTCATTGGTTATTCCCAGTAGTTTTTCTTGAGTTGTATTATCCACACTTTTCCACATTTCTGCAATTATCATGTCTTCCCCTGGTGCTTTATTGTTCTTAAGGTTTTTAATGATTTCTCTGATTTCTATGAGGCATGGGGGTTCAGGATTATTGTTTACTGTGTTTGGGGTGTTGGCTGGTAATTTTTCAATAGGTTCCTGACAGTTGAGGAGTTGTTCAAAATATTTTGCTAAAATTTCAGAATTTTCTTCATTATTCATTGCCAGTTTTCCACTGGTATCTTTAAAACACAGATTTGGTGCTACATATTTTTGTAGTCCTCCCCCCCATGAACCATGGACCTTGCCGTTGGTGGGGAGGCTTGCGTGCCTCAGCGATACAGATAGCCGTACCGTAGGTGCAACCACAACGGAGGGGTATCTGTTGAGAGGCCAGACAAACGTGTGGTTCCTGAAGAGGGGCAGCAGCCTTTTCAGTAGTTGCAAGGGCAACAGTCTGGATGATTGACTGATCTGGCCTTGAAACAATAACCAAAACGGCCTTGCTGTGCTGGTACTGCGAACGGCTGAAAGCAAGGGGAAACTACAGCCGTAATTTTTCCCGAGGGCATGCAGCTTTACTGTATGATTACATGATGATGGCGTCCTCTTGGGTAAAATATTCCGGAGGTAAAATAGTCCCCCATTCGGATCTCCGGGCGGGGACTACTCAAGAGGATGTCGTTATCAGGAGAAAGAAAACTGGCGTTCTACGGATCGGAGCGTGGAATGTCAGATCCCTTAATCGGGCAGGTAGGTTAGAAAATTTAAAAAGGGAAATGGATAGGTTGAAGTTAGATATAGTGGGAATTAGTGAAGTTCGGTGGCAGGAGGAACAAGACTTCTGGTCAGGTGACTACAGGGTTATAAACACAAAATCAAATAGGGGTAATGCAGGAGTAGGTTTAATAATGAATAGGAAAATAGGAATGCGGGTAAGCTACTACAAACAGCATAGTGAACGCATTATTGTGGCCAAGATAGATACGAAGCCCACGCCTACTACAGTAGTACAAGTTTATATGCCAACTAGCTCTGCAGATGACGAAGAAATTGAAGAAATGTATGATGAAATAAAAGAAATTATTCAGATTGTGAAGGGAGACGAAAATTTAATAGTCATGGGTGACTGGAATTCGAGTGTAGGAAAAGGGAGAGAAGGAAACATAGTAGGTGAATATGGATTGGGGGACAGAAATGAAAGAGGAAGCCGCCTGGTCGAATTTTGCACAGAGCACAACATAATCATAACTAACACTTGGTTTAAGAATCATGAAAGAAGGTTGTATACATGGAAGAACCCTAGAGATACTAAAAGGTATCAGATAGATTATATAATGGTAAGACAGAGATTTAGGAACCAGGTTTTAAATTGTAAGACATTTCCAGGGGCAGATGTGGACTCTGACCACAATCTATTGGTTATGACCTGTAGATTAAAACTGAAGAAACTGCAAAAAGGTGGGAATTTAAGGAGATGGGACCTGGATAAACTAAAAGAACCAGAGGTTGTACAGAGATTCAGGGAGAGGATAAGGGAGCAATTGACAGGAATGGGGGAAATAAATACAGTAGAAGAAGAATGGGTAGCTTTGAGGGATGAAGTAGTGAAGGCAGCAGAGGATCAAGTAGGTAAAAAGACGAGGGCTAGTAGAAATCCTTGTGTAACAGAAGAAATATTGAATTTAATTGATGAAAGGAGAAAATATAAAAATGCAGTAAGTGAAACAGGCAAAAAGGAATACCAACGTCTCAAAAATGAGATCGACAGGAAGTGCAAAATGGCTAAGCAGGGATGGCTAGAGGACAAATGTAAGGATGTAGAGGCCTATCTCACTAGGGGTAAGATAGATACCGCCTACAGGAAAATTAAAGAGACCTTTGGAGATAAGAGAACGACTTGTATGAATATGAAGAGCTCAGATGGAAACCCAGTTCTAAGCAAAGAAGGGAAAGCAGAAAGGTGGAAGGAGTATATAGAGGGTCTATACAAGGGCGATGTACTTGAGGACAATATTATGGAAATGGAAGAGGATGTAGATGAAGATGAAATGGGAGATATGATACTGCGTGAAGAGTTTGACAGAGCACTGAAAGACCTGAGTCGAAACAAGGCTCCCGGAGTAGACAATATTCCATTGGAACTACTGACGGCCGTGGGAGAGCCAGTCCTGACAAAACTCTACCATGTGGTGAGCAAGATGTATGAAACAGGCGAAATACCCTCAGACTTCAAGAAGAATATAATAATTCTAATCCCAAAGAAAGCAGGTGTTGACAGATGTGAAAATTACCGAACTATCAGCTTAATAAGTCACAGCTGCAAAATACTAACACGAATTCTTTACAGACGAATGGAAAAACTAGTAGAAGCCAACCTCGGGGAAGATCAGTTTGGATTCCGTAGAAACACTGGAACACGTGAGGCAATACTGACCTTACGACTTATCTTAGAAGAAAGATTAAGGAAAGGCAAACCTACGTTTCTAGCATTTGTAGACTTAGAGAAAGCCTTTGACAATGTTGACTGGAATACTCTCTTTCAAATTCTAAAGGTGGCAGGGGTAAAATACAGGGAGCGAAAGGCTATTTACAATTTGTACAGAAACCAGATGGCAGTTATAAGAGTCGAGGGACATGAAAGGGAAGCAGTGGTTGGGAAGGGAGTAAGACAGGGTTGTAGCCTCTCCCCGATATTGTTCAATCTGTATATTGAGCAAGCAGTAAAGGAAACAAAAGAAAAATTCGGAGTAGGTATTAAAATTCATGGAGAAGAAATAAAAACTTTGAGGTTCGCCGATGACATTGTAATTCTGTCAGAGACAGCAAAGGACTTGGAAGAGCAGTTGAATGGAATGGACAGTGTCTTGAAAGGAGGATATAAGATGAACATCAACAAAAGCAAACAAGGCTAATGGAATGTAGTCTAATTAATTCGGGTGATGCTGAGGGAATTAGATTAGGAAATGAGGCACTTAAAGTAGTAAAGGAGTTTTGCTATTTGGGGAGCAAAATAACTGATGATGGTCGAAGTAGAGAGGATATAAAATGTAGGCTGGCAATGGCAAGGAAAGCGTTTCTGAAGAAGAGAAATTTGTTAACATCGTGTATAGATTTAAGTGTCAGGAAGTCATTTCTGAAAGTATTCGTATGGAGTGTAGCCATGTATGGAAGTGAAACATGGACGATAAATAGTTTGGACAAGAAGAGAATAGAAGCTTTCGAAATGTGGTGCTACAGAAGAATGCTGAAGATTAGATGGGTAGATCACATAACTAATGAGGAAGTATTGAATAGGATTGGGGAGAAGAGGAGTTTGTGGCACAACTTGACCAGAAGAAGGGATCGGTTGGTAGGACATGTTCTGAGGCATCAAGGGATCACCAATTTAGTATTGGAGGGCAGCGTGGAGGGTAAAAATCGTAGAGGGAGACCAAGAGATGAATACACTAAGCAGATTCAGAAGGATGTAGGTTGCAGTAGGTACTGGGAGATGAAAAAGCTTGCACAGGATAGAGTAGCATGGAGAGCTGCATCAAACCAGTCTCAGGACTGAAGACCACAACAACAACAACATTTTTGTAGTTTCTGTCTGAATGTGCTGTAAAAGGATCTGTTATTGTTTCTCTTAAAATCTTTATCCATTTGTGTAAGTTGGTTCTTTTCAAATAGTCCTTTTACTGATCTAATGAGTTTTGCTGTAGAAGATCTTTGCTGTTTGAACTCCAGGTAGTCCTTATCACTTTTGGTTGAGTGCCATTTCTTCCATGCCTTCATCCTTTGTTCTATTACTTCCTCACATATCTCATCCCACCATTCGTGTTTCTTTCTCTTTTTCATTTTTGCGACTTCTTGAGCAGATATTATCATTCCTTCTTTTATATCTTCCCATTTATCCGAACATATAACTATGTTTTGACAGAATTCTTCTCTTTTCTCTTTCAAGATGTTTGCGTCTATCTTTTGAGTTTTCCTGTTTTGTATGTGTTTCTTTCTTTGTGGTATGAAATTTAATTTGATTGTCGATAAGAAGTGGTCAGTTACAATGTTTGCCCCTTTCCGAACTCTCACATTCATTATTTCTTTTTGATTATAGTGTGTGATGGCTATGTGATCTATCTGGAACTCTCCAATACTTGTGTTTGGTGATTTCCATGTTTTCTGTTTCTTAGGAGGTTTTTTGAAATTTGTAGACATTAATTTTAAGTTATGACCCTTGCATGATTCTATTAATCTTTCTCCATTTCTGTTTGTCCTTTTGTGAGCCGGGTAGTTTCCTACTGTTTTTTTGTATTTTTTTTCTTGGCCTATTTGTGCATTGAAGTCCCCAAACAGTATTTTCACATTTGATGTTGGGATTTTAGAAAGTTCGTGGTCTAGAGATTCCCAATACGTATCTACTTTCTGAGGGTTTTTCTTATTGTCATTGTTGATGGTGCGTGGCAATTAACAAGTGTATAGGTTTTATTTAGGGCGCGGAATGTGAGAAAAGACAAGCGTTCATTAGGTGACTGGAAGTCGGTTATTGAGTTTACCCAGTTAGATTTCACGATGAAGCCTGTTCCAAGGTGAGGAAGGCCTCTTCCACATGGGTTTCAGCCTTTCTTTCCTTTAAATATCCTGTATCCTTCATAATCCATTAAATCTTCATCTGTAAATCTGGTTTCCTGCAGCGCACATATTTGGATTTTATATACCTTCAAGACTTTGGTGAGCTGCTTCAGTTTTCCCGACTTCAAGAGCGAGTTAATATTTAGGGTTCCAAAGAAATGTACATTGTTTTTCTTCAGTTTAGAGGATTTTGAATTTCTTGAACGAAATGCTGCTTCAGGCTCTCCAGAATCCTTAGGCCTGATTGCGCTGCTGTTAGCGGCGGAGGATTGGTTACCTGCTGGAGTAGTTCTATCTAGAGAAATTGACGTCATGCATAGTTGTTTGAAATTCAGGGGGGAGATGGCTTTTTGGGGCATTCCGAGGTTAAAACTGGGATTGTAAGTTCCAGAGTGTGTGTTCAGCAGCTCCTAACATGGAGAACAGACGCTGTTTGGAGCCGCTCCTCTAGGAGTTCAGACCCTACATTTCGTTAGTTTTTGGTCCGCCCTGGGTATTTGATTGCCCCAGTACCACCTATATCTAGGAGGCATTCCCCTATCCGCCACCTGGTGTGGCGCCCGATGGGGGTACTAACAACCCCACACGCATTATTTTATAGCAATGGATACTTTACAAATAAAAGTCACTCGTTCTCGAGGAAGATTTATTGTGAAACTAAACCTTATGATAGTGCTGCCACGGCTAAATGATATTTCGGTTCCTTTATCCATCCATTATAACCGAGACCATATAAATGCCGGAAAATGTTGGTCATACAGAACTAAAATACCGGTGTCAGTTTCAATCGGTTGGTTTTTCCCAACCCTATGACGAACCACTTTTGGTGTGCTGCACTTGCCCCACCTGTGGGTCTCAAGTGAGCTTTCCTGATGAACTGAGTCAACCAACAAAAGTGCCTGCGTCATACTACTTCTAACTTCCGTTAGGATGTATAGGAGATTGATCGATTACGTCGGATAATCCCACATGAGGGGACACTAACATACTTCTTCAGCTAGGAAAACACGTATGGTTCTGTAAGGTAGAGCCCTATAAATTTTTGGAGTGATTTAGCAAAGTCATGGTAAACCCTCTTTGTGGTGTCACCGCCAGACACTACACTTGCTAGGTGGTAGCTTTAAATCGGCCGCGGTCCATTAGTATACGTCGGACCCGCGTGTCGCCACTGTGAGTGATAGCAGACCGAGCGCCACCACACGGCAGGTCTAGAGAGACTTACTAGCACTCGCCCCAGTTGTACAGCCGACTTTGCTAGCGACGCTACACTGACAAATACGCTCTCATTTGCCGAGACGATAGTTAACATAGCCTTCAGCTACGTCAGTTGCTACGACCTAGCAAGGCGCCATAGCATTTGATAAATAATATTGAAGCAATGTATCAAGCAGAGAGATGTTCTCCAATTGTGAATTAAAGTTAAGTATTCAAGCAACTGCGTACTTTAATTACTAGACTCAACTCCTTTAACTGTTCCAGACCTCACGCCAGTCAGCGTGTAATTAAACGCGTGCATTTCGGCCTCCTCTAGCAACAGAGTGTTGGCTCTTCTGCCAACACTTCACTTTTACTTAATAAATTGTCCATTATCAGTCAAATAAAGATAGATTACTGGACGGAAGTGAACATTTTTTTGTTTCTGAAACAATTGTCCCACGAAATCTCAAGTAATGAAGCAAAATTACAACTGACGCCTAAGTAATTCAAAATATTCCGCAACTGTTCGAGTACTTAGGAACGTATTAAAATTAGCATTTAACTTCGTAGGATATGTTTTTCTACATTTCAGCAAAATAGTAATTCATTCACAGTTTAGGGTTTCTCGAGAGATAATGTACATCCCATAACGAAACATGAGACGAAGAGGTTCTGTAAGAAAAACGCCGTCCAAAGTCTACTGATGCGAAGTGCCTATTTATTTAAAATGTCGTTTCGGAACAGGAGTAGAGAGACCTTTTCGTAAAGCTCTTAAGCTGAAAGACTCGCTTTAAGAAACGATTTTGTGCTTCTGCAGAGAGCAGGATATCCTCTGCCTCTTTAATATTACTGCGCTATAAAAACAATTCTAGGAAGCGGATTCGGAGTAAAGCGTCTGCCGCGAGAGCTCGAAAGCCATGTTCGTGGATTCCAGAGCTTTTATATGGGACGTGTCGTGTGTAAATTCCAACTCCTGCGTGTGACGTCGCACAAAGAACGTGGCTGAAACCGAGAATGTGTCTACATCTTTTCACTGGAGATAGAAACGTGCAGGCACTACATACCTTTGGAGACAGCATTTAATATCTCGGAACAATTTATGATGCGTTTACTATTTAGTTGTAACATAAGGATTAGCGATGATTGGTCTGATACGGAATAACGTGAGAATGAGCTGTGGACGGTTTCACATTCTCGTCTTAACATATTTCAAGCTTCATAAACTAGATATAAAAAAAGGGGGAAAAATCAACGAATATGCGTGGAACAAAGTGTGCAAGGTTCACATACAGACGCTGCTGCATGTGAATGTAACTGAACAATACACTGGTGTGCAAAGAAAAACGCATCAACAGGAACGAAAATGACACTTTTATTCATAGACACTGATGTAACTGTGATTCATTATTGTACCTTGGACTTTACAAAAGGCGACATGCGGTTCTTCAGGGGAGGTTTACAATCTTTGGCCCGAAAAAAACATGTTCCTTGAGAACTTTTTTTCGGGGTGTATTATAGATATCAGTGTCAAATTTGGTCAAAATGTTTGATATTTCCTCTACAAACTGGAATATTTTCCACGGGAAATGTCGAAGAGCAAAGGCGGAAGTGCCGTCGGAACGAAACAAAATTTCGATGTAGACCTCCACGTGTGATATGTCACAGGTCAGCCGGCTCGTCTGACATCAAAACTGAGCTGACGTTTGCGAACTATATAAGATTCTTTAGGAGTTGTACCCAGCTTAAGTTATTTGGACTACAGGAAACAAAATGGCGGCCATTTGAAAAAATAATGTTTGTTTCATAGATTTTTCGACTTCGTCGGCCAAGTAAAAATATTTATAGTTGATGGATCGGAATAAAAGTGGTAGAACTCCTAGACAAATTAGTTAGCTTCGTCGGAAATCATGCCGATCGGTGCAGTAGATTTGAAGTTACCATACTCCGCGATAAAAAAAGTCATTTCGAGAAAAACGCGTTTGCAGTTTTGACTACATATAAATGCAATATTATTCAAGTTCAATCTACTATTCCGGGTCCATAAACTAGTCCTTCCTCTTCCTCATAGAGGGCGTTTTGCTCGATCTGGGCCATTCTGCACTGCTCCAGAGCCGCTCGTACGGCCGGTGACAAGCGTTTTTCGGCCGCTTGAACCCGGTGGTCGTCCAAATGCTTGGCGAACTGCGTGAATACCCTTCGTTGAAGTTGGTCACTGCCAGGAAGGTCGCAATCTCCACAGTCTTCGCACCAGAATGCATGTGCTTGGGGCCTAGCTTCCAAACACACGCGTTCAAACTTTCATTTGAATTTTGTGTTTCCACCCAAGCACCGGTACAATAACTCGCCCTCCAAAAGAAAAAAAAAAAATGGTGCGTGAAAAACGCCGATTTCAGTCAGGTGCATTTTTTTGTTCAACTGCGATTAATAAACATTTCCGTTCCGTAGTCGGAAAAATCGTTTCAGGGATGGATTCTAAACGCTTCTATGGGTAGAAAAATGCAATTTAAAAAAATCTATTTTTTGAACCAAGAGATAGTAAACCTCCTCTTAATATAGGACGGCATTACTTGCTCTACAACGTGAGCCTGTGCCGGCTACAAGGTTGACAAGGATTTGTTGTGGAAGAACTTTGTATTTTTCCACCAACGCAATTGACACCTGCTGGATGACAGCTGGCGAATGGGAACGTGCTGCAGTGCATCTCTCTAACGCACCCCACAAGTGCTCGCTGGGGTTACAGGCGGGGGAGCTGACCGGACGGACCAATCGCCAAATATGCTCTCGTTTGAAGAGTTCCTCTCTCTGTGCGGTTCGATGTGGTCGCGCATGTCATCAATAAAAATGTCGGGGCCGAATACACCCCTCAAGAGACGTATCTGAAGAATGAGTACAATGTCTCAGTAACACTTAGCAATGAGTGTACCGTGTTCAATACGCCCAGGCAACAATTTCTCTCCCACCACCATAAAACATTGACGACCAAAGCAGTAACGTTCGCCAGTGCTGGAAGTACCTTCATGTGGCGAGAGGTAGGGACACGTAAAGTACCCAGGAACATTTTCGAACATGATATTTTTGGCGATCAGCGTGCTGTGATGTGGGTAGGCGTAACGATGCATGGGCGTAATCGGTCAACATTATTGCGACACGATGCTCCTATAACATGTATATTTTTTCAGTGATGTGTTGATGTTGTTGTGGTCTTCAGTCCTGAGACTGGTTTGATGGAGCTCTCCATGCTACCCTATCCTGTGCAAGCTTCTTCATCTCCCAGTACTTACTGCAACCTACATCCTTCTGGTAGCTATTCAGCTACACAATCTACAACTTCTCTTATTTTATTTTTCTGTTTATTATGAGTCTCCAAACGTAAATGAGCGTTTTTTGTATGTGACCTACGGTTGTGATGTTGTGGTGCTCTCTAATATGTAATTGGCGAAGTGAATAGGCTGATTTCGTGACCTATGGTCGCTTGATACTGCACTTTCTCCGATTTTTCAGAACATAGGCAAAGTTTTCGCTGCCATTACGTGTTGTTGCGGCTGTGTAGTATTCATTTGCTTCGTAGCTGTTTGGCTAGGTGAGGCGTGTATTTGAAGTGTATTTGGCGTTTGTGGTATTTGCTTTGTGTGTGTGTGTGTGTGTGTGTGTGTGTGTGTGTGCGTGTGTTCAGGTCTCTGGCAGAGAGATAGATAGATAGATAGATAGAGAGTAGTTTTAAGGATGTTCTCGCGTCCGTCGGCCGTCGTAATTTAATTTGTTATTTACTACAGAAATTGATTGGTAATGGTGATTGTCGCCGACTTACGTGGTGGTCCTTAATCAAAATGATATTTCATTCAATTATTATTTAGAATTAAATGCTTTTGGAAAGTACTGTTTTTTAACAATATTAATCTTCAGTGGACATTGTTACGTTAATGAACGTTGGACTCGCTGAATCTTAAAAAATGAACATATAAGTTGAACAATGGAATAAACTTTTCATATTAATTTCCTCGGCTAGTCAGTTCGCTTTAAAGCAAAAAATCTTTAGTTATTAATTACAACTGCGACCCACACACGCGCGAGAGTATTTTTTCTTACCTCCGTTAACCATTTCATTGTAGTCGGAGTTCTGGCTCTGGCTCTCGGCTGTTGTACTGAAGATAAGAATCTTAAAGCTACGTATTTCCTGCAACGTCGGGCGGCTGTGAAGAAAATTGTATATTATGTTAATAGCGAGCGAGTTTTTCGCTTCTGCTAATTTTTATAAGTTAATATCGCCGCGTAATGTCGTCATTGGCTGCATCGGCAGCAGCGATTATTGCACTGTGAATTATTCGAATGCAGGTCATCCAAGGAAGGCGGACACGAAATCGGGATCAACTCTTACAGATTAAAAGTGAAAAATAATATTAAATCAATATATTATCTGCTTAATTAGTACAAATATGCTTACATTTGCCTGCACTCGCAAGATGTCCGTCTACACGCAACCAAGACAAGAGAAGAAGTGAAGACGACTAAAAATTTAACAAAAGAGCGTATCTTGTCATCTCATTAGATCATTTTGTTATATTTCTTTGCCCTCGAAACTTACACAGATAAATTATTATAATACGGATACATGAGGAAAATGTATGTTCGCCTGAGCGGCTGTTGTCCACTTATTATTCAATTTTTAAATTTCTCTTGTTTATAAATACTATTTTTAAGTCTTTTCTTAGTATTTGATTGTGGACGGTTTAATGTGTAAGAATGTGTAAGTATACAGAACACCTCAGAGCACTGAAAAGCGATAGCTCACACTCAACATTTGCAGACCACCTGACAGGACCCAGTCACCACCTAACGAACAGTGAAACAGAGTTACACATCCTTAAAACCAGTAGCAGCTTATACTAAAAATTAACTGCAGAAGAAAACTATCCCATACAACAATCAATAGCCCAAGGAAAGAAAGTGCTCAATGAATACACATCACTGTGCAATAAAAACCTCTTCGCCACAATAGAAGAATATACAAATAACGCCCACGCCTAAACTGCTCATGTGAAAAAAAGTTATTTTTCCATCCCTTCCTGTCTCTCTGTCTCTCTCTGCCCCAGTACTGAATACACGCACACGCACACGCACACACTCACATGTTTTGAAAAATTGGAGAAAGTACAGTGTCAAGCGACCATAGGTCACGAAATCAATCTATTCACTTCGCCAACAACATATGACAGAGCACAATATCAAAACTGTAAAGTACACACACAAAAATGTGAAATGTACTCATTTCCGTTTGTAAATGCATAATAAAAGGAAAAATATTACCACAGCCCACTTCGAGATTCTGTTCATAGTTTTATCTATTTGCTGGCTCGATTTAATCCGATGCGGCAACACTATACACATGATTTGACGAGACGTTCCGAAACATCTATCGCATAGTTGGACTCTGACAAAGCTCATATTATGAATCGAAATTTAGAGAGACGGTTCATCCACTGATTATGTCAATATTACGGAAATCTTGTAGACTTCATGCTGTTGTCTTCTGTGTGTACCACGTGACAGCCTATGCCATCATTCGCAGCCAATGGAGACGTGTACTGGGAGGTGTCAGAAGTTTGTAATATAATGATGATGATTAAGGGTTAGCAAAGAGAGACCCCTAAATATAAATCAATATTATCTAATGCACAAACCGTACGCGAAAAGATCCGTTATTGTGTGATCACAACATCAACCGTATCTGTCACTGTCTGAACCATCAAGAATCTAGCATTATGTTTCCAGAGCAATTTTAAGTTGAACGACCACATAAGTCTTGTAATGGTTAAGACAGATATCAATCAAATAGGGAGAATCCTAAATAAGTGCATGAAATGTATTCGCAACTGCGAAATGGGCTACCGTTACTTATATAATGGAATGACGACAGTGAAAATTTCTGCTGGACGATGACTCGAACGCCTGTTTCCCGTTTATCGCAAGCGGCCGCCTTACCATTTAGCTATCCGTGCACGACTCACAGCAAGACCCAAACTTCCATGTGTCTTCAACCATGTGTCCACAATCTGTACTCCGTAACGTATATTTTAGCACAGGAGACAGTCGCTTGCCTGGTGTCGGCGAATAAATACGAAATCGCAGTGCCTTTCCTATTCCGGATTACGATGCAAAGTGCATTGCGGCGACTACAGCTGTTATGAATCATATCAAATGTAGTCGCATAGCGAATATGGACTATCAACAGCTGTGTAACGGAATGACGACAACGAACGGGCCTTTAACCCGGAATCCCGTTTATCGCGAGCGGCCGTCTCACTATTTAGCTATTCGTATACGACTCACGGCCAGATACAAACTTCCTATACTCGTACATCCACTATGTACATTCTCGTACAGGGGAGACATTCTATTTGAAAGTCGCTTCCCAGATGTTGGCGGTTAAGTACGATATTGCAGTGCCTGTGTTATTCCGAATTAAGATGCAAAGTCCCTTATGACATGCGGAACTTCACATCTGTATTTGGAATAACATAAGCAGCGCAATATCGTAAAAGCGAAGCGTGCGTCATGCATGAAAGCGGTGGCTTAGACGCCATTGTTCGATCGTTTGCTTGACAACTGTTCATCGTTTCTTACGAAGTAGGATTAGTGGAATAGACACGAAGAGGAGCTTTATAATTCGTCAGCAAGAGAACATCAGTGTTAGTCAAACAAAAGAACATCGTACGAACAGCCCTTATAGGCCCATCGGTACCGACCGGCCGCCGTGTGATCCTTTGCCGTTAGGCGTCACCGGATGCAGATACGGAGGAGCATGTGGTTAGCACACGGCTCTCCCGGCCGTTGTCAGTTTTCATGATCGGTGTCGCTAATTTTCAGTGAAGTAGCTCCTCACTAGCCTTACAAGGGCTAAGTAACCCCCGCTTGCCAGCAACATTCTGAAGACGCGGACGGTGTCCCATCCAAACACGGCAGTTCTTAACTTCGGTGACCTGACGGGACCGGAATTACCACTGCAGATAGGCCGTTAGCACCAGTGGTAGTCGCTACAGCGAATATATGCCTAGTAGAGAGGTCCGCTCAGAAAACTGCTGGCCCCCACACACCGAAATGAGTCAAAACTTGTATTACTTATTCCATCATACAGCTAGCATAATGAACATGACACTCACATTAAAGTAATTTGGTCTTACACAGAAAAATATGGACAGTCCTCTTTCCTTTGTACTACAGACCACTGAAAGAGGATGAGGGGAAAGTGATATAGTATACAACGTACCCACCGCCGCAAATCTTGCTGTGAGTTGCAAAGTCCGACTGTAGATCATTCTTTTTCTCGGTGAATTTTCAGAGCTATAACTCACGTAAAGAAATATGGAAAGACTCTAACAATAAACACTATAACAATTTACTCTCAATACGTGATGTTCTGCTAAAACACTACCGTTCCTGAGTTTCGACCGTTAATGTTATGGTTATGGTTATGACATTCACCTCCACTTTCAGAGAAAGAGCAGTCATGTGACGTTGTAATGGCTTGACTACAATTTAGGAAGCTTCTAAATTGTACCACTCTTAAAAGGTTGACGGAATCGTATATTTGAAGTTAATGCAAAGCTACAGCTGAAAACTAGGCATCTACACTTACTGATGGTTCTACTAGCAAAGATACGGCCGGCGTTGTAACAGTTAAGCTGTCACGTCAACTGAAATAACATCTTATCTCGCATAATGAAGCTCTGTAATTATTTAAACACGTAATTACATCAATAACTGTTACAGATATGGTTGACAATATGCGCTGTCTGCTCTCTGATGTTCTGGGATAGTACTTAAAGGCAATGGCGTATCAGAAATGAAGCCAGAGATTTTTACAAAGTGGACTATAGGAACATGCGAATCAAAATATATGCATGATGTTACTGTCGGTGTAAAGACTACAGTAACATTCTTTAATGTGTTATAAAATAGCCCGACTTCATAACGGAAGCCTTTAATGCTCGCCTGTATAGTGGCTCTGTACTCGAAGTTACGTCGGTTTTCCAGTGCCAGTATTTTGCTGGCAAGTGAAGAGGAGGAGATGGCGTGGAGGTCATGTTGACCAGTCTTTGGACCAATGTCACAGATTAAATTTCAAATCTCTCCGCAGTGTACCATGTTGTTTGGGTGTTTGATAGTGTTAATGGTGATGCGTCCGTGGAACGGGGCGGTAAACTCTGTGGCCCCTTTGGTGCTGTTCAAATCGAGTAGGCAATGTGCAGGCAGCGGTTCACCTTCTCCCTTGGCTCATCATCGTCATACGACACAAACGTAACATTACACCATCAGTTACACTCACAGTTCCTTCATTCGTGTGGGGCTCCTACAGCTGTTACGGAATCTCACACGTGTGTCACCATCTGTTTCTATCAAACCTTGCTTCATCATCTTTTTCTCTTTTTCTCACGACAACCTCTACTCCATATAAGCGGGGAAACTTCGGTCTTTCTCTTCTTCTTCTTCCCTGAGGAGGCCCATTGTCATTCACATTTTATGTCAATACCTGCCATTCGTGTATTCTGTCAATGATGCTTTGATGAGTCTTTATCGTATCGCTAATCTTTGTATTTCTTACATTGTCGCTCCGAGATTTTCTAAATGATCTTCCAAGGTAGTCCTTTTCTACAATCCTCAGCTTTTATTTTTACAGTAAGCTCCAACCATTCGCGCCCATGGGTCATTATAGACTCTATAATACCTCTGTCAGTTTCCATCTTATCTTGGATGACCTTAACATTTCCGTTTTCCCTTGGGCTACTCTTTGCCGTATTCCCAATTACGTTTTGTACTTTCTTCCAACAGGATGCTGCTTAAATATTTAAATTTTGTACACACCTTGGTATGCTGGACTCCTGTATTTGTTTCCTACATTCTCTCCACTGTATATATATTCAGTCTTCTAATAATTTATCATATTATTCTAATAATTTTCTTGGCGTAAAACAGATATCTTCCTCTTCACTGGCCACCAGTACCTGACCGTCTGGAAAGAACAAGGTGTACAAAACTTCCTGCAGATTAAAACTGTGTGCCGGACCGAGACTCGAACTCGGGAACTTTGCCTTTTGCGGGCAAGTGCTCTACCATCTGAGCTACCCAAGAACGACTCACGCCCCGTCCTCACAGCTTTACTTCTGCCAGTACCTCGTCTCCTACCTTCCAAACTTTACAGAAGCTCTTCTGCGAACCTTGCACAACTAGCACTCCTGAAAGAAAGGATATTGCGGAGACATGGCTTAGTCATAGCGTGGGGGATGTTTCCAGAATGAGATTTTCACTCTGCAGCGGAGTATACGCTGATTTGAAACTTCCTGGCAGATTGAAACTGTGTGCGGGACCGAGACTTGAACTCGGGACCTTTGCCTTTCGCGGGCAAGTGCTCTAACCAACTGAGCTACCCAAGCACGACAGCGCACACTTCGCTGCAGAGTGAAAATCTCATTCTGTAAGGTGTACAAACATAATTCCTTTGTTATCTGAATGCCCATTCTCGCTCGTTTCCTATCCCACTAGTATAAGGCCATTTGGATGCCCATTTTAAACGATGTAGCAAACAAAGAACTTCCCTATTTTAATCCCTTGGTATATTTGAAAGACTGTGAGGAAATTATTTTCCCCATTTTGATCCCACAGTCTGTAAGCTTTTAACACTCACCAACACTCCAAAATCCTACATGCGACACAGCTGTCACATATCAGTAAGGAAAGGGATCAATGTGTGCAGAGGAAGACTATCCTGTTCACTAGGCGGCTGAACCCACTCATTGGGATACCCCAGTCCACAATGTCATACGATATTTTATTTTATTTGTCATATAATTGGATTTCGAAGTTGAATATGAATCGTGTTACTATAATTATTTCAAGATACAGAATGTACAGAGATGTCTTAGGTACACAATCGGCTGCTGGTGAATCTGACGTAGTGCTCTAAATTTTGGATTATGTGCAGATACAAGCAAATAGATAACGTAATTTTCATAAATATTTCAAGTTCCTGGTCTTATCACACTTTTCAATTTCCTTGTATAATTAGACTGTGGATGCTATACTTGTATCTGTTGTTGGATATCCCTTTCTGACGCTCGAGGAATTAATCTCATGCACAGTAGGATATATCAAACGTTTTTGCCATTCCAATCGCATTACTTGGCGATCTCCAATCACTGTTGCAAATTTAAGAAGTAATACAGCTTATACGAAGAACTGATATACTAGTTTGTAAGGGTATCTCATCGATTCTCTTCAATTTTTTCTATATTTTTTTTCTTTTGAGTCATCAGTCTTTTGTCAGGTTTGATGTTCCAGCCACGAATTCCTCTCCTGTGCCAACCTCTTCAACTCTGACTAGCACTTCCAACCGACTCCCTCAGTTATTTGCTGGATATACCAAAAACTCTGCCTTTCTCTGCAGTTACCCCCTTTGTAGCTCCTTGTAGAACCATGGAAGTTGTTCCCTGACGTCTCAAGAGATATCCTATCATCCCGTCCCTTCTCCATGTCAGTTTCACATATTTCATTCTTCTTAGATTCTGCGCAGAACCTGCTCATTGCTTAACTTATCAGTCCACCTAATTTTCAACATTCGTCTGTAGCACCACAACTTAAATGCTTCGATTCTCTTCTGTTCCGGTTTTTCCACAGTCCATGTTTCACTACCATACACTGCTGCGTCCCAAACGTACATTCCCAGAATATTCTTCCTCAAACTGAGACCTAAGTTTGATACTAGTATACTTCCCTTGGCAAGGAATGGCCTTTTTACCAGTGCTACTTTGCTTTTTATGTCCTCTTTGATCAGTCCGTCATTGGTTATTTTGCTGCCTAGGTAATATAATTCCGTAACTTCATCTAAGTCTTGATCACCAATCCTGATGTTAAGATTTCGCTGTTCTGCTTTCTGTTACTTATCGTTACTTTCGTCTTTCTTCCATTAAACCTCAATCCATATTTTTTAGTCATTAGACTGTTCATTCTGTTCAGGAGATCCTGACTTTCAGTCAGTATAGCAGTGTCATCAGCAAATCGTATCACTGATTCCCATTCACAATGAATTTTATTCGACTCTCGAATCTTTCTTTTATTTCTATCATTGCTTCTTCGATGTACAGACTTAATAGTAGGGACAAAGGTTACATCCATATTTTTTTAATTCGAGCGATTAGTTGTTGACAGTTCACTCTATTTCCTCCTCGCTTTTGTACCTATTGTTTGCCTTGTGGAATGGCTGCGCGGTTTGAGGCCAAATGTCATGAATTGCGCGGCCCCTCCCTCCGGAGGTTCGAGTCCCTCGGGCATGGGTGTGTGTGTGTGTGTGTGTGTTGTTCTTAGCATAAGTTAGTTTAAGTAGTGTGTAAGTCTAGGGACCGATGACCTCAGCAGTTTTGTCTCTTCGGAATTCACACACACATATTGCTTATTACACTTCTCTCCCTCTCTCTTTCTCTCTCTCTCTCTCTCTCTCTATAGCTTACCACAATTTTCCTCATAATTTCGAACAATTAGCACCATTTAAGATTGTCTTGATTTTTCCAGGCTGATTTCTCTTTAATCTTGCTTGCATGATCAACTACAACGTCAGGATTGCCTGATTGGTGCCTTTACCTCACCTAAAGCCAATCTGATCGTCACCTAACACAACCTCAATTTTCTTTTCCATTCCTCTGTGTATTATTCTTGTCAGCAACTTGGATACATGAGCTATTAAACTGATTGTGCGACAATTCTCGCACTTGTCAGCTCTTGGACTCTTGGGAATTGTGTGGATGATACTTTTTCGTAAGTCAGATGGTATGTCGCCAGATTCGTAAACTCTACACACCAACGTGAATAGTCGTTTTGTTGCCACTTCCCATAATGGTTTTAGAAATTCTGATGGAATTTTATCTATCCCTTATGTCTTACTTGATCTTAATTCCTACAAAGCTCTCTCAAATTCTGTTTCCAGTATTGGATCCTCTGTCTCTTCTAATTCTACTCCTGTTTCTTCTTCTATCACACCAGACAAATCTTCCCCCTCGTGGAGGCCTTGAATGTACTCTTTGCACCAATCTGCTCTCTCCTTTGTATTTAACAGTGGAATTTCCGTTGCACTCTTAATGTCACCACCCTTGCTTTTAATTTCACCGAAGGTTGTTTTAATTTTCCTACATGCTGTGTCAGTTCTTCAAAAAATCTTTTCTTTTTCGATTTCTTCACATTTTTCAAGCAGCCATTTCGTCTTAGCTTCCCTGCACTTCCTATTTATTTCATTCCTCAGCGACTTGTATTTCTGTATTCCTGAATTTCCCTGAACGTTTTTGTACTTCCTTCTTTCATCGATTAACTGAAGTATATCTTCTGTTACCCATGGCTTCTTCCCAGTTACCTTCTTTGTAGCTATATTTTTCTTTCCAACTTCTGCGGTAGCCCTTTTTAGAGATTTCCATTTCTCTTCAACTGTACTGCCTAATGAGCTGTTCCTTATGGCTGTATCTATAGCCCTAGAGTACTGCAATCATATTTGGTCATTACTTCCGTATCCCACTTCTTTGCATATTGATCCTTCTGACTGATCTCCTAAGCTTCAGCCTGTTCTTTATCACTACCACATTGTGATCTGAGACTATATCTGCTCCTTGGTACTCCTAACAATCCAGTATCTGATATCGGAATCTCTGTCCAACCATGATGTAATCTAACTGAAATCTTCCTGTATACCCGTCCTTTCCCAAGTATACCTTCTCCTCTTGTGATTCTTGAACACAATATTCGCTATTACTAGTTGAAATTTATTACAGAAGTCAAAAAGTCTTTCTCCTCTCCCAGTCCCTGTACAACTAATCTCCCGCAGAACAGGCTATCAAGGCCCAACGGTACCGAGCGGCCGCCGTGTCATACTCAACCCATAGGCGTCACCGGATGCGGATATGGAGGGGCATGTGGTCATCACACCGCTCTCCCGGCCGTATGTCAGTTTCAGAGATCGGAGCCACTACTTCTCGATCAAGTAGCTCCTCAGTCTATCTCACAAGGGCTGAGTGCGCCCCGCTTGACAACAGCACTCGGCATACCGGATGGTCACCCATCCAAGTGCTACCCAGCCCGACAGCTCTTAACTTCGGTGATCATGGGAACCGGTGTTACCACTGCGGCAAGGCCGTTGGCTTCCCATTCCTCGTCCCAAGCCCATATTCTCCTGTAACCTTTTCTTTTACTCCTTCCCTTACAACTGCGTTCCAATCCGCCATGACTATTAGATTTTCATCTCCCTTTACATACTGTATTACACTTTCAGTGGCCTCATATACTTTCTGTATCTCTTCAGCTTCAGTTTACAACGTCAGCATGTACACGTGAACTACCGCTGTCGGTGTTGGTTTACAGTCGATTCCGATGAGAACAGCCCTATCTCAGAACTGTTCACAGTAACACACTCTCTGCCCTACCTTCCTATTCGTAACGCAACCAACTCCCGTTATAACATTTTCTGCCCCTTTTAATATTACTCTGTACTCATCTGACCAGAAATCGTTGTCTTTTTTTCCATTTACATCACTGATCCCTACTGTATCTGCCGGCCGGGGTGGCCGAGCTATTCTAGGCACTACAGTCTGGAACCGCGCGACCACTGCGGTCGCAGGTTCGAATCCTCTCTCGGGCTGGATGTGTGTGATGTCCTTAGGTTAGTTAGGTTTAAGTAGTTCTAAGTTGTAGGGGACTGATGCCCTCAGAAGTTAAGTCCCAAAGTGCTCGGAGCCAGCCTACTGTATCTAGATAGAGCCTTTGCATTTCCCTTTTCAGAATTTCTGGCTTGCCTAACACGTTCAAGCTTCTGTCATTCCACTTCCCGACTCGTGTAACTTTAACTTTTCGTTGGTTGTTAAATCTTTTTCTCATGGTCACCTCTCCTTTGGCAGTCCCTTCTCGAAGATCCGCAAGGTGGTTTATTCCGGAATCTTTTGCCAATGGGGAGATCATCATGGCACTTTTTCAATTACAGGCCACATGTCCTGTAGATACACATTGTGTGTCTTTAAAGCAGTGGTTTCCATTACCTTCTGCATCCTCATGTCGTTGACCACAGCTGATCCTTCCGCCTTAAGGGGCAGTTTCCCACTCCGTGAACAAGAGAAGGGACCCTGAGCGTCTATCTATTCCTTCGGCCTCTTTGACAATTCTATTGGCAGAATGGTGGTACTGCTTATGCTGGGAGTCTTCGGCCGCTAGTGTTGAATACTAAACAAAATTTTATTGGTGGCGGGTTTCGTACCGTGGATGTTTAGATGTTTAAGCTGCTAATCAAAAGCGCTACCCCTAGACCACGAGTAAAGAAAAAAAAGTCTAGCGCCATATTAGAGCTTCTTATTCCCGTATCTGGCACGTATGTACTTTCGATACCTCGCAAAGTAATTCCCTTTCCCAAATCGCTCAGTTGAAAGCATTCATTCTTTAATACGAGATGAGATAAATTTGATCCAACTCAGCGGTGCACATCCTCTTTGTATTTACTATATTTTTCTGTCTCTCTGGTTTGCTGTTTTCTTCTCTTACTCGTCGCGGCGAATCCACCGACTGTAGCCCGGCTCACGGCGTCCTCCAGTAGTGTTATGTTACCTGCAAGTTGTGTTGCTCCCGCTCCTCCCTCCTCCCCTCCCGACGACCACCTATTTTCCCTTCCAACTCCTCCCTCACCTTTACCCCCACCCCCGCCTCTCCAGAACAACCCCTACACGCAGGTAATGAGGGGCAACCACGCGCCACGCACCAGTCGCAGCAGCACTCATTAAAAGCCGCGCGCTTCATTTAGCCCTGTATTCTGTATTGCGGTCTCTCTAGGCAGCCGGCGGACAGAAAAGTTGGGAAAAAAGGATTTCTCTTTCTTTTTGCATTTCTCTTTCCCTTTTCGGAGATATTGTGCTATGGGCACAGTGCATGCAGACATTTTTAACAATAAATGGAACTTCGTCACAAGTATATATGTTTATGACAGCACAGGGAATAGTTCTATAAGCTGCTTCATTTGAAACTCGCAGCATGGTAGGACTTCCTATCTATAGAGATTGATATCAGCGTTTCAGCACACTGCGACCAAGCGATTGCATCACCAGAACCCCATTCATTCAAATGGTTCAAATGGATCGGGCACTATGGGGCTTAACATCAGAGGTCATCAGTCCTCTAGAACTTAGAACTACTTAAACCTAACTAACCTAAGGACATCACACATATCCATAACCGAGGCAGGATTCGAACCTGCGACCGTAGCAGTCGCGCGGTTCCGAACTGGAGCGCCTAGAACCGCTCGGCCACCACGGCCGGCGAACCCATTCGTGCAGATGTATGGAACACATTGGTGGATGACCATTGTATTCCTGCACTGTGGTAGAAGCAACTTCGTCAAAGAGAGGTAAACGGTGGTGTAAATAAAAGAGGCGCTGAAGAGTGGATACGATTGGAGGCAAAATTTCGGCGGCATTAACGGAGGAGGAAAAGACCTACAGTTCCAACTGGATGGAGCAACTGCCCATACAACCGGCCGAAAGGTGGAGCAGATTTATACAATGTTAACGGAGGTCAGTCTGATAGTGACCCTATTGACCACACAAGTCACTTGATCTGTCAGTGTGCGATTATTTTGTGTGGAGAGCCCTCAGTCTAAGGTGTATCGTAACAACCTCGTATCTTCAAACCATGCAGCAGAGCATTTCCGAATAGATAACAGCAATTCGAGCAGTCCAGCTTCGATCCGCCTTCAGCAATTTCCTAACAAGGGACCAGAAGTGCAAAGAGATGAACGGTAGTTACTTTCAGCATCTTCTATAGTCTTATTAGTATGGTATTTCCTTTCCTCTGTTTTGTTTCTTTGTACCATGGAACTATGTTCTCCGTGCCACTTTTATTTGCCCTGTTTGACCTGCCCGTAGAAGGTAAGGCTGGACGATGATTCTTGGCAGAAAATGTATAATAGCTTCAACTAGTCGCACGACTGTGTGTGTGTGTGTATGTATGTGTGTGTGTGTGTGTGTGTGTGTGTGTGTGTGCCTGCGTGCTTGTGACAGAGAGAGTAACAAGTGGAAAAAAATAAATAACAGAAAAATTTTATTTTAAGAAGGAGGTTTGAGGAGTGGGGGGAAGGGCTCTGTATAAAACAAGTTCTTGGTAATAAGTTCAAGTCTTATCATTGAAAGATAATTTTAAGTAAAAAAATGGTGTCGGATACCGTAGTTCACTTATTCCCATATTTTTTCGGCGACTAAATTATCTGAAGTCGAGATATTACCCCTTAACTTCTTTCTAGACCCACTTACTTGTTTACTGTTGCAAATGCTAGCAGGCAGAAGAAAATGCTAGGGTCATAGAAACATAAAATTTGTTATAAACTGCAGATTATCCATGCGTACACATACAGGGGCCATGTGTTTCCAACATGAATCTGAAGTGATGAAGAAATTACACGAAAGTTACATTAATCTGGATATTAAGAAAAAGGAAAACCTACTGGAAGGTGTCGTGCAGGCTATAACGAAAATTGAACAAAAGAGTACCTCGCTTATCTTTAATTCTGACCAAATGTTTCATTAATATCACAAAGAAATAAAGTAAACTGATGGCCATAGGACTGCAGCATCATGCTGGCGTCACGAAACAAATTGGCGTGAGATGTACTACACGTCTGAATATGCAAATGATTAGAGTTGAGCGCAACTGCACAAAGAAGGTATTGGACATGTCCTCTACATTCTGTATGTAAGCAAAAACTACACTGTGAAATTCTTATCCAGAAATCATATTTCGTCCACAGTGTATGTGAAGATGTTATGCCTTACGTAAGAAGTAGTCTACCAGCATGTGACAAAATTCGACACTGTTATTGTTTCATGATTTAGTTCCTCTCATTACTCAGGACTGTCATGCGAACATGGAATTCAAAGGTTTCAGGAGGGTCATAATCGTGGTGGATCTCAACAGCCTCACACATCCAATTCCCGTTAGGGCAGATATACCGTTCTACTTACCGTGCAGAATAGTAAAATCAGGTCATGTATCTGGAGTCAGAAAGTGGCTTTTTTGTGGCAAGCCAGTCTAGACACAGAGAATGCTATGGCGTCTGAGGCACAATGAACTGAAAGCATAGAACATTTATAGTTGCTCCCCTTGATGTGGCAGCATAGAGAGACTTGTTAATAGCGGTGTGCCCAGTGATAACACGGTACACAGGACTGACAGTACATAGATTTTCAGACGAGACTCTCTTCTGTGTATAGCATCATGATGGTCGTCCCCATATGTATGGTTACCAGAGAGAATTTGTCTCCTGTCATTATGATACACATCGAGTACATATACGTTCCAGTGACATTAATATGACTAACGTCTGTGGTCGACGTCAAAGTGTAATAACTATTTGCAGACGGGAGATGGCAGCACTCTCAGTGGAGGGTATATAAATCTTGTCGTGGGGACGCAGTAAACAGTGCAGTCGTTGTCGTAATGCGGAAACGAATCGATTTACCTCTAGTCCCAAAGCACGTGATCATTGGCTTTAGGGCAGAGGTGGAAGAACTTCTGAAACAGCTTATTTTTTAAACTGTTCGCGTGCCGCCGTGGTTAAAGTATACTGGGCATGGCAAAATTGTGGTCCCCAGTCCTGTCGCCGATGCAACTGTGGACCACCGCGGACCATAGAGGGCATGGATGAACGACGGCAGGGTGGATCTGTGCTGGTGAATTGACGGGCAACTGTTGGGCAACTGGCCACTCAGGTGAACCAAGGGGCCACAAAGAGTGTCTCCAAAACGAGCGTTAAACAAACGTTGCTGCGTATGGGCCTCCACAACAGATTTGTGGTTCATGCACCCAAGCTGACTGCTGTACACTGTCGAAGAAGGCAGGAACTTGTAGGCCAATAACGCAACAGGACGTCCACTAAATGGCAATAGGTAGCCATGTCAGATGTATGCGACTGCAGTCTTTCTCGGGCAGAAGATGATGGGTACCAAACTCATCGAAACGTTGCGACAAGACGACGCCACCACTCGGCTGTTAACCCAACAAGAATTCATCATGTCAGATATATCACGTTTTGTGCTCCATTGGGTATATGGCCGTAGGAGTGCACGGTGTGAGACGCCGGAAAGCGAACACCCAGACAGGAAGACCGATAGTTATTGTCTCGGGAATATTATATATATATATATATATATATATATATATATATATATATATATATATATATATATATATATATATATATATATATATATATGTAAAGGGTTCAAATGGCTCTGAGCACTATGGGACTTAACATCTATGGTCATCAGTCCCCTAGAACTTAGAACTACTTAAACCTAACTAACCTAAGGGCATCACACAACACCCAGTTATCACGAGGCAGAGAAAATCCCTGACCCCACCGGGATTCGAACCCGGGAACCCGGGGGGAATATTATCGTGGAATTCCCTGTGTGATATTTTCATTGTAGAAGGCACAATGGATCAACACACGTATGGATCAATCCTTAGGGACTACGTAAACTCCTATATGCAGTTTGTCTCTCCTCGGCAAATGGTATTTCCCAGCAGGACAATGCAACGTGTCACACAGACCGTAGTGTACATGGGTGGTTCTGTGGTTCAAAGTGCGCCAGGATGGGTTTACGGTACTCCTCTGGCCACCAAACTCCCGGAGTTTAAACCTAACTGAGAATATGTGGGACCACCTCAAACGGGCTGATTGCGCCATGGATCCATGAGGAGCTAGTGCAGCTTACCACAGGAATGGAGTTGTCGTGGCTCCACATGCCTAACGGTACGTACAAGAATCTTACTGACTTTCTTCTTGTACATTAAGCAGCGGAACGCACTGCAAGACATAATTATTCATGCTTCTGACAGGTGGTCACGTTAATAGGACTGCACAGTGTAACGCGATCGCTTCCGGTCAACATGGCCGTTAATTTAAAGAACAGCCATTATTTTCACCAACTGCGACATGGTCGCGTATACAAACAGTGCTCCAATATTGTCAAATATTTTTTATTTCAGTCTTTGATTACAATATGAATTCTTTAGACGATGGCCGGTTTCAGTACGTAATGACCATCCTGAGATCTTTTTTACACTATGTCCTAAAGTGATAGGGCCGTAATGGCATCGTCAAAACATATAAATATAATCAGCATAGCATCGTCATACAGATCTAAAGTAAGGTGTAGAATAGGCCGCATCGCCCACACAGTCATTATTGCAGACTGTGAAACGTCCTCTTAGAAAAATTAGTGAATTACTGTGCTGATGAACCTCTATGTTATTTGATTTTCAAACAGCCGAGCAAAACTGAATATACTCAGACATTTCTCTCTTTACTTATTCTGATCATCACTAAACTGACACACAATATTTTTAGCGCGACGCAATCTGACTTTCAATAATCCCTACAAAAGAATGGCTCTAACAATAACCTATACCTTTCGTGAATCACTTACCTCAAAAAACTCTTCGTTACTCGAACTACTGCAATGCAGCAAGCGCCGATACTGCCAGCTAAATAAAAGATTCTAACTCCTGAAGGCACTAACTACTGATAGGCATAGTTAACAAATGAAAGATTTTGATAGAGAACAAACAATGTACTTACTTTAATAGTGTTCAAAAGTCATAATATATACGTATATATATATATATATATATATATATATATATATATATATATATATATATATATATATATCAGTTCATGACATCCAGTCTTACAAATTTACTCTTTCTGGCGGACACACGTCCAGATCATCCGCTCTCAAAACTCCACCATCTCACTCTCCACATCCCCACATCCACCACTGCTGGCGGCTCACCTCCAACTGCCCACCGCTATGCGCTGTTCACATCCAATTGCCCAACACTACAATAGCTAATATTTCAACAAGGCCGACCAGCCACAGACTGCACACAGCACAGTCAGTGATATTCATACAGAGCGTTCTACGTGGCGTTACCAACATAAAAACCTAAACAGCCTACTTACAACTGAAATAAAAAAAAGTTTGAACCGTTATTTTGACAGGTCAAAGCAAGAGGCTGTCGCGTATCTTCAGGGTTTCCCTAATGTTGTCTTTCAACTAGATACGAAAGGTCCTCACGTTGCCTGCTCTGTCCTAATCTACGAGGGCTACTCAGAAAGTAGGGAACGTTTCCGTCAGACGCTGCTAGGCGCGCGCCGATCGCTTATATTTTGGTATTTGCTTGCTCGGCAGCTCAGTCGGCATCCATCTGTGACAGCGGGAACGTCTCTGCGCGTCTGGGTTTTTCGATATTCGAATTGGAAATGTGTACTGCAATCGAAAATCCCGCCAGTTGTGAGGTGCGGTCCGTGATATGGTTTTTGTTGGCAAAAATCCTAAAACCTACAGAAATTTATCGTAAACTGTGGGAAGAGTACGAAAACCAACGTTCATGATGAAGAGAAGAGTGGACGCCCGAGTACCCGAGCATTGTGACTGCCGATATTGTCCCTAAAGTTGGTGAAACGATTCGTGAAAACCGTCGCTTCACAATAACGGAGCTTTCGCTCTCTTTTCCACAGTTTTCACGGACTTTATTGTTTGACATTGTCTCTCAAAAGCTAGGCTACCACAAATTTTGTGCGCTATGGGTGCCCAAAATGCTTACAGATCACCATAAAGAACAGTGAATGGGGCAACGTTGACATTTTTGGAGGCCTACCACAAACATGGTGATTCATTACTGGATCGAATCGTAACCAGTGTGAGACTTGGGTGAAGCCTAGAACAGTTCGGCCACACTGGCCGGCAGACTTGTGTGAAACACGTCAACTGCGAGACAAAATTACAGTCCATGGAGTGAGGCACACAAGGTCTCCCGAAAAACCAAGAAAATGTTTGCAAACGTTGTCAGCAAGGAAGTTGATGACGACATGTTTTGGGTTAGGCAAGGTGTGCTTCTTATTGATTTTCTCGGACGTGGAGCAACCATAAATTCTGCCCAGGATTGTCAAATTTTGCGTAGCCTTAGAAGAGCAGTTCAAAACAAACGCCGAGGAAAGCTGACATCACACGGAAAACCACACTTAAGAACTCCTTAATTCATTCAAATGGAAAATTTTCCCTTATCTCCAAACAGCCCCGATCTTGCACCAAGCGACTTGCACTTGTTTCCCAAGATGAAGAACTGGCTTGCAACGCAGTGCTTTGATGACGACGCGGAACACCAGGCGGGCGTGACTCACTGGCTGAAGTCTCAGGTGGCAGAATTTTACGACGAAGGTCTTTCAAAGCTTGTGCACCACTATGATAAGTGCCTCAACGTGTTTGGTGACTATGTGGTAAAGTAGTGTGTCAGTCGCTCTTTCAGATATACGCTCCTGGAAATTGAAATAAGAACACCGTGAATTCATTGTCCCAGGAAGGGGAAACTTTATTGACACATTCCTGGGGCCAGATACATCACATGATCACACCGACAGAACCACAGGCACATAGACACAGGCAACAGAGGATGCACAATGTCGGCACTAGTACAGTGTATATCCACCTTTCGCAGCAATGCAAGCTGCTATTCTCCCATGGAGACGATCGTAGAGATGCTGGATGTAGTCCTGTGGAACGGCTTGCCATGCCATTTCCACCTGGCGCCTCAGTTGGACCAGCGTTCGTGCTGGACGTGCAGACCCCGTGAGACGACGCTTCATCCAGTCCCAAACATGCTCAATGGGGGACAGATCCGGAGATCTTGCTGGCCAGGGTAGTTGACTTACACCTTCTAGAGCACGTTGGGTGGCACGGGATACATGCGGACGTGCATTGTCCTGTTGGAACAGCACGTTCCCTTGCCGGTCTAGGAATGGTAGAACGATGGGTTCGATGACGGTTTGGATGTACCGTGCACTATTCAGTGTCCCCTCGACGATCACCAGTGGTGTACGGCCAGTGTAGGTGATCGCTCCCCACACCATGATGCCGGGTGTTGGCCCTGTGTGCCTCGGTCGTATGCAGTCCTGATTGTGGCGCTCACCTGCACGGCGCCAAACACGCATACGACCATCATTGGCACCAAGGCAGAAGCGACTCTCATCGCTGAAGACGACACGTCTCCATTCGTCCCTCCATTCACGCCTGTCGCGACACCACTGGAGGCGGGCTGCACGATGTTGGGGCGTGAGCGGAAGACGGCCTAACGGTGTGCGGGACCGTAGCCCAGCTTCATGGAGACGGTTGCGAATGGTCCTCGCCGATACCCCAGGAGCAACAGTGTCCCTAATTTGCTGGGAAGTGGCGGTGCGGTCCCCTACGGCACTGCGTAGGATCCTACGGTCTTGGCGTGCATCCGTGCGTCGCTGCGGTCCGGTCCCAGGTCGACGGTCACGTGCACCTTCCGCCGACCACTGGCGACAACATCGATGTACTGTGGAGACCTCACGCCCCACGTGTTGAGCAATTCGGCGGTACGTCCACCCGGCCTCCCGCATGCCCACTATACGCCCTCGCTCAAAGTCCGTCAACTGCACATACGGTTCACGTCCACGCTGTCGCGGCATGCTACCAGTGTTAAAGACTGCGATGGAGCTCCGTATGCCAAGGCAAACTGGCTGACACTGACGGCGGCGGTGCACAAATGCTGCGCAGCTAGCGCCATTCGACGGCCAACACCGCGGTTCCTGGTGTGTCCGCTGTGCCGTGCGTGTGATCATTGCTTGTACAGCCCTGTCGCAGTGTCCGGAGCAAGTATGGTGGGTCTGACACACCGGTGTCAATGTGTTCCATTTCCAGGAGTGTATATATAATAAAATGTGTTTCTTGTACTTAGAATTTTTGTAATACCAAAACGTTCTCTACTTTCTGAATAGCCTTCGTAAAATCGACATAATGTCTATTCGACTGTTACCCACATCTGCACGTTCTGCATATCTCTCACCCATTGAAAACACCTGGTCATCAGGTTACAACGAATCATGAAGTGTAGTATGTACTGTCGCCAAAACAAAATGGTTCTTCTGGAAAATAGCGGAGTCCCAAATCGGACATTCTCGGCGTATCCAGTCATGTCAGAAAAGGTGGCAACAAAAACGGTTCAAATGGCTCTGAGCACCATGGGACTTAACATCTGAGGTCATCAGTTTCCTAGAACTTAGAACCACTTATACCTAACTAACCTAAGGACATCACACACATCCACGCCCGAGGCAGGATTCGAACCTGTGACCGTAGCGGTCGCGCGGTTCCAGACTGTAGCGCCTAAAACCGCTCGGCCACTTCGGCCGACAAAAGATGGCAACAGCCAATGCCATTCTTGCGTTATAGCCACAATGTCGTACCAACGACACACGGTATACACAAATTCGGAAATTAACCCTTTCGCTGCTACAGACGTACTCTGTGCATTCCATGCTGAGAGCGGCTTTTGTTAAGGCTGTACTGCTTCCCAAGATGCTTGAGCCTGTGCTGTGAGTCTGTGTTCCAGACAATATGAAATACATGTCATCCGATTTTTTGAAAACTATTAATGTCTTTCATCTTACAGCATGATATCTTCATTCGATAAAAACCTCAATTTCTGTTCAGTGTCCGCTACACTAACTGCGTTGCATCATATAAGTAAAACGTTTCACGTAATTGTAAAGATTTTGCAGAGGTAAAATTGCACTGCGTAAAATTTGCATATGGTTGATTTTAGCTCATATATTGCAGTGAAACGTAGATAAGATATCGAAATTGTGTTTGAAACTGTCTTCAGAACGATTTCTCATTCCATTACCGAGTTACTGGATTTTATATCCGGTGGATGGCCTTGCGCAAAGCGGCCATTCACGTGAGTCTTCGTGGTGAATCATGCGGTTATAAACAATCGTCACAGCTCTTAAACGATTTAAGATATCGAAACGACGTTTCTTTGCAAACGGTAGCACTCGGTGAGACACATACGCTGTGTGATAAATACTCCGAGATACGTATGATACTCGTCCGCAGCAGTGAGACGTTGGCGGCTTAGAACACACTCAGACGTCCATAATACTGTAGGAAAAACCAAGTGGCGTGCGAAACACGTTCGCAGCACCTGGGGAACTGCGTAGCTGGACGTGGAATTGCGTCCACAGCAGTGAAAGTTTAATACCAATTAAACGTTCTACACGGAAGTATAGGATGTAAACAGCGAGAGCGAAATATGCCGTGCCAGATGCAGTCCAGAGGAGATGTTCGCGTCGCTGGGGGAATAGCAGTCCGTGTCTGGTCGCCGAGGCGAGCATCAGACAGGTTATTTCCTGCGGTGTATCGTTCGTGCTGTAGGCAAGTGATAACTGAACTGCGAGTAACTTCCTCGAGGAGACAAACTTCGAAATTTGGTTTTGAGTGGATCGAGAGGCCTACACCTCTATTTATCTGGAAATGAATGATTAACGATGTGGAGCTGCTTGATGTGGAAGTGTTAGGTATTTGAACTGGCAATACTGTGAACAGTGTGTATGGAAAATGAGTATGTAGCGTCGTTTGTGAACGAACGGTCAGGACCACCAATGGTTGCGAAAAATTATGCACAATTTTGGGTCTGTTAGCACAGTACAAGTAACATACGTAGATCTTGGCTTGCTATATGTGTTAGGTCTGTAGCCTACGGTTCGACGACGAGCACGAAAAGATCAGAGAAATGCTTCATTTGCTTGGAACAGTTTACGGTACCAGAAAAGAAATGTGATTAGAAAACTTTTGTCATGACAAATTCGAAATCTGACTCTTGAAGTGAGTTACAAAACACATACCTTCTGATGTGACTATGTGTGGTCATAGGGCGTATGTGGTCCATGTAAAGCAGCCCTGCACTTGATTCACACGCAAATCCACTGAACACCTGGAAGGAAATCGTGACCGTAGACGCTCTGAACAACTACCTTCTGAGGGAAGTCCACTTGGAGCAATGAAATATTCAACGGTTCTGTCAGGACGCAATGGCCCCATAGTGGGTATATCAGGGACTGGCACTGTGAGAAACGTGAATGAGGAAGTTACAGAATCCATCTCCTACCAGCAAGAGAACAGAACGAGGTGCAGTAAAGCTGGTAATTGACGTAACTCAACCCAGAAGGGTGCTGTCAGCGTCACTGATGACACACGTGGATAGGAACACCAGCATGTGCCAATGGAAGTGGAAGAGACTGCGGAGATGGCGGCCAATGTAAGCAAAACCACTGCCACAGAACAAGGGAACGAAATAGAGAGAGATGTAGCAAATAATAAAAGTCAATTAATAGTCGAAGCTGCCACCAGCGTCACCACCAACGGACAATTTCAGGAACATCAGAATGCGCCGTTGGAAGTGGAAAAGGATGTGAAGATGCCAGCAACTGTTAATGACTACTGAATACCCAGAAAACAAAAAAAAAAAGGAAAAAAAAAGATGAAGGCACCAGCTTGGAAAAATCCGTGGAAGATGGACGCGCGACTAAAGCCTCTTGCACACTGGCACACTTCAAAATATTCATTGCGTAAGTACGAAGGTACAACAGTACCTTGTTCAAAAAGATTCAGCAAGCAGCGAAGAAGCAGAGAAGTGAAATCCAAGCATCAGTTTCTAATATCAAGAAATATGAAATTGAAAAAAAAAACAATGAATCATGCCAATCTCTGTTTTTCCGGCCACAAAATTTCATGAGATGCAATTAAAGATTCGCGAGCAAGCTATTGTATCCTGGACAGACGAACCATCGGATTCACCAGAGATGAAGGCTAACTTCGACTGTACAGTAGAAAGTAATGATACTCTGACGCAGAATGATATGGATGATATTGAAATGGGACAAATGGAAAGCAAGTTAATATGTGAAATACAGGCGCATATTTTCTATGTAATGTGACCACTTCAATGTGAATGTGATTGTGGGAAGGGAACTGTTCTCAAATATATATTATTGAATTTAAGGATCCTTTTGTGACTGAGTGGAAGTAGAATTTGTTCTGTTGTTTTTTAATGTAAAATATGAATTTTTTCTTTCTCTTTTTCTAATTCTTAAGCGCCTGTATTGTCCTAGGAGAGAATTCCAGTGCCAAGTATTTTTCTGTAAATTCTAAAATGAATTGAGTGTTCACCTAGCCGTATTTTGTTTGAAGCATAACCTAAGGATGTCCCAGTGTTCAAACAAACTTGCAAATGGTGGCACGAACATTTGAAGAATAAGATATACTTTTAGTAATTTCTTCTAAAGTTATTTTACTGCTTAGTGACCAAAGAGATATGTTACTTGACGCTCTAGACCTATTGTACATTTTTTTGGTCGTTACTCCATAAGAGGCCTTAATGTAGGTACTTAACCTGTGTCTGTATGGTTTTCTTATGTCTGTAAACGTTCTACGCGGTAATAGCTTTATGTATAGCCTAAAATGTGAATAAATGTTTTAATATTAAGAAACAAAAGGAAAGAAAAATTATGTGGATCTAATTGTAGTGGCTTTGGGATGTACGGAGAGGAGTGGAAAGACAGTGAATATGTGGATTAAGAGTACAACTTTTCTATTACATGAGGCAGATTCGATAGTAGATGTAAATGTTAAGAAATGAAATGTGTTTTGAATAGCGCATTGCATGTGGGAGCCTTTTGTGACTGAGTGTATGTACAGTTTGGTCTATTGTTTCTGACTACTAGATCTTTCTCTTTTGTGTGTGTGTGTGTGTGTGTGTGTGTGTGTGTGTGAGTGCTTGTAATCGTGTACAACATAATGATACAACGTTGTTTGCATGTAGTTACAAAAATTTTAAGGATATTTCAAGTATTAAAATAAGTCATCAATAGCTTTTCTTAGAACATATTTATTAGATTAGTGGTGAAAGTGGTACGTAATGTGGGACTCAATGATTTGATCATAGACTGTGTGGTTGATGATTTACACAAGAAGAATACTGCTGCGTGGTTTTCTTACGTCTGTAAGAGTTTTATGAAATAAAACCTGTACCTACACACTAAAATGTAATTATATGTTAAAAAAGAAAGAAACAATATATGTCTGTGCAAGTAACTGGTTGTCACTCGTTGAATAAAAGTTGGGTTCCACCATCTGGTAAATATTTTTTATTTTCCCGTTGTGATAGGTGCTAATGGCCTTCCTGTGGTAACTACTCTTGGCTTGATGAGTGCAACACTGCTACATACTTTTCGTAGTGTTTAAGAGAACTATTGTAGTACGAGCTAAAAAGAACTGCATCGCAAAATTCACAAAATTTTAATCAAGTTATTTCAAGGACTTTCTTTTTATAAGAGTGAAAGAATATTGTTGTATTTAAAGAGAAAGTGATATTAAATCAGAATCCTACCAAAATTTTATGTTTTACGAAGCTCGTATTTCATATGTTAGAGAGAATAGCTAATGGAATAATTATTCAATGCTTAGGCACGAATGAAACTAGTAACGAAACAGCTCTTTTTAAATCATGCACTAAGATTAAAGAACCAGTCCCAGCAATAATGTATTTACCCTTTCATTTGGGAACACTTCAAATTAAATAACACTCTCAGTTTCGATAACAATGAGGTCCAAATCAAGTTGCCGAAGAGAAAGTTTTGTCTGTATGCATACATTTATTCACAGATATAACAGACAGAACTATGTAGCAGATGTAGCAGAAAAAAGTCATTAAGATAAAACTCGGTAAGAGAATATGAATGTTTGACGATGAGCTCATAAATATTGGCCTCAAAATGAAATTACAAATATGCTGGAAGTAAATAAGTTCAAATATTGTGCATAAGAGGTCCAAATAAGACTTTTATATTCTGTCGTAAAGTATTTATTAAAATTCATCTGGAAGTGTACAGTGATCCGAAGGAGATAAGCAGGTACAAAATTTCACGACCTTCCGATTGAGAGGACAATTGTAAGATATGCTTTTCTCCGAATTTTCAAGAAAAGTTGAGCTCACCAATTCTGGTGATGTGCGTGTATGAATATACAGACGCCAGATGGCGAAATACGTGAAGCTACCTCACTGACAATAGAATTTAACTTGAGAAAATGATTATTCATGTACTAATTTGGCTCTTATTTTAAATTAGCCAAATAATATTATCACTACTGAAAATACTTTTGAATGTAAAGGAAAGGCGTCTATTATCGGAGACAACGCAAATGTGGAACAGCTAGATTCTGACTAAAGCAAGTGTTCGGTTCAAGCGGGACCTTTTTTGTGGAACATCACTCAGCACAGTTAAGCACTTTATACTCTCCAAAGCGGAGAGCCGTAGCTGACGCTTTTGACACAAAGCGAGGGAGCCACCTCCGCCGTGGCTACAGCTGCCGGATTCCAGGAAGTTGGTCCTGGAGAGATCTGACGCATGCGACGTTCAAAGGCAGACCGTCTACCGAGAAATCTTTCGCAAACATGTTATTAGACGGAACTGTTATTATCGATGTGTCAGAAAGTGAAATACGTTGTAGATGTGTTTTCATCACAGAACTTCAGAATTCAGACGAAAGATGCTATAAAAATGTAGATAGCGAACGGTTTCAAAATTGTTCATATGTGTGTGAAATCTTATGGAACTGCTAAGGTCATCAGTCCGTAAGCTTACACACTACTTAACCTAAATTATTCTAAGGACAAACACATACACCCATGCCCGAGGGAGGATTCGAGCCTCCGCAGGGACCAGCCACACAGTCCATGACTGCAGCACCTTAGACCGCTCGGCTAATCATGCGGCCGGACGGTTTCGACCGCGAGACTTTGCATCCAGACGATGTGCTGGCCGGCCGCGGTGGTCTAGCGGTTCTAGGCGCGCAGTCCGGAACCGCGCGACTGCTACGGTCGCAGGTTCGAATCCTGCCCCGGGCATGGATGTGTGTGATGTCATTAGGTTAGTTAGGTTTAAGTAGTTCTAAGTTCTAGGGGACTGATGACCACAGATGTTAAGTCCCATAGTGCTCAGAGCCATTTGAACGATGTGCTGTTTACAACTAGACAAGGGGCTTAGACGTAGCATAACAACTCGAAGAAAAGACTTTCTGCAGAAACTCACGCAATCTACAGAGTTGCCAGATCGTTCAGACAGCCAGAATTAGAGAATTATAAGTGTGGCCTGTTTATTTGTTTCATGTCGCGATCGGTGCTGACTTACACTATGCGGCGGCTGGCTGCCGGCCCGGTTTTTTGTCAAAGAGTGTGCGCTGGCGGCAGTCGGCTTCAAATTCCAAATCCCTAAATTTCTGATAGTGCCACACGAAAAGAACGTCATTTTCCCTCTCGTTATTCCCATTTTCGTTTACGAAATGTCGCTGTGTTACTTGTTTTCTGATTCAACCTACCACTAACAAATCTATTAGCACACCTCTAAGTTGCTTCGACGTCTCTCTGTAATCCGACCTAGTGGGGATACCAAACAGTCGAACAGTGTACAATAATGGATGGCACTAGCGTTTTACACTGATCAGCCGGATCATTATGACCACATACCTAATAGCTGGTATGTCCACATTTGTCACAGATAACAGTAACCACGTGTCGTGTCATGGAAGCAGTGAGGCCTTGCTTGGTCACTGGCGGGAGTTGACACCACGTCTGCAAACACAAGTCAGCTAATTCCCGCAAATTACGCGGAGGGGACGATAAGCTCAGACGCCACGTTCAATCACATCCCAAGTATGTTCGATTGGATGCAAATCTGGCGAGTTGTAGTGACATCACATCAACTGGAACTCGCCACTGTGTTCTTCGAACCACTCCATCGCATTCCTGGCCTTATGACATGGCGCATTAACTTGCTGAAAAATGCCACGGCCGTCGGGAAACATGATCGTCATGAATGGGGTGCAACCAGTGTACGATACTCCTTGGCCGTCATGGTGCCTTCCATGAACTTCACCGGACCCATGGTTACCCACGTGAATGTTTCCCAGATCATAATGGACCCACCGGCATCTTGCCTCCTTCCCGCAAGACAGGTGTTAAGGAACTGTCCCCCTGGTAAACGACTGATTCGCACTCTCCCATCGGCTTGATTAAGAAGGTATTAGGTCTCATCACACCATGCAAAGCTCTGCCACAGCACCAACGCCCAGTGCTGATGGTCACGAGCCCATTTCAGTAGTAGTTTCCGATGTCGTAGTGCTAACATTGGCACATGCTTTACAGAGGCCCATCGTTGCAAGTGTTAGTTGCACTGTATGTTCTGACACGTTTTTGCTCTGTCTTGCTTTAAAGTTACACGTTATTTCCGCCACAGTTCACCAACCGTCCTGTCTTACCAATCTGATCGGACTACCATGTCCGACATGTCTAATGATGGATGGCCGCCCAATACGGTTTCACCTTGGTTTCGATATCTGTTGAAGACCCTCACCGCAGCACTCTTCGAACACCCGACAAGTCGTGCAGTTTCCAAAATGCTCGTGCCAAGCATACGATAGATCACTTTCTGCCCTCGATCAATCTCAGATAGATCGTGAGCCTTTCCCATTCTACATATGGACAACACGCTCACTAATACTGTTTGTACCATGTGTGTGTATGGCCAGTTCCTCGCCAGGTGACACTGCTATCGCACGGACCGGTTTGCGCCAATAATGTGTCGGTGGTGGCAATATTCTGGCTGACCAGTGTATACGGCGCCTCCTTTATGGATGAGCTACACTTTCTCAAAAATTTCCCAATAAAACGAAGCCGAGTATTCACCTTCCCTACTATCATTATGACATGCTCATTCCATTTAATATCGCTTTGTAACGCTACACCTAGATCTTCAGTTGATGTTGCTGTGTCAAGCTGCACCCTAGAAATGTTGTGTTTGGACGTTACAGGATTTTTTTCCTGCTCATCCGCATTATCGTACATTTTTATACATTTAGTGCTAACTGCCATTATTCACAGTAATCAGAAATTCTAAGTCATCTTATATCCTCCTACAGGCATTCAACGGACGACATTTTCCCGCACATGACAGCGTCGTCAGCAAAGATCCTCCCTGTCCGTCATATCATTTACGCACATAAAGAATAATAGCGATCCTGTCGCACCTCCCATGGAATTTCTGACAATATCCATGTATCTTATGGACACTCGGTGTGGAGCAAAACGTACTGGGTTCTATTATTTGAAAAGTTTCGAGCAACTGACATGTCTGGGAAACTAAACCATATGCTCAGACTTTCGTCAACAGTCTGAAGCAAGGCACCATGTCAAACGCTTCCCGAAATCTAGGATTGTGCAGCCTTCCTGTTTTCCTCCATCCATGGTTTGTAGTATCATATAAGGAAGGGCAAGGTAAGTTTCGTAAGAGACGTACTATCTAAATCTGTGCTGATACTTCGACAGCAGCTTTTCTGTCTCAAGGATATTTTTAAGTTCGAAATCAGAATGTGTTCAAGAATTCTGTAGCAAACCGATGTTTAGGAGTTAGTCTTTAGTTATGCAATTCATTTTTTTACTCTTCTTATCTGCAGAGGTCACCTGCACAATTATTCTAGACGCTTTGGACTCTGCGCTGCGCGAGAACTTCAGGACATTTACAAACTGAGGGGCCAATGCTGTACTCTTTGAAAAAACGAGCTGGGACTCCTTCCGTGCCTGGCGATTTTCTTCTTTTTCAGTTGTTTCTCTACTCCAGGAACGCTTACTAGTGTGTCGTCCACACGGGACTCTGTGCGATGGTCGAACGATGGAGTGTCAATATGATTCTCCTGCGGAACGACTTCTTAAAAGTGACATTCAAAACTTCGGCTTTCCTTATGGTATCTTTTGTTTCCACATCAGACTAGTCAACAAGTGGCTGGATAAAAGCCTTAGACCGGCTTAGTGATTTAGGGAGGCCTAGAATTTTCTCAGGTTCTCGACAAGGTTGGACTACGGAAATCGTCGTATGCCTCTCGCATTGAGCTTCTAACGAATACACTTCCAAAAACCTCGTTTGACCAATTTTTCAGTACCTTATATCCGTCTGGGAACCTAGCTAACCAGAATTAATAGGAGAGATTGAAAATAACAGCGTGCTTCGTCGTCAAAACTTCTGTTTCAGGCGATTGCGTTACGTAGATACTCATCGAACTCCAGTAACAGAGGCCTTAAGACGGAGGTGTGTGCATCACGACGAAAGAGTGGATAATTAGTTGTTAGCATGTCACTTAAACAATGATTTGCAATCATTTAGTGCCAGTATGATGGAAACAGGGAAATTATGGTCATAGTTTAAAGATATTGTTAATCGTGATCTGGACAAGGAATGTGCATAATAGGTGGATTAAAGGCGGAAAACGCTCACCGTGGTGCAAAAACGAAAACTTTGAGGTAGCACACAACAAATACCACCGTCGTATCTTTCCTAAAGATATGGGCCAAGAACCCTAGAAAATTCTGGTCCTGTGTAGAATCACTAAGCAGGTCTAATGACTCGACCCAGTTAGTCATCGAGCAATCTGGTGTGGAAGCAAAGGGGACGCTTAAAAATCTTGTTGAAGAAATATTTCACACAGTAGACTGGCCGGCCGGAGTGGCCGTGCGGTTCTAGGCGCTACAGTCTGGAACCGAGCGACAGGTATGGTCGCAGGTTCGAATCCTGCCTCGGGCATGGATGTGTATGATGTCCTTAGGTTAGTTAGGTTTAATTAGTTCTAAGTTCTAGGCGACTGATGACCTCAGAAGTTAAGTCGCATAGTGCTCAGAGCCAACACGGTAGACTAGTACAGACAAACTGTCTTTGGAACATCTCACAGAGCCTCTTACGGATGACACAGTAATAAGCACCCATAGCAGAGGGACACAACTGAAAGAGTTGAAAACAAATGAGTTGCCAGGTCTGGATGGAATCCTAGGGTACTACAAAGAGTGCTCTAGGGCATTGGCCTCTTACTAGCTTGCATTTATCGTGAAACTCCCGCACAGCATAAAGTTCCAAGTGACTAGGAAAGAGCCCGTGTGACTCCTGTATAGAAGAAGGGTAAGAGAAGGTCCACGAAATTTTACAGACCAATATCCTTAATACCGGCCTGCTGCAAACTCTTGAACCAATTCTTACTTACAATATCATACATTTCCTATGAGACCGAAGAGCTTATGTCTAAGAGGAAGCACGGTTTGAGAAACCATCCCTCTTTTGAAACTCAGGTAGCCCTTGTCTCATATGATATACTGCGAACTATAGATGAAGCGCAAGACGAATATTCCATATTTCTACGTTTTCGAAAAGATTTTGACATAGTACCCCACTGCAGACTTTTAACAAAGATACGAGCGTAGGGAATAGGTCCCCAGATATGTGAGTGTTTCGAAGGCATGTTAAGTAATTGTTAAGGTCTGATGGGACCAAACCGCTGATGTCATCGGTCCATAAGCTTACACACTCCTTAATCTAACTTAAACTAACTTAAGCTAAGGACGACTCACAGGACTCGAACCTACGACGGTGGGAGCCTCTTGGACCGTGACAAGACGTCCCAGTTCACGCGGTTACCCCGCGCGGGTGTTAAGTAATAGAACCCAGTACGCTATCCTCAACCGCAAGTTTTGATCAGGAACCGGGGTTTCGTCAAGAGCGCTCCAGGAAGCTGTCGTGGGACCGCTATTACTTCCTATACACACAAATGATTTGGCGGATAGGGTGGGCAGCAATATGTTGTTGTTTGCTGATGACGCTGTGATGTACAGGAAAGTGTAGAAGATGAGTGGCCTTAGGATGATGTAAGATGACTTAGGGAAGATTTCTATTTGGTGTGGTGAATGGCAGAGGGCTCTAAAACTAGAAAAATATAAATTAATGCGAATGGGTAGGAAAAACAAACTAATGTTGGTATAAAGCATTAGCAGTGTCCTGCCTGAAACAGCCACACCGCTTAAATATCTGGCCGTACCGTTGCAAAGCGACGCGAGATGGAACGAGCATGTGAGCTTTGTGACAGGGAAGGCAAATGGTCTACTTCGGTTTACTGGGACAATTTTAGGGAAGTTCCGTTCAGGTCCATCTGTAAAAGCGACGGCATATATGTCGGTGGTACGACCTATACTTGAGTACTGCGCGAGGTTGGATTAAAGGAAGACCTCTAAGCAATTCTGAGGAGGGTTGCTACGTTTGTTACCGGTAGGTTCAAACAACACGCTTGTCTTACAGAAATGCTTTGGCAACGCAAATGGGAATCATTGGAGGGAAGGCAAAGTTGTTTCCGAGGAACACTACTAACAAAATTTAGAGAGCCGGCATTTGAAGCTGACTGTGGAACTATCCTACTACAGCCAAGATACATTTCGCGTAAGAAGCACATACGTAGTATGTGAGAAATTAGGGCTCATACGGAGGCATATAGGCAGTTGTTTTTCAGTCGCTCAATCTGCGAGTGGAACAGGGAAGGAAACGACTAGTAGTGGTACAGTGTACCCTCTGCCACGTACCGTACGCTGGCTTGTGGAGTACGTAGTGACACATGGATGTAGTTATTGGATGACAGGTTTACTGTGGAAACTTCAAAAGTGTATGTTTCGGGAAGCATCGTGTATCATATAACCTACTGGCACATACGGCTCGCAAAATGATCTCGACGAGAAAATGAGAGGAATTTGATGCCATAAAAGCATTATCGAGAAGTGTTCTTCCCATTCCTGGCCGTATCAGGAAAGGAAGAGAAGATATAGTGGTACCAGAAGTATCCTCTGCAATACACCGTAAGGTGACGTGCGGAGTACTCGTATACATGCAGACAACGTACAAAATTTCTAGATTTAAGACAATACTTTTTGCACATAAAAGTACAGCATTTTCTGCACATTACCATTAATTTTTAACAACTGCTTGTGGTGAATTATTCACTTTGATGGTAATTATTTCTGAAAAGTGAAATAGCACTCAGAAAACAATTACCTAGTGAAATTACCACTGCTTTCACTAGGTTAATTACACCAACGTACTGCATAACACCTTCACCACTCGTAACATGAGACACGTGTAACTCCTATGGGTGCGGCAAGTCACCTAGCACCTGACAACAGTCGGCTAATGAAATTAGAACTGAATGCATTCGTACAGTTGCTCATGTGCACTTCAATACGTGTGCGTCACTCATAACAAAAGACACGATTAACTCGCACATTTGGGTAGAACTAATTAGGATTTGACAAACGGTCGCTCACTCTCTCTAATTTTCTTCTGGAAGCTAATTATTTCGACTTAGTCATATTTTCATACATAACTACGTTGACATCCTCCCTAGCGAAGCAGTTATATGTTTTTAAATTACAGTCACTGTAGACAATTTAAATAAGGAGATGCTTTTTCAAAGAGGACGCCAAAATATTGAGAAATTGACAAATATCCAGTAAATCAGTGACACCTGTCCACCAACAATATAAGAACATAACAAACAAAAATCTGCATAGAATCAAAGAATTACATTTTACTAGATAAAACGAAACATTATTAGCTACGGGAGATGTCTTTACAAACGGCGGTTTTCATCCTTTCGTTTGCAATATCCCTGCCTACTTATTTATTGGTTCAAATGGCTCTGAACACTATGGGACTTAACATCTGAGGTCATCAGTCCCCTAGAACTTAGAACTACTTAAACCTAACTAATCTAAGGACATCACACACATACATGCCCGAGGCAGGATTCGAACCTGCGACCGTAGCGGTCGTGCGGTTCCAGACTGTAGTGCCTAGAACCTATTTATTCTTCAACTTTTTACGGTAAGTTTCAAGTAGATGTCGACACGTGTTATATTGTGACATTCGTCTCTAATGATGTTAAAACAAGTAGAGATTCCGTTTAAAACTAAATGCGCCAAAGTCTAAGCTGCTAAGCGGATTAATGAGAATCAGCGAAACAGCAAAATTTCATACTAACTTCGGGTGGAACGCTGTAGGTTTGGCGGTGAGATTGAAGTAAATAAGAAAGGTGTTACTGATGTAATTTAAACTACCAGGAAAAAGTAGCAAATACAGTGACACAAACCGGTGTCACAATTGACGATTCATGAAAATTATGAAAATTAAATAGTTTTTAATACATGGCACGTATTGACTAGCAATACCATATGTACTATATTTATATTCATACTTTACAGTGACCATTGTGACGAAACGGAGCACTAAATTTTCTCGAACTACAGTTGCAGTGAAACTAGGTTCTTTTCAATATATGTTAAAGACGCTGAAACAGCAAATATCGGCACAGGGAGTACCACTTTCAGATGAAAGGAAGGAAGTGAGATTAGAGTTTATCTTTCTGTCGGCGGCGTGATCATTATACACGGAAAACGAGCTCAGACTAGGAAGGATGGAAAAGGAAATCGGTTGTGCCCTATCCAATGGAACCACCCCGCTATTTCACTCCATTTACTGAAATCACTCCTGGTTCAGATAAAGATACTATACAGAACGGGACATTTCCCTCGTATGCATTGAGTCACTTGATATTCTCATATAAACTCGTTATTTTGGTTTATATTAATTTAGAAACTCGTTAACGTATATTTAAAACGTATTCTTTAAACGATGTCTTTTACAAACTGTAATATTAATATTTATTTCCCTTGATGCCCACCTCTATTTAAATGAGACAGCTCTACAACGTGCGTCAATTAATATTACATGAGACGACATCTTTCAGTGGTTTCTCCTCTTGTTACCAGAAGCTGGAAGTCAAACTAATACGTCATTTACGATTATTTTTGGAAAAAAGACGCGCGCTATAAAGCATTGTATTTTTAATGATGAAGATGTTAAGAAGTACCAAGGCTAGTGACCTTGATGTGATATCACATTCTACAGTGTATTTGCGCTCGTTTTTCCTTATTTCATCAACAGTGGGATTAAATTTTAGTAATTTTAGTCAAATCATCTTACATACATGTTAGCTTTTCCGCTTTGTGAAGCAACATCTGCGAAATTTGGCATATTGTAAACTCTGAGGGTGTCACATGGTGAAATTATCTGTGATTGTGGAAGTTAGTTTCCAATAGAAGCTCATCTGCAATACATATATTTCCATTGCATTTGAAGTCGGGGAAAAGTTTAAACATATAGATTATCTGAATGTGTTATTACCGTTTTTGACTGAGTGATTTATCTGGTGTCTGGAAACTGTTTTCCATAGTAAACCACAACAACAGGCAAAAGTAATCTCTTATTGGTACAACTGAAGGTTTCCCAATACATGGGTAGTTTGCCAGCCAATTTTTCAGACGTTACTAGTAATAATCTTGTTAGAGTTCCAATTATTTTTAACACTGGCATCGCGAAAACCGACTTTTTCATACGAATATTATTAAACGGAACAGCCGCCATTTCACATTTTGAATTAGATTTTATATAGGTAATCAGTAATACTTTAATTCTCAGGAGTAGGGTGCAAATACGATGTTAAACCGCCGAAAATGGGACGAAAAGAAATTTTTTAAGGACACGTAAAATTAACGCAGATTCAGTGAAGACTAAACGCTACAGGGGTAATAAAGATAAACATGGCAACCCATGAAATGTATTTTGTTTACACACTATGTTTTATAATATAGCCGGCCGGAGTGGCCGAGTGGTTCTAGGCGCTACAGTCTGGAACCGTCCGACTGCTACGGTCGGAGGTTCGAATCCTGCCTTGGGCATGGATGTGTGTGATGTCCTTAGGTTGGTTAGGTTTAAGTAGTTCGAAGTTCTAGGGGACTGATGACCTCAGCAGTTAAGTCCCATAGTGCTCAGAGCCATTTGAACTATTTTTATAATATAATGCGCTTAACATACATGTCTTACACACTATTCATGAGTTAATAAGACGTCAGGTAGAACTTATGCCTGTAACAACGTGATAATTAATTATGTTACTTCACTTGTCGAAGTGTTCCGTTTTGGTGCGTATGAAAGAAATGATAACTGGAAGGAACGCCTGAAATTTTTAAGCACCTTCCCCTCTACAGAAAACCCTGTATTTAATTATGCCAAGATGTCGTTATTGGATCCGCGTATAATGTGATTACCGTTAACCTTCAAGTGCTTAAACTTTTAGTGGCTCTTCATAAAGGCGGCAAGTTAATAGCACATTTTCCATCGATTAATCATTACATTAAGGTCTTTCTTTGTTAGCGCTTAACCTTCCGTCATCAAAGGCCTCATTAAAAACCGAGAAACTTCGTTCCGGCTCCATAAAATTTGGAGAACAATTTGCTATGGAACTAAGGCTGCAACTTTAAGCAAAGAGGTGTTGAGATAACGCCTGTTTCTAGTTAATATGAATTTCCGTTCTCAATTTGTTCACAGTAGTATCTGTAAAATCGGATTACACGCAGCAGATGTGTGAGAAGATTTTTATATCTATTCAGTAATACATAATACCAGGTGTCCCTAACCAAAAGCCTAGTCTGACGTTTTGCGGGCAAAATCCGGAAAAAAGGTGCCCTTGATGTGTTTCTAAGTTATCCAACCATACCACCATGATCAGTTCTGATTCATGGTAATTTATTTTTTATAGCATTCACCCATGGGAAATTTAAGCTCTGTGACTCTTTTCTTAGTTTATTTGTCGCTCACCGGATTTTTCTATTTTGTAACTGTAGGGGCTGATGTTTTTACAGTACATGGAGCAGGACATTTTCTGTTCTGTTCTACTCTCGTATTGAGCGACGGAAAACTGGAGATATGTGTGCCTTTGTACGCGCCCAAATTCTCGTTGTCTTATTTTCATGTGCCATATGAGAGTTATGCTATGGTGCCAGCATAATGGTCGCTCACACCCCTTAGAATATAGCCTCACCAGCATAACTAATGAGGTTTGAGAACAACTTCGTCGACTTCCTTACAAGAATAGTTTCATACGGCTAATACTGACTTATTACGATCATTGCATTGCCTCTTGAATTCCTTCGATGGCAGTTGCCATTCGTAATTGGTACAGACTCAAAACGCTGCACCAGTACCCTAGAATTGGTCCCACTATGGGCTTCCGATCACGTAAGACACAAGATATTGATATGACTCCTTAGGAATTCCTGAAATCATTGAGGCAAGTGGCAACAAAGCGACTATTCACGTTCTTTCGTAGAATTTATAAGCCTGAAGACGCAGCTTCAGTCTTCGGGATAAATATCATCCACAGAATCGTGAATATGGGAACGGTCGAAAACTGCGAGGACTCTCGCATTTAATACACTTGTTGTAGCTGGGATTCATAGTCATAAAAAAACTTTTTGAAGGACATCATCTTCACGTCAGTGACTGTTATAAGTTTTTATTACACACTATTGCAATTTCGGGCTTAGGCCATTATCACGTGCTGCTGAAAATAAAGAATCTTCAAAAAAAAATATTTTAAGGATTCATTATGTATCTCGACGTTATGGCGATTATACAAAACATTTTAACTATTTAGCTATGTAACTTACATATTACGACTTTAAACCATGTCAACGTAATGGAAGCTGGCACATTTATATGTCGTTGTCAATCCTGTTAAATACATTCGTGTCATTGTTACACCGTGCGAGTACACGTATTCAAACATCGTAAAAGACATAATCTGTAAATGCACATGTTCGTTAACCCATCACTAGTCACACATGCATTAGACCACAGCTGCAGACTGCTGTTTGCAGGCTAGTAATAACCGTTTTGGGGCGTAAACGGACTACGGATATTATTTTACTATGTGTGAAACACCATTGCAGAGCATCGACTCTATTAGGAAGCAAATAGTATGCCCGCGTTGCACAATTTTGAAGTCTGCTATAAAATCTTACGTGAGTTATTCTTAAACCATTATAGATAAACGTGAGGATTATACATCAAATTACATACACAAGGGTTATACATTATTATACATAAATTCTTACGTGACTTATTTTTAAAGCATCTTGAATAAACCTGAGGATTATACGTCGAATTACATGCATAAGAGCTGAACATCGCATTTAAGTTTAACAGATCATGCCTCTACGTTACAGACATGAATAACACACAAAATAGGAAAAGAAAGCTGAGTGTGAGACGACGGCCAGTTTGATTCCAGGTAAGTTAAAGGCACCATAGAGGTAATTCTGACATATACCCCTGAATGGCGCTTAAGCGACAAAATATGCAAAACAAAACAAAAGTGTTACAGGGCGTTCCTCAGAATGCGTCAGAATCGCTCGGCTTAGCTGTCACAATGGAGGATCGTGCGCTTTTGGTAAGGCTCTTTTACTAGGGTGGTGACTGTGTACCAGTAGTCCTGCAGAGGTTCCAGACGCTGAAGGGTACGACAAAAGGCCTTGGTCCGATATCTGTCAAGGATCTGGAGAAAATGATTAGGTAATCCAAAAAGACAGCTTCGTGTGAATGGCAGTGTGAGAAAGAAAGCGAAGAAATTGATTGTAAGTCTGTAAAATATGTGGGGACAGCATTGTAGGAAGGGTTGAGCGGTGATGAGCAAACATGCAGTGCACGAGGAATTGCCCGAACTTTGGATTCGTCTGTGAGCACGGGGCATGAAATTATATGAAACATTCTGCAGTGTTATCCATACAAAATTCCCATGTTCAGAAGTTGTTTCTTGCTGACCTGCCAGGACGACCAAAGAATGCTCTAGAATTTCTTGCTCGCATGGAAGTCGTCAATGAATAGCCACGGATCATTCTGTAGACAGACGCAGTTCCATCTTCGAGGACATCCCAATAAGTATAATTGCAGAATATGGGTAACGGAAATCCCGCACATACATCTACCCGCAAAATTGCAGACAATACTCCTAACTTCGGTTTATTGCGGAAACCTTTAACATATTCTCACTTCGAAGATAACTTTCTTGAGGCTAAGCAGCTTATGACCACGAATCAGCATGGTTTTAGAGAGCATCACTCGTATGAAACTCAGCTTGACCTTACCCCACATTAGATACTGTGAACTACGGATGAAGGGCAACAGACAGATTCCATGTTTCTAGATTTCCAGAAAGCGTCTGTTAACGAAGGCATGAGCACTTGGAATAAGTTCACAAATGTGTGAGTGGCTCGAAGTTGAACCCAGTATGTTTTCCTCGATGGAATGTATTCTTCAGAGACAGGGGTGTAGTCAAGATTCCCCTGTGGAGTGTGATAGCACCACTCTTGTTCTCTATATAAATAAATGAATTGGCGGACAAGGTTGTTTGCCGGTGCTGCTGTGGTGTACGATAAGGTGTTGAAGTCGAGTGACGCTAGGAAGATTCAAAAAATGGTTCAAATGGCTCTAAGCCCTATGGGACTTAACATCTGAGGTCAGCAGTCCTCAAGACCTAACCACACATCCATGCCCGAGGCAGGATTCGAACATGCGACCGTAGCAGCAGCGCGGTTCCGGGCTGAAGCGCCCAGAACCGCTCGGCCACCGTGGCCGGCTAGGAAGATACAAGAGGCCTTAGAATTTCTAGTTGATGTGATGAAGGTCAGCTACTTCTAAGTGTGGAAAAATGTAAGTTATGCGGACGAGTAGGGAAAAAAAAACTTCTAATGTTCGGATACAGTATTGAATGGAGTCAAATTCCAATGAGTACGGAATATGGATACAGACTAAACAGAAGAAAGTCGAAAGACATGAGGAATTTCGGAAATGATGTTAGTCGTAACTTAATATCAAAATTAGGGACCATATAATAAACGAAATTAAGGAATTCTGCCATGTTGGAAGCAAAATAACTCATGATGGAAGAAGTAAGGAGGACATAAAAAGTAACAGACCGCTGGAGGCAAAGAGGGCGTTTCTTGTCAAAAGAAGTTTACTAGTATTAAACATAGGACTTAATTTCAGCAAGGAAATTCGGAGAATGTACTTCTACAGCACAGTGTTGTATGGAAGTGAATCATGGTCTGTGAGAAAATCAAAAAGGAAGAAAAGTGAAGCGGCTCAGATATGGTGCTATAGACGTATGTGGAATAAGGCTGACTGGTAAGATAAGAAATGGGGAAGCTCTCCACATAATTCCCGAAGGAACACGTGGGAAACATTGACAGGAAGATACGACAGGACTAAATGATATGTGTTAAGACATCAAGGAAAAGCTTTCTTGATATTTGGCGGAGCTGCAGAGGATACAAATTGTAGAGAAAGTCAAGGATTGGAATACATTCAATGAATATTTGAGCACGTTGATAAATGGTCCTCTGTAGAGATTGTCACAAGAGAGGTTTTCGTGGTGGGCCACATCGAATCAATCGGAAACTGGTGACAAGTTGAGGACTTATACACGATCTTACCTTCAGAAACCTTCCAACTAAAGGCTGAAAGGACCAGCTATTGTTTCTTAAGGTTGTCATTCTCAAGGATATGTCTGACATAAATCTTTCATTAAAGACTTCATAACAACAAAAATTCAGCTCTGACCATTGGCTCTTTGTCTCAAAATTGTCCGTTAGGATACTCTGGCATCTAAATATCTTGACCATTAAGTTTCCAGTGAGAGGCACCCACATGCCTTGCTCATACTGTGGCATCAAGCAGTCAGGCCTGCAAGATGAGTGGTCTGCCAAGCGAGTGGATTCATTCTTATTTGTCGAGTAACATGAACTCTAGTACTCACAATTAAGTTACAAATTATTCTTCCGTATGAATATTACGCAACGGAAACGCACATCTGACTATTAGTAATTCACACTACTCTGACTGTTCACTACGCACTGGCGATACCACATTTTCTTTTTTTATTTAACAGCTTTTATCAACACGTGGCCATCGCACTGAATATGAATGGTGCACACATTATAAATTCTGTATATCATGACAACACACAATTGGAAGGAAAAGGCCACCAATCTTTTTCTCTTCACTGTCTTATTTATTCTGATAAATTCTGTAACCTAAACACACAAATTCTATAACCTACAACAATAACACATGAGAAATTCCGCCCAGTGGGCATGGCTTTACATCGGTGACTCTCTATCTTATGGTCTCGTAATTACTTAATGCTACAGTGCACTTTCTGGATAGGATGGTGGATCTTTTTGCTATATCTCACACTTCGACTCTCACAACCATCATCACGAAACTTTCCTCCAGACCGAGTGGTACAAAAGGAACATGCATAACCCACTACCTCTGAAACTACCTTGCTACTCTCCCATGCAAACCACACATACTTAAATTACATGGCATACACCACACTGCAACATGGAATACAACATACGGAATAGTCACAACATTATAATCACATCACTTTCAGCTTTCCCACTTCAATTAGTATTCATCCCAGTTTCACACGACACTGTCCCACATCGTAACTTTTCTTTCCTACTACGAACTCTGGACAATATATGCACGTCTTCCTGTGCAATGCAAGCCAAGTGGCGTTGCTGGATAGACGGCTGACTCACCTTGCTTCTCTCTCAGAGTATTATAGTTTGAATCAAGCGTCACACGGAAACATAACACGTAAAGTAATATTAAGAACATATTCATCACACACGCGAGTCCTCAACTGATAGTATCGACGAGTACATCTCTTTATCCTTTGTCACATACACAGATTGAGACTCACACAGTACTCACCACGTGGAAGTACTCGTCTCTAATTTCAAGTCCTGCACACGCCATTTCTTAAATATTTCCAACTTATAGTACACACGCTAGTAATTCAGGTTAACTTAAGCACTCGGAAGTATTTCAACTTATTGCTACACGTGGTTTCATTGTGACCATTGGTCACTTCCTAAGATTACTACGATCCCCTAAATATTACCTGCCTGACATTTAATTCTCCCCACAAAAGTTCCTGAAATAGAGAAATTATTATTCTAAACTACTCTTAAGTATTTCACATGCATACCATGTCTCCACTCTTTTGTCCTTACGGAGCACGCCTAAGACAGGTCTTACCAACCCTGGATCCAGCGGCAGAGTGCTGAAACATGGCCGTTCTTCAGGTCCTCTCGCACCTCTGCCGAAGTGGGGGAGCACCTTGCTACTGTATTGGTCAGCCACATATCAGGTGCTCAAAGCTCAGGTAAATTTCATCTCTTAGGTCCCACCAAAGGTGACCCAAGTACCGTCTCAAAGATGATCATATATTCACATTCACTATCTGCGGTTAGCAGACGAACATACATTCATTCATTTCACAGATCTCACTAAACTGAATGTAGGGATTTATTTTGCGGGAGTGCACATGTGATCAATTAAATAAATAAATTGTCATTCTTTCCCACACTGGTATCCGGCTTCGTTGTATTAATTGAAATTGAGTTATTATTAGAAAAAATATGTTGTTCTGACAAGAATAATGAAGAATGTTGTACCTATTTTCAATGTCGGGCGGTAATGTACCCTTTCACCGGTGCCGGCGAAACTGTACCGTTATTTGTAATTAAGTTCATTTATGTTAAATGGTCTGTTGTTGCCCGCCTACGACATATAAGTAGGCACAGTCGTCTGCCCGTACGACGGCTGTGCTGTGACTCGCTGTTTGCTGTTCTCCGTCGCCCAGTTTTATTCACGATGAGCGACGTCACGCAAGGGGCAGAGAATGCTGACCCTAATTCCCTGGGCCGTAAAAAGCGTAGGGCGACGTACGTGAGGACACGGCAGGGGCAACCGCGGAAGACTGCCGAGTTTTATGTTCCTTCGCCTGACCTGCCAGCCCTTCCCACAGGGACAGTTACGAGTTGTCCGCAGATGGTCGCCGCTCGAGCGTCCTGCTGACCACAGCAAACAGCACGATGAGACAACCTCAAACTCACGTCCTTTCGATAGCATTAGGAGTGTAAGGATAAGCAGATGCTAAAAGGAAGTCTGTTGTAGTCAGCATTTGAAACAAAGTGTCCCAGTCTCATTTCGTGCAGCAGGAGGTAGCTTTCCATTGATGAGTGGCATATTAAAATTTTTTTATGATTTTCTTTGCCGGATGTTGTGTGTATTCATGCAGTTCATCCTGTGATCTGTGCTTTTGTGCAGAAAAGAGCTGCACACTGTAGTGTAATTATATACACTGAAGCACCAAAGAAACTGGTACAGGCACGCGTATTCAAATACAGAAATATGTAAGCAGGCAGAATATAGCGCTGACGTCGGCAACGCCTACGTATGACAACAACTGTCTGACGCAGTTGTTAGATACTGCTGCTACAAATGGCAAGTTATCAAGGTTTAAGTGAGTTTCAACGTGGTGTTGCAGTCGGCGCACGAACAATGGGACACAGCATCTCCGAGGTAGCGATGAAGTGGGGATTTTCCCGTACGACCATTTCACAAGTGTACCGTAAATATCAGGAATCCAGTAAGACATCAAATTTCCGACGTCGCTGCTGCCGGAAAAACATCCCGCAAGAACGGGACCAACAACGACTGAAGACAATCGTTCAGCGTCACAGAGGTGCAACTATTCCGCAAATTGCTGTAGATTTCGATGATGGACCATCAACAAGTGTCAGTGTGCAAACCATTCAGCGAAACATAATCTATATGGGCTTTCGGGGCCGAAGACCCACTCGTGTACTCTTGATGACCACGACACAAAACTTTGCGCCTCGCCTGGGCCTGTCAACACCGACATTGACTGTTCATGACTGGAAACATGTTGCCTGGTAGGACGAGTCTCTTTCCAAATTATATCGAGCGGGTGGACGTATACAGGTATGGAGAAAACTTTATGAATCCACAGACCCCGCATGTCAGCAGGGGACTCTTCAAGCTGGTGGAGGCTGTGTAATAGAATGGGGCATGTGCAGGTGGAGTGATGAGGGGCCCCTGGTACATCTAGATACGATTCTGACAGATGATACATACGTAACCATCCTGTCTGATCACACGCGTCCATTCATGTCCATTGAGCTTTTCGACGGACTTGGGCAATTACAGCAGGAAAATGCGAAACCCCACACGTCCGCAATTGCAACAGGGTGACTCCAGGAACACTTTTCTGAAGTTAAACACTTCCGCTGGCCACGAAACCCCCAGATATGAACATTATGGGGCATATTTGGAATGCCTTGCAACGTGCTGTTCACAAGAGATCTCCACCCCCTCATATTCTTACGGATTTATGGACAGCCCTACAGGATTCATGGTGTCAATACCTTCCAGCACTACTTCAGTATTAGTAGAGTCCTTGCCACGTCGTGTTGCGGCACTTTTGCGTGCTGGCTGGGGCCGTACACAATATTAAGCAGGTGCACCAGTTTCTTTGGCTTTCCAGTGTGTATTGCCTGTGTGTGTGTGTGTGTGTGTGTGTGTGTGTGTGTGTGTGCGTGTGTGTGTGGGTGAGTAAATGTGAGTGAACGATCTGTGTGTAATATAATTGTGAGGTGCTGTGTAATAGTTAATTATATTTATTGCAGATCTTCTTACAATATTTTAAACTGTATAAATGTTAAAACATATTTATTACTCCCAAGACTACGGTCTGCTAAATTATTGATTATAATTATATCCTTTTGCTGAAGTTATCTTAGCGTGCAGATGCGTTATTGCACACCAAAGCAAAGACAGCAAATGAACATGAGCTCTTTTGGTGTCAGAGATTCAAACTATAGGGTTCATATGTATGTATATTTATTTATAGCACACTGGTTTGTTAATTTTAATTGCATGAACAATATTCAGTTATAGCTTTCTCTGTAATGGTGCCTACGTGAAAAATAACATACTCAACATTTATGGCCCAGTACAACAAAATTAGCATCAGAAAGTGAAAATGTTGACGTAGCCACTTTAATATTTTCATAAATGCATAAACTAAATACGTCATTTCAGTAATATCTGTGTCTAGAGGAGCCGCAATTACCAAAAGGACCGTAATAGTGGACAAGAATAGGGTAAGACCGTAACTGACAAAACTTAAAATAACCGCAGGAAAGGACACAATTATTATTTAAATAAAAGATGGTTTCAATAGTAAGACTAAAAATTTGTATTCTGAAAAGAATTTAGATAAATTAAAATTTTTTTGCTTGGTACAGACCTCTTAATATGGAACGCAGGAGTAGTGCGTCTTGCTAGGTACTACTCCAAAACGTACAATGTCTACTCTGTTACCAGGCAAATGAAAATTAACAGAGTACAAAATGTCTTTCTTAATCATTGTCTACACAGATAATAAACCGTGTTCATTGTCTTTGTCCTTTTCACTCGAGGCACTCTACTTGAAAGAATGTCAAGGTTTCTCACATATTACAGAAAAATGTTAAGTCACTTTCTTTCAAGTATATTCACACGAAAAATACACCAGAAGATCTTTCTAAAACTTTATTAATCCAAGTTATGCCACAGGGCCTAAGTTTGTAATAACATTCAAGAAATTCTAGCTCAGCTTTTATGTGATAAAAAATAAGTCACTTGAAATTATAGGCTCGGCATTAGGAAGGAAAAGTTCATTTGCTAACTCATATAGGCCTTTATTTGTATAGATCAGAAATTTTGCTTTAGGAATTTCCAGTGTTTTGTTTTACATATATGGAGTACAAAAAGTACATATACAAAATTGTAGACTGTTTAGAGAATGTAAGAAGAAACACTTTTTATGTGCCAAAACTATCAAAGGGACAGCGTTTTCCTTAACGGGGAGCATGGAGATATTGTTGCATGTGATGTTCAGAGATGGTGTTCAAATTGGCCTGTGACGAATATTATTTTAAAGTTGTTGTTGCAAATGTCGCCTGTTCGCGTTAAAGCATATCAGGCATTTACACGCTAATAACTTTGTAACAACCAGGTGTTTCCCAAATAATGGTTGCAGCTTCAGTAAAAGCATCCAGCTCTTGTCGAGTGTCTATTGGTGCCTCGTACACACAATATTTAATCACAAATAGAAATCCATAGTAATGAGGTCAAGAGAACGTGATGGTCACGATCCTGGTGCACCCCTCCCAATCCAACAATTGGGTAAAACATTCACTAAAAGTTGTGTGACGTCAACGAAAAAGTGTGATGCAGCCCCGTCGCACCGGATCTATAATCGTTATTTAACACTTGAACCGCTAATAGCTGGACATTCCTAGAACCGCGCTGTATCACTAATGACCTGAGCATCTTTCCCTTTCATTATCATGTGTCTTTGGGTCAGTGTTACAATTAATGAATCTATTGTTTGAAGTGCTGAAAATTTTGTTACGAAATCAATAAAAATGAAATAGCTTCTCACAAATTATCATTCATTGTTTTAAAAAACTTACACACATTTGCTGGGTGCCTTCACTGGCTACCTTGACATAATGAGCAAAAATTGTAGTCTTTTGACGTACACTTGTTGCAGGCAGTTTTGTTCCACATATAACACTTTACAAATGATTTGTTTCCCTCACAGTTAGCCTTTACATGGCAGCGTGTTCGCTTTTCTTGTCTCTCAGGAATGTCTGCGGGTGTGACGGAGGTACTAATCTTGGTTGCTGCGTACTTCTCAGCAAGCTCCTCCCCCATATAAAGTATGAATGTGTTTCAGCTTTTTCTCGTTTAGAGCATTTTACAATACTCAGTTATTTATCCCTGCCAAATTCAGCAAGCTTTAAAATGTGTGGTCTGGCCAGCGTGTCGATGGAGCTTTGACAGAGTGTTTGCGAGCCATATGGTCGACCACAACCACATCATATCTAGAGCCGTTACAAAATGTAACTGTATCTGGCTTCTTTTTCATACCATCTTCAATTTTAACATAAGCATGAACAGTGCTGAGAATCAGAACATCCTTCTTGCTCTTTGCCCGATAAACTGTCAGTAAGGCATCGCTGCTCTTCCACAATACTGTCCTGTATAACACTTCCTTCGCCTTCTTGATACGGACTGTAATTTTCCTGCGAGATTGATTTATGGTGCCGACGAGACTAGTACCATTTGCTTTCAAGGTTTCGGAGAGAGCCAGGGGGGTGAAAAAATTGTCACGTCTGAGATTTCTTCCTTTATTGAGGTAAGGTTGTATGAAGTTTTTCACAACTACATCGCCAAGATGCTCATCACTCAGCCTAGTGTCATTCGTTTCCAGTTGAGGGAAAGCATTCTGGGTATATTTGAAGTGTTAAACTGCTGCCGTCCAATGCTTTTGCGCGCATTTTTCCGGTTTCGAGGTCATGAATTGTGTGAATCTGCAATGGAACTTTGAAGGAAAAACTGTTCGTCGATAGGTGTATACGGACCCGGTATGCAGCTACACAGTGCGTTCGCAATAATATCATACCAGATTTCTGATACCAAAGCAAACTTGAGTTCTTTCTCTCTTCTGATCCTGTGGATCTAATGTCAAATCTGAGACAACGCATTATCTCTTTGAAACTGTCACGAGCCATTGATGACCTTACAAAATTATTTCCCCACTTCAACAACCAAAATGTGTCTAGTTCTAAGTTCTTCGCGCATATGTCATCACATATGTAGAATATAGCTGTAAAAGCTTCCACTTCTTCAACGTTCAATGTCCACTCATCAGGACTCAATAGTCGACGAGCTTCGGTCTCAGTGCATTTTACAATGTGTTTCAGAATTTCGTCCGTTACTATAACATGCCAAGCAATGTAGCAGGTCTCAGTCACGTTTCGTTTTGCATGCGGAGATGGTCCTGCGTGATCGCTGAAAACAATCTTTTGTCCACATCTGCCAGCTGAACAGTCACCTATAACCTATGTTTTCCAAGTATTTACAGCTGGTACTACAATATCTCTACCTGAAGGAAGCTGAAATAGCTCACAACATTCATCATTTCGTTGTCCACGACGTCCACAGCCACGAGCTGGCCTAGCCTATTTGGCAGCTGTTCGTGTAGCAGTAGCAATTAGTATTACAACACATACTTGTATTCAATATATTGTGGAATATTAGAACAAAAAACATACGTTCATAGATGTAATGTAGGACTTGTAAAAACACAAGAAGCAATAACGTATAAACATATTTGTCGCAACTGAAATCTGTGTCTCTTCAACACAAACATTAACAATAATTATTACAAAACAAACACACAAACATACATACCATCCTCATCAATGTTCAGTAGAACATACTGAGAAGTGACGTCATCTTCTGATGAAAAATCCAGAATTACGGGTAGTGATAATTCTACCTCACATGTAGACTTGTAAAAACTCAAATAACAATAACGTATAAACATAATTGTTGCAATTCAAATCTGTGTCTTTGCAGCACATAAATTAACAATAATTATTATAAAACAAAGCTCGCCCTCAGATTCGTGATCCAGAATCTCATTTAGCGCTTTCATAATGTCCTCTTCACATCGTAGACGTTTGGTCATAATATATTCGTGTTTTGTAGGCACTACTAAAACCGTGTTTAATGAGACAAAGCACTTGCTGCGCAATACTTGATACACGTTCAGACGTGTTTCAACCTGCACGCCCTCTCCTCCCCTGCAAGAAAACTGCTATGTCTTTAGGCAGAGAGCCAAAATGGAGTTTTGCGATTGTTGACCAACATAATCTGACAAAAAGCATGAAGGTAAACGAACAATACGACTGCTATAGCGGCTGTATTCACGGTGACAGGTTACTCCATTTCTCTTTTAAGGATTTTCCATAAATTTAAAATTAAGTGTAATCTCTGATTACCTTATTTCATAAAAAGTCACAGAAATTTAGGACTCTAGGCAATAAAGCAAAAGATTGACAAATGAAAGAATTAAGGAGTGGGTCATGTGACCCAGCTGTCCATAATCTGGTGCAGATACATAGCAGCGAGGCTTAACACTGAATACAAGGAAGGAAAGTGACCCTTAGCGGATATGTAACAACGTGTGTTAATGCAGGCAATTTGCAATTAGAAGGCGGCTTTTGTGACCAAAACCTGGCGTGCATTGGCGATTTTGAACTTAATTTCGCGCAGTAAACTTGCCACGGTCACTACAACACTTAAAAGGGAATCCTCATTTAAAATGGCAACGAACGAAAAAAAAGTATGGAAACAGATAAATTCAGACTGCGGGATGATGACGCAAACGTCATGTTTTTCAAATCTCAGAAAATATTTATAGAATTTTATAATATTAAATAAAATAACAATTAATATTGAAAAACAGAGGAATGCAATAATTAATGCTATTATCAAAATAATTAAGATAACACACACTTTAAGATGGATATGCATACATAAGGCACAATGGCAGTAATCTGCAATCTTATAATTATAAGACGAAACACAACTAGAGTGAGGTTACACTGTCGTTACACTGAAAAAGCCAAATATACCTGGCAACTTAAATGAATTTAGCTTAAGTTCGTCTTGGTCAAACAAACATGTCACTGGCTGTGGAAAACATAGTCGTAACCGTGGTTCTCTTCAACTATTATCGAAAGTGATTTATTATCATTATAATGTGATGACTGTTAAAACACATAACAGAATTGCTAGTTCTTATTATGAGTCAGTGTGAGACAATGATTATGATCGACAAATACTGTCAAGGTGTAAACATGAATGACATGCAACACATTAAAAGTGAACAGCAAGCGTCAAGAACGTGGATGGTGACACAGAGTAATAAGTGTCTGACTGTGTACAAGTTTAAAGAAATAAAGTACACCTTGCACAATTGAAACTGACACCTGCTTAAAATAGCTTGGTTAAATGACATGATGCACCGAGGAACCACCTGAAAAGTCATCGTGTACAGAAGTTCCCGACATACCTTCTAACTCTCCTTGCATACTGTATAACTGCCTTCGACGGTTCGCCGCCATTGCGGTGAAGTGGTAAACAGTTACATTTCCTTAGCCGCAGCGTCTCCCGCAATGGGCTAGTGCGGACGTGCTGCCGTATACACTGGGCGGTGGCACAATGAAATCTTTAAGGCACTCGAGTAGGAGGAACACGGACTGGGGGTCAGACAGCGCGGGGTAAATCGGGCACTAGCAGAACGCCACAGCACTCGTTACGGAGTCAAAGGTAGAAGAAGACCTCTATCGTCAAGAGCCGGTACGCTGCCTTCTGTAATTTCTCTAAATCGCTCAAGTCGAATCCTGGGATGATTCCTTTGGAAGGGCAATCTTTCCCAATGCCTACCTTTCACTCTGTAATACAGGGTGGTCAGTATCAGTCCGAAAATTGTGTAATAGTTTACAGGGTAAATTCTGCAGAGACACAATTTTAAGGGAAAAATTCCGATATGTTGCTCATTATCATCAGACAGGCAAGTAGTTTCAATACAGCATATAATAGAGGAGACCGGTGTGGATCAGACGTATATGCAGTCAAAATGAAAAGTTTTTGACGATGGAAGAGAGCAAAGTTAAGAACACTCATCCGAATTGTGCTAAGAATGCTCGAAATCAACACTTCAGTATTGACAGCCTAAAAGATGAAAGTATATGAACGTTCTTATCTGCCAGAATGGGACGGACATTTGAAGACTTATTTGAAGGAAGTACAGAGGAAATATATGAGTACAAAAAATCAGTGTTACAGACATAGCAACAGAGGTGCCGGGCATAAGGTGAAACAATCACAGCCGTACAGCAGAATGGTGGTCGGAGGGAATAGAAGTTGTTTAAGAAAGGAGGAACGCATTCGATCAGTGGTTGTATGATAAATCGGAAGAAACAAGAACGATCTTACAGGGAAGGGAACGATGAAAAATAAGGAAAGCAAAGCCTGAAGGATGAGAAAGGACACGTGCCAGGGTCAAAAGCCAAAAGTAAAACATAAACTGGGAGAGCGAAAGAAACATAATCAGTACTAAAAGGGATTTGACAAGAGACGAAAGCCAAAACACATCCTCAACTGATAAGTAAAAGGATTGGGAAGAACGATGTTGTTGTGGTCTTCAGTCTAGAGACTGGTTTGATGCAGCTCTCCATGCCACTCTATACTGTGCAAGCTTCTTCATCTCCCAGTAACTACTGCATCCTACATCCTTCTGAATCTGTTTAGTGTATTCATCGCTTGGTCTCCCTTACGATTTTTACCCTCCACGCCGCCCTCCAATACTAAATTGGTGATCCCTTCATGCCTCAGAACATGTCCTACCAACCGATCCCTTCTTCTTGTCAAGTTGTGCCACAAACTTCTCTTCTCCCCAATCCTATTCAATACCTCCTCATTAGTTATATGATCTACCCACCTAACCTCCTTCATTCTTCTGTAACACCACATTTGGAAAGCTCCAAACTAGTTATTGTCCATGTTTCACTTCCATACATGGCTACACTCCATACAAATACTTTCAGAAACGAGTTCCTGACACTTAAATCTATACTCGATGTTAACAAATTTCTCTTCTTCAGAAACGCTTTCCTTGCCATTGCCAGTCTTCATTTTATATCCTCTCTAGTTCGACCGTCATCAGCAAAACTCCTTTACTACTTTAAGTGTCTCATTTCCTAATCCAATTCCCTCGGCATCACCCGATTTAATTCGACTACATTCCATTATCCTCATTTTGCTTTTGTTGATGTTCATCTTATATCCTCCTTTCAAGACACTGTTCATTCCGTTCATCTGCTCTTCCAAGTCCTTTGCTGTCTCTCACAGAATTATAATGTCATCGGCAAACCTTAAAGTTTTTATTTCTTCTCCATGGATTTTAATACCTACTCCGAACTTTTCTTTTGTTTCCTTTACTGCTTGCTCAATATACATATTGAATAACATCGGAGAGACGCTACAAACCTGTCTCACTCCCTTCCCAACCACTGCTTCCCTTTCATGCCCCTAGACTCTTATAACTGCCCTCTGGTTTCTGTACAAATTATAAATAGCCTTTCGCTCCCTGTATTTTATCCCTGCCACCTTCAGAATTTGAAAGAGAGTATTCCAGTCAACATTGTCAAAAGCTTTCTCTAAGTCTACAAATGCTAGAAATGTAGGTTTGCCTTTCCCTGATCTAGCTTGTAAGATAAGTCGTAGGGTCAGTATTGCCTCACGTGTTCCAATTATTCCACGCAATCCAAACCGAACTTCCCCGAGGTCGGCTTCTACCAGTTTTTCCATTCGTCTGTAAAGAATTCGCGTTAGTATTTTGCAGCCGTGACTTATTAAACTGATAGTTCGGTAATTTTCACATCTGTCAGCACCTACTTTCTTTGGGATTGGAATTATTATATTCTTCTTGAAGTCTGAGGGTATTTTGCCTGTCTCATACATCTTGCTCACCAGATGGTAGTGTTTTGTCAGGACTGGCTCTCCCAAGGCCGTCAGTAATTCTAATGGAATGTTGTCTACTCCCGGGGCCTTGTTTCGACAGGTCTTTCAGCCCTCTTCACGCAGTATCATATCTCCCATTTCATCTTCATCTACATCCTCTTCCATTTCCATAATATTGTCCTCAAGAACATCGCCGCTGTATAACTCCTCTATATACACCTTCCACCTTACTGCTTTCCTTTATTTGCTTAGAACTGGGTTTCCATGTGAGCTCTTGATATTCATACAAGTGGCTCTCTTTTCTCCAAAGGTCTCTTTAATTTTCCTGTAAGCAGTATCTATCTTACCCCTAGTGAGATAAGCCTCTACATCCTTACATTTGTCCTCTAGCCATCCCTGTTTAGCCATTTTGCACTTTCTATCGATCTCATTTCTGAGACGTTTATATTCCTTTTTGCTTCGTTCATTTACTGCATTTTTATATTTTCTCCTTTCATCAATTAAATTCAGTATTTCCTCTGTTACCCAAGGATTTCTACTAACCTTCGTCTCTTTACCTACTTGATCCTCTTTTGCCTTGACTAATTCATCTCTCAGAGCTACCCATTCATCTTCTACTGTATTTCTTTCCCTTATTCCTGTTGATTGTTCCCTTATGCTCTCCCTGAAACTCTGTACAACCTCTGGTTTAGTCAGTTTATCCAGGTCCCACCTCCTTAAATTCCCACCTTTTTTCAGTTTCTTCAGTTTTAATCTACAGTTCATAACCAATAGATTGTGGTCAGAGTCCTCATCTGCCCCTGAAATGTCTTACAATTTAAAACCTGGTTCCTAAATCTCTGTCTTACCATTATATAATCTATCTGAAACATTTTAGTATCTCCAGGGTTCTTCCATGTATACAACATTCTTTCATGATTCTTGAACCAAGTGTTAGCTATGATTAAGTTATGCTCTGTACAAAATTCTACCAGACTGCTTCCTCTTTCATTTCTTAGACCCAATCCATATTCACCTACTACGTTTCCTTCTCTCTCTTTTCCTACTGTTGAATTCCAGTCACCCATGACTTAAATTTTCGTCTCCCTTCACTACCTGAATAATTTCTTTTATTTCATCATTCATTTCTTCAATTTCTTCGTCATCTGCAGAACTAGTTGGCATATAAACTTGTACTACTGTAGTGGGCGTGGGCTTTGTGTCTATCTTGGCCTGTTTGTAGTAGCTTACCCGCACTCCTATTTTTTATTCATTATTAAACCGAGTCCTGCGTTACCCCTATTTGATTTTGTATTTATAACCCTGTAATCGCCTGACCACCGAACTTCACTAATTCCTACTATATCTAACTTTAACCTATCTATTTCCCTTTCTAAATTTTCTAACCTACCTGCTCGATTAAGTGATCTGACATTCCACGCTCCGATCCGTAGAATGCCAGTTTTCTTTCTCCTGATAATGATGTCCTCCTGAGTAGTCCCCACCCGGAATCCGAATGGGGGACTATTTCATCTCCGGAATATTTTACCCAAGAGTACGCCATCATCATTTAACCATACAGTAAAGCTGCATGCCCTCGGGAAAAATTACGGCTGTAGTTTCCCCTTGCTTTCAGCCGTTCGCAGTACCAGCACAGCAAGGCCGTTTTGGTTAGTGTTACAAGGCCAGGTCAGTCAATCATGCAGACTGTTGCCCCTGCAACTACTGAAAAGGCTGCTGCCCCTCTTCAGGAACCACGCGTTTGTCTGTCCTCTCAACAGATACCCCTCCGTTGTGGTTGCACCTACGGTACGGCCATCTGTATCCCTGAGGCACGCAAGCCTCCCCACCAACGGCAAGCTCCATGGTTCTTGGGGGGAAGATGGGAAGAATATTTCAGAAATATAAAAATGGGAAGAATATTTCTGAACTTTATTAAATGAAGATAGAGAAGAGTATCTGGAGGAAGGAACAGTGGAAAGAAAAGAACAGAATGGAAAGGAGATCCAAATTTTAGAAAGCGAGGTAAGGAAGATATTAAGAACAGGGAAAAACGGTAAATCACCTGAACCAGGCAGTATCAGTCTGGAGTTCTTTCAAATGGTTCAAATGGCTCTGAGCACTATGGGACTTAACTTCTAAGGTCATCAGTCCCCTAGAACTTAGAACTACTTAAGCCTAACTAACCTAAGGACATCACACCCTCCATGCCCAACGCAGGATGCTAATCCGCGACCGTAGCGGTCGCGCGGTTCCGGACTGAAGCGCCTAGAACCGCTCTGCCACTGCGGCCGGCGAAGCTAGGATACATTAATAACATATTTATGAATGGGGATTGCAAAAGCTGCTCGATCTATCCAGTAATTTGTGATATAAGCACATTAACGAGAATTTTTAGCAAAATAATTAACAACAAGCGAGACATAAATTTTAAGACCCAGGAAGAACAATGTGGCTTCACTGGTGGTAGATTATGCGTAGATCATATTTTCACATTAGGACGGATCTTAGAGAAACATGGGGCAAAATCAGAAAACATAGGATTCTTTTCGTAGGTTTAGAAAAAGCACACAATGCTGCCACGAGGAAACTACTTTGAAGAGCGTTACACACTGGCGAACATAAAGAGCCTTTTAATTAAAAAAATACAAGAACCGTATAAAGATACCATACTTCCAGCGAAAATTGATCATGCAATTTTACAAAAATTAGAACAAAGTACCGTCTGTTACAAGCCTGCTCCATGTCACCAACGTTATTTAAAATCTGTATAGCTAGTCTTAAAACACAGTATAGTAAATGCAATCGGATGGGGCTAGAAATTAAAGATATTCTGATGATAAAGTTGTTACAGCACAAGAGGAGGTGGAAGCAAATTATAACTGTAATCAGTTACCAATGGAACACAGAAAATCGGGATTGAAGATTAATTATCAGAAAACAGAATCCTCACGAATTTTCCAGATGACTTACATAGGGAGGAAAAGAGAATTAAGGTCAGTACCATCCCTTATTTGGAATTCATTTTAGAGATGGAGGAAAAATCAGAGGTAAAAATCAATAAAAGAATTATCAGTGGAAGGAATGTCATTGGGATGCTGAAGTCAGTCTTATGGAGATGAAGTGAAATAGCCCGAAGCAAAAGAAACATACATAAGCCCGTACGAGAGAGCATAGTTATTTGTGGAGTGGAGACATGGCCCACTAATTTGAAATACATAAAAAGCTGTAAGCAGTGGAATCGGACTTCTGGAGAGTGTCGGCAAGAATTTCTAGAAAAGGGAAAATAAGAAACGACGAAATAATAAAGAGAATGGACGTAAGAGAAAGAATACATGAGGTGATGGATAGAAACAAGTTACAATTGTGCAGGCATGTAAGAAGACTGAAGGAAACGAGAATACTGAAAATGATACTGGAATAGGAACCGTTGGAAATGAGGGGAAGATGACGGCGTATGACCATCTGGCCCCAAAATGTGCAGTTTAGCAATTAAGAGATTGGCGCAGAAGGAAAAGATATACAAGTTCGTAACACCTGGGGGGACATCTTAAGAAAATAAACTATGTTCTTATGTAACAGATGTAGTAATTTCCGGGTATTTGCTATGCTGAAGGAAAACATTTATAAGGAGGAAAATATAAATAAATAAATAAGTTAGCCAATCAGGCAGCTCCGAGCGCAAATTCAAATGGCCCGCCAGATACAATCATTTTCACTTGTTCTCATCGCGTAGAGGCTAGCACACGAGGCTGCTCAGCCTTTGGCTGGGCACGATTCTTACTGCCATCCCACTTCCAGTTTTTGTATTGCTCACTCGTTCAGTTTTAGGATACCAATCAAAGTACACGTTGGCGACACCGTCTCTAGCGGGCTGCTTGGATTCGCGAGTGCAACGGATTGATTGGCTAACTTCAGTGCCTTTTATCTCGGAAACGGCGCAACGTATCGAGATTTTTTCCTTAACAGTTACGTCTCAGCACAATGTAGCCTATAACACTCTAACAAGCTTTTCAAACCGTTTTTGACCACCCTGTATAATGAGCTTAAAGCATAATCATAGTTCTTATCTTGGAATACAGATGCCTACATTTCGTGGGCTGCGTTCTTCTAGTAACTGGAATACTTGGGCACTAGAACAAACTCTTGGGCATCTTAGTACTCCTCTCAACACCTACCAAATTCACAAAGGCGATCTGAATGTACACTACTAGCCATTAAGATTGCTACACAAGGAAGAAATGCAGATGATAAACGGGTATCCATTGGACAAATATATTACTCTAGACCTGACATGTGATTACATTTTCACGCAATTTCGGTGCATAGATACTGAGAAATCAGTACCCAGAACAATCACCTCTGGCCGTAATAACGACCTTGATACGCCTGGGCATTGAGTCAAACAGAGCTTGGATGACAAACTGCCTATTGGCTTCAGTCTCGGGTTCTTCGGACGTTGGCGCGCCAGGTACATATAGTCTGCGGCTGCGAGCTCGGCTCCAGTTCACCACCGGCAATGGAGGGTGAAGCTTTGACAATGCCAGCCACTCGTGCTGGCGAAACGTCAGAAAAATCATTAGATGAACGTCGGCCGAAGAACCCGAGACTGAAGCCAATGTCAACAAGTGGCCACGAAAGCCTTAAAAATTTTGTAGAGCTTGGATGGCTTGTACAGGTACAGCTGCCAATGCAGCTTCAATACGATACCACAGTTCATCAAGAGTAGTGACTGGCGTATTGTGACGAGACAGTTGCTCGGCCTTCATTGGCCAGACGTTTTCAGTTGGTGAGAGATCTGGAGAATGTGCTGGCCAGGGCAGCAGTAGAACATTTTCTGTATCCATTAAGGCCCGTACAGGACCTGCAACATGCGGTCGTGCATTATCCTGCTGAAATGTAGGGTTTCGCAGGTATCGAATGAAGGGTAGAGCCACGGATCGTAACACATCTCAAATGTAACGTCCACTGTTCAAAGTGCCGTCAATGCGAACAAGAGGTGACCGAGACGTGTAACCAATGCCACCCCATACCATCGAGCCGGGTGATACGCCAGTACAGCGATGACGAATACACGCTTCCAATGTGCGTTCACCACGATGTCGCCAAACACGGATGCGACCATCACGATGCTGTAAACAGAACCTGGATTCACCCGAAAAAATGACGTTTTGCCATTCATGCACCCAGGTTCGTCGTTACCATCGTAGGCGCTCCTGTCTGTGATGCAGCGTCAAGGTTCACCGCAGCTATGGTCTCCGAGCTGATAGTCCATGCTGCTGCAAACGTCATCGAACTGTTCGTGCAGATGGTTGTTGTCTTGCAAACGTCCCCATCTGTTGACTCAGGGATCGAGACATGGCTGCACGATCCGTTACAGCCATGCGGATAAGATGCCTGTCATCTCGACTGCTAGTGATACGAGGCCGTTGGGATCCAGCACGGCGTTCCGTATTACCTTCCTGAACCCTCTGATTCCATTTTCTGCTAACAGTCATTTGATCTCGACCAACGCGAGCAGCAATGTCGCGATACGATAAACCGCAATCGCGATAGGCTACAATCGTACCTTTATCAAAGTCGGAAACGTGATGGTGCGCATGTCTCCTCCTTACACGAGGCATCACAACAGCGTTTCACCAGGCAACACCGGTCAGCTGCTGTTTGTGTATGAGAAATCGGTTGGAAATTTTCCTCATGTCAGCACGTTGTAGGTGTCACCACCGGCGCCGCCACCGGCGCCAATGATCTGAAAAGCTAATCATTTGCATATCACAGCATCTTCTTCCTGTCGGTTAAATTTCGCGTCTGTAGTACGTCATATTCGTGGTGTAGCAAATTTAATGGCCAGTTGTGTACTTTTAGACTACTGCCTCCAGGGAAATGGATGTAATACAACACGTCGTCTGCCATGTTGGTAATGAAAAGATGCGGTTGCCGGTGCCGCTAATTATCTACAGTTACGGCTCAAAACACTCTTTGACCAGCATCTGCGGGGAGTTATCCAACTATAACCACACTGCGCAGCATCAGTTTTGGTGAAGGTGAACCACAAAACACAGAAGGGCCATGGAATATAATTTGCGCTCCAATACCACTGGCTGTAGTAATCTCCAAATCGTCGATAGACTTGTAAATAGTCAGTCTGGAACGTCTTTTGACGATGGGTACACATGAGGCGCCCGTAGTGAAAGTATGTAAGTGGAACAGAGTCGAATGACAAATCGTTCTAGCGGCGATACGGCCTAGAAATGGGCGTGTCCTCTGGAAGAAGAAGCTCTACATTATTGTGGCTTAGCGCTTGGAACCGAGTAGCTCGGAAAAGCTGGTTTCGTCTTCACGTACTTCTGTCGTGAACATAGTGACAAACGACACCGATGACAGAGCAACGAAAGCAGCCAACCAGGAAAACGCCGCCATTCTCTATTATCCCCGCAGAGGCTGAACTATCAAGGGCCACAAGCGAGTGGTGGCAGAGTGGCATATACAGCGATGAAAAATTATACACTGCTAGATCGACGCGTCGACAATGTCTGACTTCCTTCCAATCTCTTCTCGAGTTTGCGCTTAGGTCCTCCTTGGTTCGTTTGTTACATAATTTTCGTGATGATTGTGGTGTCACCGTCAGACACCACACTTGCTAGGTGGTAGCCTTTAAATCGGCCGCGGTCCGTTAGTGTACGTCGGACCCGCGTGTCGCCTCTATCAGTGATTGCAGACCGAGCGCCGGCACACGGCAGGTCTAGAGAGACTTCCTAGCACTCGCCCCAGTTGTACAACCGACTTTGCTAGCGATGGTTCACTGACAAAATACGCTCTCAGTTGCCGAGACGATAGTTAGCACAGCCTTCAGCTACGTCATTTGCTACGACCTAGCAAGGTGCCATTATCAGTTGCTATTGATCTTATAATTCATGTACCGTCAGACCGACGTTCACCATTAATGGATTAAAGTTAAGTATTCCACCAGCCACGTCCGTTTTTCCCTGTCCTGTTCCAGACCTCACGCCAGCCTGCGTGAGCTAAAACGCGTGCCTTTCGGCTTCCTCTAGTATTCCTGGGTTGGCTTTCCTGCCAATCCACAACAAGGATACAATCTTTGTCTCAGCGAGCCTCTCACTTACGTCCTCTTCGACTGGTTTGTTATGTTCTTTTCGTGAGGACGCAACATTTATTGTGGTGTCACCGCCAGACACCACACTTGCTAGGTGGTAGCCTTTAAATCGGCAGCGGTCCGTTAGTATACGTCGGACCCACGTGTCGCCACTATCAGTGATTGAAGACCGAGCGCCGCCACACGGCAGGTCTAGTCTAGACAGACTCCCTAGCACTCGCCCCAGTTGTACACCCGACTTTGCTAGCGATTGTTCACTGTCTACAGACGCTCTCCATTGCAGAGTCGTCAGTTTAGCATACCCTTCAGCTACGCGATTTGCTACGACCTAGCAAGGCGCCATATTCAGTAATTAGAATGAATTCTGAACAGATAATATTGTGAATCATGTACCGTCAAAAGCGACATTCACCATTAATGGATTAAAGTTAAGTATCAAACTAAGTACATCTGCTTTCTGAATTCTAATTCCTTGTCATGTTCCAGACATCACGTCAGTATAGTTCTTCCCTCCTCACGCCAGCCTGCGTGAGCTAACACGCGTGCATTTCGGCCTCCTCTAGTAACACGGTGTTGGCTCTTCTGCCAACACAACAGTTACCACAGCTAGTCTGCTATTTACTTACGTTCTTCTTTCAGTGTACCTGCCGCTTATATTTTCAGTGGTTCTTTCCCAATTGACTTTTCACGATAATGCAGTTATAGTCTCAGCGAGTCTGCTGTTTATGCGACATAGCTGCACTAAAATTCGCAGAGATCCAGGGAAAGTTTTATTATACCCATTCCACAATATTGTACACTAGGTATTTAATTTCGATATATAATGACCACCTGTAAGACATAAAATAAGACGGAAACGCCTTGCTGCACAAAGTCCACGAAAATTGGAATGTAGGACAACCAGAAATAAATATTTATGTAGATGACACATTCACAGACCTCAGTTGAACCTATCCTTGAATCACATTAGGCCATCGTACGGTAATTTGGTGCATTTGGAAAGTAGTGAGCTACAAAAGTCGTTTATGTCCTCCTTGATTCTTTTATAATACACTATTCCATTTCAAACGTAGCAAAATCCGTCCATATCGTCTAATAAATGGTACCTACTTTTAACGTTAAATTTGACACAAACCTCAGTCATTCTGCTCCTCAATATTTTCGCGGTCTATAGTTTCCTACGTATTCCATCCATATTCTGTACTCAGCTTCCTGCTTACGCCACTCAGAGTGACTGAATGAAAAATGTTTAGTTGTAAAAGACTTACAGTGAACTCCCGAATATACTGGTTAATTCCATAGTAACTGAAAAATACAGATAGTAGTATATAGACATGTTTTTACTGGAAACTGCTGTTAACTGCATTTGCCGAACACGCGCCACATTTCATTTGGAGTCCCACTGCTCTGTTTGCACGTTTCTCTCCGGGAATTGAAAATGTATCCACAAAATTACTCTTAAAACACGTTGTAATTCAGGTCACTTGTTCTCAGTTCATTTTCGGGAAATAATCGAACAGATTTTTTCTGTTGCTCCGTTTAACCCATTTTATTCCTGCCAACGGTTCTCAATTTCGGAGAGTTAAAACAACAGTATAGTGTAACGAGTTTTGTCCTCCATAATCTAATAACATATCAACGCATTTCTGTGCCTCGGAGTGCTTCTGACGGGTTTCTGCGTCGCTTCAGCTTCACTCTTTTCCTCTACCGAGCTCATTTTCCTCACTTTGTACCTTAGCTGATCAGATCCTATTCTTACATTTAACTTAAATTTATCTGTGTTATACGAATGTTATCTGAGGGCTGCGACTGGATTAAAATGTTTATGAAATAGCAGATACTGCAGCTGTCACTTGTTACTAATATGACCACGACGCCTTTCGGCAGCATGCTGCCATCATTAGTTGAATTGTAATTAATATGAAGTGAGGTTATTTTCCTTGTCATTGTCATTGAGGTTATGTGTCGAAAATACACACTGTTACTGCCCTATCTGTGCCAGACAAGTATGTATATTTTTCGACGCATAACCTAACTGGTACAGACAGCAAAAAAAACTAACCTCACTTCTTATTAATTACAATGTGAAACCAACTTTAAATGCTCCTTATGATGGCAGCACGCTGTCGAGACGCTTAGTGCTAATAATACATTAGTAACAAGTGACCGTTGCAGTATATATGATTTCATAAAAAAATTCTTTCATTTTATCATCACAATCCATTTCCCCTCATCCCAAGCCGAACACTTGAAATTTTCACAAAGTTTTTCAGCTCATTTATATACTGTGGCGAGTTTTTCCTTGTTAAGGAAAGAAAGAAATTTTCCTTAGTGGAACTACGAAACAACTATCGAAGCTACTGACGAAACAAGTTAATGCATCTTAAGAAGCTGATGCCCCACAACTAGTAAATATTTGAAGACCGTCTTGATTTATCACCAAGAACTGCTGATAAAATTTCTTTATTGGGCTACAAACATCAGGTTTCTGTATACAAAGGCACAGAACATATAAAGAGCACTATCAGGCAGGTCTCTCACTATCCCATTGACTAATGTACATGTTTAAAGAAAAACTCGCATTGTTAAATGTCACATACTCACATAAAACCATCACACCATGAAAGGGTACAGTACCGCCCGACATTGAAAATAGGTACAACATACTTCATTATTTTTGTCAGAACAACACATTTTTTTGTAAAATAACTCAATTTCAATTAATACAGCGAAGCCGGATACCAGTGTGGGAAAGAATGACAATTTTTATATTTAATTGATCACATGTGCACTCCTACAAAGTAAATCCCTACATACAGTTTGGTGAGATCTGTGAAATGAATGAATGTATGGTCGTTTGCTAACTGCAGATAGTGAATGTGAATATATGATCATCTTTGAGTCGATCCTTTGGCCACCTTTGGTGGGACCAAAGAGATGAAATTTACCAGAGCTTTGAGCGCCTGAAATGTGGCTGACCAATACGATAGCAAGGTGCTTCCCCCACCTCCGCACAGGTGCGAGAGGACCTAGAGAATGGCCACGTTTCAGCACTCTGCCGCTGGATCTTGTGCTGTTAAGACCTGTTTTAGTTGTGCTCCGTAATGATGAAAGAGTGGAGACATGGTATGCATGTGGAATATTTAAGAGTAGTTTGAAATATTAATTTCTCTATTTCAGGAACTTTTGTGGGGAGAATTAAATGTCAGGCAGGTAATATTAATGGGATTGTAGGAATCTTCGGGAGTGACCAATGGTCACAATGAAACTATGTGTAGCATTAAGTTGAAATACGTCCGTGTGCTTAAGTTAAGCTGAATTACTAGCATGTGTACAATAAGTTGAAATATTTAAGAAATAGCGTGTGTACCATAAGTTGAAATATTTAAGAAATGGTGTGTGCAGGACTTGAAATTAGAGACGAGTACTTCCACGTGGTGAGTACTGTGTGAGTCTCAAACTGTGTATGAGACAAAAGATAAAGAGATGTACTCGTCCATGGTATCAGTTGAGGACCCGCGTGTGTGATGTTCTTAATATTGCTTTGCGTGATATGATTCCGTGTGACGCTTGATTCAAACTCTGAGAGAGGTGAGTCGGCCGTCTATCCAGCAACGCCACTTGGCCTGCATTGCACAGGAAGACGTGCAAATATCTCCAGAGTTCATAGTAGGAAAGTAGAATTACAAACTGGGGCAGTGTCGTGTGAAACTGGGATAAATATTAATTGAAGTGGGAAAGCTGAAAGTGATAATGCTGTGACTATTCTCTGTGTAGTATTTCATGTTGTAGTGTGGTGTATGTCATGTAATTTGGGTATGTGTGGTTTGCATGGGAGAGTAGCGAGGTAGTTTCAAAAGATTAGTGGGTTATGCTTGTTCCTTCGGTACAGCTCGATCTGGAGAAAAGTTTAGTGATGATGATTGTGAGAGTCGAAGTGTGAGGTATAATGAAAGATTCACCATCCTATCCAGACAGTGCACTGTAGCGTTAAAAGTAATTACGAGACCATAATATAGAGATTCACCATTGTAAAGCCATGCCCACTGGGCGGAATTTCTTATGTGTTATTGTTGTAGGTTGTAGAATTTGTGTGTTTAGGTTAGAGAATTTATCGGAATAAATAAGATAGTGAAAAGAAAAAGATTGGTGGACTTCGAATTGTATGTTGTCATAATGTCCCGAATTTATAATGTGTGCGGTGGCCACGTGTTGACAAAAGCCGTTAAATAAAAGACAAAAAAAGAAAATGTGGTATTGCCAGTGCGTAGTGTACAGTCAGAGTTCTGTAAATTATTGATAGTCAAATGCGTGTTTCCGTTGCGTATTAATCATATAGGAGGATAACTTGTAACTTAAATTGTGAATACGAGAGTTCATGTTACTCGATAAATTAAGAATGAATCCACTCGCTTGGCAGACCACTCATCTTGCAGGCCTGACTGCTTGATGCCACAGTATGAGCAAGGCATGTGGGTGCCTCTCAACCATATGGGGAGCGATGTGTCTTGTGACATTAATGACATACTTGTAATGTAACTAAGTTCCTAAATACTCTCAACCTACTCTGTAGAGGTTCACCACGTTATTATTTCCCTTAAACAAATAGAACCTGCATTTATCGCAGTTACATAATTATATGGAGCAGGCGACATGACAAACTTCAAACTTACTTTCTTGGTGTCGTACTTACGTTTTACTGAAATACAGTTTATTGCTAAAAGAATGCTAATGGACAAAAACAATGTGGGTAGTAAATGAGGATATAGATTGCTTCACACAGATGTATGTGCATACGTACAGAGTGACAATTACTGAACTACATGAAATAAAATCGTCATAAAGTTTAAACGGTTTGCGTTAGGACGTTCAAACTGCACGATTGGTCGCGGGGCATGATGGGAATTACAGTTTAGATTAGCGACGAAACCCACTTTCATTTGGATGAATTACTGAATAAGTAAAATTGGCGCATTTGAGGAACTGAAAATCCGCATTTCGCGATCGAGAAGTTACTTCACCCTCAACTGGTGACTTTGTGGTGTGCAATGTCTACTCACGAAATTATCGGTGCGATATTTCTTGATGGCACGGTGACCACCGAACGGTACGTGAAGGTTTTGGAAGATGATTTCATCCTCATTTTCCAAAGTGACCTTGATATCGACGAGATGTGGTTCATCCAAGACGGAACTCGACACTTTCGAAGCAGAGGTGTGTTTGATGTCCTCGAGGAGCACTTTGGGAAAAAAAAAAAAGAAGGTTCAAAAGGCTCTGAGCACTATGGGACTTAACATCTGAGGTCATCAGTCCCCTAGAACTTAGAACTACTTAAACGTAACGAACCTAAGGACATCACACACATCCATGGCAGAGGCGGGATTCGAACATGCGAAAGTAGCAGCACCGTGTTTCTGGACTGAAGCGCCTAGAACCGCTCGTCCACAACCGTCGGCGACCTGAACATATGCAAGTCCTCTTTGTGGGGCTATATTAATGGCAAGGTGTACAGTAATAACCACAAAACCATTTCTGAGTTGAAAGTAGCCATTCAGGAGGTCATCGACAGCATCGATGTTCCTACACTTCAGCAGGTCATGCAGAATTTCGCTATTCGTCTGCGCAACATAATCGTCGATTACGGCAGGCATATCGAACATGTCATAATCTATATCTGAATATCTTTAATGACTTTTACATGTTGAATAAAGTATGTGCACGCAGTAGTCTGTAAGTAATTTTGGTTTCTTGTTTTTTTTAGTTCAATAATTGTCATCCTGCATAAGTCGTTACTTTCATGCACTCTGCTATTATCAACGCAAATTTTCTTGCCAAACACGTAATTTGCTGTTGCATACGATGCATAGAAAGTTAAACTTTTCTGATTGTTACATATACTCACAGAAACATATTATACATGAAGTATATATTCGTAAGATAGCTGTCACTGGAGTGATACCGGAACTATCGATGTAGGCAGACCTCTAGACCATCTGTGTTTCAACCACTAAACAATTGGCAGCTGTGCAATAGGCAGCATGTAGAACGCCTCCGTCATAGAGTTAGTGCTGGCTTTGACTATAATATGCATGAGTGACTGTTTGGTACATTATTCCATTTGACGGTGTAATTTTATTACTATTTCACAAGAAGTAACTCGGTATAAATGTGATGTATCTATATTTTTCGTCATATCCTTAGATATACTGTGTAATATTACATTACTGGCCACTAAAATTGCTACACCACGAAGATGACGTGTTACAGACGCGAAATTTAACCGACAGGAAGAAGATTGCAAATGATTAGCTTTTCAGAGCATTCACACAAGGTTGGCGCCGGTGCCGACACCTACAACGTGCTGACATGAGTAAAGTTACAGCCGATTTCTCATACACAAACAGCAGTTGACCGCCGTTGCCTGGTGAAACGTTGTTGTGATGCCTCGTGTAAGGAGGAGAAATGCGTACCATCACGTTTCCGACTTTGATAAAGGTCGGATTTAGCAGAATATGGAATCGGTGGGTTCAGGAGGGTACTGTTCCGGATCCCAACGGCCTCGTATCACTGGCAGTCGAGATGACAGGCATTTTATCCGCACGGCTGTAAACAGATTGTGCAGCCACGTCTCTATCCCTGAGTCAACAGACGGGGACGTTTACAAGACAACAACCATCTGCACGAACAGTTCGACGACGTTTGCAGCAGCACAGACTATCAGCTCGGAGACCATGGCTGCGGTTACCCTTGACGCTGCATCACAGACAGGAGCGCCTGCGATGGTGTACTCAATGACGAACCTGGGTGCACGAATGGCAAAACGTAATGTTTTCGGATGAAACCAGGTTCTGTTTACAGCATCATGATGGTCGCATCCGTGTTTGCGACAACGCGGTGACCGCAAATTGGAAGCGTGTATCCGTCATCGCCATACTGGCGTATCACCCGGCGTGATGTATGGGGTGCCATTGGTTACACATCTCGGTCACCTCTTTTTCGCATTGACGGCACTTTGAACAGTGGACGTTACATTTCAGATGTGTTACGATCCGTGGATCTACCCTTCATTCGATCCCTGCGAAACCCTACATTTCAGCAGGCTAATGCACGACCGCATGTTGTATGTCCTGTACGGGCCTTTCTGGATACAGAAAATGTTCGACTGCTGCTCTGGCCAGCACATTCTCCAGATCTCTCAGCAACTGAAAACGTCTGGTGTATGGTGGCCGAGCAACTGGTTCGTCACAACATGCCAGCCACTTCTCTTTATGAACTTTGGTATCGTGTTGAAGCTGCATGGACAGCTGTACCTGTACACGCCATCCAAGCTCTGTTTGACTCAATGCCCAGGCGTATCACGGCCATTATTACGGCTAGAGGTGGTTGTTGTGGGTACTGATTTCTCATGACCTATGCACCCCAATTGCGTGAAAATGTAATCGCATGTCAGTTCTAGTATAATATATTTGTCCAATGAATACACGTTTATCATCTTTATTTCTTCTTGGTGTAGCAATTTTAATGGGCTGTAGTGTATATTATTTGTCGCCATTGAGTGTATCACCACAACAGAAATTTTTTACTTTATCGATGGGGACGTTCGATCTACCGAGAAATTTTATGTGTCGGGTTTTGAATGTGCAAGAATCGGCCGTAATGTGCCTCTGAAATTCCGTGCCAGAAAGTCTTCGGAAGGGACCCGAGCAGCAGTCGTCATGTAGCAACCTGTTCGGGTGGTTGACACATTCCATTTCTCAGCGAATGCTGGGAGCCAGGCTGTGGGGGAGGGGGTTTCCCGGTCCCGCCGTATCGCAACCGGCAGGCGTCCCCTGGCGCGCACGTCGCCGTGGAACAGGAGACGAGGCGAGTTCTGCCGCTTCCCCCCCCCCCCCCCCCCCCTTTTTCCCCTTCTCACGGCTGCTAAGGTTGCCAGCACTGGCGGCTAATGCAAGTTTTGTGTCCCCTCGGGGAATCCCCGGCTCCCGGCTGTAACAGCACGTGTCCCAGCCCAGGGCCGCCCTCCGCCGGCCCCTTGTCGGCAAATCTCATCACGGCCTCCGCGGCCCTTCCGCCGCCTCGAGCCGACCTGAGAGATCCGCGTCCAGAACGAGGCAATTCGGGCCTCACTTGGCGGAGTGTTGAGCGGAATCTCCGCTTGAACGGCCTGCGTGGCTGGATCTCGTGTTAACGGCTGAGAGGTTTTGTTATCGTTCGAGTCGCTGCGTTCCATAGCAGTATCGCAAAGACATATGCGATAGAATTTCAGTGCGAGTGATAAGGAAGTGTACGAGTGGTATGGTAGACGCAAATTTTTAACTGTCACCTCGATAAAAATAAGTTTTTGCTTTGCTCATAGCCAGTCTTCTGAGGGGATTGAAGCGGTCCGTCACGAACTGCTCTCATGTGCCAACCTTCGTAACACGTGCTCCCAACATCATTAAATAATTTTTGGATATATTCCAGGCTCTGTCTTCAGCTACACTTTCATCTACATCTACAGTCACACTCGTCAAGCCACCGAATGATGTACGGCGAAGGGTACCTTACACCACTACTAGTCATTTCCTTTCATTTTCCACTCACAAACCGAGCGAGTGAAAAGGAATGTCTGTGGCTTCCTTACGAGCCATATTCTGTCTTCGCGGTCCTTACTCGAAATGTACGTTGTTGACAGTAAAATCCTTCTACAGTAAGCTGAAAATACATGTTTTCTAAATTTTCTCAATAGTGTTTCGCGAAAAGAACGTCTTTTCCCTACATGGCTTACCACTTGAGTTCACATCTCCGAAACACCCGCATAATAAACGAACTTCCCGACAACAAATCCAGCATCACTCCTTTAAAATGCTCCGATGTCTTCCCTTTATCTGACCTCGTGGGGTACGAAAGCTTTCGTGTAACACTCACGAATGGATCGCACAAGTGTTCTATACATGATCCACACTTTCCTAAAATTCTTCCCTGCTACCATTCGTACGTGCTTGTTCCATGTCACATCGCTTTGCAACGTTTCTCACAGGTATTTAATCAAGGTGGTTGCGTCAAGCAGCACGCCACTAATACTGTATTTGAACATTACAGGACTGTTTTCCCTACACAATGGCGTCAATTTACGTTTTTCTGCAGTTAGAGGCAGTTGTTCTATCATGTCTTACACATTCACAATGCTGTCCCTACTTCTTGTCAATATTTTTCACGTGTTCCTCCCTTGCCGATGCTACGTAGAATCACATCATTCCTTAACTGATCAGTCCACTTAATCTGCAGCATCCTTTTATCGTCCCGTTCCTCGAACTTTGCAGTTCAGTCTGTGATTCACTTCCGTACAATGCTGCACTGCTGAATTTCATCTCAAAAATTTCTTCCTGAAACTGCGGCTCATGTGTGATATTGGTAAACTTTTTTGGCCATGAATGTCCTCTTTGCCTGCACTAGTCTGCGTTTTGTGCTGTCGCCGGCCGCGGTGGTCTAGCGGTTCTGGCGCTGCAGTCCGGAACCGCGGGACTGCAACGGTCGCAGGTTCGAATCCTGCCTCGGGCATGGGTGTGTGTGATGTCCTTAGGTTAGTTAGGTTTAAGTAGTTCTAAGTTCTAGGGGACTTATGACCAAAGATGTTGAGTCCCATAGTGCTCAGAGCCGTTTGAACCTTTTTTTTTTTTTTGTGCTGTCCATGCTTCGTCAGTCTTATGTTATTTTGCTTCCTGGGCAAAAGAATTCCTTCACTTTCTGTAACTCATTATTTTCATCTTTCTTTGGTTCTTCCTCAACCACATACTGCACACATTCTTCCCACTTAACAGGCCTCCAATCCTTCGTTGCTTTCACCTAAGAGCAGGATTGGCACGAGTGAATATTAACATTAATATCCTTTCACTTTAATGCCAGTCTTGAAACTTTCTTTGCTTTTGGCATCGCTTCTTCAATGTGTAGACTGAAACTAGGGGTGAAAACTGACTTTATAATCTGTGTACTTCGTCCTTGGTCTTTCATTCTCATTGTTTCATATTGTTTTGTACATCTACAACTAAATGATTGCTCTGCACAATTAAGTGCGAACGGCGCGCCGGACAACCAACACTTAAATATTTATGTTCGAGCTCAGAGTTCTCTTATTTTAACACGCTGATCATTTATCCCTATTTAGGTTGGCACTAAGAATATATTATAGCAATTGTAGGAAAAAGGTGGTGATTGAAATTTCGGTGGAAAATTCTACCGCAACGAAAAGCGCCTTTGTTTTAAGGATTGTCACCATCATTCAAGTCTCATTCTGCACCACTCTCTCCCCTATTTCCAGATAATACAAAAAGAGCTGCCCTTCTTTGAATTTTTTCGATGTCTTCCGTCAATCCTGTCTGATACCGATCCCAGGCACCATAGCAGTAGTCCAGAAGGGGGCAGACAAGCGCGGTGTGTCTCCTTAGTAGATCTGTTGCGCTTTGTAATTGTTCTGCCAGTAAACCGGAGATTTTGATTGCTTTGTCCACAACATTATCTTTGCGATCTTTCGTATTTAAGTTGTTCCTAACCGTAATCCCTGAGCACTTAATAAAAATTTTCAGTCTTTCGATCTGCGTGAATTATCGTGTACGAGACATTTACTGGATTTCTTTTAGCACTCATGGGAATAACTTCACAATTATCATTGTTTAAAGTCAACTGCCGCTTTTCGCACCATGTAGGTACCTTGTCTAAATCCTTTTTCTGTTGATTTTGACCATCTGATGGCTATACAAGATGGTAAATGACAGCATCATCTGCAAGCAATTGAGAGGGTTACTCAGATTTTCTCCTATATCGTTTACGTAGATGAAAATACTAGGAGGACTACAGCACTTCCTTGGGTAACGCGAGATCCTAGTTTTGTTTTACTCCAAGACTTTTCGCCAGTTACTTCGAACTGTGATCTTTCTGACAACAGTTCACGAATCCAGTCACACAGCTGAGACGATATTCCATAGGCATGCAATTTCATCATAAGACGATCGTGAGGAACGTTGTCAAAAGCCTTCTGGAAATACACAAATATGTAGGATCAATTTGATATCCCGGGTCGGGCGCACTCATTACTTCGTGAGAATAAAGGGCTACATGTAGCTACTTGAGTTTCATAAGTATTTTTGAATCAATACTGGCTCTTTGTAAGTAACTCGTTTTCTTCAAGGTATTTCATAACATAAATTTTGTGGCTAAATTACCTTCTTTAGCAACTGTAACAAAAGTCTTATTAAGATCAGACGCGTTGCGCTGCATTTCTCTTACAATTTTGTTTATGATAGTCACTAACACTTCTCATGCTTTAGTTATTACAACAAAAAAATTTTATTCTTTTAGATACACACAGGTTTGTTATTGTTTATTACATTCTTCTTTGTCGAGTTTTTGCACACAACAGTTTCGCAGCTCATTCAAACTTTCGTGTTGGGGAGGATCGATAACATCTCGCTGTTTCGCATGTTCTGTTTTGCTGTTGCATGATGCGTTCGTCTTTTGTTTTGACAGTTATGGAAGAGTCTGCCATCTCTCTGTGAGTGTTTATGTCTTTATATCTTCCGAATAAGGAGAGGGAGACATAGAGAAAGAGAGAGAGAGAGAGAGAGAGAGAGAGAGAGAGAGAGAGAGAGAGGGAGGGAGGGAGGGAAGGAGAACGACAGATTAGATTATTTTAATTTTTTATTTGTTTATTCATTTCCTTCGTTTTCATTTTTTTTTTTTTTTTTAAGTTTTAAAGTGAGGATGATCGTCTTCATTTGTTTGTGTGTGTGTATGAGAGAGAGAGAGAGAGAGAGAGAGAGAGAGGGGGGGAGAGGGATAGAGAACTTTTGCTCTTTTTTTAAGTGAGGATAATTGTCTTTGTTTGTTTGTTTGTGTGTGTGTGTGTGTGTGTGTGTGTGTGTGTGTGTGTGATTGTGTGTGCGTGTGTGTGTGCGCATGTGCGAATGTGTTAGTGAAGGGAGCTAACATACCCTAGCTACTGTGTATCTAAGTTGTTAACTACAGTTACAGTCGTTGGTGATCTAGGGGTGGATATTGCCAAGTTTGTAAGACTGTGGTGTCTGTGGGAGTTGTTCTTCCTCAACAACAGGCCTTATTCCTTTAAACAGCTTCTGGTTACCGATGTTTGTCTCGTCACTTATGTGTTTCTTCCCTATTATTGCTTTTTGAATCTGAATGTTTTCTTGTAGATGTATGAGATATTTCTTGTTGCTGCATCTGAATATTTAATGTCATTTCTGTTGTGGGAGGGTCGTGGCGTTTACCAACTCCTGTGTAGCGTCTGTGAGGCCCTATATTTATGTCCGACAGGCAGAACTTTTGAAATAAGTTACAAGGAACACAAAAGAGCATGGAAAATGGCACCAACCATTAACAATTTGCATAACACCCCCCAGCAAGGAAGCCACCACAATACCTCCAAATTGAAAAATAAATAATGGAGAAGAAACATATAATCAATGACTAGATAAACATCAACAATTAGAGACTGTTTAAACTAATACAACATATTGTTGAGAAAAAACAACGCCCCCATACACACCATAAAATAATATTAAAAACTTGGCAGTTTCGCCAACCAATCACCCACAAGTGCACGGCAGTAAAGCAATAGCTTACATATATACAGAAGCTTGAACTCACACACACACACACACACACACACACACACACACGCACACACACGCTTCCATCATTATCAAAACAAAATACGAATACATACTGCAATAACAAAACAAAACAAACGAAATGGTGAGGGAACAGTGATCCTCCCCAACACAGAAATGTGAATGAGCTATGTGCTGTGAAAGTGCTGTGTACAAAAAATCAACACGAGGACGACGAAGAATGGAATAATCAGCATCAACAAAAACCTGTGAGTAACGAAAAAAATAAAACTGTTTATAGCACTAAGTAAAGCATGCGAACTGTTAATGATCGTAACAAACAAAGATGTAAGAAGAGTACCCATATTTTTACAGTGACAACTGAAAATGATTTAAAATGAAGCGAAACGCGCCTGGTCTTAGTAAGAATTGTATTGCAGTTCCTAAAGACGGAAATTAATCTACATAACTTGTATATGTGCAACTGCGGAACAAAAGGATGAAAAACAACGAAGACAAGATGTGTTTCATAATATTCGAAAACAGAGTATATTCCAATACTGAATAACCAGCAGATTACTTCTATTTCGTTTCTTGGGTATTGGTGTGAGTTGTGCATCTGAAAAGTTATTATGTGCGGAACTTTCAGTGAACAAGTGGATGTGTGGACTGTTAAATATGAAACTATTGTATCAGCATACTCTGAAAGGGACCTGACTGGTATAGAATCTGGATGAGATACCTCGCCTGTATTAAGTGATTTAAGTTGCTTCGCTACACCAGGATATCTACTTCTCAGTTACTCATGTTGGCAGTTGTTGTACATTCTCATTCTGAATTATTTACCTCGAATTTTTTGTGAAGGAGTTTCGAGAAACCGGGTTCAGTAACTCTGCTTTACTGGTACTGTTATCAATGACATAACCATTTTTATCGTGCGGTGAAGGTACTGACTGCGTTTTGCCGCTGGCATAATTTACTTACCATCAGAATGTCTTTGGATTTTCTGCCAGATTTCGAGACAGAGTTGCGTTGTGGAAACTGTTAAGAGCGTCTATTATTGAATTTCGCGCTAGATTTCGAGCTTCCGTAAATATTCGCAAATTTGGGGATTTGCGTTCTTTTAATTGTGATATGCTTTTTTGTTTGCTTCTGCAATATTGCTCTCGTCTCGTTTGTGTACCATCGGTGATCCGTATGATCTCTCCTTACTTTTTTGTTATACAGCTCTCAATTGCCGTCGATATTATTTCTTTGATGATAAACCACATCTAGTAAACGCTTATATAGCCAGATTGGAAGGAGTGGAAACTGTCCCTTAGAAAGTTTAAAAATACATGTATTTTGCGCTTATTTCTGGTGGATTTGGATGTTACGGTATTCAGTCCCACCACAACAGCTTTGTGGTCAAAGATCCCTGTACCCTTCTTGATTTTCCGTACTTGATTAGAATTATTTTTCACTAAAAGGTCAAGCACGTTTCCACAACATCTACTTTACGCCTCGAGTGGCTTCCTTAAATAATTGTTCTGAATATTTTTCTGAGAGACGATTCAGTAAAATTTCAAACGAGGTTTTATGCCTACCACCGGCTTTTGACAGGTATTTTTGTCCACATAACAATGGTAAATCGAAGTCACCACCAACTATAATTGTATGATTGGGGTACCTTTGTGGAATTAGACTCAAGATTTCTTTGAACTGTTCACAAACTGTATCAGCTGACTTAGGGTGTCGGTAAAACGATATAATTATTAACCTATCCCAGTTGCCAACTATAACCTCAACCCATGTCCAGCCCCTTAGCTGAGTGGACAGTACGTCTGATGCCCATGCACTGGAGTCACTTGCGATTCCTGGCCGCAGATTTTCTTCACTTTGGGAATGGATGTTGTGTTGTCTTTATTACTACTTCATCATCATCGACAAACAAGACGTCCATTACTACGTCAAATGAAAAGACTTTCACCTCGGTGGCCGAGCTTCTCCAGGTGGGGGACGTGCGGCCGTCCATGCCATATGGTCACACATACGTCTCTACCCTCTCAAACTCACAGGAAATATCTGTTCCCATTTCACTATAAGGTAAACTACTTCTGTCAGTAATAATCACTCCACCAACAATTGTATTTTATCTATCCTTTGAACATTATCAGGTATTTAGTACAACATTCGGCTCAACTTATTCCGGGCTTTCGCCATATTTTCGTACCTACTGAAACTTCCCCTTTGAATGTAAAGAAAGACTGCGCTGATAAACTTCTACGTTATTTGATACTGAAATATCTGAGTAAAACTGAACTTACTCAGCTTTCTCTTTACTTATTCTGAACATTTCTAACTGACAAACAATATTTGAGCGCAGTGCAATCTGACTTTTAATAATCCCTACAAAAGAATAGCCTTCATGAATCACTTACCGAAACCTTCGTTACTCGAACTACTGAAATACAGCGAGCACCAATATTGCCAGCTAAATAAAAGTTTCTAATTACTGAAGGCACTAACTAGCAAATAAAGATTTTGATGGAGAACAAACAATGTATTTACTTTAATAGTGTTCAAAAGTCGTAATATATATGTGTATACAAATTTGTGACATCCAGTTTGACAAATTTCCTTTTTCTGACGGATACACGTCCAGATCGTACGCTCATATTAGCATCTCAAAACTCTGGCATCTCTCCCCACATCCACTACTGCTGGCGGCTCACCTCCAACTGCAGAACGCTACGCGCTGTTCACATCCAACTGTCAAACACTACACTAACGAATAATACAACAATGAGTCCAAACAGCCACATACTGCACACAGCGCAGTCAGCGATTTTAATACAGAGCGATACGTGGCGTCACCAACATAAAACCTAAACAGCCTACTTACTCTATGAAGATTAGAACTGCAGTGCTTTCTGTTACTGCTTGGAGCTATCGTTATTTCCCAACACAGCTACGACTGTTCACAACTACAATACAGATTGTAGTTAGACCTACCTACCTTCCTGTGTTTGCCCTGCACCCTTTCAGACTGATGCTTTTCCTCTAGTTTCCCGAGACACTTTAACCTCAAAACAGTCCAGTACCATCCACAAATCACCTGCTGTACACATATAGTTGCTCTCTGTGTTTGGTTTTTGTCCATACTGTATATTCCTCATTTCCCCCCCCCCCCCCCCTCCCCTATAGCTTACAACTATGTTCCTGAGAATTCGAACATCTTGCTCGATTTGGCATTGAAGAATGCTTATACTAGGTTGCAAATTCTATAAACGTGTGTTGATTTCTTTTATGTCTTGCTTGCATTATGAAATGCAGTTTATAGAATTAATTTTCTGGTATTCATCTACTTGTCTACGGTCTGTGTACACACTGGTGTCTCTATGTTACAGTGCCATATTACGCCAGCAGAAGAGCCAACACAAAACGCTTGAACTGATGGATAGAACAGTGTATTGTGTGTTAATTCGTCTTCTTTCAAGGGGAATATCGCTATGAAGTTGATGGAAGTTGTAAATAACCGTTTTCCCCCTTACTTTATCCCTGACAATTTCAATTTCAAACACTGTGATAGTAACGATAATGAGAATAATAACAATAATAATAAATCGTTCTGTAGTCTGATTAAATTTCTATTATCCAACTTACATTTGCTACAAGCTTATTACGATAAAAATCTTGAAAAATTTGGTTCACAACTCAGCAGCATTAAATGTGAAAAATGGTGAAAAGTAAAATTCATCTTTACGTAGTTTTAATGAGCACTATGACTCATTTAAAAAAAATAAAAGATAACTACTTACTTTCTGCCATTAAACAGGAGTAGCATGCCATCACGCCCAGGATCCCGGGTTCCATTCCCGGCGGGGTCAGGGATTTTCTCTGCCTCGTGATGGCTGGGTGTTGTGTGATGTCCTTAGGTTAGTTAGGTTTAAGTAGTTCTAAGTTCTAGGGGACTGATGACCATCGATGTTAAGTCCCATAGTGCTCAGAGCCATTTGAGCATGCCATCCATATATCTCCCCTAATAGCCGGCCGAAGTGGCCGAGCGGTTCAAGGCGCTACAGTCTGGAACCGCGCGACTGCTGCGGTCGCAGGTTCGAATCCTGCCTCGATCGATCGAGCTCCTGTTCATAATGCACGGCCTTTGGCGGAGAGGTTACACGACAATAATATCCCCGTAATGACTGGCCTGCACAGAGTCCAGACCTGAATCTTATAGAACACCCTTGGGATGTTTTGGAACGCTGACTCCGTGCTAGGTCTCACCGACCGACATCGATACCACTCCTCAGTGCCGGCCGCGGTGATCTCGTGGTTCTAGGCGCGCAGTCCGGAACCGCGCGACTGCTACGGTCGCAGGTTCGAATCCTGCCTCGGGCATGGATGTGTGTGATGTCCTTAGGTTAGTTAGGTTTAAATAGTTGTAAGTTCTAGGGGACTGATGACCTCAGATGTTAAGTCTCATAGTGCTCAGAGCCATTTGAACCATTTGAACCATCTCCCCTAATAAACAATTTTGTCAGCCATTTTATCTCGCTCTTAAGGAAAATCTTTTATTTTGCTTTGAGTCCTGTTCATTAATTTGCGTTTCTCTTCGAATATGTCAGCTTGGAAGCATAAAATGTTGTTGCTCGTAGGTATGCATTATTTATGTTACCATATTTGGTGTTTAAATTAGGAGTCGTTGTGGGACAATACAGTTAGATCAAACAACTCTAAGATCTTTTATCTTGTAAGTTTTTTATGTTTGTTGAGGTTTTTTTCTAATAATAGGGATTGTCTCTTGGAGGTTCGAATCCTGCCTCGGGCATGGATGTGTGTGATGTCCTTGGGTTAGTTAGGTTTAAGTAGTTGTAAGTTCTAGGGGACTGATGACCTCAGATGTTAAGTCTCATAGTGCTCAGAGCCATTTGGACCATTTGAACCATCTCCCCTAATAAACAATTTTGTCAGCCATTTTATCTCGCTCTTAAGGAAAATCTTTTATTTTGCTTTGAGTCTTGTTGATTAATTTGCGTTTCTTTTCGAATATGTCAGCTTGGAAGCATAAAATGTTGTTGCTCGTAGGTATGCATTATTTATGTTACCATATTTGGTGTTTAAATTAGGAGTCGTTGTGGGACAATACAGTTAGATCAAATAACTCTAAGATCTCTTATCTTGTAAGTTTTTTATGTTTGTTGAGGTTTTTTTCTAATAATAGGGATTGTCTCTTGGAAAGATACCTTTCTGAATGGGTTAACATCAAATGAGGTGAATCAAGTTTTTCTGGACATTTTTATATCTATAGTGACAGTTAGTAACTCATATGTACTTTTTATAGAAAATGTCATTTCAAAAGTGATTTTTTGGGGATATTATTTAATAATTCGGAAAGTCTGCATGCTGATGTAACCTTAGAGTTAACAGTAGGTCTAACTGGTAAATCATGTCTGTGTATCTTTTATTTTGCTTTGAGTTTGGTTCTTTAATTTGCGCTGTTTTATTCGTTTATCATATTGAAGGAAGTTGTATTGGTTAAGCATTTTCCTTAATATTCTCTGGGATTTAGTTGCTGGATCAAGGTTCAGTTCAATAATTTTGTTTTCCACAGCAGTGGAGTTTCCGTTACCATTGTCAACAAGATTAGCATCATGTTCATAGAGTTTATGTTTCAATAATTTTAACACTGATTCCTGAAACATTTTTTGGAGCATTGTTTTACCTTTTCCTCTTCTTGGAACATACTTTCATTAACGTTATGAGCTAAGACAATCTTTTCATTATGGCCTAGACAGGACATACCCGCAGCTTTCTTAGTATTTAGTACTTTAGCTTTATGATGTTTTAACTTTGATATGGTATTGTGCTTAATACCTTGGTATAGTAAGGTTCGTTCTGTGTTTATGACAGTAATTTTGGTTTTGTTTATATATCTTTCAAAAAATTACCTTTTTGTGGGCACCATGGTATTTTTTCAACTTTCTGTATGTTCATCAGCTGGAATATTTCTAACTTTTGTGCATAAGACTGTAACATATTCATCCATACAATTCATTTCTAATAGATGTAGACTGTTAGTTAACTTAAGGTGCAGGTGGTAAAGATGTCTATTACGTTCCTCTTTCTGTCGGTGCAGTAGATTAATTTCTGCATGTGGCCACCCCTACTTCGAATCTTCTTTAACTGTTTTTGCTCCTTCTAACTGACATTTTTTGTGATGTTAATGTGGTTTGTTAACTTAAATTTTGTATTTTTAAATGAATAGACTGTTCTTAGTGCCTGTCTTGGCAAATATAGCTTAATTTTATCTAATTCTGTTGCTCTAGCGACTATATTACTTCCGTAAAATAAGAAAACAAACCAATTTAGTTACAAGTCATGGTAAATTTCGAACGCTGGTGCTCATCTTATGGGTTTTTCTTACCATGTCCATGATTAAAAGGGAAAATTATTTGAAGCCATTATGGTTAAAATGGGAAAAAAAAAATCAAATGTGATAATAATGAGTTTATTGAACGTTATTTGTGAGGCCTCTCAGTCACACACATTGAATGCTCTGTTGGAATTACATGCATGTGTAAGAGCCAGAAATCGTCATAATCAGAACCAATCTGAGTTGGTCCTGCACCAATGTCAGAAATGCCAAAACTGGCCCCCTGACTCCTTCTGTCCACTAAGATCACCTTTCAGCACCTGTGCACAGATGAAGCAAATTCAACAACTTTCAAAACAGGTATCAGAAAAATGAATAATTACGTAAAATACTAATAAAGTGAACTCTACTGATGAAAAAATTACATGCAACAATTAAAATGTATGATGGTATATAATAAATTATAAATTGTAATAGCTTTCTAAAAACTTGAATACAGGACTGAATGTGTATGTTAGCGTTTAGGGCACATACAACTGTTGCAGTATGATGAATAAAAACGAGCAGAGTTTATTAGCTATTCATAAATTATTAATGATCCATAAATTAACAACCAGAAGTGAAACAAAAATGGTATTCCATAGAAGCCGACAAAATATTTCCTTCCAGGAACTGTTTCTTAACTAAACTTTTTTCTTGATTTTCTTGCTTTGGGAGGAAGTAGATTTATTGATTATGTCATCAAAGTCAAGTATAGAACCTGTGTCGTCTTCTGTCCCCAAAGTAGCTAAATTTGATTGTTAGTTTCAACCCCAGCTTGACTATGAGAAATTCTTTCATCTTCGTTAATTTTCTGCCTGACATTCACAAGATGCTCAGTGGCTGGCATTATCATAAATGTTCCTTAAGTTATTTTGGTATTGCCTTGTGATGATGAAACAAATCCACGAATTACGAGCACACCTAATTTAAATTTGCTGTCCCGTTTCTTGAACACATACATATGAAGGCCACGATCAAATGAACATGACAGGCAGGCACAGAAAATCCTAGTTTTTTGTGAAAATTGATACAAGAACTGCATGGGTTAAATGTTTAACCCTGTGATTATTGAATGTTACGAATTTCGAGGCTTTAACGTAATCACAGTTCCATTAACACTAAAATGACAACAGAATATCTAATAAGTAAGGCCTACTTCCAGTGGCCTTACGGTACTAGATGCTTCAGAAACCCTGCCGATGAACATGAACAGTGGCACAGCATACTTTTGTTTGCATGATGATTCAGTTTTTGCTCTAAGTATAGATGCCTAAATGCTCAACGTCTACCAACTCTTAAATATTAATCAGCCGCTGAAGACGTATACGCTCAATATATGCAAAAAAGCCTCGAATTTTAAATTCGATTACAGGCTTACATAGTTTCGTTACACATCGTCATGTTACACGCTACAATCAGGAGCCCTCTGGTGGCAGATGGTTGAAGTTACGTCAGCGAAGTGGGAAATTTGACTGGGTAATATGCATGACATTTAATATCTCAACCATTACTGAATTAAAAATGCTGAGGCATTACCTTTCAGCATGCCTCCCTGTATATAAGTGCAAATGTTGTGACCAATGATGCCTTCAAATGTATCTAGCAGCCTTTCCAGAAATACGTTTACTGCATGGTCTTAACTGCACCACTAAGTGGACCACGCCTGTCAGTATAGACTCACCGTTTTGCGTCTTCACGTCCAAAGTTCAATCCCTGATCTGCTTCCTAGCGAAAAATGAGCTTTAATGGTACTTAGCGGTACCAACAACCTAAAAACATACCACTAATAAAACCTATATTTATTAATCTGCAAATGAAGTAAATACTGATATAATGTTGTTCAGTTCACTGTCATCACTCACTAATATAAATATCTGTACTGATACCCCTAACGCCGGCCGCGGTGGCCGTGCGGTTCTAGGCGCTGCAGTCCGGAACCGCGGGACTGCTACGGTCGCAGGTTCGAATCCTGCCTCGGGCATGGATGTGTGTGATGTCCTTAGGTTAGTTAGGTTTAAGTAGTTCTAAGTTCTAGGGGACTGATGACCTAAGATGTTAAGTCCCATAGTGCCTAGAGCCATTTGAACCATTTGATACCCCTAACACCGTGTTATGTAACGAAAGTAAGTTACCTGTAATTTTCAAACGTGCCCTGTAGGTGTACAATGTGTGGTACGATCAAACAGCCGATTGCATCATTTAAAAAATTATGTAATATGAAATGATGAAACAGTATTCATTTTTATCATTTTTAAAATCTGCTTTACCTGTAAGAAATGGATATGATCTAACATTACAAAATTGTCTTTTCTGTACGCCGATAGATAAGAGCAAATTTTGAAGAAGCGAAAATAACTTTTCACAAGCTGCGACATCGTCGCGAAAAAACAGTGACCCGTATATGGAATAAGTTTGCTTTAATTTACGTCTATGGTCACAAACTTTTTGTTAACAGATTACTGGTTTCGGTCTTTCATGACCATCATTAGGACTTTGTTTTTATGAAACAGATCTGATGATGGTCATTAAAGACCGAAACCGGTAATCTGTTAACAAAAAGTTTGTGACCGTAGACGTAAATTAAAGCAAACTTATGAAATTTGTTGGCAGGAAACATCAGCAAAACAACCCAAAGGAGTAAGGCCGCACGACGAGAATCATTTGAAGCAATATGGCTCGTAGCCAGATGATCCTGTCTGTCGTGGTTAGTGCGCGGCGTGATAAAGCCGCGTAAGCCGTCCAGGTCCTTCCGGAGAGTTCCGTGACTGATCAACTCATGCTGTGATCACAAGGAGCTTATGACATCAAACGGTGACGGCTTGTTTGCCTGCAGCTAATCGATACATCGGATAAGGTCAGCCGGCGTGATATGATATCGGCAGGCTGGAGTTGCACACACGCATACGGGGGCGCAGATAGTGGGTAGCTGATGAAACAGTCAGGCTTAACCTAAATGTCACGCCGTGGCCCACTCTATCTGCTGCAGGTATCAGTCAAGTCGTCAGCAGTTGTTTCCAGTAAATTGCTTTCCCGTTTCTCAGAAGTCAATGACACTGACGTCATAGTCCATAATACGTGCCACACGTTAACCTACGCGGATTACATTACGCTGGATTGCAGGTTCGTCTTAGAGGCTACTACGCTGCTCCATGATTTGTTAAGAAGATAGCTTGTATCAATAACTTCAGCTCTCATGATTTCACATTTCCCAACGTGCCATAAATGCCTAAAATACGGTTTAACACGAAATACTAACATGAGAATCAATTCATGGATTTCAGTTATATCAAAAATTAAAAAATTCATTTAAGTTGAGAATTTTTTATATGTCTAAGTATTTGTTGAGATTCTTCAAAATGGTTCAAATGGCTCTGAACACTATGGGACTTAACATCTGAGGTCATCAGTCCCCTAGACTTAGAACTACTTAAACCTAACTAACCTAAGGACATCACACACATTCATGCCCGAGGCAGGATTCGAACCTGCGACCGTAGCTGCAGCGCGGTTCCAGACTGAAGCGCCTAGAACCGCTCGGTCACAACGGCCGGCAGATTATCGTTCAGCTTCTGTAAAATGGTAATATCTATGATTCGTAGTGAGACTGTCTGGCTACGCACACGATCAGTTTTTACTTCAATATGTGTTACCGCTGTTTTAATCTTATGCCTAATAAATAAACTTTAATGTAGATCGCAGATTCGCAGCGGCTAACAGTGAAGTGAAACGTGGCAACAAATTTACAAATAAGATACGTTTCCTTGGTGAAACATGGCTGAGGCTGGTCATCTATATTACTGGATTTTGTTGTTGTTGCGATTTTAAATTAAAAGAATCATAAATGTAGACTACGTACGTACGTTCTGTTCAGGAATTAATTTGTTGAGTAAAATGAGCTATCTAGTGTAATAATTATTCACTAATTATTTTATATATCTAAGAAAACTGTGAAACTTAATAAATAATAGTGAGATATTTACTTTCTCTGCCAGGGTAAAAGGTTTTACTTTCATCTTGTGGTGCAGTTCTTCTTGTTGTCTCCGTGCTTGCTAAGAAAATGGGATGAGGAGTTTCGCCTTTTTACTTTCAGCGGCTGGCACACAGTACAGCGTTGTGAAGTGCAACCGCTTATTAATCGTCTGTTGGATGTAGTAGGCCTCATTCCTGTTCAGTTAGTTAACAGTTACGAATGAGTGAAGAATCGTAAACAAAGCATCTTGCAGGATCTATTACTTATTACAACATGCCGACGATCATCGCCAGATCACATAAATATTTGTGTAACACGATTCAGGATCAATATCAATAGCTCAGACATACATCAAGGATTACATTTGGGTTATCTTAAGATAAAGGATGCCTATAAATTACGAATCTCATGTAGTGATTGGTCGAACAAGTGTGAATTACACATAAACAAAATGCGTAACTTGGCCTTCCAATTCACGTGCACGTATTTTTAGCATGAAATACAAAATTTGCTTTCTACATCAGATCGTTCATACATTACGTCTTTCTTAGTTACGATCCTGGACAATTATGTGGCGCCAGACATTACAAAACACAGCTGGCGCTTAATACTGCGAACTTTAGGGATTTGCTACTTTGGACTGCACCAAGTATTATGGCTGATATACTATGCTAGTAAAATGACTTGAATTTGGTTTTAAAACTTTCATTCCCTGGTAACACATTTAATTTAACTTTTAAGTAAGCACCTACACAATGTGTATTTTGTGCGAGTGAAGTTTCGCCACTTACAAGTTTGAAAAAGGAAGAGGTAACAGCAGAGAAGCAACAGTATGATTACATATTCAGATTAATTTCTATAGCGATGTAATCAGTTATACTGCCAGTTAAAAGAGAAACATCATAGCCTTCATATACCACATAGCTTGGTGTAAGCCAGCGATGTAGTATATGAGAATGTATCGCATATGCTAAGACTATCTGGTCACTCCTATACATGGCCGTATTGACCACTAGGTGGCACAGGAGACGAACTCGCCAGTACAAAAGGAGGCGAGCAGTGTTGTGTTGTCACTAGAAATACAGTAACAGCAGAATTGGTCAGTCACGAGAGCTCAGTGATTTCGAGCCTGGAATAGTCATTGGATGTCACGTGAGTAACAGACTCGTCAGGGGCGTTTCAAACCTTCTAAAGCTGCTCAAGTCAGCTGTTGGTGGTGTGATCGTCGAGTGGAAACACGAAGAAAAAACCACATCTAAACCAAGATCAGGCAAATAATGTGACTGACAGGGACGTCAAACATAACGGAATGTGCTTATAACAAATCGTATGCAGTCAGCGGTAGAAATCAATCGTGAGTTCCGCAGTTCTACCAGAAGTCTCGTTAGCGCAATGACTATGCGCTGGGCGTTAAAAAGGATCAGGTACAACGATCGAGCCTGGTGTTATTGTTGTCATTCCTAATTGACACTTGAGGTGCTGTGCAGAGCGATACTACTGCAAAGTGGATCACTGCAAAAGAACGATTTGGAGGAATGAATTAAGCTGTGGAAATTCCAAGGAGGCTTAGAGTTTGGCGAATTCCTGAATAATTTTACTTGCCAACATGTGTAGTGCCAACTACGACACAGGACAGTGGTGGTGTTACAGCATGTCTGTGTTTTTCATCGTCAGGGTGTTCTCACTTTATTACGAATAAGAAAACTCAGGATGCCGGGGGATACGAATATATTTTAAAGTATTGTGTACTGAGTACAATAGATAAACATTTAGAAGACGATGATTGTTTGTATCAAGATGACAGTCAACCCCTTTACAGAGCACCGTCTCTGAGGCCACAAAATAAACCCAATGAGACATCTTTGGGATGTGACAGAACATCGGCTTTCTTCTAGCCCTCAGCCTCCAATATCACTATCTTCTCTGATTTTGACTGTTGAGACTGGGTTGCCATTTCTCCACAAACGTTCAGATTCATCAGTAAAAGCATCCTCGATACAGTTCAAACCATCCTAAAGACAAAAGGTACTTTTAGTCAGATTAAATCTGTGTACTGAATTGTACAGGCATACCATGATCTTTAACGGAGCATTTTTATTGTGAAGTTCACAAACTTCATTCTGTTATTTGACTAAGCCAGTTATACGTATACATTTACAAATGCTTAAAATGTTTAGCGCCTGATGTAGTCTCATGACAATGGGTCGTTCTATGAAGTCAGAATATGTAAGTAGAGTAGAAGATAACAATATTTTCAAGACTTGTAGTTAAATGAATGAAGTCTTATTGCAGTTTGTAGGTAGTCATGTCTGCTTTTTTCATATCTACAGAAGATAGATGATTAGCTGACACCCTTATAAAATTAAGACAAAACAAAAAGACGAATATATTTCAGTCCATAAAATTATGTTTTCAGATATCTTATACAAACGTCCAGCGACTTTTATTGTCCCCCTGAATAACACGATAATTCTGAGGTCATTCTAACGCTATTTTGTGTAGCTATACTTTATCATATTATGAGAATCCATGTCATATGTTTCATTTCGTTTAGGTCTTCTGATGCCATGGTTCATCTGTCTTGACTGGTGTAAATAAATAGTAAAGTAACGTTTGGGCAGTGGAGGAGACATCTGTAACGAATCCATCTTCCTTCGAATATGAGATTTAGATGTTATGTGACCTCACGGATGTACGCTCAACGTTACCGACGTGCTGTAGGAAAATGTTGCATACATACAGATAGAAACGACACACGTGTTTAGTTGTCAATGAAAATAACCCATACATTCTCTGGTTAGTTATTCATTTCGACAAAAATATGCATCTATTCTTCTTGTTGCGTTGTGTGTTTTTGAAACAATACCACTACCCTAAAATACCAGCTCAGAAGTTAGTATTTAATACATGTTTTATTCAGTTACAGGACGTACCAATAAAATTTTTCGATGACATAAAAAGTGCACAGTTTGAATTATTGTCCATATCACAAATATAACCCTTACAAATTTCATATGTGTCAGATGACAAGAAGGGGTAAAATGTGGATAAGACAGCTCCACGGTGGCGCTCCCAGAATTGTGATGTGATATCATTTACCTACCTACCTCACATGTCACTTGAACTTATAAGTTACGCCTCTTTTTTTTTCATGTGTCGACATCTAGCTGCTTGATGCGACGTCGAATGCGAGAGTGACGCTGCAGGGCGCTACACTTTTGTAGTTGCAGACGAAGGTCATAGGCACGTTTGAGCCAAACTTCAAGGTCGCTATGCGAGGGGATTAAGCGGTTTCGAAAAACTGATTATTTTATTGTGTTCTACATATTTTGCTAAATAAACGAATTTCTCCCTCTGAGCCAATTGTGTCCAATGATGTTCTGCTCAGTTTTACATTTACAGCATATTAATATTTATTCTTGATTACTTATGCTAAGTAGCACTGTGCTCAAAATGTCCTCAGTCTAAATTTCTTTCTTTTTCATGAGTTTAACATTTACGAAAATTAAGTCGTGACAGTTATAATCTATGTTTTTAAATCCGTTCAATTTAATACTTACAATCTAACCGCATAAATTACTTGCGGTGTTTATGACCACAATGGTAATCAGCACGACAAAAACCTGGTAAAATGAGAGTTAAAGAATATGTTCAGTTCAAAAGAAGACGTAGACACCCAGAATAATTTTCAGATTTTAAACAGATTACAGTATTAAATAAGATATTAATTTCGTCAGAAGGATTTTAGCTATCAAGGAGAGACCCTAAGCTTTATTAAGAAGTAAAGAAGTAATTACGTTAAATTGACAATATTATTTCTTGTAATAACCTGAGTTCATTTTTCAAAAGTATCATGTTGGCTATGGCCGTTAGCTGCTAATGCGAAAGTACAGGATTTTATTCCCGATGACCACCATAAATGACCTTGTCGTTTGTGAGAGAAACCTTATGACGTCCGCTTGTATAGAGGTTGCATCATGTACACAATAGCTGCCCCAATAAAACATTTCAATACATACATACATTAAAGTGTATACATCTATATTAGTAATACGTTTACAAAAGCATTAACACTGTATTGCAAACATCAGATTTCTTTCAACACGTATCTCAAAGAATTTTGCGGGCGGAAGCGAGTTCCAGCATTGCTACGAACTCCCTAGTGTACTGTCTCCTCCTGTTTCGGTGTACAATGTCTACATCAGAAATCAAAGCTACCAAGTCCTTGATGTAGGTGAGCTACACTATGTCTCCCAGGAAAGTGAAAGAGAATCCTGATGGTATTTCTTTCTGCTGGGTCGGAACTTCCCTAAAAAGGCAATCGGAGTCTTTTAATTTTGTATATCTATACTGATGGTACATCAAGTTCAGAAGTCAAATTTTACTCCTACAAAGAAATTCAAAACAACTCTCGAAAGTTCTCAAGGAAATCGACTATGAGGCTTTCCATGCGTCTCTCATGTCTTAAAGTAAGGCCATTTCTTTTCGACAGGCGGAGTGGCTTTGTTGTACAATGCTCTCCTGCCGGTTAGAAATATTTGTTTCTTTTCCAGGACGATACAAAGTTTTTATAATGGTGGACGTTCTACGACAATTTCCGTGAAGCATAAAGTGCGTAAAATTGAAAGAAGACATGAAATCCACGTTTGGAATCTCGTTTCAATCATTATTTTTCTTCAATTTTTTTCATTCATTTAAAAACTTATGTCGCTTAAATACAAAATTGCTCAAATATATGATAATTAACACATCTCAATCTCATTTTAAAAATGGATTAAAAATAGTCTTGATCGTAATAAAACATTTATTTGCAATCGTTACCTGCTTCTATCAGAATGTGACTATCTTCAGACCATTTATACCATGATGGTAGTTGGTGCAAGCGGACAAAACTGTGTTTGCTCTATTCATCGCCACCGCTTACCATCATGGTATAAATTGTCCGAAGATGATCTGATTCTACCTGAAACCGGTAACCAATGCAAATAAATATTTTATTACGATCAAGACTGTTTTAATCAATTTTTAAAGTATTTTACCTAGATCGCTGTTTTTCTCCAAGATAAATGTTCTCAAAAATTACTAGTAGTTACTAGCTTAAAAAGGCATGTTTTCACATTTCTAACTAAATTTGGCACATAAAATAAATATAAATTTATAATCACCAGATTTCGTAAAACATTGTTAATAAAGACTATGTGAATTAAGAAAAATTTGAAATAGTTTTTTTGTCCTTCTGCATTTTATGGTTCAAGAAATGCTCATACAACATGCAGCTTTGTCTACAAACCAACCACGGCTCGGAATCCCATCCTAGCCAGTCACGTGGTAGCCGAGTACTCTATGACAAAGCCACGCAGCCCATTTACATTTAAAAAAAAAGGAAGTAAAGAAGCTCGGAAAACTTCAGAATCGATTTCCCTCATTCATTTTTAAGAGTAACATTGAAATGTTTTGGAAGACTAATACGTGAGCTCCAAACTGCACTTACTATATATATACAAAAAAAATTACAAAAATGCTTTTACCATGTCGTCCCCTTGTCAGAATTGTCTCATCGTAACCTACTACCTCTTCTAAAAGTTAGCTTTAATTGATTATTGGTGAATTTCTATAATTAACTTCGTTGTGGGTTTGAGGAGTAGCATTCGGCGAGCAGCCTTCACTAGCTACAACCTGGGAGGACAGTTGGGTCCTTGTATCTCGCACAAATCCTCTTTCATCAATGTTGTGCCCTTCGTGGCACCTGCTCTGCGCAGCACATAAAACCAAACGCGCAGTGTCTATGTGACCGGCTGGACGGAAGGACGGCATTGTAGCACCAATTCACGTTTCTATCGGTCTGAAAGGTCTGTAGTGAGATACACTCCGTCTTGTAATGTCATATGAGGAGTCGCTTGACGAAATAAGCAGCGCCAAACATACACATCAAAAAATGTTTTGCATCATCCCGGTTCCTAGAACTCTTTAAGATAGCCTTTGACTGTGGATATTGCATCACAGAACTGTCCCTTTGACTGCTCACAAATGCATGAGCAGCGCCTGTTAAGCGAAGGGGGTCTGACGATCAGGTCCAGTCATTCCACCAGAAAAGAGGCACACGACTCGTGTTGCCTGTAGATCAACCATGCCTAGACGTGGTTCGATCGCGTCCGCATTGTTACTTTGTGCCAGGAAGGGCTCTCAACAAGGGAAAGTGTCCAGGTGTCTCGGAGTGAACAAAAGAGACGTTTTTCAGACGTGGAGGAGATGCAGAGAGACAGGAACTGTCGTTGACATGCGCCACTGTGACCGCCCAAAGGCTGCTACTGCAGTGGATGACCGCAACCTAAGGATTATGGCTCGGAGGAACCGTGACAGCTGCGCCACCATGTTGAATAATGCTTTTCGTGCAGCCACAGGACGTCGTGTTACGTCTGAAACTGTGCGTAATAGGCTGCAAGATGCGCAACTTCACTCAGGACGTCCATAGTGAGGTACATCTTTGCAACCACGACATCATGCTGGGTGGTACAAATGGGCCCAACAACATGCCGAATGGACCACTCAGGATTGGCATCACGTTCTCTTCACCGATGAGTGTCGCATATGCCTTCAACCAGGCAATCGTCCTGTTTGGAGACAGCTCGGTCAGGTTGAACGCCTTAGACACACTGTCCAGCGAGTGCAGCAAGATGAAGCTTCCCTGCTGTTTTGAGGTGGCATTATGTGGGGCCGACGTACGCCGCTGGTGGTCATGGAAGGTGCTGTAACGGCTTTACGATGCGAGAATACCACCCTCCGACCGATAGTGCAACCATATCGGCAGCATATTCGCGAGGCATCCTTCTTCATGAACGACAATTCGCGTCTCCATCGTGCACATCTTGTGAAGGACTTCCTTTAGGATAACGACATCGCTCGACTAGACTGGCCAGGATGTTCTCCGGACATAAAACCTAACGAGCATGCCTGGAATAGATTGAAAAGTGCTGTTTGTTGATGACGCGGCCCACCAACCACTCTGAGGGAAATTCGCCGAATCCCCGTTGAGAAGTTGGACAATATCGACCAACAGTGCCTTGATGAACTTGTGGATAGTATGCCAAGACGAATACAGGCATGCATCAATGCTATTGGGTATTAGAGGTACAGGTGTGTACAGCAATCTGGACCACTACCTCTGAAGGTCTCGCTGTATAGTGGTACAACATGCAATGTGTGGTTTTCATGAGCAATAAAAAGAGCGGAAACGATGTTCGTGTTGATCTGTATTCCAGTTTCCTGTACAGTTTCCGGAATCCTTGGAAACCATGTAATGCAAAACTTTTTTTGATGTGTGTAGAAAGGCTTGCACGAGGCTGGTACGCCACACAACATTTACGTTTCACCTGCTGCGAGAGGTTTCTTTGTATGCTCGACCACCTGGAATGTGGCTTTGGCTCACACGAAGGCACGACGTTTCTCATGGATGTATCTTTCCCACTGCGAGTGGTTCTGTATCGTATCCGAGGACGAGTCATCGTTTAGCTTGGTGAGTAGTTTACATCGTCCATTGATCTTTCGAGGGTCTGAGATACGTTACATGCTACAACCCTCTCAATATTGCCGTGAGAGGCCGACAACGGGGCGCGAGAGTGCTCGTGAAACAAAGAAGATATTGACGTCTCTTCACTATATGTGGACAACAAGTTCGGGCTGAGGAGGTTTGGGAAAGGAAATCGTTAATCTCAATTGCAAATGGTTCAAATGGCTCTGAGCACTATGGGACCTAACGGCTGTGGTCATCAGTCCCCTAGAACCTGGAACTGCTTAAACCTAACTAACCTAAGGACATCACACACATCCATGCCCGAGGCAGGATTCGAACCTGCGACCGCAGCGGTCGTGCGGCTCCAGACTGTAGCGCCGAGAACCGCTCGGCCACTCCGGCCGGCAATCTCAATTGCAGTCCGTGCTTTAGGAAAACCACGGGAAACCTAAATCTTAATACAAGAATGAGAATCTGAGGTGTTGTCCTCGCGTGACCCGTGCCCTCTCACTTAGTCGCTGTGTTCGATTGTGTTCTCCAACTTAAATCAGATTGAAAGTTGTTATTTAATTGTCCTCAATTCTTAAAGATAACAAGATACATTTTATTCTCGCATTCTCAAACGTGTGAGACTGATGGTGTTTCAGTGGTTTGCAAGTTTCAAAAAGATTGGGCTGCAGGCTACTATTAGGATAGCGACATATTTAATCACCTGAAAAATGTTTAAATTATATTTATTGAGCTTTGTTGCGCAAGTAGCATTGTTGACGTTACGTAGAATGAGATGGTACGCCCTTTATAAACTGCTGAAGCAAAACATCGTTGCCACCGCCCACCGCCAGACTGCAGATCTCTTGATGGCGCGCAGGTACGTGACGTGGTTTCCGAAGTTTGTAATTAGAGAAGAGAAGAATAGACAGTCATTATACTCACGATACGGGTCGCAAATGAGGAAAATCTACTGACATTTTCAGTCTAAACAAAAGATAATTTTACTTGCATGTCTGCATCAATAGAGATTAATGACTATTGTCAGTTGCCCAAGATTAATTTGCGGAAGATAAGGGGCAGTCAAATGAAAATCCATCAGCCTCAACACGACCTGGGAACTATTCCGCTGGAAAGTAGTCACTATAGGCGTTAAGACATGTATCCCACTGGGTCATGAGATGACCAAATCCTGTTTCGTAGAACGAGGTCAGTCGCTGACGTATCCACAACCGCAGCCACTCTTATACTTCCTCCTACGAGTGACACCGACGTCCACGCAAGTTTTTCGTCGTGTCACCAAAAATGTAAAAATCAAATGGTGAAGTACCTGGGCTATTCCGAAATGTTGGAGTGTTGTCCAGCCAAACCGCTGAAGCATAGGCTTTTTAAAACACGTCGTAGTTTCTGCGAAGTGTCTTTATAGCATTGCGCATTGATTGTGGTTTCACGCTCCAGGAACTCGACGAGCATAGGGCGTCCGCAGTCGAAGAATAATATTATCATGACCTTACGGGAACATGTGAGAACGTCTTTGGATTTCTTCGGCTACGGAGATGTGGGATGGTTGTACTGTTGGCTTTGCTGTTTGCACTTGGACTGTCGGAATTCTGTTGGATAGAATCATCCTGTTACACGATTATGCGTGCCCCCCCCCCCCCCCCCCCCCCCCCGCATACACACTGCCAATCGGACGAAGGTTACGCTGCAGTGATTTGATTGGAAAACACTAAAACATTCTCCGTGCAACCCGGATCTTTCAACAAGTAATTTTCACATGTTTGGTGACCTGAAGAACGACATGAATGAATGTTAGTCCCAGTCGGACAAGGAACTGCAAGAGTAAGTGCAGTTGTGGATCCGTCAGGGGGGATCGCTTCCAACGGAATAGGAATTGATCGTGTCGTATCGCAGTGTGGTAGACATCTTTACGCGTGTGGTGATTACTTCCGAATGGAACCATTTCATGGTCCCGTTGTGGTGGGTGTTCATCTTGCATTTGGCTTCCCACCATAAACTCGCTGAATACGAATTTCGTGGCATCAACTGTGTTAGTTATAGATATACAACCCATCAGTAACATATGAAAAGTTTTTCTCACTGGGATTTAATTTCCCGCTTATCGGCAGTGGTCACCTTAACCACTCCTCACACGCTCGCCGGTCCGATCAAGCACCAATTTTCGTGTTCCACTAATAGGTAGTATATCTATACCTATCACTGTTGGTAACAAGACATTCGCATTCAGCAGATTTATCTCGGAAGGATACATTGTTGTATCCAGACCTGCGAACCAGCATCCCGAAAGGGGCGACGCAGGTCAGCTGTTGTGTCATTGTCGTGAACCTCTAAGGAGGGTAGTTAAAGACGGTAACCCACAAGTAGGAGACACCGTGTTGGCATTGTTTGTGAAGATAAACAACTTGGCCATACTGTAAAGTATTACAGAGCAGTCCATTCAGCACACATTGTTGCACATGTGGCTTCGCAGCGGAAGACGCCTACGAGTTCCCATGTTGACCCCACTCTCTCTGTTACGAGGGCTGTTCGGAAAATAAGGAACGATAGGTCGCGAAATGGAAATCACAGTGAAAATCAAAACTGTTTCGTTTGCAACAGTTAGATACAACTTTTAGCTACTTATCACCATAGTGGCCGATCCGACTTAGACGTTCGTCGTAGCGTTCTACCAACTTTACAATACCTTCGTTATAGAAGGCAGCCGCGAGTATTTTCCGCTAATTCTCTACGCTGGCCTACAGCTCGTTTTCTGTGCCAGAATGTTGTCTTCATAGCCAGCCGTTCATGTGAGCAGAGATGAAACTTAGAGGGAAACAATTACGGGTTGTATTGTGGTTAATCAAATATTTCCAACCGAAAACGTTGCAAGAGTATCTTCTTGCCCCTGCAGAATGCGGCTGAGAATTGTCTTGAAGAAGAAAAAGCACGACAGTTATGTAATGTTGGCTGCATATCTTCAGGCGAAATTTCTTACCAGGCTGTCGTACTTGGCGGGAGACACTATTGTTTTACGTATATTTATGTGATCCCTGTTCGCTCAGAACTAAAATGCATGACGTAACGCGATCTACGGGCATACTAGACACTGCCAAACACACCTGTGCAAAACTTCATCGGATTTTCAATGTCGTTTCCATTTCGCGACCGATCGTTCTTTAATCTCCGAAAAACACTGGGACGATTGAGGAGGGGACGGGATCATCGAGACTTCACCGTGGATCAATGGAAATATGTTATCTGTTCAGATGAATCGCGCTTGTGGTTCGTCAGTTCGATGGTCGGATCCAGGTGAACGGCTGCATGAAACACGCACAGAGCCACCGATGTAGGCAACGAAGGCATTGTCTTTACATTATGAGGTTCATTTACCTGATAGGGCATGGGACGTGTGCTAGAAATTAAAAGTATGTGAACACTTTTGAGGACCACACTTGGAACGTCCCCTTAGAAAAATTAATGAATTACTGTGCTGATAAACCTCTTACATTATTTGATTTTCAAACAGCTGAGCAGAACTGAACGTACTCAGACATTTCGATCTTTACCTATTCTGATCAACACTAAACTGACACACAATATTTTTAGCGCAACGCAGTCTGACTTTTAATAATCCCTACAAATGAATGGCCCTGACTAACGCCACAAATCACTTACCTCACAAAAATCTTCGTTACTCAAACTAATGCAGTACAGCGAGCGCCAATACTGCCAGCTAAATAAAAGATTCAAACTACTGAAGGCACTAACTACTGATAGGCATAGTTAGCAAATGAAAGATTTTGATAGAGAACAAACAATGTATTTACCTTAATAGTGTTCAAAAGTCATAATATATATAGCAGTTCATGACATCCAGTCTTACAAATTTACTGTCTCTGATCGACACACGTCCAGATCATCCGCTCTCAAAACTCCGCTATTTCTCTCCCCACATCCACCACTGCTGGCGGCTCATCTCCAACTGCGCAACGCTACGCGCTGTTAACATCCAGCTGCTCAACACTACAATAGCCAACAACAATGCAAACCAGCCACAGACTGCACACAGCACAGCCAGTGATTTTCATACAGAGCGCTACGTGGCGGTGGCGTTACCAATATAAGAACCTAAACAGCCTACTTACACACTACACGCCTTCATGCTTTTATGTCTTCTGTGCTGGCGACATCACATTCCAGCCGGATAACTGTCCGTATTACTGGCCAGAATTATGCTACTGTGGAGCTTAGGTATCAAGTGCCACATACTCCCAGAAATCTGCTAATAACCTGTGGAAGCCAGGCCATACAGAGCTGCAGCTACATTACGATTCTATGGTGGACCAGTACGCTTTTAACTAGGTCATTTTACATATCCGCCCAGGGACTGTACAACTTTTTGTGTCTGGTAGCTGATTAGTATCATCTATAACTTGTAGCAATCATAAATATTGTCATAATACCTCAGAGTGGTGACAGAACGTTTATACACATTCCAGTCACGACTAGTGCCTCTTTTAATGCAAACGCACAGTAACCATTTACGGACGGCTGGCAGCACCAGTGACGGGGGGGACGTGAAAAAAGTAGTTGTTGTAATGCGGGAACGGAGAGATTTATCTGACCTCCATTTGCTATCGACCCAAAGGTGGAAACATTTCCAACACTGTAAGCTGTTCACATGGTGCCGTGGTTAAAGTATGCCGTCGATGGTAAAAGGGCGCTGTTGTTGTTGTGGTATTCAGTCCTGAGACTGGTTTGATGCAGCTCTCCATGCTACTCTATCCTGTGCAAGCTTCTTCATCTCCCAGTACCTACTGCAGCCTACATCCTTCTGAATCTGCTTTGTGTATTCATCTCTTGGTCTCCCTCTACGATTTTTACCCTCCACGCTGCCCTCCAACACTAAATTGGTGATGCCTCGATGTCTCAGAAGATGTCCTACCAACCGATCCCATCTTCTAGTCAAGTTGTGCCACAAGCTCCTCTTCTCCCCAATTCTATTCAATACCTCCTCATTAGTTATGTGATCTACCCACCCAATCTTCGGCATTCATCTGTAGCACCACATTTCGGAAGCTTCTATTCTCTTCTTGTCTAAAATATTTATCGCCCACGTTTCACTTCCATACATGGCTACACTCCATATAAATACTTTCAGAAACGACTTCCTGACATTTAAATCTATACTCGATGTTAACAAATTTTTCTTTTTCAGAAACGCTTTCCTTGCCATTGCCAGTCTACATTTTATATCCTCTCTACTTCGACCATCATCAGTTATTTTGCTCCCCAAATAGCAAAACTCCTTTACTACTTCAAGCGACTCATTTCCTAATGTAATTCCCTCAGCATCACCCGACTTAATTCGTCTACATTCCATTATCCTCGTTTTGCTTTTGTTGATGTTCATCTTATACCCTCCTTTCAAGACACTGTTCATTCCGTTCAACTGCTCTTCCAAGTCCTTTGCTGTCTCTGACAGAATTACAATGTCATCGGCGAACCTCAAAGTTTTTATTTCTTCTCCATGGATTTTAATACCTATTCCGAAATTTCTTTTGTTTCCTTTATTGCTTGCTCAATATACAGATTGAATAACATGGGGGATAGGTTACAACCCTGTCTCACTCCCTTCCCAGGCACTGCTTTCCTTTCATACCCCCCGACTCTTATAACTGCCATCTGCTTTCTGTACAAATTGTAAATAGCTTTCGCTCCCTGTATTTTACCCCTGCCAGTTTCAGAATTTGATAAATATTCCAATCAACATTGTCAAAAGCTTTCTCTAAGTCTACAAATGCTAGAAACGTAGGTTTGCGCTTCCTTAATCTTTCTTCTAAGATAAGTCGTAGGGTCAGTATTGCCTCACGTGTTCCAACATTTCTACGGAATCCAAACTGATATCCACCGAGGTCGGCTTCTATCAGTTTTTCCATTCGCCTGGAAAGAATTCGCGTTAGTATTTTGCAGCTGTGACTTATTAAACTGATAGTTCGATAATTTTCACATCTGTCAGCACCTACTTTCTTTGGGATTGGAATTATTATATTCTAAAGAAAGCAGGTGTTGACAGGTGTGAAAATAACGAACTATCAGATTAATAAGGCGCTATTCAAAACCGAAACCGAGGCGCAGACCATCCCGGCCCATAAATGACTTGCGTGAACGATGACTGCCCAGAAAGTAAGTTCCGATTGATAGCGAAATGAAAACAACGGTGAAAATCTGAAATGTTTTATTTGTAACAGTTAGCTACACCTTCCAGCTACTTCTCTACGTAGTCGCCGTTTGTCGTAGCGTTGTCGTAGCGTTGTAACGACTTTCCAATACCCTCATAATAGAAGACAGCTGCCAGTGCTTTCCGCCAATTCTCTACGCTGGCCTACAGCTCGATGTCTGAGCAAAATGTTGTCTTCATAGCCAGTGGTTCATGTGAGCAGAGATGAAACTCAGAGGGAGACAATTACGGGCTGTATTGTGGGTAATCAAACATTTCCAACTGAAAACGCTGCAGGAGCATCTTCATTGCCCCTGCAGAATGCGGCCGAGAATTGCCTTGAAGAAGAAACCGCACGATAGTTATGTAATGTTGGCTTCATAGTTTCAGGTGAAATTTCTCACCAGGCCCTCGTACTTGGCAGGAGACACTAAATTCTAGACATCTTTACGCGCTCACTGTAAGCTCAGAAATGAGAAGAGCAACGTGATGCTATCTAGGGTAATACTAGAGACACTGCCCAACACATCTGTGCAAAGTTTTCTCGGATTTTCATAGTCGTTTCCGTTTCGCGACCGATGGGAACTTACTTTCTGGACACCCCTCGTACTTTTGTATCCCACTTGCTTGAATATTGATTCTTCCCGACTAATCTTTTAAACTTAAATCTACTATTCATCACTTCTACATTGTGATCTGGGTGCGCCTTACAATCCCGTACCCGATTTCGGAATCTCTGTTTGAACATGATGTAACCTAACTGAAATCCTCCCGTATCACCCACCCTTTCCCAAGGATATCTCCTCCTCTTGTGATTCTTGAACAGAGTATTCGCTATTAGTAGGTGAAATTTATTACAGAACTTAATTAGTATTTCTCCTCTCTCGATCCTTGTCCCAAGCCTATATTCTCCTGCAACCTAGTATTGTGCTCCTTTCCCTACAAATGCATTCCAGTTCTTCATGAGTATTAGATTTCCTTCTCTATTTTCGTACTGTATTAACCTTTCAATATCCTCATACTCTTTCTCTGTCTCTTATCTTCAGTTTGCGACGTCGGCTTTTATACCTGAACTATCGTTGTCGATGTTAGTTTGCTCTTGATTATGATATGAACAACCCTATCACTGGAGTGTTCACAGTAACAAACTCTCTGCTCTGGCTTCCTATTTGCAAGGAATCGAATTTTCGCTATATTATTTTCTGCTGCTCTTAATATTACCCTATATTCATTTGACCAGACATCCTTGTCTTCTTCCATTTCACTTTACTGACCCCTACTACGTCTAGATTGAGCCTTTGCATTTCAATTTTCAAGTTTTCTAGCTTCTCTTCCACGTTCCGCTAAATACGGAATAATATTATCAACAAATAACACAAGAATGATGACATTCCAGTGATTGGACCCTACAAGAACCTCAAATTCAAATAAATTGATAAACAACTGAAAAAATAGGAGAGTTAAATACCTTGGGTGCAATTTTAAATTTCCCAAGTCAGATGATGTAGAGTTGCAAGATTCAGACATTTCTGTGGAGTCATTAAACGTACATTAAAACACAACATACGGAAAGAAATATTAATTAATCTTTACAGAGTAACAGCCTTGTCTTCGCTGCTGTATTGTGACGAATGTTTGACCCCAACATCATATCAATGACGACAAATCGAAACATGGGAAACGAAATTCCTTCAATTTGTAGCGAGGTATGCGTCACTGAACCATAAAACTCCAACAGTGCATAATCACATTTCACTGCCAGGTAAAATCGCGGCAGGTGGCAAGAAGAACACGGCATAACCGCGAAGTATTGTGCGTGGATGAAGCTCATTGGTTGTTCTGAAAGCAGACCGAGGACGACTCGTACTGCTCAGGTGTCAGCATCTCACCTGTGACGTCACTGGTCCCGGCTAGTCGCCTGGGGATGAATAGCAACAGCGGCCTCGGAGTACTGACCTACTTGCGACCGGCCACCACCATCGCAACTCACAGCTCGTTACAAGTTAGCCGCGGCAAGCAACGTCTGTCGGCGAAACTCTGCGGCCATGCATTACGCCTAACAATCTGGAGGCACAGTGACACGTCCGAGGTAGACGTGTGCGCCGGGCTTGCCTACTCGCCGTCACAACTCCCAGCAGGGTGGCCGCATCGATAGAGTTCGCGTCGAGCAGTCTAAGTAGACAGCCCGGTTTGCTTCGTACAATCGTGTATCATTTTCGCCATACTTTGTCGGGACAAACATGCTTCTTTGTACGTGACGCATATTGCTCGAAAGCCACTCGTGTTTTGTACCTACTAGCGTATGTAATCAGGTAGTCACACAAAATTAATTCATAAAATAAGACATTTTCAGCTTCAGACATGGTTTTGATTCCAATATTTAGTAGCACGAGGTGTTTTGGTGGCATGGTGTTGTCGTCAGATGCCAAAGTGTACAGCTGAAGTAGCCGATGCAAGCGATTAGTCAAATCTAATAAATTCACTTTTGAAGATAGTCTCAGTTTCTTTGCACAGATTATAGAAATAATGTCTTATTGTATTGTACTTAATAGAATAAATTGTTATTGTAACGGAATCACAATTTTTGGCAACTATTTGTAAGCTAATTCGAAAGTGTCTCCTTGCCACAGTACTGCAGCAAGGTGATGAAAGTTGAATAAATTAATTTTTTGTAAATTATTAGACAGCATATTAATTAATTAAATATTGCTATCTCTTTCTTGAACAGTATTTGCAGCCAGGATTAGTATGTTCGAAATTCATACAATTAGAGGTCAGTGTTTTTCTTGAACAAAAATCGCACTCGGTTTCCTCCTTCAGTGTCTTTGAAAAATATCTTTCCTCCCAGATATTTTATCAGCTTGGTGAAAACGTGGAAATAGCATTGTGCAAGGTCTGAGATCAGCATCACCTACCTTCCAATTCAATCCAACACCTTGATGCACTTTTTACACTGTGCCTGCTAGAAATCTGGTACGTGGACTCTCTTCTGAAAATTCGCGTATCTTCTTGAGCAATGGTCTCAGCGTCGAACGACATGTCGAACTTACTTTCTGAAGTGATTACATATTTCCAGTTAGCACTTATAGTATAAATGGAGTTTCACGTGTAGTGTGAGAATGTTTATCGTAACAGCCTATGTAATGGGGACTGGTACAAGTTTACGAAATGGATAAATTTGGTAACTATTGTAAATTCATGTTAAAAGGCATATGTCCAGAAAAGCTTCACACCGTAGGACATTAAATTCAGCAAGTCAAACTCTTCCCACAAATTGATTGGCTGTTAGATATCTACCGTAATCTCAAAGTCATTCCACAAGAAGTTTGGTGAATAACTGGTAGGCATTTGATTATTTTTGTTAAACATACCTAAACAGACAATAACCGTTCCAATATCTGTGTTTGTTCATATCGTGTCTTTGGTAATTCTGCTCCAAAAACCAAACGATTTTCACGTAGCCGTTTCGGTAAGTTAACGATCTTGTCATTTATTGAGTACTGCTTATATCGATAGTGATACATTCGGTAATGCAAATAAAGGGCCAAATAATACGAGAGCTAACCTAACACTGCTTTGTGTTAGATGAACATCACTGTGTTGCGATGATAACCACAGATTATGTTCTTGCTACGAGCAATCTCAAAATTAAAAATGCTCCCGCTTATTCTGCTGCATCTGAAGGCCAACGCAGAGAATCTCCTGACATTTCTCCCTAGCAAAATCTGATAGAAAAAAATGAAGAGTCGATACCCAATAAATGCTACTCCCATCAAACCAAAACCGTGCCGATGTATTTTCGATTTTAAGGTATTGCCCAAAGATGGCCTCGTGTAAAAAAATGGAAAAGTTACAGAACACAAAATCCATGTGTTTTAATAAGTTCAACTATAACATGCTACGTTGGTTGATTATGGACTACACAAGGTGGAACGAGAACACTGAAAACAATGAAGGGAAGGTTCCGAAGAAAGAATAGTTCCATGGGCAAGGAGTGCTTCCATACAAATGTGTAACGAAATTTTAAAATCCCATGTTGTAAATTCCTATTGAATCAGTGTATCTGTTAGTTAAAACCGTAACAAAATCCCTAAACGAGTTTCTGAGAGTAACCTTTACATACATACTGAAAAACATGGTAGGGTAGTTAATTTTTAACATGCACAGGGCGTAGTAATACAACTAGTAAAGGAAGAAGATTTGATTTCAACGTTTCATCTACATCTACATCTACATTTATACTCCACAAGCCACCCAACGGTGTGTGGCGGAGGGCACTTTACGTGCCACTGTCATTACCTCCCTTTCCTGTTCCAGTCGCGTATGGTTCGCGGGAAGAACGACTGTCTGAAAGCCTCCGTGCGCGCTCTAATCTCTCTAATTTTACATTCGTGATTTCCTCGGGAGGTATAAGTAGGGGGAAGCAATATATTCAATGCCTCATCCAGAAACGCACCCTCTCGAAACCTGGCGAGCAAGCTACACCGCGATGCAGAGCGCCTCTCTTGCAGAGTCTGCCACTTAAGTTTGTTAAACATCTCTGTAACTCTATCACGGTTACCAAATAACCCTGTGACGAAACGCGCCGCTCTTGTTTGGATGTTCTCTATCTCCTCCGTCAACCCGATCTCGTACGGATTCCACACTGATGAGCAATACTCAAATATAGGTCGAACGAGTGTTTTGTAAGCCACCTTCTTTGTTGATGGACTACATTTTCTAAGGACTCTCCCAATGAATCTCAACCTGGTACCCGCCTTACCAACAATTAATTTTATATGATCATTCCACTTCAAATCGTTCCGCACGCGTACTCCCAGATATTTTACAGAAGTAACTGCTACCAGTGTTTGTTCCGCTATCATATAATCATACAATAAAGGATCCTTCTCTCTATGTATTCGCAATACATTACATTTGTCTATGTTAAGGGTCAGTTGCCACTCCCTGCACCAAGTGCCTATCCGCTGCAGATCTTCCTGCATTTCGCTACAATTTTCTAATGCTGCAACTTCTCTGTATACTACAGCATCATCAGCGAAAAGCCCCATGGAACTTCCAACACTATCTACTAGGTCATTTATATATATTGTGAAAAGCAATGGTCACATAACACTCCCCTGTGGCACGCCAGAGGTTTCTTTAACGTCTGTAGACGTCTCTCCATTGATAACAACATGCTGTGTTCTGTTTGCTAAAAACTCTTCAATCCAGCCACACAGCTGGTCTGATATTCCGTAGGCTCTTACTTTGTTTATCAGGCGACAGTGCGGAACTGTATCGAACGCCTTCCGAAGTCAAGAAAAATAGCATCTACCTGGGAGCCTGTATCTAATACTTTCTGGGCCTCATGAACAAATAAAGCGAGTTGGGTCTCACACGATCGCTGTTTCCGGAATCCATGTTGATTCCTACACAGTAGATTCTGGGTTTCCAAAAACGACATGATACTCGAGCAAAAAACATGTTCAAAAATTCTACAACAGATCGACGTCAGAGATATAGGTCTATAGTTTTGCGCATCTGCTCGACGACCCTTCATGAAGTCTGGGACTACCTGTGCTCTTTTCCAATCATTTGGAACCTTCCGCTCCTCTAGAGACTTGCGGTACACGGCTGTTAGAAGGGGGGGCAAGTTCTTTCACGTACTCTGTGTAGAATCGAATTGGTATCCCGTCAGGTCCAGTGGACTTTCCTCTGTTGAGTGATTCCAGTTGTTTTTCTATTCCTTGGACACTTATTTCGATGTCAGCCATTTTTTCGTTTGTGCGAGGATTTAGAGAAGGAACTGCAGTGCAGTCTTCCTCTGTGAAACAGCTTTGGTAAAGGTGTTTAGTATTGCAGCTTTACGCGTGTCATCCTCTGTTTCAATGCCATCATCATCCCGGAGTGTCTGGATATGTTGTTTCGAGACTCTTACTGATTTAACGTAAGACCAGAACTTCCTAGGATTTTCTGTCAAGTCGGTACATAGAATTTTACTTTCGAATTCACTGAACGCTTCACGCATAGCCCTCCTTACGCTAACTTTGACATCGCTTAGCTTCTGTTTGTCTGAGAGGTTTTGGCTGCGTTTAAACTTGTAGTGAAGCTCTCTTTGCTTTCGCAGTAGTTTCCTAACTTTGTAGTTGTACCACGGTTGGTTTTTCCCGTCCTTCGCAGTTTTACTCGCCACGTACCTGTCTAAAACGCATTTTACGATTGCCTTGAACTTTTTCCATAAACACTCAACATTGTCAGTGTCGGAACAGAAATTTTCGTTTTGATTTGTTAGGTAGTCTGAAATCTGCCTTCTATTACTCTTGCTAAACAGATAAACCTTCCTCCCTTTTTATATTCCTATTAACTTCCATATTCAGGGATGCTGCAACGGCCTTATGATCACTGATTCCCTGTTCTGCACATACAGAGTCGAAGAGTTCGGGCCTGTTTGCTATCAGTAGGTCCGAGATGTTATCTCCACGAGTAGGTTCTGGGTTTAATTGCTCGAGGTAATTTTCGGATAGTGCACTCAGTATAATGTCACTCGATGCTCTGTCTCAACCATCCGTCCTAAACATCTGAGTGTCCCAGTCTATATCTGGTAAATTGAAATCTCCACCTAAGACTATAACATGCTGAGAAAATTAATGTGAGATGTATTCTAAATTTTCTCTCAGTTGTTCTGCCACTAATGCTGCTGAGTCGGGAGGTCGGTAAAAGGAGCCAATTATTAGCCTTGCTCGGTTGTTGAGTGTAACCTCCACCGACAATAATTCACAGGAACTATCCACTTCTACTTCACTACAGTATAAACTACTACTAACAGCGACGAACACTCCACCACCGGTTGCATGCAATCTATCCTTTCTAAACACCGTCTGTACCTTTGTAAAAATTTCGGCGGAATTTATCTCTGGCTTCAGCCAGATTTCTGTACCTATAACGATTTCAGCTTCGGTGCTTTCTATCAGCGCTTGAAGTTCCGGTACTTTACCAACGCAGCTTCGACAGTTTACAATTACAATACCGATTTCTGCTTGGTCCCCGCATGTCCTGACTTTGCCCCGCACCCGTTGAGGCTGTTGCCCTTTCTGTACTTGCCCAAGGCCATCTAACCTAAAAAACCGCCCAACCCACGCCACACAACCCCTGCTACCCGTGTAGCCGCTTGTTGCGTGTAGTGGACTCCTGACCTATCCAGCGGAACCCGAAACCCCACCACCCTATGGCGCAAGTCGAGGAATCTGCAGCCCACACGGTCGCAGAACCGTCTCAGCCTCTGATTCAGACCCTCCACTCGGCTCTGTACCAAAGGTCCGCAGTCAGTCCTGTCGACGATGCTGCAGATGGTGAGCTCTGCTTTCATCCCGCTAGCGAGACTGGCACTCTTCACCAAATCAGATAGCCGCCGGAAGCCAGAGAGGATATCCTCCGATCCATAGCGACACATATCATTGGTGCCGACATGAGCGACCACCTGCAGATGGGTGCACCCTGTACCCTTCATGGCATCCGGAAGGACCCTTTCCACATCTGGAATGACTCCCCCCCGGTATGCACACGGAGTGAACATTGGTTTTCTTCCCCTCTCTTGCTGCCATCAAGTTCATAAGGGACTGAGAATTTGAAAACATAATACCAAAGGTTTGCAGACAGGCGTTAAAAACGCAAACGGAAAAAAAGACATGAAAGAGTATGAAGTGGGTAGCAAACACCATGAGGTATCCAATCCCATCCCCAAAATGAGAGAGACCTATTGGTAGTCACGAGGCACGAACAGCAGCAATCTCACAAAAATAATCGTTTCATAAGTTTGAGACACTAAATGCTGATAGCCCAAAGTAGTGGTTCAAGGTTAAAGCTTCGTGTTGAGACAGAACAAGACACACTTCACACTAAGACCTTGGAATAGAAAATAAAGAGCTGGAAACTTGGACACTTGACGGGAAGGGAGGGAGTAAGTAATAGTCATACCGACAGGACGAAAGAGACCTGGCATAAAGACAAATAAAATTTATTTGGGAGTCGTGGGCAAAGTGGTCTACTAATGCCCTAATAACTAAGAACTGGGATTTAACTTTCACTGGTCAGTCCTTACGATTTTGAAGCTATTTTGGTTGCTGGTGTTGAATTTGATGATCGGAGTTTAATGAACTGTCCTGGAGAAATTCTTCTAAAATTATTCATTGGAGTACTCATTGGAAGCTGATTCACTGATGTAGTCAAACTGAAAATGCATTATAGCAACGTACAAAGCCTACTTGCTATGTGTTAATAGCTGTTACAATTACTTTTTTTATTTCACTGGTCGCGTAGAGGGTGAAATAAGCTTCGTTAAGATCCATTGTCTCACTCAAAGTAATAATGGTGCATTTAATCGTCGAGAAATGCATGAAAATGAGCTTCAGACTCTTTAAGAGTTTTCCTTCTTTGTGTTTATTTACGATTTTAATTGGCAGAGCATATTTTCCAAGATGTCTGCGACATATCTGCACTAGTCACATCATTCATAAAAGTTCAGAACAATGTCAGTAGTCTCTTAACGCAGTGTAAATTCATAAAGGAAAATGATTAACGGTACAAGTGGCTATATCGTAATTTCATGTTGCCGTGAGCCTTGAATTAGACACTTCTCTCCGACCTATAAGCAAAATAAGTGAGAGTAAATGAAACTCTCCACTTACGTGCAAATTTAGTGTATTTACTTTGCAGCCTGTTACCAAATTTCCTATTGTAAGATCTTACTTATTTCCATAATAGATAAACTGACTCTTTCCTATTTTAATATGCAAAAAATGGTACTCTGCCGTGATCTCTTTAGTCCGTAAACTCTGAAATTAGAATATAAATTGAAACTGTTAAAGACGTTTGTTTGAAGATGCTTGCACACTACAGAATAGTGTACAGAGCTTCATCAAATCAGTCTTCTCACTGATAACTACATCGACAATAAAGCTTTTATTTACATTTAAAACTTTTTGTAATATTTATTTACTCACTTCATAGTTATACAATGATCCACACATTTTTACATTATAGCTAATTATGATCAATAGTACTGGCACTGAATATTAAATTTATGGTGGATTATTCTTACATTTCTTACAAACCTCCTAGCACATTATGTGTCGTCTATTCTATTACGTGTGCCAAGTCGTTCATAGCAAATGGCATTAACTAAATACTTGTGGCTAGCAACGTAACCAGGTAGCTCTGTTTATCGCCAATGACGTTTCGATGGGTGGTGTTCCACAGATCATCGTAGCTCTTCTGCTAAGAGGATATACGATACTATATCGACTATTAAACAAGCACGAAAGCGCTACAGAGGCCCGTCTTGGGTACGGGTTAAATTAATGAAAAGCTGCTCGAATTGCTAATAATAGGTTTTTAAGCTTCACAAACGGTCTCGGCTTTTACATCAGGCCACTTACGAGTGGATAGTGTACTGTAGGGAAGCAAAGTCAAACGATCATTTTGACGTTGCTCCTCTACAGCGCAGTACCAACTTGAAAATATCCTGATGTAAAGGCTGCAACCGTTCGCGAAAGTAAGAAAGTTCTTATTAGCAACTGGAGCGGCCTTGTATTAATTCGAAGCACGGTAGTGGAATCTACACCCTCTGAACATGCTGAAACTAATAACATGGGTTAAATGTTAGGCAACTCATACAGATCTGGTGAATTAAATTGAGGAGAAGGTAGCTATGGAAAACTAGTTTATTTTTTGCCGTTAAGCAATGTTCACTGCTCTCTTAGCTTTAAATATTACCCAAAATTAATTAACAGCGTTTTAGAGATGAATGTAGTATAATTAAGTACAAAAATTATTTGTGTAAAAAATTAAAATATATTTTCTGCTTGTACCACATTCCCTTAACTTTTCGAAACGTGCAGGCAATGTGTAAACGCCCTGAAGTTATAGAAAGTTGGAAATTTCAAATTAATAGAAATAAAACTGTTGGAAATAATCGAAACGTGCAGGCAATGTGTAAACGCCCTGAAGTTATAGAAAGTTGGAAATTTCAAATTAATAGAAATAAAACTGTTGGAAACTATTATATAGGCTGCAATGGATTTACGTGCATATACTTTTGTATGTGTTACCTTAACATGTACACATATGAGCGTGTATATTTCTTTACTCAGTGCTGAACAGTCTAATCACAAAACCATCAGAAGCTTAAGGAACTAGTGTTTTCCGCATGGCCGTACTGCGCCGCTAAGGCGACTACGTCTGTCACTATTGACAAGCCATTTTGCTCCCATGCATCCAACGTCTGGTCGGCCGCCCAAGGGAAAATAAGCAGCAAATCGCTTGCTCTTGCCATATGCACTCGGAGGCACTAATAAACTTAAAAACATTCGAGTCTCAATAGCTATGATGTTTAGTATGCAAATGGTGTAAACACTGACGTAATGTTGTTCAGTACACCATCCTCAATTACCAACAGAAATATCTAACTAACCTAAGGATATCACACCATCCATGCCCGAGGCAGGATTCGAAACTGCGACCGTAGCGGTCGCGCGGTTCTAGACTGTAGCGCCTATAACCGCACGGCCACCCCGGCCAGCAGAAATATCTACACTTACACCCTTTACACCTGTATATTAAATGAAATTATGTTACGTAAAAACCATTTTAATAGTAGTTGTAACACAATTTGCTTCATAGAGCACGTTCACAGGCAAAAATCGGTTCTGTGAATACCATCTTCACTTTGAGAACACACAGGATTACGCTACTGCTCACACACTACACACTTAATCCAAAGTTCTCCCCGAACGCCTTTTGAAACTCCGTCTTCAATACATTTTCTTCCTGATTTGGAAAACCCAAATCTAACAGGCCTAAGAGATGGTTGGTGCATTTGAATCCACAGTTACATTAAGACGTTTTTTGCATTTATTTTGTGAGAAAGCTTCAGGCTTTTTCTTCTTTTGGTAGGAGCTTTAGGAAGTTTCTGTTTACCGTGTAAGTGGGTTTGGCCCGATGCTTTGTGGAGATACTCGTATTTTTGATGAGGTAATAGCCAAAGTGTTGAATACATACTTAATCTTGCGTGAGTTTCAATTTGACAGCCTGTTTCCATAGGTCTAAAGAAGCTTTGAACGTCTTACTGTCTTAGGTCATTATTTACGCCGGGAGAAGATGCGTCCTGTCATGTCGTAGCTTTTCTTCATTTCCTTTCAAAGTTCCGGCCTCATCTAATGAAAGAAGTGTTCGCAGAGATAGTGTACCCAAAGCCGTTATGGCAGCAATGACATTGATTTTTTTATCAGACCTGTCACAAGGAAAAATTTGTCTCGAAACCTTCACTTCCTTCACAGCAAGAGAATCATTGTTGCACTGTGGGTAGGCTTTCCCAAATAACTTAGATACAGCATATCATATGAGCGCAAAGGGTTATAGCTGTTCTGCAGTCACTGGCGAACTTACTCAACATAATATTTTTTGAGAAGGCTCATAAAGTGTTCTCACGAGACAGTTTTATGAGAGGTGTGTGGCGGGATGCTCCCAACTGTAACGTCGTCCACTCTTACACGTTCTGTAACTTCATGTTCGTGGCATCACTGCTATGCCCATCGAGAACTACCAAGGCAGTAGACACTTTCAAAGGATATGTCTTAGGAATGAAATGAATAAGTCACTCGGTGAAGCAAACCATTTGAATACAGTCTGAAAGATCGAACTTACCCATTCTTCTGGTTGCTGCCCCTTCTGTACAATATCAGTGCTGTCATTCCTGGGGGAGATCATAGTTGTTGGCATGAAAATATCTCCGGCAGCCACACAGCATATGAAAGTCACTAGGGAGTCTCACTCTCCTTTGTGATGATACCCCTTCGAGCTTTACCTGTCAGTCCAGTTACATGGGGTACCTTGCTCTGGACGACAGTGAGTGGACTTTTGTCTATGTTGTACATAAGGACATCACTATATGAGCGTTTATTGCACTCGACTTCCAATATGTCAAAACAACCGTCTGTAGCTTCTTAGTTGATACTGTTTGCTCGCGGGAATGAAATCCTGATTCTGTCGTCGAAGGAAAAGGTCAAATCAAGCTTAACTGCAGCTTTTGAAGTAAAAGAGTTATGTATATTCAACAATGGGAAATCCGTGATGGAATGCAGTAACATTACGAAAAGGAAAGTTGCTACTCACGAAATAGTGGAGATGCTGATTCACAGATAGGCACAACAAAAAGACTCACTGTGTCACTATGCTACCTGCGTTAGTGCATCTGCAACGCCGGTGTAGCAGTGCGCAGTGTAACAAGGGCGAGAGGAGAGGTAACTGGGGGCCGGGTCGGCTAATGACACACAATTAGTTTACCGCGTGCTGCGGCGCGGGCTGCATCGGTAAGCGCCTGGAAAGCAACACACACGTCGTGTAGACCTAGGCTGAACAGCACGCGATACTCCTTCTGCTTGGAATAATTTATCATTGACGAGGTTCCCCGCGCACACAAAGAGCACGCGTTCCATTAAGTGAAATTCGAGAACAGTGCTGTTAAACAGCGAACGATAAAAGTGCCTACCTCGTTAGCCAATTATATACTACAGCAGAGATGCAGATCGAGAAACAAAGACAAAACCGCTCAGAGAAAGTTTTCCACCACCTACATATCTGCAAGCGTATGTTCGTTGTATCAATGGAAGAATAAGGCGTATGACATTTAAAAAGTGTTATCTTACACAAAATGAAAAAGAAAGACAAAAGTAGGCCGCCCCTTTCGAAAGCGCACGTATTTGTACGTCTGTAAAATCGAAATCTTTAGCTGTGTAACATTCTGTCACTCCGTTGTGAAGTAATTTGATAGTTGTTGATATAGTGTGCACAAGAAGGTCCAGACATTTCCAGTTAAGTTTTTCGAGCAATGGTCTTCCAGTCTATGGTGATATGAAGGCTCCTGTGAAGTACTGCAGGTTTCGACTGGTTGCGAGATTGCTCAGTCGGTTTCGTGTCAGCAGACTCTGGAGTCTATTGCACTTGTTTGATTACTGCCTGATGAAGGAAGGTGTTCCGGAGTTGAGTGTGTTGTGCTCGTGTGTTTTTGGCTTAAAAGACACTCCTCACTAGAATGTCACTCGTTATACTGACTGGCGTAGTCCACTTAATGGTGCAGAAAACATCAGATCGTAAGGTTCGTGACGTTTTTGTGGGAACATTGTTCGACTCGGAGGAAAATCATGTAACACAGTAATATGTGTGTGTTTTGAGATACCACATATAGAAATATCTGCACTTATAGCCTTTACACTCTGCATGTAATTTTTTTCTTCTTTTAATAGCTACTAAACAGGGTAAATACCTAAAGTCTGTACTACAAATTTTGCGAAAATGGGAAATGCTATTGGTGTGCAGTTTCAACAGATTGGATTAGTGGTAAGGGGCCAGTAGTTTTAGCCATTTAACAGACTGTAATAATACACAGAACGGACGTTTTTCTGCAAAGATATATTTTTTAAATTGAATATTGCCTATTGATACTAATACACTAATATCAGGGTAAATTAGAGTGTCGGTGGTGTTTGTTTAGGATTCCAGTGCAAGTCGTTTACGTGATATCGTATTTTCAAAAATTCCCACACAGACACTTGTACAGTACCTGTGGTAGTACATACTAAAGAACAACACAAATGCAATCGTTAGTTATACGGATTACGACATGTAACAAGACAATCAACCATCGTGGGTTGTGTTCGGGATGGCCACTGCCTGCGGCTTTCGGTCTGTACATGTGCTAGGATTTTAGCGGAAATGTAAGAGGAGTCTGCAGTAATACGTCGTTGCATATTATAAGGAGTTTGTTGTATGTCCTTGTCGACAGCATCTTTGGGCTTTCCTCACAGAGGAAAGTATACAGGCGTAAAATCCGGGGTGCGGGTCGGCCAAGGTACAGACCCTCGCTAGCAGTCCAATCATTTGGAAACAATTTGTGAAAACGTGCTCTAGTACTTCGTGCACTAGGGGCTGGACAGTTATCATGCTGGTACCACAGGTTCCTCCTAGTGTGTAAAGGAACGTCTTCTAGCATCCGTGGAACATTGAGACACTTGTGTAGTTCAGTACACCGTCTTTGAGATACGGGCCTATGAGATGATGGTTCTCTATCCCACACCACACGCTTACACTCAATGAACACTGACGTTCCACCTGGCGAACCCAACGGGATTGTTAAGAGACCAAAAAAAATGTTCAAAATAAATGTTCAAATGTGTGTGAAATCTTATGGGACTTAACTGCTAATGTCATTAGTCCCTAAGCTTACACACTACTTAACCTAAAATTATTCTAAGGACAAACACACACACCCATGCCCGAGGGAGGACTCGAACCTCATCCGGGATCAGCCGCACAGTCCATGACTGCAGCGTCGTAGACCGCTCGGCTAATCCCGCGCGGCGTTAACAGACCGACAGTCCATGTTTCCGCGGTTTAACGGGACGTGATTCGTAAATCTGGCTTCATCACTTCACAAGATATGTGATATATCTGGAGTATCTTGTCTTAATGCCCATTAATTGTTTCCATGCATCTCTAGATGGTGAGATCGACAGCGAATGCGTAGGACTGATTCACGCCACATAGTCGTACGATTGCATGGGGGCTAAAGCGTGACCAACTGCAAAAGTGGCAAGAACATTAATTTTTCCCCTCTTCTATCGTCGGTTGTTTTCCTCTGTTACGTTGTCTAGGTGTTACACTTCCAGTTTACACTTCCATTTTCACGTAGCTGATTGGAAAGATTGATAAATAACTACTGAGCTGGTTGATGACTAGTGGGATATCATTCCACCTACACACTGTAAGAGCAAACAGTATTCTTCCTACACTCTCCATAGGCTATGAGCACGTCGGCTTTTTCTGCATTGGTAAATCCCAGCGTCCAGCCACAGCCTAGAGCTTGGATTGTCACAGCCTGACTAGCAAGTCGCTATGCACTCAAGGAACACGTAAGCACACTGTAAGCAAACATAAAATGTCACAGATGGCAATTGCGCAGGTTGAATGGCAGAAAGAAGTGTCGGTGTGGAAACTTTTGAAAATATGGTATAGCGTAAACGACTTGCCTATAATCCTACAACAAACGCAGCTGACATTCTAATTTGCACTACTTTTAGTTTGTTAATGCCAATTGGAATTCCTTCACTTAAAAATGTGTATGTTTGTACAATACAATCCCCTTATCACCAATTCATTCTGTGAAAACCACACGTCAATCGCATTTTCCTTTTCCGTAATATCTGCGGTGCAAGTTCATGTGATTCACTGTCGGGCTGGGCTAGGATGGGTGATCATCCGGCCTGCTTAGCGCTGTTGTCAAGCGGGGTGCACTCAGCCCTTGTGAGATAGACTGAGGAGCTACTTCATTGAGAAGTAGTGGCTCCGGTCTCGGAAACTGACATACGGCCGGGAGAGCGGCGTGATGACCACATGCCCCTCCCTGTGGGCTGAGGATGACACGGCGGCCGCTCGGTACCGTTGGGCATTCCAAGGCCTGTTCGGACGGAGTTTAGTTTAAAGTTCATGTGATTCACCCTGTATACAGAGATCTATGCAATCTATAAGAAGGATATGGTTCTTGTGGTTTGGTTGTGAGATAGGAGACCAGGAGGAATGAATAGGCACCATACATGTGCTGTAGCATATGTTGTAGCACGTATGCACAACTTCAGTGGTTTCACAGTAAAGGATGTAATGAGTTAACAAACTTCAGCGCGATGTTTTCGTGAAAGCTAGGACCCAATGAGAAGAGAAACTAACAATTGTACACCCTAACACATACTCTGAACCTCCCCGTGTACCTCATGACAAAGAACATTCTGTTCCTGAACCGCCGTGCGGTTCTAGGCGCTTCAGTCTGGAACCGCGTGACCGCTACGGTCGCAGGTTCGAATCCTGCCTCGGGCATGGATGTGTGTGATGTCCTTAGGTTAGTTAGGTTTAAGTTCTAGGGGACTGATGACCACAGATGTTAAGTCCCATAGCGCTCAGAGCCACTTGAAACATTTTTTGTTCCTGAACCTCCAGAAAACATTTCTGTGAGTTCTAATGAATCCGCGACTGAAGACGAAAACCCAATACTTAAAGAGATGCAGACTGCTTACTGATAAGATATAAACACAATCTATAATGTAATATATAAGAATATACAGCCTACAGTTGCAGGTTAACTTTATCGTTTACCTAGGTTTCAACGTTAGTAATAACGTCTTCTTCAGAACATAAAATATTATTTAAATTTTTGCTAAAACAAGCCATGTCCTAAGTCAGCTTTATAAAACTTGATGCATAACCATAAGGTTTTGTCACTTCTATTAAGCAAGCTGTAGCAAATTCACTTTAAGCCCGTTGTCTAACTTTGAAGTCTAGCTAAACGATAAAGTTAACCTCCAACTGTAGGCTGCATATCCTTATATAAGCAATATCAGTTGCTGTCGCTGCATAAAAATGTTAAATATTATATAATGTAATATCTCACTAACATGCACTTTTTGCAATTGAAATTTAAATTTGTACCTCGCAACTGTGATGATGTGAGCGATGAACATGGTGACGCTTACGTCAGTATAATCTCTGAAGGAGCAAACATACAGAGAGGGAAAGGCAATGGTACTGCAAGCAGTATTAATTGCTGAATGTTCTGCCACACAATGCCAGAGCAGATCAAAAACAGATGCTCTTTTAATATTTGATACTTTTTCAACTTTTTTGTTCTTGTAAGGTACACCAAATATATATTATCATATCATAGGTGAGGCAACGGCCTTGCCGCAGTGGATACATCGGTTAGCTTGAGATCACCGAAGTTAAACGCTGTCGGGCGTGGTCGGCACTTGGATGGGTGACCATCCCGGCCGCCATACGCTGTTGCCATTTTTCGGGGTCCACTCAGCCTCGTGATGCCAACTGAGGAGCTCCTCGACTGAACAGTAGCAGCGTCGGTCAAGAATACCATCATAACAACCGGGAGAGCGGTGCGCTGACCACACTTCCCTCCTATCTGCATCCTCCTCTGAGGGTGACACGGCAGTCGGATGGGCCCGGTAGGCCACTCGTGGCCTGAAGACGGAGTGCATGTCATACGTGAGAGACGATCAAAATATCTGAGCACCGTTTCCGGGGTCTCTGACTCTAAAGGCATAGAGAGATCATATGTTAGTCACCAATACTTTGAACACTTAAAACTGGGTAGAACAGCGTTAGGTTCAGAGTATGGTGAAATATTATGATCGAAAGGAATATATAAAGGTCAACAGGTGTCCCACAGGCAGACCGTACAAGATTGGCTCGGTTCCAAAAACATCAGTCGTAAGTCTTCCAAATGAAGCACAGAGATACTTGGTCTGCTGAGGTTCAACCGCATATCTAAACTGTGAATATCATAGCAATAAACAGAAGCTTCACAGGAAGGCGAGGAACACGTGCTTCCTATCTCTCTGCTGCCTATCGCTCATTGTCTGTATAGAAGCAAATTTTATTTACATCCGACCCCTGCTCTAAAGCGTACCTTCACGCTGATTAAAAGTAAATATAGTCTGACCTTTCGCACGAGGGAAGCGGTGTATATTCATTTTTTCTCGTTTTTGCGGGATGTAACTCTCCAAAAACAGAAGCACAAAAATAACTGTACAGCGAACTAATTAAATATGTACAGCCGCTGTAGTTCCACGACCGCATGGAGTGAAGTGACGCGGTAGTTAGAAAACGAAAGTACTTTTCTGGGACAACAGAATTAAAATAATAATCTGAACTTCCTGATTTAGGTATTCCGCGGTTTTTACAGAACACTATGACTCAATGCTGAAACTGTTCCTTCTATACTATGGTTGGTTCCGTCCCCTGTCCTTACCTGAACTAGTGTTCCGGGTCTAATGGTCCTGACGCAAGCTCGAGAGCTGTGCTTGCTTTATCGATGCACACCTCATTATTCCCTAAACATCGTTATTAGGTATTCTTCTACGCTGCGTAGATTTCTGTCGAAGAAAAGAAAAGTTCCTAAATATCTACATCCCTGCATTTGTCTTTGGACAAATTTTCACTTGCAAGTGAATTTACATGAACTGACTTTCAGTAGTTTCAGCTGTGTCAGCCAATACCCTGAATTTGTGGTTTAAGCCATTCGGCATCCAGGTCACTGTTCTACAAAGCATTTGTAAGGACATGCACTGTAACGCCTATGCTAAAAAGTGTGTCTTTTGAAACTTCCTGGCAGATTAAAACAGTGTGCTGAACCGAGACTCGAACTCGGGACCCACACTTTTAATCTGCCAGGAAGTTTCATATTAGCGCACACTCCGCTGCAGAGGGAAAATCTCATTCTGGAGTGTGTCATTTGTTTTGCAATACACAATTTAGTACTATTTTTATGTCTCAGTTTATGTAGTGTTATAAGTACAAAACGCTGAAATTGCATTGCAGCAATTCGGAAGAAAAATCTTCTGTGGCCATACGAGCAGGTACAGATTAGGTCTGTTCATAACTTTCCCAGCACAAATTCACGGTTAATGCTGAAAGTAGCAGAAGTGCCAGAATATAACAATCTTATCTGTAGGATGAAATGCAGTCAGCTAAAACTGACCTAACAAGTTCTACGCATGCATCGCTTTCGAAGACCTGATATTACCGTTAACATGGGTCAAGTTGGTACACGAAATATACATTTATCAGGTAAGACCTACTTGACTTGGGAGAAGATCTGCACTCCATTGCGATATTTTGTGGGGCTGATAACATTAGTACTGTTGCATCACACATTTTGCGCTTTTATTTTAATTAATAGTTCCTTAGTTCCATAAAGTATCCAACATGTGAGACTCGTTCTAATTTTACACACCACCGAGGATGCTGGAACTCCAGACTAAATTTTTGTCAACCGCAAGAGCCTTCTCCAACTTTCACATGCTCTCAACATAAGCACGGTATTTTTGCGGCTGTGTACTTAACTCTCTGTAAAAACTATTACAAAAAACTGGAGACTAATTTGCGATAAAAGATTAAACTTCGTCTTTTTATCGTACTTAGCCGTTATTTGATTTGAGTCAGACTTATCTGTCAAACTAACACTGAATATTTTGGTAGTAATCGCCTTCGCTCTAAATGTGTCATACCGACTGCTAGCTTTAGCATCTGACATCGTGTAACAGCACAAAAAGCTTTGATCAGTTACTCGTTACTTATATCAAACGATACTAAATACAACAGGTGAATTCGAAAGGTGTATAAGAGTATGTTTTCCGAAGACAAACATTTTAGGGGCGGTAGTGCTTCCTACAAACCTGCTTCATTTTTCCGTGTACAGACCATTTCATAATCCTGATAGTTTTGAATTCCACAGCTGATTCACGTTAATGTTAACCGTAAGCACTATAGATCCACATAAGGTACGTTTATTACGTCACAATAATAACTATTATCTCTTAAACTTACGAGAATATGCCGCAAGCTCTTCTCGACTCGAAACATAATTCCCTTTTTGGAATAGTAGTCAGCGTAAACATTCGGATTTAATTTAACTTCAAGCTTAGTCCCTTATCGTCGGGTTGTAACACAACTGTAATGCTTTGCTGCAGATGAAATTTCGGCAACTGGAAGACTCTTTCGTATTTTGAAACATGAAACTATAACTGCAAAATTATACAGATAAAGCGATCAGTTCGACTTCCAGTGTATGAATAAAGGGTATGAAGTTACATCGGTCTTCAAAACCATAGTGACTGAAAATTTGAATCACAACTGAACTTAAGAAAGATTGATTTACTACTTGACTAGCTCTGTAATGACTGGACTCAAAACTGCCTCTCATCCTGACTCACGAAATCGCACTACATCCTCTCAATATAGTTTGTTAATAATTATATATAATATTTTAAATTATTAAAAACGATACGATGATAATTATTTTTTCTGAAATTGTAATAATTTGTTTCACTTCACATGTACAGCACATCCACCGATTTATGTCCCATTCGGATAATTCCTTCGGGTGCTTCTTTTTATATATAGAGCGTAATTGGAAACAATTCTGGCGTATGTTAAACAATAATTATCGTCAATCAGTCCAATAGCAATTTATGAACACGTATCCCATACGAGTATTATTAGGGTCATAAAACGATTAATTTAAGTGTGGAGAATGCTGAAGTGTCATATCTCTGGACAAGTAAACGATTTGCGGTAAAGACACATACAGTGGGAGAGAAAGAGAGGGAAACAGAGGCAGTGGAATATAGTTGACAGTGACAGAAACCAGGTTGTAGGAAACAGCGGTCATGCGCGACACAGCTGGCCCTCTTTGTGCATGATATACAACAGGGTCTAGATACCGGCCCCTAGGTTGATGCCATATTTCTCGACTTTCGAAAGGTGTTCGACTCAGTTCCGCACTGACGCTTGCTACAAAAAGAGCGCGCTTACGGGTTGTCCGATGAGATATGCGGTTGGATAGAAAGTTTTATAACAGACAGGGATCAGTATGTCGTCCTGAACGGGGTGACTTCAACAGAAGCGTAACGTCAGGTGTGCCCCAAGGCAGCGCAATAGGTCCACTGCTTTTTACGATTTACATAAACGATCTGGTTGATGGGATTGACAGCGGCCTTAGACTGTTTGCCGATGATGCTGTAGTCTACAGGAAAATAGCACCACACGAAAGTTGTGAAGAAATCAATGAGGATTTTCATAAAATAAATGGTGTAATGAGTGGCAGTTGTCTCTCAAAATTAGTAAGTGTAACCTACTACGTATAACAAGGCGAAAATAAATGCCCAGTCTTTGGAAGCGGTAACGTCCGTCAAGTATATGGGTGTGACTATTCGAAATGATTTCAAATGGAATGATCAGATTACACAAGTAACGGGTAAGGCGAACTCTAGATTGCGGTTTATTGGTAGAATCCTGAAGCGATGCAGTTCATCAACAAAGGAAATAGCTTACAATACGTTAGTTCGTTCAGTCTTGGAGTATTGTTCGTCTGTATGGGACCCTTACCAGTTGGGTATGATTCAAGAGATTGAGGAGGTCCAAATAAGAGCGACAAGATTCGTGACTGGTACATTTAGCTATCGCGAAGCGTTACAAATCTCATAGAAAGGTTGAAGTGGGACACACTTTCAGACAGACTGCGCGATAAACGGAAGGGGCTGCTCATTAAATTCCGAAATTCGATCTTCACCGAGGATGTAGAGCATATATTATTACCACCAACTTTCAAATCGCGCATTGATCACCATTCAAAAATAAGGCATATAACTCGTACTGAGGCTTTCAGACAGTCGTTTATCCCTCTCGCGATCCGCAAGTGCAACAGAAGGGGGGAAATATGACTTTCGCGCGAATTGCGCCCTCCGCCACACACCGCTTGGTGGCTAGTGGAGTATATATGTAGATGTAGTATCGTGTTAGTAAGAGAGTGAAGGAGACAGTGTCAGTGGCTAGGAATAAAGCGAAGGAGAAAGTAAAAATGAGTGAGAACCAATGATAATGAGAGTCAGAATCTATGGCAGTGGCAACGAGGAAGGGAGAGATAGTGACAGTGAAAAGAGACAACAGCTTTGGCTAGGAATGATTGGGATAGTAGCTGTAAGACAGAACAAGAGGAAGACAGAGACAGTGGGAGGAGACAGTAGTAGTACAGAGACTGCAGCTGTGAAACACGTGAGAGTGACAGTAAGAGAGACACAAAGATAATAACAACGAGTTGGGCTGATTGAGTGAGAGAAAGAAGATAAGTGGGATGGGTTGTGTGTGAGCGAGTTAAAGCGATGCATAAGTTGGTGTGAGCGAGCCACAGTCAAGGGAGCTAGCGTGTATGAGATGTGAATTGCATGTTAAAAATACGTTTACAGGCCAAAGTTCTTAGAAAAATTTTTGAACATGCTGAAGAAGGTCGAATGAGGCAGCTGGTATCCTACTTTTCACTCAGAATCTTTTGAACAGGAGCATATTCGTCATTCTGTTCCACTGGAAATACATCGATTAGAACGGCAACCTAAGTTCTTGACGCAATTGCTGCATTATAAAGTATACTACTAATTATTTCTGTACTAACTGTCAAACAATGTCCAGTTTTGGTAGATTTCAGCATTACAACTTTGAACAAGTTTAGGACTTTCCTTAGCACCTCGTTCTCAAGCGGCCGTCAGTGCTTCTACTGGTTATGGACAGCTTCATACAGATTTCAGTGGTAGATACCGCACCGTTCCCTTGCTCTGACGTAAATTATTCCCTTTCAATGATAGCATGCAAGCAGTGCACTGGCGATGCCTAGCAGCCGTCCAACAGCCGGTAGCGTCGCAAAATTGAAGTAACAGTTGACAAATGACCGCAGGGCCTGTGGTTGTGGTTGTGGTTGTGGTTTTGGCAGAAACGGATGTGCTGCAGTCATGCCGCCGCACTTCAATAAACAACGAAGCGCATTGCACGGTGAAAGGCTCAGATAACATTAGGTTTCTACACAGACTCGATACGACGACAAATACGAGCCGCATTCCCATAAACAACAGAGGTCATTACAACTTAAAGGCTCAGAGAATATCAGTTTTCTGTCCCCATGCGGTACCCGGTGTAATATCTGTTTCAATCAAGAAGGAATCATAAATATATTGAGATTATGCAATAACATACATTGATGCACATGAAAATTACACCACCAGAAATGATGCTAAGAAAAAGGACAACATTTTCATTAATTTTCTCATGTAACTAACCAAGCCTTCAAGTTACGCTGTTGTTTTTGACCACTAACGTCACCTGTGCAGCATCCTCAATACACTGTAAGTGTGTTTCGTGGTCAGTGTTCTGTGTAAGTATGTCGGAACTGAGTGAATTCAAACGTGAGCAACTGTAGATGCTCGTGTGGTAGGTACTTCCGTAAAACAAAGGAGAGTAAGTGTTTGGTGTTTCAACAGGCACGGCATCGAAGACTTATACCGCATTGAGGGAAAACGGAAAGATATCAGTCGCTCAGTCGCAAGGCGGAGGAAAGGGTGCGTTGAGTGAACGTGGCGGTCGGTAATTGGAAAGGATTATGACGAAAAATCAGAGGACAACATCTGCACATGTAATTTCAGAACCGAGTTTTGCACTCGAGAACCCTCTCAGCAACGAACCAACTCGAACAGAGCTTCAGAAGCAGGGAACTGAAGGGCGTCTAAATCAGAAAACCTGGAATATGCAGCAATGGAGAGACGTAATTTCCACTCTGTTTCCAACTTTTGGTCCAATTTACGTTCGAGGAGTGAAACATGGTGGCGCTGCTGTGATAATTTGATCAACCATGTCGTGGTATTCTACGGTCACCATAATTACTGAGAAAGATCGAATTACTGCCGAGGTTTGTGCGACCATTTTCTGTGGTCGGGTCCTTATTGTGACGTATTGTATAAAGGCTACTTCAGGAAGAGGTCGAGCGGACAGCATGCACAAAATTGTTAGTAACTATTAGAAGCTGAGCATGCTAAATACTTACCTTAGCAAAAAAGTAGTGTAACACTGATGATATGAATTGGAAGTTGTTAGTAATTATTAGAAGCTGAGCATGCTAAATACTTTCCTTGGTAAACAAGTAGTGTAACACAGATGATATGAAATTGGAAATTGTTAAGAATTAATAGAAGCTGAGCATGCTAAATACTTACCTTGGTAAACGAGTAGTGTAACACAGATGATATGAAATTAGAAATTGTTAATAATTATTAGAAGCTGAGCATGCTAAATACTTACCTAGGTAAACAAGTAGTGTAACACAGATGATATGAAAATGGAAATTGTTAAGAATTAATAGAAGCTGAGCATGCTACATACTTACCTTGGTAAACAAGTGGTGTAACACAGATGATATGAAATTAGAAATTAATAGTAATTATTAGAAGCTGAGCATGCTACATACTTACCTTGGTAAACAAGTGGTGTAACACAGATGATATGAAATTAGAAATTAATAGTAATTATTAGAAGCTGAGCATGCTACATACTTACCTTGGTAAACAAGTAGTGTAACACAGATAATATGAAATTGATGCTGCCACTGTCACTTACAACATTTAGCACTTCATTGCAGAGTTGTAGTATCATTTAAGAGTCTAATTACCTTTAACATGACATAATGTTCAGTATAAATGCAGCCGGATCTGTACTACGCCGATACTGTCGACGTAAGCGATGGTTACAGTCGGTCGTTGATCACACAGACAGTGGACTAAGCGTCATTCCGCTCAGACATAAATAACTTTCCGGCTGCGAAAAGTTCAGGACACACTGAGAAGAGTGTCTACATCTACATCTCTGATTTGTTGCTGCATCTGGCAGCGATTGTCTTTACTTGTGGTGCCATCTCGAGGTACCAACTTTTGCATAACACTCCGTTCTGCGGATGACACCACACGTCATATGGTACAATGATGGTTCCCCAATGAAGATTCTATGTTCCAAGACGACGGGATCCCTGTCGCATCGTCTAGAATTGTTTTTGTGCGCTCGAGGAAGAATTGTCGCATATCCCCTGACTACAACAGTCACTGGATCTCAAAGTTATTGAGCCTCTGTGGTCTACTTTAAAGAGAGATTGCATGATTGCTATCCACCTCAATTATAGTTACCTAACGTCTCATTATGCTGCAATAAGACTTTATCAGATTCATTTCAGAACCGTGACTTCTTGTACTCGTATCTGTGCATTCGAGACGACTGTAAGCTGTTCTTAAAGCCAACGGTTTTCCTACATCGTGTTAGACGAAGGAATGTGTAGAGTTTTTGCTTTTCCATATTGTTGCCCAGCCCCTGCAGAGTGAAGTACTCTGATCAGCTACAACATTGCGACCACTAGCCTAATAGCCTTTGGCATGGATAACATCGGCGACGCATCGTGGCATGGAGCACTGGGTCTCGGTGGTTCCTCGGAGGGAAATGGCACCATAATTATACACATAAGTCACCTAATTCCCTTAAATCGCGGGGGCGATAAGCAACCACGCCACGTTCTATCACATGCCAGGTTTGTTGGATCTGGTTCAGGTGTGTCAAGTTGGAAGGGTGGGGGGGGACAGAACATCAATTGGACCTCACCACTGTGCTTCTTGATCACTCCTCCACAATCCTGGTCTTGCGACATGGCCTTGTTGAAAATACCACTGCCATCGAGAAATAGGATCGTTATGAATGGGTATATGTGGTCTGCAGACGTTGTACGATACTTCTTGCACGAGCTTATATATATATAAGCAAACACACACACACACACACACACACACACACACACACACACACACATATATATATATATATATATATATATATGTATATATATATATATATATATATATATATATATATATATATATGTGTGTGTTTGTGTGTGTGTGTGTGTGTGTGTGTGTGTGTGTGTGTGTGTGTGTTTGCTTATGTCACGCTCGAATAACAATGTCATTTAAATATAAAGTCATCAGATATTAAGATATATGCTGATTAACACATATCGTTTTTATTAAAATCGTATCCGAGTAGAGAGGAAACGCGGTAAAAATGCAGCATGTGTACAGTGTGGACGATGCCATGAAAATGATTGTATTCCCTGTTTTTACGACGTTTCTCGCTCTAGATTTTGTGAAACAACATACTGTGCTATAAAACAATGCACGCACCCCAGATAAAGACTATTTCATTTTTTTGTCTCAAAAATTAATTTCTAATGCGTTCCTTAATGTAAACAACATACATTAACAACTCTTATGAAAGGTCATAAATTAATTTATATCCGCAACAAAAACTGAAAACTGTGTGGAAAATTTAACTATAAAAAAGAACACGTGCATGTTTGATGGTAAACGATATTTACATGTGTTAATTTGTGATAAATTTTATATTTAAATGGCGCAGACATTCGCACTGAATGATATATCAGTATATATATATATATATATATATATATATATATATATATATATATATATATATATATAATGACTGGACTCGTACCCGTGACTACCAATCTAGCAGTCTACCGGCTTTTTTTTTCATTTTTGCATATTTTTGGCTTTACGAAATGCTCGTAAAACAACCACATTTGTCTGAAAATTTGCATCAGCTGGGAGTTAAACGCAGGCCGCCAACGGGGAAGCCAATCATTCTACCACAGAGCCACGTGGCACATAGACACATTAAGGTAACTTTTCGTGAATTGGAAACGCATGGAAGACTTCAAAACCGATTTTTCGTTTTTGGAGAATTTTTGACAGTTGCATCAAAATGCTTTGTGGGTTTAATTTTCGAGTTTCGAACTTCACGTATCATAAGTATAAAAATAAAACAATTGCAAAAACTCCAAAATGTCATCCTGTCTCCTTGGGAGAGAACAAAAGTTAGGTTCCAGTCGCGTGGAGGCGTTTAATCACTGTATAGCGTTGAACGTGGTCCACCTGTACCAATCGATTCCATATTCGCATGACAGTCATGGGACCCTCATCGAAGCGAACATCAGTAAAACTGAAACATAAAACGCAGTCTCGATAGATCCCAATTATGCAGCTGTCGAATACTAAGACGTTTCTCTTCCCAAACAGTGAATGAGTGAGAAACCCCACGCATAATCTTTCGTTACATGCAGGATGTATGCGGTACTACTACTTGTATTTTGCACTTGTGCTGAGATACAAATCATTTATACATTCAAGCCTCGGGTATGACCATTTGTTGTATGTTTCGTACCACTTTAACGTTGCTGCAGTTTTAATGGGCAATAATATATTACGTTCACATTCACTGCATTCTAACCTAGATTTGTTTCTTTTAAGATAAGATCCAAGATATTAGATTAACAATCAATGGTTGAATTCGCGGTTCCATCTGTCACGTAACTTTAAATAACAAAATGTAACCAAACACAAGAATAATTAAGATAATAGTAAAAATACACTGAAGTGACAAAAGAGACTGCTATAGGCATGTGTATTCAAATACAGAGATATGTAAATACGCAGAATACGGCGCTGCGGTCGGCAACGCCTATACAAGACAACTGTCTGGCGCAGTTGTTATACCGAATACTACTGCTACAATGGCAGGTTATCAAGATTCAAGTGTGAGTTTAAACATAGATAGTAGAATAATTACTCGCTCCTGCGAACGGTAAAGCGTTATGCAGGTCTTGGAGTCTCTCACGTCACGTTTTTACTGAGTTTTACGAAGGCGATGCCCTTTGGCTACACTGTTTAATGGATCCTTCTAAGACATACCAAATTAAGCTCAACCTGAAGATGCCTACGTAAAGTTAAACGCGTAGTTGAAAAATAAAAAACTAAAATTGCAACCAAGTCTGTTTTTAACCAGTACTTTAAACATGCTGTTATATTCGGCGCGTGAGTGATGGAACACAGCATCTCCGAGGTATCGATGAAGTGGGGATTTTTCCGTACGACCATTTCACGAGCGTACCGTGAATATCAAGAATCGGGTAAAACCTAAATGAGGCCTGAAAAAGAGCCTGCCAGAACGGGACCAATGAGAGTCGTTCAACGTGACAAATTTCTGCAGATTTCAAAGTTGGGCCAGCAACAAGTGTCAGGGTGCGAACCATTCAACGAAACATAACCAACGTTGTCCTTTCGAGCCGAAGGCCTACTCGTGTACCCTTGACGACTGCACAATGCAAAGCCTTATGCCTCGTCCGGGCCCGACATGTCCGAAATTGGACTGTTGATGACTGGAAAGATGTTGCCTGGTCGGAAAGGCCTCGTTTCAAATTATGTCGGGGAGATGGAGGTGCATGGGTATGGAGACAACCTCCTGAATCCAAGGACCCTGTATGTCAGCAGGGGACTGTTCGATCTGGCGGAAGCTCTGTAATGGTGTGGGGCGTTTGCAGTTGGACCGATATGGGACCTCTGTAACCATTCATGTCCATTGTGCATTCCGACGTACTTGGGCAATTACAGCAGGGTAATGCGACACCCCACACGTCCAGAATTGCTACAGAATGGCTATAGGAAGACTTTTCTGAGTTTAAACAGTTCCGCTGTCCACCAAACTCCCCAGACGTGAACATTATTGAGCATATATGGGATGCCTTGCGACGTGCTGTTAAGAACTCTCCCCCCCCCCCCCCCCTCCCACTCGTACTTTTACCTGCAGAATTCATGGTGTCAGGTCCCCTCCAGTACTGCTTCAGGCATTAGTCGAGTCCATGCCACGTCGTGTAGTGGCATTACTGCGTGCTCGCGGAGGCACTACACGATATTAGACAGGTGTACCAGTTTCTTTGGCTTTTCAGTATAGAAACAAAGTTAAGTAGAGCACTGAATTTTGCGGTCCCTTGTCCGAAGAATATTAGGCAATGCTAGGAACTAAATCGTAAATAAGAAATGTCGTCCAAAACTGAAGCATTGAAGAATGTTGAAGTTTTACTCGAATCCCGTGGTATGATTCCGTTACTATAGCTTAGTTATGGCTTTCGACCATTTCAGATCAGTAGTTGTATCTCAATCAACTGTGCTTAAGGAGGGCACTAATGATAAACGAAGTGATAAACGAAAATAATTCAACATGCGGTAGGAAGCATGTCACGAAGCTGAAACCAGTCATCGAAATACGGATCATGATAGTGAAATAGTCAACACGTCTGATTACCCAACAATAAATAATCTCTGTCACACCGTGAATTTAGTCAATAAATATTTAGTATTGAACCGAATTACCTACCCTCATTGTGCAGGAATACGTTTTAGTCTGCCTATGCCAAATGATTGGTAAAAAGGGAGACAGAGATGAAATCTATTGCAGCATGTACACAAGATAAGCATAAGTTTTACAGGAGTGAGAAAGAGTTGCAGGTCGGCGCGTTCTGCACGCTAAAGCACCCTGTCATTCTGCTGGCTAGGTCGAAGAAACAGAATACGAGCTTTCACATTAACTAGCAGTTTTGCTAAGTAGTGTTTTGGTCGCAGCAGTTTATTATATGACTACCTTATTATCGTTTTGCAGTAGGTGCTCATATCACCGAGACAGCTGGGGGAGTTTAATTGGTACCACCATTCGCCTCTGGGGACGCCACCACAGTCATTTGCGAGCTTCAGCCCACGAGAACATTATACACCTGTCCGCGCGTGACTGCGAATCCTGCTGACGTCTCTGCCAGCAGCGAGAAGCCCGCCTTCTTAATTTTATGAAGAAGACGACTGTTCTTGACAACCCTCGCAAATCCCGCTTTCCGCTACTTGCTTCAAAGCTCTCGGCTCGTCTTAAACTGCTCGCTCCACAGCGGCGTTGCTAGAGCGGCAATTTCGCGACGGTCTTTTTCATCTCCTCAGATTTATCCCTAGTCGAAATTACTTTCTCTTTCAGAATCGTTTCTTCCATATTCAGACGTGCTTTCTTGCAAAACTTCGTGCTATGTTGGTGAAGCTGCTGCGGGCCTGTGTATGATTATTTTGTAAGCTAAATCTGACAGAGAAACAAGCAATATTTTTCTTGTCTTCCTTGACACTGTAGTTTCTCTCTCCCCTCACAGTGCTCTCATATCTCTTGTTTGATTACCGTGACCGGGACAACCGACAGAGAATTCACTTCCAAATTATTTTTGTAAACACAATCCTACAATTTCCTGCCAGTACGAATTTCTTTTTCAATAGGCCTATATGTGTACGAATTTATTAAATGTTTGTGTATGATTTATGTTATCTAGATGCATTAACTTATATCCAATTGTAACATTTTATTGCTTTAGTCACTATTTACTATCATAGCTTGGCGCACATCGCTGCAGGATGTCAATAATGACAAGTAGATTTCTAGTTCTATTTCAGTCTTTGATTTTAATGCATATTTATGTTCAACGGAATGGTTTCGTTTCTCATGCAAAAGGAAGTGAATTGATACTGTCATTTTCACGTCTCTGCTTGTTAAATTTAACTTTCCATGATCTAATTAAGAAAGCAATCATCGTTGTCGACTGCGCATTGTTCCTTTAAAAATCATAAGGCTAGTTTTAATACGACAGTGTACGGCAAGAAAGGAAGAATGAATTGGTTGCTGTTGTTTAACGATCACCCTCCTTTACCTCCTCTGCATTACTGCAGATGACGTGTCACTGAGCACATTTGTTCTGTGCAGGCAGTACACGTGAGTGCCTAGTTGTTTCCACTGCACTGTGTGAAATACGAAGGTTCTGTTATAGTTCACTAACCTGCTGTCTTCAAGTTGATGTCCCCAGTGCAAAAGACAGCACGCAGGTCGTAGGTTCTGTATCTTGAGGCTGAAACTGACTTTTAGCGAGCTTCTGTTCTGAAATAATGAATCACTTCTTTGGGACGCCACTCGCGTACTTTAGTATAGCAACACGAGAAGACTACATAATCTTAACACAACACCTTCTGATACAGCAAAGTACATGATCAAACACAATGTTTACGAAAATGTATCTTTACACTATTGTGGCACGTGTCTGTGCCTCATAATTACCGGAGTAAATCTTTTAATACTGAATACTGGCAAACACATCCTGCCACAGACAACATGACTGTTCGTCTCGACTGCCTAATCTCGAGTGACGAACAGGAACTTAAATAAAAATTGGTAACACATCCAACGACAGACAACATGTCTGTTCTTCTCGAGTATCTAATCCAAAGTGACGAACAGCCCGAAACACTTCGCTCGCCATACCAGAAAAGGAGTGACCCGAACGCTTCCGAAGTGCTTCGTCTGCAATTCCGTCAGTCCATGCCTCGGGCATGGATGTGTGTGATGTCCTTAGGTGAATTAGGTTTAAGTTATTTTAAGTTCTAGGGGACTGATGACCTCAGAAGTTAAGTTCCACAGTGCTCAGAGCCATTTGCATTTTTTTTTTTTTTTTGGTAAGCGTGTTTCTACAACTAAAATATGAAGTCTACTCAGTTTTCGCACCAGTCACGTAAGAGTGGCGCTGGCAGAGCCACTATGAGGATTCAAATCAGGTCTGCTTTAAATACTTGTCGTAACGGTCATGAGCGTTAGTAACATTTGAGATTGGACGTAGTGAGTTGATGTTAGTCAAGAACGCCTTTCAGACGCCTCTATCTACACCTCACTGAGTTTGGACGAGGTCGTATAACAGTACTACGAGAAGCTGGACGTTGCTTCTGCGATACTGCAGAAAGATTTGGGAGGAATCTGTCCATTGTAAATGATTTCTGGCACTGGTGGTCTCGAGAGTGTTCTGTCGCAAGAAGACCAGGCTTCAAATGGTCGCGAGAGGGAAGACCATGGTGTTCAGCATAGAACTGTGGCTCATCATACTGCATCTGCAACAACAATTTGAACAGCAGTTGACACCACTGTGACACAACGAATCGTTCCAAATTGGTTACCTCAACGACACACTGTAGTCAAAGTCGGAGTATTTGTACTTTACTGGCTATGACAATGAAGTTATTATGTGGTAAGAATCACCAAAAGTGGCTAGTTTTCTGGACTCGTCTGTGCTCTGCACCATGGTGATATATCACAGCTCCTCTGTTCAGGCTTTTACTTTAATTATTTCTGCGGTTTCCAAGTGCTCAAAGCCACTCTCGTGTACGATTTACGCGTTATTACTTCGCAATGCGTGACCGACAGAACGATGTGATGCTCCATTCTCCATGAGATCACTTTGTTGCATCGGCAACTTGCCCGTCCCCCTGTGGTGTGTGACAATTAGCTGGATGGCGTTCCCATTTTACATGCAACATCGGTTCTTCTTCCTTATTGGTAATTCAGTCTACGTATTGTGCACTACCGCACCTTGACTTTAACTTTGGCACTGGCGCGAGCCAGGCAAGCCTTTAACTTCTTTTACATTCGCATAGAGTATTAGTCGTAGGCACAATAATTTCATTACTATCTATCCTTCCTGTTCTGTCTAGTATTTTAGGTTTAATGACAAGCATTGTAGAGTCAATTCTCCGGTTCCAAGCTAGGATTTTGGGAGTTTTCCCTTAGTTGTAAGTCAGATCCCTTCTCTATTGTTGGTTCGTTAGGTGTCGAATCGGCAGCACTTGGGTATGGCCCTATAACTGACCAAATCTGAAATAAACGTCTCCATCCATCGGAGTAGAGAATGAAAAGGATATAAAAAAAGAAATAATGTGCAACGACTCGTAATGACACATTAAATAATGTGGATGGGTGCATGAGAAATTCTTCCTGAAGGGAGCAAGACTTTTCGTGGTACACATGGAGCTGCAAAACTTCGCTAGCCACACCCTTGTTCCGAGGGCGGATCTTCATAGGACTCAGCATATCGTTCATCCTGTTAACTCACTCTGCAGAGGCGCAATCTCTGGTGAAGCTTGCGGCTAGTTTAGATTGTGTCTTTATTGGCTGCACTGCTCGTAGCTCGCATCGGCGGAGTTTTGCGTAAACCGATGGAAGATAAAAAGCCAGCAGTTTACATAATCTGCTGGGTAGCGCGGAAAACTCGTCTGCCTCGACTTCCATTAATAAACTTAGGAAGATTCTAGCGGCGATAAATGAAACGTTAAACCAGCTTCCTTCCTGCCTTCGTCTTCTGGAAAACACAAAGCAAGAGCATAAATTCGACGTTGTACAGATACGATCAAAGCAAAATGCGTTTAAGCACACCACGCAAGAGTTATTTGCTGTCACGAGGTATCGCTTATGGCGCGCAAAAATAATTGAACGTAATCTTCTTTGGTTTCAGTTTTTATCGTTGTCACTTATAATTGGATGTATTCTAAGTTCTCTCAGAGCTACTGTAGCCGTCCATCAAGTCCAAACAACTGTGGTCCTCTACAAATCCTTATCAGAACATCATATCTTCAGTGAGTAACGTGCCAATCTACTGACTGCTTATAGTGGGCTAAGTGTCAGTCTTGACAGAAAATAATGGATGCACAGATACATATATCATCATGGTTAACGCACGTCTGTTTGAGAACCCTATCATGTTACAGCGTCATGGCGTCTTCAGAGTAAAATCAGTTTCTCTCAAACTATCACTATGAGTATAAAAAAACTTTGACGCTCAGGACATCTCGTAAATAACGGCAACAGCTGACCAGGGGGATTCTGTCTTCCTAGATTTGCGAAAGACGTACAAGACTATATTATATTTTCGACGGACAAACATATAAAACAGATTCCGGGATAAATTTTGTTGGAAGGATATCAAACCAATATATTTCATCTACAAAAGAAGTCACTTACATAACATTTGTTAAAACAGCTATTGCATAGCGGTAGTCAACTGTTATAAGGTAAGATTATACGGTGAGGTAAGAAGGATCTAAAGAAGACCTGCTCATTTCTTTCCTCGTGTGTTTAGCAAGGTTGACAGCGTCACAGAGTTGTTTTTCGATCTCTGCCTCTAGATTTAAACTCAAAAATTAGACTGATGTGAGTGGTAGAGGGTGTCATCTTCGAACGTCCATTTCAAGCTTTTTACCATCTCCGTGACGCCCTCAAATGTGTAAGACAAAGCTCTTACAACACGTGCGGTCTTTCCTCTTCTGCGTTCAATATCCTCTTGACAGACTTATGTTTTATTACTCCCATACATTTGAGCAATATTCAAAAATTGATTTGATATATCTTTTGTAACAGTCCCATCGTAATCTTACTGCTGTTCCTCAGCCTCCTATCAATGAACTGAAACACACCACCGGTGATACCACTTACACACACTCGATTTGATCGTCCTGTTTCATATACCAATATTCTGAAAGGTAATTTTACGAAATGACTAATTTCAGTCATGACTCACTGATTTTGGTCATAGAATACTACGGTTTCCCGTTTTGTGAAGTGCACCATCTCAGACATGGGAGCAATTGGCGCTAGTTGCAAATCTTTGTACCAGTTTTGAAATATTATAAAGATGTGACTGAATATTTGTGTCATTTTGCAGACCGTATCCTATTATAGGTAACAGCATCATCTGTAGACAATCTGAATTTGGTGTGAGTATTGTCTATCACGTCATTAATATACAACATGGACATCTCTAGCCAAGATAACACGTTGCGTCTTTCCTAACAGGAAATATCGTTAATCAATTCAAAAATTTCGCTTTATACTTGCTGAACAAAACCACCTAGTTCGCTATTAAAATTTCATTTTTTTTTTATATGGCTATTACGTCTATCGCCATCATCAATATCAAACAGCTTGGAACTTGCAGATCAAGGTTTGGCGTCAGTATTGAAACCTACGATCAATAGGAGCGGCAAAGTTATACACTGTTAGACCGTAAATTAAACTAGGGAACGTGTCTGTTGCCTATGACTATGACTGATAATTATTGAGACTACTAAACAGCATCTGAAAAATCTTACTGTAGCCGTAGTAACGAAGTCTCACGAACTAGAGGTATCTTACACAGACGATAATAGTTCCTCAGTTTTAGTGAGATGATTTATTAAATTAACCCGCTACTGAGAAGCCGAGAGTATTACGATGAGGCCAAACCGGTGTAGTCGAGCGGTTCTAGGCGCTACAGTCTGGAACCGCGCGACCGCTACGGTCGCAGGTTCGAATCCTGCCTCGGGCATGGATGTGTGTGATGTCCTTAGGTTAGTTAGGCTTAAGTAGTTCGAAGTTTTAGGGGACTGATGACATGAGATGTTAAGTCCCATAGTGCTCAGATCCATTAGAATCATTTATTACGATCAGATGTTACATGGGGAGGTAAGACTGATAGAGGCGTTGTAGGAGAACTGTCAACATCCACACAGGTTTTCAAGCCGTGCTATGGGATTAATAGTCCACCCCCAAAATTTTTCTCATTAGAGAGTCGATATCTCAAACCATGAAAAACAGTCTACGCTCTGCCACTTCAAGGATTCCGTCTCAGAATATGTTTCAGTAGTTTTCCTGTTATGCGTAATTTCTCTCGGTACCTATGGGTACAAGTTAGGCAGTCCAATGAACCACTACTCCTACAGTAACGTCAGTGCAACAGTGCGAACCTTCATTTGTTTCAATTGCGTACATTTCCAGTGTTCAGGTTTGTGAGGAATGCGTCATGAATTTTGTCGTATCTTAGGAACAATAAGAAGCGCGATAAATCTGAAGAGGAAAATGTGCCTCGAACCACATTCTGAGGACAATCTTGAGAACGTATTATGTTAGCAGTAGACCAGTTGAGTGAGGCCATAAAGTGTTCGTTCCATCGGTCGATATGTGCTCCATGTAGGAGGCGAGTCCGTGCCACATATAAAGACAAACCTTAGGCGCAGAACTGTATAAGTGATAATTCAGCATGACAATTTATCATAAATACGGATTCGTGTGTACTTTTACTTCAGTAGTCCAAATTGCCAAGCTATCTTAAGTATTTGAAAACACAAAGTTAAACCTCTTCTTGATGCACAACGCGTCTCTTTTAACTTCTACCGCTAGAATTTGTTGAGCACCTCCGTGACGCTCTCACACGGACTAAAGCATCTCGTGTCAAAATGCGCTGCTCTTCGTTGAATCGCGTATATGCACGTCAATGTGCGTATATCTCTTCTAGTAATCGAACCTGGTAATGGTCCCAAACTCTTGATCAGTACTCAAGAATTGGTCAAACAAATACTTTGTAAGTCGCTTCTTTCGCGGATGAATTTCATTCCCTTAATATTTTTGCTTTGAATCTCCCTTAAAAGATCTCCTATGAATTTTGCTTCTCCCACTATTTGTTTTATACTTTCATTACACTTATGGTCTTTCCGAATTGTTACTCATAGGTACCTTAGGGTACCCGCTGTTTCCAGCGATTTTGCCACCAATAGCGTAATTCTGAAGCAGTGGGTTTCTTCTCCTACGTATGCCCAAAGTGTTACATTTATTTACGTTGACGTTCAACTGGCAGTCGCTGCACTAATTACAGGTCCACTGCGAGTATTCCTGCAGTTCGCTACAGCCTTCTAACGTTGCTGCCGTCTTATACACTTGTTCAGCCACATCATGCGCAAACATCCTCGTGGAGCTGCCGACGTTGTACACTAAGTCTTACGTGGTCCCATCACATTGTTTCCACAGCTTGTGTTACACGTCAAAGTGCATTAACCTCTCACAAATGGCAGATGGTAGCACTATAAGTTGAGAGTACATAAAGCGTCTTGGGAAGGACGCGGAAAACAGCGCAGTCGTTGGCATATTGCGCAAAAGAAGGGGATTTTTCGGACGTTCAAATCGGCATGATCGTTTGCGTTCTGGCCAAGGGCAGAAGCATTTCCGAAACGGCTACGTTTAAAAATTGTGCGCGTGCCGCCGTGGTTAAACTATAGCGCCCACGGCAAAATGGTGCTATCCAAAACATGCGGGGTGCAAGAGGTGCCATAGATGACAGGGTGAACGATGGCTGCGGAGATATACGTGCAAATAGACGCGCAATTGACCACCCAGGTAGAGGCTACCAGCAGTGTCTCGACCACCGTTTAGCATATGTCACTACGTTTGGGATCCACAATAGGCACCTTGTTCATGCACGCATTCTGCCTGCTCTTCATTAGTGATGAAGGCTGGAATTTGCACTCTGACGTCCACTGAGAGGAGACAGGTGGCCTTTTCATATAAAACACATTTTACGCTAGATCGGACAGATGGTCATCTGAAAGTAAACACCGTGCAACAATAATGGGAAGGATCCAGCCCGGAGGAGGGAGCGTTAGTCTGGAAAATGTGTTCGTGGCATTCCCTGGGCGACCTCGTTATTCTGGAAGGCACATTGGATCAACACAAATATGCATCTATCCTTGGGGACCATGTCCATTTCTACATGTACTTTGATTTTCCTCGGCAGCATGCCACCTACCAGTAGGGCGACGTAACGTGTCACACAGATCACAGAGTGTTTCCAAGGCAACCAGAGTGAGATTACCGAACTCCCCTGGGTAACAAACTTCCCAGATTGAAACCCACTCGAGAATCTGTGGGGCCCGGTGGACTGGGCTGTACTCGCCATACGACCTCAGCCGAGACACCTAGCGCAACTGGCCACGGCACTGGATGATGATGATGATACTGATGTTTGGTTTGTGGGGCGCTCAACTGCCTGGTGATCAGCGCCCGTACAAATCCCATTTTCTGTTCACAATCCAATCTAGTCACTATCACAAGCGATGATGATGAGTAAATGAAGGCAACACGAACACCCAATTCCCGGGCAGAGAATATCTCCAACCCTGGCGGGAATCGAACCCGGGACTCCGTGATCCAGAGGCAGCAACACGGCACTGATTACACGTACATGTAAGTATCTTTCAGAATCTGATTCTCTTTCTGCACGTCTCCCAACGTTGTGCGCTGCAAAAGCTGGTTAGTCGGGCTTTTGACAGATGTCACATTAATGTGACTGGACCACGTAAAATGGTTCAAACGGCTCTGAGCACTATAGGACTTAACTTCTGAGGTCATCGGTCCCGTAGAACTTAGAACTACTTAAACCTAACTAACCTAAGGACATCACACACATCCATGCCCGAGGCAGGATTCGAACCTGCGATCGTAGCGGTCCCGCGGTTCCAGACTGTAGCGTCTAGAACAGCTCGGCCACCTCGGCCGGCCTGGACCGTGTACATAAATTCTATAAGCAGTAACGATTGTATTACACGTCCTCGTATTCTTGAAATTACATTTACATCTACATCTGTCGATTTTATTACATTAAGAACAAAGCGTTCATTTCTGTCTGTAATGATGATCTGAATCCAGTCACAAATAATCAATAACCTCACATTTTGTTAACTAATGCATAATGCGGAACGGTATCAAATGCCTTCCTGAAGTTACGCAACATGGAATCAAGCTGAGCGCTGATGTCTACCGCACTTTGCAACTTCTTTTTGTTTTTCTTTGACCTTCGTCTCGCATCGGCGCTGGGTCCACATGGCTTTGAACAAATTTGTAATGTTTAGTTTAAGATGTGGCTGGATGCCCTTTGTATCGCTTCCCTCTTTTCCATAAGACACAACATTTGTCCCTCGAGTATCTGGTTGTTGTGTTATTCACATGGAAGTGAGTCATGTGGAAGGAAGCGAAATTTTGTTAAGGGTTTACGAACCGTTCAAGTGGGTACGAGCCAAGTTTCACCTAGTGGGATGAGGGAAAGCACCTAAAAACCATATCCAGGCGGCCAGCACACCGACCTTTGTCGTTGACCGCCAGCGCATCTCCTCATCCCACAAGTTGCGCTTTATCACGTTCACCTATCTGGACGTCATCTGCAGAGCTCAGTATCTCATAGATAAACCCTCTCTCCAACTACTGAAACGTTTTTCTTTCGTGAAGTTAGACGTTCCGTTTCATTCAAATGATTCAAATGGCTCTGAGCACTATGGGACAACATCTGAGGTCATCAGTCCCCAAGAACCTAGAACTACTTAAAACTAACTAACCTAAGGACATCACACAGATCCATGCCCGAGGCAGGATTCGAACCTGCGACCGTAGCGGTCGCGTGGTTAGAGACTGAAGCGCCTAGAACCGCTCGACCACAACGGCTGGTTCCGCTTCATTGACACAAAAGTTGGTAGTAGGCTGTATTTCTCTTCCGTTTCCTGCTTACAATGGAGATGTGATATCTGCAACCCCATTTCACTTTTTTTAGTAGACTTTCCGTCTTTGGTACTGGGCTATCCGTAAGAAATGAAATAGACTGAGTGCCCATGAACGGCAAGTAAGGTCACACAACAAAGTTATCAGCGAAGTCTATCAGTAAGGCTATGTTTTCCGAACAGCTAATAATAGTTAGAATGGGCAGCTGCATGGTGGTAGGGAGTGAAGAGAAGCAATGCTTCCCCAGTCTGTGCCTCACCTCATGCAGTCTTATGAGCCATTTATAGTACACTACGTGGCGAAAAAACAATAAAAATAAAAAAAAGAAAAAGCACAGGGAAGAGAAAGTAGATTCGTACACGTACACACTATAAGCGAGTATGTAAGTGGAGAGATGCAGTTCTCCGTGATGGGCGGAACGGCTACCACAGTACTTTAGTAGCGTACGTAACTAGTGTTGTCACAAAGCGTGGTAGGGTACAGCCTAAGGGTCGTGAACAGTGTCAGATATTTACGGATAACTGAGAAGGACGCAAAGACTACTCTTACGCTAGTGAGAGATCGTAATTCAGCATCTGGCAAATTGAAACGGGTCTCATTGTGGGTCTCCATTTGGCCAGCTGGTCAAATTGTGACATATCTTGTTTTGTGTGGCATTCGGATGTGGGAGTGCCCAGTTGTTGGACTGCTTCGTGAAGGTAGGCATACTTATCTTCACAGTGCAGGTTGCTCACGTCTAATCACGACAAGAAAGGATCGCTGTACTGTGCACTAAGCACTTCCTTACAGTTTCATATCTGCGCCTGCCATCCGAGAACAAGTAATGGTCTCTACACTATATTCTTTGCTATCTGGAACTATATTGTGTAGACTGGCAGCAGCGAAAGTAGGGTATTAGCGTCCCATATATTGGCTACTGTTAACAACACGATACAAAATGGTGCGTTTGGAGTGGTGCCCTGACCTGGAAGCTTGGACCTGAGATGAATCGCATTGTATTCAGTGATGAATCGCCGTGCTGCATCACGCTGGACGACTGTTGTTGACAAATATGGTGGTGACCTGGGAAAGTGTCCCATTCTTACAATATTTTGGGGTCGCACTACAGTATTACCTCCTGGGGTTATTCTTTGGGGGTCCATCGGGTATGACTTCAGATCACAGCTGGTAGTGGCAGGGGACTCTTACGGCGCAAGGGTACGTCACCGACCTACTGCCTCTCATGCCAAAATTGTACCAACTTTCAACTAGGGCAATGCTTGTTCACACACGGCACGTTCCTTCGTGAAGTGTCAGCGATATGTTGGAGTGTTCTTTTGGCCATTAAAATCTCCAGGTCTCCGTTATTACAACTGTAAGCCAGCTTGCCTCAGGAGACGGTAAAGCGGTTTTAGGTCATTCTCCCCAACCGATGTAGTACTTACATCCAGACCAGAACCAGGGAGTGGGGGGGGGGGGGGGGGGGGGGGGGGGCGTGAGGGGACCGAAACCCTACTCATAAGTAGTGGACTCTTACCGTCAAGATTTTTATAGATTCCACTCGATTGTGTAATCACTGAAATAACACGACACACCATCTCAGCTTCTGAAGCTTTATTTCGTTTCCGCATCATTTGTGGGTGTTTCTTTTCTTTTCTCAGGCAGTGTAAATTTTAATATTTTTAACGGTAGTTTGCTGATATTTCAGTATGAGTTTTGAATTGTGAAAACCGTGACTCGATGTAGAAGAAGCGGAAATACTCCTGATCGAGGAAGTATTACCATATAAATTTGTTGATGGACTGTCGATCTCCGTCTACCTCTACTCTTGCGTTCCTTCTTCGCGAAAGAATATGTCGTGAATGTCACAAAAGAAAAAGAAAAGAAAAAGAAGTAGGCCTTTTACTGAGTGGTGCATAGTCGATTCGAGGCAAAGCAATTGTCAGCCCCGGCCAACAAAGCAGCGCTCTGCCCCCCCTGCTTGGTTGCACACAGAAGCCCCTCGCTCGAGGACCTGCCAAACAACGGACACCCCCGTCTTCCGCGGTGGAACAAATCCTTTGTAAGCGGCAGGCACGCCGCCGTCTGCCCGAGTACAAAACACAAGCGCAGCCTCTAACGCCACAGATGTAATACGGCAACAACGGAGACTTTGGACTTTTAGATCCGAGTAAAGAAAGGAGAGTTATTGGCAAGGTATTGTATAAAATAAGCTATTATGTTATTTTTTAGAAACAAACCAAGTTCAGTGTTCTTAGCTTCCTTTCTTGAGAGACATCGACAGATGATAGAATTCAACAAGGTCCGAGAAAGTCTTCAGATCGATCTTAGAACAGAAGTAAGTTACGTTTAATCTTTGTCACCAGCATCACGTGATTATAAAGACAAAGCAGAAGCACGGATGAGCGCTGCGAAGTAAATAACCCTTAGTCTTCGTTACTGAACCATCCCGGTATTCGCTTAACGTGAAAGGGGAAAACCTTGATAAATTTACATATTTATGGCTGTACGTTTATTTTTATTTAAGTCTACAGTAGTATTGAACTAACTGGTTGAGCGATAGATGACATGAGCGCCTACGAAAGTCAAAAAAATGACTTTGCCTTTGATTTGCTACTACTTACTATATTTTGCTTGCGCTCATTGAGGAACAGTTCCTGGTAATGATGAAACTATGCCATTAATTTCGTTTTCTCGGACCTGTGAAATGGCCCACGAACTAGTAGCGCCAATAGTTTTCTGCACTGTTTGGATATTGCTGTGAAGAAATAAACCTTTTGATATCATTGCACCATCAATGTCTGTTATAACAATGACCTTTCTATTTACAACTAACAACGACACTGATAACCAGAATCTTTATTTTACGGATCCTGGAAATAATTTTCGTTTTGTTATACCGATGAAGACCTTGCCCGTTTTTCATAAACACACTAAGCAAGCTAGCTATTAGATACTGTAAAGAGGTATAATTATAGCAATAATTGATATATGAGTAACTTTTTTTCAGCAAGAGTTGAAAATGCCTTTTAGGATGGCCTGCTTCTGCGTGTAAGGGCTTTCTTCGGATATTTAATCATTACAAGGAGATTGAATACAGTAAGAGATTAAGAGCGGTCATATTGTAAATGAAATGTGTATCGCAGACTGCAAATAAATAATGATTAACACACTATGGTGTTGTTTCCAGTTTTACGTTTATGGAATACATTATATATGCATATTACTTGAAAGAATCAAGGGTCACTTACGGTTTTGATTTCTCTGTGTGTTCACAAGATTTTGCAACTATTCCTGAAAAGTTGTTTGGTACATATTACCAATAGATAATATATCGATAAGCAAGGATTCCCTGACTATTATCGCGGCTCTGTATCTTTGGCATAAAGGTCATTGTTTTCTTCGGCCGTACCCATACCCATATCACTAACTTCGATTTCCATTAGTGTTTGGGAACGTATGCTGTGTTCAAACATCTACATCTACATCTACATGATTACTCTGCAGTTCACATTTAAGTGCTTGGCAAAGGTTTCATCGAACCACAATCATACTATCTCTCTACCATTCCACTCCCGAACAGCGCGCGGGAAAAACGAACACCTAAACCATTCTGTTCGAGCTCTGATTTCTCTTATTTTATATAGATGATCATTCTTACCTATGTAGGTTGGGCTCAACAAAATATTTTCGCATTCGGAAGAGAAAGTTGGTGACTGAAATTTCGTAAATAGATCTCGCCGCGACGAAAAACGTCTTTGCTTTAATGACTTCCATCCCAACTCGCGTATCATATCTGCCACACTCTCTCCCCTATTACGTGATAATACAAAACGAGCTTTCCTTTTTTGCACCCTTTCGATGTCCTCCGTCAATCCCACCTGGTAAGGATCCCACACCGCGCAGCAATATTCTAACAGAGGACGAACGAGTGTAGTGTAAGCTGTCTCTTTAGTGGACTTGTTGCATCTTCTAAGTGTCCTGCCAATGAAACTCAACCTTTGGCACGCCTTCCCCACAATATTATCTATGTGGTCTTTCCAACTGAAGTTGTTCGTAATTTTAACACCCAGGTGCTTAGTTGAATTCACAGCCTTGAGAATTGTACTGAGTAATCGAATTCCAACGGATTTCTTTTGGAACTCATGTAGATCACCTCACACTTTTCGTTATTTAGCGTCAACTGCCACCTGCCGCACCATACAGCAATCTTTTCTAAATCGCTTTGCAACTGATATTGGTCTTCGGATGACCTTACTAGACGGTAAATTACAGCATCATCTGCGAACAACCTAAGAGAATTGCTCAGATTGTCACCCAGGTCATTTATATGGATCAGGAACAGCAGAGGTCCCAGGACGCTTCCCTGGGGAACACCTGATATCACTTCAGTTTTGCTCGATGATTTGCCGTCTATGAACTACCTAAAAGAAAACGATTTATAGGCAAACAGACAACACAGATTTAGAAAGCATCGTTCTTGTTGAACACAATCAGCTCTCTGTTCATACGAAATAATGAGTACTGTCGACAGGGTATCGCAAATTGATTACATATTTCTAGTATGTTTTTGACACTCTTCCTTACAAGCGACTTCTAATCAGATTGCGTGCTTTAGGAGTATCGTCTCATTTGTGCGACAGGATTCGCGAATTACTGTCAGATATTTCACAGTTCCTACAGTTCCTAGAAACTGATTGAATGTCACTGAGAAAAACAGAAGTGATACCTGGCGTTCCCCAAGGAACCTGCTGTTCCAACTCTTTGCAAACGATTTAGGTGAGAAACAGAGAAGTCATCTTAGATAGCAGATAATTCTATCATTTACCGTCTCGTAAGGTAATCAGGTTATCAAAACCAATTGAAAAATGTGTTAGACAAGGCTATCTGCCTGATGCGAAATGTCACATGTGAATCTAAATAATGAGAAGTGCAAAGTCATCCGAATGAGCATTAAAATGAATCCATTTAACTTCTAATAAAACTTAAACTGGAACGATCATATAATTAATTTTGTAGGGAGAGCGAAACAAATACGGGCGAACACTTAGTAGATACAGTAGATTTACGAAAGACATTGCCTGCACTATGCTTGTACACCCTCTAATGAAGCATAGCTGCACGACGTGGGATCCACATCAGACGGGATTGACAGAGAACATCTTTGAGTTCAAAGAAGGGCTGCTCGTTTTGCACTATCTTGAAACAAGGAAGAGTGTGTTACGGATATGATATTCAACTTGGGGTGGCAATCATTAGATCAAAGGCGCTTTTGATTGCGGTAGGATCTTTTCATGCAATTTAGAAAAGCTAATTTATCTTCCAAATTAGAAAATATGTTGTTGGTGCCCGTCCACATAAGGAGAAAGACCAACGTAATCAAATTAATCAGTGCTCGCACTGAAAGATGAAGCGATCGTTTTCCCGCGTGTTGTTATAGTGGGACGCTAGAGGGATAGCTGGAACGGGGTTCCATGAAACATCTGCCGGGTACTGAATTGTGAATTTCAGAGTAGTCATATAAATGTAGGGGCAGAAGGTATTTCAATGCTATCTCATTGAAAACTTTTAGTTGACAGGAATAAATATTATAAAAGGAGTACATAACTGTAGAAGAAGGACGAAACTGTGTGCACGTGTTAAAATATTGGAAAGGAATATTGACGAAGTGATGTTTTGATGGGGAAGGAACCAAAGGTTGTAATATATTTTTAATTTCTAAACAGGTAAAAATAAAGTGTTTAGAACATCAGCGTTGTCACATCCAGTGATATGGGCAGGATTTTTGGCAACAAGGCAGATGAATCGTTGCTGGTGAATCTTTCCTGACGTTTCGTCCAGAGATGCGTTGGGTATATTAATGTTGTGCTTCTGCATATTCTGCGGTGTTGTTATTTCCACGTTATGCTCAATATTTCGACGAGCGAGCTTTCCGTCTTCTTCAGGTACTGCGATGTTTGCTATGTGTACCCACTGGTCTCCAACCAGATTGCGAACTGTTGTTGGTCTCACGTCGCTGTTTACAGCTTCGTTGTTTGATTCTATTTTATATTTCAGAGCTCGCGCTGATATTCTGTCAAACGCAAAATCTCTCGTTATTTTTCCGCTGTGGTGGATATAATCGTCGGCGCGATTTTAATCATTTGAGTGCGCCCGATATTTGAATTGAAACCCCTATTCCCTGTTTGTTAATTCTCTGATATCTTTATTTCGATAGATTCCTTAATTATTCTGTTCCAGAAACTTGTCATTTATACCACAATACTTGTCTCATCATATTTTATTTCGTGGTTATATTCGAGGCAGTGCTCGGTGAGAACTGATTTGCTTGGTTCCTTAGTTGGCTGTAGTGCTGATGTTCCTTTTGTCTCTCTTCGCCTGGTCTAACAGCCTGCCTCACGTAAGACATGCTACATTCACGAGGAAACTGATACACACTCGCCTTTCGGAGACTTAGATCGACTTTAACATTTCATAGAATACGTTTTATCTTACTTCAGGGAGCGAAATAAATTGGCTGTCATGTTTCCGTAGAAGTCTGCCGATTTTTCTGGATACTGGACCGGCATGTGGTAGGTACGTTATTTCGGCTTCTATTCTTCGGTTTGGATCTCAACAATTCTTTCAGGCGTACTTGATTTTGATGGCATCGCTCATTCAATTCGATAACCTCAGTATTCGTCTATTCAGAACACTAATCGGAGGTTATGTAATTCCACGGCAAGGCTGTCTTTGTCTGGAAGTCTTCGATCTCTATCGATCAGATACTTCAGAATGTAGTTTTGCACACGTTTCGTTCGTTTACCGCTGAGCAGGCATTTCGCTGGGCTGGTTTGTACACCGACGTATGTTTATAACTATAAACATTTTGTGAGTTTCAGTGGTTGCATAAAGAAAATGACGTCAACTTTGTAATGTGCTGCAGGCAGAAGTTTCAAGTATGTATGCTGGTTGGTTGGTTGGATGAAAGTGTCGGAAATTTGAGATAAGATCCTGCTAAATCTAACTTAAATTCATTTACGCTATGGACGAGATTCACACCCATGCCCGATGGAGGACTTGAACCTCTCACAGTGAGAGCCATGCGAACCGTGACAAAGAGCCCCTGAGCGCGCGGCTACCCCAGGCGTCAGTTGGATGATTAAAGGGACCAAACTACTTGGTCATCATTTTTCCTCGAGCATACATACATGACTATAAATCAGATATTGTCTACCGCGCAAAACCCAGGGGAGGAAAACGGCAAGGCCTACGAAAGGTCATCAAAGGCTAGATAAGGGACCAAAAAGAAGAAAGGTGAGAAGCAGGCTAGATACCCTATCTAGGGAATGGCCGGATGAAGGGACAAACATCCTCCACTCCCTTTCACTTACCAGAGGTACCCCACTCAGAAACTGCCTAGGAACGACTATCAACATGTACAGGGCAAAAGAAGAACAGATAGCTGTAGATGAACAAGTCGAACAGATCGTGTGAGAGGGTGGAAGGAAGAGTGAAAGAGCAGTTAGGGTAAGGGCTCAGGTGGACCACCAAGCCTACACAGCTGCAGCTAGGTCTGTGCAGAAAGGCCAACTCCTCACTGGCCAGATAAGGTTAAGTGCCGCCCCCCCCCCCCCCCAAAGATAGTGGTAAAAGCCGCCTTCACGCATAAAACGTAAAATTAAATCAGCTGCTGAGCCATCATCTCTTAATACCAGGGGTGCGAGTAAAGGAGATTAAGAATCCGCCACAGGGTGGCTAGAGTGGGACAGTCCAGCAGAATGTAGTTCACTGTCAAATGGGAGCCACAGAGACAGTGGGATGGGTCCTCATGACAGGGTATGACCAATGTGGAGACAGAAAAGGGCGGTAGAGTTCTTGCAAGAGGCCTGCGTATGGGACCTCCACATGTTTTTAGTCTCCTTGATTATTCATAGTTTGTTTGATGAAGTCACAGGGAGCCATTCCGAATTCTAGATTCCCAAACCAAGACGTGTAATACCGGTCAGGGGTATTCTTCTGGAATACCTATCTCAATAGTCGGCTCACTGATAGCCAGTCTGGTCAAATCATCTGCGAGTTCATTCTCTGGGTCCGGCCAGGGTGGCCGAGCGGTTCTAGGCGCTACAGTCTGGGACCGCGCGACCGTTACGGTCGCAGGTTCGAATCCTGCCTTGGGCACGGATGTGTTTGATGTCCTTAGGTTAGTTAGGTTTATGTAGTTCTAATTCTAGGGGACTGATGACCTCAGAAGTTAAATCCCTAAGTGCTCAGAGCCATTTGAACCATTTTCATTCTCTGGGATATTAGTGTGGCCCAGAGTCCAGATTGCTCAAGGGCATAAAGAGATCCCTGGATAGCGATGACCAATGGATGGTTAACACTGGTCGAGAGATTGTAAACTGCTCTAAGAGTCGCTGTAAATGAGAAATAACTCACGCTACAGCCGTTCAGCAAGGAATGTAGTTCAGTATGTCCCACATGAGTACATAAGCAAAACCATGGCCATGCACAACGAATGTGTACATGAATGGGCTCAGAGCAGAAGTGGTACAGCAAACAGCTGGAGTTCAGAGATGAGAGACTAGATGTGGATTGAGATCGAAATCCCTGATCTGGGCTGCTATTGTGGGAGATTGATATGTGTTTCGAAACAGGAAACGACAGTTTGGATGCTTATGGGTGCGGAAAACCTGTGCAGCATAGCTGACAAGCTGTTGAAGGCACATGATCCACAATGGAGGTACCCCAGCCTCCATGAGTAAACTGATCACAGAGCTAATTATAAAGGCTACTGTCGCTAATCGAATCCTGCAGTGGTCTATCGGATCCAGTATCTGCAATACTGAGGGTGATGCCAAACCATACGCCAAACTCCCATAGTCAAGGCAGGACTAAATTAGGACGTTGCAGAGCTGCAATAGTGTGGTGTGTTCTGAACACCAGGTGGTGTTACTGAGTCAGCGAAGTACATTGATGTGTAGGCAGCATTTCCGCTTAAGCTGGCAAAGATGGAAAATACATGTCGAACAAGCATCGAAGACCCATTATAAAAGGCAGTAAGCCTCCACCACATGAAGTCGTCGGTCATCGAGGTAAAGTTATAGTTGTGCATGAAAGGTACCACGTGGGCAGAAGTGCATGAAGTGAGGGACCATGACTGCACCTTTTTTATGGCGTCTGGCAGTCGATGTTCAGCGATATCCACACTTGAGGAGGATTAGTAGAGGTAAAAATCATCGGAATAGAAGGAGTTTTATTCTGAAGACTCAACAGCTGCTTCTAGACCATTGATGCCTACTAGAAAGAGAGGGACACTACAGGCCCTACAGGACCCCATTCTCTTGGATATGGGGGTAAAGCACCAACTCGAATCCAAATGTATGGTGTGACTGTAAGGTCTGAATAAAAATCGGGAATGGACCACACAAACCCCACTCGTGTAATGTAGCAAAGGTGTATTGTCCTGATGACCTCAGAAGTTAAGTCGCATAGTGCTCAGAGCCATTTGAACCATTTTTGTGTTGTCGACATATGGCGTCTGCGAAGGTGAAAGCACACCAGTCACCGCTTTTGAGAGCCCACCTAGGCAGGCACCGACTTGAGTGACGCTGAAGGAGGGGCAGGAGAATCAGGAAGTGGTCACTACCACACAGGTCATTGTGGAATCTCCAGTGGATGTATGGGAGAAGACGAGGGCTGCAAATGGAGAGGTCAATGACCTAGGAAGTTTCTTGTACCACACTGAAGCGTATGAGGGTACAAGTATTCAAAATCCAAAGCACAAATTGTGCCAGTAAGTTTTCGAGTCCTTTGCAGCAGCCAGTGATAGTGGTTCTACCCCACAAAGGTTTATACACTCTGGAATCGTCCAAGATTAGGGAAGGTGGGGGAAGATTCAAGCAATATCTTCTGAGACACTTCACCACCACGAGGAAGGTAAACATTGGAGATGGTCTTCCCAAACAGCAATAGCCTCCAAACATGTATTAAGAGGCACTATTCCCTTACATCGAGTGTCAAGAACATATGTGCAAACTCCTCCTGTCACAGGTGCACAATTCTTACAACATTCCCAGCACCTATGAAGAGCCGGGGTTCACGTTGCTATAAACCAACTGTCCTGAAGGGCAGTGAACAAGACAGCGCATTTGTTTAGTAGATGGCGTAGCTCAGTGAAATTGTGGAAAAAACTGCTGCAAATCTATGGAGAATAAATCTGTCGATGTACTGCGAGTCCAGGAAGGGATCAAGGAGGCCAGTTATGCTCAGGGCCATCTGCTGCCACTGGTTGAGAGGTTTTGGCATCGACGTATGTCGGTTCTGGTTCCGTTGTGTGGCGCAAACTGGGGACTCAGGGGCCACTGAAGTCTCCACCTTGGGCACAGGAGTGGAAGAGGTGGGATTTGGTGGCTTGGGGGCCACCAGAATTTCCTTCTTCTTGGAGGACTTTTTCTTTTCCTTCCTTTCCTTAGATTTCGATGATGGCAAGGACTCCTCTGGATCAGTTTCAGGTAAAGATGATAATCGTTGCTACCAGCAGCCTGTGGCTCCTTCAGCCACTGGCTGGCGCCCAGTTGTAGACCAGCAGAAACCTTGGAAGAAAGTGTCCTGAGAAGCTGGAGGAGAGTGTTTTGTCTCTGACTGGAGATGAGCACCAATGTCCCCGATGGGTGGGAAGCCACTGAACAGAAAGTTGGTGTAGGGTGTATCTGTTTCTTCCTCCCTCGCGTATTTCTTCATTTTGTACAAGTCCTCTTACTAAGAAGGGATAACACGAAAAGAGGGCAGTGATTTTTATCAGACACTCCTGTGAAAGCTTTCGTGGTTGGATATGAGATTTCGGAATTAGTGATTGTATTGAAATTTAGCTCAAATGGGAGGATCAGATACAAAGAAGCATCTGACTTACGCAACGTCATGGGACCTGTAGTCTCATTGCAAAAATATTAGCAATTGTGCCATTGCCTGTTTAACAAAGGCATGCTGTGACCATGTCATTTTAAACTGAAATACTGAAATAATGAGAGAATAATTTGAAGGCATCGGATTTTCAAATCCTCGAACTAATCATTCAGGAAAACGAGGCTCTTAGGTATTTTTGGATGTGCAATTTGCACTAATAGCATCGACAATTTCTGTTGCTCAAATGCATCTCTTTTTTATCGGTATAAGGGGACAGTCCTGCTGACAATCTGAAGCTGTAGTGAGAAATATGGATAAATATGAAATATAGTAATATTTTAATCAAATTATAAGAACAACTGATTTAATTAACTCAAATATATATTGTGATTTTTCCGTAAAATTTTACACATTAAGAAACGTTACCCGACCTGTAATGGAAAAGGCGTAAAACAAAGGTGTGTGTCCTTTCGAGCAGCGAGGGAGACATAGAAAAATCATTCAACTGCTTAAACAAAATGTATCACAGTTAAATGTTCTTAAACGCATCTCGTCGCTGCTTTATCGATATGGAGTTGGGAGAGGGGGAAGCAGCAAGCGGGGAGCCCCCAGCGAACAGGGGAGCAGGCATGGTTGAGCTGACCTGAGGGTCCACTCTAGAAGGTATAACAGGTGAGATTACCAAAAGGTGCGACGTCGTCACAGCTGTAGCACATGACATTTTTGTACATGCTAGGTGCGATCACTCATTTGTTCTTGGTGTCTTGGTAAGTGAGTTTGTCCAGAGTTATTAATTCTTGTATCTGCATCTCTTTCTGCAAAACAGTGCAGTCTGGTGAGCAGGGAGAATGGTGCTTTCCACAGTTGCCGCAGATGGAGGAAGAGCACAATGAGCGTTTGCATGCAGCGCTCGTCCACAATCTCTAGACATTTCGTGATTCCAGTGCGAAAACATCTACTCAAATTTGTAACACGAAGCAGCACTTGGGAGGGGGGGGGGGGGGGTTAATACTGTTTCACATCGCATCGGTGTACCATCGACCTTTTCAAGCAATGAATCACCCTCAAAATCCAAGATGAAGGCACAGGTAGCGACCCTACTGTCACTTGGCAGCCTCTGTACATGATGGACAAAGTGTAAACCCCCATCAAGCATATTGAGACTGTTATGGGATGTGACAGTCATCGGTATGCCACTCACATTATTAGAAGCGAGCAGTTCCCGTGACTGGGCTGGTTTGATCAAAACTGACCCACTCTTCATTTTGGAAATCGCTGCAACTTCCACAAACTTGTTCTCTGTAGTTTCTACAAAGAATAAAGGCTTTGTGGCCAAGAAGGAATCCCCATCAGTCCACGTTCAAACTAAGTATTGTGGGGGGAGGGGGGGAGTACTTTTCTGCTTGCCATTTGGCCAAAATTTATCCCTCGTCATATACAGGGAGGAGAACATTTCAGGATCACAGCGCTCTGCATTACAACAGGACTGTCCTTTCATAGAGACTGCTCTGGCCATATGGCCATCAGTGGGAGATAACTTCATCTACTCATTTTGTGGCTCTTCTGTCATGGTGCTACTCACTCTGAATGAGGTCTCTCCGTGGGCGCCATTCAGCTTCAGCAATAGCTACCTGGCCAGTAATGCGTTGCTCAGTCTCCATGGTCTAGTCACGGTAGGAACATACTTCTTGGTATATATGGGGAGTTATCAACTCGGGCACCAACTGTGCGATACCTGCGTGGTCAGTGGGCTACCACCATGCAGGTACTTGACTACTCGCCCCCTACTCTCCCCCCCCCCCCTCCCCCCGCAAAACCACCTACAATAGAATGACCTTACTAGATGGAAGGTGGCAAAGATGGAAAGGCACGGAGGTGGAGCATAGACCATATGGACGACGTTCTCCCCACGATCTGCTATTCTGGAGAATTTTGGAAATTGGTGGCAGTTAAAAACCATCAGTGTGGACAATATATTTGTTTAACGAAAAGATGTAAAAAAAAACTCCAGAAGTGGAAACTCTATTCCCAATCATAAACCTGGCCCAAGCAGCGTCTGTACCAAGAAAACCATCTGATGAAGAGGCAGAGGTGGATAAAGATTGTGGAAGTATAAGCTTGTAGCACAGAAAGGAAGAAATGCTGGAAAGGCGGGTACCTCGTGGTAGCCAAGCACGTACTCAGAAAAAAAGTTGTGAGCCCTCTGGTGGAAGTATTTATGTGGAAACTTTTTTAGAAAACATTATTGTTTTCTATTTAATTTTTATTTCTCTACTCTTCCACTTATAAAAATAATGGTCTACTTCATAGATTAAAACAGGTCCATATATCGTCACTAACAACACTACCCCTTTTATATACATTAATTATGAGCATTCCACGATGACCAGCCATTTGTTATCTCCAGACACTCTGCAGATAAAAGGAAGATACAAAGAATCATTGTATGATATATAAAGTCAGTGAAGTAACATTCTGTGAAATGATAAAAGAATTATACATGAAGGAACATGCAACAAAATGGCTTCAGTTGCACTGTCACTGTCAGTAATGCAGAATACAGAGGGTCAATAGCGGTCAAGGTGCTGTAAGTGAACTGAAATTCTCTCTCTTTCTTTTCACACGTAAGTATATTCCCCATATAAATATCCGTTTTGGCGGATTTTATAGTTGTATTCATTAGAATAAGTTGTATTATTTTCAAACAGTTTCCAGAAACCTTTGTTTTCTTAAATGCTAACACAGCTTAATTTTCAGTATTCATACAGAGTAGAGAAGGTTGGTGTGGTGGGTTGAATCGAAAACTGCTACCAGTAGGTACCTTTAATTTTGTTCATTTTTATCATTATGTAAAAGTTATTTAAGCCTTACATTCTTCGTATGCTCTCTTTTTCCGTCGGCCACTGGTTAGTAGAATAGTTGAAAGGAGTGACGATATTATGAAATGTTCATGTGATGTTCTTTCGATTTATATTTATTTACGAAAAAAAAGTTAGTATGATTTTTGACTGGTCATGACGAATAGAGGGAAGACAAAATCTAAATTATCTGGCAGAAGGTGAGGGCATAGTGTCAGAACGAGTGGTACCGGAATGTCACAGGATAACAATGGCAAGAATAGTAGGCCGAGATTTTCCATAAGGACTACACCTCGAGAAAAACCGTAATATAGTTCTATCTGATCTGAAAGACTGAAGTTATGGGCAGAGTGTGACAACTGATCGTTGGAAACTGATCACTGGCCGCTCTGTTGAAATGCCGAGTTGCCATGCATCGTGTCAAGCTGATACCACAACACAAACAACACGGTATAGAATCAGACTCACTGGAATACTGAATGTCATTATATGATGTCCACCATTGAGTCCAGCTCTTGCTTTGGCGGTCAAATTGACTCCAATGTGTCTGTCAACTAGCGGGTGGAAGGTCACAGAAAATAACGAGTCTCTAGCTCAGTATCTCTTCAATTCTTGGGGTACCAAATGCGATATTCCAGCAGGATAATGCAAGACCACATGCTGCAGTTTTCACCGCAAACGCCTTGAGGTACGTACAGATCCATGACAAGCATTTCTGTTCCCCTTGTTTGTAATATCCGGGATGAATATGGGGCGTACACTTTCATACCAGCCTGCATCCACCATAAATTGACACAGCATGTGTTTCTGGCGAGGGAGGAAATTCCTCAAAATAATATTCAAAGGTCGTTTGCTTCCGTGACAGGCTGGTCGCTGTGGCCGAGCGGTTCTAGGCGCTTCAACCCGGAACCGCGCTGCTGCTACAGTCGCAGGTTTGAATCCTGCCTTGGGCATGCATGTGTGTAACGTCCTTAGGTTAGTTAGGTTTAAGTAGTACTAAGTATAGGGGACTGATGATCTCAGATGTTAAGTCCCATAATGCTTAGAGCCATTTGAACCATTGTTTGCTTCCGTGACACAAGGATGACAGAGGGCGTATTCGTTCCAATTGGCGGCTGATGAACTTCTATTCCCAATGGAATAACAGTTTCTGAGTCTAATACCTGTTATGTGATGAATATCGTTACAAAAATTGATAAATAGCAGGGTGATGATCTACAGCTTAGCGTTTTCGACTACCAAATGAAATTGCAAGTTATTGTAACCAGTAGCAATTTATTTTTAATTGCAGCATGTGTTTTGTAGCATTTAACGTTCATAATCAGGCAGATTCTTGTCAATAAGCAGTGTATGCAGTGTTTGTACGCCTTTTGGGCAGCCTATGTTATTGTTTAATAGAAGAAGACAAAAAAACAAAAAACTATTTTACCATAAGGCTCCAAGTTATGTGACTATACACAGACGCCATTCCAACTTAGACATTTGTCGTAGTGTGATAGCAACTTATTAACAGCCTCATCAGAGAAGGTAGCCACATTGCTTACCGCCAATTCTCTACAGCGGTCTGTAGCTCATTCTCTGTGTCAAAGAGCTGTCTGTCGTCATAGCCACCAGTTCAAGTGACCAGAGGGATAAAAGTCACAGGGAGCGAGGTCCGGGCTGTATGGTGTGTGATCAAACACTTCCCATCGAAAACACGCCAGGAGCGTCTTCATTGCTTCTGTAGTGTGTGGCTGAGCATTGTGATAAAAAACAAAACGCGTGGCAGTTACGTTATGTAGGCTTCATGAAATCAGGCGGAACTTCTCAGCAGGCACTTCACACAGGGGGGTGAAACACTACTGTTGGAGACAGCTTTGTGTGCTCACTCTGCACCCAGAACTGAAAAGTGCGGCTTGATGCAATAGATGTGAACACTACACAAGACGTCTGTGAAAATCTGAAGGATTTTCAGTGTGGTTTTAATTTATAGACCGATCGGAAGTTGAAACCATAAACAATGGCCGTCTTATATAACTGTATTTACAGCTGTATTAACGTTCACCTTTGGAATCGAACACTTACATACAACTTTCAGTCTACATCTACATCTACATCATTACTCTGCTATTCACGATAAAGCGCCTGGCAGAGGGTACAATGAACCACCTTCATGCTGTCTCTCTACTGTCCCACTCTCGAACGGAACGCTGGAAAAACGAGCACTTAAATTTTTTCTGTGAGAGCCATGATTTCTCTTATTTTATCGTGATGATCATTTCTCCATATGTAGGTGGGTGTCAACAGAATGTTTTCGCAATCGGAGGAGAAAACTGGTGACTGAAATTTCATGATAAGATTCCGTCGCAATGAAAAATGCCTTTGTTTTAATGATTGGCACTCCAATTCACGTATCATGTCTGTGACACTATCTCCCCTAATTCACGATAATACAAAACGAGCTGCCGTTGTTTGTACTTTTTCGATGTCATCCGTCAGTCCCAGCTGATGTGGATCCCACACCGCTCAGAAATATTCCAGAATAGGACGGAGAAACGTAGTGTAAGCAGTCTGTTTGGTAGACCTGTTGCACCTTCTAAGTGTTCTGCCAATGAATCGCAGTGTTTGGTTTGCTCTACCCACAATATTAACTATGTGATCGTTCCAATTTAGGTTATTTGTAATTTTAATCCCTAAGTATTTAGTTGAATTTACAGCCCTCAGATTTGTGTGACTTATTGCGTAATCGAAATTTAGCTGATTTCTTTTAGTACTCATGTAAATAACTTCACACTTTTCTTTATTCAGGGTCAACTGCTACTTCTCACACTATACAAATATCTTATCTAAATCATTTTTCAATTAGTTTTGATCATCTGATGGCTTTACAAGACGGTAAATGAGAGCATCATCTGCAAACAATCTAAGACGACTACTGAGATCGTCTCTTATGTCGTTAATATAGATCAGGAACAATAGAGGGCCTATAACACTTCCTTGTGGAACGCCGGATATTACTTCTGTTTTACTCGATGACTTTCTGTCTATTGCTACGAACTGTGACCTTTCTGACAGGAAATCACGAATCCAGTCGCACAACTAAGGCGATACTCCGTAGGCACGCAGTTTGATTAGAAGACGCTTGTGAGGAACAGTGTCGAAAGCCTTCTGGAAATCTAAAAATATGGAATCAATTTGACACCCCCTGTCGATAGCACTTACAACTTCATGAGTATAAACAGCTAGTTGTGTTTCACAAGGACGATATTTTCTGAAACCGTGCTGACTATATGTCACTAAATCGTTTTCTTCGAGGTACTTCATAATTTTTAAATACAGTATATGTTCTAAAACCCTACTGCAAATCGACGTTAGTAATATAGGCCTTCCCTTTTTGGGTATTGGTATGACTTGAGCAATTTTCCAGTCTTTAGATACGGATCTTCCTGTGAGCGAGTGGTTGTATATAATTGCTAAATATAGAGCGATTTAATCAGCATACTCTGAGAGGAACCTGACTGGTATACAATGTGGACCGGTGGCCTTGCCTTTATTAAACGATTTAAGCTGCTTCGTTACACCGAGGATATCTGCTTCTATGTTTCTCATCTTGGCAGTTGTTCTTGATTGGAATTCAGGAATATTTACTTCGTCTTGTTTCGTGAAGGAGTTTCGGAAAACCGTGTCTTATACTAAACTATTGGTTGTAGTAAACTAGTGTTATTGTTTTCGTCTTCTATTACCACACATACCTAAGATAATGCAACTATCGAACACGGGAAACAACCATTCATAGTCCATCTGACGATGAAGGAAGCAATCCCATAAAAACGTAGTGTCATTTGATAGTAAGAGTCAAGCCAAACTTAACCTTGACTTTTAACCTCTGCAGTATTATTAGTGTCGATAGTTTTATTTCAACATATAACTAACTGTACAGAGTGCGGAACAGAATATCTCACGGAGACCAGCAGATTGTGAAAAGGCGTGGCCACATCTGGCGCGATCGACGTCGGTTCAGTGCCAGCCATACCGTGCATCTAGGCGCGCCACACCACACTGCGCCGCAGCTGTTCCGGTGAGACCACAGCCCCTGAGCTTTACGCGCTAAAGGCTCGTAAGGCCTGAGAAAAGCGTAATATCGGGCGCCGGATCTCTAAAACCTCCTTCCGGGCTTACGTGGTAGTAAAAGAAAGGCGAGTAAAACAGAAATCTCGCTCGGTCAAAGTCATCTCCACGCCTCGCGGGGGTCTCCCTAGGCCGGGCGTCACCTCGGGGATTCCCCCCCTACCCTGGCCGGCTACCCTCTCTCCCCATCCTCCCCCCCCCCCCCTCTTCAGCCACGCAACTCACTGCCCTCACTCGGCACTGCCCCTACTCCGGCTAGGCGTCTCTTGACCCCTGATCAGGCCGTCCGCCTCGCACTGCTTTATTGCAGAGCCTCGGGAAGTCGGGCGGTGGTGGGAGGGTAGGGGTAGGGGCGTCACATTGCTCTTCTTTCCTCATTCGCGCTCCAGGCGGCCGCCGTACTTGGAGTGCTGATAAAGACAGAAGGAAGGAAGGAGACGCAGGCTACAATTCCCGCATGCCTCGTCCGGAAGCGAACTTCCGACGGAGCATTCAGGGGCGCGTTGCAGGGGTGCAATATGCGACGTCATTCATACCACAAAGAGGGTGTGGCCCAGTTCCTCCCGTGTTCTTGTGTAGAAAAGCGCGAAATATTCGCGCTGTTTATGTCCGTGTCCCACTTTTCTATTTCTTTTGTATGAACTTATGAACTTCCTCCTACACGTTCCTTGAATTGCGTCGTGAACATTTGAGACGGAAGATTATTGTTAGCCAACAGATCAGGTCGTATTGGACAATGCGAAACACGCTACCATGCAAGACTGAGAGATGAATCACATCTAGATCGAGCCACGAGGCGGATTAACGACTGTTGGTCCGGTAGACTAGTATTCCTGTGATTTTGAGGTACACTTCGTCGCTAGTTTGGGAAATACTTGGGTAGTAGCTGTAGTGCACAATGGAAAAAGCACTTGGTACACTCGCTGTAGTAGGGTTTAGCAAGCCTAGATTTGCTTCTGGAAGAGTTCGAGTGGATACAACAACAGCCAAAAAGTATTAGATCATTTTACTGAAGTTCGAAAAATCTGAAGTATTTAACTTTAGAAACAATCCATGTCAACAGGAATGCCATTTATATATTTGCTGGTGTCGCTGTTCTCTATTACTTAGGCCTATCAATTGATACAATGCAGAATGATAGTCTCACTGGAGTCTGCAATTGACTATGAACATAGTCTCACCGGAGTGTACAGTTGAATGTAAACTCCAGTACAGTTTCCAGTATGATAAAAGAAAAAAAGTAAATTAAATTAAGTGTATTTCAATTTTTTCAATTTTAATCTGATAATTATATATGTGTACTCGCTTCGGCGGTACATATACTAACATTGGAACTAATTATATATGTGTTGTGTTTCACTCTAGAATGTCGTGTTCCCAGTTGGCACAACTTTGCCACAGGAAACGCGAAAGAGGTCGAAGACGTCCGTCTTCTGGTCGGCTCCCGTTCGGTGTCAGAAGGAGGCTAGTTTTTCACTATGCAAAGGATTCTATTATTTGGAAAAGAACAACCCGGATTCCTTTACGTAATCAGTATGAATTTTCTAATTATCTAAGGGACCTTTAACAATGAACAATAAAAAATTGAATTTGGAAATGAAATCATTAATAAATGGGGTGGCTATGAGTTGTATAGAAAACACAGAGCAGCCTTCTGTCTAAGACCAGGATGCCGCAGTATTCTCTGCTGTAGTAAAGTCTGTTTGACATTTATAAAAATAAGATGACATGGAGGTAAAGAAAAAGGAAGAGAATAGAATAAGAAATCTGTTAAACACTAATGATTTCAAATAATTCTCACAAGCAATTAGGGTTTATTTATAAACAGTATAACTTACAGAAGTAATTTTCTGACTGTGTTGGTGCGATCAGATTTCAGCCTGTCCTGTGTTCGCTTCTTGGTTCACAAATTATACTTTTCTCCTTCCTTCGAGACAATTCTTGCACCGTTCAACACCTTCATAACAATAACTTGCCGATTTAGAGTATCGAACATAAGTTACTTGAATTTTATTAATTAATAACTGTTGTCTGCACGCTGGCAAGACCGCTCACTTTTATGGCTTAAAGACGTCCTTCTTTACTCTTTCGCATTACAAGAACCAGTACGATAAAATCTGAAGATCTACACAGGTTTTTACCGTCATATTTTTTATTTAGATCGAAACGGAACGCTCAGTTCAGCTTCTGTTAAAATGTTTCTTTGACTGCGCAATCGATGTATTGGCGTTCGCGCTGGTTGCACATCTTTACAGTTACGTAAATTATACAAAACAAATGTCTTTCAAAGAATATGTCTCATCTCATCACTTGATCATTTAATACACAGCTAGGTGAATACCTTTCCAAGGGTGCTCACAGATTTCATACGACGGAAAGCCCAATAATATTACAAGTTCTGACTCCTAACACAGCTCGCGCTGCTGGACTTGAAGTAACTGTCACCTAACGCGATGATTAACGAATGCGGCTGAGAAGCGCTGCGATCTGACATAAGTACTCTTCCAGCAGCGTCGGGTACGAAACCCCTTGAGGTCGTGTTGTGTCGTGGTCTTCCATTCGTTGCTGCGTAAGGCAGCGGTTGTCCTTACTTCCGTTTGTATCGTGGGCTACCAACTTTACCATGGTACCTCGTTCTTCTGGCAACATCATGATACCCAATCTCCTCCTCAGCAAATACGCTACACACACAATGAAAATGGAATAACGCACAATGTTTACATTATTCATTGACAGGTGGCGCTCGCGACTTACCTCCGTTAAAAAGGGCGTTTAGTCCCGCGCAACTTTCAATGTGCGCTAGGGCATGCGGCCCGTTGCATGAAGATTCAAGGGAGTTCATGCACCGGCGCAAAGTAACGCATGCGTCTGCCTTGTGCGCAAGGGCTACCGTGCGTAGGCGCTGGAGTCTCCCCATCCCAGGCTCGGAGGCAAGTACTACAGCTGTGCGATAGTCCACGGCACTGTTCACTCGCTGCCTTGCTTCATTACGTCTCACAGTTAAAAGATTCAGTTTTTGCTACAAATTCGGTTTTGATGGTGTGTAGGTACAACGGCCAAGTTGTCTATCCAAAGGGAATCTGGGAAATATTATCGTGTGTTTCCTTATTTGTGGCTTGTTAAATCCGTTGATTACAGAGATAGATCGAAACGAAATAAAAGTCTACAGTTCTTTACAAATAATAGCCTTGAAGCAACAAAGCCAAAATCGTAAAATATAAGAACTTTCATCCGTACTTCCAAGGAATCCGCGCTGAAGAAGAGGTGATTCTGGAGCCTTCGTTGTGCCTAGTGAGCCGTACTTCTGTCCGGCTTTTCAAAAGGCGCGCCAGGCGGAGTTCTTTCGCTTCGCGTCTAGTGTTCACAGTGGCGCTTTAGGTTTGGCACGCTGTTTGGATCGCTACCGCCCTCTGGCGGGAGGTGGAGCAAATGTACGGTCGTGTCACGATCGAGGAGTACGTATGGAGCTGTGACCGAGAGAGGTGATGGCACGAGCGGGGCCCTGTTGTTAGGGGTCGTCGCCACGTGCTTTGGCCGAGCTCTTGGCTGTCAGGGGCTAAGTCTGCCTTACCCGCACGTACGTGGCTTATGAAGCTTAGAAGCCGCGGTGCAGGAGATCAGCGCGTGGGACCGTATGTCTTCTTATCGGCCGTTGAAACCACTGGCAGCGGTTGACTCTGACGAGCATTCGGAAGTGCAACTTGTTCCCGGCGCTGTGGAGTGTGAGAACATGTAACATATAAAGGGGTTTTTTCAATTTCTAGTGAAGTGTATGAGTTTCTTCACCAGTGGTTTTGTTGGGGTCTTCCCACCACAGTTTTCGTTTGCCTGTCCGCGGGGATGTGGTAATTGCTTCTTGGTCGGGCCGTTTCATTCACACCTCAATTGGGTGATTTAGGGTCGGTGTCGCGTGTCTCTGTGGTTCGGAGTCTGTGCAGGCACCGCCCTTGCTGCATCTTCTGGTTTAGAGTAACTCGGGGAGTTGGCGGCTTGCAATGGAAGTTTTGGGGCTGATCTACTATGGCCCTGCAGACCACCAGTAACTATTACGCCTGTTGTGATTTGGATCCCTTTGCCTTTAATGTGAAGTTTTGTGTGCTGGCCTATTCACATTTATCTTGTAACAAATATAAGTTATGTAACTGGCGAGAGACAACTATTTTTGCTTAGTACAAGCTAGCTATTAAAGTTTTTTTGGAATTGTTCCCTTATCGATACAACAAGTTTAAAATCTTCTTATTGTTAAGGTCAAACCTTGCAATATCCTTTACATAGAGCTATTTTAAAAGAGTGTTTTTTTACTGTCGTCTTATATGTATTTATGTCAAGTTAAAATCTCATTATTGGCAAGTTGTTAATGTTATACCTGGTAATCTCCTTTTCATAATGAAAATTGTCAAGCTATTTGAAATTGTTTTGAAATTATTTTTTTAAAGAAATGCCAGACTTAAAAAATTATTACTGAGAAAGCCTTTAAAAAAAAGATAACCTTATCAATGTGCTTGTTTTCACCAGAACCTCCTGGCCCCCAGCTTCCACGATAACGTTTTTGGAATAACATGTGTACTTAAGTTGTTATTTGTGAATCGCACTAATTGACGGTTTACCGAGGTCGCACTGGTTTCTCTACGCACGGTTATGGTTTAAGAATAGTTTGTGTTGACGAGAGCAAATGTAAGAACACTGAAATCGCTGTTAGACAAAGGTCATTGAATAAAAACCTGGAATTTTAGTTAAAGAACCTATTACGAGAATAGAGTACAATAGTTATTTATTTTTTAACGTAATCCCCCACACGTATTACGCATTTATGCCAGTGCTGGATAACTGAGCAATCGCACGTGCTAATAATTCTGTGGGGCGTGTGCATAACCACATATGGGCTGCTACCTGGACTTCCTCATTATCAGTTAAACTTGAGCCACAAAAAGCTTCTTTCAGTGGGTTTAAAATGTGATAATCTGAAGGTGACAGATTCAGGGAGTTCGGAGGGTGCGGCAAGTAGATGAACATCAGGTGTCCCTGCAAACAGTCACTCACCTTTCCTTCATTTTTGATGTCAAGTGTTTTGGGACCCACCTCGCATACATTTTTTTGGATTTCAGTATCCTATGAATGATATGGGAGGGCGATTAGGCAAAAACGTTCATCGTTGATGTCACTCATCATAATACGCCTGTTTCCCGTATCAGCTTATCCATTATCGCAACGTTTCTCTCCGCACAGACAGGGCGTCCTGTGCGTGGTGAATCTTCAATATTTGTTACACCCCGTTTGAACTTAACCACCCACTCGTTCACCTGTGTTCGACTCGAACAACTTTCGCCTTATTGCACTACCATCCGACGGTGAATTTTGATTGGCTTCAGCCCTTAACTAACAGAAATCTAACGGCACTCCGATGTTCCACGTTGAAGCAAACCCGCAAGGATGCCGCCATTTTCTTTCACAAATTCCCAGCATCCCGTTCTCAAAACATGTGTGTCAGCCCCATTTGGTAGTAGTTCCAGGAAACTATCATAAGATAACGAACAAGCACAAATTTTGTCAAAGTTTTGTGTTGTTTAGTCAGCTTCTCCGGTTTCTTATTAAATGGGCCTTGTATTTGAAATATCTGCTTCCATTGTTGTAGGGCTATGGGCGTCACAGAACTATGTATTTTTCGTCAAATACCTCCTTCCTGCACACTTCAGCATATCGAGCAGCATTCAACCTATGTTCTGTATAGTCCGCAGATTGTTGTTGTAGTGGTCTTCAGTTCAGAGACTGGTCAGATGCAGCTCTCCATGATACTCTATCCTGTGCAAGCTTATTCATCTCCAAGTACCTACTGCAACTTACATCCTTCGGAATCTGCTAAGTGCACTCATCTCTTGGCCTACCTCTATGATTTTTGCCCTCCACGCTGCCTTCCAGTACTAAATTGGTGATCCCTTGACGCCTGAGAACGCGGCCTGCCAACCGATCCATTCTTCTAGTCAAGTTGTGCCACAATTTCCTGTTCTCCCCAATTCTATTCAGTACGTCATCATTAGTTACGTGATCTACATATCTAATCTTCTGCATTCTTCTGTAGCACCACAATTCGAAACCTTGTATTCTCTTCTTGTCCAAACTATTTATCGTCCATGTTTCACTTCCATACATGGCTACTCTCCATACAAAAACTTTCAGAATAGCCTTCCTGACACTTAAATCTATACTCGATGTTAACAAATTTCTCTTCTTCAGAAACGCTTTCGTTGCCATTGCCAGTCTACATTTTATATCCTCTCTACTTCCACCATCATTAGTTATTTTGCTCCCCAAATAGCAAAACTCATCTACTACTTTAAGTGTCGCATTCCCTTATATAATTCGACTACATTCCATTATCCTCGTTTTGCTTTTGTTGATGTTAATCTTACATCCTCCTTTCAAGACACTGTCCATTCCGTTCAACTTTTCTTCCAAGTCCTTTCTCTGACAGAATTACAATATGATCAGCGAACCTCAAAGTTTTTATTTCTTTTCCATAGATTTTAATTCCTACTCCTAATTTTTCTTTTCTTTCCTTTATTGCTTGCCGGCCGAAGTGTCCGTGCGGTTCTAGGCTCTACAGTCTGGAGCCGAGCGACCGCTACAGTCGCAGGTTCGAATCCTGCCTCTGGCATGGATGTGTGTGATGTCCTTAGGTTAGTTAGGTATAATTAGTTCTAAGTTCTAGGCGACTGATGACCTAAGCAGTTAAGTCGCATTGCTTGGTGTATATGAAGATTGAATAACATTGGGGATAGGCTACAACCCTGCCTCACTCTATTCCCAACCACTCCTTCCGTTTCATACCCCTCGACTCTCATAACCACCATCTGGCTTCTGTACAAATTGTAAATTCGCTTCCTGTATTTGACCTGTGCCGCCTTCAAAATTTGAAAGAGAGTATTCCAGTCTGGACATTAAAGGTAAACAAAGAACGCTACCTTTCCCTACATCACTACAGGACTGCATTTTCTGAAATACACACATATTCCAAAATTTTTAGACTATTGACAGTAAAAATTAAGCAGAGACAAAAGAGTTAAGTAGTCATGAACCTAGCTTAATTTAGCATGGAAGGATTCTGGGATGATATTAGACTACGTTGGTGTAAGAAAAGTCATTAGGTAGTGATATGAACCCATACAGATAGCGGTAGTACAGCGTACACAAGGTATAAATGGAAGTACATTGGCGGAACTATCAGTTGAACAGAGAAGATTCATGTGAAAAGGTTTCCGACGTGATTGTGGCCGAGTTCAGTGTCTTAATCAAGCGGACTTTGACTTCAGACTATATTTCTGCTCAAAAGCTAATTGTATTTGACTTAGTAAACGTATAGTAGGAAGGGTCTGGACACAACAGGATATTATCTGGAGAGGAACGCTCAGCGCTGAGTTAGTGCGCTGTTTCCTTTTTAAGTCAGTGTCAGATCACTTGATACCACGTGGATGCCACCGCCATTGGTAAAATAGGAAGGCTAAGCTGAAACCATACCGCCTTCCAAGAAGTCTGCGGAAATGATCATCCAACAAGCGCCGAACAGCCAATCCCTCGCCCGCGCATGAACAAAAAATGTGGTAATGATTTGCCACATCTGTGGGATACAAGCGCCAACTATGTGACACGATAAAAAATTAATGGACATGGAAATAAATAGACCAAAACCGCCAGGCGGATCAAGACGGCCAAGCGGCAGTCAATAACATAACCGAGACTGGATGTGTGGCATGCATGGGAGATAGCCAACACAGTGCGCTGAACAAATAACGCAGACGCTTTTCTTTGAATGTCAGAAAATCTCAAACGCTCGAGGGAAAGCATACGCCCAACCACCGAGTTGTAAATACGAACAAGCATTTCAGATGTGAGAGCGAATGATCACAATCAAAATTTGTGCCGGTCCGAACTCGAAACCGGATCTCCTACCTTAAGCGAGCGGTCACCTTAACCGTGTTTTATTATTATTATTACTCACAAAACCACAGTACGTCCTTTCAACACTATAACTGTCCTGTAAAGGGCCTAACTGCCGTCCTACCATGTAACGGAAAGTAACATCAAAATCAAAGTAAGGTCACTTCCGGCACCCTTCAATATTTAGAAAATACACTACTGGCCATTAAAATTGCTACACCAAGAGGAAATGCAGATGATAAACTGGTATTCTTTGGACAAATATATTATACTACAACTGACATGTGATTACATTTTCACGCAATTTAGGTGCATAGATCCTGAGAAATCAGTACCCAGAACAACCACCTCTGGCCGTAATAACGGCCTTGATACGCCTGGGCATTGAGTCAAACAGAGCTTGGATGGCGTGTACAGGTACAGATGCCCAAGCAGCTTCAACACGGTACCACAGTTCATCAAGAGTAGTGAATGGCGTATTGAGACGAGCCAGTTGCTCGGCCACCGTTGAGCAGACGTTTTCAGTTGGTGAGAGATCTGGAGAATGTCCTGGCCAGGGCAGCAGTCGAACATTTTCTGTATCCAGAAAGGCCCGTACAGGACCTGCAACATGCGGTCGTGCATTATCCCGCTGAAATGTAGGGTTTGGCAGGGATCGAATGAAGGGTAAAGCCACGGGTCGTAACACATCTGAAATGTGACGTCCACTGTTCAAAGTGCCGGCAATGCTAACAAGAGGTGACCCAGATGTGTAACCAATGGCACCCATACCATCATGTCGGGTGACACGCCAGTATGGCGCTGACGAATACACGCTTCCAATGTGCGTTCACCGCGATGTCGCCAAACACGGATACGATCATCATGATGCTGAAACAGAAATTAGATTCATCCGAAAGAATGACATTTTGTCATTCGTGCACCCAGGTTCGTCGTTGAGTACACCATCGCAGGCTCTCCTGTCTGTGCAGCGTCAAGGGTAACCGCAGCCATGGTCTCCGAGCTGATAGTCCATGCTGCTGCAAACGTCGTCGAACTGTTCGTGCAGATGGTTGTTGTCTTGCAGACGTCCCCATCTGTTGACTCAGGGATCGAACGTGGCTGCACGGTCCGTTACAGCTATGCAAATAATATGCCTGTCATATCGACTGCAAGTGATACGAGGCCGTTGGGATCCAGCAAGGCATTCCGTATTACTCTGCTGAATCCACCAATTCCATATTCTACTAAATGTCATTGGATCTCGACCAAAGCGAGCAGCAATGTCGCGATACGATAAACCGCAATCGCGATAGGCTACAATCCAACCTTTATCAAAGTCTGAAACGTGATGGTACGCATTTCTCCTCCTTACACGAGGCATCACAACAACGTTTCTTTCACCAGGCAACGCCGGTCAACTGCTGTTTGTGTATGCGAAATCGACTGGAAACTTTCCTCATGTCATCAGGTTGTAGGTGTCGCCACCGGCGCCAACCTTGTGTGCATGCTCTGAAAAGTTAATCATTTGCATATCACAGCATCTTCTTCCTGTCGGTTAAAATTCACGACTGTAGCATGTCATCTTAGTGGCGTAGCAATTTAAATGGCCAGTAGTGTAGATACACAACAAAATTAAAAGGAACATACGATTGCTAGCTTTACAACTTGAAACGTCCCCTTTGCAAAGTTATAAATGACAGTGCTGGAAAACCTCTTACTTTATTTGATTTTCAAACAGCTGAGCAAAACTGAAAGTTTCGCTCTTTACCTTTTCTGATCATCACTAAACTAACACACAATATTTTTTTAGCGCAACTCAATCTAACGTTCAATAATCCCTATAAAAGAATGGCCCTGACTAATAATAACCTATACCTTTCATGAATCACTTACCTCACAAAAATCTTCGTTACTCGAACTACTGAAATACAGCGAGCGCCAATACTGCCAGCGAAATGAAAGATTCTAACTGCTGAAGCCACTAACTACTGGTAGGCATAGTCAGCAAAGGAAAGATTTTGATGGAGAACAAGCAATGTATTTACCCTTAATAGTGTCCAAAAGTCATTTTATATATATATATATATATATATATATATATATATATATATATATATATATATATATACTAGCAGACCCGACAGACGTTGTCCTGCATGATATTTCAAGCGATTAGGATATTAAACAAAGTGTGAAATGAAAGACAATTAATATAATAATTTCATTAATCTGTATTTTGAAATATCATCAATTTTTCTAAAAACAATTCGTTATAATCAATAATGCTTGTTTAATTTTTTCTTAATGCGAGTTGTTGAACAATATTTTTAGTCAATTACTGACGAGTATAAATGAATAAACTTGACGGTTTTCCAACGCGAGGACACGCCACATATAATTGGCCATGTGAAAAGACCGGATCTTCTAGATCCAACCCACAAATCGACATTGTTTGCCCTTGTGATTTATTAATAGTCATGGCGAATGCCAAGCGAATTGGAAATTGCAGACGTCTGAAGGGATCATTGAGATTCGTGGCAGCAGACAACTTCAAATTTGCCGTTCAAAATTGTAGCTTCAAGAACATTGCCCATAATTTTTTTATGGCTAATCTTGTACCGTTGCATAGCTTAGGTGCATTTAAATTCCGAAGAATAATGATAGGTGAGCCAATTTTTAATCGTAAGTTATGGTGGCATTTCTGGGTACTCCAGCGAATTCAAAAATTCAACAGGATAGCTGACTCCTTCGTCAGGATCGGTAACAGTGTAGATCGATTTGAAGAATATCTCACTGCCGGGCAATGACTGTTGTATTTTGAAGTTAATAGCGTTATCATCGATATTTTTTTGCGGCTACAATAGCTCGTTCACGTAGCCACACAGTATTAATATAATTAGCTTGTGAATTTGGAAATATGCTTTCAATCAAAGCATCTTTCGTATTTACCAGGTTGCAGAAATTGTCTGGCAATTTGATGCATTGTGTGTCTCCATGCAATGGTATTGTTCCATTTCCAATGTTGAGCAATTGCTCGGAGAATGATAGTGCCAATGGATTGTTTTGCAATTGAACACATATATTTCTGTTAAGACGTAATGTACTGACATTTCATCATAGATAAGATTGATTTATACATGCGTTAACTTCATCCGCATATGTAGCGCGTGGAATGACCGGCAATGTCCGTCTAAAATCACCGGACAGCAGCAGTAAGGCACCATCGAAAAGCCTGGTGTTATTATTTAGATCATTCATCATTCTATCGAGAGCTTCAAGTGAATGCTTGTGGGCCATAGTGCATTCATCCCAGTAATAATTTTGTACTTTTGCAAAACTTTAGCCATAGCGGAATGCTTTTTTATGTTGCACACCGCATCTGGATTTCTGTGAGTGTTCAATGGCAACTTGAATGCTAAATGTGCAGGCCGTCCGCTATCAAGCAAAGAGGCTGCCATACTTGATGAAGCAATTGCTAAAGCAATATGATTTTGTGGTCGAATGCTAGCAAGAATTAGTGAGATGAGAAACTTTTTTCCAGTGCCACCTGATACGTCCAGAAACGAAAAAAAAATCCACCTTGCTCTGCTGCAATTGACAAATTAATTCGATCGTATACATTTATCTGTTCATCAGTGAGTAGTTGCTCATTATTTTCTACGAAGGTAGTTAGAGAGACCGTATTGAACTGTTGTTCGCGCTGAATCTCGCTGTTAATTATGTCTGTTGCTGAGCGGTTAGGTGAGGGCATACCAAAATGAATGAGTGGCATATTCGAAATCAGAATGCAAATATCTTCAATCTTTATTAGCGCCTCCTTATATATTTCCGGCGAAAAATCGATATTGGGATCTTGATCAGCCATCCGAATGCGATGTAGAATGTCGTCGCTCATGAAATCTATATATTTGTCCCAGAGGCTAGAGGCTTGGGATGGGAAACATGTCGTCAATAATACTGCGAATAATTGGCGAATTTGATGGAGCGAGGAACTCAATGCTGCATCTGCAAGTGTAATACCCCAATGGTTGTCATCTTCCAGCAAATGTAATTCGCGACACGCATCATGATATGTGTCGTACAAAATGCCACTGACTGTTCGCAAGTATTGGAAGGTCGTCGGTCCAGGAACATTAACCAACAATAAACGCAAATAGAAAGATTCGCGTTGCTTTGGATGGACAGTGTATAATCGCCCAAATGTATTTCCCATAAATATGCCGTTGTATCCTTCAACCGGAACACTTCGCTTTCGTGGTTCCCGCTTTTTTGACTGTTTGTTCCGTGTGAAATATCGTGGCACATGAATATACATTAACGTCTTTGCGAATTGACCAGGAATACCTGGTCAGTTGCATAAAAAAATGGTTCAAATGGCTCTGAGCACCATGGGACTCAACATCTTAGGTCATAAGTCCCCTAGAACTTAGAACTACTTAAACCTAACTAACCTAAGGCCATCACACACACCCATGCCCGAGGCAGGATTCGAACCTGCGACCGTAGCAGTCCCGCGGTTCCGGACTGCAGCGCCAGAACCGCTAGACCACCGCGGCCGGCTCGGTTGCATAGTTCGAAAAACCCCTTTAATGTGACTTTTGGGGCAATTGATGCACGTTGTAGAGCAGTCTCTTCTGTGAAAAAACACGCTGTACTTTTCA